>NC_057393.1:68637715-70119972 GCF_019320065.1 Cervus canadensis | reverse complement strand
GGAAACAATACCATTCACCATTGCAGCAAAAAGAATAAAATACTTAGGGGTATATCTACCTAAAGAAACAAAAGAACTATACATAGAAAACTATAAAACACTGATGAAAGAAATCAAAGAGGACACAAACAGATGGAGAAACATACCGTGTTCATGGATTGGAAGAAATCAATATTGTCAAAATGGCTGTTCTACCCAAAGCAATCTATAGATTCAATGCAATCCCTATCAAGCTACCAACGGTATTTTTTCACAGAACTAGACCAAAGAATTTCACAATTTGTATGGAAATACAAAAAACCTCGAATAGCCAAAGTAATCTTTAGAAAGAAGAACGGAACTGGAGGAATCAACCTGCCTGACTTCAGACTCTACTACAAAGCCACAGTCATCAAGACAGTATGGTACTGGCACAAAGACAGAAATATAGATCAATGGAACAGAATAGAAAGCCCAGAGATGAATCCACGAACTTATGGACACCTTATCTTCGACAAAGGAGGCAAGGATATACAATGGAAAAAAGACAACCTCTTTAACAAGTGGTGCTCGGAAAACTGGTCAACCACTTGTAAAAGAATGAAACTAGAACACTTTCTAACACCATACACAAAAATAAACTCAAAATGGATTAAAGATCTAAATGTAAGACCAGAAACTATTAAACTCCTAGAGGAGAACATAGGCAAAACACTCTCCGACATAAATCACAGCAAGATCCTCTATGACCCACCTCCCAGAATATTGGAAATAAAAGCAAAACTAAACAAATGGGATCTAATGAAACTTAAAAGCTTTTGCACTACAAAAGAAACTATAAGTAAGGTGAAAAGACAGCCGTCAGATTGGGAGAAAATAATAGCAAATGAAGAAACAGACAAAGGATTAATCTCAAAATATACAAGCAACTCCTGCAGCTCAATTCCAGAAAAATAAATGACCCAATCAAAAAATGGGCCAAAGAACTAAACAGACATTTCTCCAAAGAAGACATACAGATGGCTACAAACACATGAAAAGATGCTCAACATCACTCATTATCAGAGAAATGCAAATCAAAACCTCAATGAGGTACCATTACACGCCAGTCAGGATGGCTGCTATCCAAAAGTCTACAAGCAATAAATGCTGGAGAGGGTGTGGAGAAAAGGGACCCTCTTAACACTGTTGGTGGGTATGCAAACTAGTACAGCCACTATGGAAAACAGATGTGGAGATTCCTTAAGAAAACTGGAAATAGAACTGCCATATGACCAGCAATCCCACTTCTGGGCATACACACTGAGGAAACCAGATCTGAAAGAGACACGTGCACCCCAATGTTCATCGCAGCACTGTTTATAATAGCCAGGACATGGAAGCAACCTAGATGCCCATCAGCAGATGAATGGATAAGGAACTGTGGTACATATACACAATGGAATATTACTCAGCCATTAAAAAGAATTCATTTGAACCAGTCCTAATGAGATGGATGGAACTGGAGCCCATTATACAGAGTGAAGTAAGCCCAGAAAGATAAAGAACATTAAGTCATACTTAACACATCATATATTGAATTTAGAAAGATGGTAACGATAACCCTATCATGCAAAACAGAAAAAGAGACACAGAAATACAGACAGACTTTTGAAACTCTGTGGGAGAAGGTGAGGGTGGGATATTTCAAAAGAACAGCATGTATACTATCTATGGTGAAACAGATCACCAGCCCAGGTGGGATGCATGAAACAAATGCTCGGGCCTGGTGCACTGGGAAGACCCAGAGGAATCGGGTGGAGAAGGAGGTGGGAGGGGGGATCGGGATGGGGAATACGTGTAAATCTATGGCTGATTCATATCAATGTATGACAAAACCCACTGAATGTTGTGAAGTAATTAGCCTCCAACTAATAAAAAAATTAAAAAAAAAAAAAAAGAATTAGGACTAATGACCAATACAGGAGGTGACATGTTTAATTGTTTGGTTTCTCTAGGCAGAAACCTAGAGAATCTCTGTAGAAAAACAGCAAGTTTGAAACCAATGTACACCAAGTCAAAAATCTTTTCATGATTTTAACTAAATACTAAAGAAAAAAAGATAGAATCAATGTAGAACATTGCCTTTAGGAGGAAGTCTGGTCTCAAACTCAGCCAATGAATTAAATCAATGATTTATATGACTGTGATACCTATTACTAGTTTTTGAATAGAAGCCCGCATTTTGTTACTCAGAGTTACAAACTGCATACTTGGATCATAAATAAATGGTTGCCTAGTTGATTCCTTCTTTCTGCCCCCTTCTGATGTCTATGTCAGAAGCTTTCTCTATCTCTGTTATACTTTAACAAAACTCTATTACACAAATGCTCTGAGTACAAGCCTCGTCATTGGCTCTGGATCAAATTCCTCTCCTCTGGAGGCCAAGAATCCCAGCATCTTTCATGGCTCACAGTGACAACCTTTCATCTTGGGGGCTCACTCGGGATTGTTTAGGACAAGGTAACGATGCTTGGAGCTCTAGTTCTTTGTTCTCCTGGCAAGCACGTTTTCTGCTGTACTTCATTAACTCTATGGTGTGCTTGTATGTGTGATTGATTGAAAGAGAGGTACAAGCGTGAACCAAGAGCTGTGTCCTAATCTGTGGCTCCATGGTGACTTTATATGGCTTATGGCAGAAACCCTGTCTGGGGATTATACCAACCTGCTAATGTCAAGGTTTCCCTTGTGGCTCAGCTGGTAAGGAATCTGCCTGCAATGCAGGATACCTGGATTCAATCTCTGGGTTGGGAAGATCCCCTGGAGAAGGGAAAGGCTTCCCACTCCAGTATTCTGGTCCAGAGAATCCATGGACTGTATAGTCCATGGGGTCACAAAGAGTCTGACATGACTGAGGGACTTTCACAGTTGAAATATTATATTTACTTTTAAAGCTCTAATTCTTAGTAATAAAAAAATATACATACACACAATTCCACAAACCATATATCTACATATTGTTTTTAAGTTTTTCTAATTTTTTTACTACTAAAGTCACAAAAATAAATTTGAAAAGCCTGACTCTTGAGAAATATGTATGCAGGTCAGGAAGCAACAGTTAGAACTGGACATGGAACAACAGACTTGTTACAAATAGGAAAAAGAGTACATCAAGGCTGTATGTTGTCACTGTGCTTATTTAACTTATATGCAGAGCACATCATGAGAAATGCTGGGCTTGATGAAGCACAAGTGGACTCAAGATTGCCAGGAGAAATATCAAAAACCTCAGATATGCAGATGACACCACCCTTATGGAAGAAAGTGAAGAGAAACTAAACAGCCTCTTGATGAAAGTGAAAGAGGAGAGTGAAAGAGTTGGCTTAAACCTCAATATTCAGAAAACAAAGATCATGGCATCTGGTCCCATCACTTCACGGCAAACAGATGGAGAAACAGTGAAAATAATGGTAGAATTTTTTTTTTTTTGGGGGGGGTCCAAAATCACTGCAGATGGTGACTGTACCCATGAAATAAAAAGACGCTTACTCCTTGGAAGAAAAGTTATGACCAACCTAGACAGCATATTAAAAAGCAGAGACATTACTTTGCCAACAAAGGTCCATCTAGTCAAGGTTATGGTTTTTCCAGTGGTCATGTATGGATGTGAGAATTGGAGTATAAAGAAAGCTGATCACAGAAGAATTAATGCTTTTGAACTGTGGTGTTGGAGAAGACTCTTGAGAGTCCCTTGGACTGTGAGGAAATCCAACCAGTCCATCCTAAAGGAAATCGGTCCTGAATGTTCACTGGAAGGACTGATGTTGAAGCTGAAACTCCAATACTGTGGTCACCTGATGCGAAGAGCTGACTCATTTGAAAAGACCCTGATGTTGGGAAAGATTGAAGGCAGGAGGAGAAGGGGACGACAGAGGATGAGATGGTTGGATGGCATCACCTACTCAAAAGAGATGAGCTTGAGTAAACTCCAGGATTTGGTGATGGACAGGGAGGCCTAGCATGCTGCAGTCCATGGGGTCGTGGAGAGTCGGACACAATTAAGTGACTGAACTGAAATGATATAGTTTTCAATTTGAAAAGTCATTCTAAAGTGTAAGGGATAATAATAAATGAAATCAAAATTTTTATACAAAAAAGTGGGAAAACAAATCTATATTTCAATTCAGACTATAGTTGACTTCTTGAGAAAACATACATAAAATGCTATTAATATTATCTATATTTAATTATAAAATTATAAACTCATTATTTTAAGGAAACATTGTCTGCGTACTTGCTTAGTTGCTCAGTCATGTCTGACTCTTTGAGACACTTTGGACTGTAGCCTGTCAGGCTCCTCTATCCATGGAGTCTTTCAGGCAAGAATACTGGAATGGGTTGCCAGTTTCCTCCTCCAGGGGATCCTCCCAACCCAGGGATTGAACCCAAGCCTTCTGTGTCTCCTGCATTACATGCAGAACCTATATGGACTGAGCCATTCAACAAAGCCCTAGAAATTGTTAGGCTCAGGCAAATTAAAAACATTTATAGATATTGAAAATGTGTAAATTTTCAAGTAGTTTTAATGAATAAAAATATAAAATTTTCTGCTTTGTCCTAGAACCCTGGGAGCCTGCAGCTGTAGTGCAGGAGATTGGGGGTCTTCTCTGAATGAAACAAATCTATATAATGATTCATTTGGACCTTCCTCAGTGAAAAAGGCAAGCTTACTATTAAATCCTACTACCACAAAGTCCAGAGCCAAAAGCTTGCCTGCACACAGGGGACCTTCTCTCAGTTTTTAGTGCCTCCCTCACTCATTGGTCTGAATGAACACACAAGACGCTTAACATATGAGAAAAGCTTCCATCATGAAACAGACTGAAATAAACTGATTAAGTTACCTCAGAGGACAGTGGCGTTGCAGCAAGCTGCATGCTACTAACACACTCCATGTGGTATCCTCAGGATGAGAAGAGATGTAAAATAAAACATGTTAAATAGAATAAAACATTATGATATTCAGAAAACAAAAAAAGAGAACCAACACAGAGGTCCTGGAGATAACAAATATGATCAACTAAATTGGGAGAAGAGGGAAGATCAGAGAACTTTTTCTACAAAGGGACTCATAGTAAATATTGTAAGCTTTCAGGACTTAACAGTCTCTAAACTCTGTCATTGCAGGGTGAAAGCATCCATAGACAATCTATAAATAAATGAACATGAATGTGTTCCTTTATTTACAGAGACTTAACTTTATTTACACCCCCGACCCAGTAGCATCACTGCTGGATTTTACTGTGCCATCATTTGCTGACACCTAATCTAAATTTTTAATAAACTAGTAAGTTAAATATTGTAACATAAAGCTGAGGAAATCACCTGAAACAAAGACAGAAAGATAAAGAGATGCAAAATAGGAAAGAAAAGCCAAAGTATCAATCCAAGAAGTTCAAAATCTGCACAATAAAAGTTTCAGAGAGAGAGAAACAGAGAGAACGGAGAAAATGGGTAGAGAAGTAGTTTAAAAAGAAGACATAATTTTACAGAACTGAAGGACACAAGTCTCCAGATTTATAGACCCACCGAATACCCAGTACGATGGATGAAAAAAGGACCAAACAAAGATATATTCTTACTTAATTTTCAAATAGCAAGGAAAATAATGTTCCATAAAAGCTTCCAAAGTAAACAATAGACTACACACAAAGGAGAGGGAATCTGAATAACATCTGATAATCAGCAGCAGGAGTGGGTGTGAGAAGACAGTGCAGCAATTGTTTAAAGATTCTGAGAAAGTGGTTTCCAATTGTAAATATTACGTACATGAATTACGTATGCAGCCAAGCTATTAATCAGTAAAGATAAATTTAAAAAAATTTCAGACATGATTTTTTTTTTCACATGCACCCTCTTAGGAATCTACTAGTGGATATGTTTCAACAAAATAAGACAAGGAATACATAGGATCCAAGAACAGGGGATATCACAGTTGGAGAATGGTGAAGGGAGGGCTAGGTTAACAGCAATAACTAGATATTGGGGAAGAGAAAAATGGAGTGCTGCAGAGGAGAGGGATTGTCTGAAATGACTATTTGGAAAAACTAAGCACTCGACAAGTCTTTTCAACTATTGGGAAAAACAACTAATTCTAGGAACAGACAAAACTAAGCAAATTAGGGGGTCTCAAGGGAGAGAGAATAGAGACAATTCTTAACTTTAAGAAAAATAAGAAGTTGAAAGTGAATGGAAGCACTACCAAGTATACCACTTAATCCAACAGTGGCATTGCTTACCTAGTCATCCTAAATTAAGTACTGTCCATTTACTGAATACTATGTTAACACAGGAAGTAAGAAAGTAAGACAGAAGATGATACGACCTCTTCAGTTACAGTAGCAAGAAATGGAAATCTCAACAAAATTCAGAAATACTATGAGAAGGAAATGAAAGCTAAAATAAAGTGACTGAATCTAAAAAAGGAATTGGTGAAGAAGCTGAGAAAGAAAAGCAAGTATGGGTACTTTTAATACAAATCTCTTCTTATATTTGCTTTTCAAACTATGTACAAAAAATTTAGTTTTCTGATACCTTAATATGTTCCACTTCTCAGAGCTACCTATTAAATTTCAAGTATACTGGGAAGGCTGGGCTTCCCTGGTAGCTCAGCTGGTAAAGAATCCAGCCACAATGCAAAAGACCCCGGTTCGACTTCTCCTTTGGGAAGATCCCCTGAAAAAGGACAGGCCACCCATTTCAGTACTCTTGGGCCTCCCTGATGGATGAGATGGTAAATAATCTGCCTGCAAATGTGGGAGACCTGGGTTGGGAAGATTCCCTGGTGTAGGGCATGGAAACCCACTCCAGTTCGTGCCTGGGGAATCCCCATGGACAGAGAAGCCTGGTGAGCTGAAGTCCAGAAAATCACAAAGAATCAGACATGACTGAGTGACTAAGCATAGCACAGCACATGCCGAGAAGGCTAATACTATAAGCCATTATCAGCTAGTATCATATAATTCATTTGTCAATAAGTGGAAAAAATATATGAAAGAACTGGGTCACCACAGGTACCTGAAGACCAAGTATTGGATGTGAAAGAAAATCACTGAGGGCCAGGCAAGGAGATACTTGGGGGAAAGGCTTCTCTTTTACTTACATGTATGAAACTCCTGTTTGAACAGTGGACTTACTGTGTAAGGATAAGATATGACTGATGAGGCCTGAGCAGGCTTTGACTGGGTGGGTTCACATCTGTTGGAGCAAATATTCCCGACACCAACCCCCAATCAGAAAACTGGATCTCAGAAAGCCGCTCTGTGTAAGTCTCACTGTATGAGTCATGTTACTATGGCTGTTCCCATTGTGTTACCTCCTAAATGTCTTAATTAAAAAAAAAAATTCTTAAAACATTATCTAACCTTTCACCTGTGCCACTTGTTCCGAAAAGAGACTATGTCTACTCGGGCTGAAGGCTGAAGTGTCCAAGGAGCGGTAACACTGTAAAGGTGTTGATGGTAATCAATGAAAATCCCAAAGGGAGATTACATCTGAGGGGACATAGAATCACCTGAGTTGCCTTCTGTGTGTGTGTGTGTGTGTGTGTGTGTGTGTGTATGTGTGTGTACATGCTAAGTCACTTCAGTCATATCTGACTCAGTGACCTTATGGACAGTAGCCTGCCAGGCTCCCCTGTCCATGGGTTTCTCCAGGCAAGAACACTGGGGCAGGTTGTCATTACCTACTCCAGGGGATCTTCCCCATCCAGGGACCGAGCCCAAGTCTCTTATGTCTCCTGCATTGACAGGCAGGTTCTTTACCACTATTGCTACCTGGGAAGCCCAGCTGACATTGCAATGTGTGTCTATAATGTTTCTATTTTACTGTCTCATCAACTAACGTGCAAGTCCTCTGATGGTAAATGATTGCTTGGTCTTACTCACTCTTGCATCCCCAGCACCAGATAAAGAAATGCTATTTTTTATGAGAGAAGCATGGCATTTGCTTCCAGGGACTCAGTCAGCCTCTGCCTAAATCACAAGTTTGCCACATGGGGGCTCTGCTGCGAGCCACGGGAGATTCCTAAGTACATTTCAATCAGGATTAAGCATTTACAGTACAGAGAAGGGTTCTCTAGCCTAGTTCAAGAGAGTCCCCAAATAGACTGAAATATATTAATGTAACATAAAGACCCACAGCTCCTATTCTCTGCTACTACACTGTCAAAACTTACACAGAATTTCTTTCCTTTATTTTTTTTTTCAGAATTTCTTTTCTATCAGATGTTTAAAATCTCTTAGTGAAGTCACTCAGTCGTGTCCAACTTTCTGCAACCCCGTGGGCTGTAGCCCACCAGACTCCTCTGTCCATGGGATTCTCCAGACAAGAATACTGAAGTGGGTTGCCATTTCCTTCTCCAGGGGATCTTCCCAACCCAGGGATCGAACCCGGGTCTCCCGCATTGCAGGCAGACACTTTATCCTCTGAGCCACCAGGGAATCTCTCAGGTCTGCAGCAAATTTTAAAAAAAATTAGACATTGTTTCAGAAACAAAAATAGAACCAATGAAATATATGCTGTTTTATCCAAATCCATATTTCTATTACCTTTCTCTACCTGGTGGCTTGGGGATTTAATTCTTAATGCTCATATATTTGTCAGGAAGACAAATTTTAAAATACACTAGTGTGCCTTGAAAATATTATACATAATGCTTTAAAAGTACAATAGAAAATCTACTATTGTACAAAAATGTATGTTTGTGTTCCACCTCCACCAAATCACAAGTTGAAACCTAATCCCCAAAGTGATGGTGTTTGGAGGTAGAGCCTTTGGGAGGTGATAAAGTGAATGGGATTCCTGCTTCTGTGCTCAGTCCTGTTTGAATCTTGTGATCCCATGGACTGCAGCCCTCCAGGCTTCTCTGTCCATGGGATTTCCCAGGCAAGAATACTGGGGCAAACTGCCATTTCCTTCTCCAAGGGATCTTCCTGACCCAGGGATCAAAGCTGCAACTCCTGCAACTCCCGCATTGCCAGGAGGATTCTTCACCACTGAGCCACCTGGGAAGCCCTGAATGGCATTAGTGCCCCCATAAAAGAGGTCCATCAGAGCCCTTGCCACTTGAGCTATGTGAAGTTTTAGAGAGAAGATGGCAATCTATGGACCAGGAGGGAGGCCCTCACCAGACATGGAATCTGAACACCTCTGATCATAGAGTTTCCAGCCTCCAGAACTGTGACAAATACATTTCTGTTGTTTATAAGCCACTAATCTATCATTTTCTGTTAGAGTAGCCCACATGGACTAAGAGAGAACATTTTCTTTAAAAAAAAAACTTATACATCAGAATATACCTAAAGCAAACATAGCAAAATGTTTATTATTATATCATTTAAACAGTAGTGACTTGATATTCAGAGCACAGCCATAAATGCATGCAAAGTAAAGCATCAAGTATTAAGGTGAAAATTTGGTTAAGAGACTTTTATAGTTACTCTAAAACATCTTTGCTCTATTGTGAGAAATTATAAGAAGTTTGGGAATATATATATGACATAAATTTTACACTGTAGCTCTGGTGCCACATGTTCCTTCATGGAATTTGTTCCAAATGAAAAGCTAGAAAACTGATTTCTCTCAATAAAAATGACTATAATTGAATTTGGTGATTGCTCTCTTGAAAGTAACTTTTTGAGCCTCTTTTAGAAGACTATCCCAATATTAATGCAAAAATTAACAGGTTTATTTAGCAAGGAACAATATCAAATATCTGTTTTTTATAATTATCAACAAAAAGCAAGTACAGTAAAAAGTGAAGAACAGGAATACTAGTAAATATGAATGGTAAACCAACTCAAGCTCATGATACCTTAACATTAATTTTCACCAAATCTGTGATTTGATCAATTACTGAATTTACACTAAATAGAAATACATATTTTCCTTCAAGTTCTAAGCCTCATATATTCCTAAGTTCTGCAAGTGTTAAATTTGCTAACAAGAATGAATAAATACCCCAAGTATCAATTTGGGGCTGGATGTCCTGTTTAAATTAGTTGAGTGGACTCTTACTCAACTATATGTCATTAAAACTTGCTCCTTACAAGTTAAATGACATAGGGAAAGCAATCAATTTAATTTAAAAATGGAACAAGCCACAGTCCAAATGACCTGGTACCTCCCAATAAATCTATGACTTTAAAAAATTAAAGCAACTTAAGAAACATGAAAATAAAACATAGTACTTGGTCTTTACTTAGGTCTTGACTACAAAGCAACTTTAAAAACTTACTGTTAAATATATTGCTGCTGCTGCTAAGTCACTTCAGTCATGTCCGACTCTATGCAACCCCATAGACGGCAGCCCACCAGGCTCCGCAGTCCCTGGGATTCTCCAGGCAAAAACACTGGAGTGGATTGCCATTTCCTTCTCCAATACATGAAAGTGAAAAGTGAAAGTGAAGTCGCTCAGTCTGACTCTTAGCGACCCCATGGACTGCAGCCCACCAGGCTCCTCCGTGCATGGGATTTTCCAGGTAAGAGTACTGGAGTGGGGTGCCATTGCCTTCTCCCATTAAATATGTTAGGTATAGTAATACTAGATGGTTAAATTAAAAAATTTTATTGGTTAGAATTACATACTGAAATATATAAACATACGTGTAAAATGACATGATTTCTGAGCTTTGCTTTTTAAAACACTCCAGAAAGAAAAAAGAAAAGTGTGAATGTGTGGGTATGTATGAAGGGAGATGGGGATAGATGGAACACAATTAACAAAATATTGATAACTGTTAATGTTTATTATGGTAAGCTCTCTATATTGTGTATGTTTTAAAATATCCACTAAAAAAAATATTAACTGTATCCTTAAATTCATGTGGTCTTTTTATCTTCAGAAGTCTTCCCTGGTGGCTCAGATGGTAAAGAATCTGCCTGCAATGGAGGAGACCAGGGTTTGATCCCTGGGTTGGGAAGATCCCCAGGAGAAGGGAATGGCAACCCACTCCAGTATTCTTGCCTGGGATCATAGACAGAGGACCCTGGTGGATGCAGTCCATGAGGTCACAGAGACTCGAACATGACTGAGGAACTAATGTACATATGCCGTCTTTCATCGTCAGAAGTTAACCAATAATTGTTGCACTCTAAGAATTTGTTATTTGTTTCTATCCTCAGTTTTCTCTGTAGTGCTACTTCTGTGCAAACTAACAGTAAGTAAAGCAATAAAACCTGAGAGTATAGATTGATGCTGTAACATAAATGTATCTTTATTTATGTTTATTTATTTAAGTGAGGGATAGGCAAATGTGTTATATATTCTTGTAGGTCTCATTCACTTAATTTGCCTCTTTCCAAAAAAACACTGAGAAACCATTTTAATGGTCAGACCTGGAAATTTCTTCATCCATTTATCTAAGTCAGAGATATCCACTCATCACCATATGTGACCGGACATGGTTTTTAATGGAGCCCTTGAAGCAAGCAGATGGAAACCAAGGATATTTCAGAAACATGTTAATACCTCGATGGATGAGCAGAATATAGTTATAAATGTACAAATGCGTATGAGTATTCTACCAACTAGAAATGAAGAAAATAAAATTTTCATAGCTGGAAGTATCTATGTTAGCATTTTGACCATCTTATTACATGATATGGTGACAAGTCAAAAACATGAATCTCTTTTCAACATCTAGATTACATGCACTTATTGGTGAAAGCACTTTATGCGTTAGAACACAGAATGTCAATGATTCATGCTGTATATTAAATGGCTATGGTATTAGAAATCATAGTACTGAGGATTTTTTATAATATTGCTAAATTCTAACTCAACCCTTGGTCATGTTATGTGTGTGCTAAGTTGCTTTAGTCGTGTCTGATTCTTGGTGACTACATGGGCTGTAGCCCCCCAGGCTCCTCTGTCCATGGGGATTCTCCAGCAAGAATACTGGAATGGGTTGCCGTGCCCTCCTCCAGGCGGTCTGCCCCATCCAGGGATTGAACCCATGTCTCTTACGTAACCCACACTGGTGGGTGAGTTCTATACCACAGCACCACCTGGAAAGCCCTTGGTCATGTTAGTGACCCTAGATACACGTTGTTCCACTGTATGCTGATGAACAGAGAACCTAGATGAAACTCAAAAAAAAATTAATTTTCTCATAGGTACTCAGATTTCAGAAATATTTTATAGCACTTTAGGGTCTACAATGTATTTATATGTAAATTATGGAACTTGATCCTAAATAAAAACTTTAGAGATTCAAAGCACAGGTTTTATGAGTCCTATTTTGTAGATAAGCAAACTGAGACCCTAAGAAGACTGGCCAGAATCAATTCCAAATTCCAAATGTCAACCGGCATATGCAATAAAAAGTATATGTCATTCTCTAAATTATTTTAGAAAAACCTTTCAGATTCACCAAATTTATTTTCTAAAACTTTAAGTCCAAATGGTATCATATCTGGTCTTTATATAATTTTTAATTTTCATCAAAGCGTCTGGTTCCATGCCCTCCAAGACCATTTGCAAGGATGTTGCCACTGTCTAGGACATCTAAATAGAAATCCATGTTGCTATTGTTTAGTGCCTAATTTTGCTAATCATTTTATAAAATATTGGAAAATACATCACGGTGTTTTGAGGCCTAAAATTAAGAACATGCTGCAAAAATTAAAGTCTCACAAAAAATGAGGGCTAAATTCAAACATAATTCAAATGAGTTGAACTCTTGATGTTATTCCCCAAACTTGACCTATAGAAGCAGTTGATGGCTTTACCATCCCTCCAGTTGCTCAGCCCATAAAACTAGAAGTCATCTTTAATTTCTCTATTTATCCCATACCTCAATTTCTAATCCATTAGAAATCTCCACTGGTTTTACCTCAATGTAAGTCTAGAATCTAACCAATCCTCACCACTTTCACTGATGCTGAATCAGAGCAGGATCCTATGGTCCCTGCCCCCTACTATGTCCTCTGCCTGCCTTTTGTCTGTGGAAAACTTTAGTCAAAGAATTAATCAGAGAAGTGAGAAATGCAAAAACAAAGAAAAACACTCAAAGGAGACTAAATAATAATAATGTAGTCATTAAGTATAGTCGAGGACCTTTAGTTCTTTCTCAAGGGCTATAGATAATATTCTAAGCCATATCCTGTGAGCTGTCTTATAGATACTAGAACACCAGGTGGAGCAGTTAACTCCAAGATGACCAGACTGTACCCAGGATATGAGCTGCCACAATTCCAAGAACTGGCCGCAGAGAAATGGGAACAAATGGACCCTGGAACTGAAGATTAACTGAACCTAAAACAACCAAAATGATGCTGGTCAGACCAATGATGATTGATTTGAAGATGACTGTCAGAGATAACTGTGCTGTTTCTGCATGTAGCTCCCCCTCATCCACCTATAAAGCTCTCACCCCCTGCTTGTCACTGTGCATGTGTGGAGGGAGTTGGCCTTTGGACTGATGTCCACCATTCTCCCATCCAGTTGCCGGCATCTTAAATAAAGCAAATTTCCTTTCCACCAACCTGGCCTCTTTATATGCTTTTTGGGCTGCAAGCAGCCAGACACCACATACACCCTCTGTAACAATACCATCCTGGTCCAAGTCACCATCATCTCTCTCCTGATGAGTATAATATCCTCCCTTACTGGCTTCCCTGCTTTTACTCTTGTCCCTTTACAGTCTATTTCCTCTCTGACTTCATCTCCAGTTACTTTCTCCAATGCTCTCTACACTCTAGACTGATTGGCCTCTGCTATTCATTGAACACATTATCTGCTCCCACCTGAGTGCCTTTGCACTGGCCACTCCCCATAAATATATTTAAAGTTAAAAACCTCATCTTCTTCAAGGTTTGCTCAAGCCACTTTCTTAGTGGGCCTAACCATCCTATTTTAGCTGAAATCTACCTCATCCTTCTACTCCTAATCTTCACTGTCTTTTTCACTTTTCTTTTTTCTATAATTGTTGCTCTTTAGTCACTAAGTCACGTTCAACGCTTTGAGACCCCATGAACTATAACCCACCAGGCTCCTCTGTCCTTGGGATTTTCCAGGCAAGAATACTGGAGTGCATTGCCATTTCCTTCTCCAGGGGATCTTCCCAACCCAGCGACTGAACATGTGTCTCCTGCATTGGCAGGTAGATTCTTTACCACTGAGCTACCAGGGAAGCCCAATAATATACTACTTTTATTATTTGTCTTATTTTTATTGTTCATCTTACTCCTTCAGAATGTAAGCTTAGATATCTGCTTTGTACACTAATGTACTCTCAGTGTCTAGAACAGTGTCTAGGACATAGTGGTTACCCAAACTGTTAAATAAATGTAATCTCTGAGACCTACCCATTGTTTAGACATCAGTATATCCACTTTGGGCTTCTCAAGTGGCGCTAGCCAACCTACCAATGCAGAAGACACAAGAGACGTGGGTCTGATCCCTGGGTCGGAAAGATCTCCTGGAGGAGGAAATGACAACCAACTGCAGTATTCTTGCCTGGGAAAATTTCATGGACAGAGGAGCCTGGTGGGCTACAATCCATGGGGTTGCAAAGAGTCAGACATGACTGAGCACAGCAGCATAAGCACAATATCCACTTTAAATTATTTTCTAAGTTTATATTTGGCAATTCAGTTTCATATTAGACTGAACTCTGGCATTATATAACCGAGATTGGATTTATTTGCCCAATTTAAACAAAATATGTTAAGCTTTTTGAAGTACTGTAAGTGCAATAAAAAAGTCTTTAGATACATGACACTATATTCCATAAGTATATAA
This sequence comes from Cervus canadensis, assembly GCF_019320065.1. NCBI lineage: Eukaryota > Metazoa > Chordata > Mammalia > Artiodactyla > Cervidae > Cervus > Cervus canadensis. The sequence continues at coordinate 70,105,208 of NC_057393.1, read as the reverse complement.
ATCATTAAGGCCCTAGATTCATTGGGGAAATTTAATTTGTCAGGTAGTTTATAGTTTGTTCTGTACATGGTTTTAAATGCAAATGAATTTGCTAAATACATAGTGTAGTATAATTTTGCTTATTTTGAAAGGCAAATAAGAAATGATCATCTTGCAGTAGTCAACAAGTAGAAGGAGAATAAACTTTAAAAAGTAACCAGCAGATTAGTAAAATCTTTTTGAATATAAGGTTTTATTTTTCTTTTGAGAAAGAAAATTTTTTCTTTTGAGGAATTTTTCTTTTGAGAAAGACACTATGTCTTTGGAGTGATTTCCGTAGCCTCAAGTTTTTAGTCTGGTTTAGCACTTCACTATTTTAATTTTGGATTTCTCTACCAGCCTCATGCATGGTCTTCCCTCTTCAAGCACTTTATTACTATGAACCAGGAGAGACCTGGTGGTGATACTGGCTGAAGGATTAGTGCCAAAGTAGGAGGCACCCAGAGAACCTGCAGTCAGACCCAGTTCAAGAATGACTACTGATTACTGTTGAAGAAGAGATCAATAGTCAGCATTAAGAGAAAAAATCAACTTTGAGATCCAAAAGGTGACTGTAAAGTCAGAACTATGGAGCAAGGCAAGATCAGAAGCCAAGATACCAGAAAAATGTCTGCTAATGGCACGGTGTATAACACACAGCAAATGTCATTCACCATATTGATCCAAGATTTATCCCAGGAAAAGTAAAGTAAGCAAACTACATTCTCAGCAGGCTCATCTGTGCTTCTGTCATAGAATGAAAGAAGAATAAAAACATAAAGTTGTTGGGACCTCCAGTCATCCTAGAGCAGCCTTCTGCAGCTGTTGGGAAAACAGACATGGCAATGATTGCTTCCTAAAGAGAAGCAGAGATGGTGAAGAGGAAAATCTGAGCCCTTCAAGCAACAGGGATGATAGAGGAGTTATAAATAGTATTCTCTTTAGTCTTTTTTAATAGATACAAATTGTCAAGCCCTATTTGGGATGTTAGATGATAAAAGGTGTAAAATGCCAAAGGGAATATTCAAACCTATATTTACTATTCTCAAAAAATGTACAGTTTAACTATAAAGACAAGAGATGTCTATATCAAAAGTGAGATCACATGCTGACCATCCGAGTATTTCCACTTCCCAATTTCTTGCCTTTTCACACACATTTTTAAAGAACACTTTCTCCAAAATTGTACCCAATCTCACTGGCAGAGGAATTTTGCAGAGATCAATCCTATGTATACAAGACTAGCATTACATAACCAGTTTATCCTACATTAAATGTACTCTGACCCTCATAAAAATGTGACTGTTCAGTAAATATTTATCGAGCATCTAAAATGTGCCAAGTGCTACAGCAGTTTTTAGGAAAACCAAAGCAGATAAAACTTTATTTTTGTCCTCACAGAACTATATCACAATATCATAGTTTTATATGTCCTCTCTTCCTACTAGGAGAAAATTTATTATTTTTATTTATTCCTTTACAGTGTGTTTCTTAAACCTAGCTGTCCATCAGAGTCTGCTGATAAATGTAGCCTCTTCTGTCTCCTTGAATCAAAATCTTGGGGGAGGGATTGGGAAATTTACCTTTTTAACAAGCTCTCTGGGGGATTTATGTAAATTCATAGCATAATAATTTGGGAGGAAACACTTCCCAAGTGGCACCAGTGGCAAAGAATCTGCTTGCCAATGCAGGAGACATAAGAGACACACGTTCGATCCCTGGGTCAGGAAGATGCCCTGGAGGAAGGCATGGCAACTCACTCCTGGAGAATCCTGTGGACAGAGGATCCTGGCGGGCTACAGTCCATAGAGTCACAAAGAGTCAGACATGACTGAAGTGGCTTAGCCTGCACGCACTGTCCTATTAATGGCATCTTATATGAGAAATCTGACTGTACCTAGGCAGCCCCTTTTGTTTATCACAACTGTTACCGAGCCTCCCATCCTTTGAAAATATGAAAGCTTTCCATGATTTTCCACAACCAATTCACCTAACAAAGACTAGCAAGGAAAACTTAAAAAGAAAAATTAAATTACCATTTATTTTTAAACAAAATGGTTTTCTCTGTGGGGCAGATGTAACCATATTCTGCTCTGCTGAAGAAAATCAAACATTAATTACGAGTTATGGTCCACTTTAAATATTCATTTTAAAGATAAAGTTGAGATGATGGAGATTTACGAATACTTCTCATCAAAGAAGGCAGGACTGAGAGCATCTCAGAAATCCATTATAAACAATAAAAAACATTCAGTGAAATAGTTCTTTGTGAGTTAATGACAGTCACGATAGTCACTATTCAATACTAAATAACATGCAATATCAGCAAGTATAGAAAAGTTGATATTATTCAAATAACAATTAACACAGGCTTATTAAGTGCCACATACTAGTCTAAGATTATGTCATGTTCATACTCTACAGATATGGAGATGACTTAATTCTCAAATTCTCTATTAAATAGAATTTGGTTATGATGCCCATTTTGTAGAAGACAAAACTAATGCATAGAGAAGATGAGAAACATAGTCAACGTTACAGAGCTGATAAAATACAGTCAGGATTGGAACCTAGGTGCAAAATTCATCCTCTTAATCACTAGACTAAGCCTTTCCTCTTTAGTTTTTAGACTACTTATTAGAAGAAGTATATCAAAGAAGTTTATGCAACCCTGTTCTAGAAATCGAGAATTTTATTTTATTACAGCTTCTTTGCCAAAATGACTTAATCAGGCTAATTCTCACTTGACTCATTTTAAGTGAAGATAACAATGCTATTCAAACAGGATCATCTAGTGGTTAGAGTTCAAGTATAAGAGAGATATGGTTCTGAATCTCAATCCTACCACTTACTATAGGACCTTGAGCAAGGTAACTTTCCCAGTCTCAGTCTCCTCATCTTTAAAATGAAGGGCATAATGGGATCTACATCATAATATTGTTTACAGATAGAATAAGATAGCCCATTGAAGCACTACAACAAACTGAACCAAATGCTCTCTTGATTCTTGTACTCACACTAAACAGGGTTTATTTCTCTTCTGATTAAAAAAACGATACAATGACAGCAACAAAAACAACAAACCAAGTCATAAGCAATTAAATCAATTATGTCTTTTGTGGGAAAACCAGAAAGGTTATTGGACACAGTACTTTATATGTCATTAGTTATCCTCTCTGTTCCAAAATGTATGTGTGATAGCATCCTGAGACATCTTGTATAATATAATCATTGTGACTCCAAGAGGTCAAATGGGCAGCCAGTTAATGCTTCTCTGTGAAAAGCTCAATAATTCATTTTATAAATTTCAGTTCCAAGCCTACGTTGAGGTTAAGAAAAATTGACATTCGGTCTGTGAACTTCATGTCAAGCTCCAGAAAAACTCTGGGCAGTACATGTTTAGCGATTAAGTGGATGCAGACAATAAAGACATTGCCAAATTGTAAAACAAGACTTGGAAATTACAGAAAATGTTGCTAGTTATTGATTACGGTGACCATTCAGTTCCTATTGAGCCACCCAAAAGAATCATTCATTTTCCAGCAGAGAGCCTGCTCATTTGCAAGATAAAAGAGAGACATTTCTGCACATGCCCATAATGTTCTTCACCACTGGGGGCAGCTTTACATAAGACTGCATTCACTGAAACCAAAGCAACAGTCTGAGCGGCTTTCAGAATGACAGTCTGCAGAAGTGAGCTGAGCGTGTGCGCGATACAGGGCTCTCCTGCCTTCTGGGCTCCAACGCAGCTCTGTGGCTGAACTGGGTGCTCGCCACCAGAAATGCTGGGCTATGGAATACAGATGTGGCAGCTCAGGTAGCCTCATGTTGCCTGAAGGAATACATCTTGCTTTCTGATAAGAAGAAATTGTAGAAGCCAGTTTTTTTTTTTTTTTTTTTTTTTACACACCACCTCCCCCCACCAAAAAAAAAAAAAAACTGTAAAGATGCAAAAACGTAATATCCATGAAGATCCTATTACCTAGGAAGATTTTGATGTTTTGCTGCGAATGCGGTGTTGGGATTTATCTGTTCTTGGAGTGTTCTGCGTGGCTGGCAAAGAATAATGTTCCAAAATCGGTCCATCTCCCAAGGGGTCCAATTTTTCTTCCTGGGTGTCAGCGAGCCCTGACTCACTACAGTGCAGCTGACAGGGGCTGTCACGCAAGTGGCCCCCTAAGCCAAAGCAAAAGACCTAAGGACGACCTTTGAACAATACAAAGGATGGGTATGTTTTGTCATTTTTCTTCTTTTCTTCTTAAAAAAACAAAAGCAAAAGAATCCACTAGTCTGTATATTAATTCTGCCTTAATTATTGTAGAGATTACCTTGCTCTGCTCTAAGACTATAAATTCAACTGCTTAGTGAACATGTTTCCTTGCTTAACTGTTAAAAAAAAAAAAAGCCTAAAGACAATTCTCTTTAAATGATAAGGAGATGATATTTGATGTTAAATATTGTTCTGTACATTTAAATTTCTAAAAAAGAAAATATATGCTTATTTTTGCTTGATTAAAAAATAAATTCATTCTTTTTTGGGGGGATAACTTTTCTAAGTTGTTTTTATTTCCAGGTTTCAATGTAATTAGGCTACTGAGCGGATCAGCTGTAGCACTGGTTATAGCCCCCACTGTCTTACTGACAATGCTTTCTTCTGCTGAACGAGGATGCCCTAAGGGCTGTAGGTGTGAAGGCAAAATGGTATATTGTGAATCTCAGAAATTACAGGAGATACCCTCAAGTATATCTGCTGGTTGCTTAGGTTTGTCCCTTCGCTATAACAGCCTTCAAAAACTTAAGTATAATCAATTCAAAGGGCTCAACCAGCTCACCTGGCTGTACCTTGACCATAACCATATCAGCAATATTGATGAGAATGCTTTTAATGGAATACGCAGACTCAAAGAGTTGATTCTGAGTTCCAACAGAATCTCCTATTTTCTCAACAATACCTTCAGACCTGTGACAAATTTACGGAACTTGGATCTGTCCTACAATCAGCTGCATTCTCTGGGATCTGAACAGTTTCGGGGCTTGCGAAAGCTGCTGAGTTTACATCTCCGGTCTAACTCCCTGAGAACCATCCCAGTGCGAATATTCCAAGACTGCCGCAACCTGGAACTTCTGGACCTGGGATACAACCGGATCCGAAGTTTAGCCAGGAATGTCTTTGCTGGTATGATCAGACTCAAAGAACTTCACCTGGAGCACAATCAATTTTCTAAGCTCAATCTGGCCCTTTTTCCAAGGTTGGTGAGCCTTCAGAACCTGTACTTGCAGTGGAATAAAATCAGTGTCATAGGACAGACAATGTCCTGGACCTGGAGCTCATTACAAAGGCTTGATTTATCAGGCAATGAGATCGAAGCTTTTAGTGGACCCAGTGTTTTCCAGTGCGTCCCAAATCTGCAGCGCCTCAACCTGGATTCCAACAAGCTCACATTTATTGGTCAAGAGATTTTGGATTCTTGGATATCCCTCAATGACATCAGTCTTGCCGGGAATATATGGGAATGCAGCAGAAATATTTGTTCCCTGGTAAACTGGCTGAAAAGTTTTAAAGGACTGAGGGAGAATACAATTATCTGTGCCAGTCCCAAAGAGCTGCAAGGAGTAAATGTGATTGATGCAGTGAAGAACTACAGCATCTGTGGCAAAAGTACCACAGAGAGGTTTGATCTGGCCAGGGCGCTCCCCAAGCCAACGTTTAAGCCCAAGCTCCCCAGGCCGAAGCACGAAAGCAAACCCCCCCTGCCCCCCACGGCGGGGGCCACGGAGCCTGGCCCCGAGACCGATGCTGACACCGAGCACATCTCTTTTCATAAAATCATCGCGGGGAGCGTGGCCCTTTTCTTGTCTGTGCTTGTCATCCTGCTCGTCATCTACGTGTCGTGGAAGCGGTATCCTGCCAGCATGAAGCAGCTGCAGCAGCGCTCCCTCATGAGAAGACACAGGAAAAAGAAACGACAGTCCCTAAAGCAAATGACTCCCAGCACCCAGGAATTTTACGTAGATTATAAACCCACCAACACAGAGACCAGCGAGATGCTGCTGAACGGGACGGGACCCTGCACCTATAGCAAATCAGGCTCCAGGGAGTGTGAGGTATGAACCATTGTGATCAAAGCGCTCTTAAAAGCTGGGAAATAAGTGGTGCTTTATTGAACTCTGGGGACTATAAAGGGAACGTGGTACCCCTCTCCCCACCCCTCTCCCTCTCCCTCTGCTGGCAAAGTCCTTCCTTCCCCGTCTGTTTTAGTACATTCATAATACGGGTCATTTTCCTTTCATACATAGTTAACCCACTGAAATTTAGATACCACAATCAATGTGAAGCTTGAATTCTGGTTTAATATAATGCCTATTGTATACAACCTTTTATTGATTCCATTAATGTCACACTTGTTTTAAGATAAAACTTCTTTCATAAGTGATCCCTCACATCTGCTGTTCTTCTCCTTCTGGGAGGACCAAATTTACAGTTTTAGAAGGTTTGCAGTTCATTGGTAAATCAAGGAAAACCTGAATGATCCCAGGTACTTGGAGCTGAAACTGATTCTAGGAGATGACTTGATTATAGGAACATTTAGGGGCAGTCTTAAAATAACGCCTAGCTTAAAAAGAAAATTGCAGGAAACTATTGAAAGACAGTGCTCTGCTAAAGCAGCACCAGAGCAGTTTTCAGACGTGTTTGAATTACAATAAAGCAAGCCTAAGGAAAACTGTGGAAGGGTTAAATTGTTGCAAGTAGATGACTGCAAAATGTGAGGAGACAGTAAAAACACAAAGTTTAGACTTGAAGCCTTGTCTCTGAAATCCATCTCTGTAAAAATCACAGTAGAGGTTTCACTGTCAATTTCTTTTAGCCTCCACATAGCCAAAATGAGTGAATAAATAAATAAAATAGGAAAGAGGCAAATTTGAGGAGGCAGATTTTTCCACATATCCTCACCTTAAGTTTTCAGAGATGAGGCTTGCAAACGGGAATGCAGCTTGCTAAACGCATGTGGTTAGAAGCTTACCAGAATTTCTCTTTCCAGCTCTTTTAGGACCCTAATGTAGGGAGTGGAATCATGAGCTCTGTCTGTTCTGTTGGGGATTTGTCAGGCTGTCCTGTTGTGTTTCACTATATGCCCTGCACACAGGCCAGTCCCCTGATGACTGACATTTCATTCAGAGGTGTAGACAACACATTTTAAGGCTCAATTTCCACCACCCATTGAAAAGGATAGTTTTGACAACACCTTAATAAGACAAAATAAATCTTACAAGAAAAAAAGACCAACCCCATGGCAGTTGTCTTTTGTTTCTCTATTGTTGATGTTACAGTGCTAATGTTACAGTGTCCCCATGTTCATCTGTATTGTGAATTCCATTCATCAGTATGAATCTGTACAGACCCTGCTGGCAATATGCAAGCAGCATGCATGTTTTTATGTCGATGGTGAAAGTTTATTGACTGCAGCACAAATATCATAGCTTCTGTATTTAAGTAACTTTGACTACAGTTCATTTAGATTTTAGAAAAATGTCTTTAGTCTGCTTTTCATTCTCTAAAATGAACAATTCCATTATGGGAGCAAAAATCACAAATTGCAACACTGAGCCTGTTTCATTTAATTTGACTTGTCAAGCCCTATGTCTTTAACCATGCCCCTGTTCTTTCAAAACAGAATCGCTGCAGCAAAAAAGAAAAAGTAAATGGCTATTTTTACCAGCATTTTTATATAGTTTGGAGGCTTTTCATATGCTGAGAGGAAAAATCTAGGCAAGTCACCATGAGATATAATTGCAAAGAAGCCAGATTATAAAAATCATACTTTTATAAGCAATAAAGAAAAAGGAACATCTAAAGTAGATTTTTCAAGTACTTTGATTTTGATTAAATCTTAAATAGACACCAGTTCAGAGAAGCATCATAGCTATAATATATTTGTCCATGGATAACTGTTGGATATACATTTATTAATTGCAAATAGTCCCAGATTCCCAATTGATTAATAATGCAAATAATTCCTCACAGTACTATGAACTGGATGACTGGACCTACTGTGATGTTTTTCACTGGAGTTGTAATTTTACCTTTTTCATAAAATGTCAGTAAATACATATTTCATCTAAAAAAAGAAATTTTCTTTGGTCAGCCTCATTTTTACCTGTACTAAAGATGATTGTATTAATTAAATGCAGTGTTAAAGTGAAAAAGCCCCTTTCTATTCTTTGATTTGAACTTCTGCCTCATTTGTCATGGGTACCAAATAAATTTAGGCAAGGTATATTTACCTTTATATTTTGAAATTTTTGAAAATTCTCAATGCTGTGTTACTGCTAGTATATATAAAATATGCTTGTTGTTTTAAAAGTGTTTCTAAAATTCAAAACCACTTGGTGTGTTAAGATTACATGAATAACCAAAATTTGAAGGCTGGTCATTTTTTAACGCCTAACTTTAGCTATATATAAATTTAATACTAGAGAAGAACCAAAATAAAATTCCTTAGATTGTAAAAGTAATTTTGATTCAGAACATGAAATTATAAAAAAAATTATTTTCCCTTTCTTTGGGAATGAAGCATCTCTAGTATATAATTCTTGTAGGTTAGACAATCACTAGTTCACCACTACAAATTTAGCAAAGCTGACTGGTTAATGTTCTCCTGCTCAAAATTTGTTGTCTTCACACCCACCCCATGGCAAATTTTGGACTGCAAACCATAAATCTGTTTTCATAAGCATTTTAAACTCTGCATATTAGTTGATATTTCATTTTCTGCCCCAACTAGACAACAGTTAAGTAAACAGCCTGACCTGTTGAACTATACAACAGAGATGTGTCAATGCAGAATGGATTCAGTCTTTGAATGCTTTACCAAAGAGAGAGGAAATACAGTTTAGTGTTTGAAAAGTATGTTTTTTTTTTCTAATTTTTATGAGCCCCAGTACACACAGTGCTACCGCAGCATGGAGTTAATATATTCAGAATGCCACAGTCTTCTAAGCAATACTTATCCAAGATATATTCCTTTTAAATTAGTTTATATTTTCTAAAGATGTTGACATTACATCTTTTCAAATAATTTAAACCTTTTTTTTTTTTTAACTTAATTTGATGAACCAACTACCTAACCAGACAGGGAAGCAATAAACTGTATTTCTATGGAGCAGCAGTGACCTCCAGTGGCTGGTTAGACTAACCACAGCTATGCAAACATTCTGTTAGTTTTCATCCTAAATTCCTATGTAAGTGTGGTTTTCAACATATAGTTTTTGATACATGAATCCGATTTTACTTTTATTTAATTCCTCCCCCTTGGAAACATTGTTATAGTGTAACATTGTGACTTTATATTTTGTATATTGACTTACTTAGTAATGCCCAGAGGCCACAGAACTGGAACTGAGGTCTAGAAATAAATGTCCTACGATGAAGAACAAGTAATAACATAACAAAAAAATAGATAAGAAATACTTTAACGTATTTAAAATCATCGGCATTGGCCGAATATCAGTAGGTGGGAGTATTTACATAGGTAGAATACTCAAATATAATGTAATTTGGGTTGGGGGAAACAAATTTCAATATTAATATTGAAAGAACCAGTATCAGTTATTTACCAGTCAGGAGTGCCTGAGCTGTGGGATGAGGGAGGCCTCGCCTTCCGGCTCTAGAATGCTTCAGTTTGTTGATCACGGCGGTGACCTGTTCTTTGCCCCAGTGCTCTCTCCCTCCGCCTTTTCAGTCAGCTGAACACTGGTTCTATTAGGCTCTCTGACAATGATGTTACAGTCTAAGAGGTGATGATTCATAGATAATGAAATTATGGTCTCCTTCTGGGGAAGGATAATGCAGAGTCAGATTTGTAGAACTGGCAAGGATTTTAGGATGCTGAAGGTGCATGAAGTATCTTCTCTTCCCTTGACATTTACCAAGAAGAGAACTTAAATAGTTTATTTAAAGTGTGGATTAGACCAGCATCAGAAACAAGCATCAGGCTATGAAGACGAAGACAAAATGAGTTCCAGACATGACAAATGAGAACTGAGCCATGAGAAATGAAAAATTCAGAAACAGTGTTGCTTCTTTTATTTCTTTTCCCCTGGATTCTCATTAGAATCTGGATCTGTAGCAAACCCATGGAGTTTTTCTATACTTGTATTCTGTTAGCTACCTATATTAAAAATTAGAGGCAGCTGGAAGAAACTATTAACGTGAAAAATAGTATCAGTGAATTTTAATTACAAATGTCATAAGAAAAACAACTAATGGAAGTTAAATAGGTTGTATTAAATGACTCTTGAGAACTAATAAAATAACATGGTGAAAGTCAGAGTTTCTGGAATCTAACCATAATTGCCTATAGAATTAGACCCACTTTTTCCTACTCTCCAAAATTATCAGTGATTTTATAGTCAGTAGAATACAGTAGAAATACTACAGAGATAATCTACATAAAAAGAGTTTATGACTCTTTTGATTTAAGAAAATATCACAGTCATATATAACAGGGCACTGTATGGACCTTAAATTAAAATTTCTCTGACATTTGCAAATCAGGTAATCCCAGGGAAATCCCTTAGCTTTTCTGAACTTGAAGTTTCCCATCTGTAAAACGAGTAAATATTACTGACTTCATATGGTTATTGGGAGAACAAAATGTGAGCAATACTTTGTAAACTCTAAAATGTCAATTACTTGCTATTTTCAAAGAGCATTTATTAAGATGATCAGCTATGTTTGCAGGTGTTCTCTGTTTGGCCTGGGCTAGAAAGACTTTACTAATCTCTGTGTAACAGAAACCTAAATCTATTTACATTAATATGAATTCTGAGACTTGGCCATGAGTCTAGAACTTAATATGTCTTTGATCTTTATTTTCCATAAAGAAGTTTCTTCCACCCAATGTTATCTAAGTCTATGAGTTATTAATGACCATAATATACAATAAACATAAATAGATACCAACCAGAGAACAGTGAATCAAGTTTATCCAACTAAATCAAAATTCTAATTTTGTCCCCAAAAATGTCATGACAACAAAAGCTTTCAATTAACTTCTGTTACTTGCCCTGTTCCCCTCTTCAGTAGCACTATTTTGAGCCCTTAATGACTTTACAATTTACAAATATATCCTGTAAAGTGGCAAGATGACATCATTATTGAGCAAAAGTAATTGCTTCTAACATGTTACATGGGGTTAGCACATATTCCAGGTATTGACTACATGACATATACTCTGTTTTATTCCCCTCCCCATGAAAGAGTATCCAAAATTTCCTTCCAGTATTGAAATTGCTATTGGCTTTAATCTATCATTATTGCTATTGAAAATCACTGGATTAAAAAAGTAGCATAAAAATACAAAGACTTTTTATGAATAATAACATTCATTTATGAAAAATTAAAAACTTAAGAGTATTCTTTGTGGGTTTTTCATCAAAAAAAAAAATGACCAATATAATAAAAAATCTTTCACTACTGAATGTAGCATTTCTTACCAAGTATGATGCAGCAGATGTATTCCCAAAATTCTTATAATTTAAGTAGAAAACTATTCCTCCTCCCTGACCGCTGAGTGTCTATGGAATCTTTTTCTGTGAAATCTTTTGAGAACAGAGAGAGGATGGGGGTTTTTCAATGGGGGAAAAAAAAAGCATTTTTAAATTTTATGCAACTCTACCTTCATAGGATTATTGGTATATGTGCTTGAGTTGGGTATCCTGAACATGTAAGGAAAATTTAAGAAACATAGAGAGAACAAGAGCTAAGACCAAGCAAAAACAATCCATTTTATTGAAAAAAAGAAAAAGGAACTTCTGGCTTAACCTATCCAGAAAATGTTGTAATGAAAATTGATAACTTTCTTGACAATTCTTTACTTCCAGGGAGTCTCATTTCCCCTGCTCCAGGGGAAAAAAAAAATCATCTATTCCTTTCTCCCACTCTTATATTATTCCCTACTTCCTATGTAACACAAAAAAGTCTTCCCTCATGTAAATCAACACAATTAGTCAACTTACTCAAAGGAGCACTGTATCTTCAATTTTTAAAAATTAGACCATAAGGCAAAATGTAATTCTGGCTGACTCTTCTCCCTTTCCTCTACAGCTTACAAACCACCTCTACAGTATCTTCTGATTTTCAGTAGAAGAGAAAAGAAATATAGTTTCATTACCAATCTGGCTAAGTATTACAGCTTGAAAGTGAGAGTGAAGGTCACTCAATCGTCCAACTCTGGGAGTCCATGGAATTTGCTAGGCGAGAATACTGGAGTAGGTAGCCTTTCTCTTCTCCAGGGGATCTTCCCAACCCAGGGATTGAACCCAGGTCTCCTGCATTGCGGGCAGATTCTTTACCAGCTGAGCCACAAGGGAAGCCCAAAAATACTGGACTGGGTAGCCTATCCCTTCTCTAGCAGATCTTCCTGACCCAGGAATCAAACCAGGGGCTCCTGCATTACAGGTGGTTTCTTTACCAACTGAGCTATGTTGTTTTCCTTTTTAATTAACTAACTCCTAGAAACAAAATACAGGACTTTATCGATGGGAATACTCAACTACATGTCATCAGTTAAAACCACCTACCAACAATCAGAGCTTTGTCTTTTGCAGGGAAGAAATGCAAATTTGGGGGGCCTCACAAACACAATGATAAGGCAAAGACTATAGTTAATAAAGGCAATTTCTGTTAAAGCTTCATTGCACTAATTACATCTATTCAGGGTATAAAATACATTTTGCCAGTAAACAGCAAAAAAGGATTTCAATTAAGTATAAATCCTTATTCATCATTCTTGGGGTTCAAACTTATTGATGAAGTAGGGGTAAAAAGATAATATCTTCAGATAGTGAGGCTATATAGTATAGTGAGTGGTGATCATGGCTTCAACTTGGTGGTCCATATGTGTAGTTAAAAAGTGTTCCTTATCATTAATATTGATCTGTTATACTCTCTGCAAGAACGAACATGCTTACCCCCTTTTTGATGCCACAGCATCTCATAAGAATGTTTAAAGGAGATTTATAGAATGTACCACATTGATCTTGAAGTAGTAGAGTGACTTTAAACGCTCTAATAAACCTGGGATAACTTAAAACAGTAAGCCCTGGTCTCCTGCATTGCAGACAGACTCTACACTAGGGAAGCTCCTATAAACTCTCTAAGAAATCTGAAAGCTAACTAGGCACTTGAGGATCAGTGTTGGCTTGTCTTTCATCGGTTTATGAAAGGGATTCTGTGCAATTTATATGAAATTTCAAAGTTAAAGCCTACAAATATTTGGTTGGAGTACTGTCATTTACCCTAAGAAAGTTTAGGTAACATCACTGAACTACAAGTAAATGGAATAATTAAAGATCTATTTAATATGGTAGAGGCCCTACTACATATATATTTTGTGTTTTCCACCAAGCTAAGACTCCTTTAGATGCTTGGGGCGGGGGGAAGAATACTTATCCTTCCTATGATTATTAACATTTTACCACACATTTGTTTATGTGTATGTATATTTTTGCATACTTGACTTCTTGTTATGTGCCAGGAATGTTTATATATATGTCTTTTAATATAAGAACAGAGGCTTTATATCGACTCTCTTCTTTGACAAGTTTCATCCATTAATCCTAAATCTTGTCCCTTCTTTATAGGACTGCCCTAAAATCATTCATACCCTACCCACACAAGGCTTCTCAAACCAAAGTATACTTCTCCAGCTCATATTAGGAAATGAATTCCAGTAAGTTACCATGAGGATATCCCTCTGCTAGTTATATTCTAATCTGCCAGTACAGTCATCTTCAGTCTGTGGCTCCCACTCTGGCCTATTTTATGTCATTAAAAGGCAGCATGCACTTAGTCCTATGGACTTTTATGGGGAGAACTGAGTAGTAAAATGTAAAAATCTATGTAAGTTTCTATGGGCTCCACATTGCTTGTTTTTATGGTCTAACGCAGAGAGATGTGTGGGGTCTCTATTAGTTTACACTGACATGCAAAAGCATTACGCTAGTTATAAATTAAAAAGAAAAGGCCAAGATAGACAAAACATAGAGTCCAAAGCTCATGTTCTGTATTTCTTAATCTTAACAATGATGGTAAATAGTGGACATTCTTTATTTCACTTTCCTGATATCTGTTTTACTCTCCACATTTACCACCATATTCTTAAATTTAAGCTTCACAATTCTTAAATGTTTTGACTTCTAACACAGAGGTTTCTTTTGTTTCTTCTTTAGTTGCTTTCTTCCGTCCCTGAAGATCTTTTCCCAGTTCTCTTACTGTATAATACTGCTGGCTTTGCTAGAAACTCTGCTCACATTTTGAACCTGTCAGAAAGTCACAGGGCAATTCATCAATTTTGTGATTGGAGTGATCAGACAAACTGACTGGCTTTGTCTCTAGAGTGCCATCTAGTCAAGTCTGAGATGTCTGCCTTCGATCTTCCCTGCCTCCAATTCCCAGACCTTCCCCCCACTTAGGATGAAATTCCTCCATCCAGGACTACCTCGGGCTTTCTTGGTTTGGTCCTCCTTACTCAAAATATATCCCCAGATCTCGACTAGTATCATTAACCCTCCCAAGGACACTCACATTTTAATGAGATTAAAAGAAAACAAAATTTAAAAAACCTTTTGCTAAAGGCAACAAAGTCATATACTAAGAGCTGGGGTTATGCTTCTGAGGGCAGAGGTGTTTTGCCAGCCCCTCTGAAATCATTCTTTGTAGATACCTCTATATTTTTCTCAAACATGAAGTGGGGCCTTCCCACAGGAACCAAGGCAGGACAAATAATCCATGTTTCATTCAGTAAACTATAGTCTGAGAAATCTTCTCAGTGAATTACCATTATACACAGGATTTCTCCTTAGTTTTCTTCACAGAGAGACAATACTACATATAAGACAGAACTTGGATCCAGGATGAACCAGTATGACTGGTTCTGGGACTTAATAACTGCCAAATATTGACTATTAACTTCTTCACCTTAAAAATGAAAATGTGTAAAATAATATAATAATCACAGGGTTGTCACAACAGGACAAAGAATCAGCATTTCTTGAATATTTTTATGTACTTTGTTTTGGCACACTGCATATATTATTTAATTTAATTATTTAATACTCACAAATATCCTATGATGATTAAATGAGATGACTTAGATAAAAATCACTTAGTATAAAGCTTGGCACATAACTGTAACCTACTACTTCATTTCATTAGCTCAAATTGCTAAAAGTTTCTGTACAACAGTATGCTTTAATAGCTGTATTTCATTATGTCATGTCTGACTCTTTGCGACCCCATGGACTATACAGTCCATGGAATTCTCCAGGCCAGAGTAACCTTTCCCTTCTCCAAGGGATCTCCCTAACCCAGGGATCAAACCCAAGTAGCCCACATTGCAGGCAGAGTCTTTACCAGCTGAGCCACATTGGAAGCCCTATCTATTTTTATATGGAATAAAAAAACATATCTGGCCGACTTTCAAGAAATAGAATCTTAACTGCCAAAACCTCAGGGGCACACAGTTAATACTGAAGGGTAACATGGTATATAAAAACCTAAGTCCTGATCTCCCACCATAGTCCAGCAACATCTTTACCTTTATTCCCACACCGTTCCCTTTGCTCTGACACTGGCCAGTCCTTGAAGCAGCCTGTGCTTCCCCTGTTGCTGTTTACTTGCTAAGTCGTGTGTGACTCTACAACCCCAGGGACTGCAGCACACCAGGCTCCCCTGCCCCCCACTATCTTCCAGTTTGCTCCAATTCATGGCCATTGAGTCAATGATACTATCTAGCCAACTTATCTTCTGCCGCCCTCTTCTCCTTTTGCCTTCAACCTTTCCCAGCATCAGGGTCTTTTCCAATGAGTCAGTTCTTCCTATCAGGTGGCTAAAGTATTGGAGCTTCAGTGTCAGTTCTTCCAGTGAATATTCAGGGTTGATCTCCTTTAAGATTGACTGGTTTAATCTCCTGGCGGTCCAAGGGACTCTCAAGAGCCTTCTCCAGCTCAAAAGCATCAATTCCTCAGTGCTCAGCCTTCTGCATGGTCCAGCCCTCACATCCATACATGACTCTGGAAAAGCCACAGCTTTGACTGCATGGACCTTTGTGCTCTCCTACCATACGCCTTTACTCAGGCTGTTTCTTTATGAGAAATGACTTTCCTCTCCCTTTCAGGCCCTCCTGTCACCCTCTTCTCATTTATCAGTTGATTTCAAAAATTATTCTTACAAAACTATGGTTTTCAAGATTCATATTTAGGTTCAAATTGCTTCTAAGTTGTAAATAATCTGACAACAATTTTGGCTGGTATGTTAAAGTGACTAAGAGCTAAAAAGTATTGTGAGACAAATAAAGAATATTTAATTCAAAAAATGAACATATCTTGATTTTAGTGAAGGTTGGATAGTCAACTTTTGTTGTAAAAGCCATATGCTTGTGACTGCCCTTACCTACTGCTTCTTGGGAAAGGTCCTTTTCGTGTTAGCGTGGACGTCTCCTGATCCCAGACCTCGTGCCACAAGGCTTCTACTTTAGACATGTCCCAAAGTCTGTCCTCTTCCCAAATAAAGTGACCACCCTACACTATACAGAGACCAAGTCAGATGTCTTCGGCTTACCAATTATACGCACTTTCAAAGTAACTATTCTACTGAAGACTGAACATCAAATACTTAGAAGTTGACAATTAGAAATGCTCAGTTTTGTTTTTTTTTTTTTAACCTCCTGAACATTGATTGTGCAGAAGGCACAACTGATTATAGAGGACTGAAGCATCTGCCAGCTGATGGGTGTTTTCTGTCCTCCTTCCTGTTCATCATCTTACACCTTTCCACTGAATTTCTTTTCTCTCTCTCATCACCTGTTAAAATATCTTTCAATTTTTCCCTCTATCCAACTTTTATCCATAAGTCAATTTATACCATTTGACTATGTACCTTCTGACTGGGTTAATAGGAAAATTAATTAATGCTAATGGCTTTTTTTCTTTTAGAAAATAATAATCAAGATAACACAGTCTAATAATTTAATTCAAAAGGGAGTCAAAAATCTATTTGTATTCAACAGCTTTGTTTAGTTCTATAAATGAAAAACTGTAATTTTGTAAATTGTAGTTTAATTTTAGAAATAGAAATTATATCCCTCTCTAATATACTTTTAAGTCACATTTTAATTGTGATTTGTAAAGGCGGGGAAGATTTATTATAACAGAACATCCAAGTATTTCTTTTCATGTAAGGTATCACTCAGTCTCTGGATCATGGTAATCTTTGCCATCAATGAAAGAGATTCATTTTTGGAACATATGTACTAAGAGAATTGAAATGAAACCTTTATTTAGTCATAAAACTTATAACTATGAGGGTTTTTGAGAACTTCACAGTCCATTTTCTTATCTTCTATTTGAAACCCTAGGCTAATTTAATTGTATTTTCAGTGATTTTTTGAAATTAATTTTTATTGCTTTACAATGAGGTGATAGTTTCTACTATACAACAAAGTGAATCAGCTACATGCAAACACATCGCACCCCCCCCCCCCACCACCGCTTGCCACTTTTTTTATTTTCTTCTCATTTAGGTCACCACAGAGCACTGAGTAAGGTTCTTGGAACTATACAGTGAGTTTTCATTAGTTGTGTATTTTATACATAGTATCAACAGTGTATATTTGTCAATCCCAAAGACTACATTCCTTAGTCCCTCTCCTAGTTATCAATTCCAGGTTTTTACTACAAATATTTACATCATTTTTTACCTCTAACCTTTATCTCTCTTGCTTAAGAGATACTGTGTGGTTACTTTAATTTTAAAAAGAAAAAATTTTGTTTCTAACCTTGTTTAAAAGAAAGAAATAGAAGTGGTTGGGTTCTTGTTCTACTTTTAATCTTCAGTATTGGAATCTGCTTGATCTAGATCAGGTAGAGGGCCCTGGACTCCATGGCACATAGTTTGAAGATGTGAAAAACCACTGTTCTGAAATCACTAATCTACTATAGGTTCAAAATATTCTGCATGGTTAATAGCTGAATGAAGGAACTCGGTGCTTAACTAACCCATAACCAGTCACATAGTCAAGAAGTTTTGCAGCAGGATGTATTCAGCAGTTTTCAATACCAGGCTCACAAATTATATCTCCAGAGGTCAAATTTGCACATAACTCTTTCAGCCACAACTGTCTCCTCATACTTAACTCAGTTTAACATCCAGCAGTGTGTTGTGCAGAAATAATCAGTGGTTAAATTATTCCCATTTTGTTCACTCAGCTCACAGTAGCCCACTGATTAGTTTTGTGTTTTTTGTTGTTTTTTTTTTAAAGTATCTGATCTTCAATTTGTATTTCAACTGTACCCAAGTGCAGATGCCATCTCTGGTAACATGACAAAACAAAATTTAGGTTAATAAATGTTTCTCTGTGCTCCAATCACAGCACGCATCCTGCAGTAACTATACTGTAACTCAAAGTGTTCTAAAAAATGCAACTGAGTTTCCTGGAGAATCATTTTAGAGTTAATTAAACCTTCTCCACCTGTAATTTAAGAAAAAAGAAAAAAACCCAACACTCCTAAAGACCATGAGGGAAAGGCAGTTTAAGAAATAGAAGTCCTCTGTTTATCCAGGGAGGTACTTTACAAGGCAGACAGCTACACCACAGTTGAGAGACAACATTTCCTCAGCTGATTTGGTTAATTAAAATGCACAGTTACAACAGGCTTTCTTAGAGCCTGCAGCTGAATGACCGAAGTCTCCATTTTCCTCCAGTGTCACACAGAACGTGAAGAGGCAAACATACTGCCGGAGCACAATTTGACTCACTAAAAATCCAGCACTATAAACACGAAATACATTTCTCAGGCACATTTTAAAAGACGTATTATCAAGATTTATGGCACAAGGATGGAAAGAATTTGCAGTTAAGCAGCACCAAGAGACTATCCTAGGTTCCTCTCAAAGCAGTTTTCAGTAAAATTTACAAATAAATCTTTAGGGTAGAGTCCACTTTCAATGCAGAAATCTTCAGCTCTATCCTTTCAAATGTATGGAATTTGAATCTGACTAACAGCCCGTCTGTTGCCAGAATTTATGAGTGATATGAAAAATCAAAGGCCACAAAAGCTATTTGTCAAATAAACTGCAGAACGCAATACCAGTCTGCAGGGCTCATTTGCAGAGCTCATGATGGGCATGGGAGGAGGGGATGCGAACAGCTGCGGCCTCGACCGCACTGCCTGTGCCAGCCAGAATCCAAGCCGCGTGAGCTGGGTGTGACTGAAAGACGGGGCCAACAACAACGAAAAACAGGAAAGGTTCTTATGTCTAAGTTTCTATTAAATCAGTACATCAGCGTGCCCAGACGAATACCTGCAGAACCAGTTTAAGATAGATGTGTCCTGCAGGTATTCAAATTAAATCAGTTCATGGAAGACTACGTTTATTTCCTGGCATGGGAGAAATTACAGCCTTTGAATCAGTTAGACTAGTAGCATGGCATCCAATCAGTTTTCTCATCTGTAAACTGGGAACAGGGCTTCACATCTCAGGGCAACTGAGGATAAATTGAGACGACATGTTTGTGGGCAAGCAAGTGCTCAATAAAAGTTATTCTCCTCTCTTTCACTAGTTGTTCTCGCAACACAGTGAGTTGATATGAATGGCAAAGTCAAAGTTCCCATATTAACCATTTAAATTAAGAAGTCCACAATCTATAGAAAATGATTAAATATTCCTGGAGCCTAACTAACAAATTAAATCAAACCCAAATAGGGCTCCCCAGAATTTTTAAAATCCTCTATTAACATCCACTAATGAAATTTCCATATTAAGGTTTTTCCATAACAATTTTGCTTAGCATCAGAATAAAATTTTTTGATCTTAGTATTGTCTTTATCTAGTAATTCAGCATCATTTCCTTTTCATAAATGTTACTTGAAGAACTGACCATTGCCTTTCAAAATATCTCTTTAAATATCTCTAACGTTTGTCTGTGGAGAAGGCCATGGCACCCCACTCCAGTACTGTTGCCTGGGAAATATCATGGATGAAGGAGCCTGGTAGGCTGCAGTCCATGGGGTCTCTAAGAGTCGGACATGACTGAGCGACTTCACTTTCACTTTTCACTTTCATGCATTGGAGAAGGACATGGCAACCCACTCCAGTGTTCTTGCCTGGAGAATCCCAGGGACGGGGGAGCCTGGTGGGCTGCCGTCTATGGGGTCGCATAGAGTCAGACACGACTGAAGTGACTTAGCAGCAACAGCAGCAATGTTTGTCTGTATGTCTTTCTTTTCATTTTTGTCTCCCAAACATGGACATATCACATCCCCCCACGCTCAGTACTGAAGGAAACATGCTGTTGTAGCAATTAAATGGTCTATATAACTTAATAGCTAATTCATTTCTAGTGGAAAATAATTTAGGTGTTTGGAAGAAAGGAACACACTATTAATATTTGTGTTTTCAAAAACTCTAATTTAGTCTGAGAAATAATGACTGAATTATTCAAAGCAACTTATCCAAAAAGTCACAATAAAATAATTTCAATGGATATTTACTGAGCACCTACTACATGCAGGCATACAAAGCAAACAAAACATAACAAGTGGCAAAGGATATTTTAAATTTGGAGTCATATCACCAGGAAAGCCATTGAATTATTTGACTGGTTTTGGAAAGTCACTTCATAAAGCATTGAGTTTTCTCTTCTCAAGAGAGAAATTTGATACCTGCCCTTCACTGGAGACATGATAATAATTAGTTCTTTTCAAAGACTTTGAAAAGAGCAGAGATGAAAAGAGCTGTAAGAATTTCTAAATGACACAAGATCTGTGAAGTGGTAGATATTTAACACAAACCTCATACAGCTGTTATGTAGATTCATTAGTTAATCAGTTAGTTAATAACTTTGAAGTGTAAAATCTTATTAGACTTTTTTTACACTTTAATGCATATGAAGAAATAAATTACTGTCTGAAGTTAAAAAGTGACTATACCATTCTAATATATTGTATCTTTCTATGACAGACTTTCAAGATGTTCTTTCCTGCTCTGATTTTTTTTTTTGCCCAAACAACTCCTGAAAAACCTATCTAGACCCTGATTCTCTACCACTTTATCGTTTGGTTTTGGCATGGGCTTCCAGTTAACAGTAGCACAGAACTGAAACACACACACACACATATTTTGTGTAATAATATAAAGTATTATTTGATGATAATGGCATCAACTGTTAAAGATGCTATTTAAATGCAGTTTTGTGCATCTGTGCTACAGGGGAGTGAAAAAACTGTTGGGTAAACTGAAAGAAAGTGAACAAGGGAAGGAGTTGAAACCCAATGTTAACTACCTTGATCCTTGGAAATAGTGACGGATTTCTCTCCTGAATGCTGGGAAGTTGAGAAAAGATGGTAGAGGCGTAATTAGTTTAGCAATATTCTACTATGTGGGAGACATTTCTATAGCTTAAACAAAAATTATGCTTGACTTACAATATATACAGAGAGAAGTGCACATATTATCAATGTATAGCTCAGTGGATACTGAGCTCTTGTGTTCTCTGTAGCCAGATGAAGAAATAGAAGATTCCCAGAACTCCAAAAATCCTCTGTTTCCTCCAATCACTAGACCTATTTCCAAAGGTTAACCACTAGTGCTACCTCTAACAGCAAATGGTATCCTTATCTGTCTTGGTACTTTATATAAAGGGAACCATCAAGAATGTACCCTCTTTTGAGTCTAGCTTCTTTCTGGTGACATTCTTCCACGGTATTCACCCATATTGTTGAGGGCAGTTGTAGATCTACAGATTTCTAATCTTAGTCCCTCCACCCCAACCCCACCCACCCACGCACAGAATTAATTCTTTTTTTACGCAAAGAATGGCCAAGGATCCCTGTACTGGGAAGTCCTTGAACATCCTGGGAGACAGGAATTGCAAGTGAAAAATTTCCTCAGTGGACATGAATTTGAGCAAACTCCTGGAAATGGAGAAGGCCAGGGAAGCCTGGTGTGCTGCAGTCCATGGGGTGACAGAGTCAGATACAACTGAGCGACTGAAAAACAAAATTTTCTCTTGTCTTTTTTTCTTTCTTTCCTTTTTCTTTTTTTTTTTAACATTGGTAAATATAATGCAAACTCGAATTATTTTGCAGTTTTAAAATCTAGTCATGGACAGAACCAGCTCTAAGGGGCACACTGAAGCAATCTGTTTTTTTTCCAATAGCCCTTCTTTTCAGCCCTGAATCCCCTACTCAGTTCTCCAAACCAGCAAATCTCCTAGAAAGCCTTCCCCACTCTAGCAGCTGTATAAAAAATAATTGGATAAACTACTTCACACCAAGGTGTTAATGCCGAAATCGTTAGTTCTCTAAGATATGGCCTAAGGACAGTGCACAGAGGCCCAATTATTCTCTGATTACTCTCTAATGGGGTCTCTGGTAGAGCGGCATTTATTGACTTATGCTATAAGGTTCCCTTACACTGAAGGACTCTAAGAAACAGACACTGGCATCCTATGCTGTCTTTAGGAGTAGAAGGTTATTGAAACTATTTTTTCACTTCATCACACAGTATTCTCTTTACGAGAGCCCGTGGGGGAAGGGACATTAGTTCTACTTCTTCATGCAACTGATCCTGCCCACAGCATCCCCCTCTCTCCCCTGCATTTCCCCCACCTCTCTCCTGATAAAAATACCAAAGAATAAGGGATAGACATTTCTAACAAGTATTCAGAACTTTTTAACTTGTCTTTTTGGTATTACTTCCTCACCCTTTGGAGAAGGAAATGGCAACCCACTCCAGTATTCTTGCCTGGACAATTCCAAGGGCAGAAGAGCCTGCTGGGCTACAGTCCATGAGGTCACAAACAGTCAGACACAGCTGAGCAACTAACCCTTTCCTCACCCTTGGTTCCATCTTTTCCTTTCATTCTCTGTTTAAACATCTTTGAAATTTTAAAAATCCTGATGAATTCAGGAAGAGTATAGATTGATTTGATGAAATATGCTATCCCTTAAGGAGAAATTTTTAGTCACTGACATTAGACCAAGCTGGCCAACTGAGGGATATGTATTTTAGGCAGAGGGCTCTTCCAGCACTGTTCAGATTACACCACACTGGTTGGCTGTCAACAGAATGACTGAGAAGCTCATTTTTGAGGCACTGGATGTATAATGCATTACCCAACAAAGGTTTTTTTATAAAACTTTGCTGAATGCATTGACTGAAGGTATTTTCCATTAGGTGAAATGCATAGATGAGATAATGTCTAGGAAAAATCTAGATCAAGAACAGGATAAAAGATAAATGTACATGTGAGAAAACATGGAATTTAGTTTTCAAGAGAGCTGTTATAAAATTTGTTTTGTGATATTTTGCAACTACTGGTCCATTGTTATTTTCAAGGCTCTCAGAGTTCTACTTGGGAAGATTTGATTAATGTATTATTTATCCAAGAGTCATTGATTTATGGAGCTTAACCATAAGCTACAGCATAGATCATTTTCTTTCTAATATTTATATCTACAGGAAGAATACCACAATGATGGGGGTATTCTACCCGTGATTGGTAATCCACATAAGCAATGATCCCAACTGACAATAATGAAAGTATTAAATAACAATCTGTTATTTATTACCTTCATTGCTAGGATCCCACTATTTAAATTAAGTAAAACAATTTCCAGAAATTCAGTGATATTCTACAAATCGTAACACAAAATAGTCCAATACATATTATAGTGACATGTTCTCTGTGAAATGGGGAGAAGGACATGTCAAATGTGGATCTCTTAATGCCTGTGTTAATTATTAGATCAAACAAATAATTCCAGTTCAGATAAACTAAAATTGTGGATTTTTTCCTTTCTGTTAAAGTTATTTGATTATGACACACTGGAAAAAACATATTGTCTTGCAAAAAAAATGAACAAATTTATTCCAGACTATGACAGAATAGTCATATTTATGTAATTTCTTCTTTATTTAAATATATCTTTCCAAATAAAAAATTAATTTGTTTAGAAACCATCATTCCTGAAAATCCCATGGTAAACATTCCCTTTAAAAATTACTAAATCCAATATAAAAATTACTAAATCCAATGTAATAATTAGGACCTGTTAGGTTAATTTTTGTTTGTTTGTTTGGCAGCAACTGTAGAATTAAACATGACTGGAGTACCACTGTGTATATTTCAAATGCTTATAATGTACAGAAATGACCATTTATTTGTTTATACTTGGCAATTACCTGGCAGCCTCAAACTTGACAAGACCTGCATGCCCAACACACACTCTCTCTCAAATACTTTGTGATGCTAACAATGCTCGCATGGAGGAATGGATACTGAAACTATGAAATGGAGAAGCATTTAACTAGATTTCTAAATGGATCATAGTCAGGCGTCAGTACCCAAACCAGACACTGCATGGTGAACTTGTCATATCACAGCTCAGAAACTTCTAACATTTCCTCAGGACTGGTCTTATTTGGGGCTCAACCTGCTCTTTCAGTTTCTCTTGTATAATTACCCTTATCCCACTATGCTCCAACAAAATCACAATTTACCATTCTTTGAACATCTCCCTCAGAGTCTACCACTGATTTGCTTACATTTTCCTTCTGCTTGAAACATTCTGTTTTGCCAAATTCATCTTATATTTTATCACCATAATCTAATTCTTCCATGAACTATTTTCTGATTATTATAGCTGAAAGTATTTTTCTTTCTCCCTCAACTTCGGTTGTACATTATTTTCATTATTACTATTACAATTATCTACTTCTATAGTCATTGTTATTTTATAATGTGCTATATTTAGTTATATCCATATATTATCATCTTTACAGGAAAATTTTACAGGGAGAAAATATATCTTAAACATGTATTTTGTTTGTGTGTTTGTTTTATAGTCCAAGCATGCTTAAGGCAGGATTTAAGATATAGTATATGCTTAATAGACTTCCTGATGGCTCAGCAGTAAAGAAGACACAAGAGAAATGGTTTCAATCCCTGGGTCAGAAAGATCCCCTGGAGGAGGAAATGGCAACCCATTCCAGTATTTTTGCCTGAATAATTCCATGGACAGAGGAGCCTGGCAGGCTAAAGTCCAAAGGGTTGCAAAGAGTCAGACCACTGAATGACTGAATACACACACACATACTTGATAACTGTCTTCAGTGAACTAATGTCACACTTGTGCGAGTCATGCTGAGACTCTAGTATGTTAAACAAGAGATTGTTATTCCATTTGTTGTTGTTGTTCTTTAGTTGCTAATTTGTGTCCCATTTTTCTGTGACACCAGGCACTGTAGTGTCACACCAGGGATGAAACCCTCATCTCCTGCGTTGGCGGGTGGATTCTTTACTGCTGAACCACCTGAGAAGCTCTTATTCCCTTACCATTGCAAAAGCCGTCATAAGAGGTTTGGGATACAGTGCATACCATAAAATAACTTCATATATTTCATATATTTTAAGCAAATGTTTACCATTTACAGTTATGTGACTGGCTTCCCAGCTGACTCAGTGGTAAAGAATCCACCTGCCAATGTAGGAGACCTGGGTTCAATCCCTGGGTTGGGAAGATGCCCTGGAGGAGGAACTGACAAGCCACCCCAGTATTCTCACCTGGAAAAACTCACAACAGAGTGACTGAACACACATGCATGAATGACTCTATACGGCAAAAGCAGCACTGGAAACATAAAAGTGTCATCCTATACATTATAAAATCATTCTTGAATTACAAGCTGCCTTAACTGCCACATACAAAACATATATTGAGCTGCAACCCTGGAGGGCTCGGAATCATGAGCATGGAAGGAGCTTTCAGAGGTTTTGCACAGTACAGTAAGTTGGCTATTAACCCATCTTATAGGTAAAAGGGTAATCACAGCTGGAATGTGAATTCTGATTTGTATGACTGGGCACTTCTCTTACGGTCACTGCACAGTAAACTCTGAATGTAAGCTTCCACTTGACTAGATAGGATGCTTGTGTACATACAAGTCATTTTGCTCTGCTGCATAGTATTTACCGCAGGACATTGTCAGCATTTTCCATAATATTTTCTTTAAAAAAAAAAGTACAAAAACACAAAACTATCTCTTTTGAATGGCTTACTATGAGGCACTATGCTAAAGGCTTCCCTTACCAATATAATTCTTACAACAGCCCTGTGAGAGGAGTGCTTTTTACTCATATTCCAAGATAGGGAAAGTCAAACATAGAAACTTCAAGTTATACAATCAAGACCAGTTTCTGTTCTGTTTCTACTAGTGCTCCTAGTATTACTAGAAACTATTATTTCTAAGGATAAGAAATGGAATTTGAACTCATCTCTCCTATTCCTGAATCCAAGTTCTTCAGTTCAGTTCAGCTCAGTCGTTCAGTCGTGTCTGACTCTGCAACCCCACAGACTGCAGCACACCAGGCCTCCCTGTCCATCACCAACTCCTGGAGTTTACCCAAACTCATCTCCATTGAGTTGGTGATGCCATTCAACCATCTCATCCTCTGTCATCCCCTTCTCCTCCCACCTTCAATCTTTCCCAGCATCAGGGTTTTTCCAAATGAGTCAGTTCTTTGTATCAGGTGGCCAAAGTATTGGAGTTTCAGCTTCAACATCTGTCTTAACTGCTCTTATTTTATCATCTTTTATTCCTTTTTACTAAGCCTTAAATGTGTTATTTTTCCTAAAAAGAAAATTGGATTATTTGAAACTTTATTTAGAATATTTATCTATCATGGGAAACATTTAAACTAAACTTGCAAGAGATCTAGAGGACAGAAAATGGGGGAGGGATTAAGAAATAGGCTCATCTCACCTGGTCTGACTAAGCTGCTTACATTTTTCTGAGATCCCATCTCCAAGCCCATCCTAAAATGGCAATGAACCTGGACGTACCCCAGGACCATTTAGATAAAGAGAACATACACCACAGAAGCAGTCAGGGCCCTCAATGAATTGGCTGGTTTGCTTCTCATCCTGAATCCGTGACTTACAGCAGATAAGTGTAATATGGAAAACGAGGCAGTATTTTCCAGCAGGCTGAGACTGCTTCCTCCTCCCAATACTGCTAAGTATAAGGCAGGTGCAGAAGTCATTTCAGTCACCCCTGGAGGGGTGCATGGCAGTTGCACAGTCACACAGCGGCAGAAGTCTTTGCTAAGATTCAAAATAAAAAGAATACTCATTGTAATTGAAACTATGCAGGGGACAAAGCTTCCCAGATGCACACAAGAGTACTAAGGCTTTGAAAAGGGACAGATGCCATGTTTATACTCAAGCTAAGAGATGCCACATTTCAATAGCTCATGAGGAGGTACAATCAAATCTTCAGAGAGAAAAGACATAAGCAACACATCTGTCGCATCCACGGAGTAAATGTTTTTGTAGGCTACAAGGGGCCTTGAAGATGACTCAGGGTATACCCTTTGGTTTTCCATTTGATGACAGCAAGGTCCAGAGAGGTTAATACTGTCCAGGATGACTGAATAAAGCTTTGGCAGTCAAAGGCCTCGAAACCAAAACCATGATTTCTTCCTTTCTTCTCCTCTACCCTGCTATCTCTAATCGGTTTTGTTTTGTTTTATTTAATTTTAGATTATTTTGCTTGTTTTTTTTTAAAGGTTAATTAATGAAAGACGAGTGTGACATGGCATTAATACAAAAGGAATTTTTTCTAATATGAGGAGTTCTGTAGAGTGAACATTCCTTTCCTGGCTAAGGCATTTAGTTGCTCCTGTAGCTTTAACAGAAAACTATTATGAACAGTCAGAAGCTCATGGCAAGGACATAAACTGAAACAGATATTCCTCTTAATTGTGGTTGAGCTCAGCTCTCTGATTCTGAAAGGACACCTTTGTGAAATCTCTGAGTTTTCTGTGATTGAGATATAAACTGTCTAATTACTATTCTCTGCTTTAAAATGATCAATTTATACACAGATCATAAGGGATTTATATATGCATCAAACCCAAAATGCACTTATTCAGTGCTTATTAAGCCAGATTAGACGTTGGTGATACCAAAGCTAAACATCTGTTATGTAATACAGCCATTTTACAATCATAGAAAAGTGATATTCTACTCTGTGATACAAGTGATCTCAGTCAATAGGCATTCATTCACTAGTGATCAATTAATGAACATTGATTAAATGGCTTCTTATAAAAAGACTTATGATAGGTACTGGAGAAAGATACCAAAACATAAGCCTTAAGTCAAAAGAAGAAGAGAAGAGGTACTCATAGGAAATGATGTAAAAACAGAATGATACTGTAATAATTGTAATGATATACTATGAGGTGAACTTACCAGTATGTTAAGCTTATATAAATATAGGGAAAGCATGGAGGGTTTCCTGAATTAGGTGTTTTGAAAAAGGGATAAATATAAAAAGAACAGACGGGGAGAATATGTAGGAAAGCATGTCCAAGTGTGGAGATAAAAATTTTACAAGATTAGCTTGATTAATTGCTGTGATCTAATTTAGATTTTACAAGCAATGGGAAAAAAGTAACTCTACCTGTGTGTGTACTTGTGACTGACTGCTTATGCAATAATAGGCCATAGTGAATGGATAAGTCACTTAATCTAAGTTGATATTGCTCACTGTCAGAGGAATTCAGGATCTTCCTGTAAGTCCCTTTTCATATGTAATCAGAGGGGCAATCACTGTGGGTGTACCCATTATTTAAGCCAGGGACTCTTCTGCTTAGTCAATGCTTCTGTTCTAACTAGTTGTTAAATATTTTTAGAATTGTCCCAGATTATAACTGATTGCATAATTTCAACAATTTTCTGGGAAGCATCATACAAAAACAAGCTCTTTTCCAGTTAAATAACTTAGATTGCGTAGCCAGGAAAACAGCAAGGTAGACATTCAGAATGTAGAGTATCCTTTGAAATGCTTCTATAGAAGAACTCAGTAGTTTTCAAAAGCCTGGGACTATTACCATGATTCCCACTAACTTTCTTACCAGCCACTGGAGAAAATAGACCCCATTAGGAAACAATTTTGCCCATAGTGTACAAGGTTCCCCTTTACGCTGTTCATGGGAATGTAAATGGGTGCAGCCACTGTGGAAAACAGTATGGAGGTTTCTAAAAAAACTAAAACTAGAACTACCATATGACCCACTCCTGAAAGAAACAAAAACACTTATTTGAAAAGATACATGCACCCCAATGTTCAGAGCAGCATTATTTTCAATTGCCAAGATATGGAAACAACTAAGTATCCATCAACAGATGAATGGATAAAGGATATATCTATATATAGATATATATCATGGAATACTACACAGCCATAAAAAAGAATGAAAATGTTCCACTTGCAGCAACATGGATGGGCTGAGAGGGCATTATGCTAAATGAAATGTCAGACTGAGAAAGACAAATACTGTATGATATCATTTATATGTGAAATATTTAAAAAAAATACAGTGAATATAGCAAAAAAGAAGCTGACACAGATATAGAGAACAAACTAGTGGTCTAGCGGGGAGAAGGAAGGGAGAAGGACTATTATAGAGGCAGAGATTTAAGAGAAACAAACCATCATGTATAAAATAACCTACAAGGATATACTGAACAATATGGGTGTGTGTGGCTGCTCAGTCACTCAGTCATGTCCAACTCTTTGCGGCCCCATGGACTACAGCCTGCCAGGATTGTCTGCCCACAGAATATTCCAGGCAAGAACACTGGAATGGGATGCCATTTCCTACTCCAGGGGATCTTCCCGACCCAGGGATTGAACCCATGTCTCTTACATCTCTTGCATTGCAGGTGGATTCTTAACCACTAGCACCACCTGGGAAGCCCATGGGTAACATAGCCAATATTTTACAATAACTATAAAATGGAGTTTTATTGTACGGAGTATAACCACTAAAATTGTGAATCACCATATTGTATACCTGTAACTTAGATTGTACATCAACTATACTCTAATTAAAAAATTATGAAGAATCTTAAATGATAATAGAGGGAGGGAGACAGCTCCAAGTATAGAGAAAAACCAACCAGCATAAGTCAAAGAAAGTTCCTATTCATGTCTGCCCTCATTTATCTTAAGTGCAGTCTTGACCTAGTATGTTTCCCTGAGGCACTAATAATCTAGTTCTTTCAAGATCTCTCTAACTTTTCTGTGAGCAACACACAAATCAATCCAGGATGTCATTTCCAATATCAGAGGGAAGTAATTGTTTTGAAGAGGGAAATCACTAATTGCTTTTGAATGTGCTCCTGTCAACAACTCACATTATTAAAAACAAAGCCTTCCTACTAAAGTCTCACCACAAATCACCTGAAATGAGAGAGTTGAAAATGAAAGCATGAGTCAAGGAGGTTTATTTTAAGATTTTCGATATTTTAATCAAATGCTGATGATTACACTATATTTTTTTCTGTACTTTGCTAACAAAGAATAAGTCACATATTATGTTCTTCCAGAATGATTCTTTTCTTAAAAGAGCCTTAAAGATATAGTTCTTAATGACAGATATAAACTTCAAAGATACATTACCTCACAAAATAATAAATTAAAAATACTGTTCAGAGAGCTTCATCTGTTTCCTACTTAATAATTCCATCTTTGAATCTTCAAATAGGCATCATCTAAATTGTATTTCTGGCATGTTCTATGACTGGTAACATGTCCTCCTAAGATAATATTAGGCAATGTAATTTTTTTTTAATTAGTCAAAGGTGTTTGCAGCCTTTGATTAATACAGTTATTAGGAGTATAGAGTCCAGAGATAGCTCCATGGGTTCAAATCTCAACCAGAAGAGCTATATGACCTTGGATAAACAACCACTCTGAGCCTCCATTTCCTCTTCTATAAAACAAAAATAATACTAGAGCCTACTCCAGAAAGTTGTTGAGAATATTATAGCAGTTTATAGATAGAAAATGATTATAGCAGAATTGTCACACAGTAGGCATTCATAAAGTAGTAGCTGTTATTTCCTCTCTGTATATATACATTAGAATTTTTAACTTAAAATGCTGACCAACAGTAGAATGGAATTCTCTGATATTCAATAATTCAAGCTTCACAGAATCAAAGTTTTTATTTAAAATAAAATTTTTCCAGCATTCAACTTGGAAAATATGGATTTTTCTTAGTATACATCAGTGTATTGTATTGTATGAATTGGGCATGACCATACACTCTTTGTTAGACAGACAAATGTGAGTCATTTTGTAAATAATGTATTTTCAGTTTATCCTAAATTTGCCTTATGTTTATTTGAACTAATATTAAAATCAAGGTTGCTGCACCAGGGGCTCTTTTTGCACAGTTCCCCCGTGACTAAAGAGGGGAAAAAATAACATAGAAACAGCTAAAAAATATGACAACATTTAGTGAAAGGCAAGGTTACCATGTACAGGAGAGCAAGTTGTATACTGAATAATTCTATAAAATATCATTTATATAGGCTACAGTATTAATGCTGCCCCCTTAGTGCACAATGTATGGTCAATGCTGCTGCTGCTGCTGCTAAGTCACTTCAGTCGTGTCCGACTCTGTGCAACCCCATAGACGGCAGCCCACCAGGCTCCCCTGTCCCTGGGATTCTCCAGGCAAGAACACCAGAGTGGGTTGCCATGTCCTTCTCCAATGCATGACAGTGAAAAGTGAAAGTGAAGTCGCTCAGTCGTGTTTGACTCTTCGCGACCCCATGGACTGTAGCCTACCAGGCTCCCCTGTCCCTGGGATTTTCCAGGCAAGAGTATTGGAGTGGGTTGCCATTGCCTTCTCCATGTGGTCAATGGGCAAATACAAACATAAACTTGGATTCAGTTAAACTTACATCAAATTGTCAACAGAAGGACAAATTGGGATTGTTTTCCTATAACACAGCACTTAACCACTTGTGCTATCTTGGCCTTGTAAATTAACTTCTCTGAATCTGTTTCCTCAAAGGCCTTTTACCTGTTGAATGGGAATAGAGGTGTTCCTTCACAAAGATTTTCCTACATATTCCATATAAGTTTACCATGTGGTAGCAGATCTAAAATATGTTAGCTGATTTTCTAAAAACTATCACAGCCCAGGGAAACAGTCATATGGCAAATTCAACTGCAACTTTTTGTTCTGTTTTTTAATTTTTAAATTGCTACAGACTTTCCCACAGGGAACTGATTATCAAAGGTTTTTGTTTTGGAGTAAGGAAGCTACTGGACTAGACAATAGGAACCATGAATTCTAGCCTAAGCACTGCTATTGTCTTACAATGTAATGATGTGTAGCTTTCTCATGTATAACACGGGAGTAAGAAGCTCTGATATCAGTTAGGAAAAGTAACAAGGTAATAGATGTAAATATGCTTTGGAAAAAATTAGAGCACAATAATATATATAGTATTATAAGTCTTTCCAAATTTCTCATTGTAGAATACATGGTAAACAAAAAAGTAAACACACACACTTCTGCTAACCACTGAAAAGTAAGTAACTCTTTCTAAATGTCTTTGATCTTTTGTAACCTCCCCCTGAGTGTTGTTTCACTAAAAAGATGGATTTTATTCTGTCCTGTACTATAGGAGACAGGGAAAATAAATGTTCTATATGTAAATCATCAATAAGAATAAGAAAAAAAGACTACTTTGCAGTATCTCTGTATCATGCCTCTAGATAATACCTATTAATTATCAATTACTCAATATCAAGCCCATTAGGTATACAAATGCATAGTATATTTCCTCACGATTAATCCATAGTATAAGCAAAGGGACTTCGTCAGTGGCTCAGCTGGTAAAGAACCTGCCTGCCAATGCAGGAGATGCAAGATGCAAGGGTTCAATCCCTGGGTCAGGAAGATCCCCTGGAGACAGAGATGGCAACCCCCACTCCAGTACTCTTGCCTGGAAAATCCCATGGACAGAGGAGTCTGGCAGGCTACAGTCCACTGGGTCACAGAGTCGGACATGACTGAGCACACGCGCCATGTCATGCACGCATAAGTGATAAAATCATGCCTACTTTCCGGATGTAGATACTGTCTCAGTAAAGTTAGTCACCTTACATAAGGTCATGTATCTAAGAAGCTGGGGGACCCAGATTTTAGAAACATGTCTTCCCTGGACTTTCTTGGACTTCCCTGGTGGCACAGACAGTAAAGCATCTTCCTACAATGCGGGAGACCCTGGTTCAATCCCTGGGTTGGAAAGATCTCCTGAAGAAGAAAATGGCAACCCACTCCAGTATTCTTGCCTGGAAAATCCCATGGACAAAGGAACCTGGTAGGCTACAGTCCATGGGGTCTCAAAGAGTAGGACACGGCTGAGCAACGTGACTTCACTTCAGATACCATTTCAGTAAAGTTAATCATCTTGCATAAGGTCATGTAACAAAGAGGCTGCGGGACCCAGATTTTAGAAACATGTCTGGTTCCAAATCTCATGTTCATTCCAGAACTCCTTACTGCCTCTTATAAAACTTGACATGGAGTCATTGATGAATAAACAAATGGATATATAAATGACTAGATGGATGGATGGATCGATGGACAATCAACTGACCTCTGGAAATTATGATTTAGAAGAGCAAGACTTTGGCAGCTTAGCTGACTTGGTCATAAGCTGGAGTTTAGTTTTTATTACTCTTCCCCTTCTGCAATTTGAAAACCACAGATTACAGCACTTTATTAGCTACTGATATGAGCATCACCTATTCTCCTGTTATTTCTCCTATTATTTATGATAAAATACTTCACCAACTACTGATGATGAAGAATTTCAAATTCTTGAAACCAATGGTGCTTCACCTCCATCACTGAGATCTGATTGAAGGATCTCTCTCTAGCAAAACTACAACATGTCGTTTTCTATTTGCTCAGGCAAAGGTTGATAATTCTGGTCATAGGGGAGTACCCTTCAGGAAAGGGGTTCTCAGGCCTAACTTAGAGAGCATGCCAAAGAATTTTACAGAAACTTCCGAAAATAGAAAGAATACTGTATAAGATCAGAGTCATGGCAATTGGTTTTACATTTTACATACTTTACAAACATGCTTGATGACTGGAGGAAGAGACACTTTCTCACTTGTTGGCCTTTTTTACTTCCTGAATGTGGCAGGCTACATCTGCCCAAAGAATCTCCATTTTCCTAATATATATAAGAGCAATATGTAGGATGGCCAGTCCTAAAATGTGATAATACCAGGTACACGGAGTAGACAGGATTTAGTAGGATTAGCACTGCATGTTTTTTATAATTTCAAGTAAGGCTCCAAGAAAGCATATTCACTTATTCATTCATTCAATAATATGTATGTGTTTAGGGTGGGGTGGTAGGTGTGTGGAAGGTGACCAGGCAATATATACATACTATAGTTTGAATGATCAGTGATGTAGTCACTCATGAAGAATGACAACATAAAGTGATCGGTGTCATGACACAGGTTTATATGGAACAGAGGACCAGAAGCATCAGTCTCACCTGGGAACTCCTTAGCTTACTAAATCAAGAAATTCTGGGGCTAGTCTAGAACTCTGTGTTTTAATAAGCCAAGCCCAATCCAGGCAATTCCAAAGCCTGTCAAGGTTTGAGAACCACTGAGAGAGGGTGTTTTAGAAGCAGAGAGGGGTTCTTCTCAGTGGGGGTGATAGTTAAATTGAGTCTTAAAGAATGAGTAGGCACTGCTTCCTGTCTTGTTAGTGGTATGGACCCCATAAAACCAGTTGATATCCAGATCTAACTAAATCTCCAGATTTAGTACCTCTTGGCTTGCAGATTTGGGGCTGAGAATCTTTGCAAATCATCCAGGCAATAAACAACAATTACATTATTCCCACTCCTTAGCAAGGGAGAGGCAAGCTTTGCAGGATGCTAGTAAGAGTTGTTACTTTCCCTCCAGTGAAACATTCTCTGCAGAAAGTCAACAGTCAAGGCATAGCACTGGCATTTCAGAGTGAAATGAATGCTTCTTATAATTTTTCCTGTTACTCCCATGTAAGAACAAATTTCAGCACCCAGGCTGTTTTTAAAATAGATATATCTGTATTTTTCCAGAGTGGATGCTTAATTGCTTTGACTGAATTCAGCCATGATAAATCACACTCCAAGAGAAGCCTGAAAACTGATCTAGCGAGAGGCTGAACAGTACCACTCTCCTGTTTACATCTTATAGGGTATGGGATATATATATATTTTTTTTTTTTTTTCAGGAATGGTATAAGTGAGAGGCATCAGAGACCCCAATAGCTTTGCCTCAGAAAAAGAAATGGTAAGAAAAGTGAGGGGAAGTGGGTGATCATTAAAAAGAGGAAAGTGGAAAAAAGGCATAATGCAAGCTAGCTCTGTGGAGATGAAACTCTTGATGTGTATCAATCATACATTTCCTGAGACACTATATCCTAAGGAGCAACAGAGAACAAACAGGAAGATCTCATCCATCAGCTTTTATGGAGACTTTGGTTTCATTTTTCCTTTTATGGTAAAATGCCCAACTTTATCAAGGGTCAAATACCTCCCCTCCCCATTCGAATCTGGCTGCACCAAATGGATAAAAAGAAGTAAGATGTAACCTTTCTTAACATTATATCTTAAATTTGCTATTTACTCATTCATTAAGATAAAAGAATGTATTACTTCCAGAGTGGAAACGAGACACAAGCAAAAACACTTCAGAAGCAGATCCAGAAGTTTTACAGATGTTGGTTTGACCCTGAAGAAAGGAGGTGGTGAGGTTTTTCATCTGGGCAAGGTGCAAAGGGTATTAGAATGGGAAAAGAAGACCCAGGTCCTGATTCCAGCACTAGTGTTTACTGGAAGTGTGTTTTTCCTGGATTCTGGCAGGAAGTAGACGACACACTCAAAAGAGATGACTCAAGAGAGTTAATGGAGCAAACTTTTGCAAAGGTTTTGGCAGAGCATAGGGAACCATCAAAGGATGATGAAACACTCAGGGACAACAACTGGGTTCCATTACCACCCTATGGCAGAAGGACAAGGAAAAATTAAAGTTGCCAGGACTGCTGAAAGCTGTGCTTGTAGCAGATGGCCACGATGACTATAGCCACTGCTCAGTCAGACATGCAGTGAGGACAAAGGTCTGAATGTTTGCATCCTTCCAGCCCCTGCCAAATTTATATGGGCTTCCTTGGCGGCTCAGTGGTAATGAATCCGCTGGCAAGGCAGGAGCCACAGGAGACATGGGTTCGATCCCTGACTTGGGAAGATCCCCTGGAGGAGGGCATGGAAACTCACTCTAGTATTCTTGCCTGGAGAAACCCATGGACAGAGGAACTGGTGGGTTACAGTCCATAGGGTGGCACAGTTTGACACAACTGAAACGACTTAGTGCATACACACACATATTCATATGTTGACATTCTAATCCCTCAAATGATGGTGTTGGGGCCTTCAAGAGATCCTCCAAGGCCAGGGTTCCATGGGATCAGGTGCTTTTTAAGAGAGACCCCACAGAGATTCTGAGCTTCTTCTGCCATGTGAAGTCACAGAAGGCATGACTTATAAAACAGGAAGAGGGCCTTCCTCAGAATGTGATCATGCTTGCTCCTTGGCCTTAAACTCCCCAGCCTCCAGAACTGTAAGAAGTACATTTCTGTTGTTTACAAACCACCCGGTCTATGGTATTTTTGTTAGACCAGCCCAAACAGACAAGACAGTGAGTTAGAGAACTAAGAATACCACCCACCCTTCCACTCCTTCTGCTGTCTGAACCTGTGCTTGTGACCCCTATGTAAGGCTAAACACAACCAGAAGCCACGAGAGGCAGGGGTTCCCTGAGACATTTCATAAAATTTAGAATCTGGGGCCTCAAGCAGCATGAAGAGGGAGGCAGCTCCAGTCTACAGGGACAAACAGTGCTTCCTGGGCATACCAGCTATGCAATCCTGATCCTTCATCCTTGCTGGTCTTCATTACTATCTTCTGTAAAATTAAGAATCTGGGCTGAATAGTCTCCAAAGTTTATTCTGTCTACTGTATCATTTGAGAAGACTGAATAAAAGAGAAATGAAGAAAAGGGATGTTCTAACTGGTCCAACTGATCTATTGAAACAGGTAGATTTAGCAACTTGGCTTTCATTGGTTAACAAACCATAGGCCTTTTTTCCTACACCTGCTTTCTTGCAAGTCAAACTGTCTGTGCCTCAAGGTTATTTGGAAAGCTATTAATAGAAAGCAGATTTAAACCCAATCTCTAAAAGGCTTAACTTTGTGCATGATAGTTCTGCCCTTATAGAAAAAATTGAAAAGCTTTAAAGAAAAAATCGCATATAGCTCAGATTATTAGCTATCTCTTTGTCACAAATGTGCAGCTGGGTTCAGAATTTGCATGTTTCCCAGGCAAAAGAATTCAATAAGCAAGTAAGCGAATCCTGCCATTTTATTAAATACTTTCAGAAAACAAAAGCAAAGCAAGCTTTCACTCAGGCGGAACCAGAACATAATCTCCAGAGCCAATAAAACATGTTAAAATTCCAGCACAAGAGCCAAATTTGACCAAGAAACCCCCTCTGTCCTTCTACCCCTGGGGTAAGCTACCCAAATTGTGATTCTTACCCTCTTACTTTTTGAGATGCTCCAAACATGGGTGTTCAAACAAAGGTGAAGGAAATTAAGACAGGGAGAGTGAGGATTTAAGGCTTAAAATGCACTTTAGAAATATATTAGTGAAGAAGTGAGAGGTTCTTGAAAGCACCCTTTATAGACTAGATATAATTTAACTTGTCCTAGTAGTTATACTTCTGTTCAGGGTAAGAAAATATACTACAAATGAATGATCTCTTCCCTACAGCCTTTCAACAGACCCTTCTCTCTTAATTACACACAGCACTACTGCAAAGGCCCTGCTGAGCACTGGTGTCCACAGGGTAGATGCTGGAATAAATCATAGTTGCCATGTTCGTCCTGCTATTAGATCCACAGACCCTGGGCAAAGGCCTACAGCAGAAGCTGGCTCAGTGTCTCAATGCAGTGGATCCATCTTGCTGACAGCCTTTTATTCTTTTCTCTATAGAACTTAATTTTTCCAAATATTCAGCAATAATGGTGGCATTTTCAGAGAAAACTTCCAGAGCATCCAACAGCTGCCTGGATGGATACTTAGGGAACTCTCTAGTGAGAAGCCAAGATAGCATTTCTATTTTTATTCCTATTTTCAATCTTCATGCTAAAGGGAGATAATGAAGTCTTTCTTAAATTCATTTATTTTATTAAGAGGAGTCAGGAATATTCTTTCCACTTTCAGGGCAACTGAATCGGGAGAATGAAAAGCATAGAAAGATTGAAAATCTAGACCCCTGAGTTCTAAGCCCTTTGCCCCTGGTTGTTTGCAAGAATATTGGAAAGAGACTTAACATCTCTGAATCACCTAGAAAATAGGAGGTGATTTCTGCAGCTACTTCCAGTTTTAACAGTCTATGACCTTATTCATCCCAATGCCCTCCATTCCAAGTCTTCTAATCTCAATGTAAATGAACTTACTTCGCCCTCATTCTCTCTGATATCTTGAGCCCTTCTTAATTTCTTGGCCCATTTTTCTTTTCATAGCTTCACTTTTCTCTCCATCCAGCCTGAAACTCAAGAGTGAGACGCTTTGCTGATAGTGCCAAACTGCTACCTTTCTTGGCCGCATCTCCTACCAAACCCATTTGGCAAGTCCCTAATATTGGATAAACTCTCCACCTCTACATCCCATTCCAAGATTCCCAGCATGAGCTGGCATCATCTCAAGGCTAGTCTATGCTGAGTTTATAATTATTTCCTTTCCTACATCTTATCAAGCCAGGTATGTCGGCTTCCATGAGTTGACCCTCATAGCTGTTTAGAAAGCTTTTTATTTACCTCTAGCAAACTCTCTAAATACATCCCTTGCTCTCCTCAAGCTCTCAGCCTTATCTCTGCAGCTATCTTTACTTTTTAGTAAAGTGATTACAATAAAACCATTTTCATAATGAAAATGTTTAAAATTTAAATATAGCAGCTCTTTTTTAGTTCTATTATATTAGCATAAAAAATGATCTCAAATCGTCTGCAAAAATCATGGGCATTTCTACATCACTTCCCAGTCAGCTTCATTTTGATTTATAAGCCTGACTACAGTTTTCGCTGTCAGACCAGATGTTGCACAGAAAATACCAGCTAAGTCTGATTGGATTTTTCAATCTGCCTCATTCGAAAGCCTACAGCAAAACAGAAGTAGTTGTGAACTTCAAAAAGTTTTAGGGCATAGCACAAATTACTAGTTGGAATTATCTTCTCAGATAACATGTAGCATGATAATACAATTTAATCATTCATAAATGCCTATAAGAGAAAAAAGAGAGAAACACAAGGCAATTAACTGAATCAAAATATTATGAACATATTCTGTCTTTGACACTCTGAAAATTATTGAAAGATGCATTTCACTTTGCAAGCATCACTTCATGCCACAACACTCCAAATCAAATTTTAAGGGGGAAATGTGGAATAGGATAGTGTAGGATCTGTGATTGATAGAAAACTGGAAATAATTCCACTTTGTAGGTGCCATTAGAAAAGGGGGAGTGATGGGGTAGGGATATGGGCAGTGCTGGTAAAGGGTAAAAGGAGAAGGGAAAAATCTACAGAAATATTGATAGTGACCTAATACAGGCACGGGTCTCAAGTTTTTGTGTTAATGACTATTACTTAATCCCATGGACCCTCAGAACAATGTTTTTAAGTGCTTTTAAAAAAGGATTAAAGATTAATTCAATTATATTGACATAGTTATCACAGTATTAGATACACAAACTTGTGATATAGTAATATATGTGTGACTTTATAAAATGGTCAATAGCATGATCTTGCATTAGGCCTGATAACTGCCATCATTTTAAAAAAGGAAGAACATAAACTCTCTTTAAAGTTAGCTGTAATAACTATAATATGTTATGATAATATTGGTGATTTTATTTTTGTTTTTATTTTTATTAGTTGGAGGCTAATTACTTTACAATATTGTAGTGGTTTTTGCCATACATTGACATGAATCATGTAAATACTGGTGATTTGCATTAGTGTCTATCATCTCTGCTATACAGTTCATCTCTTTAAATCACTCCAAAGTTTTCTGCCCCACAATTCCACTGAAACTGCTCACCTCAAATGAACTGTATTACTAATTTTAATGTCAATTCTCAGTTTTCATATTACTTGATGTATCAGCAATATTGAACACAACTGATCACTTCTTCCTCCTTGACCTGCTATTGTCAGTAAATTCAAGGACAGAACTCACCGCTGACTTTTTCCTACCTCACTGGCTTCTCCTTTGAAGTTTCATTAGCTGGCTCTACCAACCTCTTAATGTTGGAGTGACTCAGAAATTAATCCTTAGATCTCTTCTCTTTTGTATCTAAATTTATGTTTTTAGGTATTTCACTAAGACTACTAATATAGACATATGCAGATGACTCCAAATTGATACCTAACGTCTGGACCTCACTGCTGAATTCTAGACTCATATATCCAATCGGCTTCTCAATGTCACCTCTTAAAGCAGTAACAGACATCTCAAACTTAACATATGTAAAACTTTGATCCTGATCTCCCCACTAAACCTGTTCATCCCTTAATATTCTCAGCCCAGTTAATCACAAGCTCAGGTCTTTGAAGTCATCCTTGAGGCTTCTCCATTCCTTTCAAATCCACTTCGAACCCATTACCAAACCCTGTGATGGGAAGACACATTCTAAATATAACCAGAATCTGACATCTGCCTACAACACTACTACCAGCACACTGGCTCAAGACATGAAATTCCTGGCCTGGTTTAGTTGTAGCCACCTCAGTATCTTCCAGCTTCATTCCATCTGAAAATGTCAGCTAGAGTGATCTTTCAAAACATAAGTCATAGTGTGTCACTTTTTTGTCCAAAATCCTCTAACATCTTCCCCACTTCCCTCAGTGTGAACAGCAAGGCCCCAAGGCCTTAGAGCACTGATGTGTATCTTCTCTCTGACCTCACAGCCTACATCTCTTCTCCCTGGCCTGTTACACACAGGCACGTTCTTCAGGGCCTCTGTACTTGTTCCCGTGGCTGCAACAGTCTCCCCTTCAGATGTCCACGTGGCTTCCTAATTTCTGCCAGGTCTTTACTCAAATGTCCCCTTGGTCAGGCCTTCATGATCCCTTCTACTTAAAACTGTTTTATTTTTATCTTTGTTTTATTGTTCTCCAGAGAAACTATCACCATATAATGGAATGTGTATTTTATTTGCTTATGTCTTCCCCAATAAGGCATTCCATAACAGCAAGTATTTTTGTCTGTTATGTTCACGGATATGTCCCTAGTGTCTGGCATAAAGCATGCATCTATTAAATAGTTGTTGAATAAATGATTGAATGAAGAGATTCTTTGAATCTTATCTTCTGTGAATACTAGCACATTTATCTACTGCAGTAAGAAGCACACATAATTCTATTTGCAAAAACTGTATCATACTCTGTAAATTGTCTAAGATTGTTTTAAACATGGTGCTTGAGATGAAACAAAGCTAGTGCCTGTATTTGCTATAGAAATATCATAAGCATTAACTAGCAACTGCCGACTGTACGGGGCAGTGCCCTCACAAAACGGATGCTGCTGCATGGTGTCATGGAAAAACAAGAGCTTTGAGACAAACAAACCTAGCTTTGAACTCCATCTCTACACTTGTGAGCTATGTAATGTTGGGAAATAACTGACCTCTCTAAGCCTCAGTTTTTAGGCTCAGTTGGTAAAGAATTCCCCTGAAATGCAGGAGACCTGGGTTCGATCCCTGGGTTGGGAAGATTCCCTGGAGGAGGGCATGGCAACCCAATCCAGTATTCTTGCCTGGAGAACCCCATGGACAGAGGAGCCTCGCGGGCTGCAGTCCACGGGGTCTCACACAGTCAGACATGACTGAGCAACTAAGCACCCAGAACTAAGGCTCAGTTATTTGTCTGTTACATGGAAAATGTCACCAATGTGTCTCAAATGGAATTATATGTGCAAAGTGCCTGGGCATTTGAGAAAGATGCTCCTTGTTCCAGTCATCTCTGCAGGTGTATTACTTTCGAGGTGGAAGAGTAAAAATAGAGTATTTTAAAATGCTCAAAGTGTAAGAACAGGACAGGATGGGATTGGTGTCACATGAATGGATGGGATTGGTGTCAGGTGTTGGTTAGGATAGAGAGGTTGATTAGGCTAACCCTAACCCTGACAGTTCCCACAAAAATGATATTTAGGTCCTTTTCAAGGAAAGGTATATATGGTGTCTAGAAAATAGGTCTAAAAATAGAAGGAGGCTAAGACTATCCATGAGGAGGAGCAGGGTAAGATGGAATCATCTGAGAGGACTAGTGGCAAAGAAAAATGCTGAAGCTGGGTAGAATTTGCACTAGAAGGCAAAGTTGCCACATTCTCAAGGATTCATTATCCAAGAAGCTTTATCAGTGTATGGATTTTTATCCACAGCAAATTCATAGGAAAAACTTTGTCACACTGTTTCAGGAATTTGTAAAAAGATTCTTGTCTCTCCTTAGACAAAAATGAGGTATGAGAATTCTATAACGGAGATGAAAAATATGTTATCTATTTCAAGTCAATCTAGAATTCTTAGTTACTGAGACAAAAATAGCTAGAAGCAATGTGTTTTTCATAAATCATTGAAGATTGTTTTGCATACTTTTTGTATTTTTAAAAACTAACACAAAGAGAGTGGGCTGGAAGAAGACAAGAAGACAAGAAAATGAATAAAATGTTCATCAGCTGGTAGTAATTGCAGATCTTCATGAATTAGGGCCCAGGATTCCTTTTGCCCAGCAGTGTTCCTGCCTGGGTGCAGCCTCACTTGAGACTAGCGGTGACTCAGAGACTGTCACCATTATACTTATACATAGGTCTGTCAAGTGACTTTTGGTTCACTTCAGAGAAACTCTCATCCTT
Organism: Cervus canadensis; assembly: GCF_019320065.1. NCBI lineage: Eukaryota > Metazoa > Chordata > Mammalia > Artiodactyla > Cervidae > Cervus > Cervus canadensis. The sequence continues at coordinate 70,062,268 of NC_057393.1, read as the reverse complement.
CCTTGCTGACCATCACAGGACAGAGTCACCAGTTAGCCTGGAGCTTGCACTTTCTCATCTTTTCTTATAGAAGTTCATGATTTTTCCCTAAAACTAGTAAGGCAACATAGGAGTAGAAAGAAGAGATGAAGAGAGAAAGGTGAACCATAAACCCAAACAGATCTGGGATGACTAGGCTTTTACCTTTCATAGATCGGTCAAGTTCAGATCAAATCTCAGAATTAAACCCTGCTTTGGTGGCTTCCCTGGTGACTCAGATGGTAAAAGCACCTGTTTGCAATGCAGGAGACCCAGGTTCGAACCCTGGGTCAGGAAGATCCCCTGGAGAAGGAAACGGCAATCCACTCCAGTACCCTTGCCTGGAAAATTCCATGGAGGGAGGAACCTCATAGGCTACAGTCCATGGGGTCACAAAGAGTCGGACACGACTGAGCAACTTCCCTTCACAATGTAAAACCTGTGCTTAGAAATATACTTAACAGAAAAAATACATTTGCAAATGATAAAAACTTAAAGCTTATTAAAATTAAGAAGAGGGTGAATTCTATGATAAAATTCCCACATTTTACCTCTTGAATTAAGACACACAAGCAAATGTCCCCTTCCCCAAAATTCTTGCCTCCGTTCTGCTGGCTAGTGGTTTGTGAGTGCCAGTCACGGGTCAGGCTCTGTTCTCTGTTCCACTCCAGAGAGGCAGCTAGGAGCTGTGGGTGGAGGTAGGCAGTCTCCTAGATTTATACGCTAGTTTTCTTTGGGTTTCATTTTAAAGCTTTTTCTCATATAATGAAACCAAACTAAATATTCCCAGGAGAGCAAAACAGCTCCCCAAATCTCTAAGCGACTTCCATGTATCGAGAAGGATTACTGGCTGTCTTTCCGAAGCAAAATTTTCTCTCTTCCATCTTCCCTTACTTCCTTGCTCTGTCAGGGAATGCATACATTTCTAAGAATACATAATATGGGGAAATAAAACAGTACTTTTCAGCTTCCATATCATTTTCTTTCTATGTTAAGCACATATATTAATTTCATGAAGTGTGCCTTCTTACAGTTATAAAATAATTTTGGAAGAAATGTACCCTCCTGGGCTGTTTCCAAAACCAGTGGATTGCTTTGCAGGCGTTGAATAAGTCTGGGTGTGGCATCAGCTTAGCATAGTTCACTGCAGTAAAAGCATTGTGGTCAGGACTCAAGATTGATTCCTTTATCTCTCGTATTTTGATAAATTACTTAAGATGGCTGCTTGTTTGTTTCTTCATTTATAAAACTGGGACAATAATAGCTCTTATTTCACAGTACTATTGTGAAAAATAGAGAAGCATCTGGTACATAGAAAAACTTCAATACATGTTAGTCATTTTATTCATTGGCATTAGTAAAGGAAAACAAGCTTATTATTACCAGAAACTATATAAAAATTCCCTATTTCCTGTCAGAATTTAGTAGATAAAATTCCTTTAAATCATATTTTAGCCAATTAAATTAACTTTTTAAATAAAAATAATCTTATTCCCACCTTTGATATATAAATTTTCACCATCATATAATTAATCCTTAAAGATTCTTTGTATGATGCATTATAAAATAAATTTATTTGGATTTCATTATGTTTTAAAAGAACCAACTGTCATATAATTTTTTATGATTTTAAAGGAATTACCATGCAACCGCATTAACTCAATCAAGCATAAAATGGTTTTGTAGAGAAAACTTCAGGAAATAACCTTTCAGCTTATATAAAGGAGTAGCTAAAAGTAAGCTATCAGATTCAAGGAGGCTTTTTAACAGACCCAGCTGTGGATCAGCTTTAGTGTGAAAAATCTAATAGAACTTACAGTCTTCAGGGTGGGGAAAGCAAGACTTAAAATTAACAACAATAACAACAAAATGTCCTTTCTCTAACCACTAACAAAAGAATGAAACCACAGTAAGTTGAACATGATCATTGACTGGGGAAACATGTACTTACAACTTGCTAGGAGAAAAATCCAATATCATAAATCAGTGGGCATTCACATTGCCACATCTCTGCATTACCCCACACAAAACTAGTAGTACTCCTAAGACGTGTTTAGTGGTTTTTCTTATGCTTTCCTTCATTCATCCCCTATTTCAAACTCAAAGAAATGGGATAAGGAGAACAGAAATATTTTTGTATTTGAATGAGGCAGTCCATCTTACATTTATATATATTGTTGCGATTGTTAAAATATAAGTTCCAAGAGGAAAAAGAAACATTGGGCATCTAACATAAAACCTGGTACAATTTATTAGGATCAGGCAATTATTAACACTTCATTAGAATTATTGATAGTTCTGGTAATGAACAACAGAGAATAGTAACAAGGGGATGAAAAAAATAGATTCTTTGTCTAGAAGTGCAAGACTTTAAGTCATGTGAACATGTACATATACACATACTTTAGCCTTATCATGAACCATGATCCTCAATTTTTTAACAATTAAAATATTGCCCAAAATATATAACAATTATATATTTTAACAATTAAAATATATAAGGCCAGATAAATATATGTAACATTTGAATAAATTACATTAAATAATTTACAAGGGCTTCCCTGGTGGCTCTGTGGTGAAGAATCTGCCTGCCAAAGGAGAAGATGGGTGTTCAATCCCTGGGTTGGGAAGACACCCTGGAGAAGTAAATGGCAACCCACTCCAATATTCTTGGGAGTCGGAAATCCTATGGACAGAGAAGCCTGGCAGGCTGCAGTCTGTGGAGTTCCAAAAGAGTCAGACGCAGCTTAGCAACTGAACAACAATAATAAACAAATAAACTGCTGCATCTGGCTAGATGAATTAATGATGGCACCTTTTCCTCAATACCGTGGGATTGCAACCACTATTTGCATCCCCACCCTCCACACACCTTTGATCCTTACACACAAAAAATACAACCATATGTGAGGCAGAACTGTGAGGACAATTCATTAAAAATCAAATTCCCAGACAAAATGAGAACTGATTTTTTAAACATTATTAAGATAATAAATGGAAAATCTAAGAAGGAAGTCTTAAGAATATTTTAAGGTCAACCATAAGGTAAGATGAATGTGCTAGTGATAAAAAATAATCTCTTTAGTAAATCTGAGTTATCATTAATTTTATGTAATGCTTTCAAAGAGTACTACTTAAGAAATATTAAATATAATATGTCTGGACATATGAAATCCTGATTAATATGGAATATACCCCCTTAAAAAGTTCAATTCAACAATAGCAGTTAATAGATTATTAGAAAGCTGGAAGCTATTGTACTACCTTGAATAATAATAAAATCAATAATTTAATGGATTTCAAATTTTAAGAATTCTCTATATTCTTAAATAGATTTTTAAAGTAGTTATGGAATTGTTTTCCTCTTCTTTATATAAAAGCATAAGAAGTTATAGTTATAATTGAGGAAACACCCTGAGCATCAAGTTACCACTTACAGGCAGTTCTTTGCCCCATGACTACTGAGGCTGAAAAATTCAATCTGTTCCTATAAACAAATTGCCAATAAAACCCACAGGACTTATTGGAATTATTCAAGATCATAGCACTATCTCCCACTGACATCAAATAAGATTATTGCGTCACTGACAATGGATTTTGCTGTAGTTTTTTAAATTTCTACATGTTTACAAAACAAAACCAAGAGACAGATTCTAGATTATAGCAAGTAAAGACTATCTAAGGATGTTTAAGAGAGTATATCTGAATAAATATGATAGATCTGATGTATCTAAATATATATATACATACAAACATATTTATGTTACTTTGACATTAAAGGAAATAAACTTTTTTAAAAAAACCATGAATTTAAGCTGGAGAAAATCCACTTATAGAATACCATATTTTGGGGGGGGGGAATAAATAAAGAAACTGGATATGAATAAAGTTAACAAATCTTAAGATAAATGGGATGAAAGAGACTGGATCCAGGAAAATCTATGAAACAAAAGGATCATATGGTCAGTACCATGAACATCACCTAACACAAAAAAGTTCCTTAATGCATATTCATATGAAGAAGAATGAATGAATGACTATGAACTTGAATATATAGCATCATATTGAATCCAATGTGTACACTTTTAATAGGTGAAGTCTAAATACATATATTTTTATTTTATGAGCTGTTTCTTTTAATATAACATCTATTGCTCTATTTTCTGAAAGCAAAAGCAAAAATGCTCATTGCAAAATGCCTTTAAAATATCAAGAATTAATGTATTAGTCACTCAGTCGTGTCTGACTCTTTATGACACCATGGACTGTAGCCCACAGGCTCCTCTGTCCATGGAATTCTCCAAGCAAGAATACTGGAGTGGATTGCCATTTCCTTCTCCAGGGAATCTTTCCGACCCAGGAACTGAACCTGGGTTGTTCAGTTCAGGCAGAATGAATTGCAGACAGATTCTTTACTGTCTCAGCTATCAGGGAAGCTAAGAGTTAATGAGAAATGTAATGTAAACATAAAAGCAACAGAAAGATAAAACCACCAGCAAATATTTTTGTATCTATGCATAAGTATTACTTATACATATATATTGGAACCATACAGATGTCAGTTTTATGTCTTATTTTTGTAACTTATTATTACATTATTGGAGAAGGAAATGGCAATTCACTCCAGTATTCTTGCCTGGAAAATCCCATGGACAGAAGAGACTGGTGGGCTACAGTCCAAGAGGCCTCAAAGAGTCGGACATGACTGAGCAACTGAGCACACATATTACATTATTAGCAATTTTCAAGTCACTAAAATCCTTCAAACATATACATTTTAATGTCTTCATATTGTTCCAGGATATGTAAGTGTAATAATTTAATTATTGTGCTATTGATGTACATTTGAATAATACATAACATAAAAATACTGGAGGGGGATTTTTTTTTCATTTATTTTTATTAATTGGAGGCTAATTACTTTACAATATTGTAGTGGTTTTTGCCATACATTGACATGAATCAGTCATGGACTTACATGCATTCCCCATCCAGACCCCCCTCCCACCCCCCCTCCCCATCCCATCCCTCTGGGTCTTCCCAGTGCACCAGCCCCGAGCACTTGTCTCATGCATCCAACCTGGGCTGGTGATCTGTTTCACCCTTGATAGTATACTTGCTTCAATGCTGTTCTCTCAGAATATCCCACCCTCACCTTCTCCCACAGAGTCCAAAAGTCTGTTCTGTACATCTGTGTCTCTTTTTCTGTTTTGCATATAGGGTTATCATTACCATCTTTTAAAATTCCATATATATGCATTAGTAGACTGTATTGGTCTCTATCTTTCTGGCTTACTTCACTCTGTATGATGGGCTCCAGTTTCATCCATCTCATTAGAACTGATTCAAATGAATTCTTTTTAATGACCGAGTAATATTCCATTGTGTATATATACCATAGCTTCCTTATCCATTCGTCTGCTGATGGGCATCTAGGTTGCTTCCATGTTTTAAATGGCCTTGTCCATTAAACTTTTATTCTATCTTTGATTATTTCCTTATAATACATTTCTATATGGCAAAATGCATAGACTTGAATTTAGCATTTTTGTTCCATAGTACCACATTATTTTTCTGATAATTTGTATTATAACTACGTCCATCTAGTAGCTGTGAAAGTAATTATTTCATCACACTGGAATGTAGACATTTTGAGATCGCATTTACAGTTTCCTAAGTGAGTAGGAAACAGCAACCCACTTCAGTATTCTTGCCTGGAAAATTCCATGGACAGAGAAGCCTGGTGGACTACAGCCTATGGGGTCACCAAAGAGTTGGACATAACTGAGTACACACACACACACACAGAGATCAAAATTGATATAATGCAAATTTTAATGCTGATTAGATTGAACATATTTTTCTATGTTTATTTGCTATTTGTATTTCTTTTTGCATGTCTGTCTCACATTATAGGAGGGAAGCTACCTCTTACAACTCTCATAAAGAGATCTTCAGTATTGCCTTAGCATGCTGCCTAAATGCTTCTACCAGAAATATCTTTCTGAAACTATATAAAAAGTTCTGAATCTCAAGGTTACCACATAAATATGAGTGAAACAATAGTGATCTACCTTAAAGATAATAGTAATAATTGTGTTCTTCCACAACACAATTATTACAAAATAATTTGAGACTATAAATGTTTGAAAGACAAAGCTAATTCTATATATATATCAAATTGCAGATATGGCAACAATTTCAAAATCACTGTAACCTGTAATGAATCTCTAGGCCTCTCATGGACAGTCACATCTTTAAACACGCAAACAAGACAGGTACTTTGAGTTACATGAAGTTTAGAAGCTGTGAACTATAGCAGCATCAGATGTAGTATTAGATTCAAGCAACTACAAAAGTTTATAGTCTGTCAGTATGGTCACTGGGATTTCTTTACAGTTATTCTGTTGTATTTTTTGAATTTACACTTTGGTTTTATAACACCATTTCTTACAAAGACATCCATATATTTTCTGCACACATGAATCGGCTTCTTCTCTGTAAATAGCAAGTATTTAACAGCTATTGTTTTCTTCTAAGACATCCATGGTAATATCATTTTTAAGTTCAGTGAGGTAACTGGTGGCCAGAAGCCAACTGGTCTTCCTCATAACCAACAAAAGACATATATCCTTGGGGAAAAAAAAAAAAAAGTCTTCTATTAGGGCAATTTTTAGCACTTACTTTCATATAAAATACTAATAATGCCAAGAAAATATATTTCAAAGTGAGAGCTAAAGAAATTTTGAGATGATTATGACCTGAAATATTGCTAAATATAACCAGAAAATCTGTGTCTAGATAATGACAGTATTTTCAGAAATCATCAAGACTTTAGTTTCTCAAAAGCCAAAGTCTGTCCTTTCCTAGACTCCAGGCAGAACTAGTTCAAAAGTTAATAGATGATTGCCCAAATAATATTTGAATTAAACCTAAAAGGAAACTCAGAACATAGATCTTCATTCTCTGTAAGCTTGCTCTTTCTTCTTGATATTCCTTCATTTTTTCCTTAAGATTATAGAAATGATATCTCAACCAACTTCAGTGTTCAACTAAAGAGATGCCCTCAACCAAATTAAATAGAAAAATCTTATTTATTAATTATGCCAACCTTGCCATATTTCTTCTTCCCTTCATGCAAACTTATTTGCATTTCTGGGTATGTGCATTATTTGGTCTCTTTCTAGCCTTTTCCCCCTTTCTGTGATCTTAAGGGGAAAAAATGAAGATTTATCAAATTGGTTTTTAATTACAGGAGACACAGTAAATAGGGAACAGAGTGAAGTAGAAAAATCACAAATTTTAGAATAAGCGTAAGACTGTACTTAAATCCCTATTTTATCTTTAACATCTGTGTGACTTTGTGCCATGTATCTAGCTCCAAGTTCATACAATACAATGAGGTGTATAATTCATTCATATGCTGGGATTGCTTTATGTAAAACACCCAGCAGAAGGTTTATAAATAATAAGTAATCAATAAATGGCAACTGCCATCATCCTTACTGTTAGTAAGAGCAGTGTAAGCCATTCACTCTTCACTGAGTTTGCAGGAAAGCCTATAAATTAAGCTGGAACAGCTAGCAGCACAAGTGTGTAAGTTTTCCTGAAATATACGTCTTTATTTCTTTTGGATAAATATTTAGTATTGTAATTGCTGGCTTGTAGAGTAGATATATACTTTTCTATTTATTATATATATATATATAATCGGCTGCATTGTGAGGCATGTGGGATCTTAGTTCCCAGACCAAGGATATAACCCATGACCGCTACATTGGGAGTACAGAGTCTTAACCACTGAACCCTCAGGAAAATACCTATACTTTTCTTTTTAAAGAATCTCCCAAACTGTTTTCCAATGCAATTTACTATTTTACATGCCCTCAGTAAAGCATAAGATTTTCATTGATTCATATCATCTATAACATTTAATATGTCAGGTTTTTAGTTTTGTTTCAGTTTAGTTATTCCAGTGGGTGTAAAATGTATCTCCATATGGTTTTAATATGAATTTACCTGATATTTAGTAACATTGAGCATCTGTTTATGTGCTTATCAACTATTTGTATATTTTTTCTGATATATTTGTTTAAGACTTTTGGCCATATTTTACCGGATTTTTTTTTTCATATTGAATTTTAAGAGTTCTTTATAATACCTCTTTTTTCTAGGAAAAAAACTGATTCCAGCCCAGGTCAATACAAGCTCTGAATCAAGAATAGGCCTAAAATCTGCAGAAGCAATTCTGAAACATTAGACTTTGAATCAAAGGTTCTTGATGAAGAGATGAGTAATCTGGTATTTTAGACTCCATTAAGATGTGCCATTTTCTATCTGACCAAAAGGATCATTCTTCAGTCACATTTAAAATCAGCATCCCATCATTTAGAAAAGACTGCTTCAATCTAAGCAAATCAGGATGTGATTCTGCAACTGACAACTCACCCAATGACTGATCACTAAGAAGGAGCACTTACAAAATACACAGTTCTCACCATAGCACCTTTTCTAATAAAGGCACTCACATATAATTAGTAGTATTAAGTAGTACCAGAGAGTGTGAACAAATACACACTGGCTTCTGCTGCAAAGTATTAAAGCAAAGGACAAAGAGTTTTGAAGAAGTATGTACTTGACTTAGCTGTGATTTACTGATCAGGCTGACTTCTGAGTCAGCACCTATTGGTGTAAGTAAAAGAGAAACCAGAAAGATTTCCCTTTCTGGAGATTTCCTATCAAAGCCTGATACTTTGGCTGGATACTGTGAAGAGAAGTCAAGAATTTGGAACTGATCTGCCTTTGATTTCTCTTTGGACTATCTAACATTCTAAATCTATGACTGTCAAGTACAAAGTGTTTGGCTTAACAGTTTGTGTATAACCTTTAAGGATTAACAGTGGCTTTGTGCCAGAGCATCCACAAGATTGTCTGGTTCTCCATCTAATCAGTCAAGGTCAGAGTCTTCTTGCTAAATCCTGTCTCCCTGTTCTCTGCTGTTTCCTCCATTTAGTAGCCATCTCTTCCTGTTGCTCTAAGTTAATACACAATATTTCACTTCTTTAATCAAAACTGCTCATAGCAAAATATATAAGAACACTTATTCCACTGTGTAAATGAAGGACCAATAACTGTTCAACATGAGTTAAACTTGAATCTTTCCTACCCACTTACCCCCTTTCATTTTCCTGTGTATTGAACAAGTCAGTAAAACCAGTTAGTCCACAAAAATTTGTTGAGTACTTATCTGTTGTGTACTAGTGATGTTATAGTGAATAAAACAAACATGACACTTGCCATTGTAAGAGTTACAGCCTGATAGGGAAGACCTTAAAGAAATATTTACAAATAGCTAATTAAAAATTATATGTCTAACATGACAACATAAAGAACATGGTGTTGGAAAGCATATGAATGTAATGGGACCTTGATTTATGGGATCAAGGGAGGCTTCCCAGCAAATAAAAACATTTCAGTTGAGACGTGAACTTAAGGAATTAGCAAGGCAGAGAAAGGAGAGAACATCTCAGAGAACAGCATGTGTCAAACATCCTTCAAGCTCTGGAATCCATAGGACTACTTTCCATTTTCCTCATCACAACTTTTGTTCCTGCCCTCATCACCTTCTACATAGATTACCGCAATAACCTCATTAACAGTATGCCCTATAAAATGTTGAAAGAGTTCTTCATATAACATTGCTGTAATGATGTCATCCCTTATTTAAAAATCTACAGTGACTTTCCTAAAGAAAAATGGTAAAATTACAAGTTTTGCATTTTTAGCCCTCTTCAATCTGGACTAAACTTACTTCTCATTATTTTCCTATCAGACTTATCCATTCACTGTTTACTCAAAACAATTTCCTTCTCTGGACTAAGTGCCTTTATTCTCATCATTCACTTCATCCAAAAAAAGTCTCTGAATTATGTTGAAGGTTTATTGGCAAGATGTATAAGGAATCATTGGCCTCTTAGTAGAAAACATGCCTATATATATATATATATATTTTTTTTTTCTAACAGTGGGTATTTTCTAAATAACTAAACATAGGTTTATCATTTGGTTATTGAAATATACCAAAGTTGAAATTTCTAGTATGGACAAATTTATTGGGTATTTTATATGAATTTCAATATAATTTCTGTCTAAATATTTCCATGAGCATTAGCTAATGGTTGGTAGTTCCATTGTCTAAAACAAATGACCTAATATAAATCAGTAGGAGACTATATTAAGGGATTGAGATGGCAAAATTTGTTTAAAAGATCTAAAATGTATGTGATATATATGACCTTGTGATAAGACCCAGAGCCTGAGCTTAGCAACAAAATTTTAGAAACTATAGAAGTGGCCCAGGTTCAGAGCTCTCAGAAAGAATAATATCCTGCTGTTTATTGCCACGTGTAGAATAGAGAATAAGAAGAACGTTAGCATCCTATCTAAAGAACTTCCAAATGTGTTCTAAATTTTTTTAAATAACAGGGCTTGTTTGTTTTAGAGGTAAAAACAAAAGAAAGAACACTTAAATCAGCTATCTACCATTGTTAGATAAGGAGTTACTGTTTTGTTTATGACAGAGAGGAAATGCTTTTAAATAACAAAGGAGAAAGGAAACAAGATTCTCTTTCTGAGATGGATGGTTAGGTGCTATCATAAATCCTATGCTTTAAGGATATCATAAACCCTATCCTATGTCATTGATTTAAGATAAGTCATACTTGCCTCATATATGTCTAGATCACTTACATTTTAATTTGGAAATGACACGAAGTAGTTCATAAATTTCAGAATTCTTGCTTAATATATATGGAAACAACATTTTTAGGAAAAATAACACATAGTCAAACTTTTATTCCTAAGTATAGAAAAACCAAAAAGAAAAACTGTATCTAGAAATCCAAACTGTTTTGTACCATCATGAGTGACATAAAGTATATGTACATGCTCTTAATGTCATTTCTGAAAATATCAGTTCAGTTCAGTCAGTTGCTCAGTCGTGTCCGACTCTTTGCGACCCCGTGAACCGCAGCACACCAGGCCTCCCTGTCCATCACCAACTCCCAAAATCCACCCAAACCCATGTCCATTGAGTTGGTGATGCCATCCAGCCATCTCATCCTCTGTCATCCCCTTCTCCTCCTGCCCTCAATCTTTCCCAGCATCAGGGTCTTTTCAAGTGAGTCAGCCCTTTGCATCATGTGGCCAAAGTACTGGAGTTTCAGCCTCAACATCAGTCTTTCCAGTGAACACCCAGGACTGATCTCCTTTAGGATGGACTCGTTGGATCTCCTTACAATCCAAGGGACTCGCAAGAGTCTTCTCCAATACCACAGTTCAAAAACAACAATTCTTCAGCGCTCATCTTTGTTTATATTCCAACTTTCACATCCATATATGACCACTGGAAAAAACCATAGCCTTGACTAGATGGACCTTGGTTGGCAAAGTAATGTCTCTGTTTTTTAATATGCTGTCTAGGTTGGTCATAACTTCCCTTCCAAGGAGTAAGCATCTTTTAATTTCATGGCTGCAATCACCATCTGCAGTGATTTTGGAGCCCCCAAAAATAAAGTCTGATACTGTTTCCACTGTTTCCCCATCTATTTCCCATGAAGTGATGGGACCAGATGCCATGATCTTAGTTTTCTGAATGTTGAGCTTTAAGCCAACTTTTTCACTCTCCTCTTTCACTTTCATCAAGAGGCTGTTTAGTTCTTCTTCACTTTTTGCCATAAGGGTGGTATCATCTGCATATCTGAGGTTCTTGAAAATATGATGCTAGAGAACTAAGACAATGGGGAGTTTCATCTGCATATCTGAGGTTATCTGAAAATATGATGCTGGAGAATTAAGACAATGGGGAGCTGCTTCCAATGGGTACAGTTTCAGTTATAAAAGATGAATAAATTCTAGAGATTTGCTATACAACATTGAGCCCATAGTTAACAATACTGTACTGTGCAGCTGAAACTGAGTTAAGAGGAGAGATTTCATGTTAAGTGTCCTACTATAATCTTAAAAACAAGAGAGGGGTGGGGCTGAAAGAAACCCCAAATAGCAAATAACATCTTTGTAATTCAGAAAGTTTCAGTGAATATATTTACTAAACATGTCACATATTTCATTAGGACTTTTAATTGAATAAAAAGTACCATGAAAACACACATGGTTCTAAAGTATTTCCTACCCTGAACTATTAGGAAATATATTTATGTGAAGTATACAAAGCCAGTCATTTGAAGGAAATCTTTATTGAATCTTGCCGATAAAGTGATGAGCCCCTTCATAAAATATCCTCTCTTCACATACCTATTATTTGAACATGACTTTGAGAACTCAGTCATGCTAAGTGAGAGTATTATATATTTATTGACTAGAATGGTACTCTGTTGGATTTTAGTTTGTTCACACGCCTACAGAATTTTTCCCCATTCACGTATTTTAAAAAATAAATAATATAAGAGTTTCCAACAGGAAGATTCTAAATCACAGAAGCAGAAAAGTTTATGTCCATAGTCCAGACTTATATGGTAATTTGCTGGTTTGGGTAATGGCTCTACTGTATTCTGACCCTGATACCTGGAAGAGTTAGTTAACTATTCTTTGCCTCAGCTGCTACATCAGTAAAACGAGGAGTAAACAGCACTTATGGCATAGATTTTGGGGAGGGGAATGAATAAGATGAGGTAGGTAAAATGCATTCACTGAGTGCCCAATAAACATTTGCTCCACTGTATTTCGTAATCACAGAACTCCAGAATTTTCAAAGTTTTTCAAATTTTACAAAATTTTCTTTTGTGGAGAGAAAGCTCTTTGAAATGGTCCTGTAATTTCCTGGATTTTCAGACTTAAAAAAACAACAACTTTTGTTTTGTTTTGGTTTGCCTCTCTGCTTTCTTGATGCAGTGATGGAACAACAGGTGGTTAACTGTCAGGTTTTTTATGTTTTCGTGTTCAAAAAAAAAGGAAAACAAAATTATGTCTTAGTAATAGAGACACTTCTCTTTTAAAGTTTGGAGAGGTCTAGTAACTTGTAAGGTACCAGATATATTTCCTGATCATTAAGCAAATCAGTTAATATTTCATTTCTAAACCAGGGAAGGAGACAGAAGTTAGGGATAAATGTCAAGAGGATGACTGTCCACTGAAAGTCAGTAATCAGCATTTCCTTCACTCCACCAATGAAGGCAATTGCTGAATTAGAGGCCACTATGTTCCTTGTCTAGTCTCCTAAGCCAGATGTACCATAAAGCAGAGAAAACAGTGGTTTTAGGGAGCCAAACACAAGGATAAGGGAAATGCTTTCTGTCTGCTTGCTCTGTTAGCTGTGAACTGCATAGGGTAGCCACTTCTGGCTCCACAGAGGAAAGAGAAGTCCAGCATTGCCATCATAGCTGTCACTGGCCTTTTCCATTTCCCAAGCTGAAATCAGAATTGAATGGAAACCAAAACTATTGAGACTTTCCTATCCACCTGTGACTAAATGAGTCCAGTGAATAGCAAAAAGGCAGATGGCCCTGAAGTTAATGAGAATCTCATAAGGCCACAATTCTCTTGAAATAAGATTTTGCTACCTCAGTTTTCCAAAGTTGAACCAACTGATCCCACCAACATTTTCTCCCAAGATGTGACTAGTTAATCTCATGAGGGTCCATTGTGAGAAGACAGCTGTCTAGTCCAAAGGTACCCAAGATAGTCTCAAATCCTGTAATGGTCTGGATTTGCTCTGATTCCTTGTAGACCAGAACTCTTTTCTTAGGTATTGATCACATCAAGCATCAATAGCTTTTCTAGCAGTTTATTCCTAAATCAATAACCTGCCTACAGTAAGTCCTAAGGATGAATTATCACATTTATAGCTATTTTCCTTATCCCTTCATTTATATTTGTAAGCACTGTTCTGGTTAGACCACCTCCTGCTTTAAAATTTCATCAGCTCATTCAGCCATCATTCACCCTGTATTCTCCATTCTTGTCTTGGATTTTAAGTCCTTTTGAATTGCCACTGACCATATGAATTACCCTCCCCTGCTTCCATTTCTGTCTTTCTTGGCAGCTTGACCTCAATTTCTTTCTCCTCCCCCTCATTTACAGCATATCCACATTGCTCTTCTGGCCAACCTCCATAGCACAATATTTTCTCCCTACTGTAGCTAAATCTAAATCTGCAGCTGTTTTAATATGGGATCTGTGGTTCTTTTTTGGTAGAATATTGCACATCCTGAATGACAATAATGCCCAATGCTACTGCAAAATTATGCAAGACTCCAGATAGATGGGACCTATTAACTTACTGTAAACTAATGCATTATGGATATGGCATGACACTTAACTGCAACATACAGTACCTGTATGGGGAAACTCCAGGTACCTTCAACCACTTAACAAGTCAGGACATTGCATCACTTTCCTGCTGCTGCAGTGCTCTATAATTTTCCCACTTACTTGCTCCCAAAGTAGCATCAAAAGAACAAAGAGAAGATGAAATCTGCACAAAGTTCCCAAAGGTTGCCAATTTGGCTGGACTATCTGTTCATTTTTCCAGGTTATGGGATTGTTCTTAGTGACTTTTGACAACATGAAAATGCTCTCCTCTACCTTTAATGATAATACGAGGGGCTCCATACTACCAGATACATGAAAACTCAGTGGAAAGGGTAAGCCGACCAATATATTAGGGTAAACCAAATCTTGAGATAAATACATTTGCATTCTGGCAGCTTGCACAGCAGGGTTATTTGAAAGAGCGGCATTAAAGAGAATGAGCTCTGTTAAGGGCAGCCAAGAGCTAGATTTTGCTAGTTAAGCATTTTAAAGTGAAACAGAGGCAAATGGAAGCACTATTTTATACTGGGGGAAAAAAAAAGAAACAGAATTTAGAGTAAAAAGGAATTACTTTCAAATATCAGCACTGCTCTTCACTAATTGAGTGATTCAAACCAGTTACTTGACCTCTCTGGATCTGTTTCCTCACCTGTAATCAGGGATAATACTTGGTTACATGCTTTTAGAGAAGATAATTTGATGTAAAGCACATAGGATGATACCTAACTAACAGCACTTACTTCAATCTTTAAGGGTGGCAGGCGAACATAATTATATAGGGGTTGGCAGGTAAAAATATAAAATGTCTTAGGAATGAAAGAGTAAGTGCCAAAGTTAGGCAAAAGCAATTAAAATAGCAAAAAGAAATTTTGTTCACCTTGCAAGTTTAAAAATATAAAAATAAAAGATCAATGAGCTGACAAGATCTGATGGCAAAAGACAAGCTAAGTAAGATAAGCTAAGAGAGACGAAAAGGTGAGAGAAAAGGGAAAGTAGCAAATAGATTAAAATGTCAAAAGACAAGTATAAAAGGAGCCCTGCCTTTCCAGTAAGGTATTTTGAGGACATTAGGGACTGTGAGAAAGAAGCTGAAGTCCTTCAGCTGACCTCGGTAGGAAGAGAGACAGGGAGAAAGCATAAGACCCCAGGGAGACAATGCAAGCTACATCTTAAACAGTCTGTCTGCAGCAGGCTCGAGCCTTCCAGTTTTGACGGCGTCCTTGGCTCAAGCAGTGCTAAAGGAAGTGTGCTAATGAGCAGAAGGGCTCGGTGTGGAGAGCTGCGACTGCCAAGCCTACTGGTCAGGCAGGGGTTTTTCATTTCATAAATCAATTACAACCTGCTATATTGATTTCACAAAGTCAGCAGGACTTAAAAAGTTAATGAGCAAAATATTTTTTTATTATTTTTGAAAATCCTGCAGTGTCTACAGCTTAGCACATTCGGTATAAAGACAGATGGAGGCTTTGGTCATTCCATCCTAGCCTTCCCTCCCATGTTCCTCATCTCAGCATCAGCAAAGAATCTGGAGCTGGCATAATACCCTGGTGTATTACGCCAATAATATCTCTCTCTGGTATCTGGAGCAGGGGCAGCCCCAATTAATGTGTCTGTGCTAGGCACTGTTGACTTTTGTATGGGTGTCCAGGCCTCTCCAGATGGAGCAAGAAGGGAAGGAATGAGGAACCTACCTAATGAAGGAAATGCATTTGAGATTAAGTAGTTACAGGACTGTTCTTCCAAACCATAGTAACATCTAAACGGGAGTTTTTAATGTGCCATTTCTTTTGGAAAATGCCAAAAATGGGATAATTGCTCAGGGGTCCATTCTGTCAGTCAACCCCAGGTCTAGTGCCAAGAGCAGCAGTTCAAGTGGAGCGTATCAGGGATAGTTCACCTTCTTTCCACAGCAAAAGAAGTTTTTCTCTGCATACGATTTTTAGGAAAAATGCAACAGGAGAAAATAAACAAACTGTGGGCTATTCATATTAGTATGTTAATATAAAATAAGCTACTTAGTCACATACTAATTTCAGAAATATTCATTCCAAAACAATATATCTTCTTAATAAAAAACAAAACTTTGTTTCAATTAATCTATTTACAAATTTCAGTAAAAACGCCTTGCTTTTTGTGGAAACTTTAGAAAACACCACGATTACACCTAGAAGGAGAGAATCTTTCTTTGTGAGTCTTCGCATCAGACACATAATATTGTTTACTCAGTGACACTAAATATAGGTAATTTTATGATATCTTTTTATATACTTTTCCTAAATAAAATATTGTCTTTTCTGATAACATTTGGCATTTGAAGGTTGTATGTCATTTTTTTTCCCTTAAAATATTCTGTGTATTGGCTGTTGCACTGGCTTTTAATTAACTCAGCTTTATTTATGAGAACATACTTCCTTTAACTTTTCCCATGAGCTCTGGGAAATACCTATGTGAACATTTCTTATACTTAGTCCTCCCAAGATGCTGTTAGGAAATAGAACCTATAATACCAGAGAAATGTGATTTGAATTTACAGAGGTGAGTGAGAATATGATTCCCCCCACACGCCCCCCTCCCACTGTCCCTGTGCATTCTGGGATCTGTGTGGCTGACATATGGTCCAGTCAGCCATATGTCAAACTAAAAAATGCCAAACTAAAAAATCCTCAGAGGTCTTAGTGCCTTTGTACAAACAGACAAGGGAAACTGGGTTGAAATTCCAAATGGTCCATTCAGTGGAAAGAGAGAATGCCTGATGTTTCAAATAACCAGAGATGTGCACTGATAAAGAGGCAGACGAAAGAGGAGCACCTCCATCCATAATTATGTCTAAAGCACTAGGAACAATGGTGGTACCCAGGTAAGACTGCTCCAACCTTACTAAGGGAAGATTTCAGGGTACCAGGACTAGAAACCAGGATCTTTTTTTTTTTTTTAAAGTATCCAAAGAAAAAGAGGTTTGAATTCTACTCTAGGTCTTCTATTATCAAGATTCATAAACTTAAGTAGGTTGTTTCATCATAGATATATAAGAAAATATGAATTCTAAAATAGAGTATCCCTAGATAATTCTTAGAGCCAATACTCATGATTTTATTAAGACTGTTTTATCTCGTTAAGGGAATACTGCTACCTTCTCCAAGAAGTAGCACTGTGTTACAATCAATCTACAGATCTGTGCTTGACAGAATTGACATTGTCTCCTTGTGAACGAAGTGCAGGTGGAAAGGAGTTATTAAAAAAAAAAAAAAAAAAGAAAAGCTCTTATAAAGTAATAGCTTGTCCCCTTTATAGAGAATTTCAAGTATCTCAGAGTAATGTGTTCTTTTAATATTCCTGAGTTCTACTGTGTGTGTGAGTGAAGTTGCATGTGAAGTTGCACACGCACACACACATATATTGGGGGTGATTATTTAGATTTTTTGGACAAACCTCACCCAACATCATGTTAGTTCATTGTCATCAAAATCAGTTCCTGGAATAATAAGAATAATGCCATAAAAGATCTAATTTTAAAACAAATTATACCTAGAACTAATATAATGCTGTATGTCAATTATACATTAATAAAAATATAGTCAGTATTTTTAGTCTAATTAGGATCAAGGTGATAGTTGCATTCTTCATCTAAAAACTATGGCATTCATAAATTAAAAAGGAAAAAGTAATATCACTATTCTTAAACATATAATTATAAATGACAACAAGGTATAGTACAATTTATGTATCAGAGATTTCCACTTTCTACCCACTCACTCACTAATAAGTTAATGTTTATATTTTGATAAATGAAGAAAAAACTTGCCAAAAAATAAATCCTGGTAAAATTTTACTGTTAAGATTTACTATCTTTAAAAATGTACTATTCTTGGGTTACAGAATAATTTCTGTTAAAAATAATAGCTAACATTTAGGTGCTTGCTATGTCCTAGACTCCGTGCTAAGCCCTTTGCATGCATTATGTAATTTAATTCTTAAACAATTCTGGAGGCTAGACACTATTATTACCTCAATTTTATAGTAGGTAGTAACTGAGGCTTAAAGAAGCTAAATATTTTCTCCAATACCATGGAGTAAATGGCACTATTAAGTCTCATCTCTTTACCATTAGAGACTGAGTTCTCAAGCATTATTCTATCAGCAAATATTTACCAAGCACCTAACACATGCCAGGTATTATTCTAGGTTTTATCCACTATCAAAACTACTTTTTTAGATCAAGATAACATACTGACCAGAAATGAATATATTTCAGAGAGTCACAACATTCTTTAAGAATGTGGTTTCATTTAAGAGGATAAACAAAAAATCCAAAAGATAGTTGATCAACTTGACAGAGGAACACCAAGAAAACAGCAAATATTATTCTAAACATGTAAATATTATAAAGCAGAGTGATAAAGGGGGAACAAAAAGCAAGGTCAGAAGACTAAGGAGTTAATTTGTTCTTGCATGGAGATGACAGATGAAATTGACCAAATGTAAATATGAGAGAAAAGGAGATAACTAAGATAACTCTGGGATTCCCAGATGACTCAGTGGTAAAGACCACACCTGCCAATAAAAGAGATGCAAGAGACATGGGTTCCATCTCTGGTTCAGGAAGATCCCTTGGAGAAAGGCATGGCAACCCACTCCAGTACTCTTGCCTAAAGAATTCCATAGACAGAAGAGCCTGGCAGGCTGAAGGCCACAGGGTTGCAAAGAGTCTAATTTGACTGAGCCCCTGAGCACAGCACATAGCAAAGATAACTTTCAGGAAACAAAATCTATGTTTCTCAGGAAGTAATTCTGGTCTCACAAACAGAAGAATGCAATGAAGTTAGGTTTAAAAAATAATAATACACTGCTATATAAACTTGATCTTCAAATTATTTCTCAGTGAATTAATGACTCTTTTTCATATTACTAGGGTACACTGCAAGTATGGCTTATAAATGTTTTACCTTATTAATTATTCACTTCCTTTATGGCTTTTTTCTTGTTCCAATACTTAAGTGACTTAAGAAAATGTGCTACAAATAAATGAAATTAAAATGTAAGTTATTTTTGGTAAGTTTTCTTTTACCCCCCACAGAACTAACAAATAAATCAGATAGAGGCATACCACACAAAATATTACCACTTACTGATACATTTTTCTTGCTTTGTTTTGCTTTTTCAGTACAATAGGGACATTGATGCAAAGTTGGAGATCTAGTACCTGCCTAGATCTCACCTTTATTTACTATAGATGTTTGATATACTCTTTGCTTACTCCACTGGAGCTAAAATTGTTCAACTTCCACAAACATACAGAGCTCATCCCATCTTATTTTCTTTGCCTCAAATTTTCCTTTGTCTAGGGTATCTTTTCTAAATATCCTCTTCATGGATGCATTCCTCAAGACTCACATAATCCATTACTTCATCAAAGAGGACTTGCCTAACCACCTTTATCAGTCATGGGTGGATAGGGAATAAAAAATGCAATCTTCAGTATAATTAACAGAGGGACTTTGTTATAGTAATATAGTTTGATTTATTATAATATATATTAGGGAATAAAGATATAATGTAATACTCGGGTACTACAGGAGTCAAGGAGGAGTGATTATCACCCCTAGCGCAGAAAGAGTAAGGGAAGGAGCAGTTCCTAAACTCAGAGCATGAAAACATATGAAGAGGGTCACCCAACAAGAACACAGCTTGAGATGGAGGAAAACACTCCCTCCCCATCAGTGGGGACCTGGCAAGGAAGATTCAAGGGTTTATATACCCAGCCCTCACCATTCTTCAGTTCCCAAATCTTCTGTCAAAGGTTCCCATTGGTCAAACACAACCAGAGGCCAATGGCAAGGGAGCCCAGGCCAGAAAGATCAGCCTCCTAAAGTATAAAGGAGTGTGGAGAAGAGCAAAGAGCAGATCAGGAGGGCTACATGGAGAATATCCAGCATTCCACCCAATCTGGTTGCCACTGGCACTCCCTGCCACACCACATTCTTTTAATTTTTTGCATTGTACATATAACTCTGATATTTTCTTCTTAATTTGTATATGTATTTAACTATAAACTCCAGGCTTTTCTGTCTTGTTCATCAGTATATCCCAGAGACTAAATTAATGCCTGTATATATTTAGGCTCTCAATAATGTCTCATGAATTAATTAGATAGGAAGACTTCTATGATTAAAAAAAATACATGGAAAAATCTAATTGTTAATAAGGAAATATGCTGTAGTTTATAGATGAATAGTACAGAATATCTCATTTCACCTAACAAGAATTTTGGAGTGAATTATTCATAGGCAGGGCTTCCCAGTTTGCTCTAGTGGTAAAGAACTCGCCTGCCAAAGCAGGAGACATAAGAGACGTGGGTTCAATCCCTAGATCAAGAAGATCCTCTGGAGGAGGGCATGGTAACCCTCTCCAGTATTCTTACTTGGAGAATCCAATGGACAGAGGAGCCTTGTGGGCTTCAACCATAGTGTTGCAAAGAGTCGGACAAAACTGAAATGACTCAGCACACAAGCATGCCATTCATAGGCAACTATAACAGGCTTACAAAGCCACAATTATCAAGTTGTCCCCTTTGATTTACCACATCACAGATCATGCCACATATGTCAGAATTAACATGGAGGTTAAATGACACATAATCATATATTTCCTTATCCATTCTTCTATTCATTCAACGAATATATGTTGAACTATGGCACTATATTTGGCACTGGGGATACAGCAGTGAACCAGCTAGCCAAATTTCCTAGGCAGGATTCACTAAAAGCTGAAATATTTGAAGGAAGTAAGGAGAAGAAACCAAGCAAATTTCCAGAAGAGTGATCTGAACAGAAAGAATAGCCAGGGTAAAAGCCCTGGCGTGGTGTCTGAAGCAGAGAGGGCAGGCTGTCAGAGGTGGAGACAAGGCAGAACTGATAAGGAAGGGAAGCAGTATGTGGTGAAGAGTCTGCTTTTCCTTTTAACAAGATGGGTGATCACAAAGTGATGCGTGACATGTTCTAATTCACACTTTAACAAGAGAACAGGGCAGAATTAGAGACCTGGTTATGAGAGAATGGCATTAATTCAGGTGAGAGATGATGTGAGAAGTGGTCAGACTCTCTGGATCTATGTTTGAAGGCAGAGGTGAAATGATTTCCTAATGATAGAATGTGAGGCTGAAGAGTAAGATAAGGAGTCAAATATAATGCTGAGGTTTTGGTCTAACCAAATGAAGATGCTCATGAAAGGTTTCCTGTTTGTCTGGTTGATTTGTTTGTTTTCCATTTGACTCTGAGAAAAAAAGATTTATTCAGTTATTTTTCACCTCATTGCTATGAAAATTCACTCAAGTTATCATTGTTTCATTGCCATGAATCACTGAGGAATTGTGTGGTCCTTAATCTTTGCAAAGTTACCTTTGGAACATCATTTTATTTTTTCCATTCAAAGACAAACTACTACACTTTAAATTTAGAGTAATGAATATAGGGTAAGACTTTGGCAAAACAGATGTTTCAAAACTACTTCATTTCTGTGATTTTTGGCTCATGATAACTAAATTTGGTTGTTTTGGAAAAAGAATTTTGATCCAGATTTAAACAGTGCGTTTATTTTTTTTTTCCATCAAATATTTATACAATGAATTACAGGTACATGCTACAACATAAACCCTGAAAAAAATCATGCTACATTAAAGCCAGTGATGAAGAGCCACACTGTGATTTCATTTATATGAATTGTCCAGACAGGCAAATCAACAGAAATATAGGTTGTTGCCCAGGGCTGGATTGCGGGTGAGAGGTAACAGTCAAGCATTGCCAAGACTCCTCTTTTGGATAATGAAAAGTCACTAAAATTCAGTTACAGATGGATAATTGAATATACTAAATGCTACTGAGGACTGTACAGCATGTTAAAGTTCAATAAAGTGGGTGGAAAAGAGATTCAGAAATTTCCTCATATTGTAATTCCATTTTATGCAAAGCACCAAGAGATGCAGAACAGCATGTTTATGAAAACTCATTTGATCCATTTTGAGATAACACTTGAAACATACTTACTAATTAAGACAACCAACACTTTTACTTTATTTATTTTTTTGTGGCATTTATTCCCAGGCCATAAATTTTTGTTTCTTCAGTTTATTCCGGGATATCATTTTCTTCTGGGTAATCTCCTATTCTGGTTTAGGAACAATCCATTATTTTCCAGTAAGGATTATCTCACGTGTGGAAAGGCGAGCCCATGTATGGGGTGATTTGACCATGAGCTCAGTAAATTCTGCACCACATCTTGGGGGCTTTGTTCACCCAGATGTGCTTAATGACCAGAGAATCTACATCTAAGCCCTTAAGTTCAGCATTACTCTCCATGTTCATTTTTGAGCACATGCAGTAAAAAGTCAGTACTCTTTTTGGGCCACTGATCCTGCGTCCAGCCCCACTGTTTGGCCTGGGTACACCTACCAGTTCCACTAGTGTAATGACAGAACGGCATACACTGCTTCTTCAGTGACATCCTTGAGATTGTTGTTCAGTAGCTAAGTCTTGTCTGACTCCTTATGACCCCATGGACTACAGCATGCCAGGTTCCCTGTCCTTCAATATCTCCCAGAGTTTCCTCAAACTCATGTCCATTGAGTCGATGATATCATCCAACATCTCATTCTCTGTCACCCACTTCTCCTGCTCTCAATCTTTCCCAGCATCTGGGTCTTTGCCAATGAGTTGGCTCTTTGAAGCAAGTGTCCAAAGTATTGGAGCATCAGCTTCAGCATCAGTTCTTCCAGGAATATTCAGGGCTTATTTCCTTTGGGATGGACTGGTTTGATCTCCTTACTGTCCAAGGGACTCAAGAGTATTCTCCAGCAACACAGTTGAAAGCATCAATTCTTCGGTGCATAGCCTTTTTTATGGTCCAATCACACATCCATACACAACTGCTGGAAAAACCATAGCTTTGACTATAGGGACCTTTGCAGTCAAATGATGTCCCTGCTTTTTAATACACTCAAAGTTTGTCATAGCTTTTCTTCCAAGGAGCAAGCATCTTTTAATTTCAGATACTTGATGGTTTTTCAGATATGTATACCTTTAATGGCCTAGGTGGTTTCATGTGCATTCTTAAACTGAACATGAAGATTTTAACCTCTTGATTTGCATGATTTCGTGGGGTTTTCTGGGTCAAGTAAATAATGCACCATTTTTAGAGGTCACCTCAGCCTGCTTATCAGAAAAGGTAAGCAGTGACTTTAAAATTTAATTTTTTCCAATAGATTAAATTAATCTTTTGTATGTAGAAGGTTTTAAAAAATCAGGTTTTCATATTAACCAAATTGTCTTTTTAACAAATAGTTCCATCATCTCAAGTATGGGTTACCAAATTATAAAGAATCAGAATTCAGTGATACATAAATGGCATTGAAACATTATTTAATATAATTTATGTTTTTAATCAATAATTCACTGTGCTTTATTTAGGGCAGCAGAACCAATGTAGTATAGTGAAGGAACACAAGTCTGAAAGCAGAAACTAAGTTCAAATTTCCAGCTCCCTGCTAACTTCCTAGCACCATGAACTTGGATCAGGTTTCCTAATTCTTAGTCTAAGTATCTTCATTTACATAAAACTTATCCTCCAAATAATTCAACCTCTAAGGTCATTGAGAAGATTATTTTCAAGTTTTTGTTTATTTGGATTCAGATCATTTGAAATTTACTAATTTAACATAGGTTATAAATGTGATACAAATCCATCAGAACAACATCTGAGCCAACACAATGAATTTCTTGCTATTACACAGAGAGTTATCTAAAACTAAAGCTTATATTTTCTATTTATATTCTGCAAACTCATTCTTACTACATTTGAAAGCTCTGACCTCTGGATATTGTGTGTCTTTTTTCCAGTGGTCAGTGTGACAATTTTATTCTGAAGATAAATATATTTTCAGACTAGTATACAGTATTTTATAGTATGGTGGAGAAGTTGATATTTTCATTATGATTTACCATGTTACACCAGTCTTTCTGACTGCCAAAAACTATCAGTTCATGTTTAAAATCCTTCAAAATATTCTGCAGTCCTATTAAGTCTCTTCTCAATATTAGAAGCTAAAGCAAGGCCACAGCAAAAGAAAAAGGAGACAAGTAAATTTTGGTTTTCCTTCTTAAGCTCTATTCTCAATAGTAACACTTACAATGGATGGCTAATAATAAACCTCTACTGAAACTGGAATCAAGATTGCTTGGAGAAATATCAATAACTTCAGATATGCAGATGACATCATCCTAATGGCAGAAAGCAAAGAAGAACTAAAGAACCTCTTGATGAAAGTGAAAGAGGAGAGTGAAAAAGTTGGCTTAAAACTCAACATTCAGAAAACTAACATCATGGCATCTGGTTCTATCACTTCATGGCAAATAGATGGGGAAACAATGGAAACAGTGAGAGACTTTATTTTTGGGGGGCTCCAAAATCACTGCGGATGGTGACATAAGCCATGAAATTAAAAGACACTTGCTCCTTGGAAGAAAAGCTATGACAAACCTAAACAGCATATTAAAAAGCAGAGACACTACTTCGCCAACAAAGGTCTGTCTAGTCAAAGCTAAGGTTTTTCCAGTAGTCATGCATGGATATGAGAGTTGGACTATAAAGAAAGCTGAGCACCAAAGAATTGATGCTTTTGAACAGTGGTGTTGAAGACTCTTGACAGTCCCTTGGACTGCAAGGAGATCCAACCAGTCCATCCTAAAGGAGATCAGTCCTGAATATTCATTGGAAGGACTGATGCTGAAGCTGAAGCTCCAATACTTTGGCCACCTGATGCAAAGAACTGACTCAATGGAAAAGACCCTCATGCTGGGCAAGATTGAAGACAGGAGGAGAAGGGGACAACATAGAATGAGATGGTTGGATGGCATCACTTACATAATGGACATGAGTTTGAGCAAGCTCTGGGAGTTGGTGAAGGACAGAGAAGCCTGGCATGCTGCAGGCCATGGGGTCACAAAGAGTCAGACACAACTGAGTGACTGAACTGAACTGAACTGAACTGAAACTCTTCTGCCTTCTCCCCTGCCAGTACTTTCCCACCCAACACACAGGCTTACACGAACATGCTCACCTCTTCACTGTGACCACCCATCGCTGGCCGAATTCCCTCTTTCTTTCCTTACAAATCCCTGAGGTCTGGTCCTCAGCTCTGTTCCACTTAAAAAAAAAACCTCCCCGTCTACCCTCTCATCTGTCAGTCTCATCACCCCCTTGTGGCAGTCAGAAGTGTTTCCTTCCTTCCTCAAATTTCTTGGGCATTTTATCTGTTTCACTTTTTAATGGCTCTTGTCTAGCAGCTAGAAATGAAGAATTAGGTAGAGGTTTGGATTAAAAACTTTCTGAAGGCAATGCCAAGATCTTACTTCTCTTCTCTCTCCCATTTGATCTGGCAGAGGGCCCACTACAAGTTTGATACTTAACTTTTGAATTAATCAACTGTTATTTTAGAATATAGCGTTAAAACTCTCACATTATTAATACATAACAACTTATTCCCTTAAGTCCACAGAAACAAGCATTG
This sequence comes from Cervus canadensis, assembly GCF_019320065.1. Lineage (NCBI taxonomy): Eukaryota > Metazoa > Chordata > Mammalia > Artiodactyla > Cervidae > Cervus > Cervus canadensis. Next base: position 70,036,365 of record NC_057393.1, on the reverse strand, counting down.
CAGCAGAGGCATACCATCAAACATGAAAGATCACTGTTTCAAAAACTTGCTTTTTGGTTATATTTATTGCGTATAACAATGTTGAACTAACTTAACAGCTAAATTTGTTTTTATTTCATTTATGTAATAAAATGTGTACTGCAGATGCAAACAACGGTTATATGTCATGTATGTTTTTGTCATATACATTTAGCTTGATGCATGCATCACCTCAAATGCCATTTTAGCTGACATACAAGAGATTTGTACATATGTTGAACAAGACTTGTGTATACAAACATGAGTAGCTTATGTAATACAACAGATAATTTGTACAGAATAAGGCTATTTTTGTAAAATTTAAAAGAATTTATGTCCAGATTGGTTTTTAAATGAGTTCTTTTTAGAAAATTCATTTCCACGGCACAGGATTTTCATGTTTGGCTGCTGGTGTGAGCCATTCCAGGAAATAGAGCTGAGTCTTTCTGTTACCTGCTAGAAAGTAATCTCAAAGAGAAGAAATTGCATTTTTATTTTTTAATTGTGCCACAGTTTAGCATAGTGTCTGGCCCTTAATATGTGCTCAATAAACATTTGTTGAACTTTTAAAAATAAAAATAATCATTTCAATACCTTGGTTTATATACACATTTTCAGGAACATGTGTATTCTTCAAAGAAAGACACACGAATAATCCTAACATAAAATAGATTACTCCAGGAAGCTCATCTCAAATGAGATGGGTTAACAAAGTCTCCATTTTCTATAAATTTGCATTACAAGACTGTGAATAGACAGTGTTGAGCTACTGTCTGATTCTTTCTTTTGTTCAACTGAATCTGTTTCATGAAGCAAGTCAGGTTTTCTTCCCTAGTTAAAAATAAGTGGAGCTGTTGAGTTCCAGTCTCTCAACCTTCAGGATAGCCATCCAACACCCTACAACACTGAGGCCAGGCAAGGGAACTCAGAAAATGTGGACTTACTCTTTAAAGCCACTGCCATTCTGAACAACTCCATCCTTCTTTCCATTTAAATAAGAAAGATGCCCAGAGCCCCAACCTACCTGTTACTTCATGATTTCAAGAAAAAAAGAATAGATTGTACAGTTGTTGAAAATATCTTCTGCTTGGAATTTCTAGTCACCAAACTACTCCAGAATTCTAGAGAAGTTTCACATGGATTCTTCCTAGATTATTTGTACACGGAGACTTAGAGAAAAATAAATACTTAGAAATCATCTACTTCTAGTATAATACCTGCATTTATCTTTCAAGGTAATTGAGGAAGAGAAAGACTACATGTTAGTCAAGGTAACCCAGCAAGTTAGGAGCCAGGAATAAATCAGATAAGTGGCCCCCTCCTATAGTCCACCATAGATATTGCATATTTATAGCATAGCTAACACTGAAATCTTTAGGGTTCATTTGGACAATCTGGAATTTATACAGGCTTCCCTCATAGTTCAGTTGGTACAGAATCTGCCTGCAATGCAGGAGACCCAGGTTCAATTCCTGAGTCGGGAAGATCTGCTGAAGAAGGGGTAGGCTACCAACTCCAGTATTCTTGGGCTTCCCTTGTGTCTCAGTTGGTAAAGAATCTGCCTGCAATGTGGGAGACCTGGGTTTGATCCCTAGGTGGGGAAGATTCCTTGGAGAAGGGAAAGGCTACCCACTCCAGTATTCTGGCCTGGAGAATTCCATGGACTGTATACTCTTCTGAAGTATGACTACATTATAACATTCATAGTTATAGTTTTGGGCTGTGTAACCCAAAACTATCCCTTTTCCAATGTTGACATCACATTTAATGTAAATTTCACTAGAATTATGTGCATGTTTATCATGTCTGTTCTTGTCCATCAAGTATAGTCTCTAGTTTATTTGCCTTGACTAGTGGGGCCAGCACAGTGTCACTATGCCTAGGAACACTGAATGCTTTTTGAGTAGTCAAATGGTATACATTAAATATTTCAGTGATACAAATACTCACTGGTGGTAAAAGTCTTGTAAGATTTCCTGCAGAAAAACCTTCAGAAAATAATCTATGACCTCAAGTAATAGATAGTCTATAAAACACACATAGGGGATTTATACATAAACAGAATTTTAGAGATTTCCCAACTTTTTCAAATATTCAATGAAGTTAAAATGCCATTGTGTTAAGTTTTCTAAACTTTTGTCTTTTAAATTGATATAATCTGAGGGAAGCTATTGGTTTTTAAATGAGCTGCACATTACTTACTGGGACATAGATTTCTATGTGCCAATATGCAGAAAGTAGTTTGTTCTTTGGAGATAATACTTCTTTTAAAAGGGACAGTTGATCAATATCAATAGGCTGTCTAAGAAAATTGTATTAAAATTAAATAACTGGTAATAGTCATTTCTATGTCAATCTCCATTTGTTTTGATTTTTGAAATAGTTTAAAAGAACTTATTAGAACATTTTAAAATATCATGAACAGGTAAAAGTAAATATTTCATAAACTCAGGGAAAACAGAATATTTTATCTACCATCAGTAACATTTGTCAGAACTCTGTGCTATTTAAACTCTATAAAGTGTACCATATGTAGGATATTTTCTAGTCACCTCTGTATATAATTACCAGGATAACCTCAATTACTTTTGTTTCATCAGTTCTGACCATTTTATTGTTGTTCAATCACTAAGTCATGTCTGACTCTTTGTGACCCCATGGATGGCAACATGCCAAGCTTCCCTGTTCTTCACTATCTCCCAGAATTTGCTCAAACTCATGTCCATTAAATTAGTGATACCATCCAGCCATCTCATCCTCTGTCACTCCCCTTCTCCTCTTGCCCTCAATCTTTCCCAGCATTAGGGTCTTTTCCAGTGATTTGGCTCTTCACATCAGGTGGCCAAAAAACTGGAGCTTCAGCTCCAACATCAGTCCTTCCAATGAATATTCAGGATTGATTTCCCTTAGGATTGACTGGTTTTATCTTGTTACTGTCCAAGAGACTTTTAAGAGTCTTTTCCAGCACCACAATTTGAAAGCATCAATTCTTCAGTCCTCAGCCTTCTTCATGATCCAACTCTCATATCCATACATGTCTTTTGGAAAAACAATAGCTTTGACCGGACGGATGTTTGTTGGCAAAGTGATGTCTCTGCTTTTTAATGAGCTTTCTAAGTTTGTCATTGCTTTTCTTCCAAGGAGCAAACATCTTTTAATTTTGTGCCTGCAGTCATCATCCACAGTGATTTTGGAGCCTGAGAAAATAAAATCTGACACTGTTTCCACTTTTTACCATCTATTTGCCATGAAGTGATGGCACTAAATGCCATGATCTTAGATTTTTGAATGTTGAATTCTAAGCCAGCTTTTTCACTCTCCTCTTTCACTTCCATCAAGAGGCTCTTTTTAGTTCCTTTTCACTTTCTGCCATTAAAGAGTTACCATCTGCATATCTGAGGCTGATATTTCTCCCAGCAATCTTGATTCCAGCTTTTGATTTATCCAAGTCAGCATTTCACATGATATGTTCTGCATATAAGTTAAGTAAGCAGGGTGACAATATACAGCCTTGACATGCTCCTTTCCCAATTTTAAACCAGTCCATTTTTCCATATCTGGTTCTAACCGTTGCTTCTTGACGGGCATACAGGTCAAGATTACTTTATAGCAAAGACAATCTCCTCATTCTAGAAAACAAAGCTATCTATTAGCCACTATTTTGTTAGCTGCTAGCCCTCATACTTAGCTTTTAGGTCTTCTTTCATTGTATATTTTATAGTTGGTTTGCCCCAGTCCCTGTCTGTAAGTACAGTCTAAATGTTTTTTATTACAAAGCTTCTATCTCTAGTTTTGACTGCTCACTTTATATCCAGTACCAAACTCTACTACTGTCTCACCTTCCATTCCCCCAACCCTACCCAGTTCCATTCAACCCACCCCTACTTAACACATCCTAACCAGACTCACCCTTTTTTAGTAACCAAAATATTGATGTTATTTCTCATTGTTTTCCTTTTTATAAACCACTCTGGAACAGCACACTCTTGAATCTCTCCTTAGCTACGTCACCACTTAGGATAGGACTTTCTCAGTTTTACTATATGTTGCCAAATTGCCCCCCAAGAACTAATATCAATTTACATTTCAGTCAGCAATAAATAAACATTTCACTTTCTGCACCACCTAGACATTTGGTATTGTCATGCTTTAATTTTTAACCTCTGATGGTTATGAGAGTAATCTCATTATTGATTTAATATTTATTTCCATAATAGCTTTTGAAGCAGAAAATCTTATCATAAATTTGTCCTTTGCTTTTCTTTTCCTGTAAATTGTTTGTTATATTCTTTGCCTATTTTCCTATTTTACATTAGGTTTTCTGAGGCTTTTGTCTTCTTTTTTAAGTTTCTTGGAGTTCATAATACTGTCTGGGTACAAATCCTTTGTCAGTTCCCTGTATTACAAACATCTTCTTACAGTCCGTGGGGTTTTTATTGTTGCTGTTGTTTACAGCAACCTTTTATTATACAGAAGTCTAAATTCTAATGTATTTGGGTTATCAGTCTTCTCATTTAATATTTCATGCTTTGCTTGATAAAGTATTTTTGTCCCATAGTTATAGAAATATTTTCATTTTCTCGTCATCTTTTTAACATTTTTTTGATCATGTATATCTTTAATTCATTTTGGTTTTGTTCTTTGCATGAAATAGGATTCTATTTTTAATTTTTTTTCCCTGTGGATATCCATCATGTGTTAGTTGTTTCATTCTTCCTACTTCCCCTCAGTTTTTAATGCCTACATAATTATATACCAAGGTTCTCTATTCTCTTTAATGTGATGATGTTTCTGACTCTGTACTGTTAGTTATCACACTGCTTCAATTATCATGGTGGTGGTGGTGTTTAATCACTAAGTAGTGTCTCACTCTTTGCGACCCTATAGACTGTAGCCTGTGGACCCTATAGACTGTAGCCTGTGGACCCTATAGGCTGTAGCCTGTAGACCCTATAGACTGTAGCCTGTGGACCCTATAGACTGTAGCCTATGGACCCTATAGACTGTAGCCTGTGGACCCTATAGACTGTAGCCTGTGGACCCTATAGACTGTAGCCTGTAGACCCTATAGACTGTAGCCTGTGGACCCTATAGACTGTAGCCTGTGGACCCTATAGGCTGTAGCCTGTAGACCCTATAGGCTGTAGCCTGTAGACCCTATAGACTGTAGCCTGTGGACCCTATAGACTGTAGCCTGTAGACCCTATAGACTGTAGCCTGTAGACAGGCTCCTCTGTCCATGGTACTCTCCAGGCAAGAATACTAGAGTGGGTTGCCATGCCCTCCTCGAGGGGATATTCCCGACTCAGCGATAGAACCTGCATCTCCTGCGCTGCAGTCAGAGTCTTTACTGCTGAGCCACCAGGGAAGCCCTTCGATTATCACAGCTTTATGAAAGTGAAAGTGAAAGTCGCTCAGTTGTGTCTGAGTCTTTGTGACCCCATGGACTATACAGTCCATGGAATTCTCCAGGCCAGAATACTGGAGTGCATAGCCTTTCCCTTCTCCAGGTTTCTTCACAACCCAGGGATTGAACCCAGGTCTCCCACATTGCAGGCAGATTCTTTACAAACTGAGCCATAAGGGAAGCCCATCACAGCTTTATAGTAAACATTTATATTGATTTTTCAGTTATCCATTGCTTTTAAAAAAAAAAAAAAAACTGGTACAAAACCTAGTGGATTTTTAAAATCATTATTTTTCATGATTTTCTGGATATTCACAAAATCCTGCCTCTTGTGGTATCTGCTTGGGCATTGGGAAAACAGTGAGTTCCAAAGTAGCCTTTTTCACATGGTGGACATTTGGTGCTGGCTGCTAGGAGGGATCTCCACTGAGGCTGTCAAACAGCCTTTGTTTTCCTCTTCATGGGCCTCTCCACATGGCTAATTACAGAGCACAATAAGTAGGATCTAAGGAAACAGTGCAAATAGAAGATTTCTTAAGGCCTAGCCTTAAAAGTGACTAAAAGCCATATCTGCCTTGTTATATTGGTCCAATAATTTCAAAAGGAGGTAAAATAGAATCTTCCTCTTGAAGGGGGAAGTAGCAATGTCACATTGCTAAAATGTACATGGGAAGGGAGACAGTGTTGTAGCCATATGTCGAAATATAGTCTACCACATTTTGGCAGGGCAAGCCTGACTTTTCCATTATGCTTCTTCAGCATCATTTTGGTATTTTGTCTTTCATCTATTAACCTATGAATTTTGGAGTCAACTTGTTAAGTTTCATCTGAAAAAATTTTACATAGGATTTGGAGGAGAGTTTCAGATAACATTCATTCAACAGATGTTTATTGAGTACCTATTATGTGGTAGGTACTGTTCTGGTACTACTAACATCTAAATGAAAAAAAGTAAACATATTGCCTTCTTCAATGAGTTCATGTTTCAGATAATTTGGTGGAAATAGAAACATCTTCCTTGCTTTTGGTCTTCTAATCAATGAACATATTTTGTTTCTCAAATTTAGTTAGGTTTTTTATTCATATCCTTCATTGAAGTTTTATAATTTCTTCTTACAAACAGTTACCTCTTTTATCTGATTTTTTCTTAGTCAATTTATTGACTTTTTTCCCCTGGTACTTGAGGCTAAGCTCTTCAAGGGCAAGGTTTAACTGTTTTATGTTTCCTTATAGCTTCAGGTACATCATCAGATATTTCAGGGCAATGTAACTTGCTAAATGATTACCAGCTTTAATGAATAAAGACACACTGAAGTCAAAATTTAATTTTCCATTTGTGAATCTTAACCATACCAGGTCAAACTGTCTGAGCTAAGCTAAGCTAAGCTCCTAGAAATGAGCAGCATTCTCATGTCAAGTGGAATACCATCATACAGATAGGGTAAAAACCATTAAATAGTGTAAAGTAGCAGCATACCCAGTTACTTCAATGGTTAAAAAATAAAGGAAGAAAATGTTTTTTAATCTTTATAGGGACATTTAAAGAAGTTAAAAGTGTGTTTGCTTGGCCTTGGCTAATCACATCTTTAACTAATAATTTTGAAATTAACTTCTAAATAGATTACAGTGAGGAACAAATTAGCTTACTTTATAAATGGAATTCAGCTCAGTGTGAGTCTCTTGAAAAGTCCATGGACATTCTTATTTTCAGAACTTCAATTATCAAATGTCTACAATTCTTAGTTTTACAAGTATGCTGAACTTCTAAAAGTGTGAAAAAAGCAGCCAAAGTAATATCATACAGCCAAATGACACAAAAATAGTGGTAAGTAGTGAGGACCTAAGATTCATATTTCACCTTTGAATGTTTTAAGATGGGTAGCTTCTGACACATAGTGTCACCATACCTTCAACACTGCCGTCAAAATTGGCAAAATCACAACTATGCCAACAAACAGGATTTTAAAACATTTTAAGTTCTGATGTATAGATATGAACTAGCCTAATGACAATGTCACTATTTTCAATATTATTCATAGGTTATAAACTCAGTCCTTTGTATGAGAAAAAAGCTATATATATGTTGAAAATATAAAAGTTTTATAAAACACCAGTCCTTTGAGAAGCTCCAGGCATTGTATATGTAATTTGAAATCTGCAGAATGTTACACTATGAAACATAAAACTAGAAAACCAGAATGGAAAGAGTGAGAAACAGAAGTTCAGCTAACACTAACACAGACTGCCAAGATGGAATCCTCAGCACAGTCTCTCTTTCTGCCCCTTCTGTGCTGGTATTCCCTAAAGTTCTTTTCTTTCTTCTCTAAGTGTATGCTAATTAATTCCTAAATCTAAATCTTCAGTCCAAAATCTGTCACCTGAGCCCAAGACCTGTCACCGCGGTTCTAATTCCCCCGAGGTAGAAGTGCTTGAATGTCACAGAAACACTGCAGACTCAGCAATCCCAAAATGAACTCATGATTCCCACCCTCACCCCATATGTTCATCCTTCAGTATTTCATATCTCAGTGAACAGTACCACCATCCCCACTCAGGCATCTATGCCAGAACACTGGTGTCATTTGAAAACCTTTCTCTCTCTCTTATTTCCCACATCTAATTGATTTTTGCCATAACTTAAGGGTTATACGCCATCTCATCCTTTAACAACATGTTGATCAGTTTTCTCTTCTTTAGAGCCACTGCTTCAGCCTCCGTGCAAGTATTTGTCATCTACATGGACCACAGGCCAGGAGTCACCTAGCTTGACCCTTCGCTGATAGATGTATGTCCTTTAATCCATTCTCCAGTCACCAAATGATCTCTTTAAACTGCTCTAAAAAGCAAATTACCCACCTATATAATACCTTTCAAAGGTTATAAAAGTTCATTCAGGGTAAAGTTTAAATCCTCCCATGATTTGCAGGGTCCTCTATGTCCTACCTCTTGCCTACATCCTCGACTTTCTTAGTAAGCCCTGGATCTCTCCTCAGCATGCTACCTAGTTATGTCAGATTAATTCATACCTTTACTCACACTGCTCCTTCTACTTGGAAGCTCCTCTCCCCAGCTTTAACTTAGTGAACTATTTATCCTAAAGGCCCAATGCAAACATAAATGCCTCTACAAGCGTTCTTGAAATAAATCTATGCACGGAATTATATACTCCTATCTTTGTGCCATAAACATAATAACTAATATTTATAGCATACTTTCCATGGGCTAGACATTGTACTCAGTGGTTTACATTATTTTGTCATTGTACCTTATAGATAAACTTAGAAATTCCTTTCATATTACATTGCTGCTATATCCTAAAAATAAATTTATAAATAAATTTAGTATGCTATATTTTACCTACTTGTTTATATTTTGTATTTTCTTCTTCTAGCCTAAAAACTACTTACAGCTTAACTATGTTTTATCTTACTGTCTATTACCTAAACTCCTTCATTACACAAGCAGATCTCAAGGCTTTGTAGATAAATGGAGTTTAATGGCTCCAAATAGATTGATATGATAGGTAGAACTTCAATGGCCTCCTACCTACTTAGACTTTCTCCTAATACTACTAGAGATGTTATCAGAAACATTCTTTTTAATTTAAAATTACAACTTGGATAAAAGCAATTGTCTACCTAACTTACTAGTTGTACAACAAAGAGAAAAGAACAAGACTTCCATTCATGATATTACTCTCAAAGACAAGCTGATTGAATAATGCATGTTTATATTAACCACGTCTGCATTTATCTGAGCTAATTAGATCCTATGCATATTTTCTGGTTACTCTATTTATTGGAAAAAAAAGTAAGGGCATATTTAAAAATACTGTCTGAAGTAGCATTTGAAAATTTTATCCTACAATGATTTTATTAAACACAGTAATTCTAAACAATTCCTTTTAGCTAACAACTGTAAACATTCAGGCACAATCCACCAGTTGAACATCTGTGATTCAGTTTTGTGAATGTTACTTGCCTGAAACATTAGGTTTTAATGTTTTAATCATTAAATTAAGATCTTTAATCCTGGATTAAATGCAAAAGATCATAAAGAACAAGCCAGTCATGCAATTGCCTGACAGCAGAGGAGTAACAGATCTGTTAATATTAACACTAATAGAGTCACAATTTCCTAAAAAGTTTAGATGCGGTGGCAAGAATAAGAGTTGAAGATGATTTGCACATCAGATACCTTCTTCATCCTTGGTTGGTATACTAATATTTGGCAAAAAGACCCTTTGTCTTATTTCAGCGTTTTAGGAGTTTAACTGCCCATAGTTGATACCACAAGGGTAAGTTACCTTATTCCACTCAAAGGTTGAGGTCATGTAAAACAAATATAACTGAGATACAATCTAAACAGGAAATACTCACATCAAATAATCATAAATATTTTCTTGCTTATAAAAATCAATTTATCTTTATTAAATAATTTCACTTACATTTGACTGTAAAATGAGCACTTGAAGCATGGTATGTCCTCTAGGCATCTAATAAAACAAAATTTTCTGAAGCATATCTAGAATATTTTAAACCAAATTGTTGTTTGTTCATAATGTTCCTGTAAAACCTTCAGATACCTGCCATTTAAATAAATACATCTCTCATTGTTTACCTATAAATTAAGCACTCCTCCTATACATTGCTTTCACTGAATTCAGGGTTCTGGACATTCTTCTTCCTTTACTAGGAAACCACATTCCTATTTTGGGCATTCTTTCCTAGACAGGTTTGCTATCTGAATACCTTCTTAAATAATCTTATACCTCAAGCCATCACACATCTGTAAGAGAGAGCCTCCCTAGGAGGGACAGGCTTCAAATTTGGTGACGTATTCCGTCTGCTTCTTGGTTAGTAGTTCAGTCACCCAAGCTAGAAACCTTCAGTCATATAGTCCTTTACGCCGCACACCTATAATTGGTCATTAGCACCTACTGACTCTTCTTCCTGAATATATTGTATCATTCCTCCTCAGGTTCACTACCATTGTTTCATCACTCAACACTTGGATTATTGCGATAATATTCTAATTGATCCTCAGCTTCATCCCCCACATCCCAGTTCATTCCTCTGTAACAGCTGTATTTCGAAAGTGAAATGAGTATCGCAATTCTCCTACATAATAAATCTTTTACTGCTGACCACAGCCCATAGGATGCAAGTCACATTCCTGAATACAGCATGTCAATGTGGCCTGCATGTATCCCACCAGATTTATGTTTCATCATCTCCTCACATACCCCTATGCTGCACTTCTCTCCCTATAGGCAGAAATAACTGCCTCCCTCCTTTTTGTTGTTTGAGTACTCAGTATATATACACTGTTGTTTTAGCACTAGTTTCAAGAAAAAGAAAATTTAAAGTTCAGACATTAAAAATAAAAGAAAGAACAGTACTTTTTAATCATATGATATCACTCATATGTGGAATCTAATTTTTTTTTTTTACAAAAAAGATACAAATGAACTTATTTACAAAACAGAAGCAGATTTACAGATATCAAAACCAAACTTATGGTTACCAAACAGGAAACATGGTGGGAGGGATAAACCAACAGCTTGGGATGAACACACACACTACCATGTATAAGATAGATAATTAACACGTAAAGCACAAGAAAGTCAAGTTAACATTATGTGATATATGAGAAAAAATCTAATAAAGAATGAATACATATATGCATACAAATGAACCACTTTGCTATACACCTGAAACTAATACAACATTGTAAATCCACACTGTGTGTGTGTGTGTGTGTGTGTGCGCTCAGCTGCATACAACTCTTTGTGGCTCCATGGACTGTAGCACGTCAGACTCCTCTGTACATGAAATTTTCCAGGCAAGAATACTGGAGTGGGGTGTCATTTCCTAATTCAGGTCATCTTCCCAACCGAGGGATTGAACCAGGGCCTCCTGCATTGCAGGTGGATTCTTTACCATCTGAGCCACCAGGGAAGTCCCAAAAATCAACTATATTCCAATAAAATAACTTAAAATGCATATCCTGTTAAAAAATCCACAGAGAGTAGCACAAAATAAAATTGTAGAAATAAGTCAAAATGGACGAAAAATCAGAATAAATAGAAAGGGAGTATATCTGTCAGTTAAAGTACACAATGAGCATTGTAAATTTAATTTTTTTTTGTTTTTTACAAGCCACATAACTAAAATATACAATGGCACATAAAAGTTGAAAATAAAAGAAAAGATAATGAACAAAAGAAACTGGAACATATGTAAAGGTATTGGAATAAAGGAAGTTCCCACAATAAAAAATGATTCAGTTAGTAAATACGGTGATTCCAAATTCATATATAAATAATAATATTGTATCAAAGATACAAAGTAAAATTGGAGAGGTGTATAGAAAGCAATTTTTAAAGACCAGTAATACTAGGAGATTTCAGTACACTCAGTACCAAGAGAAAACTTTTAGGACTTCTCAAAAATAAGATATAGTCAAGGTATTTGGATAAATGAGCATCTAATAATTAAACTAATATTAATTTTCACTAAATCCACAGCAAAGTGGCATATTACTGGTTACTATGGATCAGAACATAGTAGGCAATAAAATTTACCCATCTAGCTTCACTCCCTCTCTTATCTGATTATAAAAGTGATCTAATAGCCTTCCTTTTAGGTCATAAAATAAATCCTATTAAATGCCAACCTATAACGGTTGCCCCTGGAAACATAAAAACTAGATCTGGGTTACTTTAGGATGAAATGGGCCTTAACTTAGATAGAAAATGGAAATGAATAACATAAATTTCATAAGTCTTCATCCAAAAGGTATTGGCATTTCCCTGTTTTATCACTTTAGCTCAGCTGAATTTCACATCATTGAAACAGATGCCTTGACTATCAATTTTTCAAATTTGTATAATATTACTGGTTTCATTTTCCTGAAATTTTTCTTTCACTAGTAACAGAAACTTATTCAGAAATTTTAATTAAAAGGCATTGAAGGTCATCTGATTTGTTGTATTGACTTTAGATCAGTGACTAGATTTTATCAGTCAGTGCTCTGTCAGCTTTAATACAAGGCAAGCATTTATCTTACTAACAGTTCAATTTGTGGGATAGCTGTTTTCCACAATTAAAACTACTGAAGCTTTAATATACATGGAAATTATCATGACAGCGTTCGCTCCACATTTCTAACAACCCTGGAAGACTCTATTATAGAAATATATACAGATGACTGCAGCTGGTTTTCTGAGGACAGCTTTTAAGATTGTTATATGATCTTAAGAGAAGCATTTATATGAATCTTTAGATAAATTACTAAGTGCTGCAGAAATAAACCATTTGGAACAGATTTACAAAAATATTCTCACATAAATAATTGCTAGGGATTGAAATAGGAAAGGGCCTAGCATACTCTTGCTGAAGGGACGGACAAGCCAGCTGACAGGACGGCTGAGGGAGCTGGCACAGGAAGAAACTGCAGGAGAAATTAAACCGACTCACTCAATGAGATGATGCTGACTGTTACCTCCTTAGTTCTATAAGAGAAAACATCCCCTTACACAGAATCTTCCACTAACTGAGTTTAAACCCAATTCTGTAATCACAGAATTATAAAGAGCTAGAAAGGAGTATTAAAGATCACCTAATTCAACCCCTGTGTCTATAAAGAATCTGGAAAATTATAAAATTTATCCAAGAAATATGAATTAAATCTGCTGCCTCCTATTACAGGCCTCTTTCCAATGAATTAAATTGAATTATATGTGTGGATTCAATAGAAGCAATCTTGCTGTAAGATCAATTAATATGAATATACTCCCCCACCCGCCACAAAGTCTGACAATTACAATAAAATTCTATGGGGAATGCATTATGAAAAGTAGAAAAGAATGCCAGTGCAATTTTGTTAAAGCTAAGGTAATCTGAGAATTTAATTTTGGTGTGTCTAGCCAAAGTCATTTACTCATGCACACAGGCTGGAAAGTGACCAAGGGCTGACACAGCAGCTTTCAAACTCTTCTGTTGAATTAAAAAAATGAAATAAGAAAGTGGGGAGAGGAAGTGGGGAAGGAACAGTGTAAGAAAAAAGATATAAATTAAATAACTTAGTAGCCTAATAGTGAAATCATGAATACTGGACTGTGAATTCATGTCAAAAAAGTTAGACACTCATGGAAATTTATCTAAAATCAAAAGAGGGAGGGGGTAGTATTACATTGTATACTTTAAACATACAATTTTATTTGTTAAACTGAGAATATTTTAAATAAAAAATGTATTTAGATCTATACAGAATTTTTTCAAAAGAAAATGTAGTAGAAATTGGAGACATGGATGGTAGGGTATAAAAGTGGGGAAAGGGGAATAGAAGCAATAAACAGATGTGGAAAAACTAAAGAAGAATATAGACTTTCTCACCAACTTCAACTGATACTTTCTCAGTAAAAGAAAAAACTCTCTAATATATAACTATCTAGCCTTGCAAACATAAATCTAGTGTTTAATATTTTACTTTGAAAATAATCATTTTACAGAGAAAATTACCACAGAACTCCTCTAAATAGTGAATCCTAGTTGTATTTATAATTTGATTTACAAAAATGTGATTTACATACACATTTACATACATCTGTCAGGGGCAGATCCAGAATACAAAAAGTTTCATATTATTTTAAAGCATATGAAAAATAAGGATGCTGTAAAGTAAGAAACCCACAATCTACTGGCTACATCTCTTGCTTTTCTTTAGCTTTATCTTTGTCATTATCACTGAGAATCTTAGGAAACACACTCACATATTCTATACTCAGGCATTCTCTTTCAATTGGTGCATTTCTATGGCTGGGAAATGAAAATTGAAGAAGCAAAGGTGTTAGTCTTGGCGTCTGAATCATAGGTTCTGAGTGGTCATTACACAGCTGTGACTATATCAAGCTATGTCATCTCTCAGGAACTCAGTTTTTTCATTTAAAAAATGAGAAGGTCCTTTTAAATGATCTCTAAGCTCTCTGACAGCTTGGAATGGAGGCATTTAGTTACTTCTTCCTTTCTGAATTTTCCTTACATTCTCTTTAAGATGCTTAAATAGGCAGCTTTCATAAAATAAATCATTCTCTCTTGTCTATACTTTTCTACTTGCATATCTAACTTCCTTAGCCTTTGCCAAAGGCCCCAGTAGACAAATAACTTCAAATAACTACTAACAGTACAAGTCATCTAAGGTCACCGTTTGTATTCTACATTGATAAAGGGGTTTTGTAAAAGTGAGAGATATTTTTAATACTTAGCTGAAATAATTTAATGATAGGAAAATTAATACTTTCTATAAGGATGAATCTAAATTCATGCTGCAGATAAAAGCTACTTCAATTTGTATTGTACCTAGGGATGAGAAGCAGAAAAAAAAATTCTTTAAAAGTGTTTATTTATGACCATCTAACATTTTTGCCTTTGACAAAATGGACAAAGGTAAATTATCTCAGTGCTGTGTTTAATGGCTCTAATGGCTAGCTCAATAGTGTGCCATTTATTTCAGGATGCCTACTTGTTTGTACATCTTTTTCCAAAAATCAGGCTAACGTGGTACTAAGTTACTATAAAAAAATATTTTTTTAAATTTCAATCACTGACCACATTTCATTCAAAACCACTGGGTCAAACATATAAGCATACTTAGTTTTTATTTGGCATATATTTGGTTACAGGTATCTCTAAGGAAAACAATTTTTCAAATAAACTAAGTAGAACAGGAATAAAACAGAATAAAAACCTAATTATTATTCTAAACATCACAAGGTTCAGGGTTCTCATATCTAATATATACCCTTAACAAGACATGTGGCTCCTGAATAAAATACAATTATCAGATGCAGCATTGCTTGCCTGGTGGTTATGACACTGTTTTAATGCCGTGGTTCTGTGCAAAGGCCATTAATACAAATTAACCAGTCTTTTAGCTGCAATACTTAAACAATGATGCCATAATTACAATATCCCTCTCCATCCAAATACTCTTGTGTATCTTGCCACAGTGACTTCATTTCATACTGGGATGCATGGAGAAACATGCTGCCCCAATTGTTCAGCTGCAATGCCTGTGCTTATGACTAAGCTGAGGTAAAATTGAAAAACTGGTGTCTTTTTTGACCCTCATACTGAGTAATTTTCAACTTCTTTTGTCATAAAGAGAGTCTTGAATGTTATCTGAAGTCTTTAAGCCCTCTAGTATTTCCCAAAGAATATGCCAGAGGACACCAGTCTTACAACATATTTATCAAAATTATCAAACAGAGTGTGGGTAGGTTTCAAGACCCAATACTTTGGGGAAGCTTTGCATGTACTATATTCCCAGTGCTGAGGATTCCCTAAATCTATTAGTATATCAAAGTCTCTTGAAAGTCCTGAAGTAAAGAATTATTTTATCTATATTTAACCCATGCAAATCCAAAATTTATTTAACTATGAAGCCTACTCATATCACTGTTTTCAAATAAACTCTATCAACATATCTGTTAACCAGTGATAAGATTAAGTGATAAGTTAAATTCATATAGAATTTAACTGCTCAAGTCCTATAACCTTAGAGACTAGTTAGATGCTGTTTAATTGGGAAAATCAATACAAACTAAGAAGTTAATTTTTTTTATAATATTCATGTATTACTTCTATTCAAGGATGGTTTATTTTAACCTACATTTGCAGTGCATTTGCCAAAGTTCAGAATAAAATAGAAATTTCAGGCACTACAGTTGTGAGGTTTCACCCTCCATGTGCCTATTATTTCATAAGTGAGTACTGTATTGGTTTTGGAATTTTATGCTCAAAGAGCCAATATTATGCTCAAAGAGCCAATATTCTGAGACAAAAATTATATATATTGAGTGAAGTAATATTTGTAGACATATTTAATCAAACCATTTTTTCTCATCTGACTTAACAGAAATCAATTTAGTCATCTGCTCCTTGATGCCAAAAAAGGAAAAAAGGCCACCTGTCAAGATCTGGCTGTGGAGCCATGGCTATGTCAGCCATGGCTGTGTTTCAAACATTTATTTGACTAATGATTAATACTTGATGGACTAAGTTATTAAATTTGATGTCTACAAATGATTTCAGAGGAAGACTTTTGCTTTGAAAGTCTACTTAGAACACTAGCAATTTGAATCTGCTATTTCTACAACCCACTATTTTTAAGATTTCTTCCTATCTTAAGCCAAAGTGGAAGCCTTGAGAAAAGAGACATGTAACCTATTTATATTCATGTGACTCAAAAGATAAAATGGTGATGACAAAGATGAAAGAAGGTGAGGGAGCTCAGGAATTTTTAAACTGAAGTTGGAAACTACATCAAAATACGTTTTGCCAGGATATTTCTGATCCATCTCGCTTCCCTGTTAGAATTGTAGCACATGCAAGGACAGCCCCTCTGCGTGGTGTCTGACAGCTTTTTAGTCCCATATGCTTATGGCCTCAGAGATGCTGATCATGGAATTTTTGAAAGAAAGTATTTGTAGATTTTTTTTGGTGGGGGGGTGGAAACCAGCATTATTGCTTGCAATCTCAATTAACCAGCACTAGTATGCGGTTGAAATCCTCAGTCTAACAAAATAAAACTTTTGAAAGACTAGTATCCTCATTGATGAATGCCTTTTAAGCTTACACCATGTCAATTATTTGCAACATCTTATCTTTATAAAATATATTTTGGTTTCTGGAAACTGTAGTTTGCTTTTTCCTGATTTTTTTCTTAAATATCGACATAACCTTGTTCAGTCTTACAAAATCTAAGGTGAAATACACCTTTGTATCCTCACCCCAAGGGGAAATATCTCTAGTAAAATGCAAAATTTTTGGAACAGATTCTATTGTTGGGCTGTATCATCCTGGAGAAACTGACAAAATTAGGAAGCTTGTATTTGTTATTATTTACTAGCTAAAGCCTCAAGGTAGTTTTATAAAAATAATCATGAACATACAAACATAGTTTTGGTATTTTTCCCACAAACTCAATTGATTTTTTTTCTTACTGATTTTTCTTTCCAATGGAGATAAATACTCTTTTTTTCTGAATAATATATTAAAAATTATTTCTTGGCATTTCACTGTTTGCTTTTACATTCTACTTAAGATGATTCCTAAAGCCAATGACTGTGTTCAATGGAAAATGAAATACTATCAAAACTCTTACCCTTACTAGTTTTTACATATCTTTACCAATCTCTTAATCAATGCAGAAGTTACTTAATTGAAGGAGAAAAAAATGTTTGATATAAAAGACCTCTGCATTTTTATCACTTCCCTCAATCAGATACTCTCCATCTCAGCCCCTAGTTCATTTCCTTCACCACATTTTCAATTTGAACTCACTTTTTTCTTCAGCTGTTTATGGTATTTCTCATCTCATGGCCAGAGGTTCCATGTGGGAGAGAATTTTCCATACCTAGTGGCTACCAAGTGTTATTTTGAAGGAAAGAATGAATAAGTGGGAAAGTGGAAGAATATATATGATGGATCAGAAAAAAGTCATGTCTTACAAAATGGAATCAGTCTCTAAATATACCAAGTAAAAGCAAAAGTAATGCTTTTGCTTATTTAGTTTTTATTGATCACTTGTTTCTAAATTATTCAACATCTTTCACTATTTTATTACTAAAATAATTAGCTTTCAGCAGGTCAGGAAGCAACTGTTACAACTAGACATGGAAAAACAGACTGGTTCCAAATAAGAAAAGGAGTACGTCAAGGCTGTATATTGGTACCCTGCTTATTTAACTTATATGCAGAGTACATCATGAGAAACGCTGGGCTGGAAGAAGCACAAGCTGGAATCAAGATTGCTGGGAGAAATATAAATAACCTTAGTTATGCAGATGACACCACCCTTATGGCAGAAAGTGAAGAGGAACTAAAAAGCCTCTTGATGAAAGTGAAAGAGGAGAGTGAAAAAGTTGGCTTAAAGCTCAACATTCAGAAAACTAAGATCATGGCATCTGGTCGCATCACCTCATGGGAAATAGATGGGGAAACAGTGGAAACAGTGTCAGACTTTATTTTGGGGGGCTCCAAAATCACTGCAGATGGTGATTGCAGCCATGAAATTAAAAGGCGCTTACTCCTTGGAAAAGGAAAAGTTATGACCAACCTAGATAGCATATTAAAAGGCAGAGACATTACTTTGCCAACAAAGGTCGGTCTAGTCAAGGCTATGGTTTTTCCAGTGGTCATGTATGGATGTGAAGGTTGGACTATGAAGAAAGCTGAGGGCCAAAGAATTGATGCTTTTGAACTGAGGTGTTGGAGAAGACTCTTGAGAGTCCCTTGGACTGCAAGGAGATCCAACCAGTCCATCCTAAAGGAGATCAGTCCTGGGCATTCATTGGAAGGACTGATGCTGAAGCTGAAACTCCAATACTTTGGCCACCTCATGCGAAGAGTTGACTCATTGGAAAAGACCCTGATGCTGGGAGGTATTGGGGGCAGGAGGAGAAGGGGACGACAGAGGATGAGATGGCTGGATGGCATCACCGACACGATGGACATGTGTTTGAGTAAACTCCAGGAGTTGGTGATGGACAGGGAGGCCTGACATGCTGCGATTCATGGGGTCACAAAGAGTTGGACACGACTGAGCGACTGAACTGAACTGATCCCATAGACAGTGGAGCCTGGCAGGCTAGAGTTCATGGTGTCACAAAGAGTCAGACACAACTTAGCGACTAAACAACAACAAAATTGAACAATATAGTGCCAGGTGCATGCTGGATCACATGGTAAAAGCTATGTTCAGTTTTGTAAGAAAGTGCCAAGTTGTCTTCCAAAGTGACCCTGCCATTTTGCATTCCCATCAGCAATACACAAGCATTCCTGTTGCTCCAGATCCTCACCAGCAGTAGGTATTCTCAGCAGTCCAACTTTTGACCACCAATGCATAGTAGTATCTCTGTTTTTCTGTGTTTAAATTTTCCTTTCCTAAAGTTTATACTGTATTACTTTACTTCTGTGAAAATTTATGCATATATATCTATATTAAAAAGACAATTTAAATAGGTATAAACTTCAGATTATACTTCTTTGTTCTCAGAATTTTTAGCCATCATTTTCTTGGATTTTACTATATAATGAACCCATGGAAAATTCTAATATAAACCATGCTTTTCTCCTTTCCATGTGACTTGGTATTCATGCTTAACTGTACATATAAATTTGTTCATTATCTCTAAAGTTTAGCACCCTCACCATGATATAGAATGCCCTTACTACCAGATTTAAGCCTTTATTTCAGGAATTTGTTTCTCTTTCATTTTTTTAAATTCAGAAATATTGATTATGTATTATCTTAGATTTCCTTTTTTTTCTTTCATCTCCCATAAAAAAATTTACATTGTTGTCTTTAAATTGAATTTTGTGGGACCTTCTCAAGGCTTTTCTCCATATTTTTAACTTTGTTTCAGTCATGTTTGTTATATCTTTTGTCTATGTTAAACTTTTATTTATATCTAACACGTTTCTACTGATAAACATCATTTCTTTCATCACTGTTTATCACTGAATCTCAACTTTGATCCCTACAGATGTGAAATTTTCAGGGTTGATTTTTTTTACTTGTTTATCTGCCTATATCATATATAGTTTCTTCAAGCTAATAATAATCTTTATCTTAACTCTTCCTATGTTTGGGAGGAAATTTTTTCTTGTTTTTTCATATGGCTCTTGATTATATTACTGCCTTTTTAGTTTCCTTTCAAATAATTACTCACATTTCATAGTTCAGATTGAGAAAAAGAACAGGAATAGGCACAATCTCTTGTTAGATTTTTTCACTTCAACTTTCTGTCATCAAATCTTTTATTTCCTTTTCCTAGGCCCCACCTCACCATCTGGTGTACATGTCTAAAAACAAATCCTTTTACATCACAGACCTTCTATAGTATGGTTTTCACTCTTTTCTCTCTCCCCTACTCTTTCATATTTCTGATATTGTCTGGCTCTGCAACTTAGATCTAAAAAACCCTGTCATTTCAATATAGGTTCTTCTTCAGCTACCTCTCCCAGAAGCTTCAAGGCTTTAAACTTGCTTTTCTCACAGCCTTCCATTACCCATATGTTTCCTCTCTCTGAGTCAGGCAACTTTTGATACCTTGTAAGATAGTGACGCTGATGCTGGGAAATATTGAAGGTGGGAGGAGAAGGGGACAACAGAGGATGAGATGGTTGGATGGCATCATCAACTCAATGGACATGAGTTTGAGTAGGCTCAGAGTTGGTGATGGACAGGGAGGCCTGGTGTGCTGTGGTCCAAAGGGGTCGCAAATAGTTAGACATGACTGAGTGACTGAACTGAAGTGAACTGAAGATAGTGACCCTTGCTCTGGGGAAACTATGGGATGGAATCACCGACTCAATGGATGTGAGTCTGAGCAAACTCCGGGAGACTGTGAAGGACAGGGAAGTCTGGCGTGCGGCAGTGCATGGGATCACAAAGAGCTATACACAACCGAGCGACTGAACAACAACAACATATCAACTCGATGTACTAAGGAATTAAAAGGGAACTACACATATGCATGCTCACAGGAATGCATGTGTGTACTATAGCAGATTACATATATTCCTTAGAAAGTTATCATTATAGTAACTACATGTCTCATAATTATTAGTAGGAAAGTATATCTCCTCTCATCAGGATTGTGTTCAGATACAATAATAGAAAAACTAATATTATTTTAAATTTTTAAAATATTATTTGTCTTATAAAGAAAATAAAATCAGGACATAGTGGCATCTTGTGCTGGATTGCTGACTAAAGGAAGTGAAACCTAAAACCTCGCCAATTATTTCTGGCTTATCACCTCATAGCCCCAAGATGGCTACTGCCCAGCAGGCATTTTAGATCCCTGCTCAAGGCAAGATGAGAAGAGGAGCATTATCCACAAACTACCTGTTTTAATCAGAAAACTGAGATATCCCTACTACCCCTACCATTGTCACCTCCAGCAAATTTCTGCTTACATCTCAGCAGCTGCTAGGCATTTCTCAGTACTATAGTACAGCATGCAAGAGACAAAAGAGTTAGGAAGACCTATTGATTCAGTGGAACACAAGTGTTTGCCATAACCCAAATGCTGAGAACTCCTACCAGAAAGATTAGAACTTATCCATTTTTATATGACCAGCACCTAGCAAGGTTTGACACATTTTTATATGCCAAGTAAATACTGATTGAATTATATCCCTTTATGACTAACATTATTTACTGCTTCCTGAACCTAAAATTGAACTAACATTTTCAAGAAAACATTTATCATGGGTCTTTGAACAACTATAATTGGAGTGTGTGCTAAGTCACTTCAGTAGTATCCGACTCTTTGTGACCCCATGGACTGCAACCCGCCAGGCTCCTCTGTCCATGGATTTCTCCCGGCAAGAATATTGGAGTGCGTTGCCATGCCCTTCTCCAATAATAGGGTTATATAATATAAATCCATAAAATCTCAAATTATTAAATTGAAATTAAAACTGTGTTCACCAGAGATGTCAATCTAGCATTTTATGTGACCAAAATTCTGTGAAAAGAGTAAAATCTCTGTATAATATAGCATAGATTTAGAGTTATAAAGAGAAGGTGACATTAAGTTCATGTTTTGATTCTGAAATGCTTTTTAGTGACCTCTTACTCATTATACTGCCGAGCTAGGTTATTCTGTTTTATATAACATACTATAATGGATGTTACACATAAAAAGGAATCCACTATTGCTAATACTATTATAGAAATTAGGCTGTAGAGTGCATTTAGAATACCAGAGGCAACCTAGAGTGCTGCTTTGGACTTTATTGTAAATACCTATGGAAATTTTTCATTCTGTTCCATAATCTATACATGTTTGTTCTAAAATAAAGTAGCATTTTTCTGTAAATATTTTAATAGAATTAAAATTAAAGGGTGAGGCACCAATTCATTTCTGGGCTTTGTACAATTATGCTGATGAAGATGATAACAAATACATAGAGTGCTTATACATGCCAGCCACTTTCTAAGTACTTTACATGTGTGAATTGATTTAATCCTAGTAGGTAAGTTTCACTGTCATTCACACATACAGAAGAAGAAACTGAAGCAGAACTTGAAGAAGTAACTTTCTGCTAGCAAGTAGCAGAGCTAGAGTTCAGAATTCAGGCTCTTAATCACTTGTCCTTGATACTCACTATGGATCCCCAGGAGAACTCATAGCTCGCTTTGACAAACATATTTCCTACATCATTCTAAGCATGTTATTATTTAGGAATTATTCTCCACACTTGATGTATGAAGAAATAGAAGCTTTAGTTATGGACTTCCCAAGTGGTGTCAGTGGTAAAGAACCCACCTGCCAATGCAGGAGACATAAAAGACACTGGTTCAATCCCTGGGTTGGGAAGATGCCCTGGAGAAGGAAATGGCAACCCACTCCAGAATTCTTGCCTGGAGAATCGCATGGAGGGAAGCCTGAAGGGCTACGGTCCATGTGGTCATAAAGAGTCGGATATGACTGAAGTGGCTTTACCAGCAGTAGCAAGGAAGTTATAGTAATTATGAAAAATCACAAGACCACTAAATATGGTTCACACACACTCTCTCTGACTCTAAAATCTACATCCTTATACACACTGCTCAGTGCCCCGTGCTATCTCCAACAAATGGAGAAAACCCTCCAGTGAGTGATGGACTTTCTATGTCGCAAAGTATGGAGAATATCACAAGGTCAGAGAATTCAGAGGTGAAAGGGATTATCTGGTCTCACCCACTTATTTTCCAGCTGGAGAACTGACAGCCAGAGAGTGTAGAAATATTACCTCCTCACTGAAGATCTCTAATATGCTCACCTAAGGGTCCAGTCCTCTTTAAAATCTCTTCTCTCCTTTGCCTTTATGTTGATTTTCCCATTTAAAAATTCTTTGATATAGCATAAGTTGTCACAGTTCACGATTGGTAGGAAATTGTAAATATTCACCTCTATCATTTTAGAATGATGAAAACCTCCAGCTTTTATTTTCTTCAAACTTTATTTCATTTCAGAAAGCATTATTTGTTTGTCATTTTAGAAAATATAAAATTTACTTGCTAGAAGGACATACAGCACAACATGTATAAAAATTGTCTCCTGGAAATCTAGGAAGACAAAAATCATGACAATTTATGTCCAGTATCCCTAAAGAGTCCTATCATTTACATATCTTCTTATTGATTGTCTTTTTATTTGGACAAATATAATCACTTAGGACTTTGAGTGATTTCCATCTTCACACTGATTTTGGATATATTGTTCTACAAAACAATCAAGATTTCTAGTTTTCCAGGATTTGCAAATGTCTGATAGACTTTATTCAAAGCGATCCCAGAAAATATAACTGGAGCTTATCATAACATATTCTGCAGGCTGAAAAAATATTATAGCCCCATGAATATAAAGCAATTATTAATTAGTAGCAAGGGCATGCTATTTTCAATCTTATTATTT
Organism: Cervus canadensis; assembly: GCF_019320065.1. NCBI lineage: Eukaryota > Metazoa > Chordata > Mammalia > Artiodactyla > Cervidae > Cervus > Cervus canadensis. The sequence goes on along the minus strand of NC_057393.1, from coordinate 70,012,462 downwards.
CATCATGAAAATAAATATTAATAATCAATAGCTTTCCCTTTTATTTTCTAAGCAAGGAGTCTTATTCTTGTGGCCCTATGAACTGTAGCCTGCAAGGCTCCTCTGTCCATGGAATCCTCCAAGCAAGAATACTGGAGTGGGTTGCCATGCCCTCCTCCAGGGGATCTTCCCAACCCAATGACTTTGCATCTCTTATGTCTCCTGCATTAGGCAGGTGGGTTCTTTACCACTAGCACCACCTGGGAAGCCCCAAGTTCTTGTGTACTATAATGGCAATTAAGTAATATTCATTAGTGATAGTGTCATTGTATATTATTATTTTCTAACAATTGTAAATTAGAAAAGGCTTAACCCTTCATTTTCCAGATAAAATTACATTGCTAATTATTAGAGAAATGAAAATAAAAATTACAGTGGGGTATCACCTCACACAAGTCAGAACAACCATCATAAGAAAGCCTACAAATAAGAAATGCTGAAGAGAATGTGGAAAAGAAAACCCTCCTTGGTGACTGTAGCCATTAAGTTTGAAGACACTTGATCCTTGGAAGAAAAGCTATGATAAACTTACACAGCATAGTAAAAAGCAGAGACATTACTTTGCCAACAAAAGTCCATAGTGTCAAAGCTATGGTTTTTTTCTAGTAGTCATGTATGGATGTGAGAGTTGGAATATAAAGAAGGCTGAGTGCCAAAGAATTGACGCTTTTTAATTGTGGTGCAGGAAGACTTTGAGAGTCCCTTGGACAGCAAGGAGATCAAACAAGTCAATCCTAAAGGAGATCAACCCTGAATATTCATTGTAAGGACAGATACTCAAGCTGAAACTCCAATACTTTGACCACCTAATGCAAAGAGCCAACTCATTGGAAAAGACCCTGATGCTGGGAAAGACTGAGCGCAAGATGAGAAGGAGGTGACAGAGGATGAGATGGCTGGACGGCATCACTGACTCAATGGACATGAGTTTGAGCAAGTAAAGGACAGGGAAGCCTGGTGTGCTGTAGTCGATGGAGTCATAAAGAGTTGGACATGATTTAGCAACTGAACAACAGCAGGGTGTAATTGGTACAGCCACAGTGGAGAAGAGTATGGAGGTTCCTTTAAAAGCTAAAAATATAGCTACCACATGTAATTCCACCCCTGTAATTCCACTCCTGGGCACATATCTGGAAAAAACTCTAACACAAAAAGATACATGAACCCCAGTGTTTATGGCAGCACTATTTACACAAGCCAGGACATGGAAGAAACCATCAACAAATGAATGAATAAAGAAGACGTGGTATATATGTATAAAAATATATTATTTCATTCATAAAAAGAATGAAATAATGTCATTTTCAATAACATAGATGGACCTAGTGATTATCATACTAGTGAAGTACGCCGGACAAAAACAAACATCATATGGTGTTGCTTATATGTGGAATCTAAAAAAATGATACAAATGAACTTGTTTACAAAACAGAAATAGACTCACAGATATAGAAAAGAAACTTATGGTTACCAAAGGGGGAAGGAGGGGATAAAGTAGGAGTTTGCGATTAAAATATACACACCTACTATATATAAAATAATCAACAGGACCTACTATATAGCACAGGGAACCATACTCAAATTTTTGTATTAATAATACCCTATAATGGAATAGAATGTAAAAATAAGTATATGTTTATACATATATATAGAATCACTTTGCTGTATATCTGAAACACGACATTGTGAATCAATCCTATTTCTATAAAAAACAATATTACAGTAAAATAAAATTGAAGCCCAGAGAGCTTAGGTAAAAAGTTAAAATTCAGATTCTAGTAGGTGGAGAAGCCTGACTGAAATTCAGCTCTGTTTTCATTAGCCACTGTCCTTAATACTACATCAGGTTGCCTCCCCTAGTTTCATAAACTTCTCTACCATTCAAAATTAAAGTTTTATATATGTAACATTTACTCTGTTTCAAAGAGCAATTTTAAAAGTGTTTTATTCAGATATGCTTTCTTTATTAGAATTTTTGTTAAAACAAAAAATTTCTAAACTTTTAAAGTAATAACTGTTGTGGTTACAAATAAGCAAAGCAGACTATTTAGAGACAGCATGCTTAGACACACAGCACTGCTTCAAAGAGCACCCACTTCCTGTGCAAAACAGTCATACTAAAGCCCTTTTCGTGAACTGCCTCATGACCTCAGATAACACCATACTGCAGATTTATTCTTATAAGCACAGTTAGTTATACTAGTTGATGGCCACAAGCAAAGCTTATTTCCTTCTCTTAATACAAAATTATTAAAGGTATTACCATCATATAGTTAACTTTGAGAAATACTTAATTTTGAGAAAGTTTCAATTAAAACAGGTAGGTAAATGACTCAGTGTTACAGCTATAGATACAATACAAAAAACAGGCTTTTCCTGTGAAGAGTTTGAAAGTGACTCTGGTGTGACATCTTGAGATAGTTATTTCCAAATATACACTGCTGGTTTGCGTGGATTCTAAAGTCATTACTTAAAAATGCAGAGAGGATAAAGGCTCACAATTCCAAGGATGTGGAAGGACCTCTCACCTTCCAAGTATGCTGTGAAGGTTGCAAAAAGGCAGTCACAGCCAAATGGCCCAAGAACTGGCTAAGTAAGGCTTCCCCGTGGATGCTGTGCTGTGAAACTCCAGCAGTTCCACTTTTAAACACAAGTGATTAAGGATAGAGAAAAGGGAACTAGCAGAAACAAACAAAACAACAACAAAAACAATCTTTTTCAATTCAAAGCAAAGAATCAAGATGATCAGTTTGTATTTGGGTTCAACACAAAGTCAATTTATTTTTGGGGGGAGCTCCAAAATCACTGCAGATGGTGATTGCAGTCATGAAATTAAAAGACACTTAACTCCTTGGAAGGAGAGTTATGACCAACTTAGACAGCACATTAAAAAGCTGAGACAACAGCATCGAAACATGTATACCATCTATGGTGAAACAGATCACCAGCCCAGGTTGGGTGCATGAGACTGCTGCATCCAAACTTCTTCGGCGCTAAGTTTTCTTCACCATCCAACTCTCACATCCATACATGACTACTGGAAAAACCATAGCCTTGACTAGACGGACCTTTGTTGGCAAAGTAATGTCTCTGCTTTTAAATATGCTATCTAGGTTGGTCATAACTTTCCTTCCAAGGAGTAAGCGTCTTTTAATTTCATGGCTGCAATAACCATCTGTGGTGATTTTGGAGCCCCCCAAAAATAAAGTCTGACACTGTTTCCACTGTTTCCCCATCTATTTCCCATGAACTGATGGGACCAGATGCCATCTAGTCAAGGCTATGGCTTTTCCAGTAGTCATGTATGAATATGAGAGTTGGACTGTGAGGAAAGCTGAGCGCTGAAGAATTGATGCTTTTGAACTGTGGTGTTGGAGAAGACTCTTGAGAGTCCCTTGGACTGCAAGGAGATCCAACCAGTCCATCCTAAAGGAGATCAGTCCTGGGTATTCATTGGAAGGACTGATGTTGAAGCTGAAACTCCAGTACTTTGGCCACCTCATGCGAAGAGCTGACTCATTTGAAAAGACCTTGATGCTGAGAAAGATTGAGGGCAGGAGGAGAAGGGGAAGGCAGAAGATGAGATGGTTGGATGGTATCGCCGACTTGATGGACATGGGTTTGGGTGGACTCCTGGAGTTGGTGATGGACAGGGAGGCCTGGCGTGCTGTGGTTCATGGGGTCACAAAGAGCTGGACACAACTGAGCGACTGAACTCAACTGAACTATACATTTAAGTAGAAAAGGAATTTATTTTCCTAACATTCTGTGCCACACATACCTCAGTGCTTCACAGATGTATGAGTAATTTTCTTAAATTTATAACCACACTGGGCTTATATATCTCATAAAGTTGATGCAGTAACGGTAATGAAAGTGAAAGTGAAGTCGCTCAGTTGTGTCCAACTCTTTGCGACTCCATGAACTGTACCTGCCAGGCTCCTACATCCATGGGATTTTCCAGGCAAGATTACTGGAGTGGGTTGCCATTTCCTTCTCCAAAGAATGGTAACAGGTTTACAAAAAAATTGTTATTTATGTCATGCTCTTTAGTTGAAGAGAAGCTTAGTTTCTATTTATAGTTTTAATGAGCTACTGCATCATTTCTAATCATGTAACCTGTGGGATTATAGGATATGTAAATCAAAAAATATCTTTATCTAGGAACCCCAGATGGTGTTTGCTTCTGATATATGCTTTCTTGAAATACATTCTTCTAGAGAAACTGGTTTTTAGGTTAAAATATTAAAGAAAATAATCTGATCCAACAATTCTTTTTATTTTATACTTCAATTCCAAAACTTATAATTCTGGCAAATAAATAAAATTTGCCAGAGATTTACTATAATAGACATAGGAAAAAATATCTAAGCAGCGGTTGTGGTAATGCTTTAATTTTCATTGTGTTAGTTGCTCAGTCCTGTCAAACTGTTTGAGACCCCATAGACTATAGCCCGCCAGGCTCCTCTGTCCATGGGATTCTCCTGGCAAGAATACTGGAGTGGGTTGCCATTTCCTTCTCCAGGGGATCTTCCTGACCCAGGGATCAAACCCGGGTCTCCCACATTGCAGATGGATTCTTTACCATCTGAGCCACCGGTGAAGCTATATTTTTCACAATTATGACTACTGTTTTATTGAGATGATATATATTCTTTATAAAAACTAAGTAACACAGAAAAGTTCATAGGCAGTTTTGTCTTAGGTAATCCAAGGCCCATTTATCAGAAATAAATAACTACCACTGACACCAAGTAAACATCATCCTAAGCATTGCTAAATATCTATTAAGATAGAAAGATGGATCAGACAAATGTATACATACATAAACCTTAATTTTAAGAAAAAATAATATCAAGCTATATATGATATTTTAATCAAATGTACTACATTTCCTTCTCTTTGAACTTAACCAGAAAATATTGAACTAAAAACTGGTAGAATTACTGAAATTCAGGTAAATGCTTCTTAAATGCAAAGGATATTGTTTTCTTTTCTAAAAGGGCATTCCAACATTGAGAAAGAATTGAAAAACTTTAGGAGGTTGACTTATCTTTAATTATATATATCAACATTAGGTAATGGCTGTTAACCCCATGTTATGGACAAAAAGAAATTAACTCACTACTACTTCTAGTAATGCCTTTTTTTGACCCCTACCATTATTGTTTACATTACCACAGTTTGTAACATTTATAGTATTCTATGAATTCCTACAGTTATTTTTTGATTCACAATTAAATACATTTGAGTGCTCACCAAATATTTAATAATCAGAGCTTCTCCATTCTTGAGCTATTGATAATTAAGTTATTTGCATGTGTGTGTATGTGTGTGTGTGTTTAAAGAAGTACTCTAGATTTCTATATTGTCTAGGTTCTTTCTTGTTTCAGAATGTCTGTTTACTTTATATTCAACTGAAAATAAAACTTGGGTCACACCTCCTTTCCTTCAAAACTTTGTAGAAATTGCTTTTCTGGCTTCTGACATTATGTGGAAATTGGAGGCCAAACTATTTTCCCCCTTATATGTATTTTATATATTTTACTTTTTCTCCTTAAATGTTCATGTGATTGACTCTTTCTTTTTTCTTGGAGTTGAGGAAACAGTAACAAAATATATCTTGGAAATCATTACTATCAATTTTCCTAGAACATAGTATGGTCTTTCAATTTAAAGACTCAAATCTTTGCAATAGTTTTCTTCTATTTATTTTTGCATTTTTGTTGATATTTTCTTTTCACCATTTATATATATGATGGCTCTCTTTTCATTGTCACCAATCTTTCATCCTTGTAAAAATTTTATATTATTTGTACACATTTCATTTTGCCAGTTTTTCATACCTAGTATCTTGCCTCTATTTCCAGTTGTTTATTCTATTTCTGTTTTATCTAGTGTACATTTTATTTTTATTATTTTTTTATTTACATTTTCACTTTTTTTCCTGATTTCTGCTAGCTCTATTTTCATCTCCTTTTATTGTCATATGCTATCTTCTCTGAACTCTCCTGTCTCTAATTTTTTTTTTCTTTAAGAAACATGCTGGAGAAGTATTTCAATAAAAGGTCTAACACTAAAACAAAAAAAAAGAAAGAAACATGCCTCTTATATGTTTTTCATAGCTGTTTTGCTTGTTATCTTCTTATATGAAAGAAAAAATGGCAGTTTTAATGCATGGATTTTTCCATTGGTCCCTTCCTGGTCACTACTCATCTTTTAATGAGGTTGGCAAAAAACCAAGTAGTACAGCGGGAAGGGAAAGGGGAAAAGGGGACAGAATGGCTGTAATTAGCTGGAGAAGTTTGCAGCCACCATTTCAGATTATCACTCAAATACCTCATTACCAAACTTTTATTTCCTTAACACTGAAAGTATTTTTCCCCCATCACGTTTTTCAGGTAAGGAGTCTGCATGGATCAGAGCAGGTTCTGTGTATAACAGTATGCCACCTTCTCCTCTAGCAAGCTGCCTGGACTTGGAGACCAAGTGCCAGAGAAGAGAATGACCTGGTTGGAAAAATGCCCCGCTGAGGCTTCCCTCCTCAACCATTCTAGAGTGCAGGTGGGGTCTCTATAGGGATGTCCTCCATTTTTCTTATGCTCCCAGAAATCAAATTCTTTTTAATCAAAGACTCTCAGATATGACTTTGAGGGAATAGTGCATGCTAAGGTCAAGGCAGTGAGTGTCATATCTCAGTAGACTTAATAATCCAAGCAGAGATTACAATATTTAATAGATGAGTTTAATAATCTGTATAATTGAGGTTGTATAGCAGCTTGTTTGCTCCCTTGGAGATGGCATATTTTTTTCTGTCTTTGATATTTTCCAAGGACTATGAGGGAATGAGGAGAAGAAAAATGCCTCTACAACATCTAAATCTGGAAGTATTTAAATATTTTATATTCCATATATCATTTTGTCATCAAAATGTCCGGTTAGATGTAACAGATTTCCAGTCAGTTCACAGAAAAAGTACCTCCTATATACTAACTCAGTTCAGTTCAGTTCAGTCGCTCAGTCGTGTCCAACTCTTTGTGACCCCATGAACTGCAGCACGCCAGGTCTCCCTGTCCATCACCAACTCCTGGAGTGCACCCAAACCCATGTCCATTGAGTTGGTGATGCCATCCAGCCATCTCATCCTCTGTCGTCCCCTTCTCCTCCTGCCCCCAATCCCTCCCAGCATCAGGGACTTTTCCAATGAGTCAACTCTTCACATAAGGTGGCCAAAGTACTGGAGTTTCAGCTTCAGCATCAGTCCTTCCAATGAATACTCAGGACTGATTTCCTTTAGGATGGACTGGTTGGATCTCCTTGCAGTCCAAAGGACTCTCAAGAGTCTTCTCCAACACCTCATTTCAAAGGCATCAATTCTTTGGTGCTCAGCTTTCTTCACCATCCAACTCTCACATCCATACATGACCACTGGAAAAACCATAGCCTTGACTAGATGGACCTTGGTTGGCAAAGTAATGTCTCTGCTTTTTAATATGCTGTCTAGGTTGGTCATAACTTTTCCTTTTCCAAGGAGTAAGTGTCCTTTAATTTCATGGCTACAATCACCATCTGCAGTGATTTTGGAGCCCCCAAAAATAAAGTCTGACACTGTTTCCACTGTTTCCCTATCTATTTCCCATGAAGAAATGGGACCAGATGCCATGATTAGTTTTCTGAATGTTGAGCTTTAAGCCAACTTTTTCACTTTCCTCTTTCACTTTCATCAAGAGGTTCTTTAGTTCCTCTTCACTTTCTGCCATAAGGGTGGTGTCATCTGCATATCTGAGGTTATTGATATTTCTCCCAGCAGTCTTGATTCCAGCTTGTCCTTCTTCCAGCCCAGTGTCTCTCATGATGTACTCTGCATATAAGTTAAATAAGCAGGGTGACAATATACAACCTTGACGTACTCCTTTTCTTATTTGAAACCAGTCTGTTGTTCCATGTCCAGTTCTAACTGTTGCTTCCTGACCTGCATATAGGTTTCTCAAGAGGCAGGTCAGGTGGTCTGGTAATCCCATCTCTTTCAGAATTTTCCACACTTTATTGTGATTCACACAGTTAAAGGCCTTGGCATAGTCAATAAAGCAGAAATATACGTTTTTCTGGAACTCTATTGCTTTGTTGATGATCCAGCAGATGTTGGCAATTTGATCTCTGGTTCCTCTGCCTTTTCTAAAACCAGCCTGAACATCTGGAAGTTCACGGTTCACGTATTGTTGAAGCCTGGCTTGGAGAATTTTGAGTATTACTTTACTAGCATGTGAGATGAGTACAGTTGTGCGGTAGTTTGAGCATTCTTTGGGATTGCCTTTCTTTGGGATTGGAATGAAAACTGACCTTTTCCAGTCCTGTGGCCACTGCTGAGTTTTCCAAATTTGCTGTCATAATGAGTGAAGCACTTTCACAGCATCATCTTTTAGAATTTGAAATAGCTCAACTGGAATTCCAGCACCTCCACTAGCTTTGTTCATAGTGATGCTTTCTAAGGCCCACTTGACTTCACATTGCAGGATGTCTGGCTCTAGGTGAGTGATCACACCATCGTGATTATCTGGGTCATGAAGATTTTTGTGCAGTTCTGTGTATTCTTGCCACCTCTTAACACCTTCTGCTTCTGTTAGGTCCATACCATTTCTGTCCTTTGAGCCCATCTTTGCGTGAAATGTTCCCTTGGTATCTCTAATTTTCTTGAAGAGACCTCTAGTCTTTCCCATTCTGTTGCTTTCCTCTATTTCTTTGCACTGATCACTCAGGAAGGCCTTCTTATCTCTCCTGGCTATTCTTTGGAACTCTGCATTCAAATGGGAATATCTTTCCTTTTCTCATTTGCTTTTCACTTCTCTTCTTTTCACAGCTATTTGTAAGGCCTCCTCAGACAACCATTTTGCCTTTTTGCATTTCTTTTCCATGGGGATGGTCTTGATCCCTGTCTCTGTACAATGTCACGAACCTCCATCCATAGTTCATCAGACACTCTGTCTATCAGATCTAGTCCCTTAAATCTATTTCTCACTTCCTCTGAATAGTCATAAGGGATTTGATTTAGGTCATACCTGAATGGTCTAGTGGTTTTCCCTACTTTCTTCAATTTAAATCTGAATTTGGCAATAAGGAGTTCATGATCTGAACCACAGTCAGCTCCTGGTCTTGTTTTTGCTGACTGTATAGAGCTTACTAGAAAGACCTAAACGATTTGCTAGGTGCAGACGTCAGAACAAAGTTTAACAAGCCAAGATCTAGACTCATGGAGCTCACAGATTTATAGGTATCATTGTACAATGCAATGTGTTATAATAACTGAATGAAAACACTGTAGTATGAAAACATGCAATTTAATACTGTGCAATTTCTGAATTATTCTCAAGTCCATTTAACTAATATTCATTGACTGTGTTATCTGTAGCAATAATACTTATATTTCCAACCCCAAATATAGAAACTAGGCTGGAAAAGACTAAGCATAGAGATGTAGAAGTAGACTATTTCTATCTAAAATCCAATACTTTTTTCCTGCTATATCATGCTGCCCTGAAAAGAACTGAGTTGATTTCATGATGCCAAAACAAATCCACTCTGTGAGCCACGATTAGTTCTCCAAACACCATGGAGATCCAATATCTATCCTCTATGGATCACACCAGGATCCATTAACTGTCCTCTACAGAATATACTGTGACTAACCTTCCCAGAGCAATAGAAACTCATAGCTCTGCCCAAGATACCAACTGTAATTTTAACATTTGACCAGACAGAATAGGCATTTGCAAATATTTCTTTCTTGAAGGACAGTTGGTACTTTAGGCAAAAGTTTGGCTAAATCATATATCACAAAAAATTATTTGTATATATATGTATGTATATACTTTAATCATAGGTGTCATAGTTTAAAATATACAAATATTCATTTATTTGACAACTATTTGTTTAGGGTCAAGGCTTTTTATTTTAGTAATAGTTTAATCATTGAAAATATATATACATATATTTGTAATTTCCACTTTTATTTATTTTTAAATATGAGAACATAATAACACAGAAAGCCAACTGCAGTAAATGTCTATGCCTTTACAATAAACCTTTATTGTTTTAGTTTTTACCCATTTCTGATTTGGAAACTTTTTTTAGGTAAGTCTCCTTAATTCTCACAATGTATTCAATTTAATTTACAAACACAAAATCACATTTGTATTTTGCACTCCTAGTTTATTGTTTTATGTGATATTTAAATAAATTACATAACAGAAACTAGTAAAACTGGTATAAACGTGTTTGGGAACAAACACAACTGACCTTTGAATAAGCTTTCAACTTAGTGAGTTGCATTGTTACATAGTGGTTAAGACCATGGACTCTGAAACTAGACTGCCTATGTTTAAATCCTGATTTACTATGTACTAAAGCTGAAACTCCAATACTTTGGCCACCTCATGTGAAGAGTTGACTCATTGGGAAAGACCCTGATGCCGGGAGGGATTGGGGGCAGGAGGAGAAGGGGACGACAGAGGATGAGATGGCTGGATGGCATCACCGACTCTATGGACATGAGTTTGGGTAAACTCCGGGAGCTGGTAATAGACAGGGAGGCCTGGCGTGCTGTGTTGCAAAGGATCAGACACGACTGAGCAACTGAACTGAACTGAACTGAACTGAATGGTGTTAGCCATGAACAAATCACTTCTGTGTCTCCCTTTCCTCATCTGCACAATGGGAATGATAATAGTATCCACAATTAAATATTGTTGTGAAGATTTATGAAAATCACTTATAACAGATCTTAGCAAGTGTTTGCTGTTGTTTAGTTGCTAAATTGTGTTAGACTCTTATGCAACCCCATGGACTATAGCCCTCCAGGCTCCTCTATTCATGGGATTTTCTGGGCAAGAATACTGGAATGGGTTGGCGTTTCCCTCTCCAGAGGATTATCCCAACCCAGGGATCAAACCTGTCTCCTGCATTAGCAGGTGGATTCTTTATCACTGAGCCACCTGAGAAGATCAACAAGTGTTTAGAGCTAGTACCTGGTTGGTTCAGCTGGTAAAGAATCTGCGGCAATGCAGACCTGGGTTCAATCCCTGGGTTGGGAAGATGCCCTGGAGAAGGGAAAAGCTATGCACTCCAGTATTCTGGCCTGGATAATTCCATGGACTGTATAGTCCATGGGGTCGTAAAAAGTCAGACATGACTGAGTGACTTTCACTTTCACTTTCATAAATATTAGCTGTTAACATCAGCCACTCATTCAGTGTACAAAAGATGTTAGTCAATGTGTTTTGCAGAGGAAATGGAAAACAGTAACTACATAGCAAGTGGGTTAAATGAAGTCTGTTAACAACTCTAATTTTCAATATTTGCTTGTTTATTAATGACCCTTACTAGATCCTAAGTATCTTGAGAGAAGAAACTAAATCTGTTCTAATCACCTAATAAACACAGTGCCTACATTTACTGAATGTTTTCTGAGTAAATGAATGAATCAGGTTCAAATATGGTTGGATGATAAAGTTTCTGCAACATGATATCAATATGAATGACCTTATAAAACTCAGTTAATTTACACTAGAAAGATATCCAGGTCTCTTCAAATTTGATCCTTACAAGAATTGTATAGCATATGTGATTATCTCTGTTTCATAAATAAGAAGACTGAAGCACAAGATTAATTTGTCCCAGGTCACACAGTGAGTCATTGATGGAGCCTGAGCTCAAAGTCAGGACTCTTCTCTAAACGTCACCCATATAATGTCATTGTCTCAGTGCAAATAGTTCTAAAATAATCTCAGCTAATCCTTTCTGTCTTCATGAATGCCATCTCCCTTGTTTTTCCCATCTGGCTTTCAGTGTTCCTTTTTCTATCAAAGTCTATGCATCTCTTTCTGGAGGTATAGTTACTCTTCCACTCAGGCCTAATTTTCTCTATTACTATAACTCTATCATAAAAACAGCCAAGCATGAGATTAAATGTGGTTCATGAAATGAGAACATCACTTGTTTAATTTGCTTTAAATACCTCACCTTTGATGCATTTAACAACATAATTATGTTAACACCAATACTACTGCTTTACCACACTATGTCAAGAAGCCTAGTACTTTAAACCCTGTCAAGGTCGTCTTCTCTTGCAACTCAGCCCCAAAGCATCTGACAAAAAAAAAAAAAAAAAACCTTGCTATCAAAAGCTGTGAACAGACAGATTTATAGTATTTCATATAATAGTAGTTTAATGAAATTAAATGACTGAATCTAGGCCAACCTTTAAAATATTATCCTAGCAAATGAAATGCATAACTGAAAGAAAAAGCCTGGGGGGATATGTGTATGTGTCTGCATATTTTGAAGGTTTTTGAGGAAGAACAAGAGCTCAAGTATACAGTCTCTTGTTTAAATGTACTGTCAAGATCAAGGCTTATTTATATATATAACCATTTCTAAAAAGGTGTCCCTTCTATGCTCTTACTCTCTTAAAGGGTTCTTTCCTGCATAACGGCAACAGAGATACTGTAAATTTTCCCAACTGCAAGGTTAAGTGGGATTCATCTCTGTTCATTTACATAGCCAAAAGTGTTTATTATCCTTCACAAGTTTCAAAATAGCCCCAAATTCAAATAATTCAACAAAAATTTACTAAATTTTGTTATGTTTTATCCACTGTCTAGGGCACTATAGAGAATCAAAGCTCGCTTAAGGACAGCTTTTTACATCAATGAATTGAAATGGAAAATTCAGACTTGTATAACAAAACTTATTTTATGGGAAGAACGGGGTAAGCATAAAAACTGGGGTTTAAATAAAGCATAACAGGAACACTGATAAAAAGAGATTAATTCTAATGGGAATGATCATGTAAGCTTCAGCGAAGAAGTAGTATTGAATATTTGTTAGTTTCTTGATTAGTTGAGATTAGATCTTGCCATTGCTCAGATATTGGCAAACTACTTATTTGAAAGGGTTTTCAGGATGAATTACACATTCTTTTGAATGTCATCAGTGTTGCTTTTAATATCAGAAATTACTCAAAATTTATTCAGAGTGAATATTAATGAATAAAAGTAGGTGTTTCATACTTTTGACACAAAATATAAAATCACAGAAGTACTTTTCAGTATCACCCATCAATTGACATTAAAGGTAGTTGCCAAAGAGAAGGAGATTCAATAATGTTCTGAGTTATCGTAGCATCATGCGAGTAAGTATATAGAAGTTTATCATGAAAACTTTCAGAGAGCAAGACTCATTTTGCTAATGAAAATCTGGTATATTTGTATTTTTTAATTATTTGATTAGTTTATAAGCATTACTTTTAAGCACTGAAAAATACACTCCCTCAAAATTAAAAAAGTTTTATCTAGGTAATATATCAACTTTTTTGCCTTTTAAAAATACCTTGTATTTTTTATAAAATATTTTTCTCTTGCAAGTGCCATGCTCAGGAAAATAAAGTCATATAATACTAATATTGCAGAAATTCCAGACTTTTATATAATAGTATATTCAACTTTTACTAGAAAGGTAAGAATGTAGTTTTTATCTTAGTAACTGTAATGTTACTGAGAAAAGTTCTGTTTCTTTTTTTGTACCCCTAACGGGAGGTTACTTTTTTAATCTATCTTGCAAGTTGAAATATTCTCTAAAGTACTATAAAGCATTCAGACAAGTTACAATTCCTGTTTCTTCTTTGTGTGTGTGTGTGTGTGTGTGTGTGTGTGTGTGTGTGTGTGTGTGTGTGTGTGTGTGTGTGTGTGTACGCGCATGTGCTTAGTTATGTCAGATTCTGAGACCCCATTGACTGTAGCCCACCAGTCTCCTCTGCACATGGAATTTTCCAGGCAAGAATACTGGAGTGGGTTGCCATTTCCTATCAGGAATAAAAATGACTGTTATATGTTCTTAATTTTCACTCTATCAATGACCATCTGGCAGTCCAGATTCAACAAGTTTTATAGGATAAGTGAATCAGTAATTTTTGGAACATGTCATAAATATACATTGCTATCAATAGAGCTAATGAGTTTTATGAAATACGATTTAAAATAAAACACAAAATAGTGTTTATAACAAAACACCAAAAAAAATACAAAAATTTTTTTAAAAGGTGTTAAATAGGTAGTATGGAAAATAAGTAAACCATCCTAATGCAAACTAACAGAGAAGACATTTAAGAAGATGTTGCCATCACAAAGTTCCTTAAATAGCAGTCAAAATTACCTTTCAAGAAAGAACAGTCTTCAGAATATTCATGTTCAAGGGAGCTTAAAACTTAGGAGGAACATCATTATCTCCATAAAGAGTTTCTTTCGCTTTGAGCAACTGGTAGAAAAAAATTGATTTACTATTTCCCATCATTAATTTTTATTTAAAACCTCATCTGTCAGGTCCTTAGTTGTTCTAAGAGTTGATTGATACATGGAGAGACCCATGAAAAATGAAACTTTTCTCATGTTTTGACCAAAAGGGTTCAGAAGCCTAAAATCTAAAAAGCTTATTTTCCTCCTATATCACCTTAACTCTAAGAGGTAGTAATTTAGGATCACATTAAAATTAGTAACCCTGTGGAATAGGACTGATGCCTTCTTTATTGTTCTAAACAGAATACAGTTAATTAAGAGTTCCCAGAAAACAAATGATGATGAAACATTTCCTCTTACCTAAATCACAGATAATTTCAAAGGACTCAGCCAAATTGAAAACTCCCTGAAAGCAATGGATTTTGCCTTCCATTTCTTTCATATTCCTTACAGCACCTCCAAATTCTGCTGACAGAGATGGAAAGAAAGGAAGAAGCGTGGGAGTGAAAGAATGAAATCAAGAAGAGGAAAAGGGGAAGGAGGAGGGGAAAAAGGGTGAGAGGAAATAGATGAGAGAGCTAAATGAGTCCAGTAGATCTTTTTTATTCCCCCAGTGGAAGTTACTGAAAGTTTTACATCTGACATTCAGCTGACATTCATCTGAAATTGGTATTCCTGAATTGCTTCAATGACTCACTTAGAAAATATCAAATACAGATATTTCTGTCAATGATAGTCACTTGTCTTTTGCTCTTTTAGGACATTTTCATATAATTGTCCAATATGTGTTTCTCACTGAGTTAGCCTAGGAAATATACCAAGTCATAAGAGTATAAAGAAAGAGCATATTTTTCATTTTCCTTTCAAAAACTTTAAAATTCACTCTGATAGTTATTTTTCACTTCCGAATGATAATCTCTTAAAAAATATAAAAATGATAAGGAGGAGAATTACTATATCACTTTATATTTGCACAGCATTTCATGATTTACAAAGCCCCTTGACCCTCATAACACTCCTGTAGAGCAAGCAAAAGTGGTTGATATTAACTGTATTTCAGAGATGAAAAAGATGAACAGAAGTTCAGACCATGGTATAGCCACTATTCATTCTCTTCTGATCCTGAGGCACTTAACTCTTCTCTAATGATAGAGTGTATGCCACTAAAGAATACGCCTGCCTATGCAGACTTAAGAGATGCAGGTTTGAACCCTGGGTGGGAGAGATCCCCTGGAGGTGGGCATGGCAACCCACTCCAGTATTCTTGCCTGGAGAATCCCAATGGACAGAAGAGCCTGGAGGGCTACAGTCCATAAGATCACAAAGAGTTGGGACATGACTGAAGCAACTTAGTGCGCATGTGTGTGCACGCACACACACACACACACACGCACACACACACACAATATTGAATAACTTTATGTGGAGCACTGTCTTTGTACTAACTTTTCTGTCCACTCTTATTTCTTCCTTTGTTAACTTAAACATAACTGCACAGGCAGAGGATTTAATTTGGTCTTCACAACAATTTTTTGATTGATTCAAAAGCTAGAAATTTGATATGCAGACTAGGTATTGCCTGGTCTTGCGTGACTAGCTGTATTTAATGTTTTTCTTCCTGGCTAAAATTTAGGATTTGCCAAACAATTTTTAAATATTAAAAATGGGGTAGCATCTGGAGAACTAAGAAGGAAAGACTCCAGACAAGATGCCTGTGAAATTATGTAGAACTTCTGAGGACAGAATGCCATTATTTCAAACAGCATGTGGCCTGGGACAGAATAGGCCAAATCTAAGAAGCAAGTGAGAGACAACTTTAGACAACAAGCTATTTCAATTTTTTTAATGTTTTTGAAGTTTGTTTTCCCTTAATACTAGCAAACTATTTTAGGATATTCAAAATCTAAAATGATTCAAATCTTCTAAGAAAAAATGGAAGCAGGCTAGTGAAGTAATTTCAATATTTTTAAGGATTCTTCTCAAACATTGTGCCATGAGTAATTAGATTAGGAAAAGGAGAAATCCCTGGATAGGCTATTATCAGTTTAGTATAAAATAACAAAATTAATGAATCATTTTAACATTTGGGTTCAAGAATAAGGCAAAACTCAAATTCTCATTTTATCACACACTTAGAAAATAGAGTACTTCAAAAACTGTGGCAATCATATTACAACTTAGAGACACCCAGAACTCCCTATTAAGGATTCATGCTGTACATTCCATTTATAAACTAGAAGTGCACCTAGAAATAGGAGCAAATTACAGTGAGTTCAAAAGGTGTTCTTGACTTACCACTGATCTTTCCTAAAATCCCCCTACCGTTCTTTGCTGTTGTTCAGTCGCTAAGTCCTGTCTGACTGCGACCCCATGGGCTGCAACACACCAGGCTTCTCTGTCCTTCAATATCTCCCCGAGTTTGCTCAGACTCATGTCCACTGAGTCAGTAAAGCTATCTAACCATTTCATCCTCTGTCACCCCCTTCTCCTCCTGCCCTCAATATTTCCCAGCATCAGGGTCTTTTCAATGAGTCGGCTTTTGCATCAGGTGGCAAAAGTACTGGAGCTTCAGCTCCAGCATCAGTCCTTCCAATAAATATTGAGGGCTGATTTCCTTTAGGATTGACTGGTTCGATCTCCTTGCAGTCCAAGGGACTCTCAAAAGTCTTCTACAACACACTTTGAAAGCATCGATTTTTTGGTGCTCAGGCTTCTTTATGGTCCATGCCAGATGCCACTATCTTCATTTTTTGAATGTCAAGTTTTAAGCCAGCTTTTTCACTCTCTTCTTTCACCTTATCAAGAGGCTCTTGAGTTTCTGTTTGCTTTCTACCATGAGAGTGGTCTCATCTGCATATCTGAGATTATTGATATTTCTCTTGGCAATCTTAATTCCGGTTTGTGCTTCATCCAGCCTGGCATTTTACATGGTGCACCTACTTTGCATATGGTAAATAAGCAGGGTGACAATATACAGCCTTGATGTACTCCATTCCCAGTTTGGAACCAGTCTGTTCTTCTGTGTCCACTTCTAACTATTGCTTCTTGATCTGCATACAAGCTTCTCAAGAGGTAGATGAGGTGGTCTGGTATTCCCATCTCTTTAAGCATTTTCCACAGTTTGTTGTGATCCACACAGTCAAAGGCTTTGTCATAGTCAATGAAGCAGAAGTAGATGTTTCTCTGGAATTCTCTTATTTTTTCTATGATCCCATGGAGGTTGGCAATTTGACCTCTGGTTCCTCTGCCTTTCCTAAATCCAGCTTGAACATCTGGAAGTTCTTGGTTCGCATACTGTTGAAGCCTAGCTTGAAGGATTTTGAACATTACCTTGCTAGCATGTGAAATGAGTACAATTGTGCAGGAGTTTGAACATTCTTTGGCATTTCCTTCCTGGATTGGAATGGAATGAAAACTGACCTTTTCCAGTCCTGTGGCCATTGCTGAGTTTTCCAAATTTGTTAGCATATTGACTACAGCACTTTCATAGCATCATCTTTTAGGATTTGAAATAGCTCAACTGAAATTCAATCACCTCCA
This sequence comes from Cervus canadensis, assembly GCF_019320065.1. Classification (NCBI taxonomy): domain Eukaryota; kingdom Metazoa; phylum Chordata; class Mammalia; order Artiodactyla; family Cervidae; genus Cervus; species Cervus canadensis. Next base: position 69,994,598 of record NC_057393.1, on the reverse strand, counting down.
CTAGCTTTGTTCGTAGTGATGCTTCCCTAAGGCCCACTTGACTTTGCACTCCAGGATGTCTGGCTCTAGGTGAGTGATCACACCATCATGGTTATCTGGGTCATTAAGATTTTTTTTATATAGATCTTCTGTGTATTTTTGCCACCTCTCCTTACTATCTTCTGATTCTGTTAGTTCCATACTGTTTCTGTCATTTATTGTGCCCATCTTTGCGTGAAATGTTCCCTTGGTATCTCTAATTTTCTTCAAGAGATCTCTAGTCTTTCCCATTCTATTGCTTTCCTCTGTTTCTTTGCATTGTTCACTTAGGAAGGCTTTCTTATCTCTGTTATTCTTTGGAATTATTCTTTGGAACTCTGTGGTCAGATGGGTATGTCTTTCCTTTTGTCCTTTGTCTTTTGCTACTCTTTTTTTCTCAGATATTTGGAAGGCCAATCAGACAACCATTTTGCCATTTTGCACTTCTTTTTTCTTGGAAATGGTTTTCTGCTCTGGTTAGTCACATGTTTTATTTGCTTAGGACTTCCATCCATGCCATTATTCCATTATCTAAATAGTAACAGCTATTTGAAAAGGTTCACTTATGCCCTAGACTAGTCTTAAATAAGGTTTTGTGTTTTTTGTTTGTTTCTTGTTTTTTAGTTCAAATAGGAGGTTTCAAGTAGGCAGCAAATCAAATTCATTTGGAGACTTTCATTCACAAGAACAGGGTTATAGATGTTTCAAAGCTGGTTTAGAGCGGGTAAGCTCAAGTTAGAAAGACTGATAAAAAGTTGTTAAAGCATCATCATTTGGTCTTGCTTAAGGGACATTTTAATGACTGTTTAGGAAAAGAATGGCAACCAGTAGGCCTATAGCTGCACTGAGTAAAGCATCAGTTCAGTTCAGTCGTTAAGTCCTGTCTGACTGTCTGAGACCCCATGGACTGCAGCATGCCAGGCTTCGCTGTCCATCACCAGCTCCCAGAACTTGCTCAGACTCATGTCCATCAAGTCGGTGATGCCATCCAAACATCTCATCCTCTGTCATCCCCTTCTCCTCTTGCCTTCAATCTTGCCCAGTATCAAGAGTATTTTCTAGTGAATCAGTTCTTCACATCAGGTCGCCAGAGTATTGGAGTATCAGCTTCAGCATCAGTCCTTCCAATGAATATTCAGGACTGATTTCCTTTTGGATCTCCGTGCAGTCCAAGGGACTCACCAGTGTCTTCTCCAATACCACAGTTCAAAAACATCAATTCTTTGGCGCTTAGCTTTCTTTACAGTCCAACTCTCACAACTATACATGACTACTGGAAAAAGGAAACTTTGAATAGATGGACCTTTGTTGGCAAAGTAATGTCTCTGCTTTTTAATATGCTGTCTAGGTTGATCATAGCTTTTCTTCCAAGGAGCAAGTGTCTTTTAATATCATGGCTGCAGTCACCATCTGCAGTGATTTTGGAGACCCAAAAAATAAAGTCTCTCACTGTTTCCACTATTTCCCCATTATTTGACGTGAAACGATGGAACCAGATGCCATGATCTTAGTTTTGATGACCATTATATCAACATGAGTAAAACATACACACACACAAACCTGATTTAAACTACAGCGTAAGGAGTTTGAATGTCATGAATGAGTTCTGACATTGGATTAGCACTTCTGGAGGTTACTAAGAGAGTCTACCATGGCTTTTCCTGACTGCCATTAAAAATAAACTTTTATTTTTTAAAATGACTTTAGTGTGGCTCTACTTAAGTATGGATAAAAGGACCAGATAATCTTATAAATTCAGTTTTAAATCTCACATATTCTATATCAAAAATCAATCTATATCTAAACAATAGGGTAGCAACTAACCTCATGTGACTGTTTTGATTTTAAATAAAAATTAAAAATCTAGTTCCTCCATTACACTAGAAGTAATGTTCAATAGTTAAATATGACTGTGTTCGATATTATAAAAGACAGATATGAACATCCCCTATCACAGCTAAAAGTTCTATTGGATAACAATGACCTATAGATATACAGTCCAAAAAACCTCAAAAGTGCTTTTTAAAGCTACTTATGCCCTATATTTCGAACATTATGATTGGAAAACTATTTTTAAAAATAAAAGTAATATTTTAATAGCCATGTAGAAGGTATATTTAAATAATCAAAAGAATCTCTTTTCAATGTTTAGCTAAATTAGTAGCAACAAATAATCTTGTGATGAAACACCAGTTGGATGATTTGCAAGGGAAATCAGACATTCATGTACTGCATTTTTACACTTGGCAGCTTCACTTTAACTTTTAGGCATTCTGCTATACAGAATGGTGCTCTGTTAAAATGGTGCGATGTTTAAGGTTAAGAAACATCTGAGGTAGAGCTTTAAAGTACTCATACATATGTTATCATTTAGCTTATAAACTTTTTGAATTACTTTTAAAATGCCTTTCAATTACTAAATGTATGAAATGTTCAAAAGTTCAAAATTCAGGACCTTCTGTGAATTAAAGAATTAGTCTTGAACTATATATATGAATATGCATGTATATATGTATGTACATATATAGTGTAAGTAACTACACATGTATAAATTAATACTGACAAGCCAAGAACGAAAGAGAATACTCTCTATATTTTTAAGAAGAAATAAGATAAATGCATTTCCTTATCTTCATTATCATTTATCCATTAAGATAGTGACGTTGACACAAAAGAGAGAATTAATTTAATCCAAAATATCAAGAAAATAAGTGAACTGGTTGTGTCACACTTGGCCTCTGAACACACATCTTACACAGTCTCACTCAGCTACCATTTTCTCATCTTCTTAAAAAAGAGTTTAAACTAGATTACTTTTAAAGTGATCTTTAATTATGAAATTCTCCATATAAAAATAAATCCTTATGATTTATCAGTATATATCAATATATAACTTGTCTAAGTTCTTTCCTAGTAAAATAGCTCACATTCAAATGAGGTATAAATTCACATATTTAAAAGTTTTCAATAACAGAGAAGGGAAACAAAAAGTAAGAAGTCAGGTAGTTTGCAGATGATAGAAAAAATCAGTATCATATCTGAGAATACAATTCTTCATGTTCACTCCTGGGTACATTATCCCTTTCTACTATACACTGCACTTATTACAAATGCACTGGATTAATTTCAAAACCTGAGCTCTCTTTGAAGATTTATCATTTTCACTGGTAATATAATAATATAATAAGGAAGTAGCACTAAGTAAAAACACTAGAAGACTGCCAGATACTACTCAGGACCTTTTAGAGGACATAATGTAACAATATTTTTAGAGAGGTCAAATAATTGGAGCTTTAGCGTCAGAAGTTTGGACTATGCTGTTCAACTTGATAGCTAAACTGTCAAAGTCAGTACAAATTGAAATATGTACTTTGAGAAGGCTAAGACCTTAGATTCTACTCGAAACTAATGTAATTCTTGTGTTAAAGATCCAAGAAATGAGTGTGAATCACTCTGTTCTTAGCATCCTACTACAATGTCACAAGATCAAAAAATCAAGAACTGGGGTAGACAGAGAAGAAATCATTTTCAACAACCCTCTCCCACCTGGCAGCAAAATGTACCAAACATTTTTTTCATTTACCCTCATGTAATAATGGCATTTTAATTCCAGTTTTTATGAATATTAATGATTACTTTAGCAATTACTTTTTAATCATGGAATTCTGTGATCCTGAGTAGTAATAAAAGCTTATGGTTTATATAAAATTGTTCACAGCAATACATAACTTCTCTAACTTCTTTTCTAGTAAAATTAGGTAGGCCAGGTACTTTTCATATATTAGCTCATAAAACCTTCATTATTTCCCCATGAGGTTTGTCTCTACTTTATATATGAGGAAACTGAGGCCCAGAGAAAATATATATGGAGAAGGAAATGGCAACCCACTCCAGTATTCTTGCCTGGAGAATCCTGTGGACAGGGGAGCCTGGTGGGCTGCTGTCCATGGGGTCGGACAGATTGGACATGACTGAAGTGACTTAGCATGCATGCATTGGAGAAGGAAATGGCAACCCACTGCAGTATTCTTGCCTGGAGAATCCCAGGGCCAGAGGAGCCTGGTGGGCTGCCGTCTACGGGGTCGCACAGAGTTGGACACGACTGAAGCGACTTAGCGGCAGCAGCAGAGAGAATATATACCTCATCCACGGACATGCAGATAACAAGTAGTTGCAGGCAAGACTTAAGTCCCATTACTAGGACTCCAGAACTGGATTGGTACACACTTTGCTACACTGTTCTCTTTTCTGTTTCATGAACAATGATGTGAACTTCGCAGAGGTAACTGATATACAGAAACTTTTCTTAAAAGTCAATTAAAGAAAATTCACCTACTCGATAGCTCTAATAAATCATGTTTAATGGATTGATTTCTGAAATATTAGTTCAACTTACAAAATTTACAAGAAGAAAATATATGTGTGTGATTTGTAGAGGTTCTGCTATAGTTAATAGAAGTATATCATGAATGATGCAAAAATAGTTTCTACAGAGACGATTTTAATGTATACCTAGCATACTACCAGGTATCAAGCATCAAATAGATGATATTTTATCTATAATTATTACTTCATATATTAAAATCCAAAAGTGTTTAATGGAAAATATTCAAATTATATCTCTTACCACATTTATGATTTCTGGTGTCATTATATCATATCTTACATAAAAGTAGTCATAGAATAAATCTCTTAGATGTATAAAACTATTAATAACAAAAACAACCTGTCTCGCTTTTTATGTGTCCCCAGTTCAATTAACTCCCTTATCAGAGCACAGAGTCCAAGGCACTCACTTGCTGACGTATATGCTTTATATTGCGTATCAGAAAAACTGGTTAAGAGGGCAGAAGTGAAGTGAACTGAAAGTCGCTCAGTCGTGTCTGACTCTTTGCAACTCCAAGAACTATACAGTCTATGGAATTCTCCAGGCCAGAACACTAAAGTACCTTAAATTTTACTTAGATTATTTTAAAGTACCTCTATCTGTGCATTTATAGCAACCTAGACAATAGCTCTTTATTTCTAAGAGTTTCCTGGAAACCAGAATCCCCCTCTCCCCAAAAGTAGTTTAACAAAAATAAGTGAAAGAAGCTCTAAATAACTTTAGTTTTAGAGATTATTTCTTTCAAAGCTACATTTTTTAAGTCCTCTTGACTTTTGAACTGTTTTTGATATCAAGTCCTACTTAAATAGTACTTTCCCTCTAAAGAGTGTAAAGCATCTTATTTAAGGGTAAATTTAAATATTCAAAAAAATTTAACCTTAGGTCTTAACTACATTTCCACATGTGCAGATCTTCCCTCATCATGGCTTGTAGTACAACTATACAACATAGATCTTAATGATGCATCTCTTTTATCAATAGGGGATTTTTAAGGGTTGCCCAAATCATTTGCTTCTCAATTCTTGGCCAGAAAACAAAACTGTTCACTGCACCAATACAAAATATAATAAAAGTTCAATATTAGTAGACACAACTCACTTCTACTACTTACATGTATTGCCTAATATGTGTCAGGCACTATTCTAACTACACACAGTAACTCATTTAATCCTTAAGATAACACTAGAGGCAAGTAGTGTAATTGTAACATTTTAAAGACAAGCCAAGAAAGCACAGAAAGGTTGACTGATTTGTCCAGGACCCTAAGTGACAGAGTTAGGATTCAAACTCTAGTAGCCTACTTCTAGAGCCTGGACAAGTAACTTACTGTACACTGTTTCTTAAAGGGAAAAGTGAGCTGACATTGTGACAGATCTAAAACCACACCAATGCTTTTAATTATCTAACTAGTACATTTCCCAGCAAAGTCAAGTCCAGGGAAACCAAGGTCACTGTCTTTACCCACACCAAAGTTTATTCTCTGAAGCCATTTGCCAAGCAATCACTTATTCTGTCACTTAATAAGCATTCTCTGAAAGCCTATTGTGTGCCTCATTGTCATCCTGCTCAGTCGTGTCCAAATCTTTGCGACACTATGGTCTGTAGCCCACCATGCTCCTCCGTCCATGGGATTTTCCAGGCAAGAATACTTGAGTGGGTTGCTATTTTCTTCCCCAGCTAATCTTCCTGACCCAGGGATCAAGCTCATGTTTCCTACGTCTCCTGCATTGGTAGGCAGATTCTTTACCACTGAGACACCTAGGAAGTCCATTGCATGTCTCACAGGGTGCTAAATGATGGGGTTGTAATAAAAGATAAGCCCAAGTTGACCTCACAGAACTGATATTCTCTCTTCCGATACTTCCATGTTGGTTGAGCATCTCTTACATTTTCTTTATGACCTTGAGTGTTCTATGCCCTCACTGACTTGTCTCTGGATGTAGGCATCATTTCAACCTCTCTCTCTTCACTAACATATTTAGATTACCTTTTTAATTTCCCCAACACCATCATCCAAGCTTAGGTCTTTACTAATAACCCACAATTATATTATTATAATGGTCATATGTTTTGTTCTCTCTCTATACTCAATCTTGCTCTAAAGCACCTATTACAGCATCTTGACCCCTTGCCCAAACACTAAATTTGATTCACTAGTGACAGTTTAATAAGGTTAAAATTCCTTCATGTAGTATTAATACTGCTTACAATCTGATCCTTAATCAACCAGACCAGTCTTGCCTCCTACCATCTGCTTCACATGCACTTCAGCCTAATAAAAGGTCTATTTGCAATTATCACCTGCTCACTACTTGCTCATGTTGACATGTCTCTTGGAAATGTGATTTTTCATGGCATGAAATATCTCCACCCAAGTCTGCACTATGAAATTTTGGAAGGCCCGGTTCAGAAGTCACTTATTTCATGAAACTCTTTTGAGCCCACCAGTTAGAAGTACTGTCTTCAGTCTCTAAACAGTGATAGTTCCATCTATGCGTCATCTGATGCTCACTTGCGTTGCATTATCTGTGCATATCCCCCCCTCTTTTCACTGTTGTATCACTAAGAATGGGGCAATTTCCTTAACAACATGTATACAGATATTAAATATATATAACATGGTGCTCTGAATAGAGATTAAGTGTTCTGTGAAATATTGTTTGAATAAGTAAAACCATGACTAAAAAACCTTCAGGTCATGTGTCCAGATTTTTTTAAAAACATGTGTGTAACATTATCATATTTGCTGTTATAAAAGTGTCATATGAAAATTATTTAGAAGGAAGCAAAACTGGACCTAAGGAGTATGAAATGACTTTATATTCACATGATTTATTTAAGGTTAGGTTCTTTTGCCATTTTTTATTGCTGTTGTAGATGTTAGTATTTTTCAAGAAAATTATTTGGAAATTAGAGGTCAGAGAAAAAGTAAAGAATATGGGGAAATATCACTTGTTTTCTAGTATGAATCAGTAAACTCCAACTGGGAATACTTTTGACATGCAGTTCCTAAGTTCCTATCAGAAACTTTGACAAGAGAAGCAATTATGTAAGAAAAAAAGAAAGCCTAAAAGATATGCCATCAATTCACCTCTTTCAGTACTCAAAATTTAATCTTTCAAATTAAGCTACAGACCTGAGCCACATCAGCTGAATATATCACAGAAATACTTTCACTGTATTGAGCTTTAATGTTATTCTTTTAACTTTCATCAAAGTTTGCTTTTAGAAAAAAAGCCATAGCTGAATAATCATCTGCATTTTATGAAGAAAATTTTCATTAAATTATTCTATATTTCTATTTAACTCCAACATTAGAATTGTCTTTGAAACTCTGCTCTACTTTCTGAAAATGAGCTAGATAACTTCTTTTTGACTAAAAAAAAGTTCAAAAAAAACTGATACAGAAGCAGAGCAGGTAGGTTAATAGTTATGGCTGTTGTATTTGCTTCTTCTTTAATCTCAAGATTGAATATAGAGATTTACTCATTTATTCATTCATTAAACAGGTGTCTATTATCTGTTTGAATTCTAGGAATACAACAGTGAGCACTAACAGACAAAACTCTCTAGCATTGTGACTCATAGTTTTCTCTAATTCTGTGAAATAGACACTAAATAGGTTGAAAGAAAAATATATAGAACATGGGATGACAAGTTTTGTTGTGGACGAAAATAACAAAACAGAAAAGGAGGAGGGGGAATGATTGTGGTTTTAAACAGGAGGAAATGACATTAGATTGAAGATCCAAAGAAAGTGAGTTGCACAACTATCCAGCAGATTCCTCAAGGCTGGGAATCAAGTTATCACCTGCAAAGACATCAAGGACGTGAGTGTTCAAAGGCCAGCAGGAGACCAGGTGGTCAGAGTAGAGAGAGGGAGGAAGAGAGACGGTCAGTTGGATGAAGGCTGCAGAAGCCATTGTGAAGATTTGGGATTTCACTAATTAAGCAAATTAAGAGATGTTTACCCATTTATATTGACAGTAATTGGTTTCTAAATGATGCTTATTTGGAAGTAATGTATTTGTCAACAAGGATAAGCAAAAATTGATTCTTTAGGTATATGTGGTTATTTTGCTTTATGGCATTCATTTTCTTAATTCATCAATTCATTTACTCAGCAAAACTATTAAGTAAAGTATGTACTATGGTGCCAACAGTGGTAATATAAAACAAAATAAATATTTTTTAAAATGTCTATTTAGTGACAGAGATAATTATTTTTTATTAAAATATTTCTTCTATATCTTTTAGGTAAAGAAAACTATAAAACATGATTGGGGAGGGGGTTGATAATATTTGTGCACTTCAGAGAGATCAACGTGGAGAAGAGATTTGAATGAAGCATGATTGGACACAGGGAGATGAATTAGAAAGCTATAAAAATGAATAAAATCTGAAGTAAGATATTAACAGAGGGTAGAAAGCTAAGTAGAAAGTTACAGGCCATTTTTAGAATGAAGAATTGACAGGACTTCATGACTAAATAGGTGTGGGTGGTGTGAGAGGGGGATGAATCAAGAATAACTCCCAGTTTTCTAACATGAGCAACTAAGGGGAGGGTGGTTACAATTAGTGAGTTCAATTTAGGACAACTTGAGACATTCTGGTAAGCGGTGACTAGCTAGTAGTTGATATCCTGAAAATAATTAAGATAATCTGGGGGGGGGGGCTCAGTTAAAAGGTTCAAGGACAGAAATCCAGGAATACCAACATTTAAATAGTGGGCAAAGAAAGAGTTACTCATAAAAGAATTGAAATGAATAAACAGAGGAGGTTTTCACAGAAGCGATAGGGAAGTTGGGTTTCGTGTTTTTCCATATTGTAATCTGTGTCTATCCACAGTGACAAATTCAACATGATTATTCATTTAACTTTAATAGAACTGTTTATATGAAACATTTCAGATCAAAAGTACCCAATTACTTTTATAAAAATCATTAGAAATTAAAATAGATTCTCCTGAGTTTAAAATGTTGTATATGTATTTAACCACTGTTGACTACTCATCCTAAAAATTTAATCCTGAAATTAAAATACACTGTAGATTTATTTATTTCAATCCTTCAAAAGTAGTCACTTTAGTGTACTTTTTAATTTTTAATTTATTAAAACAAGTTACTACATATCAAATAATATAAATTCCTTTTAAAAAAAAGCACCAGTGCTGCAAAGAGATGAAAATATGCCTTACAAAAAGATGTAAGGATCTTTTTGTGTGCTAAGGAATCAGAAAAATCCAGGCTACAGTGTGAGATCTCAAAATCACAGCTTTTCTATGAAAATGAAGTTAATATACATTCTGAAATCATGAGGATTTAAATGGATTATAAAACTAATAGAAATCCTTCAAAGAACACATATCCTTCAAAGAACACATATCAATTTGTTGTTGTTCAAGTGCCAAGTTGTGCCCAACTCTCTGTGACCCCATCAACTGCAGCACGTGAGGTTTCTCTGTCCTCAACTATCTCCCAGTGTTTGCTCAAACTCATGCCCACTGAGTCAGGGATGCCATCAACCATCTCATCCTCTGTCACCCACTCAGCTCTTGCCCTCAACCTTTCCCAGCATCAGGGTCTTTTCAAATGATTTGGCTCTTTGCATCACGTAGCCAAAGTTTTGGAGCTTCAGCTTCAGCATCAGTCCTTCCAATGAATATTCAAGGTTGATTTCCTTTAGGATTGACTGGTTGAATCTCCTTGCAGTCCAGGGGACTCTCAAGAGTCTTCTCCAACACCACAGTTTAAAGTTTAAAGCAGTTAAAGCAAGAATTCTTCAGTGTTCAGCCTTCTTTATGGTCCAAATCTCACAGCCACACATGACTACTGGAAAAACTATAACTCTGACTAAATGGACCCTGGTAGGCAAAGTAATGTCTTTGTTTTTAATACACTGCCTAGGTTTGTCCTAGCTTTTCTTCCAAGGAGCAAGCATCTTTTAATTTCATGACTAAAGTCATCATCCTAAGTGATTTTGGAGCCCAAGAAAATACAGTCTGTCACTGTTTTCATTGTTTCCCCATCTATTTGCCATGAAGTGATAGGACTGGATTCCATGATCTTAGCTTTTAATGTTGAGTTTTAAGTCAGCTTTTTCAATCTCCTCTTTCACCTTCATCAAGAGGCTCTTGAGTTCCTCTTGGCTTTCTCCCATAAAGGTGGTGTCATCTGTATATCTGAGGATATTGATATTTCTCCAAGCAATCTTGATTTCAGCTTATGCTTTGTCCAGCCCAGGATTTCCCATGATGTACTCTGCATATAAGTTAAATAAGCATGGCAACAATATACAGCCTTGCCATACTCCTGTCCCAAATTTGAACCAGTCTGTTATTCCCTGTCCAGTATAACTGTTGCTTCTTGACCTGCACACAAGTTTCTCAAGTGGCAGGTAAGGTTGTCTGGTATTCCCCATCTCTTTAAGCATTTTCCACAATTTGTTGTGATCCACACAGTCAAAGGCTTTGTCATAGTCAATGAAGCAGAAGTAGATGTTTCTCTGGAATTCTCTTGCTTTTTTATGATCCAACAGATGTTGGCAATTTGATCTCTGGTTCCTCTGCCTTTTCTAAATCCAACTGGAACATCTGGAAGTTAGTTCACCTACTGCTGAAGCCTAGCTTGAAGGATTGTGAGCATTACATTGCTAGCATGTGAAATGAGTGTGATTTTGTAGAGTTTGAACATTCTTTGGCACTGCCCTTCTTTAGGATTGGAATGAAAACTGACCTTTTCCAGTCCTGTAGCCATTGCTGGGTTTTTCAAATTTGCTGGCACATTGAGTGCAGCACTTTCACAGCATCATCTTTTAAGATTTGAAATAGCTCAACTGGAATTCTATCAACTCCACTAGCTTTGTTGATACTGATGCTTCCTAAGGCCCACCTGACTTTGCACTCCAAGATATCTGGCTCTAGGTCAGTGATCACACCATCATGGCTATCTGGGTTATTAACATCTTTTGTTGTATAGTTCTGTTTATTCTTGCCTCCTCTTCTTAATATCTTCTGCTTCTGTTAGGTCCATACCATTTCTGTCCTATATTGTGCCCATCTTTGTTCCCTTGGTATCTCTAATTTTCTTGAAGAGACCTCTAGTCTTTCTCATTCTATTGTTTTCCTCTATTTCTTTGCATTATTCACTTAGGAAGGCTTTCTTATCTCTCCTTGCTATTCTTTGGAACTCTGCATTCAGATGGTATATTTTCCTTTTCTCCTTTGGGCTTTTGCTTCTTTTCTCAGCTATTTGTAAGGCCTCCTCAGACAACCATTTTGCCTTTGCATTTCTTTTTCTTGGGGATGGTTTTGATCACCACCTCCTGCACAACATTATGAACCTCTGTCCATAGTTCTTTAGGCACTATCTATTAGATCTAATGCCTTGAATCTATTTGTCACTTCCACTGTATAATCATAAGGGATTTGAATTAGAGCACACCTGAATGTCTTAGTGGTTTTTCTCCACTTTTTTCAATCTAAGTCTAAAGTTTGCAATAATAATACAAATTTAGTGAAAAGGAATAAATTGTCTATGAAAGTCTAAATAACTTTTAGCACATTTTCTGAAATCATTTTTTGAGAAGAGTCACAATAGATATTAGTTTTTCAGATAAGCAGGAATTGTAATCTAAATTCTGGAATAAGACTATTTAAGAGGTTGCTGTATCAGCAGATAAGTTCTCCTTTATTGTTACAGCATTTATACCTATCCATTGTGTTATAATAACATGTGAACAAAGGTCTTGCAGAGAGGTTATTATGAAACCATAAGCTATACTATCACTATACTTAACATTATAACCAAAATTACAACTTAGTCAATTGTAACTAGAAGAAAATTACAGGTTGTACCAAGTGTAGCAGATGTACAGAAGACTGTAGCAGCTGTTAGAAATCTTGAATATTATACCTTATGAAATTATATTTTCAGCTAACATAAATGCTGAAACAGGTTATTCATTCTAAGAACTTTTTCTGGGGACAAACATTTTCCTGTGCATCAGATTGAGCCTAGCTACTAGAAAAGCCTTCTATACAAGTACATTTGAAAGTTCAGAACTGTAAATGGAGTATATAGTACCACTTAATTAATCTAAGGATATAATAAGTAAATAATCATGCCTCTATTCACCTGAGTATGATGCACAAGACTTATTAGGAGACCTTTGATATATAATATTTTGTGTGTTATTGACTGTTGTAATAAATAAGTTAATTTATCCACAACCATTAATGATAAATTTGACTACCTGGGACCTCAATCTGATATCTATAGCCCAGAACCCTTTAAGTCAGCTAACCCATCACTCTGGTAGAAAACCTACCTCTCACTGAGGGAGTTGTCAGTGCCTTAAGGAAACAACCCTGTCTTCAATGAGCTGATTAAATTGAAAGTTAGTGATATTCTGTGCTCATTCATTATTTTTTTATTTATTTTTAATTGAAGGATAATTGCTTTACAATATTATGTTGGTTTCCACCATACATCAACATTAAGCAACCACAGGTATACATATGTCTGGTCTTGCCAGACGGTGCAGATGGTAAAGAATTCGCCTGCCAATGCAGGAAATGCAAGAAATGTAGGTACAATCCTTGGGTCGAGGGGTCCTTGGGTTGGGAGTATCCCCTGGGCAAAGAAATGGCAACCCACTCCAATATTCTTGCCAGGAGATTTCCATGGACAGAGGAACCTGGCAGGCTACAGCCCATGGGGTCACAAAGAGTCAGACACAACTGAGCATGCCCACATTAGACGTTATACATGTGTCCCCTCTCTTTTGAACTTCCTTCCCACCTCCCATCCCGTCCAACCCCTCTAGGTGGTCACAGAGCACTGGTATGAGCTCCCTGAGGCATTTGCAGGGCAGCAATAGAGATGCAGATAAGGAACATTATTTTTAAGTAGTGTTATGAGTTCAGTAATCTCTATAGCAGTGTTTAACAACAGCTCCATGTTATGCAAAAAATATGAAAGCTAAAGTAAAGGAAACAAGTTCCAGGGGTACCCTTTAAAGTTCTGAGGGCACAGGCACACTCTGTGAATCAGACATTTTCTTGCTCTACATCTGGTCCTAAGGATTCCAGATAACATACTTTAATATGTCAGGCATTTCCTCACAGATAAATAGCTTAAAATTGTGTGATGGAACAAGAAAGACATTGTCATTAATAACTGGATAAGGATCATGTTGGTTTCCCAGTTGATAATGGGGGCCATTGCATAAATGTAAAACATTTAAGATGCAAGGTGTCCTGCTTGCTATCACAAATTTGATTTGGACATATCATGAAAATGACAAGCCAGCATTATGCTTCTTCTCTTCTGTAACATTTATTTTCTTTCATCTTCCTCCCTAAGTTTTTATGAATTCTGATGAAAAGATCAGATGTAATATTTTACTCAATGGATTAAAAATTACATATCTGTAATTTTAAACAACATACAATTGTGAAATTATTAAAATATTAACAATGATGCAAATGAAGACCTCTGAGATGCTTCAGTAGATGCAGTTATAGACAGGGTTAACCAATATGATAAACTAATATGGTGAGAAAAATAAATGAGTCCTGTAACATTAAAATACAAGTAGAAGCCATGCCCTGTCATATTTTTTTAAGTACACCATGTAATGTTAGATTGTAAGCACACAATTCAACACAGCAAATAGTCATTGGACAACTAAGCCGTATACCAAAGATACAAAGATGAGAAGAACTAGACTGAACCTTTAAAAAGCCAACAATCTTTCTGAAGAGACAGACAATAAGCCACTAAACATGAAACAATATGAACATTTTAATTTTTTTTTAGATTTCAAAATATTGCATGGAAGAAGTAGACCTTTTTACAGACACAATGATAAACGTAGATTTTTATTGATGCTAAGGATAAGTGTTATTTGTGTCATGGAGATACTCAAGGTGTTTTAGTTGGATGAGCAGAAATAAGTAGAATATGGCAGTACACAATTACATAAGTTGGACTGAGAACTGAGACATTTAGCCAAAAATGATTCTGAAGCATGCTCTGCCAGAGCAAACCATTCAGAAATGAACCAAAGCTGTTAGAAAACAATGGCTGAGTTGATAAGCTAACACCTGAATGTGAAACTGCAATAGCTTGACAGAGAGTTCAGGCTCCCCGAGCTGTCCTAAGGGGATGTGTGTTACCTGTATTGTTATTGTAAATAATAGAAAATACCAAAAATCACCTGAACATTCAGTAGTATTTACTGTATACCCATCTTGCATACAACACCAGAAGGGACACTAAAAAAGTAATCACGACCCATTTTTGCATGACGAAAATTTTCTTCCAGTCCCCTCTTCTTTCATTTATGAAATAGTTTCCAGACATAGTTTGGAAAACAGATACAGGAACTTAACGACTCCTAAATGCTATAGAAATGAAATCCCAGCTGTATGTCCATTTTCAGACTCATGGTTTTCAGCTATCTAATACCTCTAAGCTATTAAAGTTTACATATGTTTGTTAATTTATTCAGCAATTCTTTCATTCAAGTCAATAAAATTGAGTTCCTATCACGTGTGAGGCCTTGATGATTCATAGATGAATAAGATAATATCTTAACTCCAGAAGCTTAGAATCTAGTACCAAAAGGAAGGCAAATAATTCTCAAAAGTGCTTTAGCTGATATAATGTATTATGTGTGGCGTGTCATAGGACGTAAGCTTATAGGACTGAATTCTCTCCAGTAGGATCAGGATTGGCTTCATTGAGGAAATAATGCTTGTGCTAGGGGGTCAAAAAGCTTGTGAAGGTAAAACAGCAAGATGCATAGGCCAAACATAGTAGTTTGATGATATTTAAGTTAAAGTATCTGAAATTGCACTAGTTAAAGGATTGTTTTTGTTGTTTAGTTGCTAAGTCATGTCCAACTCTTTTGTGACCCCACGGACTGTAGCCTGCCAGGCTCCTCTGTCCATAGGTTTCCCAGGCAAGAATATTGGAGCGGGTTGTTTTTTTCCTTCTCCAGGGGATCTTCACAAAGCAGAGATCAAACTCACATCTCCTGCACTGGCAGGCAGATTCTTTACCACTGAGCCACAAGGGAAGTCCACGTTTTAGGTATACATGAAAACAAATAAACCCAGAGGTTGGGAGGTCAATCAGAGGGCCTCTGCAGCAGTGGGAATGAGAAGCAAGGAGAGCCTGAATCAAGAGGCCAGTTTTGTGATGAGAGTCACAGTGGAATGAAGTTTGAGAGATAAGATAGAGAGAACTGTCTATCATTTGGATATGAGATATGAATAAAAGGAAGGATTTGACACCCAAGTTTCTGGCTTGGCTAAGTAATCGGAAGGTGATGGTATTGGGGAATAAAGGGACTGTCGTATGGTTTAAGCCGCAGATATGGTGAGCTATGTCCTTTAGGCAATGTGAATTTTTAGGTCTGGAACTTGAGAAATTTGGGGTCATCAATATATAAGACTTTGTGAAAGAATGGAAGTGGATCAAATAGTTGAACATGTCAGATGAAAAAATGTGAAAAGCAAGACTGTGAGGATGCCCAGGATTGTCAGTAGCTGGGAGAAGGATACAACTCATAAGGGAGACAGAACGAAACAGCAAAGAGACTGGAGAAAGGTAAGAATAGGGACGCTACCAGTGGAAAGGAAAAGGTGGTCAGCAAATGTGGTTGCCAGAGGGAGGAAAAAAAAAAAAAGAGAGACCTAAAAGGGTTTGTTAAATTCAGAAACCAAGAACTTCATGCTGTCCACTGTCAGTGCTTAGAGAGTAAATAGGAGTTAAAGCCTTTGTTCAAACAAAAATGTCAGGGATTAGGAAGTAGATAAAGGGAAATGGACTGGATGGTTTGACTGTGTTTTCCTGATACAAATTTGAATGCGTTCAAAGACTGTAAAAAGAGGAAGCAAACAATGTGAAAGCTGGGCAGCCAGGTGCCAGCCCCAGAGAAACCAACAATTCGTGGAAACACAGAGGACAGTTTAAACAGGAGTCGATCCATGTTAAACAGAGGGAGTGAAGTCAGGAGAGGCGTAGGTAAATTATCTCCAGGTGTGACGCCTAGGAGCTGAAGGACTTCATAACTCAAGGCTGTTTCTTTTTCCTGTGAAATAAAACCCCGGTCTACTGCCAACTTTCTCCCTTATTTCCTGTACCTGAAGGTACATGTGCCAAGGACACTAGATATCTCAACATCACAAAGATGGTGAATGGTATGAAAACACCCCAAGGAGTTTACATTAGCTACATAGACCCTGATCAGTGAAAATGTAGTCCCTTATGTTCAGTAGCAAAACAATTATAGAACCGCAGTACCTATGGTTATGTGCTGAATTAGCCAAAACATGTTGTTGAAACTCTTGTGTGTCCCAAATGAAAAAATGGTCTAAGAAAAATCTTCCTGAGGGAGTAGGTTTTCCTCCCAAGCTGTCATTTATCCCTTTTCCTATTTCTTCTAGCATAGAGTTTATCTGAATTATTTTTCTTCTCAACCTGATGCAGTAACACCTCTGGATCTCACATCTTTCATCAGACTCATTGATGTGCTGTTGACTCGGTCTGCTAGATCATTAACAATGATTTTTTTTTTTAGGAAAAGTTAACACCAGTTCTTGCTGTGATAGTTATCTCTCACTCTCTCACTGCTCCAAAGAGAATCATCCATCTTTGTAAGCCTGTTCGTCAATCATTGGTATTTGTGCTTTGTCCTTGCTGACAGTCTTCAGTCAATGTGACTGAGTTATATGCAGGCCAGCTCAATACTGCAGCTTACTTTTGATACTGGAGACTATTTTCTCTGTTTACTTCCATGATTCCAAACATTATGTTTTGTAGGCAATTTAACAACTGGGGAATTTTAATGTAAAAATAATTTGCTTTCTTTTTTTAAAAAATTGAGTATCTGGAGTGTAAGTGAACTTTTCAAGGCAGATCAAAGAAAAGAAAGACAATACCAGTTTTGAATCTCTTTGACCTGTAACACTTAATATGAGTGTTTTTCTTTTTTTTTTTCCATTTATTTTTATTAGTTGGAGGCCAATTACTATACAATATTGTAGTGGTTTTTGCCATACATTGACATGAATCAGCCATGGATTTACATGTGTTCCCCACCCTGACCCCCCCTCCCACCTCCCTCCCCATCCCATCCCTCTGGGTCATCCCAGTGCACCAGCCCTGAGCACTTGTCTCGTGGATCCAACCTGGACTGGCAGTTAACACAGAAAAATAAATAAATAAACTTCTATGACTTAGAACTTAATCCACGGTACTTCAAAGTGCTTAAGCAAAGTTCATTTGCAAGGACCCTAGAAATCTATTTGATTCTCATCTAACCCATACAGTTTTTTTCCTTTACTTTTCAAAGAATGGAGGGTGAGAGATTTGTGTTGTTTCAACATTATATAAATGTTTATTTCTTATAGAGTTTTAAAATTATCTAGCATTGTGATATGAGAATACAAAGTAGCACTAACTCGTCAGAAATTAATGAAAACCTGTTTTTAAAAATAGGACAAATGGAGCAGATACGGTTTGTCTAAGAGTAAAATCAATATTAGAAAGATCACATTTGATGCTATCTGGAAAGTTTCCCACATTTTCCACTGAGTGAAATCCCTGTAAGTGTTCATTATGAGTAGTGATAGCTGTCTCTCTGGCCAAGAGTCATGGTTTGCCTTCATTGACATAGCTTATATTACACTGAGTTTATAACATGAATGCAAAAGCTATGATAACTTCTGTTTTTAATGACTTGCCCAAATTTTTAAAAGGATTCATAAGGATGACATAAGGATAAAGTAACTTAAGGTGTTACGCTTGATAAAAAGCATGATTCCCCTCAGTACAATGGAAAAATCTTTGAAGTCAAGAAAGAATTGGATTTAACTTTCAGTAACCTCAGCTCTTGCGGAGAAGGCAATGGCACCTCACTCCAGTACTCTTGCCTGGAAAATCCCACGGGCAGAGGAGCCTGGTAGGCTGCAGTCCATGGGGTCGCGAAGAGTCGGACACGACTGAACGACTTCACTTTCACGCATTGGAGAAGGAAATGGCAACCCACTCCAGTGTTCTTGCCTGGAGAATCCCAGGGACGGGGGAGCCTGGTGGGCTGCCGTCTAAGGGGTCGCACAGAGTCGGACACGACTGAAGAGACTTAGCAGCAGCAGCAGCCTCAGCTCTTCCATTTCCTACTTATACAACTTGAGGTAAATTTCTTACATTCTTGAAACCTATATTTCCTCATTGGCAAAATAAGAGTAATTGGATTTACCTCACTTGGCAGCCTGTGAAAATTAAATTAGATTTGATATCTAAAGCACCTTGCACAAAGATAAAAACATATAGTATATGCTCAATAAATCTGAATTTGTTCCCTTCCCATACATCCTCAATAACATAGGTGCCAGATATCAAAGCACTGAATACATATAAAAATCATCAGGTACCTGATACTAATTAGTTAATTCCTAGATGCAGTAAATATTGAAACATACAAAAAAATATTATATTGTCTTCCAGTATAAATAATAAATTATCTGAATCTAGCTTTGCATAGTGCAAAATTAACTAGATCAGATAGTTTTTCTATTTGCACACATATATATAGGTTCTCCACTGCCTCATCAACATCCATTAGTTACTGAATTTTGTGAACTGTCATTGCAACATTACAACAATGTCTTGTTGCACTAATTTTATAAATGTTTACAGTGCAATACATGTTATTTTTCAGAGACAAACCAAAGTTTAACTTCTCAAGGTTCATGCTGTTTGCTTTAGCAGCATTTGATGAAGGATCTTTTATATACATTTGTAATAGATGAAATAAACCAGATTGTAAATCCTTTGCCTTTCTTTTTTAAAGCAAACCATGTATCAGTTTTTTTTTTCTTTTTCCTTTTTGGTCCAAACTGTGTAGGATAAGTTAAACTGCATTTCATTAACCAACATGAATGCATTTCTATAAGTATAGTTATGTTGAAACAAAATTTTTAAAAGCAAAAAAGTATCCTATTCCCTTCCTAGACAGTGTTCTTCTTGTTTTCAAATTTATTCAAACATGTATTGAACTATGCAATAGCTAATGAACTTTCAGTCCAGAGACCTTGTTTCATTTTAATAGCCTGAAATATTGTCTGCCCTTTTTTACCCCAATTTACTGTACACTTTAAACAACTGTCATCTCAGGATCTGTTGCTACCATAAATCTAATATGATGGGTTTCAAGGTTCAGCATACAAGGGTAGGTGTGAGAAAATAGCATTTTGATCACTCAGTTTTCACTACCACAGTAACTGCACCAGGGATTGGGAATCTAATCTAACCTAACTTCAGTTAACTCTAAGCTGCATACACTGCCACAACCTCCTTGCAGAGGTATAAGAAGAAAAAGAAGAAAGAAGAGGATCATAACTGTCTTTGATTCCATTGGCATATACTTTTTGCTATCAGCATCCATTATACATTTTATATATCTATAACCTCCACCACCCTCACAAGACATCAGAAAAAAATATAAATAGTTTCAGCAGAAAGGATTGGAAGCATTGTACTGGAAATACTATAAACTGGGAAAGAAGGTAAATACACTTTGTCTCCATTATCTATCATTCTAAACTCCTCCTGAATAAGCAGAAACAGGGACTCAAATTGTGGCAGGACTTCTAGACCCGAAAGCATGACCCACTGGGTTAATACAACCAGCAGATATTCCAAAAGAGGGATTTAGGGGAAAAAATCAGAGTCAAGAATTAAACAGCCCAACAGAAGCATCAATTTAATAGGGCTTGGAAGATACTTAAAAACTGGGTATAAAATTGTGGAAATGGAATCCAGATACAATGGTGAGAGAGATGGGTCTGAAATAGGAAGAAGTAAAATTTGTGTGTTCACCTGTTAGAACAGGGAGAGAGTAGCAGTTAAGAGTGAGCAGTGGTTAAGACTGAGTAGTGGTTAGGAGTGCTGGCTTCAGAGTCCCAGAGTTTATAACCCTGACCCACCACCCATTAGCTAGTTATGTAATCTTGCTGAGTATCAGTTTCCTAAGAGGTAAA
Source organism: Cervus canadensis (assembly GCF_019320065.1). NCBI lineage: Eukaryota > Metazoa > Chordata > Mammalia > Artiodactyla > Cervidae > Cervus > Cervus canadensis. The sequence goes on along the minus strand of NC_057393.1, from coordinate 69,974,139 downwards.
ATATGTACAATAACTGTTCTTACCTTATTGGGGTCAATATGAGAATTAAATACATTTACAATGTTTAGTGTAATGTTTGGCCCTTCCTAAGTGCTCAACAAATGTTAGCTAGTATTATCAGATCTACTGGAGCTTTAATAGGACTTTCTGGGTAAGTAGATAGGAAATTGGGGACCAAACACTTTCGGGTAGCTATCTTCTTTTGATATCAGTGAATTGAAGGAGAAGATAAAAGAGGTCAGGGGTGCATAAAGAAGAAATAATTATAAGTTGCGATGGAGAATACAGAGAGGAGAAAAGAAATAGTCTCTTTTTGCAAATATTGCTCCAATGAACCATGTTTTCAGGCCCAGAGATCCTGCCTGAATCTGATTCCCTGATTCTACTTATTCAAAAATAGACTTTAGGCCGAGGATAATAGAAACAAAATGCTCATGCAGTGCACTTATTTTCTTCTGTCACATAGCATCTCCAGTAAAATTCTTTCACTCCTTTCTAATGAAATTATCTTATCAATTTCCTGGAATCTTATTAGAGTTATGGAGTCTCTGAATGTGTAAAATACCAATACAGAATAAGAATAATTTTAGTGAAAAGTATTGACCAGTGGTATCAAGGACAGACATGCTCCTCTTCTTTCCAGGAATTCTCTTATGTCTCTGGGAGGTGACTGTGGCAGTGTCTCTTAGCTTGGAGTTGAGTGAAGTTAAACTATAAGAGAAAAGATACAAAGCAAGAGGGAAGACATGAAAGGAGAGTGCTATGTGTAAAAGAATACCATAAAGAGAAGGTGTTAACATGGAAATATTTAAATATAGTTACTGGAAAAAGTGTTACTGCAGTATTTTGTGCAGTTTGGCACAAGAGGAAAAGATTAGCAATAAATAAACAGAAAGATGTTTGCTTCTTATCTGGCCACTTGTCTATTCAGTTCTTACACCTTTCCCTTCTTCCTTTTAGCCTCTAAAATAGATAATAAAAGGTGCCAAAGATTCAAGGTGCTCCTAGGAGGTCCCATATGTTCATGAAATAAATACCAATACATTTTCAAATGCTAAAATAATCAACCTAAAAGTTACTTCATCTGATTAAATTAAACCAAAATTTCCTGTTCTAGTTTTTCAAGGCAGTTTTCTCCATATCTCTTCTCCTCCATAGTAACATATCCCCCTAGAAATTAAAGCTTCAACCATTCTTCCTGCCCTTAGTTCAATGTCATCCTAAAACAAAACAAAACAAACAAGATCAAAGGGTCCTAACATCCCCACGTATTGAAAGAAAATCTTGGGTTACTGAATATTGTTGCTGCTGTTCACTTGCTAAATTGTGTCTGACTCTTTGTGACCCCATGGACTGCAACATGCCAGCCTTCCCTGCCCTTCATTCTCTTTCAGAGTTTGTCCAGACTCATGTTCATTGAGTCGGTGATGCCATCCAACCATCTCGTTCTCTGCTGCCCCCTTATCTTTCTGCCCTTAATCTCTCCCAGCATCAGGGTCTTTTCTAATGACTCAGATCTTTGCATTAGGTGGCCAAAGTATTGGAGCTTCAGCTTCAGCATCAGTCCTTCCAATGAATATTCAGGGTTGATTTCCTTTAGGATCAACTGATTTGATCTCCTTGTGACCCAAGGGACTCTCAAGAGTCTTCTCCAGCAAAACAATTCAAAAGCATCAATTCTTCTGCACTCAGCCTTCTTTATGGCCAACTCTCACACCTATAAATGACTACTGAGAAAACCATAGCTTTGACTATATGGACCTTTGTTGGCAAAGGTTAATGAATGAACTGTCTGAAATAGTGAAGTGATGTAGAACAGAGTGAATATTAGATTGTCAAGAGAGATAAAGGATATGCTTTTCCTAGAAATTAAAAAAAAGGGGGGGATTTTCTATCTTAAGTAACCACCTCTCTAATCAGGTTAACCTTGTCTAGATGAAAAAATAAAGCAAAATAATACAATTCTTCTTAAACAAACAGCATTCCTTCCCTGTCTCCTTTCCTTCCCTACCTCTATTCACCCCCTTCATGCCCATGGGGAATAAACAATAAATACAATAATAGGATTAACCAGGAGGACATTACCCAAGGAAAATAATTCTGTAACACAAAGCAAATTCTTCTCAAATTCTAGCAAATCAAGGAGTATCCTCAAATGTATCTCAAAGCTAGTATTTATGATTCTTGCATGGCTTTAGTAATTAATATCTAGTATTCTAGAGAAAGCAAAGCTAGTACGTAGATAGACTTCCTGAAACATGACCAATACCAAGGAAATCAATCATTCATTTTGCATTTAACATAAATATAAATGATGATGACTGTCATCCACTAAGAGATATAAGGGCTTCCCTGGTGACTCAGCTGGTTTAGAATCTGCCCACAATGTGGGTTTGATCCCACGGTTGGCAAGATCCCCTAGAGATGGGGAAGGCTACCCACTCCAGTATTCTGACCTAGAGAACTTGGGTCACAAAGAGTTGCATGACTGACTTTCACTTCAAGAGATATAAAAGCAGTAATACATGAAAATTAAGAATCCAGAAAATATTACATAGCTCCTCAATGTACCACAAGTTACTGATCAAGGCAAAAAATTAAAGTATCTGGAGCGCTAATGACACATGTGATTATAACACTCTGCATGAAAAATCTCTGATTACTTTGAAAATCATGATAGCTTTTACTGTGAGAAAAAGAGCATGTTGTGAAGAACTGCATAGCTCTTACAATGAAATGCCAGGATCAAACATCAAAAAGAGGAATACGATAAAATAAACAAAGTAGAGTACATAACAAAACATGCCAGCAATCAAACATTCTCATTCCCAAGAACTGCAACACCTCATAACATTAATGACATATAGTGTCTCTCTGTTGTTTCTGGCTTGTCTGATATTTTAAAGCATTTCTTTTAAAAATTTTCATCACCTTGCCTGGTGGCTCAGCAGTAAAGAATCCACCTGCAGTGCAGAAGATGTGGGTTCAATCTCTGGGCTGGGAAGAATCCCTGGAGGAGGAAATGGCAACCCCCTCCAGTGTTCTTGCCCGGGAAATCCCACGGACAGAGGAGCTTGGCGGCCTGCAGTTCATGCAGTCGCAAAAGTTGTACACAACTTAGCAACTAAACAACAATGACAAAGTTTCTCTGATATAACTAGATATGGTATATTTAGTATTCTTTAATGTTATCTCCTTGTAATGGGGTTAAGTATTTCTGCATCAAAATTTTATGATCATAAATGGATTTTCTTGTATCCTTATCTTAGAAAAGAAAATGGCATTAAAACCTGAGGTCAATTAAGCAAAATCAGTAATCATTCCACGTAGGAAAATGTTAGCCTACCAAATGACGTAACATCATTTAGCAAAAAATAGGAAAAGATGAAGGTAGAAACAGGAAGCCGGAGAAGGCAATGGCACCCCACTCCAGTACTCTTGCCTGAAAGTTCCATGGATGGAGAAGCCTGGTAGGCTGCAGTCCATGGGGGTCGCTGAGAGTCGTACACGACTGAGCGACTTCACTTTCACTTTTCACTTTCATGCATTGGAGAAGGAAATGGCAACCTACTTCAATGTTCTCACCTGGAGAATCCCAGGGACAGGGGAGCCTGGTGGGCTGCCGTCTAAGGGGTCGCACAGAGTCAGACACGACTGAAGCGACTTAGCAGCAGCAGCAGAAGCAGGAACCAAGTGCTATTTATTTCCAAATTGATCATGTAGACTGTGCCTGATGTGCTAATAGGGCTCTTATTGTTCAACAAATTTAAGAGATCTCCAATAATGAGAGGAAAGTATTAAATCTGAAACTCCATTATCCAAAAAATATTTATGAGCTATAGACAAAACATAAGTTGAATTTATAATTCACATAACACTATCAGTGTAATTACTCTGTAATCAAATATATTCTTGACCCAAGACATGTATCTGTTTCCCACTTCAGAAGCATGCTCACTTGGCTTACCAATTATTAATTCTATAAAGTTTAGGTGATAAAACTTCAAGGCTTTATTTCACTAGGGTGCTTTACATTTTACTTAAACAAAAAGGAAAATAAACCCCAAAACAATTGTCAAACTAAAAAAAAAATTGAATTTTTCAATGGTGGATTTTCAGGAAGGAAATAGTCCTGAGAAACTCAAATTACCCAACACGGAATATGACCTATTCGTCACCTATATATGTATAGAAAATCTATGCTGCAAAGATCCTATGTGTTAGTCCTTCCAGTACAAAGGTCAAAGGTAAAGTATTGATATGTGCGTGTGTTATACACAATAGATATTGCAATTAATATGTATACATGCATTGGGCACTAGTTATTACTGTAAGCCTCAGTCTTAGCTTATGATGAGTTCAAATTTAGAAATCCCTAAGTAGGCTTAGAATTAAAAGATGTACTACTTGTAACTTATTCTTAAATTCATGATCTAATGCAATCTCCATTTATAAATTAGTAGGCTATGATCTCATCAACTCATTGATTGTGACTAGGCATACATAAATCTCACATAATTTTAAAGATTATAATATTAATATACATGTTCTCCCTCTGATTTCCATTGCCTAAATTCTTTGCACTAAGGTGTGATGCTCCGTTGCACATCCTGCACATAGGATGCACGCAGAACCTGCCACGAAGAATCTGCAGTGCAGGTCAGCGGGAAGCGTTATCCTTAATTTTCATATCACACCAGACACAAGAACTAATTTGTCAAATATCAAACAATTTTTACATATTCTAGACCTCCTTCCCTCTCTTTCTTGCAACTAGGTTTACTTTTTTCTTTTGCAACTGAATTGTATAGAGAGGAAAATCTATCCTTAGCTCAGCTGATGTAATTGAAAATACGCTGTATTAGATTTCTCCAAATGACTTAAGAACATTGAAAAAGAAAAAGTGCACCTTCAGGTTAGATTGCAGAATGGATAGGGAGCTTAAAAGGCGAGCTCTGACTCTGAAAATTAAATTTAACCTGCCAGTTCCTGAAGTGAAATGTAAGGCCACCTTCCTTCAGCAGCTCGAGTGGGAAGATACTGTTTTGCTGTCTCCCCAGGCTCCTTTGTACGCTTACGCTGATGTGATTCCCCAGATTCATGTCCTGTGCAGAATTTAAACTATTCTTGTAAGTAACAGCAAAAGGAGTTATTGACTTCCTCTCAGACCGAAAGCAGAAGTGACCACTTGTATCAAATAATCCACTTGGATTTTTAGCTTGTTAAAAATGGAGTGGGTTGTGATTGATGTTAATTTTTATTCAACAGTCTCATCTGTTCTGATATTTTAGAATCTTAAAATGTTTATGCAAAGCTTTGTTTGGTTTATTTACATGACAGAGACTATTCTTTATTTGCCAAGGTGACAGCATAAATCACTTTACTTGCAGAGGTAGGGAAGTCTTTCCCACAAATCAGCCCCACAACAACAAACATTTATTTACTGAAATTTTGAATAGCTACAAAGAAATATAAAACACAGTTACAGTTCTCAGGAACCTTATAGCACAGGGACATAAAATATTTACAGTGCAATTAACCAGTAAGGAAAGACAGTGATACAAGAAATGCCACAAAGCCAAAACCATAGTGGAGATTTTTCCCTCACAGGAATGAGATCTCATTACCTGAGTGACTTATTCTTCTTCTAGTTCTCAATCTCTATTTCTAAAATGTATAAATTTGACTAGATTATCTCTAAATCCTCTCCCAATCTAAAAAAACTTAGTATCTAGTTTCCTACACCAGCTCCTCATAATTTTACTCTATATCTTATCAGTGGTTACCTGGAAGCAAATAGAAGTCAGAGATTTTCAAAAGACATTCTCACTTATCTATTTTCTCCAGACACTTTTAACAATTCATCGGCCAAGAAGAAATGTAGTCCAATTTCTTTGCATATGTACTACAGGAGTGAACTATTAATTACTCATATACAAGTTATATGCATTATGGTCTATCCACACATATTTTTAAAATATAATTTTATTTGATGGGGACATTGAAGTAATTTTAGGTAAAGAACAAGCTTACCTAGTTGCAAGAATCGAGGTTTTCTCCTTGACAGACTCTGTACTCTATCTAACACTGTGCTCGAGTTCTCAAAAGATATGCAAATGGATACACCAACTAGACGAGTTGTTTCAAATTCCTGAGATGACCCTAAATGCAGATCTCTGCCTCTTCCTGCCCCACAAAGATTTTCTATGTGAGAAAACACAGAAGAACCTTTCAATTTACTCTCCACTCCCTTTCTAAAACCAAACGTGCTCTTAGTCTCCACTAACTTGGCAACTCTTGACCCCAGAACAATAAATGGAACTTAGCAAGCAGAAATCATCTAATACTAACTGTACTTCTTCAGGTCTTACAGCCCAAAACACCACAGCAGAGGATACACGGAGGCTAAAAAAAGAGAGCATTATCATAAATTCCCTCACTTCCACTAAAGATCACCTTACTCCAGCTTGTGATATTGTTCCAAACTGCTCTACTACTCGTCCTGAATGATTCTAGGGCCTCTCCATTTAGAGGCTGAGGAGAAGGAAGCATAGCAATGATGCTAACAACAAATAATACAACTAGTAAATTTCAACGTGAACTAGAATCCATATTGTGTGGCTCCGAGCACACTGTTTTTTCTTCTCAGAGTTCACTATTCCCTGTAATTAAAATCTACTCTTCCTAAAAATGTTTAATATTACATAAAATTAAAATTGTCTTTTCCTAATCTGTTTTTAAAACAATACAGATTTTCCTATGTTAGAACAGTTGACTTTTAAACAACATATACTGTCATAATTATGCATCAAAACTCCCAAACTGATTATTGCAATAAAGTTCAAACTTAAATTCAGCTGATACATTTTTCAAGTTTTTACAAGCGATGGTGCATCCTGCTAGATAACAAGTTTTGCTGCTACATAAAAACAAAGTTGGCAAACCATTCTCACATTTTGCTTTTTATTTTTTTCAAATGTCGATTTTTAGTTATAAGTGTTTGTATATATATATATATATATATATATATTATAACATTATACAATTGAAATAAATTCCTCTGGCTCACCTGACATGGCAAACCATTCATCTCAGTAGGACGTTCACTGTACTTAAGTTGTACATACTTAAGTTGACTATGTGTTAAGGTACAAGGAAAAATAACAACAAAAATGAGGAATAGAAATTTATTCTAGGACACATATAAAATGTTACAGATATGCCATTCTCTAAAATAGGAGCTTTGTAATAAGGTTTTATACAATAATATAACTTCTTTATCATAATATTCTATTTTCTGAAAACCAGCAATCTCTTAGAATACTGAGGTTCCTTCAACTTTGACACAATTAACCTTAGTACAAAAAGGAAAGAAGAAAATTGCTTAAATACTATGATGCACTATTTCCCTAATATGTTGATCCTAAAACTATACAAATACATAGGATATCTATGGAAAAATCTCATCCCATTGACCTGAGGAGAGATATAATGAGGATAAAAGGAATTTGAATTTTTTAAGGTGTCTCCAGATTTTCCTACTATTTGGAAAGCTTGGAGAAAATTACCACAATGGATTCAAAGTCAAATGTGAAGAATTTTAGATTATATTCACCAGGGTGCTCATCAGTCAGTATCTATATGCATATCATTTGAATGAGCTTAAAATTGAGCTAGTACTAAAAATATTTCCTTCATTATCTATAATACAAGCAGCATAAATTCATTTATTTACATATTAAGCACCTTTTAAGTTCCCTGGAAACGTTACCACTCAGTATTGCTGAAGAACTAGATAATTATCCTCTAAGGACAAAGACAAATACAAAATCAATGAGGATTTAACTAACCTTACTTAATGACACATCTGAGAAATAATAACTTCCTCTATGTGACCTATATATTGAATATTTATAATTCATTAGTCATTGTCCTTAATTTTGTCCCTTTTAGTAGATTCTAAACACTTAATATTTACAGCTTCAAAAGTAAGTAGGAAAGTATCCACAGTTCCTTTGTAAATCTACATACTCACATAAGAAGTTAGGAATCAGAAAGTACTTCGGGATCAGTCATCACTTCCTGGTTATAACAGTAACTTTGTTAATAAAGAGGATGTATCCCAATGATAAAAATTTATACAAGAGTTGAGGCATAAAAATGTATTGCAAGACAGAAGGAACACATATATAGAATAAAAGTATAAAATTTAACAAAAACATTAAACATAGGGTTTTTAATTGTAAACAGTTTTATTATGCAAAGCTAAGAGATTGCAGAATCACATGACTGATCCACCAAGTCAACCTGAGCTTCTTCATTCTCTGGTCTAATGCCTTATTTTAGCATGAGTTCCCCGAAAATTATACAAGTAGGAGCTTAACGATTGTAACTTTAACCCAAGTAAGATGGTAGGCACTGAGAGAGGGCATCAAAGGGCAGAAGACAGAAACCACGATACCAGAAAACTAGCCAATCTGATCACACGGACCACAGACTTGTCTAACTCAATGAAACTAAGCCATGCCGTGTGGGGCCACCCAAAGTGGACGGGTCATGGTGGAGAGGTCTAACAGAATGTGGTCCACTGGAGAAGGGAATGGCAAATCACTTCAGTATTCTTGCCTTGAGAACCCCATGAACAGTATGAAAAGACAAAAAGATAGGACACTGAAATATGAACTCCCCAGGTTGGTGGGTGCCCAGTATGCTACTGGAGATCAGTGGAGAAATAACTCCAGAGAGAGTGAAGGGATGGAGCCAAAGCAAAAACAACACCCAGTTGTGGATGGGACTGGTGATAGAAGCAAGGTCTGATGCTGTAAAGAGCAATATTGCATAGGAACCTGGAATGTTAGGTCCATGACTCAAGGCAAATTGGAAGTGGTCAAACAGGAGATGGCAAGAGTGAACATCAACATTTTAGGACTCAGCAAACTAAAATGGACTGGATTGGATGAATTTAACTCAGATGACCATTATATCTACTACTGTGGGCAGGGATCCCTTAGAAGAAATAGAGTAGCCATCATAGTCAACAAAAGAGTCCAAAGTGCAGTACTTGGATGCAGTCTTAAAAATGACAGAATGATCTCTGTTCGTTTCCAAAGCAAACCATTCAATATCACAGTAATCTGTCTACGCCCCAACCCATACGCTGAAGAAGCTGAAGTTGAACGGTTCTATAAAGACCTACAAGGCCTTTTAGGATCAAAAAAGATGCCCTTTTCATTATAGGGGACTGGAATGCAAAAGTAGGAAGTCAAGAACACCTGGAGTAACAGGCAAATTTGGCCTTGGAGTACGGAATGAAGCAGGGCAAAGGCTAATAGAGTTTTGCCAAGAGAATGCACTGGTCATAGCCAACACCCTCTTCCAACAACACAAGAGAAGACTCTACACATGGACAACACCAGATGGCCAACACTGAAATCAGACAGATTATATTCTTTGCAGCCAAAGATAGAGAAGCTCTATACAGTCAGCAAAAACAAGAACAGGAGCTGACTGTGGCTCAGATCATGAACTCCTTATTGCCAAATTCCGACTGAAATTGAAGAAAGTGGGGAAAGCCACTAGACCATTCAGGTATGACCTAATCAAATCCCTTATGATTATACAGTGGAAGTGAGAAATAGATTTAAGGGACTAGATCTGATAGACAGAGTGTCTGATGAACTATGGATGGAGGTTCATGACATTGTACAGGAGACAGGGATAAAGAGCATCCTCAAGAAAAAGAAATGCAAAGCAGCAAAACAGTTGTCTGAGGAGGCCTTACAAATAGCTGTGAAAAGAAGAGAAGTGAAAAGCAAAGGAGAAAAGGAAAGATATTCCCATTTGAATGCAGAATTTCAAAGACTAGCATGGAGAGGTAAGAAAGACTTCCTCAGCGATCAATGCAAAGAAATAGAGGAAAACAATAGAATGGGAAAGACTAGAGATCTCTTCAAGAAAATTAGAGATACCAAGAGAAATTTCATGCAAAGATAAGCTCAATAAAGGACAGAAATGGTATGGACCTAACAGAAGCAGAAGATATTAAGAAGAGGTGGCAAGAATATACAGAAGAATTGAACAAAAAAGATCTTCATGACCCAGATAATCACGATGGTGTGATCACTCACATAGAGTCAAACATCCTGGAATGTGAAGTCAAGTGGACCTTAGAAAGCATCACTACGAACAAAGCTAGTGGAGGTGATAAGAATTCCAGTTGAGCTATTTCAAATCCTAAAAGATGATGCTGTGAAATATGCCAATATGCCAGCAAATTTGGAAAACTCAGCTGTGGCCACAGAACTGGAAAAGGTCAGTTTTCATTCCAATCCCTAAGAAAGGCAATGCCAAAGAATGCTCAAACTACCACACAATTGCACTCATCTCACACACTAGTAAAGTAATACTCAAAATTCTCCAAGCCAGGCTTCAGCAATATGTGAACCGTGAACTTCCAGATGTTCAAGCTGGTTTTAGAAAAGGCAGAGGAACCAGAGATCAAATTGCCAGCATCCACTGGATCATTGAAAAAGCAAGAGTTCCAGAAAAACGTATATTTCTGCTTTATTGGCTATGCCAAATCCTTTGACTATGTGGATCACAATAAACTGTGGAAAATTCTGAAAGAGATGGGAATACCAGACCACCTGACCTGCCTATTGAGAAACCTGTATTCAGGTGAGGAAGCAACAGTTAGAACTGGACATGGAACAGCAGACTGGTTCCAAATAGGAAAAGGAGTACATCAAGGCTGTATATTGTCACCCTGCTTATTTAACTTATCTGCAGAGTACATCATGATAAATGCTGGGCTGGATGAAGCACATGCTGGAATCAAGATTGCTGGGAGAAATATGAATAACCTCAGATATGTAGATGACACCACCCTTATGGCAGAAAGTGAAGAAGAACTAAAGAGCCTCTTGATGAAAGTGAAAGAGGAGAGTGAAAAAGCTGTCTTAAAAGTCAACATTCAGAAAACTAAGATCTTAGCATCTGGTCCCATTTCTTCATGGGAAATAGATAGGGAAACAGTGGAAACAGTGACTGGCTTTATTTTGAGGGGCTCCAAAATCACTGCAGATGGTGATTGCAGCCATGAAATTAGACAAAACTTATTCCTTGAAAGGAAAGTTATGACCAACCTAGACAGCAAGTAAAAAGCAGAGACATTACTTTACCAATAAAGGTCCATCTAGTCAAGGCTATGGTTTTTCCAGTAGTCATGTATGGATGTGAGAGTTGGACAGTGAAGAAAGCTGAGCGCTGAACAAATGATGCTTTTGAACTGTGGTGTTGGAGAAGACTCTTGAGAGTCTCTTGGACTGCAAGGAGATCCAACCAAAGGACTGATATTGAAGCTGAAATTCCAATACTTTGGCCACCTGATATGAAGAACTGACTCATTGGGAAAGACCCTAATGCTGGGATGACAGACGATGAGATGGTTGGATGGCATCACCGACTCAATGGACATGAGTTTGGGTAAACTCTGGGAGTTAATGATGGACAGGGAGGCCTGGTGTGCTGCAGTTCATGGGGTCAAAAAGAGTCAGACACAACTGACGACTGAACTGATCTGACTGAACTTTAAAAAAATGAATGCTTGACTACTATTGCTTCATAGATTCCTTAATAGAAAAGGGCAATGTTTATATGATTAACTCCTTTCTTACTACACTTCTCTACAGGTTGGATAAGATGCAATATTCTCAAATGGTTGGCCATAGAAAAAAAATATGACAAATGGGAGAGGCATTATGAAAAATATCTGGCACCATTCATTCTTCTTGCTGTTTAAAGTAGTTTTCAATACTCCAGGTGGCTTTGAAAACAATCGTCTCTCTCTTAATGATGCCAACCTAGAAGCCTGAACTGTTCACCGATACTACTTTTCAGTAGTTATGAAGTAGAGAGCCCAATATTTCTCTAGAGACCTGCTGGAACTTAATAGGAACTGTTGGGAATGTTGCAAATAACCCTCACTATAATGCTAAAATATACTATGTAGGCAAATACCCTTTATTTAAAAGATAGTTTATGGTGCTAATATTTTTGGAGATGAATTTTTTTTAAATTTCAGTTAAAAACTAAAACATAATTGACTTTTTATATAGAGATTAACCAACCAGGATATCACAGTTTTTAAATAATATAATATCAAATATTAATAGAAGCAGTAAAAATATAGGGGAAAGTTGTGTTTCAGAACCAGGAAGTCCTGAGTCCAAATTCCAGCTTCACCTCTTCGTTCCTGTATATTTTTGAAATAGGCCCTTCGAGGCTCAACTTGCTACATAGAGGGTGGCACCCAGCATGGAACATAAGTCAGTTCTTTTCCCTACCACAGGTGCCTTCATGAGTTTAGGGATGAGAATTCCTTATAGTTTCCTATCAGGTTACCATGTTGTTGGAATAAATCTAATGAAGTGAAAGCTTTGCAGATGGAGATTAAAAAGTGAATGGCAGCATTACTAGATACACAGAGCAAGGCTGGAGAGAGATATATTACAGGATCTTTCACAGTTCCCAGTACAAAGGAATAATTAAGAAACCAAAGAGGTAGGCATTGTTTTGAGTAAAAGGACTAAGCCAATGAAAAGGAAGACTGCAAATAAGAAAGAGAAGCAATGCTGTGAGCAGGCAAGGATGTTACAGAAAATTTCTAAGCAATAAAAATTTAACATGACACAAAATTTAATCAATACAATACTCTGAAGGCAGACAATGCTTCAGAAAGTATAGATTCATGAGCTTTATTCTTTGTAAGAATTTGCTGGTATTTTTGTAGGAGTGAGCCTGAGAATTTCAGCCCTCAGAGCTAACACTGAGCAGAGAAGGAAAGGTTTTTAAAAGCCATAAAGATATCAGGGACATCTTAAATTTCCCAAACAACTACCATATCCCTAATGACAAACTACTTCATAAATGGTTGTTCTGTATTCCATCATGAATCTGGATTTAGTTATTGGTAGGGGATTATTATCAGGGATGAATATTTTCATGTTCTATTTACACTGATAATAATATATTTTCTCTTGAGTATACTACTATACTCTCACCTCACCTCTTATGTTCTATCACCATCATATATGTGTATTATATTGCTGAGATGCAGATGGAAGACTGCTTGTAAAATATTGGAAAGAACAATATCATGTTTTCATCTCCTCTAAGAAAATAAAAAGTTAGCTTACTGACAGCAAAATAAATATCATCTTCCATGCATAGAGTTGATAGCACATGAGCCAATTATCTGAACCTTAAAGGTAGCCATAAAATATAGTTAATATACAATTTTTAATTCAAGATAAAATGTCTTATACCAATGTCTAAGGAACTAAAATACTTATTTTAAAGTCTCCAGATTAAGAAAACATTCTTAATCGAAGTCAAGCTTAAAATGTTTATGGAAAAGTGACACTCAAATTGGGAATGATACACTGGCCAGAAAATGGTCAAAGTGTAAATTTATTTTCTTTTGAGAAAAGATGCGTGTCTTACTGAACACTACAGGTAAAATGAAGAAATGTCTTTAAAAAGATTAACATTTTGAAAAGTAAAATCACTCTGCTGAGTACAGTTTTGTAAAACATTTTACTTTGACTATAGTTTTTTCACCCTAAATTTTCTGATAACAGGAAAGAAAGTTGCTCCAATATATGAAAATAACAGTATTTCAATATAACATACTATTAACAGTTGCCAAACTCCATAAGCTTATACAATGTTCCTTAACAAAATCAAACTTATCTCTTAACTTTTTAAGTAAGTGGCTTACTTATTTTTCAATAAGTTTATTTTATTTATAATCCAATAATAAAATTATGAGAATAACAATATTATGTATATGTACAACCTCATAAATATTAGTTCAATAGGTTTAGCAATAAGAATTTACTTTTCTTCAAAAATACCACAGAATTCACCCTTTCTAACATGAGCCATAAGTATAAAGCTACATTTTATAACACAGCCAAATATGCCTGCCTTTCTTTATACAAGATTATTCAATTGATCTAGCTTCAGGATATATGTATAGACATGTGTTAGCACTCCCACTGCTGTCAAATGGACCTTTTAGAAGAATGATTGCTATTCTCCTGTTAGAAAGCATTGGAATGCTTGCAGGCCCACTGGGGCCTGGTTAAATGGAATATGTCTGAGACTTCTTTTTGATTAGAGGTCTATATTTTTGTGGTTTGCAGTAACATCTGTGCATAGTTAGTTATTGCTACTCTTCATAATGTAGGAATAGGTTCCAGCAGTATTCCTAGCATTCATTTTGTATCTAACTTTTTCATTAAAATTGTTCACAATTTTATATTCTTTTTTTATGAATCCCAGATCATTCTAATACCAAAACAAAGAACAAACAAAAATAACAGAATGCAACAATGAATCAAAAGAATAATTTATTAGGAGGTTATTCCACAAATAAAAAATTACAATATAAATTATATATTATTATTATAAATTACATAAAATAAAATTTTATATATAAATTATAAATTGTTAAATTGTCAGAAATAATACATTTATAATTTATTTAAAAGATATAAATAATGACCCAATAAGACCATGCATGCCAATTGGTGGTTAAAAAAAATTCCTAAAATTGTGCAGCCATTTGTAAAGTAAAATGTGAATTGAAGAAACGGAAGAATTCAATTCTTAGAAAGATGAAACATCCTAAGACTGAACCAGGAAGAAACAGAAAATATGAACAAATCAATTACCAGTACTACTGAAACTGAATTAGTAATTTTAAGACTCCCAACAAACAAAAGTCAAAGGACCAGAAGGCTTCACAGGTGAATTCTAACAAATACTTAGAGAAGAGTTAACAGCTATTCTTCTAAAACTATTCCAAAAAATTGCAGAAGGAACACTCCTAAATTCATTCTATGAGGCCACTATCACCCTGATATCAAAGATATCATGAAAAGAGAAAATCACTGGCCAGCAAAAATCCTCAACAAAATACTAGCAAACTGATACCATTAAAAAGATCATACACCATGACAAAGTGGCATTTATTCCAGGGATGCAAAGATTTTTCAATATCTGCAAATCAACCAACATGATATACCAAATTAACAAACTGAAGAATAAAAAACATGATCATCTCAAAAGATGCAGAAAAATCCTTTTATTCATGAAGGTCCTCCAAATAGAATAAGCTTCAGGTCCCATGAAACCAGAAACTCCTGATCTGTATCTCTGAACACTGTATCTATTAATCATTTCTACAACTACAGGTTTGAAGGACACTCATCAACTTTCTAGAGCATTCACAAAATTAAGGATGACAATAAGGCTATTCCAAATTAACTGATGAAAGGAAAATAAGTGCAAAATCAACAATCCTCTACCCAAAAAACAGCAGTAATAATATCCAATAACTTTCAGTAAATATGATTTTCAACAACCACACCTAACCAAATGGATCAATGAAGAAATAAATAAACAATGGTTAACCAATACACTTTCCACACAGCCAGATAATAGAGCTCTGCCTGGGGCTTTCCCAGTGGCTCAGCAGGAAATGCAGGTTTGATCCCTGGGTGGGGAAAACCTCCTGGAGAAGGGCAAGGCAACCCACTCCAATATTCTTGCCTGAAGAATCCCATGACAAAGGAGCCTATGGACACAGTCTATGGACACAGTCCATAGTCTCACAGAGTCAGCCTCGACTGAGCACACACACAAGCTTAGCATTGTCTACATTTTATTCATAAAGCCTTAGAGTTCAAAAAAGCTAAAGTTCTTGTTGTCAAAATACCTGCCTATAGGCCAGAGTATATAAGGAACATAAAACAAACACAAATGCATTCATTCACTTGATGCTAAAAGACATCGTACTAGTTGGACCTAGAATGATTCTTCTAGTCTAGAGGACACTTTGTACTGAAGGGGTCCCCCATTCTCACTCATTGATTCTGCCTTGAAATTCTGTGGGGACTGAATACATAAACTTCATCTTCCTTCTGTGCAACTAGTTCATAGTAAAATGTTATAAGATTGTCCTTGGCTACATGTTCATCATGAAGACATTTTCTATAAGCAAAGTTATACAGCTATTTGAAATCGGTAAATACACACACACATGTGTTAAGTCCGGGCTACATAAGCTAGTACTTAGCTATATCCTAGCTAAATAACCAATAATTACAAACCTGTATTTAGCTTAGTGAGGCGAGTTCAATTTCTAGGTCAGGAAGACTCTCTGCAGGAGGGCATGGCAATCCCCTCCAACATTCTTGCCTGGAGAATCCCATGGACAGAGGAGCCTGGCAGGCTACAGTCCATGGGGTCACACAGAGTCAGACATGACTGAAGTGACTTAGCATGCAGGTCCACATCCTAGCGCCAACACCGACTAGCTGTGTGGCATCGTACATTTATTTAAATCTTCTCTGATTCACATTTTCCATCTTAACAGTTTCAATAAATCCATATCACTGGGTTTTCATAGGATTGAATGTGAGAATATATATAATGTTTCCATCCCACATAATATGTAATATCCATTGTTTTTAACAGTAATAAATGTTCACTACATTTCAGGATATAACAATAATATGATTAGCCTGATTAGTGTCATTGTTGGTACTTATGTTATTAAAATAAGAACTAGCATTAACAATGAAAATAATAATAATTATAAATGGTGAGTGGCAGTAGCAATAGGGCACGCTTAAAGTAGCAGATTCAAATATTTTATATGCCAGATGACTAAGATATGAATAAAATCACCAGAGCAGGATGAAGCAAAGGGCAAAGCACGTCATTTACTTGTATAATCTGGATCACCTCAGGAAAGTGCACATGAGGTCATACCAGTATCGAATGAGAAAGGAAGGACCATGTGCCTGCCTGGCAGAAAACAAATTTGCTCATCTTCCTGGGTACAAAAGAGTAAAAACAGACTGAGCATGATTATCTTTATCCTTTCTTGACAGCTTAATAAAGTGCTCTAATTAGTCATAGTTACTAAGCACTAACATGATCAACTCTGCTTCCTGCTGGATTGGCTTTTTTGCTAGTCTGATAACTGGTTAGAAAAGTTAATGGATCTAAACACTGTCTTTAAATAGCAAAGAATCATAACCCAGCAACACGAGTTTAACTTACTTCCAGATGGGCCACCAGTAAAGTTCACAAGTTACTGAACTGGGTCCTCCACCCTGTTCTCATCACTGTTCTACCACCATCCACTCAGCTTCCTTTTATCTTTCTCTCCCATTCTTTGTCTCATTCTTCCCCCAGATATTAGTCCTTTTACACTATCTCAATCTCTTCTACCATCCTTTTAGGGAATTAACCACCAAATTCAAGTCAACGTGTTTGAGTTCATTCCCTGCCCTTACTAAACGGTTCTCACAACAAGGACTCCAAAAACAGTGATGCTAACACCAAAGATATCACTTTCTAACTGCAGAATTATAAATTGTCAGCAGGAAAGAGTGACCACCCAACACTTGTCACATCCTACACAAACCCAGGAAACCACGATGTACCCAAGGCCCTGTGAACGTCCTTCTAATGAATCATTTCTCATGAGCCAAAATTGCTTAACTGTTATATCCAATGCAGTAACACATTTTATGCCTCCAATTACAGGTTTCTATACTCTTGGTAAATTATTTTGTGATTAGATTTCTAGTCATAGCTTCTCATGAAATATCCCCTGTGACTACACTGCAGCAACTTACAAAGGTTTCTGGGATTGTGAAGACTACATTCAATCTTTATCCATTGCATCATTTTCACAAGAAAAGTTGTTTCTAGACTTTTGTCAGCTATCATATCTTTTCTTTATCTATCACACTGGTTTCACCAGAAAAGTCTGCAATTCTTTACCCTTTTTTTTTTTTTTTAAATCCAACTACAGGTACTATTTCTAGCTCTGACTCGCCACTTTCAAACAACAGCTGTAAATAAGCAGTAAACAACATCTGAAGTAAATTACAACATTTTAAAATAAATATATTTGGCTCTGTCTCCACTATATTCAGAATTGAGTAACCAACTGGCTTATATATTCTCTGAACTAAATCCTTCCTCATAGGGTATCATCTTTAGCTTTCATTGTCCTGCATAGCTTCCTTTTTACTCAGTCCAGGGGCACAGAGAATACTTTCTCTAAGTTTAGAAAATATGCCAATACACAAACATGAAGGATGACTGTAATATTTTTTCAAGTTCAAACTGATCCAACTAATGTTCCCATTTCCTTTTTTGAAGGGTCACATGTTGTCTATCTGAAGAATCATGACTAGAGAGAAAATGTTTGCTTCACTGTGTGTCTACAAACCAGAAAACTCCAATGATTCTAAGACATGTGATCAGTTTCTATGTCTGTGAACATGGTATTACCAGGCCTGCCTATCTCCTAGGGCTGTCAAAAACTTTGTACGATAAATCATTACACAAAAGCATGAAATTCTTTTTATTATGATTAAAATGTTTATTCATCTTCCTCATTCTTTAAATTCTGCTAACACTACCAGCTGAGAGGAGGACATTTCTTATGAAAGATGGATAAATATCATCAGTATACACAAGTGAGTCTACTTAGTCTTGAGAATCTAATCTTTTAGTTATAATTATCTTAGTTTCTATTCAGTCTAATTTAAGAATTCGAATGAGAAGGCAATGTAACATACAGATTTTAGCTGGGAAAAAATTCACTCTGCCCTCAAGTTACTTACATTGTAGTTGTTATAAGATAAATGAACTGGATCATCATTTTATAAGAATATATGGAATCTTGATTATCAGTGATCTAAATGAAATGCTGCTGCTGCTGCTGCTAAGTCACTTCAGTCGTGTCCGACTCTGTGCGACCCCATAGACAGCAGCCCACCAGGCTCCCCCGTCCCTGGGATTCTCCAGGCAGGAACACTGGAGTGGGTTGTCATTTCCTTCTCCAATGCATGAAAGTGAAAAGTGAAAGTGAAGTCACTCAGTCGTGTCTGACTCTTCGCGACCCCATGGACTGCAGCCTACCAGGCTCCTCCATCCATGGGATTTTCCAGGCAAGAGTACTGGAGCAGGCTAAATGAAATGACACAATATTAAATAGTGAAGAGTTTTTAAGATGGTAGTGATGGCTATTTCAGAAGAGCAAGAATAAAATAGTGTTTTGAAATCAATCAGGTATAAGAAAATGGAGAGGATATAAAGGATTGAGAAATATTGATTAATTGCAAAAAACTAGAAGGGATATTTAGAGTCTAAGCAGACTGAAAGAGAATCTTGATGGCAAGAAATAATTTAGGCTTAAGGTTAGTGAAATTGGGTCATGAGAAGGTTTTTAATAAGAATGAGGTATGATCAAAGAAATAGTACACTTGGTGCCAATTGGAGAAAGTCTTGAAGGATTTTAAATTATTTTCATTTAAGGTGGGGTAGTCAATCTGTCCTGTTTTAGAAAAAGCAAATCTGTCTTCCAATGGTTAAGAAAAGGTTTCTTTCAAATTCCTCACTTGTCTTCAAGGCTGAGGAATAAAAATGGAGAAAATCTGAAAACAGACTAGGAACTTTTCAGTGTATCAATATAATCTGTCTCAGAAGTAAGGGGCCATTACTTTACATTTATACTAACATATAATTATATATGCACTAGCATACATGTCTTTATCAGTTATTTTATAATTAAGATATTCAGATAACGTAGGTACTACAAGGATATTAAAAAATAGAAGATGCTGTTTCTGTTTCCTAAGATTATAATTTTGTTGGGGCAGATAAAATTAGCATTAATAAAAATCTTTTTTAAAAGTTTATGTAATTGTACACAATCAATTGCCAAATAACTAAAAAGACAAACAGTACACTATTGTATATGCAGATATTTTCCAGTTTTGAAGCACTTTTATAGCAGTTTAATTTATGCTCTAGAACATGCAAAGAAAAGGAAAAATTTCCAAATGTGGCAGAAATCACATGCTTGCCAAACACTACACTCGCTCTTCTACATTCCCAATGCCCTTGCATTTGCTATGCTGTCTACTGTGCTTAGTTGCTCAGCTGTGTTTGACTCTCTGCAACCCCATGGACTGTAGCCTGCCAGGCTCCTCTGTCCACGGACATTCTCCAGGCAAGAATACTGGAGTGAGTTGCCATGCCCTCCTCCAGGGGATCTTTCCAACCCAGGGATCGAACCCAGGTCTCCCACATTGCAGGTGGATTCTTCACCATCTGAGCCATCAGGGAAGCCTGCCCTTGCAGTTAGGTAGTGCCAAGTGACAAGTTTTAGCCAACAGCTGCCTGTGGAAGGACACAGGGTCACTTCTAAGTTAAGGCAGCAAAAAGTCCACGTGGACCTGGCCAGTTTCTCTTCCCCTGCCATAGCAGCCAGTCTTTCTCTTCTGCTCCCAGGGCCAATGGGGAATCTAGCCATCACTCAAGATGTTCTAGTTAGAAATTATAAAGTATATCTATCAGCCTAGGTTCCTGAGTGACTATGGAACAACTCCTCACAACTAGGTTTCTTAAAGGGGAAGATACACACACACACACACACGTACAATTAATAAGAAATAAACTCTCATTGTATTAAGCCACTGACCCTAATTTTTATTTCTTGATAGTATAGCATAGCTTAGCCTATCTTGAATAGTACACACGAAAATGAAGATAAAGGTGCCGTGAATTGTCAAAATAACTCAGAGACTCACCTGAACCTAACTTGAGAATCAAAGAAATTTTATTTGAATCTACCTGAAAGAAATACTCATTGTGAAAAATGAAATTTTTAAAATTTACAGTGAAAAACACTCATTTTCACTGTAAATCAGTGAAAAACTAAGGCTAAAAAGTGAATGATTTGCAGAGGTATAGTAGGATGAAAAGACAAAGCTTTGAGAGAGTTACCATATTTTCTCTAGGGTACCTGGCACATTAATTTCTACTGAGGTTCAGAGATGCTGAGCCAGAACAGAAGCATTTTACCTTTAGCCTCTGTAAGTGCTAATCATCTTCCTTCACCTCCCTGAGTAATCACAACCACATACTGCTCTGTGGATGTTAAATCTAAATGATGACACCACTAGTTAAAAAACAAACAAGGTTGATTCATCAGCAAGTTAATTTTCATATGTCACCAACATTCTTTTACTGTTCACTCTCCCTGTCCTGAGTTTTTATTTGTCCATTCTCCTGCTTCTCCCCCAAATAATTCAGCTCTTAGAACTCACCTCTTCCATCTCATTAGAACTGATTCAAATGAATTCTTTTTAATGGCTGTATATGGTGTATATGTACCATGGTGTATATGTACCACAGCTTCCTTATCCATTCGTAAGTAATTAGCCTTCAACTAATAAAAATAAATGGAAAAAAAAAAGAACTCACCTCTTTTCTACACCATCCCTGGGAATAGTGCCTGCATTACCTTAGCCCCTTAATTTGCATATCAAAATTATAAATACAATGATACAATACCGGGAAAGCCAACCATGTTTAATATTGTAGTGTTTCAGCAAAAGAGATAAGGAAGTTTCAATAGAATAGATTCCTTTTACTGCCTTCATATCTGGCCAACAAAATAGAGCTGATGCAGGATAGATATCTAAGTAGCTGTGTGCATATTCTAGCACATATCTTTGTTTCTAAGACTTTTGATGAATTTTTGCTTAAAACTTAATTGGAAAAAACAACTTCATTGCAAACAGATTCCTCTTTAGCAGAGAAGCCAGGTGTGAGAGAGAATATTTAAGATTACTAATAAGGACCATTCACTGAGCAATGCTATTCCAGATTCATGTAAGGTTTTAAAGAATTGGCACATGATCTTAGAAAAAATATAAGACAGCTTATTTGCTGTACAAAAAAATCTTTAGGAAATATTAACTCCCACATTTTCTACCTGCTTCTCTAAACTATAGTTCCATCCTTAGAAAGAATATTGGAGAGATGAGGAAAAGAAAGGGAATAATTTGAGAATAATTTGAGAATCCATTAATGGTGACTATTTTTATATACATTATCTCATTCAACAGCATAAAATGTTTGAGATATCTGGATATTATTATCTCCATTTTACAGATAAGGAAATTAAAGCCCATTCATTTAAAGTTGAACAAATAGTAAACCACATCCAGTCTGATATGAAGCCTATGTTCTTTGCTGTAATTTACAATATAGTAGTATATCACTTCCTGTAAGAAAAATAACTTACTAAAATTACTTGCCAAGTACACACACTAGCAGTGCTATTCCTCAAAGGGATAATCTGCTTAGGTTTCAAATTAGTGATGCTAAATATCAATGACAGAATGATTCATGTTTTTGTGTTATCTCATAAATATACAGATGATTAATTTAAAATATATATATTTTTTCTTGCCTTGGTATTTTTCCATCCATTACTTCTGTTTACAAACTCTGTGTGTGTATGTGTGTACATATAGAATATTAAGGCAGGCAAGTTGAGAACACCAAATATAAAAAGGTATGGGAGGGCAGGACTTCCTTGTAGCTCAAACAGTAAACAATCTGCCTGTGATGCAGGAGACCAGGGTTTGATCCCTGGGTTGGGAAGTTCCTCTGGAGAAGGGAATGGCAATCCACTCCAGTATTCTTGCCTGGAGAATTCCATGGACAGAGAAGCCTGGAGGGCTACCGTCCATGGAGTTGCAACAAGTTGGACACAGCTGAGCAACTAACACACACAGTGGAGGGCATTTAGACAAACTCAGTAGAATGCCAACATTTTAATTGTCTCATCAATTTGGGGTCATCTCTGTAGCTTTTTATACTTTTCCCTGCATTGCCTGGAAGCTACACTTCCAGAATTCCTTGCCAGGAGGATTCCACACTAGATTATGCTAATGATATGCACTTGTAAGAGATCTGAAAAACAAACAAAAAAAATATCATTCTCGCCCAACAATCACAGGCAAGCATGTGTCAAACATAAAGTTAGCATAGTCTTCAGCCATTGTGAAAGTCAGCAGCTTGAGTGCCTAGGTAGCCAAGATTAGCATCAATTTCCCCAATTTTTCCAACTTTTCCATCTGCTGGGAGGTAATGGAAATTCTCTGACCATTGTCTCCTAAGTTTTCCAAGAGTATGTAAGCACCTAATTTTCTGGAATTAATTACTTCTGGCCTGGAATATCAAGAGTGGTTTCTTTGTTCCGAACCAAATCCTGACCAATGCAGTATGTTCAATAAGGACTCATTATCAGACTATCAGTTCAGTTCAGTTCAGTCACTCAGTCGTGTCCGACTCTTTGCAACCCCATGGACAGCAGCATGCAGGCTTCCCAGTCCATCACCAACTCCCGGAGCTTGCTCAAACTCATGTCCATTGAGTGGTGATGCCACCCAACCATCTCATCCTCTGTCATCCCCTTCTTCTCCTGCCTTCAATCTTGCCCAGCATCAGGGTCTTTTCCAATGAGTCAGCTCTTTGCATCAGGTGGCCAAAGTATTGTAGTTTCAGTTTCAGCATCAGTCCTTCTAATGAATATTCAGGACTGATTTCTTTTAGGATTGACTGGTGTGATCTCCTTGCAGTCCAAGGGACTCTCAAGAGTCTTCTCCAACACCACAGTTCAAAAGCATCAATTCTTCGGTGCTCAGCTTCCTTTATAGTCCAACTCCCACATCCATACATAACTACTGAAAAAACCATAGCTTTGAGTAGACAGACCTTTGTCAACAAAGTAATGTCTCTGCTTTTCAATGTGCTATCTAGGTCTGGAAACTCCCATGGATGGAGGAACCTGGTAGGCTGCAGTCCATGGGGTCGTGAAGAGTCGGACACGACTGGGCAACTTCACTTTCACTTTTACTTTCCTGCATTGGAGAAGGAAATGGCAACCTACTCCAGTGTTCTTGCCTGGTGAATCCCAGGGATGGGGGAGCCTGGTGGGCTGCCGTCTATGGGGTCGCACAGAGTCGGACACGACTGAAGTGACTTAGCAGCAGCAGCAGAACTCTCAGGGAGACTTATTGTATCCAAGTCTGAAAGGAGGGCAGTAACAGAATACGGATGCATGAGACAGCACACAGCAGTGCATAGTAAAAAGTGCTCTCTAATAAGTCTGATGCCAGTTATATGTCCAAGATCAAACTAGTCAATCCTAAAAGTATTCATTGGAAGGACTGATGCTGAAAGATGAAACTCCAAAACTTTAGCCACCTGATACAAAGAATCGACTCATTGGAAAAGACCCTGATGCTGGGATAGATTGAGGGTGTAAGGAGAAGGGGGTGATGGAGGATGAGAAGGTTGGATGGCATCACCCACTTGATGGACATGAGTTTGAGCAAACTCTGGGCGATAGTGAAGGACAGGGAAGCCTGGCGTGCTGTAGTCCATGGGCTCGCAAAGAGTCAGACATGACTGAGCAACTGAACAATGAACACAGCACAGTTCCCGCTTGTTACTGGGTTGGCCAAAAGGTTCATTCAATTTTTTCTGTAAGCTCTTTTTTTTCATTTTCATGTATATTTTAATAATAAAGATAATAATAAAATGCACGTCCAATCATGTATTCCCACAAAGTTTCCTTTCTTGACATACAAACCTCTGTGCCCACTTCCTCGTTTCTTTTCACTGAAGGATAACTGCTTGACAACGTTGACTTGGTGTCTGCTGCTCAACAGTGTGAGTCAGCTATAAGTACACATATGGAAAAACCCAAGCAAACTTTTTGGCCAACCCAATATATTAAATGATTTGGGGTAATTATAATAATCTGGTAAAACAGGAAAACACTGACAATCTAACTACAAGAAAGCAGTATATGGTGAACCCTGATGTGAGGGTGGGATATTTCAAAAGAACAGCATGTATATTATCTATGGTGAAACAGATCACCAGCCCAGGTGGGATGCATGAGACAAGTGCTCGGGCCTGGTGCACTGGGAAGACCCAGAGGAATCGGGTGGAGAGGGAGGTGGGAGGGGGGATCGGGATGGGGAATACGTGTAAATCTATGGCTGATAAGAAAAAAAAAGAAAAAAAAAAAAAAGAAATTAAATTTGTTAAGAAAAGAGTATGAGTAGTCTTAAGTTCCAGTAGAGAAGCAGAAATAGGCAAATAATAAGGAATCTGCCATATTTAGAGGCAGGGTAAACTATCACTGCCAGGGAGATATAAATGACATCATTGAAAGACTTGTGACTAATGAATATCTGCCTTAGTTATATAACATGGCTTTACCCAGTAACCAGGACTCTTTTAAGAATAATTATTCAAGCATAATTTATCTAAATTCACACATACAACTGACATGAGCCAAGTAAGGTTGACCTGTATTATATATAAAATCTTATATAATCTGTACCACTAGAAATTTTTATTGAGAGGATGCTTAGGCTAGATCTCTAAGATGTTGAATTCTCCAAGGTCTTTAAAAAGAAAGTTCTAGAAGGATCATGCTAGTAATCAATCTAACACCCCAGACTTCTCCAGAAGGGTATCGACCTAATGATATATTTATGTGCCCATTTATACTCTGTATGTGCACATGTGCACACACAGACACACACACACATAACACACCAACATACCAAAAGAACACAGACATCTGGATGGAACCCCAGTGTCACATGGCACTATGTGTGCATTCATTAGCAAAATCAGACACAATATATCTTATATTTTAACCTTTCATTTAATAACATTTGTTTTTAGCTTTTGAGTCATCTTCCCACATTTGTTAATCTATCAACATTTATTCCATGCATATGTACAACTAATTTTTCTTTACATCATTCTGATTTCTAAATTGTTAAAATTCAATACATTTCATTATAATTGGCAATAATCACACCTCAGATAAACCTCATTGGCTACGATACTGCAACTGCACAAAGCTACATTTCATTATAGTTGTATCATATAATCTCTGAGATGTTGTGTTGCTGAATCGGTCTTGTGTCCAAGATATACTATATATTAGCATTCTAGTTAGGTTTAATTTCATTTTCTAAAGTGATTGTTTCTTCAAATCCCATAAATAAATATGTAGAGCATATTTATTGCTAGTACCACTGTAATTGAAATTACCAAACTTTAAGGAATTTTTATGAACTTATGAAATCCAGAATAAATTATTTTTAAGAGAACGGAAGGATTTTAAGTTCACATTTAATTTTTTATCATTTACAATCCCTCAATTATTACTCAGCATTTTTGCATACAATTAAATGCGTAAGCTTTATTGATAGTAATTTTCTATAGCATCCATAATTAGAACAAAGTAATTTTGTCTTGTTCTCCTTACTCAACAGTTTGTATTTTAATTTCTGTGCATGCCAATAAGGTTATTCACAGAAGCCAACACAAATGTATTTCTTAAGGATTGTTTTGCTTTCTAAGTTACATGGAGAATCAGTTAGAATTCAGTTAGAATGAGTTGTGTTTGAGATGCTTATTGGAATCTGAGTGTATGAATTCTTGAATTAAGTATGGAAGATGATAATTATTCCAATCTCATTTCTATTTCATATACATAAGATGAGATAGTTTCTTCTAAGTCAGAGGGCAGAATGAATTCTCTGGGAAATTCATACATACATATTCACAAGTAATTTTCAGCTATCTGAAAATTATGTGAGGTAGGAAGGACTTCTGATAAACAAAAGAACTTCAACTATACAGACACTTCTTGGAGTTGCAAAGGAGCTATATATACTGTTCTCATCCTTAGATGCCACCAGCACCTATGGCCCTACATAGCAAATCTCATAAGCCATAAGTGTACATGTGACATCCAAAAAGCAGAGCAACGTCCACGATCCCATGTCAAAGGTACAAGGTTCAAGGCCCGACTATTCCCTCTCGCACCTGGGGAAATATAATCGTGTTTTTTCTCTGAAAGGAAAGGGTAGCAGAGGCACATCAGGAGACACAGTTTCCAATCTCACGTTAACCATATTCTTGCTCTACGACTCTGGGCAACTCATTTGACTTCTACGAATTTCTGTTTCATCATCTAAAAATCAAGGCTAATAATGCCTATCTTCTTAGAGTTGTGATCAGAATAAAAGACCTCATGAAAATGAGGGGGCCTCATAATCAATAAAACTATGTATAACAGCATCAATTATTTTCTCAACCCTTTATAGGTATAGGTTATTTCAATCTTGTGGTAGAAAAAAGAAAATACTGAAAATGTATTATGGCATAAACTAGCTAGCACCTTACAAAATCTGTTTCAACTTCTTTCTGGGCTCACAGAAAGTTTATATTTCTCTGCTCTCTTCCAGTTAGAAATGGTCATGTGATTGTATTCTAACCAATGGAGCATGAAGGAAATGATGGGGGATACTGTCGGTCTTTGTCTATAAAAATTTCCCATATCAGGTTTTCCAAGCCCTTTCCCCATTCAGTAGCTAAATGAAGATGACATCAAGGTTCCAGAAAATAGCTGAGCCATAAGGGAAAGTTGGTACATGCCAAATGACAAAGTGGAAAGCCTCTTACCAACTAGGGACAGTAGTTTTGTATTTCACATGTACAACTTACATAATTTAGTAGTACCTTAGATGAAACAGGGCTTCCCTGATAGCTCAGTATGTAAAGAATCCATCTGCAATGCAGGAGACCCTGGTTTGATTCCTGGGTTGGGAAGATCCCCTGGAGAAGGGATAGGCTACCCACTCCAGTATTTTTGGGCTTCCCCTGTGGCTCAGCCAGTAAAGAATCCCCCTGCAATGAGGGAGACCTGGGTTCAATCTCTTGGTTGGGAAGATTCCCCTGGAGAAGGGAAAGGCTACCCTTCCAATATTTAAGCCTGGAAAATTCCATGGACTGTATAGTCCATGGGGTCGCAAAGAGTCAGACACAACTGAGTGACTTTCACTTCACTTAGGTAAAACAGGAATACAGAAAACTTAAGTGTCAAAAGAAATAAGTTCTGGAGATATAATATACATTATGGTAATTATAGTTAATAATACTGTATTGTATATGTGATATTTTCTAAGAGAGTAGTATTAAGTGTTCTCATCACAAAAAAGAAGGTAATTATGTGAGATTATGGATATGTTAATTAATTTTATTATGATAAGCATTTCACTATATACATATAATCGTTACTTTGCATATCTTTAAAAATGACATTGAACTACATGGGATATACACAAACTTGTCATTCATACCTCATAAAAGCTGGGAAAAAACCTACTGTGATAGAAGGTCAAAAATATTGATATTAACTCTTATAGCTAGGTTTTGACAAAATATTATTAGGTATAATAATCCCTTGCTCTAGAGAACTAATAGTCTGTGACGATCTTCAAGGTTTGTAGAACACTTTCAGTTTTCTCAATCAATCATGAGGGGACTGAGTTAGGATCTTTCTCATTACGATCATTCCTTTACCCACAGCCACTGCTGCTCTTGCTGAAATCACACATTCTCTAAAATACAGAGTTAGCCATGCATTTCTTAACCAAAACAAAAACAAAGAAGTAAATATCAAATCATATTAAGTATCATTTAAAAAATAAAAAATATCAAGTCTAGACTTAAAATATCTACAGTACCTTGAAATCTCAAATCATTAAATAATAATTTTTAAAAATGAATATGGTTTTCTCATCTTGAATATTTATTAACCTTTCTGCCTTCTACTCTTTTTTTCTCATTCTGGAAAGACTTTGTATGTGGATTATAATATTACATGTTACTGTAGCACTTAGATAAACCTCCTCTAGCTTACCATCTGTATACATATCCTCAGTCACTTAGTCATGTCTGACTCTTTGTAACCCCATGGACTGTAGTCTGACAGGCTCCTCTGTCCATGGAATTTTCCATGCAGGAATACTGGAGTGGGTTACCATTTCTTACTCCAGGGGATCTTCCCAACCCAAGAAGACATATCCTGTGTCTACTATATATAATATTATACATAGATAATATTAATATTATCCATATATGATATTAGAGTATAGAAAACCTGTCTTTAATTTTAAAATGAAGGATAATAGTAAAGTAATATGGCTGTTTGGGCATGGCCAAGATTTCTTTGGTCAGAGAATATATTTGGTCAGAGAATATATTTCTTTGGTCAGAGAATATAAGCCTTATTAATGTGACACTGAGCTATAACCTAAACTAAGATTTAGACAAGTGAAGAATGGCTTTGGATAGAAGATTTTATATTTTAGGAGCCAAGAACTTCATAACCAAAAGCTTGTAGGCTGGACAAGAGCTGAACAGGAAGTTCAATTCAGCTATAGTATGGCACAAATGATGACTAATGCTACATAAAAGATCTCTATTATACTGGTAAAGGTAGGTCTCTTTGTTTGTTATTGCATTATGGAATAACTGTACGGAAAAAAAAATAATTCAGTCTACTAGGAGTTTCCCATGTAAATTTTCTTAAAGTGAGAGTTTTGAGTTCTTCTGATCTGTTGCATAACGTGAAGAAGTCACATTGTATAACAAACCAGTTCCTCACTCAGAAAATTAGAATTAAAAAAAAAAAAAAAAAACTTACCCAAACAAGATTGCTGATAGCAATAAGTGACAACACTACATAATCAGGATAAAGTTCTGCCTAAAGACAAAATGATATCTGGAAAAATTAATGTCACCAAACCAGTAAGCATAGATAGGACAGACTTTTGGTCTACCAACGACATCCTAAGAATACAAAGCAACAGCAGAAGACAATATAATGTGTGGTATTTTAATTATATAATTTAGTTCTCATGTATTTGTGTCTAAAGAGGAAGGTTTATTCTCTAAAGACTGTAATAGAATAAATACATAAGGAGATTTTTTTTCATAGAGGTCTTTCGATTTATTCTACTGAACTCAGATGGATCCACATTCAAATATCTCAAAGGCATGTATGAAATACACATTCTAAAAATTCCTATGTGAACATTCTCTAAAACCAAACCTAACTTAACAATAGCATTTCCCATCCTTTTCTATTGAGAAATACTTCTTAGCATGAAAACCAAATCTATTACTTCAAATATAGATTTTTCTTTCCATGTTTATTACTCATAATCCCTCAGGTAATACATTTGAAAAAGTGCCACAGCTTTCTCTTCCCTGGCTAAATAACAAACCCTCTCTTTAAAACGAATCTTGTCCCTTAATTTACCAGGGTGACATTTTTCTTTGCATAGGTGGTTAGCTGCCCCTGGATAGCAACCACTTCTGAAAGAAGATGCTTTGAGTATATTTTTATGATCTCAGTGCTTATTTTTCCCAGAAAACCATTATACATTCATGAACTGTGGATAAAGACTACATAGAATACAAACATGATAATTAATTTTCACAAACTATATTAAACAGTATACCACAGAAGTAAAAAACAATTAAGTATATGTATATTTATATATTTGTGTGTGTGGTATTAGAACTATTTTATGACAAATGAAATTGGTAATTTTAATTTTGATTTAATACTGCCTGTTTAATATTCATTGAGCCATAAGACCATACACTAAAAACTTGATAACTCCCCAAATCATTTGCACATATTCATTTTACTCCTTATGTAATGCGTCAAAGAAAATTGCTTGTTTCCTGTAACAATATTTCTATAATTATTTCAGAACCAATCATCGGTCAACACATTTCAACAGATCTCAGGTTGGAAACGTGCACAAAAATGCTTACTGCTTGAAAGAAGTTTAATTTTATTTTGAGTAAATAAATTCATATAATAATTTAGATCAATGTTTCCCAAACTAACCTGATATAAAGAATCTTTCAGCTTTTTTCCTAAGGAATGTCCATGGTGAGGACCAGGAGTAAGTATGATAAGAAGCACTCAGTGATTCAAAATGAGGAAACACAGATTTAGACTAAGCTGAGTTCTCCTACTCATTCATTCATGTAGTCATCAATTCATTGTTTTATTCATTCAAACTTGGCACATTTATGTATTAGATGTAATAGGATATATAAAACATGCTGCTAGGATCACAAATAAGTGAAATGAAATATGATAAATTCTTGACTGAAAACAGATACAGGGTTGCAGTAGGTACACAAAGGAAGTTGTGTACCCTGCCTGAGACGTTGGGTAAAGGTCAGTTCGGGCTTCACAGAGAAAATAGCACTTGAACCATATCTCAACTGAGTAAGTGTTCACTAAATCAAGAACTGAGGAAAGAACATCCTACTAAGAGAAACCGATGCTAACCATTGTGCAGAATAAATTGGCTGAGGACGAAATTAGAAAACATATCTTTTGGGGAGACTATTTAGAAAACTTACAACTGCCAAGGAAAACTAAGCTGAAGCAATGAGAAATGGTTAAAGGAGAGAAGAATATGCAAAATTAAGGATTGAGGGAGGGTAAATAGAGCATTACTATTCAATCAATATAGTTTTAGTTATGCAAGATGATTAAATTCCAGAGATCTGCGGCTGTACAACGTTGTACCTATAGTCAACAATACTGTATTCCACCTAAAATTCTGTTAGGAGAGTAGATATCATGGTAAGTGTTTTTAACCACATTTTCTTAAAGGAATTATTGGATCTGGTAATTGATTAGACACAAGATAATGGAAGGAGAGGAAATAAAAGAATCCACAATTGTGTTGAGTCTGCGTAAAACAGAGATGGTGCTTTTATTTCCAGGTAAAGAGAATGATAAAAAAAAAAAAAAGACCAACTTTGGGGAAGAAATAGGAATTCAGTCTTGTACAGGTAAAGTTGGGGACATACAGGTGGATTTGTCCATTAAGCAATTGAATACGTAAGTCTTGGATGGATAACTGAATTTAGAGGCATGGATTTGGAAGGCAGTCACAGGTGAACAGTGAGTGAGGTCTTAGGAGTGGTTAAAATAATACAAAGAATTTTACAGCCTGAGAAGCAGATTAGGAATAGAACTTTAGCACATCCTACTGTTTCAAAACTGAGTGGAAAATAGACAATAGGAGAACAAGAAGAGAGTGATATTGGGAAAGCTAAATTGAGAGAATTTAAATGATACCTCACCAGCAAATGGCCCAAATATATCAGAAAAAGAAGCAAATATGCCATTAGATTTGGCCATTGAGAGGTCAGTAATTGAAAAATGGCATGAGTCGAAGGAGTAGGAGGTAAACAGGAAACGAGAAAGTAGGCTATGGTCTCAAACTTGATTAGTAAAAAGAAGAAAAAGCTGCAGGTGGCAGTGAATGTATACACTTTTAAAGAATCAGAGAATCTCAGAATTTAAAAGATTTGGAGAAAGCATCTGGTACTTTTCTTTTAACTCTAATGCAGAAATCATTTCCAAAGCTTCCCTTTCAGGTACTGGGGTCCAACCTCTCTGCTTGAATATTTCCAGGAATACAAAGCTGATTAACTCAAAAGATATTTCATTATACTTGTACTTGAAGTGTAAGATATATATAGAATAAGACACACAAAGTGATGCTGAATACTCATAAACTGAATGTGCCTATGTAAGCAATATCTAAGAAGAAGTAGATATTATAAGCATATGGACATGCACAACCATCCCCCACTCCCACTAACAGTAAGGAATTTATCTTTTTCCTATTCTTAAAAACATTCTTCTCACAATCACAATTATAAGCACATCTTTATCTTTTATCTCAGTTTGCTAAAAGGAACAAAATAAGAGCAACCAATATCTTGACTTTTAAATATATAGATTAAGTCTCGTTGGTATTTGAACTGTGTATAAATATAAATAGAATAAATAAATAAATATAAATAGAAGCTTACATTTTGTTGCATCTAGTCTCTTTCACTCAACATTATGTTTATTAGTTTCATTCATATTGTTATATGTGATAGATATTCAGTCCCATAACTAAAATATTTCATTGTGTTAATATGCCAATTTATTGTTCTATTGACAGCCATTTCTTTGGCACACTATTAGAAAGAAGCCTGCTAGGAACATTCTACTACATGATTTTTGGTTAACTTATATATATATATATTTCTCTTACATGTAAACCTGGAAGTAGGATTGCTGAGTCACAGAATATGCATTGCAGATGCTGCCAAAATTCTTCCAAAGAACTTGTTTCAACAAGACATACACCAGTAGATCATGAGAATTTGTTACTCTACATCCTTGTTCAACACATATAATATTGTCTACCTTTTTCATATTAGCCATTCTAATGAATACGTTGTATTACCACATCTTAATTTGCATTACTGTAATGACTAATGTAGTTGAATAACTTTTCACATATTTGACTATTTGGATATACTATTATATGAAGGGCCTGAGACTTTTTTTCATTTATCATTGGACTACTTCTCTTTCTTACTTGTAGGAGTTCTTTATATAATCCAGGTATGAGTCGTTTGTCAGATATGTGTATTAAGAATACCCTATTCCACTCTACGAATGTCTTTTCATTTTCTTAATAGTGTGCTTTGATGAAAAACAGTTCTTAACTTTAATATAAGCCAATCTATACATTATTTTCTTAATTGTTATTGCTTTGTGTTTTAATTAAGAAATCCTTCCCTATGCCAAGACATAAGACTTTCTTCTATGTTTGCCTCTGTTTCCTTCCATTGTAATTATCCCTTCTACTGTGTTCCCTTCTTTCTCATAACTTGTGTGTGTGTGTTCTCGATTGCTCAGTCACGTCCAACTCTTTGTGACCCCATGGACTATAGCTCACCAGGCTCCTCTGCCCATGTAGTTTTCTAGGCACGAATACTGGACTGGTTGCCATTTCCTATTTCAAGGAATCTTCCCAATCCAGGGATGAACCCACATCTTCTGTGTTTCTTGTGTTGGCAAGCAGAATTCTTTACCATTGTGCTACCTGAGAAACCCTTCTCATTAATTACCTTCTTTGTATCATTCAAATTTATATCATTCCCCTTATTTCTATTAACATTTTATTTACACTTTGTTCATTCTTTTAGGTTTTATCTGAAGAATTGTCATTCATTTTTGAGTTAGATCAATATAATACAATTATTACTTTTATCATCTATATTGTTAAATCATAGAAATTTCTAACCCCACTTATGCCTTCTTGCATTTTGTGTTTCTACTGTCACTATTGCTCTATCTGCATTTTAAACTCCATAAAGCATTACTCTTATTCAGTTCAGTTCAGTTGCTCAGTCGTGTCCAACTCTTTGTGACCCCATGAACCACAGCATGCCAGGCCTCCCTGTCCATCACCAACTCCCGGAGTTTACCCAACCCATGTCCATTGAGTCAGTGATGCCATCCAACCATCTCATCCTCTGTCGTCCCCTTCTCCTCCTGCCCTCAACCTTTCCCAGCATCAGGGTCTTTTCAAATGAGTCAGCTCTTCGCAACAGGTGGCCAAAGCATCGGAGCTTCAGCTTCAATATCAGTCCTTCCAATGAACACCCAGGACTGATCTCCTTAAGATGGATCTCCTTGCAGTCCAAGGGACTCTCAAGAGTCTTCTCCAACACCACAGTACAAAAGCATCAATTCTTCAGTGCTCAGCCTTCTTTATAGTCCAACTCTCACATCCATACATGACCACTGGAAAAACCATGGCCTTGACTAGACAGACCTTTGTTGGCAAAGTAATGTCTCTGCTTTTTAATATGCTGTCTAAGTTTGCCATAAGTTTCCTTCCAAAGGGCAAGCGTCTTTTAATTTCATGGCTGCAGTCACCATCTGCAGTGATTTTGGAGCCCAGAAAAAATAAGGTCAGCCAAAGTTTCCACTGTTTCCCCATCTATTTGCCATGAAGTGATGGGACTGGAAGCCATGATCTAGGTTTCTGAATGTTGAGACTTAAGCCAACTTTTTCACTTTTATCAAGAGGCTCTTTAGCTCTTCACTTTCCAGCTTGTGATTCTTCCAGCCCAACGTTTCTCATGATGTACTCTGCATATAAGTTAAATAAGCAGGGTGACAATATACAGCCTTGACATACTCCTTTTCCTACTTGGAACCAGTCTGTTGTTCCATGTCCAGTTCTAACTGTTGCTTCCTGACCTGCTTACAGGCTTCTCAAGAGGCAGGTCAGGTGGTCTGGTATTCCCATCTCTTTCAGAATTTTCCACAGTTATTGTGATCCACACAGTCAAAGGGTTTGGCATAGTCAATACAGCAGAAATAGATGTTTTTCTGGAACTCCCTTGTTTTTTCAATGTTTAACAAAGTTCATGATCATTTATGTTTCTAATTACAAGTTTCAGTGTTCCTCAATTGCTCTGACATTTCCATTGCTCCATTTAGGGTCATTCTTCCACTTATAGAAATTCACTTTAGTATTACTTTTAGCACAGGCATGATAGTAATGAATTTTCTCCATTTTTATTTTGTTTTTGTAGTTTTGGTTGAACATTTTGGTCAGAAAACATCTTTGTTACTTTACTTTTGAAGGACTTTTATTTGTTATAAAAGTTTGTAAGCTGGCAGTTCTTTGCTCTCAACACTCTACATTCTATTTACCCTCTATCTTCTCTTCATTCTCAAACTTATTCTGCTCTTTTAGGTAATGAGTCCTTTTTCTTTGACTGCTGGTAAGATTTGTCACTTATTTATTTCTATTTATAAGCCATGGCACTCCCTGGATTTTGATTGAGAACCTGATAGATATTTATCTTCTCAGCTCTGAGAGGACACAAGTACTTTTTCAGAAGTTTTCAGCTTATTTCCTCATGATAGCTTATGGTGAATGTACGTTGGATTTATGATCTCTGAAGAAGATTTAGCTTCAGGACCAGGGACCAGGCTTGATCATGCAAGAGCTTTTGTGTAGCAGAGTTTTATTAAGTGGAAAAGGGACAGAGATAGCTTCTGACATAGACATCAGAAGGGAGACAGAGTGTTCCCCTTGCTAATCTTAACAAGGGAGTTATAATTTTTTAATTAGTTATTACAATAAATCAAAAAAATGCCTCAAGGTTGTAAATATCTTACTAGACCCACTCTCATAATATACATTTTAAGATAACAGGATTAGTCCAAAGGTTTTCAGGAAGGAGAAACCTATCCTCAAGCAGGATACATTATTGTTATATAATCCTTACTAAGGAATGTAGGAAAAAAACGTTTGTCCTTCCCTCCTCCTTGAGAATTCCAGACCCCTATGTCCTCCTTGAGAGCCCCAGACCCCTTTCTCCTCCTCGGGGACCCCAGACTTCTTA
This sequence comes from Cervus canadensis, assembly GCF_019320065.1. Taxonomy (NCBI): domain Eukaryota; kingdom Metazoa; phylum Chordata; class Mammalia; order Artiodactyla; family Cervidae; genus Cervus; species Cervus canadensis. The sequence goes on along the minus strand of NC_057393.1, from coordinate 69,938,052 downwards.
TCAACCTGCCTAGGAATTGACTCTCATTCAGGCCTAAACAACTAGATAATCTGCTTGCAATGCAGGAGACCCAGGTTTGATCCCTATATTGGAAAGATCCCCTGGAGAATGGAATGGCAAGCCACTTCAGTATTTTTGCCTAGAGACTCTCATGGACAGAGGCGGCTGGTGGGCCACAGTCCATGGGATCTCAAAGAGTCACAGTACAGAGTGACTAACATCTTCACTTTCACACAAACAACTAAAAAATTTGGCAAGTGTCTTCAAGAAGTGTTTAGCCTTGTGTTTGAGTTTAGCATCTCTCTCCCACCAAATCCTTTCATTAGAATGTTTTCTAAATACCAAAAGTCTATGGAAGCTTTCACTCTGTCTTTCAGAAGCTTTTATCCTAGTTCCCCTGCTTCTTATGTGGCCTCAGAACACAGCAAACCCCACGGAGAAAACTGGCTATGTGTTTTAGATCCCTCAAGTTTCCAATCTGTCATCTCAGCCTTGTACAATCACTGAAAGTTTCTCTGGCCTTTCTTACTTCCAGAAGACATCTTTTGCCTGGGCCTCACCCAATTCCTTGGCCACACTACGAAACAGCAAATGCCCTCAGGATAAAAATATGAGTCAGCAGCCCAACTTAGAATGATTTTCCTCCCTCAAACTTTAGTTTGTTTAATCCTTGTTGCTTCAGTTTTAGGAAAAGTGAAAAGTGAAAGTGAAGTTGCTCAGTCATGTCCGACTCTTTGCGACACCAAGGACTACAGCCCGCTAGGCTCCTCCATCCACAAAATTTTCCAGGCAAGAATACTGGAGTGGGTTGCCATTTCCTTCTCCAGGGGATCTTCCTGACTCAGGGATTGAACCTGGGTCTCCCACATTGCAGGCAGATTCTTTACCATCTGAGCCACCAGGGAAGCTTCAGCTCTAGGAAGTACAGCTAATTTATTTGGTTTGTTCTAGGTATTACAAAAGAAAAACTAGTCTGCCATAAGCTACCTGGAAATGAGAAAGCAATTACATGTTAATGGCTCTAACTGGTTTTCAAAACTTATATTAAAACAAAATTGACTCTCCTTCATTTTCTACTCTTCGTCTTAATTTTGAAGCATATATCAACATAGAAATACTTTATCCTCATATATTTCTTCATATTTTTGAAGAATTGTCTCCTTTAAATCTTTCTCTCTTCACACTAAATACCAATAAATTCTAAACTTTTTTTTATACATAAATCCTTTGCCTTCCTGGTCATCATCTTCAGGGAACACTCCAGATTGTCAGTATCTCTCTTAATAAACAAATCTGAACAAATATACTAGATTCTGTCATTAAATGCAACGAAGGAAAAAAGAGAATCATATAATGATTAATATAGTCATAAAAGAAGTTATCTGATAAGCTCTTTTAAAAATCACATGAATAAGAGCAAAAAAATAGCATAAAGACAGAAAAAAATTATACAAAATAGAGACAGAAAAAATGGGATGAAAGCTTCCAAAATGAATAAAAGCTCATGAAAAATGCTAAACAAAAAACACATTATAAGACACATGAACCCCAAGGTTCATAGCCACAGCCACACTATTTATAATAGCTAGGACATGGAAGCAACCTAGATGTCCATTGAAGGATGAATGGTTAAAGAAGTTGTGGTACATATATACAATGGAATATTACACAGCCATAAAAAGGCATGCATTTGAGTCATTTCTAGTGAAGTGGATGAATCTAGAGCCTGTTATACAGAGTGAAGTCAGAAAGAGAAAAACAAATTTTGTATATTAATGTATATATATGGAATCTAGAAAAATGGTACTGATGAACCTATTTGCAGGGCAGGAATAGAGACAGAGAACAGACTTTGGACACAGCAAGGGAAGAAGAGGGTGGGACCAATTGATAGAGTAGCAACAAAACACAAACATTGCCATATGTAAAATAGATAGCTGTTAGGAAGTTGCTGGATAACACAGGGAGCTCAGCCTGGTGCTCAGTGACAAACTGGAGAGGTGGGCTGGGGCGGGGGGTGGGTGGAGGTTCCAGAGGGAGGGGACATAAATATACTTATGGCTGGTTCACACTGTTGATGTCAGAAGCCAACACAATATTGTAAAGCAATTATCTTCCAATTAAAAATAAATTTTAAAAAGCATACTTTATTCTTTTTAGACTCTTTTCCCTAGGCTATCTCCATTCATTCTCATAGTTCAATCACATTTTATAGGTGAGTTAACTCAGAGGATTTCGCCCAATGTCAAAAATATAGTTAATGGTAAAAGGAATAGATACATATGTATGTCTAACTGAATCATCCTACTGTACAACTGAAACTAATACTACTACATCAACTATACTTCAATATAAGATAAAACTTTTTTTTTTAAATGTAATTAATGGTAGAGAGTTTCTCGGTTTAGCCAGAGATATTTATTACATAGCTATACTCAATCTACTGAATTATCCAAATAATGGCAAGTAAGCCTTTTAAACTTTACCATAAAAATTTAGATAGAATGACCTTCTAAAAACACCAACAATTCAATTATTCAAAGATAAATATGTATAGTTAAGTTCTCTCCTATACTAGCTAAAGACACGTATATAGAACCACAAAATACTTAATACCTTAATATCACTAAAGTTTTAGAGAAGGGAGATTAACAGGATTTCAGTATATACATATTTCTATATCTCTATTTCACATTTAAGAATCAAGCTACCCATTAAAATGGTCATAATTTTAAAGTAGATTTAATTCTAGAAGTATGCAGCTTTCTACCTCCCTTTTACATATTAAGCAAATGTCTGTGTAGTTGATCTCCTCTCTTTAAATACCTAGGGACGCATTTAGCACCTGAGGTGGTTACTTTGAGCTTCTAATAATGTGTTTGTTTTCCCAGAGCTGCTGTTGCCTGAACAATTCAAAGATTCATTTGCAGTTACTCTGGTTTAGGGAAGAGGGATATAAATTTGGCTCTTTGGGATTGCTTCTAAGAAATTTCTCTATATAAACGCCATTTAGAATGTTCTTAACTGAGGAAGTTTAAAGTGAAATATAATGGCCAAAAATCTTAAATTTGAAAAAACCTCAAATCTCAAAGCCCCCTTTACCAGTAATTAGGAATAGTAGTGATCTAAAATTTAAAACAGGACAGAGTATTTCATTCCACAATTACAGATGAGATTAGGGAAATAATTTAACCTGAGAGAAAGGTGCCAGTTTTATTTAAATTCACAGTAAGGAGTAAATGAGAGCAGAATTGACTTGAGCCCAGGCACAGGTTTGACACCTGTCATTATTAAGATGGGAAGGAGACATTTAAGGAAAAGGGAAGCCGAAGACATTTAAGACAAATGTTTCTAATGTTATGAGACTGCATACTTGAAGTGTTGCCAATGTTTAATATTTTCTCTAAGTAAGATACAGATGAAACTCTCCAGTTCAGGAAATTAAATGGGCCCAAACTGCCAGTAGGAGGCAAAGGAAGCTATTACAAATATTGGGAAGTCTGAGTTAACACAGAGAACCTGATATGTTGCTGGCACCTTGTAAGTGCTCGTTACTATTAATTGAGTTGAATATGAATTGAATTGTGGCTTTACTAAAAGCATACTTCCTGAGTTAGGAGGCCTTAGCAAACAGGGCCAAAAATTAACTCACAAATTCAAAGCCATCTATTTTTAAAATGCATGATAAGCAACACAGGAAGCTTTTACAAATAGCCAGCAAAATCTGAGCTTTCAATCAACAATTTCTTTCACTGAAGGTGTAGAGCATGGAACAGATCCAGAAGCACAGATGGTATTTTTCATCTGCACATGCAATTTCCTTTTTCTCCATTTTTATATAAACCTCTCTCTCATTTTTTTGAAGAATGATAGAATTTACCAGTAAAATTCAACACTACTTACAGCCTCTGGAAATGTTGTTCACCTCCATTTCACATTTTTAGCAGCAATTTAACTGTCTTTCAGTATGTGTAGAAAGATCAGGGAGGGGGGCAACTTTATAATCTCCCCTTTACTATACTTGAATAATTTCAGAAGCTTTAATTCCTCCAGGGATCTAAAACTTCTCTGGCATTTAAAGTAAGTGCCTTTGTCCACACTTATCCCTATTTTCTTTGGATTAGGGATACCAACTATTCATAGAATCTTAAGGCCAAAATGAATCTTGGAGGTCATGTTGAGCTGCTAGTGACTTGCTCAAGGTCACTTTGCTGGTTAGTGCGGGGAAGGTGAGACAAGTACGCTTGCATCACACTTCACAATTCTAGAGCCTCATGTACAAAGATCAATACATAGCTGTATCTCCAAAAAATTCATTTCCAGGACTCCACCAGGATGGATACCCGTTATTCTTCTAAAGTGAATCAGATTCATTTGAGGATGAAAAGAAGTCTGATGTTCAAAGTCCAAATACCATGGTTTATAACTGGCGAACTGGTACAGCATGGTGATAATAATAGTAATAGTAATAATAATAATAAAATAGATGGAATGAAATTCCAGATACCCAAATACAGTATAGGAAAATAAATAAAAATAAAAGTTGCTCAGTCATGTCTGACTCTTTGTGACCCCACGGACTATATAGTTCATGGAATTCTCCAGGCCAGAACACTGGAGTAGGTAGCCTTTCCCTTCTCCAGCAGATCTTCCTGACCCAGGAATCGAACCAGGGTCTTCTGCATTGCAGGCAGATTCTTTACCAACTGAGCTATCAAAATGAACTTGTAAATTTTGGTAAGGAAACAAATAACATAATGCTACAACATAAACTAGAAAAATATTTTAAAAGGAATCTCATTTACCTTTGGAAAAACACCCAGTTGTAATTAACAAAATGAATTAATATATCCGCTGATTGCTATGTTAATGACTCTGGCCTAGACCTCTCTTCAGAACTGAACAAAGCTGCTTCGCAACATCTCCATTAAGCTATGTCAAAATCTCTGCATCTTTATGAAGTCTAACACTAAACTTACAGACAAAGCAACTGTGAATCACCCTTGCAATGTCCTGTTCCAGTGAATGCCCACATCAGGACACTCCTGCACCCAGAAACCTAAACATCCTTGAGACGGTCTTCTCACTCAGTCCCAATTTCTAATCCTTTTCTCTACAGAGAGGATCCAAATCCTGTCCCTCTTCAGAAATGCTCTAGAAACCTGACAAAATCTCTCTACCTCCTGGCCACCAGCCCCATGCATGCTGCCTTCTCACCTTCCTAATGGATCCTTCAGTAGCCTCCTAACAGCTGTGCAGATATCTACTCTTGACTTTAGCTATCTCTCTTCTTCAGAATTATCTTTTGGTAAATACAAATCAGTTCATGCCACTTTCCCACTTAACATTCTTCATTGGCTTTCAATTGTTTTATGCTAGCCCACAAGCCCTTTAAAAACCCCTCAAAATATCATTAAATGGACTACAAGGAGCAAGTGATGTGTCCCTGATGACCTCCTAAATCCATCTCCTTCTGGCCATCACCATTCCAGTCCCACCCTGTAATTTCTTGTCCAGCCGTTCCAGACCCCCTTCCTGTAACCTGCCCTGATCCCTTGCACAGTGTTTATGTCAGCCTGAAAATGCCTCCTCCTCCCTTCTCTCATCTCAACTCCTATGAAACTTCCTTAGGGACACCTTCCATGATGTCCGTCCCTCAAAGACTAGTTCCCTGTACTTTTCCTCCATGACCAATACCAAAATTTATAATAATATATTTGTGTGACTATTTGTTTAATTGTGTATGCCCTTACTATAATATCTGTTTCTATTTACTCATCCCACTAATACTTAGAACAGTAGCTGGCACATAATATTCAGTGATCATTTATGGAATGAATTAAGGAATAATTCAATAGAGAAGAAGAAAAGGGAGGAATTGAGGGAAGGATGAGAAAGAGAGCAGGAGTGACTTTTAATAAAAAATTCACCAAGAGCTTAGAAAGTTCCATTTCAGGCTTATCTGTTAGCTTGGATAATTGTGGGCTGATAGGAAACATACTAGGTCATAGAGAGCACAATCACACTCTGACCAAGTCTATCCAAATTAAGCAAACTTTGAACAACAACATGCAGCAGTATCTTGAATGATATGTGTGTGTGTGTGTGTGTGTGTGTGTGTGTGTGTGTAAAACATCTTTAGACTTTTTACTTAGATCAATTAACACCCTAAAATAGGCACAAAGAGTGACCTTCCTTTAGTGAAGCTTGAAATCCTGGAAAGATTCATGTGTACTTTCCAAGACTCTACGGCTACCACACCTACTAACTGGCCAATATACAGTATGGAAAGACCTAAAGCATGATTGCCATAAAGTTTATGCATATCCATTTGTGTTTCTAAGAAAGTGAAGAAGGAAATGATCAGCAGGAAAGTGACTGAAGGAGATACCAACAAAACGTTACTCCTCTTAAATTATTTAGGAAAACAGTCAAGGCAATTATTGTGGGGTTGTTTTTTTTGTTTTTTTTTTTTTTTTTTGCTGATGTCTTCTTAAAAGACATGAAATCCTAAAATTCAGGGTGAAGCTAGCAGGCCAAATATAATTATAAGAGTGTGAGCGTGCAGAAGCAGAGAGAGACCCCCCCACCCCCCAAAAAAATGCCAATGCAATGCGGTAGAGCACTTCATTTGATTATGTGATTAGAACAGTGGTATAATTTGGCTCCCATTAAGAGTTTTATGAAACTGGGATACATTTTCTAAAACACTCTTAATCCACTTCAACTACAACCTACACCATGAATTTAATGTCACCAACAATTCATACTACTGTATGAAGACAGGGAATAATCCATATTTATAAGTTTTAGAGACAAGATTTGCATTCCCAGTTTGGTTTCCCTCATGCTCGGCTGGCTGTATTTTTCGTGTGGGAATATAGGCGAGGTTGATTTATGAGCACTTGCATAAGCTTTATAGAACAAGGTAAGAATCCTAGGAACTGAAGAAACCATCATAAACACAAATACCAATGCCCACGGTCCAGCTTACTGCCAACTTTCTGCCATAGATACAGAAGGATACAGCGACACAACAAGGCCTACATCTAAGATCTGGGAGAAGTGCAAGCTCAGATAAAACTAGTATATCTAGGTTTGGGATGCCTTGAATAAACCAACAGACGGACAAATATCTCCTCAGGACCAGGCAAGACAATAGAGAAAGCAAAGTAGTTGCTCTCAAGTATCTGTGATATAATTAGGGAGATAAAATATAACTCATGACAAAATAGTAACTAACACACAGCAGCATGTATGAAGCACCAGGGGAGGAGTAAAATGAAAAATTGCCACAGTTCAGAAGATGATATTTATAGATATTTTTTGGTGTTTCACCACCCCCACCCCCATACAGTAGGTAGAATTTAACCTAGCTCCTGGCAGGATCGAGAGGCAGGGAAGAATTTTCAAGAGGAATCCAAGATGAGTGACAACCCCAAATGCTTGCAGTTCTTTATAAAGTGCCCCCTTCTCTCAAGACAAAAAAAAAAAAAATCATCCTGTCATATAAACTAGGGGGTTGTTTTGTAGGTTAGAGACATTTTCTGCTATATTAGGTTTTGAAACTGTATTTTTCCACTTATCTTAGAGCATCTATGGGGGACGGGGGGTGGAAAGAAAGCATCAGCAGGTTAATGTCTACCTTTCACAGAGAGTTTGTTGTTGTTGTTGTTGTTGTTTATAGTTTAAAACAAAACTACTGAAGTATGGAACAAAATTGTGGAAGTCAGGAAAACATATGATGAAACTGATGTTAATTTTTAAAAAAAAAAGCTGTACTATGTATACAATTCCCACTGGTTGTTTTATTAAGTTCAGACATCAGAATAGATTTGCTGACACAGTTTTTTTCATCTTCAGAGAGGAAAGTTATTATTTTGTTATTTATCATTTTTATGCTTAAGGCTGCTCACTGGTATTTAATCAGCAGGTATAATCTATTTAATTTGATAGATAATGCATAGAAAACTGGGAGTGATGTGCCTAAAGCTAAATTGCAAATAAGTATCCCATACCATAATTAGAACTCTCAGTCCTTTTTACTTAGTTGAATATTTGATATCTGAACTATGATACTTTCTACCAATAAGCCAACAATTCTAATAATGTGCAAATGCTTCTCTCTCCTTCTTGTTCTGATAGAGTTTATACATTTTTGAGCACCTCAATTTGATTGCATATCAAATCTAGATTAATGTGGCAACAGAAATAATTATTGGAAAATGACTAACAGAGCATTTTAAAAGTGCTCAATTCTCTAAGCTCATTTCAGCTATATATTGAATGGTGATACATGAGTGACAAGCAATGGACTCTGCAGAAAAAGATCAGAAGATATGATGGAGTGTTTCAATCAGGAAAAATGTTATAGTCATCCATTTCATTTATTGAGAACTTATTATTTCAGAAAACACAAATGCATTATCTCCACAGCTAACAACAAAACTTTAAGGCAGGGATTATTATATCCATTTAACAGACACCAATACTGTAGCTCAGAAAGGTTAATTAACTTGCCCAAGATGCCCACCTAGTAAGTGATGGAGATTGACCCCTTTTTCCCTGTCCTCAGTGGGAGTACCTAGTTCCTGACCCAAGGCCCTCATCATCTCTCACCTTCCATTTTACTGTATTCTCATAACCTTATTTCTTATAAGTGTAAGAAATACACTTATTTCTGCTCCTCCATGTGCATTGTTTGGTACTGCCATTGTGTGTAGTTTCAGTCCTTTGGGCCACCATGTCACCAGAGGTCTCTGTGCCTCTGCCTGGAATGATCTTTCTGCTTTTTTCCTAAGAGTTCTTATTATTCAAGGCTCAGCTCAGAAGTCTCTTTATGGCCTTTCCTGATCCTAGCCTAACAAGGCTGACTGTGCCCTTCTCTGAGGTCAGTAAATAACCCAGTTAAAGGCTGAGCTTACTCATTTTTATGTTTATATACATGGAGGTCTCTTAGAGACTGGGAGTTTCTTGAAAACAGGAACCATGCCTCAATTATCTTTGAATTATCAGGGTCTAGCACAGTTCCTGAAACCGAGTTATATTCAATAAATAGAATACTTATATAATTTTGGATAGAAGCTTAAGCCTGACCCAAAGTGATTGCAAATGACATGGAGCATGTTGATCCTTTGCCCATTATAATGTAATTTAGGTTGCAGTCAGCACTCTTAAGAATCAAAAGGTTTTCTTCAATGCTACAGAGAGAATTTTTAAAAATTAGAAACCAGAGATTTTTCATGCTACATTTTAGTTAAAAATTAGATCAGTTAGTTTCATTTGGTGTTCATTTCCCTTGTTACATTTATTAATTATCAAAGATATTACTTGGTTTGAACAACTGCTTGCTCCCTATAGTCCATCTGGGCTTTCTTCTCAATAATGCATTGAAGTCATAAGTACTAGATTTATTGCCTCGGTGATTTCCATAGCACAAAGTATGAATTCAGTACAGCACTGAGCAGAAGGGAGAGCTAATGGGTAAGGCAGAAAATGCTTAATCAATATCACTCGTGGCATAAGTTTAAAACCCTAAATCCCCAAGCAGATTTTGTAAAGGGCTGCATTCAAGGCCCCAGTCTCTAGAAATGCATTTACTGTACCATGAAGTTCAGAATCATTTTCTTTCCTCCCAAACTCTTGATTACTCCACAGACCTCTTAAGGATACACTGAGTCTCTGAACAACAATTCAGTTGGCCCACAGGAGAAGAGATCCCTGAAAGAATGAAGTGGGAATATATTATTATTTCCAGATAAGACATCAGCCCTGGAACTGGTAGAAGCACCTTCTAACCTGAGTAGTCCAGAAGGGATGGGCCACAATATCACTGAGTCAAGAGACTGACCAGATCTCGGTGACTAGGAGCCATCTACCTCCTGTATTAACTAAGCAATCATAAATAGGAATTTAACTGGAAAGCTGAATCAGGCAGGCATTTCTGATACAGTCAGGCATTATGACAGAAGCCACCTGTGTGTTCTGACAATAAAGCAGGTGTGCACCAAAGGATCAAGAGGTGTGAGTGTGATCAGGGACCCACAGCATTCTGATACAAAGACTTCTGCATTATTAAACTTCTGGCACTCTGAATCCCTTTAAATACCCATAGGAACTATCTGATTTATTAGGAGAAAAGTCTTGCTTTCATCCAAACCATGTTGCTAATGTCCTCAGGTAAAAAGAAAGGGTCTAAAGGGTAGCCCCAGTACCATGACACAAATATAAGCCACACAGTTCCTTTTTCATTAAAGACACAGTGAGAAATAAATAATCAGTATAATGATTAGCAAACTGGTCCAATAAATTTTTCAGTGTTCTTTCATGGGGCTACCATCTAGGAAACGTTGTCTCAGTGCTAAAACTATGGTTTTATTTTCCTGTTTTTCCCATCCCCTAGACAGAATGATATGGCAACGCACTCCAGTACTCTTTCCTGGAAAATCCCATGGACAGAGGAGCCTGGTAGGCTACAGTCCATGGGGTCGCCAAGAGTCGGACATGACTGAGCGACTTCACTTACTTACTTCACTTAGACAGAATGATGCCATCCCATTATGCTATTTTTTATTGCCTACCTCAACACATTTCAACAATGTTCTTGGAAATTCACTTGAATTATATGTGAAATGTTCTTATTTTCTAGATTTTTTCTGTATTTAATTTGTATTTTTAATTCTCCTTCAGAAGAAGCTAAGAAACATTGTATTATTCAGATACTAGACAGTGATTACAGCTCAACAATAAGACCTTAGTACATTTATTAAGAAACTACAGAGACTTTGTCCTACTCTGTCACTTTTGTATGCCTCAACTTTATGTCCTGTAATAAAAAATTATAAAATCATTAAAATAAACAAATAAGCCATTCAAAATACATTAGTTCTCCCCAAAGGCACTTAGCATGATTCCCATCATATTATTTTGAGAGTTTTATTTACTTATAAAAGTCATAAATATTTTATTAAATTGTAAGCAACTGAAGCAAATAAAAAAGCACATGAAAAAAGAATTAAAATAAAAGGTAAGAAAATCTAATGAGTTCTCTATTCAGTTCATTTCAGTTGCTCAGTCATGTCTGATGTCATGATATTTGTAACCCCATGGACTGCAGCACGCCAGGTTTCCCTGTCCATCACAAACTCCGGGAGCTTGCTCAGCTCATGTCCTTCAAGTCCGTGATGACATCCAACCATCTCATCCTCTGTTGTCCCCTTCTCTTCCTGCCTTCAATCTTTCCCAGCATCAGGGTCTTTCCCAATGAATTAGTTCTTCTTATCAGGTGGCTAAAGTATTGGGGCTTCAGCTTCAGCATCAGTCCTTCCGATGAATACTCAGCCTTGATTTCCTTTATGATTGAATGGTTTGATCTCCTTGCAGTCCAAGGAACTTTCGAGAGTCTTCACCAACACCACAGTTCAAAAGCATCAATTCTTCAGCACTCAGCATTCTTTATGGTCCAACTCTCACATCAATACATTACTACTGGAAAAATCATAGCTTTGACTAGCCAGACTTTTGCTGGCAAAGTAATGTCTCTGCTTTTTAATATGCTGTCTGGGTTGGTCATAGCTTTTCTTCCAAGGAGTAAGTGTCTTTTAATTTCATGGCTGTAGTTACCATCTGCAGTGATTCTGGAGCCCAAGAAATAAAGTCTGTCACTGTTTCTATTATTTCCCCATCTATTTGCCATGAAGTGATGAGACTGGATGCCATGATCTTAGTTTTTTGAATGTTGAGTTTTAAGCCAGCTTTTTCACTCCCCTCCTTCACTTTCATCATAGGTTCTTTAGTTCCTGTTACCTTTCTGCCATAAGGGTGGTGCCATCTGCATGTCTGAGGTTATTGATATTTCTTCCAGTAATCTTGACTCCAGCTTAAGATTAAGGTGGATTCATCTTAGTATTTTGCATGATATACTGTGCATATAAGTTAAATTAGCAGGGTGACAATAAACAGCCTTGACGTACTCCTTTTCCTATTTGGAACCAGTCCATTGCTCCATGTCCGGTTCTAACTGTTGCTTCTTGACCTGCCTACAGACTTCTCAGGAGGCAGGTCAGGTGGTCTGGTATTCCCATCTCTTGAAGAATTTTCCACAGTTTGTTGTGATCCATACAGTCAAAGGCTTTGGCATAGTCAATAAAGCAGAAGTAGAAGTTTTTCTAGAACGGTTGCTTTTTCTATGACCCAATGGATGTTGGCAATTTGATCTCTGGTTCCTCTGACTTTTCTAAATCCAGTTTGTATATCTGGAAGTTCTCGGTTCATGTTTTGGTGAAGCCTCACTTGGAGAATTTTGAGCAATGATTTGCTAGCATGTGTGAGATAAGCGCAATTGTGTAGTAGTTTGAACATTCTTTGGCATTGCCTTTCTTTGGGATTGGAATGAAAACGGAACTTTTCCAGTCCTGTGGCCATTGGCCTGTGCTGAGTTTTCCAAATTTGCTGGCATATTGAGTACAACACTTTCACAGCATCACCTTTTAGGATTTGAAACAGTTCAACTGAAATTCCATCAGCTCCACTAGCTTTGCTCATAGTGATGCTTCCTAAGGCCCATTTGACTTCACACTCCAGGATGTCTGGCTCTAGGTGAGTGATCACACCATCGTGGTTATCTGGGTAATTACAGTCTTTTTGTATAGTTCTTCTGTGTATTCTTGCCACGTCTTGTTAATGTCTTCTGTTTCTGTTAGGTCCATACTGTTTCTGTCATTTATTGAGCTCATCTTTGCATGAAATGTTCCCTTGGTATCTCTAATTTTCTTGAAGAGAACTCTAGTCTTTCCCATTCTATTGGTTTCCTTTATTGCTTTGCATTGATCACTTAGGAAGGCTTTCTCATCGTTCTTTGCTATTTTGGAACTCCACATTCAGATGGGTATATCTTTCCTTTTTTTCCCTTTGCCTTTTGCTACTCTTCTTTTCTCAGATATTTAAGGCCTCCTCAGACAACCATTTTGCCTTTTTGCATTTTTTTTTCTTGGGGATGGTCTTAATCACTGCCTCCTGTACAATGTCATGAACTCTGTCCATAGTTCTTCAGGCACTCTTGTCTATCAAATCTAATCCCTTGAATCTATTTGCCACTTCTACTACATAATTGTAAGGGATTTGATTTAGGTCATACCTGAATGGTCTAGTGGTTTTCCCTACTTTCTTCAATTTAAGTCTGAATTTTACAATAAGGAGTTCATGATCTGAGCCACAGTCAGCTCCAGGTCTAGTTTTTGCTGACTGTATAGAGCTTCTCCATCTTTGACTGCAAATAATATAATCAATCTGATTTTGGTACTGACTGTCTGGTGATGTCCACGTGTAGAGTCCCCTGTGATGAAAAAGACATCTTTTTTTGGTGATACATCTAGAAGGTATGTAGGTCTTTATACAACTGTCCAACTTCAGCTTCTTTGACACTAGTGATTGGGACAAAGACATGGACTACTGTGATATTGAATGGTTTGCCTTGGAAATGAACAAAGATCATTCTGTCATTTTTAAAATTGTACCCAAGTACTGCATTTCAGACTCTTTTGTTGACTTGAGGGCTACTCCATTTCTTCTAAGGAATTCTTGCTCACAATATTAGATACAATGATCATCTGAATTAAATTCCCCCATTCCAGTCCGTTTTAGTTCACTGATTCCTAAAATGTCGATGTTAACTCTTGCCATCTCCTGTTTGACCACATCCAATTTGCCTTGATTCATGGACCTAACATTCCAGGTTCCTATGCAATATTGTTTTTTATAGCATCAGACTTTACTTCCATCATCATCAGTCACATCCACAACTGGGCATTGTTTTCACTTTGGCTCCACATCTTCATTCTTTCTGGAGTTATTTCTCCACTCTTCTCCAGTAGCATATTGGACACCTACTGATCTGGGGAGTTCATCTTTCAGTGTCATATTTTTTGGCTTTTCATATTAGAGTGGAAAATAATCATTTTCCAAGGTCACGCCAGTTCAAAGAAGAGTTGCCTCATTTTGGCAAAACTTCTCAGGGAGTGGATATAATCAGGGGCTCTAGGTTCTAATGTTTCCTTATAAACAAGAATCTGTACTCACAACTAGTATCATTTACCAATTATTTTCTTAAGTTGTTATTTACATATTCAGAATGATAATAGAAGCCCAGAGATGGTAGACAATCTATTCTCACATCTATTGCTCCTGAATTAGCCTCAAATGTGTGGCACAATTCTGTGCATGGAGTGAGAATTTCACAAATCCAAGGGAGGAGGGGTAATAGAAAGAAAATATCAAAGATGTTCCTATTAGGAAAAAGTCACTAACCATTACATAACACACATACAAACACAGAACTCCTTCCTTATTTACCCTTGGTTTTGCTTTCTGTGGTTTCGGTTACCTGTGGTCCACCATGACACAAAAATATTAAATGAAAAATTCCAAAAAGAGGCATTTCGTAAGTTTTAATTTGTGTGCCATTCTGAGTAGTGTGATGAAATCTCTTGCCCTCCATCTCAGGACCACCAGAAACACAAATCATCTCTTAATCCAGCATATCCACGCTGTACACGTTACCTGCCCATTAGTCACTTAGCAGCTATATCCGTTAACTGATCAGCTTTAGAAGTATCCCAGTGTGCGTTCAAGTAACACTTATTTAACTTAATATTGCCCTCAAAGCACAAGAGGAGTGATGCTGGCAATTTGGGTAGTCTCTTACCATGCTTAAAGTTATAAACTAAACTTTACCTTAGATGTGTATGTATAGCAAACAACAAAGAGCAAAAAGTATATATACGATTCAGTACCATCTATGGTTTCAGGCATATACTGAATGCCTGGTTCTAAGACACACACAGGTCTTAGAATACCCTGTGGATAAGGCGGGGCTAGTATATATATACTTTTATACATAATATGCCTATAGTATATAACATAAACTAATGCTTATTATAAATTATGTTATATACTATACTTATATATTTTATATAATATAGCATGCTCATTATTCCATATAATATCAGAAACCCATTAAGAGATTTAAAAGAGTTTAAAACTAAACTTGAGGGGAGAGAATCGATATTAAGTATATGTATGTATTAGTTGCCCAGTTATATCCGACTCTGTGACCCCATGGACTGTAGCTACCAGGCTCCTCTGTCCATAGTATTCTCTAGGCAAGAAAACTGGAGTGGGTTGCCATTCCCTTCTCTAGGATATCTTCCCCACCCAGGAATCAAACCCTGGTCTCCTGCATGGGCAGGTGGATTCTTTATCATCTGAGCCACCAGGGAAGCCCTATTAGGAGTATATTCATTGAAAAATTAATTTATAATTCCACTCTAAGTTTTATTCAAGTGACATCTTCCTTAGTAACCTTAAGAAAACAAAAATCATTTTGACCCCCTAGATTAGATTTTCTAACCTTTACATTAGATTTTTTTAATCATACATTTCTGCAAAATTTGTGACCTGTTCTTCACTTTGAATCTTGACACTGTGATTATAGATACTACAACACTTTCATAGGGCTTCCCTGGTAGCTCAGTTGGTAAAGAGTCTGCCTGCAGTGCAGAAGACACAGGTTCAATCCCAGGAAGGCTACAATACTTTCATAATAGATACTTAAATAATATGAAAATGATGAATTGTTAATAACATTCATAATGATAATAGGTCAAACTTTTCATGCAAAAGCCCATATCCCTTAGGAAATCTATCTGGAGTACATATCTAAATATAAGTTTCATCCTTTTCTTCATCACTGATCTTATATCATTCAAATTATAGATTAGCAGTATAAATAATATAAGCTAAAAATAAGAAACCAATAATAAAACACTTACATAAAGCCCCCTCATGTTGTTTGATATTTGTGCCTTTATTGCTGAATGTCCAGCTGGGTTAAAAGAAGCTAAAGCATATTATTTCAGTCCAGTATCTTGATGATAGTGAAGACTGTTATGCAACCTCAGGCTTGCGTTTTACTGCCCAAATATGGCCTAAAATATTTTTAATTTTTTTATTGCATTTGATATCTATTTTGTACCTTGAGTTGAAACCAAATCATTAAACTGTTAATAAAATAAAGTGTACCATTAAGAAATAATACCTCACATTTTCTCTTTATGTAGCTTATTTTTAATTAGTTTAATCAAACTCATGGTTGAAAACATATCATCTGCACATATGCAGAGCTGATAACACTGATCAAAGATACAACCATCATTAACTTGTTCATTATTACTAAGAAACTAGTGTCAGACATACTATATCCTATGAAGTATAGTAACAAAAAATGAACCCTAGAAAATGACAGTTTGTAAATGCTAGGTATAGCTGTGAAAAAAACAGATACCAAAATTAAGGGAGACAACACAAGTAAAACACTGAGAAGATCTAGATACTCCCCAACCCCGACGTTACTTCCAGTCAGTCCAAAGATAGTCACCACTCACAAATCTACACATGTTAACACAGGTTAGAAGCTGATCTTTATTTAAATGTCATCAAGAAATGTGTTGTTGTTTAGCCACTAAGTCAATGTCCAATTCTTTTGCAACCCCAAGGACTAAGTCAATGTCCAATTCTTTTGCAACCCCAAGGACTGTATCTTGTCAGGCTCCTTTGTCCGTGGAATTTCCCAGGCAAGAATACTGGAGTGGGTTCAGTCACTCAGTTGTGTCCAGCTCTTTGCTATACCATGGACTGCAGCATGACAGGCTTCCCTGTCCTTCACTATCTTCAGGAGTTTGCTCAAACTCATGTCCATTGAGTCAGGGATGCCATCCAACCATCTATCCTTCCGTCACCCTGTTCTCCTGCCCCAATCTTTCCAGCATCAGAGTCTTTTCCG
Source organism: Cervus canadensis (assembly GCF_019320065.1). NCBI lineage: Eukaryota > Metazoa > Chordata > Mammalia > Artiodactyla > Cervidae > Cervus > Cervus canadensis. Next base: position 69,921,215 of record NC_057393.1, on the reverse strand, counting down.
TGAGTCAGCTCTTTGCATCAGGTGGCCAAAGTATTGGAGCTTCAGCATTCGTATCAGTCCTTCCAGTGAATATTCAGGGATGATTTTCTTTAGGATTCACTGATTTGATCTCCTTTCTGTCCAAGGAACTCTCAAGAGTCTTCTCCAGCACCACAGTTCACTTTTGAACTGTGTCAATTCTTAAACACTCAGCCTTCTTTATGGTCCAACTCACACATCTGTACATGACTACTGGAAAAACAATAGCTTTGACTAGATAGACCTTTGTTGGCCAAGTGATGTCTCTGCTTTTTAATACACTGTCTAGGTTTGTCATAGCTTTGCTTCCAAGGTGCAAAAGTGTTTTAATTTCAAGGCTGCAGTCACTGTTTACAGTGATTTTAGAACTCAAAAAAATGAAGTCTATCAGTGTTTCCATTTTTTTCCCATCTATTTGCCATGATGATGGGACTGGTTGCCATGATCTTCAGTTTTTAAAATGCTGAATTTTAGCCAGCTTTTTCATTCTCCTCTTTCACCTTCATCAAGAGGCTCTTGAGTTCCTCTTCACTTTCTACCATAAGGGTGGTGTCATCTACATATCTGAGACTACTGATATTTTTCCAACCAATCTTGATTCCAGCTTGTGATTCATCCAGCCTGGCATCTCTCATGATGTACTCTGCATGTAAGTTAAATAAGCAGGATGACAATATACAGCCTTGACATACTACTTTCCCATTTTGAACCATTCCATTGTTCCATGTCTGTTTCTAACTGTTTCTTCTTGACCTGCATACAGGTTTCTCAGGAGGCAGGTAAGGTCATCTGGTATCCCCATCTCTTGAACAATTTCCCAGTGTGTTGTGTTCCACACAGTCTAAGGATTTAGTGTAGCCAATGAAGCAGAAGTAGATGCTTTTCTGGAATTCTCTTGCTTTTTCTATGATCCAACAGATGTAGACAATTTGATCTCTCATTCCTCTGCTTTTTCTGAATCCAGCTTGTACATCTAGAAGTTCTCTGTTCACTGTTGAAACCTAGCTTCAAGGATTTTGAGCATTACCTTGCTAGCATGTGAAATGAGTGCAACTGTGTAGTAGTTTGAACATTCTTCGGCATTGCCCTTCTTTGGGATTGGAATGAAAACTGACCTTTTCCAGTCCTGTGGTCATTACTGAGTTTTCCAAATTTGCTGGTATGTTGTGTGCAGCACTTTAACAGCATCATATTTTAAGATTGGATATAGCTCATCTGGAATTCCATCAACTCCACTAGCTCATAGTAATGTTTCCTAAGGCCCACTTGACTTCACATTCCAGGATGTCTGGCTATGGGTGAATGTCTACACTATTGTGGCTATTCAGGTCATTTAGACCTTTTTTTGTACAGTTCTTATGTGTATTCTTGCCACCTCTTCTTAATCTCTTCTGCCTCTGTTAGGTCCTTACCATTTCTGTCCTTTATTGATGATGTCAAGAACAACATTGCATAGGAACCTGGCATGTAAGGACCATGAATCAAGGCAAATTGGATGCACTCAAATAGGAGATGGCAAGAGTTAACACTGACATTTTAGAAATCAATGAACTAAAATGAATGGGAATGGGTGAATTTAATTCTGATGACCATTATATCTACTACTGTGGGCAAGAATTCTTTACAAGAAATGGAGTAGCCCTCATACTCAACAAAAGAGTCTGAAATGCAGTACTTGGATGCAATCTCAAAAATGACAGAATGATTTTGGTTCTTTCCAAGGCAAACCATTCAAAAGCATAGTAATCCAAGTCTATGCCCCAACCACTAATGCCGAAGAAGCTGAAGTTGAATGGTTCTGTGAAGACCTACAAGACCTTCTAGAAGTAACACCAAAAAAAGATGTCCTTTTCATCATAGGGGACTAGAATATAAAAGTAGGAAGTCAAGAGACAAGTGAAGTAACAGGCAAGTTTGGCCTTGGAGTACAAAATGAAGCAGGGCAAAGGCTAACAGAGTTTTGCCAAGAAAATGCACTGGTCATAGCAAACACCCTCTTCCAACAACACAAGAGATGACTCTACACATGGACATCACCAGATGGTCAATATTGAAATCAGAATGACTATATTCTTTACAGCCAAAGATAGAGAAGCTCTATACAGTCCGCAGAAATAAGACCTGGAGCTGACTGTGGCTCAGATTATGAGCTCGTTATTGCAAAATTCAGACTTAAAGAAAGTAGGAAAACCACTAGACCATTCAGGTATGACCAAAATCAAATTCATTATGATTATACAGTGGAAGTGACACATAGATTGAAGGGATTAGATCTGATATACAGAGTCCCTGAAGAACTATGGATGAGGGTTCATAACACTGTACCCAAGCCATCCCCAAGAAAAAGACACACAACAAGACAAAATGGTTGTCTGAGGAGGCCTTACAAATAGCTGAGAAAAAAAGAGAAGCTAAAGATAAAGGAGAAAGGGAAAGATATAACCATTTGAATGCAGAGTTCCAAAGAACAGCAAGGAGAGATAAGAAAACCTTTTAAGTGAACAGTGAAAAAAAAAAAAAAAAAAAATGAAAACTGGAGTAGGTAAGGGATCAAACCTGCATCTCCTGCATTGGCAGGTGGATTCTTTACCAGTAAGCCTCCTGGAAAGACCAAGAATTATTTTACTGTACTATAATAAAAGCTATATTGTCAGTACTTACCTTTTTTAATGTTCCTAACATTTATGTCATATAAAATTCAAAAAGAGAACAATGAATATTATATTAATAATATGTTGTAATTATGCTAAATCATTAATAATAAAATAGATACACATATTAGCTCATTCTTATCTGAAGATCTGATTTCACCCTACAAACATTAACTTTGTGAGAAGCAATTCTTTTCCCTGCCAGTGTTTCCACTAACAAGAACTTTCAAATTTTTGCTAATAAACAGTGTGCATAACCCCTGTGATGTCTTTATTCTCTATCAAATTTACAGTCATGATTGCTAGATAATGTTAAGATAAATTAAATAATAGCTATATATATATATATATATACACACACACACATATATATATGACTGGCCAGGTCAGCTCAAAAACAGTATCTATACAAAGCTCACAGCAAAGACAGGTATTTCCTTCAACTTCCTCCATACATATCTAGGAAAAAAGGAGTGTTTTACAACTGGTTGATTTTGAAGTCAGGGAGTTGGTTTTGTTCATTCAGGATCCCAAGAGTACTCAATAATGGATGGATGGATGGATGAATAGATGGATGGATGGAAGGAAGGAACAATACATATTGATACCTACGTGCGTATATTCAAGAAATTAAATTCTGAATTTCATATAAATTCAATTCTGAATAAATTCATAGCAGAATCTCATTCCTACAGAATAAAATTCATCTGAGGAATTTTCATCAAATAAATGTTATTTGAACTAAATCTCCAAGTGCAGGATTTTCATGCAGTTGGGCAGATGTACATACAGTATTGAGCCTCCTTGGTGGCTCAAATGGCAAAGAAACCCCCTGCAATGCAGGAGACCAGGGTTTGATCCCTGGGTTGGGAAGTTCCTCTGGAGAAGGGAATGGCTACCCATTCCAGTATTCTTGCCTGAAGAATTCCACAGACAGATGAGCCTGGTGGGCCACAGTCTATGGGGTTGCAAGAGTCAGACACGACTCACTAACTAACCATATACAGTATTAACTCATTTAGTTTGGAGATAATTTCAACCAAAATCTGAATTAATTTAATAATAAAGTTGAAGAGAAGCTATAGCATCATTTGAAAGCCTATTTATTTGGAAGACAGCTACAAGGATTTATGTAATCCTGAGGTACTGTCCTGTAGGTTCTAGGCAGAAATAAGAAAGAACCGCTAAGAAAGTCGGAATATCAAAGTCCTACCAATGCAGGACAACTCACTAGATCATGTATGTAAGAAACAGAGAACCTGTTTTGTGAAGAATGCCAAAATGACAGTAAGCTGGTGAGGAAGGAAAAGCCATAGGATGTTGGAAATCATGACAGAAAACCGAATGTAATGTCAGTGGTCAGGGAAATCCTATTTAGAACCTCTCTATGAAGCTAAAGTGCACTGCCAGTCATAGATAGAGTTCATCAGTTACTTGTAGCAATACTAAACACTGTTATTTGTTTGCCTTGTAGTGTTTATTATAATTGGTGATTTTCATTCTCACATATTTGTACAAATCTAGATTAAAAATACCAATTGCTGTATCATTATAAGATCCTCAAGTGAACTGCTATGACAATTTACAGTAAAAAGAAAAAGCATGAGATTGCTTTCAAACTGATTAGCAACTGTACCTCATTGCACAACCATATGAAAAAAACACACCTGGAAACATAGGAGCAAGATTAGTGGGGCCTTTGAGCCATAATCTCAATTGGGATTCCATTCACTTTACCTGGCAACAGAGCCAATTTAGCAGGCATCAGGCTGTGCAGAAGATTTTCATGTAAATGAACACAGTTTGGGGCATTTTGCTTTCCCTCAGTAAAAGTGAAATATCACTTTCCACTGGCACTACAAAAATAAAACAGAGGTTAACATAGAAGTATCCGAAAAAAAAAAAAAAAAAAAGAAGTATCCGGGGCAGAGTCCATTACCGGGAGAACTAATTTGGAAAGTGCAACAACCTCTTGGAGATCCTGGGCCATGATTCTAGTGAGTACTAACAAGTGAAACATGCAGGTGTAGAAGGGATTAAAGGACAAAGCACAGATATAACATTCTGAAATTTACAGGACCAAAATCACCAAATTAAGAATAATCATTGTATTTTCAATATTGTTTTTTTAACATTTTATATATTTCAAATTTAAACTAATTCCTTATATATATTTAAACTAATATCTTTACATAATTCTTTAAAGATCTCAACAACACTGAGATCTTTAAATAAAATTAATAAAAAATTTAAAGAATTGAAATAACAAATGAAGAATTTCCCAAACATTATAATGCAGCTCTATGTGACTCATCATTAGTGTGGATTTTTGAAATTCATTGTAGCCCTCTACCTCTATCCTAGAATCATAATGACCTGGCCTTGACATCATAAGACTTTAACAGATTATCTCAGTCATACAGTTCCCATAAAGCCCAGTCAGCCATGGCATGGGTTATATGTAAGAATTTAAAAGTATAAAAAACTAGCTTTGTTTTCTAAGTTTAAGGGTAGCATAACATAAATTTAGGCTCTTAATTACTTCCTGAAAATGCTTCTTTAAATAAATTACTAGTAGAATCAAGATAACTAAAATTAATGCTGCAACAGTCTATTGTGCCCACATGAATTAACCATTAGAATGCATAAGAGTACCAGAGATAGATTGCTCTTCAAACAAATCTCAAAGTGTAAAATATATTATCTTTGTGGGAGGGTCTATAAAAGTAACTATTGAATCACTTTTCCAGCAATATTGACTCTGGCCAATAAATCTGGAAAATAGTGAAACTATTTTCAAATAAAGATTAGTTTGCTTTGCACTCACAAAGGATAAATAACATAGTCAGCAGAATCAGCCAGAACAGAGTACACACCCACACACACACACACACACACATCCTTATATATGCACACATTTGTCTCCTAGCTCACTCCATCCATTGCCTTCCTTTCCTCTCTTGCATATTTGTCTGTCTCCCCACTAGTCTACGATTTTGTTAGAAAGCAGAAATTATACCTTATTTATATTTATTTCTGTACTTCCCCACTTCTGCACTCCAGCACTTACCTATAACTCTTTTCCATACAGAAAGAAATCAAAACAAGTATCATTTAATATAAAACAAAATAATCAGATTAACTGAGGTTTCTAACTTTTTGAATCTTGTGTTGAGAAAAACTAACATCATTTAATTGAAAAAATTTCTACCAATTTCGAAATCAACACAGATGTCTAGCTTTAAAATCCCTAAAGGTATCCCTAAATAATCTTACACATATTTTATCTAGGACTATAACTATAACTAAGAATCCTGTCCCAATCCAGAATGTTCTCCAGATTATACCCTTCCCCTTACACTTGAATTTGCCCAATATGAGCTTAGTAAAAGCAGAGAGCTCTGATTTTGAGTCATCATCACCATCTACCCACATCATGAATCCCCGATCAACCTCAGGTTTCTTTCCTGAGGACCCAAAGTGTAAAGCAGTATCATAAAGCGAAAGTGTAGCTTAGCAAACCATAGTGTTTTCCATACTGAAAATTAAGGCTCAGTGTTGACAATTGATGTCAATAGTACCAGACACATTATACTCTGCTCACCTCTCTAGACTCAAAAGCCATTGTGATTTAGATAACATGAGGAATAAGCAATAAAGCATACTGGTTAAGAAGTCAGGAAACCACTTCTGCAATTCACTAGATAAGTGAATTTAACTAATTAAACTATCTAAATCTTAGTTTTTTCCAACTGTAAAACAGGAATAATTATATTTACCTTATAACAGCCGTGGGAGGCTTAAATAAGATGACCTAAGTCCACCATGTGCTGGGAGGGAATGGGGGCAGGAGGAGAAGGGGACGGCAGAGGATGAGATGGCTGGATGGCATCACCGACTCGATGGGCATGAGTTTGAGTAAACTCCGGGAGTTGGTGATGGACAGGGAGGCCTGGCATGCTGCGATTCATGAGGTCACAAAGAGTCAGACACGACTGAGCGACTGAACTGACTGACTGGACTGACTGAAGTCCACCATGTAGCATGTCAGAGACATGTCCATGCAGAAGTTGACCAAGAGACGGAATAAGTGCCACAGCCACTCAGGTGGCAAGAAACCACTGTGGAAATGCCAAAGAATTAAGGTAGGACCAGAGGTAACATCTAGGCAGGCTTCGACACCCTTACAGTGAACCAAGCTCCAATGTGACAGTTTCTTATACTACTTTTCCTTTCATTTTATCAACTGCTTGAATACTTAGAAACCAAAATAGTAATTAATCATAAAACTTTCAAGATTCAAGCCAGCAGAAAAGATATATTCTATCAAGTTTCTTAATGTTACTCAAATAATACCAATGAATAATATCAAAGACACAACTTTTTATGTTTACCATAATTAAAGCTACCAAAGCCTGTACACAAAACTCATGTTTGGTAGCACTGAAACAAATGTTTCTAACCAATCCCCAAATACATATCAAGTTGCACATACTCTAATGGAAACAAAGTCTGTCTGGAAAACTTCCATAAGCTTATGTAAATCAAAAGTAGAGGCATCAAGATAAGTAAGAATAAAGTTATTATCAAGTGCATTTTGAAAAAAGTTAAAACACTTTAATTGAGAAATGTATAAGCAGTGGTATAATACACATGTATTTATACTCACATATATCTATATGTTCATATGAAATAGTGTTTATAAGGAAGCCAATTTCCCAGAATAATATATATTTCAAATCTTATTTCTTTGCAAAGACAGAGTAATGTTTCAGACATGATAAAGAAAAAGAAAAAAAAAGCATTTACTATTTTCTACATACTGCTTACATTTAATTAAACAGAAATATAGCTAATCTCTAGAAATGAATTTACAAATATTTAGTTCTCTTTATAGCTGCACTGATTAGGCATACTATTTATGCAATCGCTAAAACAAACAAGGTTATACTATTTTGAGCCAAGATAATGGCAACAGAAATGAGAGAAGTAGTGCATGCAAAAGATACATGTCACTCATGTCAGTAAAGTTATTGACAAATAATGGGACATTTGGAACAAGGGACAAGGAAGAGCGAAATGGACCCGCAAAGCTGACTTAAACTGATGTTCCCCAAAACAGAATAAGGGCCATGGGAAGAAGTTAGGTTGGATCCAGAGGTAATGAGCCCAATCTGAGACAAATTTAGAGACAAATTAGAAAAACACTATTAACTGAAAAAATAATGCTTGTTTCTTTTTATTTATTTATTTATTTTATTTTACAGTATTATATTGGTTTTGCTGTACATTGACTTGAATCCACTATGGTTAACAGGTAGAAATAAACTCAGTTGAAAATTTCTTAAATTTAGAAGTAAAACAAATGCAATATAATAGACCCCTGAATTACAACATAAAATGAAGAAAAATATGTCTTGATAGTGATAAAGGCTAGGTCTCAAAAAATTAATTCCTTCATGAAGCAAGTCTGTTTTTTTCACTGCATGCAAATTATTGAAAAAACAAAACCCTGTTAGCTACAAAAAAATTTAAGTATCAATCTTTCAACAACCCACAAAGGTAGAATACTTGTTAGGTAAGATTGGCCTTATAAAAATGGAAGACTTCCCCTGTGATATATGGGAACAGTGTGAGAATTCTGCTCAATGAAAATCAATAGAAATATTTATAATACATTACAGCATACTAACACATATATATGGAATTTAGAAAGGTGATAACGATAACCCTATATGCAAAACAGAAAAAGAGACACAGAAATACAGAACAGACTTTTGAACTTTGTGGGAGAATGTGAGGGTGGGATATTTCAAAAGAACAGCATGTATACTATCTATGGTGAAACAGATCACCAGCCCAGGTGGGATGCATGAGACAAGTGCTCCGGCCTGGTGCACTGGGAAGACCCAGAGGAATCGGGTGGAGAGGGAGGTGGGAGGGGGGATCGGGATTGGGAATACATGTAAATCCATGGCTGATTCATATCAATGTATGACAAAACCCACTGGAAAAAATAAATAAATAAATAAATAAAGTTAATTACCTTCTTAAAAAAAAAAAAAAAAAAAAACTCTACTCAGAAATAACACTTAACAAGCAAAAATTTCCTATATTTTGCAATTCTAGAGGAAGAAAAAACAACAGCCTTTTTCTATTCCCTCTCAAAAAATGGGCTGTCATTTTTGTTCTGTAGAGTACTTACTGTACTTAAAATAATCTTTGCTATCCTACAGAAAAGATGTTTAAATGGCTTGTAACTAACTAGAATATGAATGATATACATTAATGTTCATATATATATACATATATTTGTACAAATACACATAGATGTTATTTTGCAGTGAGTACGGAATTATTAAAATGACCATTTTTATGTAATCACAAATTGGAAACTTTAAAAAGCTATTCCTTCCCCTTAAAGTCACAAGAGTCCCATTTTAAGTAAATGGGAAAAAATACTGAATAATGAGTTACTTTTATTCATCTAATATTATAAAATTTGTGTGTGTGAAAGCTACATATAAGTGACGCTGAGAGAGACACTGGAAAATAACTGCTTAGGCAATATCATTGATGTAAAGAAATAACTAGTTTCAGTTCAATTCAGTTCAGTCGCTTAGTCGTGTCCGACTCTTTGCGACCCCATGAATGGCAGCACGCCAGGCCTCCCTGTCCATTACCAACTCCCGGAGTTTACTCAAAGTCATGCCCATCGAGTCGGTGATGCCATCCAGCCATCTCGTCCTCTGTCATCCCCTTCTCCTTCTGCCCCCAATCCCTCCCAGCATCAGGGTCTTTTCCAATTAGTCAACTCTTCGCATGAGGTGGCCAAAGTACTGGAGTTTCAGCATCAGTCCTTCTGATCTGCTTTAGGATGGACTGGTTGGAAAGACTAGAAATTTTTCCTGAGGGGAATTTCCTAAATAATGGGTTAGCTACTATCTCCATCATTAGAATAGCATATAATGATTTCTTAGCTCAGACTCTAGATTATATTCCTTTGTGGAGATTTAAGTTTTCATATGCCTGGATCTCTGTAAGTTATGTCTTAAGAATAATTAACTCATCTGAAAAATACTTACCTAAAGCAATGAAGAAAACCACAAGTAATTAAAAATAGGAGTTTATCAGATTAAAATTCACTGAAAGAAACTGTTCTCAGAAAGATAGGACAAGAAGATTCTACAGATACTTTAAATAGAGCCCTGATCAAAAGGTCTGGGGAAGCAGAGCCTTCTTAGATTTATATCACCTACTGCCCTTCTTAAGACAATTCTGACTAGCTAGTCAGGCACTCAAGTTTGCTGTTCATTTTCATTTTATAAAATAACATATTTGGGTCATCTTCAGGTAGGTTGACTAAGTGATTTATTTTCCAAAATGGGGCAAAAGCATAAACTGGGACTGCCCTGGTGAACACTCTGTCCATAGGGGAGAGCTGGGCTGTGTGCCTCTCCTGCTTCAGCGTATTAATACAAATCAGTTAAAAATGGAGAAAGGGACCAAGACAGAGAAGATGAATAGAGAACAGCCAGGTCAGACCGGAAAGGGCAAAGAAAACAAGGGGCACAAGTCCTGTGACTGCTGATTGTGTGAGGAAGGGAGGGGCTGTTGTGCTTACTGACTCAGACAAGAAGGATGTACATGGATTGGATCTGAGTCTCAAGGTACTTGTTTAGCGGCAGTGAATAGCTTCCCCATCACTGTGCTGTGCTGGGCTGTGCTAGGTCACTTCCGTCGTGTTTGAATCTCTGTGACCCCATGGACTATAGCCCGCCAAGCTCCTCTCTCACTGGGATTCTCCAGGCAAGAATACTGAAGTGGGTTGCCATTTCCTTCTCCGGGGATCTTCCTGACCCAGGGATCCAACCCACATCTCACGACGTTTCCTGCATTGGCAGGAGGATTCTTTACCACGAAGGCCACCTGGAAAGCAGTCAGCCACTGTGTGTGTGTGAGTGTGTGTGTGTAAATAATCTCTCTCCATATGGGCATCCCTGGTGGCTCAGTGGGGAAGAATCAGCCGGGAATGCAGGAGATACAGGTTCGATCCCTAAATCGGGATGATCCCCTAGAGAAGGAAACAGCAACCCAATTCAGTATTCTTGCCAGAGGAGCCTGGTGGGCTACAGTCCAAGGGTTGCAAGAGTCGGACACAACCTATTGACTAAACAACAATGAATAGGTGTGGTGTACACCTATTTATATTTTATACAATAACAAATATGAAATAATTGTCTAAAACTAATGTATCATCAAAATTTGCATTTCCATGCCTGATTTAAACAATATGAAATCACAAGTAATTGGCCACAAGATTATGTTCATTTATGTACAATACTTACATGCTGTATATATGTGTATGTCAATATATGTGTGTATTCCTTATAAATATACATGTGAATGTAACTAATCCTCTTAGATTTTCGAAGTCAATAAGTCAACCTGGGAAAATCTACTATGATGTTATATTCACATCACATTTAGTTGTTAAATTCTACTTACTAATAAAAGTGAGTATGTTATTTTCTTGATATTAAGATATCACCAGCTTTAAGAATCACTTTCAGTTTCAGAGAAGAAAATACATGATAGACATCCACACTGATGATAAGAACCATCCCAATTTCAGAAAGATTAAAATGTGAAAAATATGACTCGACATTTAGAAAGTACAACTAAGGAGTTAGGAGTTTTAAAATAAAACATATCCCCAAATAAGAAACTCTCTAAAGAAAATATGTGGGATTTTAAAATAAACAATGAGAGCTAATTACTTAATTGATATGATTCAAATTAAGACTTGCACTCCGGATACCAGCAGCCTCTAGATACTAAATCAAGCTGGACCTTGTGTGTGTAGACACACACACAGAATAAAAGTATCATGTTTTGTTATTTTTCATAAATTATCACCATAGAAATTATAAATTATTCACAGTAGAGTTAATTCCAAGTAAGCCAGGAATGATATAGCATACATAAAGTTTCCATGACAAATAAGAATAAGTATGTAAAATCCTACAGATATACGACCCATAATGCATTACAGAGCATTGATTTCCCAGAGGCTAATGTTAAACTCACACACACAATAACAGCTCTATTTTCATTCTCTCCTGTAACTCAAATGTATTCATGGTGCACAATTACTTTTGCATAATAGTATATTTCAGTTATCTGGGCTATTTCATCTGTAACAATAGGAGTTCTTCCTTATTTTAAATGAGCATCTTTGGAAGCATCCTATTATTTTCTATATAATCTTTCAATCACTTTGATCATTCTTTAAAGTGTATGGCATCTTTTATTCACACATCAGATAACACGCTTCAGATTTTTTAAAAATCCACATATTAATAAATAGGAAGGATTCTCAGGAATGCAATTTTAAGTATAGGATTACATTTCTGTCTCCAAGGACTAAGCTCTACACATTTGAGACACTGAAATGTTCACAATAAAAAGAAATAATAATCTCAAAAGAAGTGAGTGTTTTTATTTAAGAGAAAACAAGCAAATGATAGATCAACTAATTTTTACTAAAGGAAAATTAAATAAAGGTAGAAGGATACAGATGTAAAGAGAAGAGGCAAAAATGGTTCTTACGGATGGAGAAAAGGACTAAGAAAGTAAACAAAGAGTTAATGAATAAAACATGGGCATTCTATTTTTCTTAGCTTTGGGCTCCAATCTTAGCTGAGATTAGAAACAAATTTGTCTGATATGCTCTAACAGAAATATATTTTATCCACCACCAAATAAGAATGGGGGAAGTTTTTATCCAAGGTAATTCAACAATATGAATAAATAATTAGGATATTAAACAGAGATCAAGGCTGAAGATTCTTCAAAACTGCCTACTTTTTAGAACAATTTTTTTATCTTATTGAAAAAATGGGAATAATCTCTAGACTTTGACACCTGATTACATTTCAGTCTGCCTTTTGTCTGTAACACATGTTTTTCTCTTATGCTCACAATGGTCACTCTTGTTTTTTCTTCATATTGAGAAATTGCTTCCTTTCATTAAGCTGCAATCAGCAAGAGTCCCTTCCACATTATATATATATATATATATCCATATATACATACATATATATACATATACACACACACACACACATATATATATATATATATATATCACTGATGCCTTCAAACTAGCATCATCCTTTATTGCTTTTAGACCTTAATAGGAGCCATAGATTCTTCCTGGGAGTTCTCCAAACTTTAGATCAAGATACAGACATTAAAGTATCAAAGAATCTTCATGGCAAAATAAATATTAAGAAGTTACTGATCAGAGATACATAGTCATAATATTTACCAACAGTGATTGAGCTGTGACACACGAACAGGGGTACAAGATTATTTCCAAAATCATGGCAGTCAGGCACCATCACTGCTGTTTTCCAAAAGAGCATGTAAGGGAGTACAGAAAAGATGCTTTTTAAAAAAGACATCATGAAGATAACCCTACTCTTTATTTCATAGCATGTTACAATGTTATAGATTTTTACAATAATATTAAGCTACAGTATCCAGATTATATGAAACTTTAAAACGTAAAAAAAAAATAAAAAGAAGTTATTGAGTAAAATGAGCCAGAATGACTTGCCTAGACAATTCTCTTCTGCAGTAGCTCTCAAAGTGTGATGTGTGGATTAACAGCACCAGTATCATATATGAACTTGTAAGAAATGCAAATTCCAGGTCCCACCCCAGACCTACTGAATTAAAAAAAAAAAAAAGTAGGGAAGCAGAGGTTGTAGTTGAAAGAAGAGGGAGGTTCTTTTTATGCATAACGGGCTTCCTAGGTGGCACAGTGGTAAAGAGACATAAAAGACATGAGTTCAATCCCTAGGTCAGGAAGACCCCCTGGAGACGGAAAAGGCAACCCACTCCAGTATTCTTGTCTGGAAAATTCCACTGGACAGAAGAGCCTGGCAGGCTAAAGATTTGGAAATGTCATAAAGACTTGGAAATGACTAAGTGACTGAGAACTCAAAGTTTGAAAACCACTTTAATGTTCAATTGTATTCTAATACCAAATAATATTTTTCCTAGTTCTAAAACCACAAATTTACCCCGCTGAACGAAAAGCATTTTTTTTTTTTTTGCAAGAAAGCTTTTAACATTTTCAGAATCACTTAGTTCCCTATTTATCTGAAGGTGCTAGCGAAGAACTAAGCAGCTCCTTTTCAGGCTTTAAAACTGTGGCATTGTGTTCGCTAGTATGAGGTGGAGGGACATCAGTGGGACAGTGGGGGGGGTTAGTCAGATCAGCATTTCAGACTCCAAATCTTGCCCCCAAAACTATTTGTCTTTTTATAACTGACTTTTCTCATGTCATTTTTCCCCAGATACCTTTATCAATGAATGTGTCAACTTTTCTGGCATACGACCAGCCCACAATAAGTTACTGTGGGGTGCATCACGAACTTCTCTCTCATAAGTCTTTTGAAACGAATGCACAGGAAGATACGATGGAAACACATCTAGAGACTGAGCTGGACCTGAGCACAATCACGGCAGCTGGCCGCGTCAGTGACCATAAACAGCCGCTGGCTTGACTGGGCTGAGTGGCAGCCGAGAGTTGCCACCAAACTGTGTATCCTCAAGGACAAAATGAGGAAGATTTGTTCATTGTGGACTCTAAAAACAACACAACCCCCTGTTAAAATAAACAAAAATCCAAGATTGATTTATGAAATAAAGAAGACATGAATTGTTTCAAGTCTACACTTTGTAACTAGCTAAGTTGTGCAGTATTTTTTTGACTTAAAAAGAGTATGACCCTGAAAAAAAAATCTTTTTTTTCTCAAAATTCATCCTACCTATATGTAAAAACTGTACAGAGCTAATGTATTTTTCATATTGTAAAGTTTCAATTACAGAAACAATTGGTATGTACAGTACCATAATTTAATTACATTTCACTTTACAAACTTTACACATTTCAGTTTCTAAAATTTTAAATTAACAAATTTTATTTCTTGTGTTATTCAGAGTTACTCAGTTTTGTAGGGACTGTTTTGTTACTGCTTTTTGTGCCCAGAAACCTTGACTCTAAAATTCTGTGCTGTGCAAAACATGCACGATTTTTATCATGCTTACTGCGTAGAATTTTATCTACTTGTTCCAGAAATAATACATTAACCAAAAAGGGTTTAATTGTTGAGACTTGTAAGAAGTTCTTCAATTACATAGACAGGTTTTTCTTATAAATGAAAAAAAAGAATCAAAGATTTTTTTAACACTTCTCAGATTTAACTGTTGCCTTGAATTACAGCCTAGTTTCTAAGCAGTGAAATGTAATGATAAAGAGGGATATTTTTAACAATATATTTCCGAATGAATGACTCATTATTTCATTCTTTTGAGTAACCCATTGTTAAGGGTGTGGGGGGAGGGGAGCATGGACAAAACATCACTGGAAACAAAGGCCGTAACCACAGCAACAGACTTTGATACACTTAAAAGGTGCAGCTGCCAGGGACAAAGAAAAACTTGTTAACATCTCATTATTTCAGGCCAAGGTGGGAGGATAAAGCATAATAATTGAACAGTAGAAATTTTTCTCTTAATTAACCTGAAGTGGTTTACCTAAAAATAACCATCAGTCTGGGCAAAATGTGCCTGGTTTTTAAAACAATTTCTCCTTTAGAATGGTGAGGCTACATTTTAGGATCATCTCAAAGGGATGAAAATTTTCACTTTGTGTGAAAATATATATGAAAATTTTCACTTTGTGTGCTACATCAATTTTCTCCTGGGGGAGAACTCTAAATATTTATAGCTCAT
Organism: Cervus canadensis; assembly: GCF_019320065.1. Taxonomy (NCBI): domain Eukaryota; kingdom Metazoa; phylum Chordata; class Mammalia; order Artiodactyla; family Cervidae; genus Cervus; species Cervus canadensis. The sequence continues at coordinate 69,905,736 of NC_057393.1, read as the reverse complement.
TCAATATACACGAGAGCCATGGTGAAGAACTTTATCACTGAAGTAGACTGTAAACATCCTTAAAATATTCTACACTGTTTATATTGCTATTTTATAATGAGGTTCACTTCCAAATTATCTGAAAAATAACCCAGAGTAATTTGAAACCACCCTGGATCCTATATTGATTATCTGATTGTATTATAAAGCTAATTCAATCAAATTAGAAAACTTGACTTTTCAGAGGCTGAAATAATCAACTTGTTTCTGTAGTTTGCTTGACACAGGTTACTGTTTGAAAATATTGTCATTTTATCTATGGTATTCATACATTCTTTTGTGTTTTGTGAAACATATAAGTTTAAATTGCTGTTACACTAGGAGAAGTGCTTTTTGGTTTTCATTTTTAATTTATGACATAGAAATAGGTTGAGAATATACCTAATAGGGATAAGACAGTCAAAAATAATGAAGAAAATAACGTGAAAATTGATGTCAAACATTTAATTTTTTATTTCTTTCAAAGAAATTCAAATTTGTAGTTTTATGCAGGTTTATCATTGCAAATTTAAGAGCAGCGTCAAGAAGAATGAATTTAAATAATGAAGAGCAAATTTTTGTTGAAAATATAGTCAGAGGGAAAAAAAAAACAAAATGTTGGAAAAGCAAACTTACTAATTTAAATGAAACTAAATGTCACAGTACTTGTATCAACTACTTAGCATTCCAGATTTTGTAATATATTTTGCATAAATTATTTGCTATTCAAAAAATTTTGTAATTTTCAGTTTAATCTCTATTTTTTCCAATTTCTAATTTTCTTGTAGTTTATTACTGTCAGAATATTCTTAATCCTCTACACTGGGATTTTGCTTTGCAGTTAGCAAATCTATAGAGGATTAATTATGAATCTATTATGTGTGGATCTGAAATCAGATACAAAATTTTATTTATTATGTAAACCAAAATGTCATTTGCAATTTTTTCTCACTAGAAGTTGTCCTTGCAAAGATTCAATTATCTTTTAATTTGTGTAAATGAGCACTTTATATATCTTTCCAGACATTTTCAAATTGACAAATCATTTTTAGAAAATTTAAGGTTCCAGGGAGCCTCACAAATATATGCCCTTTATTTCCTGAACCAAACCACTTTCTTGTTTAGGCATTTTAAGTTCATCTAAAGTGAACAACTATAAATAGAAGCATACACTTTGGAACCATAGCTCTGTGTGTCTGAGGACTTACTACAAGCTACATACAGTAAGAGCCAAGTAAACGTAGAACTTTCGTTTTCCTCATATTTGAAATTAAACCCAATGGACCTCTAATCAGAAAAAAAAAAAAAAAGGTGCTGGGTTACTTGTTTGCTTAATTTTTATTCTACCATACCCAGGGGTGTGGGCGCTGGGGGAAAATGAAAACCTGCTAATGGAGATTCTGTCTGGAATATTTACATTTGCAATTTATATATTTGTGTCTAAAATCTTACCTCTAACTTATCTTTTTCAGGATTCAATAATCTCCCATTTCTTCTTTCTAACCATTCCATGTCTCCCTACTTACTATTCACTTATTTAAACAACTGAAATACTTCTGTATTTGGAGTTGAAAAATGCAGTTTAGCCCAGTGTGGTTACAGTAACAGCAATGGCTGCAAACAAATTTATGCAGTGTTTTGAGGTTTACAAACCACATTTCACATTTTGTCTTTATAACCAATCTATGAAGACACATTAATCTCAAAGAAGTTGAAACTTGCCTAAGGACATAGAGCTAATAATTGATGGAACTGACCTACTCTCAAAATTCAGACCCTATCCTATTAGTCTTTCCACTAATCTAAAAGCCTTCCCTCTCTAATCAGGGCCAGAGAATTTCCAGATAGTAAACAGAATTTTTAAAAATGTTTGATATGTTGTTTAGTCATCCCTAATTTAAATCAGTTCCTCTATCTGTATAACATATGAGCTAAATGGACTCTTTCTGTGTGCTACACTGGGCTCTCACATTAAAACTCTTTATTCAGAAAGTATAACAAGTCATCAGTTTCTTAACAAATCATATCGTTTGTAAATGTGTAGAATTGTTGCTTCCAGGAATTGGATGTATACAGGCCCCAAGGTACAGAATAAAATTGAGAAGCACATGATAAAGACAAAGATCAAAATTGAGATTGTGTGTATGGTTATAAGACAGATTCAGAGTGTAAGGTTGAATATATGTTTACAACATGTTCAATTAAACACATGTTCAATTCAAAGCTAATTGGGAAAACCTTTATAATTTTCTTTTTTCCTTTTTTTGTTTCAGCAAAAAATAATTATTGAACCATGAATTCTTATACCTAGAGAGAATAGAGAATAATTTTCTCTATTCTTCTTCCAACAAAAATGAAAAGCAATTCATCCAAATTGATGTATAAATAATAAAACATACATTAATAAGTAAATAATATTCTTGATCAATTCATTTTTATCATCTCCATCCCTATTTCCAAAACCATAAAATCAGACATATTTTAATATGAAATTATTTAAAAGAATATTATTTAGAAGAAATTATTATTTAGAGGAAAAGAAAACGTGCCCAAATTTAACATTTAAGAGAAACAGCATAATCCTGACTTGAAATCAGATCAGCATGACTCCACAAACTGCTTACAAATAGCAAAATCTTTTTTGCAAAAATGTTTTCTAAAATAAAATCACTGTATATGACACTAAAAATATATATTTGTTTTTCTCTGTTCCTTACTGGAAGACAGATATCATCTCTCATACTAAACATTAAAAATAAGTAAAGAAACAGAAAGCATGAAGGCAGGTACTTGATGTGAATGATTTGTAAGCTGGAAAAAAGAAAATCTGATGTAGAGTTTCTGATTGGGAGACAGTAGCACATGAAGGGAAAAGTAAAAGGACCAGCAGATATTCAACCTCAGGAAAGAAGATGAGAAATCTCTAAAGTAGATACAATAACATCTTACAATGGTATAGCTCTTAACAGTTTATTACTCTGGGTAAAAATACAATAATCTCATAACACGTAAAAAGTCCCAAGGTCCAGATGGGTGGATTATAGAATAAGAAATCCAGAACAGTTGGTCTTGCAGTTAAGTAAGAGCCTCCAACAACTTTCTTACCTTCAACTCACCACAGTGGTCCCTAACTAGAGAGGTACCAAGGGCAGAGGATCCAGGCTTTCAAAACTCTCATTCTACTGTGCTAACTTGCTTCAGTTGTTTCTGACTCCTTGTGATCCCATGGACCATAGCCTGCCAGGCTCCTCTGTACATGGGTTTCTCCAGGCATAGATAAAGGAGTGGGCTGCCATTTCCTCCTCCAGGGGATCTTCCCAACCCAGGGATGGAACCTGAGTCTCTTAAGTCTCCTGCACTGGCAGGCAGATTCTTTACCACTAAGTGAAATCTGGGAAGGCCTTCATTTTACTATCAACTGTAATAGGGAAGAAACACTTGAAAAATTTTAAAAAATATATATCGAATGGTGATGGGTTATTTGTAAAGATCTCTCATGACTTGCATTATGATTTTATTATGAGATAGGAGGCTGCTTCTAGGTAACATTTTAAAGTTAGGGTAAAATCAATGTTTGAAAAAGTCCACAGTTGACTATTTACATTTCTAATAAGGACCGTGCTCTTAAAGCAACAGAGTGCCTCAGTTATCTAGGACTTAGAGAACTCCTGAATTTCCTCCTCCTCTCTCCCAAATATTTATATGCTTTGTTTTATATGATATCTGTCTTCCCAACAAACTAAGTGAAATTTTATTTTGTATAAATCAAATAATAATTCAAATATATCAAATGACTATGTGAAAAAGAATCCTTGAAGTAAATCGTTCTTGCTTTCTAATCTGAAACATCACTCAGTGACTCAATTCTTGTAAATTGATTCCATACATCTTGTGTGAATTATGCAGCACACTTGTACTGCATGGCCTTAAAGGTTCTATGATGCAGTCTTTGCCTCAGACTGAATAAAATAAAGGACTATCTCTAGTTTTGAGCAGGTCTATAGACACTGAAGAGTGATTATTTTCAGTCATTTTCATTTGTTGAGTTTATTTGTCTGGACTAAGATGAAAAACAATTTTCCCTGGTGACTCATTGGTAAAGAACTTGCCTACCAATGCAGGAGATACAGGTTCGATCCCTGTGTCAGGAAGATCCCCTGGAGAGAGAAATGGCAACCCACTCCAGTATTCTTGCCTGGGAAAATCCCATGTACAGAAGAGCCTGGCGGGCTGCAGTCCATGGGGTCACAAATGGTTGGACACAACTGACCGATTAAAACAACAATATGAAAAACAGTATTAAAATAATATGAATGGGTAAAGGTGACAGCTATATATATTTTTCTATTTGTTAATTTAAACTTGTTTTCTATTCATTAGTTTAAACATAGCCTCAAAGTTACTATTAAGAGAACAAAATGAGCCCAAATCCCCTGGATCCGTACTAGATTTAGATTTACGGAATCAGAATCTCTGGAGTTAATCTCTGAGTCCTGCTAAATTTTGCAAAATGTTATTCAGATGAACTTACTTTTACTAAACCATTCAGTTACTTTTTATTCTAGTCTAAAATTATCCTTGTAGTTTCCTATTCCAATGTGAATCTAGTTTGCTAAGCCTGCTGAACATTTTTCTTGATTAGAAGAATGTACAACAAAGGACAACTATACACAAAATGGTCAGGTTGTTTCCTGACAAACTGCGTTATTTATAGTATTTGTTCCCCACTAGCTTTTTCAACAGAAATATCTGAAAACCATCCTAAATTAGTTGGGTTATTCACTTAAATTATTTACTTTCATGGACAATAATCTAACAGTTGAAAAACTGGAGTTGAGGAGAGAGGAAAGACTTTATGATGTAATAGGTGTCGTGCTGTCCTCATATCATTCTCAAACTATCTTAGGAAATAGATACAAACACTATTTTTTAAACAAAGAAAACTAAGAATCATTGTAGTTGAATAATTTGCCAAGGCTTATACAGTAGAGTTGGAGATTCAAATCCAGTTCTCCTGACTCTAAGGATGTGCTCCTACTACCCAATAGCACATTTTCAAATGTTAAAAAAGACTATAATCAATATAATTAGGCTCATATATTTTAATAAGGGGTTTGGAAACAAGAGGAAAAGAACATGCTTTTCTATTCCTAAACAGAAAAACTGTATAAGCTGTTTCACACTGTGTAGAGATTTCCTTCAGTACCCTAAGTCTACAATTTAATGGAAAGAAATACCCATTATTTTCTTGAAGTTTTATACACTGTTTCCTAAAAAGGATAAACATTTGAAAGAAGTGCCTCAAAAAATACGTACTCCTAAATACTCATATTGTATTTTCATTTCCAATATTCCTAGCTATATTATAAACTTGTAACAAAAATATGATCAGTAGGTATTCACAGTACAAACTTCAACTAGTCAAAGATGGAGGGAATGTTGGCAAATGAAGCAAAACTTATATAGATGAACAGTCAGTAAAGTACCCAGTGCAAATGACAATGTCAAAAAAGACCAATCATCTACAGTCACAAAGGTTAACTGGCAATTGCACGGCCTGGGTTGCAGAATCTTCCCTGTGGTAAGTTTATGTAGGGATATTTTTTTGTAGAAGCATCATTACTTATACAAATGTTTTCATCATTACATACAGGTGACCAAATAAAGCTTTTATTTATTTTTAAATTCACATCATCAAATAAAACTTCCTCAGCCTCAGCTATTAACTAGTAATTATTAGTTTCCTGATTCCATTAATGTTTCTAGGAGCTTTTTATTAAACCACTGGACTAACAATCTCTTCGGTTTCTCCCTGAACTTGAACAAGCCAAGGTTATATAATTGGGAAGATGTATTATCATTTTATTTTCTCACACTACATGAACACGTAGCAGCCATGTAACATTTTTTTCTTTTATACTCCATGTGGGATTCAAGAGCCAGTAAAATACTCTTATAAGTCACAATTCTACTAAAAATCGCCACTACTACAACTGTGATAAGACAATGCTTAAATTTAAAACAATTAATCAATACAGCTAAGAAAGAAGCTCAAGCATCCTGAATCTAATATCATTATATCTGTTCATCCTGGCATACAGAAATTACATCTGAAACATCTAAAGTAATTCTGATTTGAGAAAATAAAGATGTTCCTTGTTTCTGGGTTGAAGATATGATAAAGTACAATGAAGAGGACAAAAACATTACACATACTGAGAGGTAAGTAAAAGAAATGTGATTCATTCTCATTAGATAACCTTCCAGTTAGTTCTAAAAATTAAGACTAGTAATTAAAATTTACAATAACATTTATGCCATCAAATGTCAACATGTAAAAACCAATATGGATATTAGGGACATAAAAGCAAACATATTTGTGATAGCAATATGTATCAAATAGATAGAATTAGTTCTACCAGAAGAGAGAATACTAAGGATAAAAAATACTTTGAAACTGTCACCATTACTTCTCCAGAGAGGAATTGAAAAATCAGAATAAAAGATTCAAATTAAATACCAAATGCTCTTTTCAAGATCAATTTTGAAATAGCCCAAATAAAAGCCTCAAACTGTTCCTTTCAACTGTAAGTAATTACATTAGTTCATATATACCTAGTCAAGTCAAATTCTGATGTTGAAAAATGAATTGTTTTAAATATCCTTCATCTGTTCTTACTTTTTACATCAACAATATAGTTGCTTTCAGTTATAGATCCATAAATACAATGCCCCAAACAGTCTGATGAAAATGTGGTGAAGGATTGGATCAACCCTATCATTTTACTCCACTATAAAGCAATTATTAGAATAGCATGTCCACCACAGTAGATATGGAAATATGTTTCAAAGTCCTCTCTAGCTTTTCTTGATGAAGTCACTTGTAATATTCATTATCTATAGGTCTTATTTTATATTCATTTATAAAAGAAGGAAATTATTGCCCTGAGACAAGACCCTAGAGACCAATTTTAGCTCTAGTCTGACTATACTTATGTAAAAGAGATCGTGGGAAAGACACTGAATATCTCTGAACTCTAGCCATCTGGAGAAAAAGTTGAGATCTTTGTGAAGTCAACAATTTTTCAGATTTGGATTTGATTAAATCTTAAGTTTAGTATACTGAACATTCTTCACAAGTCTTCACCAGTTCCTCTTTAACAAACTTCAAACTTGAGTTTCTTGGACCCATGTTGGATTTTAGTCATGGCTATTTCACAATGAACCCTTGTCACACTTCTTCATTTGTGGAAGGATAACATGAGGTCGGGTGCCATGCTATGCTAAATGCTAAATCACGTCAGTCCTGTCCGACTCTGTGCGGCCCCATAGGTGGCAGCCCACCAGGCTCCTCTGTCCCTGGGATTCTCCAGGCAAGAACACTGGAGTGGGTTGCAGCCCTTAAAAACGTTTTCCTTGCCTTTGATTCCAATTATGTGATGAAAATGTGTGAACACAATGTGACAGCTTGGTATTACCGTAAGTGAAAGTGAAAGTCTCTCACTTGTGTCTGACTCTTTGCAACCCCACGGACTATAGTCGTCAAGGCTCCTCTGTACCATAAAGGCATAGGAAGAAGAGTCTTCTAACAGATAAGCACTTAAAGTGACAAAAATAAACTTGCGGTTTGGGTCACTTCTTTTTAACTTAATAATCAAATATATATTTCAGGTAAGTGTATGCCTTCAAGCTACTGAAACTATAAATATAATTCTCTATAATGATGACATGGTTTTACTGTCATATACTTTCACTTTCTGAGGACAGACAATTGACCATGCTCTATAACTTCCACCAGAAGGAAGTTCTATATAATTTCCAGAAACAATGATTTAATACTAAGCATTTTAATACAAAATGATAATAATTAACAATGAGAGCTCTCAGGTGGCTCAATGGTAAAGAATCCACCTGCAATGCAGGAGATGCAGGTTTGATCCCTGGGTCGGGAAGATCCCCTGGAGATGGAAATGGCAACCCACACAAGTATTCTTGCCTGGGAAATCCCATGGACAGATGAGCCTGCGGGCTACTGTGCCTGGGGTCACAGAGTCGGACATGACTTAGCAACTAAAAAACAACAACAAACACTTAATGAATGTTTACTTTTCTAAACATTTTACTTGAATTAAGTCATCTAATACTCATTAATATGGTTAATATGGTTAATTGTTGTTTAGTTGCTAAGCCATGCCTGTTTTGCAACCTCGTGGATTATAGCCCACCAGGATCCTCTGTCCTTAGGATTTCCTGGGCAAGAACACTGGAGTAGGTTGCCATTTCCTTCTCCAACTATGATTAAATAATAACTGTAGAAGGAAATACTATCGCCAGCCCTTAAAAAGATAAGGAAAATGATGCTCAAAGTGATTATGTAACATACTTCTATTAAACTGTGGAATAAGAACTCAAATTCAAATGATAGATATATAGACAAACTGACCCCTACTAAACTGCCCATTTAAAGTCGGCTTCATAAGCAAAACACTTAAAAGTCTATTCACTTAAGGCTATGACTGAAGCCACCAATATAACGGATGTGTTTATTTTCCATTTATCCATATTATCCAGGCACCTAATATATGCCTACCAGAAAGCAGAAATCTTTGAGAGAGATAAAAGGTATATGATACAGTTCCTATTCTCAAGGAGTTTATAGACTGAGCCATAAAAGATATTCACATAAGAAAAAAAAAAATCCAAGCTAACTCGAGTATCTGCCATTGCACACAATGATGAGCAGATGAAATCAAAGTTAAGAGCTGTTGAGGATGATTCTGGGCAGAAGTGAGAACTAAAGACTAGAAGACTAACAATATTCAGCTGGGTAAAATGGAAAAAAAAGAGGAAAGTAAAGAAAGAACATTATGTTTTTATTTATGTAGGTTTGTTATCCCAATAGTAATGTTAGAGTTGTGCTTCTCTGGCATAGAAACAGAAAGCTCAGTTTTTTCCTGATTGCCTTTCAGCTCAGACCCAAATTTTGCTCTGGCCACAGCAAACTTGGGGCCTTTCTACACGGGCATAAATAGTTTTCAGCTTTTCCTCAACTCTATTTCTCTTTATACTGCAATTTATCCATTGTGTTTTATAATTCTTTGGGGTGGGGAAGTGGCAAATTATATTAATCCTTTGTGGAAAATGTTGTCTGTTTCAGTAAAATGTTCATAAAGCATTTTGAAAACTGATTCAGCCAACTTTATTCATTTAAAATAATTCTGTGAATTAAATCAACTAATTTCGTAGAAGCTAATAATCATAACATCCTCAAGTTACTGTTTGGCATCAGGTAGAAAAAAATGGCCTACAAGTTAATTTACTTTCTTTTTAAAATCTTTTCAGTCTTTATGTTAAAACTGGTGAATACTAACCATAATTTTTATTCCAAAAAAGAAACACAATTTTTATTTTTGATTACTACATTTTGCAAATAAAGAAACTAAAGTAGAACATGATTAAAAGCCATGATCAATATCATTTTGGGAAAAGAAAACAGACCCACTACTAGAATTCACATTTACTCGATATTATTTTTACTAGAGTAAAATATTTCACAAAATATCAAGTTCAGTTCAGTTCAGTTGTTCAGTCGTGCCCGACTCTTTGCAACCCCATGAACCGCAGCATGCCAGGCCTCCCTGTCCATCACCAACTCCCGGAGTCCACCCAAACCTATGTCCATTGACTTGGTAATGCCATCCAACCATCTCATCCTCTGCCATCCCCTTCTCCTCCCGCCCTCAATCTTTCCCAGCATCAGGGTCTTTTCCAATGAGTCAGTTCTTTGCATCAGGTGGTCAAAGTATTGGAGTTTCAGCTTCAGCATCAGTCCTTCCCATGAACACCTGGGACTGATCTCCTTTAGGATGGACTGGTTGGATCTCCTTGCAGTCCAAGGGACTCTCAAGAGTCTTCTCCAACACCACAGTTCAAAAGCATCAATTCTTCGACACTCAGCTTTCTTTTTTTTTTTCAGCTTTCTTTATAGTACAACTCTCAGGTCCATACATGACTATTGGAAAAACTATAGCCTTGATTAGATGGACCTTTGTTGGCAAAGTAATATCTCTGCTTTTTAATATGCTATCTAGGTTGGTCATAGACATACGTTGTTTCCTTCCAAGGAGACAAAATATCAAACAATATTTTGATTTTTTTTTGACAAAATATAAAAATTTAACAAAATAAGCTGAATTATTTCTGCCTTTAAAGTACAGACAATTGTCAATAAAGCTGTTATTTTTTAAAGCACAAATGAGGTTGAGAAACCTCTTTCCATCAAAGTTCACTTGTCATTTGAACTATTAACCTGCAGGTATCTCTGTGTCCACTTGATAGTTTTACATTTTCATTCACAGGTACAATTTTCATTCAAAGTACTTTTATTTGTATAGAGATTATCTTTTATATTATACCCACAATTATCTTGGTGTTTTTAATCCAATTCAATCAAATAAGTATTAATTTATTCAGCTTTCACTATAACATACCAAGGACTAAGACAGGTGATAAAGTGAAAATCATTGAGTATTTTCCTCCAATAGTTAGCTACTCAGTTTCTTTCAACATATAAATACTAAAGATTTTTTTAAAATTTCCCCTTCCACAATCTTCTAAATTTAATCATCACATCATGAGTATTCAATTTAGCCATTCCATGGTAAGTTCAGGATACATGAATTTTGTTAAATAATAAATAAATGTAATGGATTATTATATGCTTTGTTTTTAACATGTCCCGTGCAAATCCTGTGTGTGTGTATGTGTGTGTGAGTGAAAGCCTATATTGCAGTTCTGACCTCAGAAATATGTGAAAAAATGTAGAAGAGTTGTATTTGCCTGTGCAATTCAAATTTTCACCACTTACTGGGTATGACATGACTGATATTGAAGTAAATGAAATTTAGGTATATGTAGGGTCTTTTGTATTCTATTCTATCAAACAATTCTTTTAGGGAGTGAGAAATATTAGTAAAGTGGTCAGTTCATCTGATACAGTAATAAGTACAGTTGTTCTGGTAGGTGTTCAGCATCATTAATTTTTCACTTTTTAAAATATGTTTTTCCCTTAACAAATTCCTCTCTTGATGAGACTACCATTATTCCCAAAGGATTTCATTGTTTGTTTGATGTTTAAGACAATTTCTTACTAAATTCTTAAGAATGCACCTTGCATTAAGCTGAGCCAAAATAGTTAAAGCAAATTCACTATTTAGTTCAAGGCATAGTTTTGTGATTTTCGCACTTATAAATATATATTTTTTCAATATTAGAATTCCAGAATATATCAATATTAACATGAAGAGAATTGATCTTGAAGAATGCTATTTTAATGAATGTCAAAGAACTTGTGTCTTAGTGGTCCCCTAAAATATTCTTGTGGATTATGAAGTGTAATATGACAAGGGTAGTCATGACAATCCAAAATATGGATGTGAAATGTATATTACATTCAAATAATCTTTTTCTAAAATAAACTACATATAAATTTTTACTCTAGATAGTTATCTATAGCATGGCCCATGATTTATTGTCGTAAACAAGCCCATAAAACTAAGTTTATTAGGTTGGAACCATTCTATTCTATAAATAGAATGGTATCTAACCATTCTATTAAATACCTAAAGTATTCCTAGTGTGTTGTGATTATTTTTGAAGTGTTACATATGCAGGGTGTATATTTTTTCCCATTCTAAAAATTTTTTGTATAATTTTTTAATGACTATAAAATTACAGCAGCATGGAGGTTTCTGAAGTTTCATGACTGTCCTTAAGTCCTATTAAGAAGCAGCAATATCTAGTCTGGGAAACTCCAATTGGTTAACAAAGAAAATTAATTTGCTTTTCATTTCATGAGGCCCTGTTACAATTAGTGTGAAATACTGACATTTACATTCCTGAGTGCAATAAGAGCAGGATGGAATGGTGATGGCAAATAACTGGACAGTCTCCAGAGAGGCTCTGAGAAACAGTATTAGATCTCCATCTGCCAGTTGGAAATTCCATGTTCTAGTTCACAATGCTAGCTAAAATAAAAGGCTTCGATGATTTCTACCACTCCTTTTCAGGCTTGTACCCCGTCTACTTCCAAAAGGACTTGTGATAATTTATGGACTAAAACACTAGCATAATTAAATATTTTCAGCTAGTAATGACTAGAAAACAGGCTACATTTTATTATTGCTGTTAAATTTCCCAATGCATATTAAATTTGCTATAAACACATTCCATTAAAAAATTCTAGTTTGAAAATGTTTACTAAATAGAAATCAAAAGAAAATAAGTAAAAGAGCAGAAATAAACAAAAATTAAATAAGGGTTTAAAACAAATTTATGAAGATGTAATTCTAAGTAATACTTGACTGAAATAATTTATCATGCCTTTGAGTTCCATGAATAAAATAGTATTCACTTTATCCATTCCATTAGGACATACCATAAGTAACTTTCATAGAAAATTTTAAAAGGGACAATTAATTTAAGGGCCCTAAATAAATCACAGAATGATTAATATTTTTAAGTCTTCTTTTCCATGTCTATGTATGCTTCCTTTTTTCCTTTTGTCGACCTCTTCTTTGAGTGATACATGATATATATATATATATATGTGAGCTTACGTAGTGAGCAAGGGTGACAAGACTTGATGAGGAAAGTTTATATTAATTTATCTTGTAACATAAATTGTCCAATTATACAATATTATGCAGTTTTGTTAAAGCACCAAAAAATATAAATAAGATTATATTTAACTAAGTTCCAGATCTGACAACCAAATCTAGTTTCCAAAGTCCTTTTTTCCATAATTTGAATATCCCAGAGCTTAAAATATTTGTATAATGCTCAAAGCTCCCTTCTAAAAAGATCTTTTGACATTATTCATAAAAGCAACTCTTTTCTCATGGCTACATTTTAGGACTTCCACAAATTCCTTGAATAACCAATAACTTGGCTTTATGTGACTATACATGTGTATTTATGAAAGATCCAGAAGTTTGCAACTGGGAATTGCTAAATATATATATATATATATATATATATATATATATATATATATATATATATATCTTAAAATTGTTTCTGCCAAATCATCTGTGATACAAAGCCATCCACTGGAGTGTAGTGTATTTATAATGGTACTATAATAGACAATAAGATAAAAAGAAATTCACTACAGGACATTCCCACTTCTCCCTAGAGTCATGGTGTTCCAGAGAAAACACCACTCTCCTCAGGAATACCAGTATAAAATTTTAATACATGAAAAGTATGCACCACTATTCACCTATTTTACATACTCAGTCACTCAGTCATGTCTGACTCTTTGTGACCCAACAGACTGTAGCCCGCCAGATTCCTCTGTCCATAGGATTTTCTTGGCAAGAGTACTAGAGTGGGCTGCATTTCCTCCTCTAGGGGATCTTCCTGACGGAGGGATCAAACCCACATCTCCTGCACCTCCTGAACTGGCAGGCAGATTCTTTACCACTGAGCTACCTGGGAATCATTCAACTGTTACTGGTTATGAAATTACCAGATGGTGATGTTCTTACCAAAACAAACCCTGAGGCATCTAGCATTTAAGCTATTTCATTCTGGGGGAAAAATTAAAACTTTTTTTAGAAATAAGAGTAACAGTTAATAATAAATTATGTGCAAGTCAATCCAGCACAGTGTATTTCAATCACTTCAATATTTTTATCTCTCCCAAAAAAGTGTCAGAAATGAGGCATGAAAAGCTATTAACTGAATCATTCACACATTGAATAGATGTTGTTTGTCAGTTTGTTCTTTCAATGGAAATAATGAACAACTTATTTATTTATAACTGATAATTATGGTAATACACTTACATTTTCCACTCTTTTTGGTATATTATAGATATTTTATAATTGTCTTATTTCATACCTGATCTAAGATCATAAACTTCTATAAAAATTTTGTCTTTCTCAGATTTTCCATAGCTTCCTTTGACTTGGGATGTAATTAAAATATTTTAAATGACTTGGTTCCCTTTTCTCTTCTTTATTTTTTTTTTTCATTTTTTGCCTTTTCCTCTGGTAGAATTGACCTTAGTGGCTCAGTCAGTAAAGAATCTGCCTGCAAAGCAGGAGACCCAGATTTGATCCCTGGGTTAGGAAGATTCCCTGGAGAAGGGCATGGCAACCCACTCCAGTATTCTTGCCTGGAGAATCCCATGGACAGAGGAGCTTGGTGAGCTATAGTCCATGGGGTCATAAAGAGTCGGACATGACTGAATGACTAACACTTTCTTTCCTTTCAAATTTATGCAACTGAAGATTGGATGCATGAGACAAGTGCTCGGGCCTGGTACACTGGGAAGACCCAGAGGGATCGGGTAGAGAGGGAGGTGGGAGGGGGGATCGGGATGGGGAATACATGTAAATCCATGGCTGATTCATGTCAATGTATGACAAAAACCACTACAATATTGTAAAGTAATTAGCCTCCAACTAATAAAAATAAATGAAAAAAAAAATAAATTCCAAATGGCAAAAAAAAAAAAAAGAGAAATATGAGTTTTAAGTAGATGCAGAATACATTTATATAATCACTATGGAGTGAATCTTGTTAGCCCTTGGACTTATTTGGTCATTTACCTTGTTTCCTTCTTGGGCAGAGGGAAACAGAGCAGATAAAGAAAGATAATAGAGGCAGATTTATACTTCAGAGAGAAGGAATTCTTGGTCTTAAGAATCAAGACAAAAAGGCTTGCTGCATACCATTTTTCAATTATTTTTAGGACAGAGAGAAACATTTCCCTTGAACTTTTCTCCTTTAACTCTGAAATCAATTTTACCTTTTCTAGACTTGCAACAATTTTTCCATCTTGCTGAATAATATGCTGCATATACACTAGACTCTGCCTTCAACATGTACTAAGGTCCATATAAGAAAAGCCTTGGGGAATATGCTTCTACATTTACTTGGACTATTTACAAGGGAAATATTCATCACATTATAAAACACAATTTTTAAAAGAACCTGTGAAAAATTTATCTGAGTTAGGTCAATGAAAAAACTCCCTGTTAAATATGGTTGTATCAATGGTTGTCCTCAATGAATGCCAAAGCCCCGTAACACTTCCTATTTTTACATGTCAGCTCAGGAACCCACAGCTAGCTGGGTTAGACCTGATAACAGGGTAACAGGTTAACCATCCTATTGAGCATCCTGGCTTTCATCTTTTTTTTTTAAGTATTGTTTATTTCCTCTCTGCAATCCTATTTTGTTTTATTTCATATGTCTTTTGTTATAAGCAGTCTCATATTACTTGGGAGGGGGAGGTGAAAAGTACAAGGAAGTACAATAGAATTGCTATTCTAAATGTATTTTTTATTCTTATTGTGATAGTTGTTCAGTAGCTAAGTCGTGTCTGTCTGTTTGCAACCCCCTGTTTGCAGTTCAAATATGAACTGCAGCACATCAGTCTTCCCTGTCCTTCTCTATCTCCCAGCGTTTGCTCAAACTCATGCCATTGAGTCGGTGATGCTATCTATCCATCGCATCCTCTGCTGCACCTTTCTCCACTTCCCCTCAAACTTTCCCAGCATCAGAGTTTCTTCCAATGAGTCAACTCTGCATCAGGTGTCCAAAGTATTGTGGCAGTGGTATAATCTAAATTTTTGAATACTTGTTTATTTCTTTGTAGCATCGTGCCCAGTTTCCACTATCTCATCATATTCAGATTTCCAATTCCTCGATTTGCATCTCCCTTATGAGCTCCCCTGGTGCCTCACAGGGTAAAGAATCTCCTTGTTTTGCAGGAGACCCTGTTTTGATCCTTCAGTCAGGAAGATCCAGGAGAAGGAAATGGCAGCCCTCTCCTGTATTCTTGCCTGGAGAATTCCATGAACAGAAGAATTCCTGGCAGGCTACAGTCCATCGGGTCACAAAGAGTCAGACATGACTGTGGCTAACACTTCATACTATGAGCTATAGAAACAAACTTACAGACACACACACACAAAGACACCCACTCACAGAGCACACTCCTTCTCCCATATACTCTTCTTCAGATGCAAAGATCACTAAGCAAAGTAAGACATCCATTTCAGTATGTTTTCCACCATTTGAAACATATTCTCAAGTGCTGGATTTAAGACACTAACAAAGTATATTATCAAAAGAGTTAATGAGGTTTTAAAATGAAGTTCTCAAGAATTTTTAAAAAGTATTAGAGTAAGCCAAAAGTCTATAGGTTATCATTAAGAGCCTTTAACTATTTGTTACTAATGATATTAAATTTTACCTTAAAGTTAACCTAGATATAGCCTGTAGACCATAAACCGTGATAACTACATTCCAAACATTCCTTCTTTCACTTCATTTATATCCTAAACTACTGAGCTGCCCATCTACTCCTCCAATCCCAGCCCCAGATCAAAAATAGAATGTTTTTTCAGTTACAACCAAGTTTACCCATATGAAAATAGCTTCAGCATGATTTCATGATCCTAGTTAGGTGTCTTCCACTTATAGTCAGAGAATTGGGGTTAGTATGTTAGTTAAATTCTGAAACTTAAACTGTAGGTTTTAGGTATCGTGTTAATAAACTATGAAATAAATATGAACAAAATCTCCCAAATTGAGATCTAAAATGAAAATAGTTTTCATATTTTTCCCAAAATTTAATCATGGTTAACTTCAGTCATAGATCATAAAAATTCATAAAAAGGAAAAATAAATTAATATTTCATCAACAAAATATATTAATTCATTCACATGTAACACTTAATGTGTATTTATACAGTTAAACACTAGCCCAGCTACCAGATTTATGAATCATGCAACAAACTTAAAATATAATAATTCTCACTTGGCATCAAATGCCATCTTTAATTGAAAGTCCTAGTGCCCCATTATACCTGAATACCAGAGAAAAGATAAAATACAAGAAAAGGAAAATCCAGAAAGTGTATGCCAGATGTTGCATTCTGTTCTCAATTATATAATGCCTGTTTCACGAAATTTCTTTGAAAAATAAAGAAAGAATAAATGAGTATCAATGCACTATATCTAAAATTAGCACGCTTAATAAGTTAAAATTTTGGAATATAAAAATTCTACATTTACAAATTTAACTTATATGCAGAGAAGATAAAGGACTTCCCTTTATCTTTACTAAACAGTAAAGAATCTGCCTTCAATGCAGGAGACCAAGGTTCGATCCCTGGGTCGGGAAGATCCTCTCGAGAAGGGAATGGCAAGCCACTCCAGTATTCTTGCCTGCAGAATCCCATGGACAGAGGAGCCTATTGGGCTACACTCTGTGGGGCTGCAAAGGGTCGGACATGACTGAGTGACTAACACACACAGAGAGGTTGTAAATGACATTTCAGTTCCGTATAACTTTGTTAAACGGAGATGTCTTCCTCATCAATAGAGGAAAATAAATTTATAAACCTATGCAATATAAAAGTACAAGTAAAAATCTTAAGTAAATTACTAAGACAACTTCATACAAAATTTATTTTGGAGTCTCCATATAATTTTTCTTGTTTTTCATGTCATTGTTTTGTTACTACTAGTACATACATAAAGTTGGATGAGAAATTTGGATTCACGATTCTTAATTTTTTTCTAACCCTAAATGCTTAAAGATGTAGCACAATATCAGCAACTCACTATAATGATGGTGCTCAGTAGGGGTTGTGGTATGTGCATGTATGTGCGTGTGTGGTTTGTGGTGGGAATGGGGGGGCTGGTGTGAACAGAGATGCTACCTTCTGTGCTTTTTTTTGGTTTTTCTCTGCTAAGAAGCAACCTTAAGTGTGTACTTCAATTACCCCCTTTTTAAAAGTCTCTTATCTTCATTTGGGCCTGAAGCTCAGTCCTACAGAATATAATGCAACTTTGGGCCAACCCCAATCAGAGAGACCCTAAAGAAGAGATCTAAACTGTAAAAATGCATATGTGGATAACCCAGAAATGAGATTATATATCAAAGAAGCCTACAAAAACCTACCTTAGAGGATCCTATATGTCAGTTCAGAATCTCCATGGTTCTCACAAAAAGTCCAGCCCATTTTTCTGGAAGCCACTTTGGTCTGTATACATCTGTGGTGTGATATTTGACTAACTTCGAGATTATGGCAACACCAGCTATCTATGCTTCACCCAAAGGCCTCCTAGAAGGAATTAGTCTGACAAAAATGCAAATGAGACAATTCTGGTCACCTAGGTGATCATGAAAATGATGGGGGAAATAAGGGAAAGAGAGACAAATTGAGAAGTATGCTACAGACAGCACTTTTTTGGCAACAGATTTCCACCAATACTTTTAAAGAATTCTATATAGGAAACAAAGTTAAGGAAGGTAAGGGAAAAGGTAAAACTGGATCTTCAGATCCTAGAAGCTGAAAGAGACTCTTTTTTACGACAGAGCTGCCCCATTAGTTTTTTCTGTAATAACATTTCATCTAACACTTCCTAGGTCAAAATATTCAAATAAACATCTAGAGAAATTTAGCAATTTAGCCCTTTCTGCTTACTCCTATACATTATTTTTTAACATACATTTCTGCTCAGTATTAATATGTTACCTCATTATTTGACACAATTTTTAAATGGTTATTTCTCTTTTTTACCTAACAGTTAAAGAACAATGAACCAGATCTGACTAGATGAGTCAACTATTCCCTAAGTATAACTCCTGGAGTTGTATTAATTTCATTTGTTGCAGGACATTATAATTTACTATTATATAAATGGCTTAAATTACAGTATTTGAACATGTGCCAGGAAATAATAGTTTCCCCCAAAGCAGATGAATTGTGAACCTGAAATACATGATGCATCTTGAAGGTGCTTATCATTCTTCCAAGGAGTGACTTACCACATGATAAAACATTTGATTTGAATGGTGACCTTCCAATAGTGATGAAGAGCATTTCCATGATTTGGAAATGTTACTATGAAAAATGAATTAAAATAAATACTTAAAGTGGATAAATTCAGAAGCTTTTCCAGTAGTGCTTCCTTTGGGAGGTGGGAAAGCTGGGGACCAAGAGCAATAAAAACTTTGACTTCCCTTCCTTGAGTTTCTGTAGAAGGGCCTTTCTCAACCCTTTTCCTTATGTTCTCCAAAATAGCTCAAATATCTAAGAGGAGAATTGGTTGAATTTGAGAGTCTCAGAGAAGTCTTATTAAAATTTATATAAAAGAAACAAAACAATCAACATCATGGAAAAACTAAGTATTATTTAGTACAATCAGTTCAGTTCAGTTCAGTTGCTCAGTCGCATCCGACTCTTTGCGACCCCACGGACTGCAGCACACCAGGCTTCCCTCTCCTTCACGTTAACTCCCGGAGCTTGCTCAAACTCATGTCCATATAGTAGGTGATGCCATCCAACCATCTCATCCTCTGTCATCCCCTTCTCCTCCTGCCTTCAATCTTTCCCAGCATCAGGGTCTATTCCAATGAGTCAGTGGCATCACCGACTCAATGCACATAAATTTGAGCAAGCTCTGGGACAGGAGCAAGCTCCAGGAGTAAAAAACTATTTAGTACAATAGTTCAGGTAAATTTGCACATCCTAAAACCTAACTACTTAGAAGTCACCTTTGGAAATTAACATATATAATATCCCTTATGATCTTGTTTTCATGGCTGGCATAGGTCCATGAAATAAATAAAAGAAAAACTAAAAATGCTCTAAATAGCCATAATGTGTATGTATATATTTACATATATAATAATATATGAACATACTACATATAAGTATATATATTCATGTGCATGCAGGTGTGCTTACTTATGTCTGATTCTTTGTGACCCCACTGTCTGTAGCTAGCCAGGCTCTTCTGCCCATGGAGTTCTCCAGGCAAGAAAACTGGAGTGGGTAGCCATTCTGTTCTCCAGGGGATCTTACCAACCCCGGGATCAAACCCAGGTCTCCAGCATTGCAGGCAGATTCTTTGTTGTCCAAGCCACCAGGAAAGCTCCAAATACATGTATTTGAGTCTGCTAGATATAGTGTGCCCCTAAATTTATTCACCCATTCAATACATATTCACTGAGAACTTGCTATCTTCAAGACACTCAGGAATTAAAAGATAGGTGGAGGTGATGGTCTAAAAGAGACTTCAAAAGGAAGTCTGTCAAAATTCAGAATAAATTAGAAAGAAAAATTTAATTACCCTCAGGGGAAACGATGATGATAAAAACATAATCCAAGGTGCAGTGGAATGATCAACAGAGTGAAAAGCAGAACTCTGGCTGTGATCAGTGTGAACTTTGTCAAGGTCAATTCACCTTCAGGTTTCTGTTACTATATATGATAAATGAAAATTTAACCATGTGATCATCAGAGTCCCCTCTAGCTCCGATATTAGATAAAACTATGCTCCATAAGCCTGATTTAAACTAGAAGGTGCAGATCTCATTCTTCACTTGTAATGGCTTCACTGATGAATAGCAATGTCAGCTAAAATGAATTCCATGTCTTCTTTCCTTTCTGACTCCAACTGATAGAGGTACCAGTTAGCAATAAAGTAGCACTGAAGACTTGGGACTCACAAAAGGAGAGAACTGCACCCAATATCATGATACTATGATGACAGGATTATAGAATTATTATTTTTACACCCAAACATTTTGAAAATGGCTAATGAAAACAAACAATGAAGAGTAGATAGACAAGTAGAATGTCAGTGAAAATAACCAGGAAACAAAAGTGTATAATTATTTTCTTGTTTGAACTTAAGAAAAACTAATGTCTAGTGATATTTTATTCAAAAGTTTTATGTGCAAATTCAATCATGAAGCCATGGCAATCACAGGATAAAAGATAAAATTTTATCATTAATTAGAATATGGCTTGGTTTGAAAAAAGTTTGGTAGTAAAATCAAGGTTAAATGAAATATCATGAGGATGTGCAGTTAGCTTAATAATGAGGTGCCTCAGGGATCAATGCTAGTACAGGTGTTCAAATATTTATTAATGACTTGGAAGAGTTGTGAATAATATGAAAGCACATTTGGATGACTTCAAGATATTTATAGCTATCAAAATAGGTGGATAACTGCTTTTCTTGACCCATTAATAAGCAATCATTTAAATCTTACAGAAAATAATCAACTAGAGCAAATTAATGTGAAGTGGGTGGAACTACCTGATTTTTCTTAATAAGCAAATAGCTACTGAAGTAGCTACTGCCTTTCAGGCAAGAGTGGGCAGATCCAAGAAGACATCTGTCCAGTAAACAGCTCTTCATACTCAAAAAAAAAAAAAAAGACTGGAATAAATAATAATGCAATAAAATATTTACCTAAACCAATATGCATTGCTGAAAAGTTTTGCACACCAGAGTTTTGCTCTATTGTTGAGGCAAGGTGTGGCTCCTCAAACTACACACTAGGATTATCTGGTGTCTAATCTAATGATGTGCTAAAATGTTGTTCAGTCACTAAGTCATGTCCAATTCTTTGTAACGCCATGGACTGCAGCATGCCCAAATTCATTTCCATTGAATCAGTGATGCTATCTAACTCTCTCATCTTCAGCCACCCCCTTCTCCTCTAGCCTTCAATCTTTTCCATCATCAGGGTCTTTTCCAATAAGTCAGTTCTTCACATCAAGCAGTCAAAGTATTGGAGCATCAGCTTCAGCATCAGTCCTTCCAATGCATACTCGGGGTTCACTTCCTTTAGGATTGACTGGTTTTATCTCCTCGCTGTCCAAGGACTCTCAAGAGTACTCTCCAGCACCACAGTTCAAAAGCATCAGTCCCTTGGCACTAAGCCTTTCTTGTGGCCCAGTTCTCACATTGGTACATGACCACTGGAAAAACCATAGCTTTAATTATTCTGACCTTTGTCAGCAAAGAGATGTCTCTGCTTCTTAATATGCTATCATAGCATAGCTTTGTCATAACTTTCCTTGCAAGGAGCAAGTGTCTTTTAATTTCACGTCTGCAGTCACCATTTGCACT
This sequence comes from Cervus canadensis, assembly GCF_019320065.1. Lineage (NCBI taxonomy): Eukaryota > Metazoa > Chordata > Mammalia > Artiodactyla > Cervidae > Cervus > Cervus canadensis. The sequence continues at coordinate 69,883,761 of NC_057393.1, read as the reverse complement.
GATTTTAGAGCCCAAGAAGGTAAAATCTATCACTGCTTCCACTTTTCACCTTATATTTGCCATGAAGTGATGGGACCAGAGGCCATGATCTTACTTTTTTGAATGTTGAGTTTTAGGCCAGCTTTTTCACTTTCCTCTTTCAACTCATCAAGAGGCTCTTTAAGTTCCTCTTCACTTATTGACATTAGAGTCTTATCATCTGAATATCTGAGGTTGTCGATAATCCTCCTGGCAATCTTGATTCCAGCTGGTGATTTATCTGGCCAGACATTTCACATGATGTACTCTGCATATTGGTTAAATAAGCAGGGTAACACTATATAGGCATGACAATATAAAACATCATACTCCTTTCCAAATTTTGAACCAGTCAGTTGTTCCATGTCTGGTTCAAATTGTTACTTCTTGATCCACATACAGGTTTATCAGGACACAGGTAAGGTGATCTGGTACTCCCATCTCTTTAGGGTTTCCTACAGTTTACTATGAGCCACACAGTCAAAGACTTTAGCATTGTCAATGAAGCAGAAAGAGGTATTTTTCTGGAATTCCTTTGCTTTCTTCATGATGCAATGAATGTTGGCAGTTTGATCTCTGGTTCCTCTGTCTTTTCTAAACCCACCTTGTACATTTGGAAGTTCTTGGTTCAAGTGCTGCTGAAGCCTTGCTTGAAAGATGTTGAGCATAACCTTACTAGCGTGTGAAATGAGTGCAACTATGTGGTAGTTGGAATATTCTTTTGCACTGCCCTTATTTGGGGTTGGAATTAAAACTAATATTTTCCAGTCCTGTGGTCACTGCTGTGTTTTCCTAATTTGCTGATATATTGAGTGCAGCACTTTAACAGCATCATCTTTTAGAATTGTAAATAGCTCAACTGGAATTCCATCAACTCCACTAGTTTTGTTTCTTGTAATGCTTCTGAAGGCCTACTTGATTTCACACTCTAGAATGTCTGGCTCTAGGTCAGTGACCACACCGTCGTGGTTATTCCTGTAATTAAGACTTTTTTTCATATAGCTTTTCTGAGTATTCTTGCCATGTTTTCTTAATATCTTCTGCTTCTGTTAGGTCCTTACCATTTCTGTCCTTTATCATGCACATCCTCATATGAAATATTACCTTGATATCACAAATTTTCTTGAAGAGATCTCTAGTCTTTCCCATTCCATTGTTTCCTCTGTTTCTTTGTATTGTTCATTTAAGGTCTCCTTGCTATTCTCTGGAACTCTGCATTCAGTTGGGCATATCTTTACCTTTCTCCTTACTTTCACTTCTCTTCTTTTTTCACCTATTTGTAAAGCCTCCTCAGAAAGCCACTTTGCCTTACTGCATTTCTTTTCCTTCAGAATGGTTTTGATCACTGCTTCCTGTACAATGTTTAAAACCTCTGTTGATAGTTTCCCAGGCATTGTATCTGAATGCCTCAGTCCAGTTCAGTTAAGTTACTCAGTCATGTCCAACTCTTTGCTACCTCATGGAATGCAGCACGCCAGGCTTCCCTGTCCATCATCATCTCCCAGAGCTTACTCAAACTCATGTCCATTGAGTCAGTGATGCCATCCATCCATCTCACCCTCTGTCATCCCCTTCTCCTCCTGCCTTCAATATTCCCCAGCATCAGGGTCTTTTCCAATGAGTCAGTTCTTTACATCAGGTGGCCAAAGTATTGGAGCTTCAGCTTTAGCATCAGTCCTTCCAATGAATATTCAGGACTGATTTGCTTTAGGATGAATTCATTGGATCTCCTTGCAGTCCAAGGGACTCTCAAGAGTCTTCTCCAACACCACAGTTCAAAGCATCAATTCTTTAGCACTCAGCTTTCTTTTCTCACATCCATACATGACCACTGGAAAAACCATAGCTTTGACTAGATGGACCTTTGTTGGCAAATAATGCCACTGCTTTTTAATATGCTGTCTAGGTCGGTCATAACTTTTCTTCCAAGGAGCAAGTGTCTTTTAATTTCATGGCTGCAGTCACCATCTGCAGTGATTTTGGACCCCCCAAAAATAAAGACTGTCACTGTTTTCATTGTTTCCCCTTCTATTGCCATGAAGTGATGAGACCAGATGCCATGAACTTAGTTTTCTGAATGTTGAGCTTTAAGCCAACTTTTTCAGTCTCCTCTTTCACTTTCATCAAGAGGCTCTTTAGTTTCTCTTTACTTTCTGCCATAAGAGTGGTGTCATCTGCATATCTGAGGTTATTGATATTTCTCCCAGCAATCTTAATTCCCGCTTGTGCTTCACCCAGCCCAGCGTTTCTCATGATGTACTCTGCATAGAAGGTAAACAAGCAGGGTGACAATATACAGCCTTGATGTACTCCTTTCCCAATTTGGAACCAATCTGTTGTTCCATGTCCAGTCCTAACTGTTGCTTCTTGACCTGCATACAGGTTTCCCCCAACCAGATCTAGTCCCTTGAATCTATTCATCACCTCTATTGTATAATCATAGGGATTTGATTTAGATCATACCTGAATGGCCTAGTGGGTTTCCCTACTTTCCCTAATTTAAGCCTGAATTTTGCAATAAGGAGCTCATGATATGAGGTATAGTCAGTTCATGATATGAAGTACAATCTTGACATATCAAGACCAAGTCAGTTCCAGGTCTTGTTTCCTGATAAGCTTCTCCATCTTTGCTCTACAAAGAATATAATTAATTTGATTTTGGTATTGAACACCTGGTGATGTCCATGTGGAGAGTCTTCTCTTGGATTATTGGAAAAGGGTGTTTGCTCTGACCCTAATGTGCTGAATAGTTTCCATTATTATCCACTCCTTTCTAACATTTGGTGATTCAGGGGAGTTCCCAAATGTCTTTCAAGTGAATGACATTTACAAGGGCCTCCCCATCTTGCTCTGTTCTAAAGTATTTCACTGACATTAAGTTTTATGTATTAATCTTCCCAAACTGAAGATCTCAAGTCTTCAGAAAAATTAATAGCAATTCTTCTTCATAATAAAACAACACCATTCAAAAATAGCATGAATTACATATATTCTACTCCCCTGTGCTAAGGTTATTTAATTATTGTGCATTACCAGGAACTCTTAAATGTAGCATTGGTTCAATTATAATTCACTCATTCAAAAACATTTTCTGAATGCTTGCTTTATGTAAGGCATAGTGATAATAAGAAGAATGTGAAGAACTAATAAAACATGAAGCCTGCCCTAACAGAATTTACAAAGCCAAGTCACCCTTCTCATGAGCTAAGCATTTCTTAATCCTGGTCTATATAGATCACATATAAACATGCAATTTTATTATAAATTTTAAACATATTAATAAGAATCAGTACTGTTTTTCTAGGTATATATAACAATTTTTAACTTTTTTTATTGGAATATAGCTTTTACAATGTCATACCAGTTTCAAGTATACAGCAAAGTGAACCAGCTACACATATACTTATATATCCACTACTTTTACAAAAATACTGTTAACAACAAGCAACTATTTTCTGCTACCATTTATCTTTTCTATCCAGGAGCAAACTTGATCTATACTACTAATTTTCTCATTTAAAAAGTTAACTTGGTAGTCCCCAGATTTTAGAGGAAAATAAAAGATTTCTAACCTGTTTGAAATTGAGCTGATAGGCCAATATAAGTAGAATGAAACCAAATACTAATACAAACATCAAACCGTCTCCAACACACCTCTACAAAATAACCCATCAGTAAAGCCACTAATATGGAAGGAAGTATGCGTGGATGTGTAAAGCACTAAAATTGCAGTTTTTTTCAAGATTTGGTAAAGGACCTCTATTCTCTATATATGCCTCCCTGGAAGTTTCAGATGTGAACATCTGTAGACTTTGGGAAGCTCAATGTTAAGTGGGACCTTAGACTTCAAATATTGTTTTAACTATAAACTTTCTCTATACCATGTGACATGTTACCACCAGAGACTTAAAAAAAAAAAAAAAAAAACACGAATAAAGCCAAAGACTCATGGTAAAAGATAAATTTGGGTAAGGAAGTGACTATGAACCTTTGTTAGAACTTCAAACATAATTTATTAGTGAGATTTACTAGAAAGTCTGGAACTATATATTTGTAAAGTTCACAATTTGGAGAATGATTCACATAGGAGGTATGAGAATTATGCTAATTTCTCTTTCTAGATCTTTCAGTAGCTGTAGGTTATTTTATAGTGTGATTTAAGTATAATTTTAGCAAAAGGAAACAAGTAGTAAATGAGAGAATTCATTAGCAGGTAGTCAAGCGTACCTAGTCTATCAATCATGCTGCAATTTTTAATTATCAGCAAATTTAATTTTGTCTCTAGGGGAGTAAATTCATACTTTAAAGTATCAGTACATCATATTTAGTTTGAAAAACATTTTAGAATGTGTCTTGATTATAAAATACCAAAAGTACTTCCCATATTAGGTTTCCTTGTTGTTGTTTAGTTGCCAAGTCATGTCTGACTCTTTGCAACCCCATGGACTGTAACCTGCCAGGCTCCTCTGTCCATGGGATTTCCCAGGCAAGAATAATGGAATGGGTTGCCATTTCCTTCTCCATGTGATCTTTCCAACCCAGGGATCGAACCCGCATCTCTTTCATTAGCAAGCAGATTAGATTTCCTAGGCAGGCAGAAATTAATGGTATTCCTAATACAAATCAGGACATTTTAAAACAACCAAATAGTGTCTCTAAAAATATACCTTTGCTCAGGTAAACAGACTTGTCATGGTAATACCAAAAAAAAAAAAAAAAAACACACCTGGATCTGGCCTAAAATTGTAAAAGAGCATATGAAAGGGATACAGAGTTGTACTGATTTACACAGAAAAGGCAGATCTGGTTATTTGCTCAAAACTGAGTCCATAGTGATTAAATAAATGCTATGGGTTTTCACCCAATTCCAGCTTTCAAATGTCAGCCAATTACTATGAAATGATGTTTTTAACTTGGATAATCTATGTCATATTCTATTTCTCTCCTGAATCAAGTGAATTACTCAAGTTAGGTTGATCATTTTTATCACTCTAGATTACAATGGAAAGCAAGCATCTTATCCAGCCTACACAGTGTTAGGCTCTAGAAGCTCAGCCTAGTGAAGAAAAGTACATATTGATTTAATATATACACAGACTCTTCAAGGTCAAACATCAAGTTTAATGAAAGAAGAGTACTTGAGTGAGTGTTAATACTCTTCTCTATACCAGTGCTTCTGGATCTTAAAATACTCTGCACTTCATGAGAAAGTTATGTGGCATTTCAAATTCCAAAAGTGAAAGAAAGCTCTGATGCCCAAATGGAGCAGTCAAGAAAATTGAGCACTATTCAGAAAACAGAATACTGGAGATTTGAGTGCACCCTCCTGCATGACAATAAGAGTTACAAACAAGAAAAGAGAATGAAAAGATTACACCTATTGCATATATCTTCTTTACTGCCCATTGTCTTGATGAATACAATGGTTACACATAGGCTGATGAGATTCCTTTACTGTACAAAGAAAAGCTACTCTGGTTTTATAACACATGTCATAAGTCTTCCCTAAACACAGACTACATTTAAGTTGTTATTCACCTATATGGAGAAAGAACTGATGTCGGGGGCACTGAGTCACAAAACTGTACTCTTGGGGTACAAATGAAGCACACTTATTGCTAGTAGTCACTACTTGCTAGATTTCAAATGGGAACTGGGATTTTAAATATTTCAGAAAGAACTTCTCTCAAAGTCTCTATTGTCACTGTATCTCTTTCAATTTTTACCATACCAACAATATTCCCTGATCAAGATTCCAAAAACTCACACAAAAGCGTTTCCTCAAATGCCTTAAATCTTCCTCCGCTCTCAATTTCTTAAACGAATTATAGCTCATTGGAACCCTCCCAAGTGGCCCATTCTGCAAAGCTATATTTAAAACCATTTTCTATGTTGCATTTTTTTTTGTTTGTTTACCAACTGATGAAATTTTGGTCAATCTTGTCAACAGGGCCTCGGTGTAGGCGCTGTGGTAGTTACCAGCTTTATAAGGATTGTGTGAGAAGGGCAGACACTCTGTGGCTGGCATTCATTGAGAGACACCAGAGTGAATCATGAATAGAGCACTTGATAGGGAATCAAGGGAGTTAAACTGTAATCGGGGAGAGTATATTTGTCAGTGCGTGGGTGAGGCATCTAAACAGATTGTTAGCCTTAAAGTATCGCCTCTACAGATCACGCAACCTGAAATTCTTAACCATTAGATTCATTCCTCTCACACACTGCCTGAAATACAAACTATTTAGTTATAAGAATCATATTTGGAACAGAAAGCACATTTCAAAGTAGTTTATAATAACTCATTAGTGCCCAGTGCTTCTGGCCACAGTGCATGTAAGTTCTAGTGAAGCAAAAAGATACAAGGAATCGCAGCCTCAAGTGTCCACAGGATCAGGCAGGTGCTAGGCATGAAAAAAGAAAAGGAAAGAAGAGGAGTGCTAGTGTCAATTGACTACCAGCCACAATGCATGCGAAATAGGGAAGGTGGAAACTGAAGTAAACAAGAGTGTCCTTACCTCATCTAAAAGGGGCAACCACCCATCCGGCAGACTGTTGCCCAACAGGATATAGATCCATATCTTCCAGTTTTTCTAGAGAAACTAAAAATCTCAATTTTTGTGGGAAATTTCCAATATTCAAATGTCATAAACTCATTCTATTTTTTTGTGTAATATATTATGGGTCAACACTGTTCACTGTTCAGGGCAAATCAGATATAACCGAGGGACAGATTTAGCCAATCTGTTGACAATTTCCTATCTAGAACATTCAGAAGGGGGGTTCAGATGGAATAAGTGTGGGTTCTAGGCTATTAATTAAGAGACCATATAAGGGCTCTAGAGAGCATCCTTTTCTAATGGAAAAGATCCTCAAGAAGAGTCTATATAAAAACATAATTGTAGTATGCTATGTGTTATGGGCAAAGACATACCCTTTTTAGAAAGCAAATATATTTGGATTTTATTTTTAAAGTTTTTAAATTCTTTTAAATATTATTTAGTTTTACCCTGTCCTGTGAAAGAAAGGATTTAGGATAACATGGCCAAAGTTCCAATTAGATAAAATTTAAAATAAATTATGACTGAAAGACATAGAAGAAATGATGCTAATAAAAATAAGATAAAGTACACCAAATGCATGCTGAATATAGTCAAAAGAATAAAAGTCTCATTAGCCATTAATTTATAAAACTGATTACTATGTGCATGAGGAGGGGAAGTGGTGTTAATTATTTTACAAAGTTCAATTTGCTTTTGTTAAATGCAGTTTCATCTTCAATGTGAATGAATATATCTTGCTCATAGTTCATAAAGTAATAAACATATATCAGAATAAGGAGTACTTTTATGTAATTTGACTGTTTAGACCTATGTCTTTACAGTAAAAAGTGTTATTTTTAAAGGGTGTATTTGTAAGCCTAAATAGAGGACAGAATAGATCCCTTCTTACTTAGAATTTTTATACTCCTTCAGCTGAAAGGGAAAGATTTTTCAATAATAAGAAAAGGCACTGTGAGTTACAGACGCATTGGTCTGATGAGGCTATATACAGGATATATTACCAGCAATATTCCAACCTAATGTGTCAGAATTGTACAGCTCTTTTTAAAAAGTTACATTAATAAAAAGTAAGCACTTGACCAAGGTAAATCGATTGTTTTTGTTGTTATTCTTAAGCAGAGAAAAAATAGGATGATGCAGTATCAGCAGTGGTAGGCATTAGTGTATTCCAGTCTAATTTCAATGCCAAATCCAGACCATTAAATGTGATTTGGAAAAGCTCAGCTCTCAGAGTGTCAGAGGATGTGCAGTCCATGTGTAATGGAGAAGCACTCCTGTAAATCAGCAGATGAGCATCATGCATTCTGATGAACGAAGCACAGAGGTTGGAATTAACCAGAAGACTCTCCTTTATACAGCTTCCCTTCATCACGGGTAAACTATCACCAGGGAGATAGGGACCATAATTTTTTTAACAAATACTTATTGAATATCTACCACTTGATGGGTGACAGTTCTAGAGAAAAATGATCCCAATGAAACTCCAGTCAATTCATGCTAACTCAATAGGCTCTATTCTATGTTGAGAGTTGATGCAATTACAATTACAATAACAACTTTAGCTAATCAAAATCATTAGTTAATTGTATTTTTTATAACAACAAAATACTGTCATCAAAAAATCATTAACAATAGCAAGATACTTCCAGACAATCTGAACACCTTCCTTAACCCATTCTACTTCTCAGTCTAACACCTTACACAGTGAAAAATCCCATCTCTGAGTAACGACTCCTGCCTACTGCAAGATGTTCACCTATAAAAAGCAAAGTAAACTTTCATAGGATGATCCACTTATTGACAAGAGCAATATATAAACTTCAAAAAGATCTTCAATTGCAAGGATGGAAACCAAAAATCATGTGCTTTATAATCTTCAATTAATCCAATAATTTAACTCATTAGAATGCTTCTTTTTCCTCTAGCATTCTAAACTGTTAAGTGTCTTAGACTGTATTATAAGTATGATCTTTCAAGAATAATAAACACAGTCCTGAGACTAAGTCCTGCCACCAGTCATACATACATATATATAATAATTTTCCTTGAAGAATGTTTCTGTATTAACAGGCATTACGTAAAATGAAAAGGGAAGGGGACCCACAGTCAAACATAAGAAATATTGGTTAAACCAATTCTAGAAGTCAAAGTTTGTCTAGGTAGCTATCAGCTATTCTACTGTTTTGAAGATCTTCCTTGAAGACCCTAAAAGGTAACCACAACACCACATGCTCTTAAGAGATGGATTCCACATGTCTTTAAGGTACAAATAGTTTAACTGCATTTTGATAGATGGGGGTAAAAGTGTGAAAAATTTTTATTAACACTCAGTTTTAAAGCTTTATTCCTGTGGTATACCAAGAGAAGGGGATTCCAGAAGCTATTTTTTCAGGGTTTGGTCCTTGACTTAGAAATTGGTACGTTTTTATTAAGTTTTGTTAAGCTTTGGAACATTTTTGTTAAATTCATTTATGTTAAGTGCATTATGTATGTAAGTGAACATGGGATATTCTATATAAACACTCTTTATCATCAATCATCAAAAAAGCCATAGGATGGAAATAATTCAACAATCCATTTCTAGGTTATATTTCTCACATAGAGAATAATTAATTTTCAGTCATTTGTCATGGGTACACAACCTATAATTAGAACTGCTTCATGGTGAACTATCTCAAAAGAAAAATTTGTAGTATCCAGAAAAATAAGCCATTCAGTGTACCAGGTTTTATGGTAAACGCTTCCAAAATAGTAGAATGTATTTTGTACATTACCAGTATAAAAAGCTACCAGAAATTCACCATTCCCAAATCAACTTATGCCTAACCCTTTCAAAACTTACTGGGACTAACTGTGAATCACGTTAAATATAAAGTGTTGTTTTCTTCACATAATTTGACAAAGTCAGATAAACTTTATTTGCCAAAGGGCTTACAAAGTACTGTTACTCTGACACTTACCAGCATGCAAATCAAAGAATCACCAATAATGTTGGCATTAGTGGTTAAAAGGGCAGTGAAATTTTTATATCAACAAGATCTGAACAGGCCTCTCAGACAAGAGGCTTGGGCAAAATCATTTATCAAGTTAAGTCAGGTGAATCTGTAATCAATGAGCAGAGTTCTGCTGGAACTGCAGTGCCTCAGGGAAGTCAGTTGAGTTATGCGCTACAGAAGAAAACATTGATTATTGCTTTTACTTGTTTATTTCTCCACACAGAATAGAAATTAATATTACTAATTTTGCAACTATTTAATTCAGCTTTCACTAAGTACTATATAAAACATAAATAAATTATAATAACTATAATTGAATGTCCTATGTTATTAATAAAGCTTTGGAACTTAGCATTTTTCCAACAACAATGAATGAAACTAAAGTATTGATTTCAGGGACCTGCATGTGACTGTCATTGTCTAAAACAGACTTATTATAATGTAGTGAGAGATGAGTTCTAGAAAAATATTTCCTTTCCTCCTTTTTAATGAATCATTAGCAATTGATATTCTTTCCAAATATCAATATTTTTAGTCCTCCCGAGGCCAGTTTATCATGAAATAAACTTATACCATTCCTCAAACTTACATCTACAAATGTTCAAATTCGACTCTAAAACATTTCTCCACACTATGACAGTGTCTCTGCCTATAAAAGTTTATAAGAAAAGAGTAACCAAATAGAACCAAAACAACTAGAGTGGAATTGAATCACAAACACATGTAACTTATACAACTTCAATTGTATAAATTGAAAAGAAACAGTGCCAAAGATTCTGTCAGCCAATTTGTATGGCCTGGATAGAACATCAAATAGGAAATGTTCATCTACTCTGCCCTCAAGAGCACAAAGGTCTAAGTATTGATGCATCTCAGAATATGAGCAACTAGCCTTGTTCAGGGTGCTTACAGGATTTAAAGATGCACATTTTCACATAGTATAACTCTTGAAAGAAAGCCAACTACTTCTGATACTCAAGGAAAGAAATGCTGGAAGGAAAACTGGCTATGTTGAACTTACTGAGACATAGAATATTGATTTCCAATTTACTCCTAAAAGTAAATTTAACTATATGTGTTTTTTTTTCTCTCTGTTGACTTTTGGAATCCAATCTATGGGCTTTTCTATAGATAAATAATATCATGTAATTCCTTTCACTGCTAACAAAAACAAGTGCTTTTCATAGTGAATGATATTACAAAGAAGAGGATACTAATTTCTATCCCTGACATGGTTAACAGAATTAGATGAGCCAGACCAAAAAAAAAGACAAAATCACTTATAAAAATATAATAATTATAATTATTACTCAGTTTGCTTTTTAAATAAAAATTTCATGTCAATTTATTCAATATATCTTATCTACTAAACTAATATAGGCTTACTAAACCATACTTACAAAGTATAGTTAAGTGACTGACTGTAAACCAAACTTCCCAACAAATCCTTATACCTTGGGGAGAATTCATCTTGGTCAAAAAATGGTTAACAATGAAGCACTCTGAGCCTTGCTGGATGAATCAAACTAGATAGATGTTCTGGGAAGCCAGATAATGACAACCAAGTAAATTGGCAAGCCAGTCATGCACTGTTTTGGGATTTTTCTGTCCCTGTTTTTGTTTTTTCTCTTTAAGGAATGAAAGCCTCTCTAGTAGAATTCTCCACTGGTTTACATCAGTCCTCTTAACACAACTACAGCGTATATTTTCTGCCTGACAATTCAAACCATCAAAGACTAAACATTTATTTCTGTTTATTTCTTTACCATCTCATGAGCTAACAGATACTTTCTCCTCTATTTTGATGTATTTTGCATATTTGCATTTAGGTTTTAACTCATTATTAACACATTAGGTACACTTATTGACTTCCTTTATGATACACATTTAATGTTGATAAAAACAATAATAATACAGTACATACATAACACAAGGGGTTCCAAAGCTTGTATTTAGCTGAAGAGAGAACCAGAATTGTGCCCCACAAGCCATCTTCACTATAAAATAAGCATAATCATCCAGGATTTTAGATCCATGTCCTCACTTTTCATTTCCCTCTCTAGTGTTGATTTCCCATTAGGATGGTTAACTTTATGTACTCCTTCTAGGGAAAGACTACTCCCACAATTAGGAATATGATCTGAGCCTCAGTGACTTCCATCCATGACTCAGCAGTAATGAATCTGTCTGGGTGCAGGAGATGCGGGCTCAATCCCTGGGTTGGGAAGATCACCTGGAGAACAAAATAGCAACCCAATTATTCTTGCCTGGGAAATCCCAGAGACAGAGAGGAGAGGAGCCTGGCGGACTCCAGACCATGGGGTTGCAAGAGTCTGACATGACTTAATGACTAAACCACCACCAACACCTGATCCTCAGCAAGCCCAACTAAACAATCAGACTCTAGATCACTCTCCAAAATCTGAGTCACAACACTGGCAACATAACAGGAGATAACATTGTAAAGGAGATCAGTCCTGGGTGTTCATTGGAAGGACTGATGCTGAAGCTGAAACTCCAATACTTTGGCTACCTCACGCAAAGAGTTGACTCATTGGAAAAGACCCTGATGCTGGGAGGGATTGGGGGCAGGAGGAGAAGGGGACGACAGAGGATGGATGGCATCACCGACTTGATGGACATAAGTTTGAGTAAACTCCAGGAGTTGGTGATGGACAGGGAGTCCTGGCGTGCTGAGATTCATGGGGTCGCAAAGAGTAGGACACAACTGACCAACTGAACTGAACTGAACATTGTGTGGAGACCATCAAAAGCCCTGTCTAGGTGCAGCCGTACTAAGCTCAGTCCAGTTCCTTTACAGTATCTCCTCAGGACCTAATTTCACGCATGGTCACCATTTTATGTTTTTAATAAATAATAAACATTTCCTCCACTCTCTGACTTACAGTTGTTATTATTACAAAGTCAGTAGGCTTTCCTACTGAGATTCTGATCAGAACACTTACAATTCTACATATGTACACATGTATTTGTGTACACATGTGTGCTCAGTCCCTCAATCACATCCGACCCGATGGACTGTAGTCTGCCAGACTCCTCTGTCCATAGAATTTTCCAGGCAAGAACACTGGAACGGGTTGTCATTTCGTTCTCCAGGGGATCTTCCTGACCCAGGAATTGAAGCTGTGCATTTTGCATCTCCTACACTGACAGGCAAATTCTTTACCACTGTGCCAGCTGAGAAGCCCTGATACAGATGTTATATTTAGATACATCAAAAAGAGCTTAGTTGAGTCATTTACCTTCGTTACTTCACATAACTACTACATATGCTTTTCCTCATGTATTCTGTCTAGCAAATGAGACTAATCAGTTGCTCAAACTCACTCTTTGAGAGTCATTTTTGACCCTTCCTTTTCCTTCTCACCTATAACTAATTCATTTCCAAGTCATAAATTCCAGATTTAACCTTGTGATGGTTACTTTTATATATCAATTTGAGTGGGTCATGAGGTGCCCTTGTGTTGGTCAAACATCCTTGAAGTCTCTGAGAATTTTTTTTTGATGCAGTTAGCATTTAAATCAATAGAATGAGTAAAGCAGATTACCCTCTCTTATGTGGGTGGGCCTCATCCAATTAGCTGCAGGCCTGAATAAAACAAAAGGGCCAACCCTCCTACAAACAAGAGAGAATTCCTCTTGCCTGATGGCCTTTGAACTGGGACATCAGCCTTTTCTCTCCGACTTCAAAGGCTAACTGAAACATCAGCTCTTCCTGGGTCCCCAGAATGCCAGCCTTCAAACTGGAATTACATCACTGGCTATCCAGATTCTCAGTTCTTCAGGCTTGCACCAGAACTAAACCATCAGTCATCAGTCCTCCTGGGTCGCCAGCCTGCCAGCTCGATCTGCAGCTCTTGACACTTGCCAGCCTCCCTAATTATGTAATCCAAATTCCTAATAATAAATATCTCTCCCTCCTTTCCCCCCACCTCATATATATATGCACAATTGCTTCCGTTTCTCTGGAGAACCTTAAGAAAGCTGCTAAAACTCTTCATCTCTCTGACTACTGAAATAGTCTTTTCAGCCTCCTGAGTTGTTTTTCAACATCTACTCTGAGCTCATTCCAATCCTACATGCTTGCTATAAATACATAAATAATGTATAGATACATAAATAATGTAGACCCTATCTGATATCATAAAATCAAAGCAGGGAAAATCAATCAAACAACCTCCATTTATCCATGATATAATTATCTCTGTAAGGTTTATTTCTGTTTTTGATACATGTATCTTGCTTCTAGGTTTCAATAACTATCTCACCATATGGATTATCCTCAAATAGCTAGTAGAAAAGAAACAGGTTCTAAAATTTGTTTAGTATTCTTCCAAAATGTAGAAATAACCCTCACAAGTGCTTACTATTTATGTAAGACAGAAAAGGGGATAACTCAGGATACTGGGTTTTCCCATCACCAAATCCCTCATAAAAACCTCTATTCTATTTCCACTTTTAAAAATGATTCACTTCATCACTACATCTCTCATTGGGAAATAATTCCAAAATGAACTGATCTTTTCTAGCATTACCATAAAATATTATTCCTCAGTTTAACAAAACTAGTAGACCCTCTGCAATTTTCTCTACCATAATCACTTGCAGGCTGCACTCTTCAGAGCTACATTGAGAGTTGCCTTGGGCAGGAACATTTGCCTCTTTTTTGTTAACAGTTTTACCTCTTTGACAATATTTCAAAATAATCAAAGGCTTAACTTCTCCAATTTCTTCTTCAGTATTACTTTGGCAAAGATTTGGGAATTAAGTGAGGTGGAAATCAATATTCTCCATGAAGTGACTGCCCTGAGAAGGTGTCCACAATAAAAATAAATAGGTGTCCTGAACACAAAGTATTTTTCCCCATAGGTAAACTACTTGAGGGGGAAAAAAAAAAAAAAAACCTTTCTGCCTCAAGAATTTAAGATATTTTTTTAAATAAAGAAGAATACAATTATTTATTTCTTGATAAAATAGCCACATTGAGCAAAAAGGATTTTTTCTTTTCCTTCTAAACATAGAAAATTGAAAAATTAATGCAAGCTGGAACTGGGCTGATCATGAAAAAAAAAGTGTAAATTTAAAATACATTAATTTTAAAATATATCTGACCATATCAATTATAAAAGACTGCAAATATAAGGGAGAGAAAAAGAACAGTGAAAATTAGCCTGTGCATTCATTTGGAACCCTTCGATAAAAAGCGCTCTATCTTCTTTGGACTATCACCCCCGTGAGGGAAGGAACTGTGACATTTTATATTAATCTCTGCATAGCATTTGCCTCTTTACTGCGCCTGTGACAGTCCTTCATAATAAAAAATTTTCAGATTTTTAAATGGAACCATTTTCATTAAATAGGAAACTAACAAGATGTGTTTGCCATCCGGGTTTTCTTGGAACATTAACTATTTCATTCAAATGTCATCCATCCCTTTGCTCGCTAAATTTACTTCTTGCCCAGACTTAAGTTAAAAAGTGATCTCAAATTTAATAACAACTTTATAATTTAGTTTTTAATTGTTTCCAGTGATTTACTTTTAAATGACCAACAACTCTGACACCGTAGCTTATTAGCTACCAAAAAAAAATTTTTTTTTGTGGGTTAAATCAAATACAACCTTCAATTAAACATCACATGTAAAGTCAAACAGGATTTCCCCATGTTTATTATATAAGAAGCTTTGAAATATACACAATAATGAGACAGGAGTCATTAGTATTATAGAGATGAAAAGAACCTTCAAAGGTAGGATTTTACAATAAAAAGAGCACTTGAAATTTACTGTATATTAATTTTACCACTTTTAGATATTCTTTTACTTTCTTATGAGCCTCAGGGAAACATAATAGAGAGGAAGATGCTAAATGGAATCTTTCAATATTGTGAGTAGAAAACCTCTGGTTGTACTCATGCTCATTCACACATTTAGCAAGCATTCGCTGATCACTATCTGGAGCTAATCACTGTGAAACCCAGCAGGACCCTGTGGGCAAAGCCTTCTGTTTCCTGTTTCTTGTTTGCAGGAAAACATCTTTCAGCCTCCTGGAGCTTCCCAGAGTTCCAAATGGCAAATTCAAATAGTTACTAATTAGAAGAGGGAGAGAATGCAGTAAGAAAAAACAGCACAGCATGGACCTGGGCCTCACACCTCCAGAGGGCACGTGCACAACAATCTGATACCCATCTCTGAGTTCTTCTGCAGGATTTAGGGTCCCCATCCAGGTGGAAGATGATAACTTCAGGCTGAGCCCAAGCATGGGGAGCCAAGACTGGTTGGAATCAGGTTAATGGTTGAGATGTCTGGACTACCCTGTTAACTCAGATCAGTTCACTTCACTTGTTCAGTTGTGTCTGACTCTTTGCGACCCCATGGACTGCAGCACACCAGGCTTCCCTGCCCATCACCAAGTCCCAGAGCTTGCTCAACCTCATGCTTATCCCTGCTAACTCACCACCAACCAAATGCAAGAGGGTTACACACCTTGAAGCCCTCCCCCGAAAATTCTACTTATAAAAACTTCTTCCCTGAAATTCACTGGGGAGTTCAGGTCTTTTGAGCAGGAACCATCCATTTTCCTTGCATGGCCCTGGCAATAAACCTTTCTTGCTCTAAAATTCAATGTTTTGGTTTGTTTGGCCTTGCTGTATGTTGCACACACAAACTTGGGTTCAACAACTGTGCTAATGCAACATATCCCCACCAAAATTAGGCCTGTTAAGAAACCTTCTGTAAGGGGTTATTCCTGCCTGGTATTACCCATTCAGAAAATATTAACTGTAAGAGTCAACCAGGACTCATACATAAACATACTGAGGAATTTTTTATTCATGAAATCAGAAATTATAAAGATTTTCCACTAAGAAAGATAGAAATCCCAAATCATAATTTCCAAGATTTAAAGCTAGATAAGCCTTCTGGAGTAGACCTGTGGCAGATAAGCGTAGTAAGTCAGAAGAAATGCACTCTATATAAGGGTCTAAGAATTTGTTAGATCTGTTTCAATACATTGCATGGTTCATTGTGTGGAAGCTTTCCTAGGCTACTCCATCTCAGCATAATGATTATTCTGAGCATGGAAATTGAAACTAAAAAGATGAATAGCCATGTAACCCAAACTTGAAGAATCAGTGAGTCCTGGCCAAGGGTGTACCCCAAGAACAGAAGACAAGCAAGCACCTTGTTGACAAGCAAGCATCTCTAACACCAGAACTACACAGAAATGGAAACACTGGCAGTAACGGAGATGTTAGGTAGTTAGAATAGGAAAAAGGAATCCAGAATGGCGGTGGCTAAAAGACAAGAGAAAAGCCTGCAAAAATCGAACAAAGAAAGGTCTGAGGACTGGCGTGAGGACCTCAGATAGAACAAACAGCACTCCTGGCTAGCACAATTTACATAGGGCAGGTCCAGGGGGAGGAAAAAACATATAAAAAGAGGAGCCAAAGGGCAGGGGTTCTCTCTCTCTCTCTTCTCTTCAAGTCTTTTGGGTCGGCATGCCCTCAAGCCTCAAGGATGTATTTTCCTTTACTTTCTAAATAAAACTGAGTTGTAACATGAAGCTGTAACACTGATCTTCTGAGAGCTGAGACACGGTCTGTCTGAGGACTTTAAATGTCCGTCGCTTCAAATTTTTGTTGTGACGAGACAGAACTGAGGAAATCACACACTCCCCTGACAGAGACATCAAATGTTTCTTCCTCTATATTAATTTCTGGGGGTTTTGGATAAGCTTAAAAAATATAGGTCATTCAAGAGGGTGGGAAATGAATCAAGAGAAGGACAAACACAGTAAGGCATGCAAAGTTTGGAGCAACTAATTTGAAAAATTAAAGAGACTTAGCTTTCATTTTACCCTCTTCTGCCCAATATTTCTGGACACTATTTGTCACTCACTTTACCTTAACTACAAAACTCAGAGCACACTATGCATTCAACCACAAGCCCCTTTGCTGTGCTCCTTCTTTTGCCTGAAATGCTCTAGGAAGCCTTTTCTAAGCCATGTGGGTTGGGTTAGATGCCCTTCTTTTATGTCTCTATATTGAGCACGTGTTTACAGGACACAATTGATCCAAGTAACATCCTCTATATGCTTCCATTTCCTCACCGGTAAAATAAAGATGATAATAACATATACCCTATAGGGTTGTTTTGGTGATTAAATAAAGTGGTATATGTAAAACCAGTTACAACAATACCTGAAACAAACTACTAGGGGAAGGGGGCACTTACTTGTGGAACTGTGCCCAATAGAGGGCGAAAGTAAGCTGGAAAGGGATTTAATAGATTTGACGAAAAAATAAAAATTGGGAGGTTAAAAGTTTGAATGACGTTGGAGGATAAATATAACAGGTAAACCCAAAGGATAAAAGAAGCTATGATTATAAAATGAGATACTGTAGCTTAAGATGTCAGAGACTGAAAATTTTCTACAAGGATATGATCTAATATATAGCCATATGAAGGGGAGTTGAAATTTGCATTTTTCAGAATCTGTGGGCACTGTGCTTAGAATTTTACATATGTCATTGCACTTAATTATCTGACTATTTTTATAGATGAAGAAATCAAGGATGAATAAAGTTACATGACTTGTCCAACCTTGCACAGCTATTCAGTAACAGAGCTGGAACATAAACTCTGACTTATTTAACTCTGAAGCATACATGCTTTCCAATATAACACACCAAGTACATAATGTAAGAAGGTGGGGAAGGAAGGATGGGTCAAAAGGTACTAGATTTGACCAAGTGAAAGAAATATGAGACTAGGCAGTGGATAGGGAACACAAAGAAACACAAATCATTCACCTGACAGCTGAACTTGAGTAGAAAAGGCTCTTAATTCATTCCTTAATCACTGAAAAGTATAGAGAAATGATGAGAAAAAATGAGAGAAGTGATAATAAATAGTGACTGGGTAGCCCATGGTGAGTTCTGCTGAAGGTTGGCACCATGATAAGTAAGAAAGTATATTACTGTGATGTATCATGAATTTTCTTACAAAATAATATGGTGGATACTGGAATGCTGAGGTAGCAGACACTCTACCAGTAATTCACATTAGAAACCACAGAGACAAGTTCTGGGCTATTCTGGATCTGTGGCTTATACAGTCCCTACTTGTTATATAGACCACTGAACCTTAGGTCATTAGAAGGACTGATGCTGAAGCTGAAACTCCAATACTTTGGCCACCTCATGCAAAGAGTTGACTCATTGGAAAAGACCCTGACGCTGGGAGGGATTGGGGGCAGGAGGAGAAGGGGACGACAGAGGATGATATGGCTGGATGGCATCACCGACTCGATGGACATGAGTTTGAGTAAACTCCGGGAGTTGGTGATGGACAGGGAGGCCTGGCGTGCTGCGATTCATGGGGTCGCAAAGAGTCAGACACGACTGAGCAACTGAACTGAACCTTTGGTACCCAAAAAGAGGGCAAGGGAGGCACTGGGGACCAGCATCCAGTCAGTTTTATCATCAGTCTTATGAATATCCTGTATACTCTTTGCTTGCCATTTTGGGGGTAGGCCATATTGAAAACAACCTTAAATTAAGGTCAAGTCATTCTATAGTCTTAAAGTTTGTAACAATGCTGAGGTCCAGAAGCTCAGGATAGAGGACAGAATAGCCAAATGTTATGAGCCTCAGAGAAAGGAATTCTTACATAATAAAACAACAGATTCTGTGGATTTAGTGGTAAAGGGTAAGGTGAATGAATGCCCATTGACACAGCTGAGACTCATACACTCAGACAGTGGATACATGAGCAGACTTCATTGCAAATGGTGGCATGAGAGAGCTAGCTTTTGGTTAACGTAAAAGGCTGCGAAGGCGTGTCTTTAAGGTGTTCAAGTTTGTTTTCAAGGTGATGTGTATCTAGAGAATAATGGGAAGGGTTTTGAGATGAATAACAAAGGGAGGATAAGTATAGAGGAACAAAGAACAAAGTAGGATAATAATATTGACAGTGAGCATGGGTGACCCTGGGGGCTGGTATTTGGTAATGTTACCACAGATGGCAGGGAATAAAAAACAGTGGTATTACATTATTTCAGGTTTTGCCCTGTATCTCTGATATAATGCAAATATAGCCTTCAGATGAGTATAATTCCCATCGCACAATGAGAGTAAACCTTTCCCCATCATAACAGACCTAGTCAGGTAAAGCAGAAATACCAGTACATTTTGGAATACTGGGATAATCATTTAACTCCCTAAAATGAAAGCATTGGTTTAAATCTCAAAGATCATGCAATCTCACAAATATATCAATTTTCTTGATAAATAATAATATTTACTGTAACTCAAATTTCTTTTGAATCAATCATATGTGTTTCCACTCCAACATAAACTGGCATAACAAATTCCATAGGTATCAAAAAACCTTAAAGTAGAGAAGAAATGTACAAAAAAGATGTTCATGATCCAGATAATCATGATGGTGTGGTCACTCATGCTCACTTAGACCCAGACATCTTGGAATGAGAAGTCAAGTGGGCCTTAGGAAGCATCACTACGAACAAAGGTAGTGGAGGTGATGGAATTCCAGTTGAGCTATTTCAAATCCTAAAAGATGATGCTGTGACAGTGCTACACTCAAAGTGTCAACAAATTTGGAAAATTCAGCAGGGGCCACAGAATTGGAAAAGGTCAGTTTTCATTCCAATCCCAAAGAAAGGCAATGACAAAGAATGCTCAAACTACCACACAATTGCGCTCATCTCACACGCTAGTAAAGTAATGCTCAAAATTCTCCAAGCCAGATTTCAGCAATACGTGAACCGTGAACTTCCAGATGTTGAAGCTGGTCTTAGAAAAGACAGAGGAACCAGAGGTCAAATTGCCAACATCCGCTGGATCATTGAAAAAGGAAGAGAGTTCCAGAAAAACATCTATTTCTGCTTTATTGACTATGCCAAAGCCTTTGACTACGTGGATCACAACAAACTGAGGAAAATTCTGAAAGACATGGGAATACCAGACCACCTGACCTGCCTCTTGAGAAATCTGTATGCAGGTCAGGAAGCAACAGTTAGAACTGGACATGGAATAACAGACTGGCTCCAAATAGGAAAAGGAGTAAGTCAAGGCTGTATATTTTCACCCTGCTTATTTAATTTATATGCAGAGTACATCATGAGAAACACTGGGCTGGAAGAAGGACAAGCTGGAATCAAGATTGCTGGGAGAAATATCAATAAACAGATACACAGATGACACCACCCCTATGGCAGAAAGGGAAGAAGAACTAAAGAGCCTCTTGATGAAGGTGAAAGAGGAGAGTGAAAAAGTTGGCTTAAAGCTCAACACTCAGAAAACGAAGATCATGGCATCCAGACCTATCACTTCATGGCAAATAGATGGGGAAACAGTGGAAACAGTGGCTGATTTTATTTTTTTGGGCTCCAAAATCACTGCAGATGGTGATTGCAGCCATGAAATTAAAAGACTCTTACTCCTTGGAAGGAAAGTTATGACCAACCTAGATAGCATATTAAAAAGCAGAGACATAACTTTGCCAACAAAGGTCCGTCTAGTCAAGGCTATGGTTTTTCCAGTGGTCATGTATGGATGTGAGAGTTGGACTATAAAGAAAGCTGAGCACAGAAGAATTGATGCTTTTGACCTGTGGTGTTGGAGAAGACTCTTGAGAGTCCCTTGGACTGCAAGGAGATCCAACCAGTCCATCCTAAAGGAGATCAGTCCTGCATGTTCATTGGAAGGACTGATGCTGAAGCTGAAACCTCAATACTTTGGCCACCTCATGCGAAGAGCTGACTCATTTGAAAAGACCCTGATGATGGGAAAGATTGAGGGCAGGAGGAGAGGGGACAACAGAGGATGAGATGGTTGGATGGCATCACCGACTTGATGGACATGGGTTTGGGTAGACTCCGGCAGTTGGTGATGGACAGGGAGGCCTGGTGTGCTGGGGTTCATGGGCTCGCACAGTCAGACAGGACTGAGTGACTGAACTGAACCCAACTTATTTATTGACACATTTGTGTCTCTTTTTAGGTTCAAATAGCAGCCCCGATTGTTCTCGCATCCATGTATCAAAATTTGGGGAATAAGAGCATTTTAATTCTTCCTTTGCTTTTCAGTCATTTAGTCTTCAGTAATATCTGGGAGTTGGTGATGGACAGGGAGGCCTGGCGTGCAGAGATTCATGGGGTTGCAAAGAGTCTGACACGACTGAGTGATTGAACTGAACTGAGTATTCTTTTTAAGCTCTCAACTTTCCAGGTTAAACAGCAATATTTTTCTGATGTAGAAAGACTTTGTTTTGTTGTTTTTGTTTCTCTGTTTTTTTGGTTTTGTTTGGTCAGTCACTTACTATTTTTAGTAATTGTGAAATAATGATTAATATTCTCCCTATATCACTATTACTATATTCTCTTATAATAATTTATGTATTTGCATTCAAAAATAGAACTCCTAAAAAGCAGAGACTGTGTCCTTGCCATCTTTATTTATTTGTTTCCAGGAAAGAAGCAATGATTATACTACATGTTTAATTGAATTTCTGTGTGATATGAATTTTTTAAAAATTTGTTTCTTCCTGTGAAGGAAATTACTAGAAAGAAAAACAAGTTAAAAAAAAAAAGGACACTTGAAAAGAAAGATATGGCAATAATATTCTAATTACTAACAATACTACAAAGAGCTTGAATATATATCATTGTTGTTGTTGTTCAGTTGCTAAGTCATGTCTGATTCTGCAAGCCCGTGACTGCAGCACACCAGGCTCCTCTGTCCTCCACTATCTCTGAGGGTTTGCTCAGATTCATGTCCATTGAATCAGTGATGCTATCTAACCATCTTGTCCTCTGTTGCCCTCTTCTCCTTTTGCCTTCAATCTTTCCCATCATCAGGGTCTTTTCCAATGAGTCAGCTCTTTGCATTAGGTGGCCGAAGTATTGGAGTTTCAGCATCAGTCCTTCCAATGAATATTCAGGTTTGATTTTCTTTAGGATTGACTGGTTTGATCTTCTTTGGTCCAAGGGACTCTCAAGAGTCTTCACCAGGACCACATTATAGTCCACATCCATACATGACTACTGGGAAAACCAAGTTTTGACTGTTTGGACCTTCAACAGCAAAGTGTTATTTCTGCTTTTTAATACGCTGTCTAGGTTTGTCATAGCTTTCCTTCCAAGGAAAAGCATCTTTTAATTTAATGGCTGTAGCCACTGTCCACAGTGATTTTGGAGCCTAAGAAAATAAAGTCTGTCACTGCTTCTACTTTTCCCCTTCTATTTGCCATGAAGTAATGGGACCAGATGCCATGATCTGAGTTTTTATTATGCTGAGTTTCAATCAACATTTTCACTCTCATCTTTCACCCCTTAAAGAGGCTCCTGAATTCTTCACTTCCTGCCATTAAAGTGGTATCATCTGCATATCTGAAATTCTTGATATTTCTCCTGGCAATCTTGATTCCAGCATGGATCCATCCAGTCTGCAATTTCACATGATGTACACTGCATAGAAGTTAAATAAGCAGAGTGACAATATACAGCCTTGTCATACTCCTTTCCCAATTTGGAACCATTCAGTTGTTCCATGTCTGGTTCTAACATACATATAAGGTTTTTCAGGAGTAAGATAGTCTGGTACTCCTATCTTTGTTAGAATATTCCATAGTTTATTGTGATCCACACAAAGGATTTAGCTTAGTCAATGAAGCAGAAGGAGATGTTTTTCTGGAATTCCCTTGCTGTTTCCATGATTCAACCTATGTTGGTCATTTGACCTTTGGTTCTTCTGCCTTTTCTAAATTTAGCTTGTATATCTGGAACGTCTTGGTACTGCTAAAGCCTAGCTTGAAAGATTTTGAGCATTATACCTTGCTAGCATGTGAAATGAGCACAACTGTATGGTAGTTTGAACATTCTTTGGCATTGCCTTTCTTTGGGATTGGAAGGAAAAACTGACCTTTTCCAGACCTGTGGCCACTGCTGAGTTTTCCAAATTTGCTGACATACTGAGTGAAGCACTTTAACTGCATCACCTTTAGGATTTTAAATAGCTCAGCTGGAATACTATCACCCCACAACTAGCTTTGTTTGAAGTATCGCTTCCTAAGGACCCCTTGACTTCACACTCCTGGATATCTGGCTCTAGGTGAGTGACCACACCACCATAGTTATTTGGTTCATTAAGACCTTTCCTGTATAGTTTTGCTGTGAATTCTTGCTACCTCTTCTTAATCTCTTCTGCTTCTGTTAGGTTCTTATCATTTCTATCCTTTATCATGCCCATTCTTAGATGAAATGTTCCCTTGAAATCTCCAATTTTGTGAAGATATCTCTAGTCTTTCCCAATCTATTGTTTTGCTCTATTTCTTTGTATTGTTCATTTAAGAAGGCCTTCTTACCTCACCTTGCTATTCTCTGGAACTCTGCATTCAGCTAGGCATACCTTTCCCTACTCCCTTACCATTTGCTTCTTTTTTTTTTTTTTCCTTGGCTCTTTGTAAAGCCTCCTCAGACAACCACTTTGCCTTCTTGCATTTCTGTTTCTGGAATGGTTTTGGTCACTGCCTCCTGTACATTGTTACAAACCTCCACCCATAATTCTTCAGGAACTCTTTCTACTAGATCTAATCCCTTGAATCTATTTGACACCTCCACTGTGTAATCATAGGGATTTGAATGGTCTAGTGGTTTACCCTATTTTCTTTCATTTAAGTCTGAATTTTGCAGTAAGGAGTTCATAATCTGAGCCACAGTGAGCTCCAGCTCTTGTTTTGCTGACTGTATAGAGCTTCTCCATCTTCAGCTGCAAAGAACATAATCAATGTGATTTTGGTATTGATTATCTGGTGATGTCCATGTGTAAAGCCATCTCTAGGGTTGTTGGGAAAGGATGTTTGCTACAACCAGCACATTCTTTTGACTAAACTCTATTAGCCTTTGCCCTGCTTCAGTTTGTACTCCAAAGCTAAATTTGCCTCTTACTCCCAGTATCTCTTGATTTCCTGCTTTTGCATTCCAACCCCCTATAGAAAAGGATATCTGGTTTTGGTGTTAGTTCTAGAAGGTGTCGTAGGTCTTCATAGAACTAGTCAACTTTGGCTTCTTCAGTGTCAGTGGTTGGGGCCTAGACTGGGATTACTATGATGTTGAATGGTTTGCCTTGGAAACACACTGAGATCATTCTGTCATCTTTGAGATAGCACAGAAGTACTGCATTTCAGATTCTTTTTTGACTATGAGAGCTACTCCATTTCTTCCAAGCGATTCTTGCCCATAGTAGTAAATATGATAGTCATTTGAATTAAAATCGCCTATTTGATTTAGTTCACTATTTCCTAAGATGTCAATATTCAACCTTGCTATCTCCTGCTTCACCACATTCAATTTACCTTGATTCATGGACCTCACATTCCAGCTTCCTATGCAATATTGGTCTTTATAGTATCACACTTTACTGTAATTACCATACACATTCACAACTAAGCATCATTTCTGCTTTGGCCCAGTTGCTTCATTCCTTCTGGAGCTACTAGTAATTGCTCCCTACTCTTCCCTGGTAGCAAATCAGACACCTTCCAACCTGGAGGGCTCATCTTCCGGTGTCTTACTTTTTGCCTTTTCATATTGTTCATGAAGTATACTCAGGTTAAGAAGACTGGAGTGGGTTGCCATTTTCCCCTCTAGTGGACCACATTTTTTCAGAGCTCTTCACTTTGGTGGCCCTGCACAGCTTCACTGAGTTACAGAAGTCCCTTCCTTGACCATGACAAGGCTGTGATCTATAAAAGGGGAATATATATATATACATACATAAACACATATACGTATCAGAAGAGATTTTACTTTCTCTCTCACAATTTTGACCATATTTTCAATTAATAAATTAAAAAAAAAAACAAAGAAAAGGCATTTTATTCTAAAGTGACATCAGTTCAGTTCAGGGATTCAGTTGTGTCCAACTCTTTGCGACCCCATGGACTGCAGCACACCAGGCTTTCCTGTCCTTCACCGACTCCCAGAACTTGCTCAAACTAAGGCCCATTGAGTCGGTGATGCCATCCAAACATCTCATCCACTATCTTCCCCATCTCCTCCTGTCTTCAGTCTTTCCCAACATCAGGGTCTTTTCCATTGAGTCAATCTGTCGCATCAGGTGGCCAAAGAATTGGAGCTTCAGCTTCAGCATCAGTCCTTCCAACGAATATTCACAGCTGATTTCCTTTAGGATTCACTGGTTTGATCTTGCTGTCCAAGAGACTCTCAAGAGTCTTCTCCAACACCACAGTTTAAAAGTAAAATTCTTCAGTGCTCAGCTTTCTTTATAGTCCAACTCTCACATCCATACATGAAACCTGGAAAAATCATAGCTTTGACTAAACTCTGTCACCAAAGTAATGCTCCACTTTTTAATATGCTGTCTAGCAGCAGCAGCAGCTTGGTCATAGCTATTCCTCCAAGGAGCAAGTATCTTTTAATTTCATGGCTGCCGACAACATCTGCAGTGATTTTGGAGCCCAAGAAAATAGTCTGTCACTGTTTCATTTGTTTCCCCATTTATTTGCCATGAAGTGACAGTACTGGATGCCATGATCTTCATTAATTGAATGTTGAGTCTTAAGCCAGTTTTTTCACTCTCCTCTTTCACTTTCATCAAGAGGCTCTCTAGTTCTCTTTCACTTTCTGCCATAAGGGTGGTGTCATCTGCATATCTGGGGTTATTGATACTTCTCCCTACAATCTTGAGGAAGAAAGATTATGCTTCAGCTTATGCTTCATCCAGTCCAGCATTTTGCATGATGTACTCTACATAAAAGTTAAATAAGCAGGGTGACAATATGTAGCCTTGATGTACTTCTTTTCCAAGTTTGAACCAGTCCATTGTTCCATGCCTGGTTATAACTGTTGCTTTTTGGCCTGCATACAGATTTCTAAGGAGGCAGGTAAGGTGGTCTGGTATTCCCATCTCTTTAAGAATTTTCCACAGTTTGTTGTGACCTCACAGTCAAAGGCTTTAGCAAAGATAATGAAGCAGACGTAGATGTTTTTCTGGAATTCTCTTGCTTTTTCTATGATTCAAAAGAATTGGCAATTTGATCTCTGGTTCCTCTGCCTTTTCTAAATCCGACTTGAACATCTGGAAGTGCTTGGTTCATGTACTATTGAAGCCTAGCCTGGCGAATTTTGAGCATTACTTTGCTAGTGTGTGGGATGAGTGCAATTGTGCAGTAGTTTGAACATTCTTTGTATTGTCTTTCTTTGGGATTGGAATGAAAACTGACCTTTTCCAGTACTGTGACCACTGCTGAGTTTTCCAAATTTGCTGGTATATTGAGTGCAGCCCCTTCACCACATCATCTTTTAGGATATGATCAACTGGAATTCCATCTCCTATACTAGCTTTGTTCATAGTGATGCTTCCTAAGGCCAACATGACTTTGCATTCCAGGATGTCTGGCTCTAGGTGAGTGATCATATACCACTTGGTCTTTCTGTGCCATTAAGATCTTTTTTCATATAGTTCTTCTGTGTATTCTTGACACTTCTTAATATCTTCTGCTTCCATTATATCCCTACCATTTCTAATCTTTATTGTGCCCATCTTTGCATGAAATGTTCCTTTGGTATCTCTGATTTTCTTAAAGAGATCTCTAGTCTTTCCCATTCTATTGTCTTCCTCTGTTTCTTTGCATTGATCACTTAGGTAGGCTTTCTTATCTCTCCTTGCTATTCTTTGGAACTCTGCATTCAGATGGGTATATCTTTCTTTTTCTCCTTTGCCTTTCCCTTCTCTTCTTTTCTCAGCTATTTGTAAGGTCTCCTCAGACAACCATTTTGCCTTTTTGCATTTCTTTTTCTTAGGGATGGTTTTGATCACTGCCTCCTGTACAATGTTATGAACCTCTGTCCATAGTTCTTCTGGCACTCTATCAAACCTAATCCCTTGAATCTATTTGTCACTTCCCACTGAATAATCATAAGGGATTTAATTTAGGTCATAGCTGAATGGTTTTCCCTACTTTCTTCCTTTTAAATCTAAATTTTGCAATAAGGAGTTCATGATCTGAACCACAGTCAGCTTCTGGTCTTATATTTGCTGACTGTAAAGAGCTTCTCCATCTTTGGCTGCACAGAATATAATCAATCTGATTTTGGTATTGACAATCTAGTGATGTCCTTGTGTAGAGTCTTCTCTAGTGTTGTTGGAAGAGGGTGTTTGCTATGATCAGTGGGTTCTCTTGGTAAAACTCTGTTAACCTTTGCCCTGCTTCATTTTGTATTCCAAGGCCAAACTTGGCTGTTACTCCAGATAAAGTGACATAGGATTCCTCTAACCATACTGAAGATTTTCAAGTAAGAAACTTGAATCTGTAAACCCAGCAGAGGAAATCTTTCTAGAGAGAGAATATTGAGAGAAATCTTATCAGAGAGAAAGAATAGAAGACAAATTATCTGAATTTGGAACTAAATGCCAAATGACTGGAAGGACATGTGTTACCCTCCAAGAGAAGAGAGAGCATTACTTGAGTATACATTCAGTTTTGATGAGGCGGTAAGGGGCTAGCATTGGAACTGGGCAAGGAGTGACATCAAGCAAACCTCCAACATTGTGGTAGAAACATTCTGGCTGCTATTTCTTACTTACTTTACTAGATAGCTGTGGTTGAATATCACAGACTGAATGAGAAGAGGTAGTAGGACAAATCTTAAAGTTCAGGAAGAAAACATGAGGCCAACAGCCTACAGCAGTGACAACAACAGAATGGCATGAATGGCATTTGGTAAGGATCTCCCTAGGAGGGTCAAGACAGGGTCTAAAGGTAGGTAAAAAAGTCTCAGCCATTGTGACCAAAGTTTGTATACTGTGCTCAAAGTTGGTATATTGGATTTGACATAAGAAAACAATTTTGTTGCCTTTGCTGTATTTAAATTTTTTTAAAGTATGTGGATTGTTCTTACAGTTTTACAATCAGATTGATCCCCTCTAACATGCTTCAAATTTATTAATTTCATTAATCTCACAACTTTTATTAGTCTTCACACTTTGAGGCATAATTTTACATCCAACAACTTATTTTCTTATAAGCTTCTAAATTTCTTACTAGGGGCACAAGATGGTGTTGAGAAATTCCTGCTCCTACATGCAAGCAGGTTTTATTTTTATAGCAAATCCTAGCATAAAATCCATCTGACTCTAACCAACCCAAAATTCTGTCTTACTCTCACAATCAGTTTTGAAGTGATATACATTATACATCTTTTCTCTATTTATAATATTTATTTGTTACAACTACTGAACAGAATGAAGCAGCAGAAATCTTGACGTTGTGTAGACTTGGTTAGAGCAACTGCAGAGGGACAGATGTGTTTAATTAAATTCTTTTTCAGAAAAAAAATGGAAAAGTTTAAACAGTATTATTCTGTGTCCCACCTTAACCCTGCCAATTGAGTGGTTAGAGATCTATTAAAAAGAACAATTTGTATGAGTAACAATGACATGCATCACTATAATTTATTTATTTATTTATATAAGTAGATATTAATATAACTCCAGAATAGCTGTTCCCTTCTCCAAGGGATCTTGCCATCCCAGAGACTGAATCCAGGTCTCCTGCATGGCAGGCAGATTCTTTACCATCTGAGCCACCAGGGAAGCCCTCCTAAAGTTCAAGCTTAGTCATAAAATTACACCATTTCTCTGGATATGTAATAGTCTAGGCATGGTCATTTGCTTAAAAAATAAGCAAATGAACTTTTATAACAGGAAGAAATTTCAAAGCTTTTCACTTTATAACAGGAAGATATTTCAAAATTCAGATTAATTACTTTTCCCCCTTTAGATGCACCTCTGAGAAAAAATACTGACGTATGTGTATATCTGTGTGTGACTGTGTATTTTCAAGTTCGTGAAATCTGTGGTAAAAGAGTTAAAATGCATAAGAAGTCTTAGAATTAATAAGGAGTCATAGCTAGGAAACACAGACCCAAATCGCATTAGCTAGCACACATGCGCACACACACACAGAGGCAGCAGTGGATTTTTCAGCAACAAAGAACAACAACATAAGTGGGTATTAGAAACAAACTTTCCCAGGATGCAATAGAAATATTTCATATTTGTAAATGTAGTCTTTTTTATCATAACTTGTTATAAACTGACTCATAGATCCTAGTCTTCTGATAAAGAATTGAAACTTTGCTGTCTGCACCTATAGCTTACATAAACTGGTATATTAGATACTCCTCAATCAGCCTTAACATTTATTTCTTTTCTCCTCTTTAGAAAGAGTGGATATTAAGTGCCCAACACAATGCCTGACATAGTACATAACATGCTTATTAAATGATAGGTATTCATAGTAGATATTATTTTCTCCCATTCCCCTATTTGAAGAAAATATTCCTTCAAATCAAAGGGTTCAAATATCAACTGCCAACTTCTTAGATGATCTTCCCAGAGTTGAGCATCTAACTCAAATTAGGTCATCATAAATGTATCAAATACAGAAAAAATTTAGGTACCTTATTATTTACTCTGTTGTGTATGTTGTTCTGTCCATTAGTATCCATGTGTTTTCCATTCTGGGATATTCTAGAGGTTTTACAGAAATTCAATTTCCTAAGTTATTTATCTGTAGGGATAGAGTGGAAAGCACACCTTTAAATGGCTTTTCTTGGGAGCCAAAGATAGACACTGATCTTTGGTTGCTTTGATATATTTAGCTGATATATATGTACTTAATATAAATATGAAATAATAAAATTATGCTGATATAGATTTTTCAGGTACACTAATAAGCTGGAATATGAAAATAAAGGATATAAATTTATGTGATTTTTAAGTTTGATATTATGGCTCTTCACAACATTTCAAATTCTAATTCAGTTCAAAACTATAATAAATGTAAAAGCCTGCAAAACTCTTACTTTAGTGGATGCTGAAATAAGAGGATAGAGAATGTTGTAATCATTATGTTTATAAAACATTACAGTATAGAACTTTAAAGATCAGGGAAAAAATTAGTTCTTACACTTTTGTCCCAAAAGAAAATTTTTTTAACTCAAAGGGAAATCTCTGAAAATGTATTTATTTTTCCTAATGAATATTATGGGATTTCTAAGCCCACATTAGACACTCAAGACTGATCAGTTTACAGAGTGCTTTAATTCTTTGAACAATTTTTTTTGGAAACTTCCAAGTGAGAATATATTAGAAAAACTGACTAAATAGATACAGCAGAAAGGATGGAATGTTTTATTCCTTATCTTTGAAAACCATCCTTATTCTGGCTTATTATAAAACATGTATCTACACCTGTTCATTCAAACTGCTATTGTAAGTAGCCATAAAAAGAGAATGTGTTAAAACTGGTAATCTCCCACTTCTCTCAGTTCAGCTCAGTTCAGTCGCTCAGTCATGTCCGACTCTTTGCGACCCCATGAATCGCAGCACGCCAGTCATCCCTGTCCATCACCAACTCCCAGAGTTTACTCAAACTCATGTCCATCAAGTCGCTACAAGATGGTTAAAATTCTCTTATTGAGTGCTGCTGCTGCTGCTGCTAAGTCGCTTCAGTCGCTTCAGTCGTGCCCGACTCTGTGCGACCCCATAGACGGCAGCCCGCCAGGCCCCCCGTCCCTGAAATTCTCCAGGCAAGAACACTGGAGTGGGTTGCCATTTCCTTCTCCAATGCATGACGGTGAAAAGTGAAAGTGAAGTCACTCAGTCGTGTCCGATTCTTTGCGACCCCATGGACTGAAGCCTACCAGGCTCCTCCGTCCATGGGATTTTCCAGGCAAGAGTACTGGAGTGGGCTTCCATTGCCTTCTCCACTCTTATTGAGTACTTTGGTTAATAATACAATTTAGGATTTAAACTCATCTAAAAATTTAGACAAATTGTAAATATTTCATATTTATTCTGTTCTAAGATCAGAATAGGCTACATTAGTAGTCCACTCTAGCATACCAAGAAATTATTCCATTTATATTATTCTATTAAACTGACATATAATAAATTATTTGAATTTAACCCAGATCTCTATATATAATAGAATTCAAAATAGCATTTAAAAATAAAAAGAATCCTAAACCAAATATATTAATTATCTGTGCAAAAAAAAAGATGACCAGTAAAAGGACAAGTACAAATTTTATAAAAGTTTAACTACAAAGTATGAAAAGAAAACACATTTAGTTTCTGATGCCAATGTAGTCCGGTAAAAGCACTGTGATATTTATGAAAATACCATAACAAAGCCCTTTTTGGTAATAAAAACACATATCCTCAGAGTGAGTTAAGTCTGATCTGATTTTATATTCCAAGTTAACAGGGAACATCTTGTTTTTTCCTTTATGAAAGGCTACAGGAGTAGCATGCATGAACAAGGTTTTCTATTTCCATGGAAGCATTGTTATATATGACATTTCATCTTTAGGCCTATTTAATTGTATGAAGTGTTGACCATATGTCAAGAAACATATAACACAGAAAGAAAAATAAAGTGATATCATTCATGAAAGGAGATCAAGAGTTAAGAAAATGGAAAAGGAATCCTGCTTTCAAGCACCTTAAAATGTAACATCACTTCAATGCAAGCCATGCTCCCTTGCCATCTCAGAGAGAATATTTGGTGATCAGAGAAAAGAATGCAAACTACTTATTTTTTTTGTAGTCAGCTCTGTCATTTAACCATAGTCTAATAAGTCAACTCTGGACATTACTGCAAAAGAATTTCTAAAATGCACATCAGGTACATCATGTGATAACACAGGCTTAAGAGGAATGTTGCTAGGTTTAATTACTGTTTGCAAAAGCACCCTAAGGCTTTTACAAACAAATGCAAAATAATGACAAAATATTACTATTCTATCATCTCCCCAGCCAAAGCAAGTTTTGGCCTCCCAGTACTGCAGGCAGCAAAATAAACCTGACATCATGCTTCTAAGTCCAATTGGCAGACCAGCTGTGCTATTATTCCCGGAAAGAGTGGTCATGTACGGTAATACCCACATTATATGTCCACAACCAAGTCAAAATTGCCCCCTTGGAACAGAGTTCAGCCTCTGAGAGAGTAGAGCTGAGAAAACCTGCTGAGTTCAGCTGATCAGTCATGGTGAGGGACATTTTAGTCTGATAATGGCCCTAAATTACAGATACCAACTTGGTGCCTGAGACTCAGGGCAAAAGCAGCTATTTTCTTTCTGTGTGAACATTCACCAAAAATATGAATGCAGCTGCCTTAGTCTTAATTTTTCTTCTCTATTTTTATGGGATATTTGAGGTCATGACTATAAATACAGATAAAATTTATATAAAACATCAAATTAAATGAAAAGCATTTTATATATTCTAAAACACATTTACACATTTCCTTATTTATAGATTTTAGAGACATATGAAACCCAGGCCCCAAGCCAATTGGTGATTTAATGAAGAATTGCATAGCTGTGTATTTTCAAGTATAAAATATATCAAAAATGAGAAGAGGCTGGTAACTCAGTGTATTACTTATAGCAATAGCTTGGTACAAATTTTCCATATGCTTGATTTATGAAAAAAGCCTATATTCTGCTAAGGAAAGATTCAACTTCTTATACAAAGTTAATCTTTAAGAAAATTTTAAAAATGTTTCTATACCAGGAGGAAAATATCATTTATTAGGGCTTTGTAAATATATATAGAAAGAGAAATATTATAAGAGGGAGAAAAAAAGAAACTAATTCCATAATCCCTTTGCTCAGATAATGGCTTGTTTTTAACAATAGAATATGGTCATGGTTAGTAAAACTAAAAGTAGTCTCCTCTCTCCCACAGCTCTCTGTCCTGATAAATAATTAGTTTTTAATAGTTTCCTGAGTTTCTGTCCATAAAGAGAATGTTTTATGCATACATCGGCATATATTTATATATATATGTGTGTCAAGTAAGAAAGAAAAATTATATACAGTCACTTTTGGTTTTTTTGTTACAAAATGAAATTCTTGAGTCAAAAGATACACTCACTTTATTTCGCTAGACACACTAAACATATTTTGCAAAGCAAAAATTTATTTCTTATAAAATTAATCTTTATATAAATCAGGGAAAAACAAAACATTTGCTAAACAAAAGGAAAATAATTTAATATTCATTTTATACCACTGTTAAACAGATGAAAAAGGAAAGGGACATTTTACAGGGAAATATACTGAACTTCCTGACTTCCTTCCCCAGATTCCTTTAACTTTGAAAAACTGGGCCTCTAGAGCTCACCTATACATCATCTCTCCTAATTCTGAAATCAATCTTCTTCCCCTATTTGGGGAAAGCATGGGAAGTCAAACTTATTGAATATCCAACTTTTCATCTTGGTTCCATCCTGAACTTTTACCTTAGCTTTAAAAAAAAAAAAAATGGGGGCGGTGGTGGGGGGAACTTGTGTTTTATCTTTGTAACTAAATCTTTGATCCTAAGTCTTAGTTCGTAACTGTCTGGTGTCCCAGTTCCTATAATAGATTAACCTTCCTTAAGAATTTCCAAGAACTGGAGTCTTGATAGTGAATCCCAGAACCCATGGATGGCTCCCTGCCATCTGTCCTCCATGACATTCCCTGCAAATATATTAAGACCTCTTCCATCTGTAGTCTACCTCTAGACCTTCTTGACAATAATGTCATGACCTATTGTTATGGCCAGTTGCTTCAGTCTTCCCAGGGACAGACCACCCTTCCCGTGAAAGTGAAGTTGCTCAGTCGTGTCCTACTCTTTGCGATCCCGTGGACTGTAGCCTACCAGGCTCCTCCATCCATGGGATTCTCCAGGCAAAAATACTGGAGTGGGTTACCATTTCCTTCTCCAGGGGATCTTCCCAACCCAGAGATCGAGTCCGGGTCTCCCACATTGGAGGCAGACGCTTTAACCTTTGAGCCACTAGGGAAGCCCCATGACTGACCTCTAAATTCTTGTTAGTAATAAAATGAGCTTTGGCATGACAGAAATCAATTTGAGACTTCTCCTATAATGTTTTATAAAAATTCATGTTCATCTCTTAGTAATTCAGTTCCTTTTTTGTAACTTGAACACTTCAAAGATATATTTATTCCTTTAGACCACTGGCATACCATTTAGTTAATTACCACTGTGGCAGAATCAACTGTAGCCCATGGCAGCAAATAACAAAAGCACTCATAAAATGCCAAATTGTTCCTTCAGAGAAAATTACCATCAGGAAAACCAGAGTGATCAAATTAAAAAATAAAAATGTTTAATGTGCCTATATTGATGCTGGAGAGCAAGATGAAAGTCTGCATTTCTGAATGAAAATTTAGGTATCGAAATGGCATTTTCTCACCCTAGTCTGAGATTGTCAGCTATTTCATCTGTTATTCATGCCTTCCTCAGACCACTTCCTCCCAAATCTACTTGCCAAGAATTATCCATTGTTCTTCTGCTCCTCCCCATTCCTTAGGTCAAGCCTTGTGTATCGGAAGGTCAAAACTACCCAGTATTGACAGTGACAGAAAACTTGTGTTTACTGTGTATTGTAATCTCCCTCTGGTGTCTCCAAGATTTCGTGCCAACACCCTGAAATTCTTGGCTCTTAAATACCTGTATCTGGATATTTCTGAATCCACACTTCCAGTTGATGTTCAGGTCCCCAGGGAGAAAGGAAGAGAAATTGTACCCTGACTACTTGTCTTCCCTATGTCTCTTTTCTTCCCACAATCCTTCAGGTGAAAAAGAATATGTTTTTCTTGTACTTTTCCTCTTCAGGTAACTGGAACTTCCTCATGATAAGCCAAACTCAGGTCTAGGGCTTTCCCTTTCCTCTATAACCTCTCCCCCTCTGTCCCAATTCAGTTAACTCAACACAGTTGTTTGTTGGGGTGGAAGGAAAGGGGTAGGGAGGAGGAGGGAGAAAAGCAGCTTAGTAACATGGGAATTAAATTGGGAATATTTTTAATATTATACCAATCATAAGTGGATTTACTATTATTCACCATAAATATACTTACTATTAGGGCTTTCCTCATAGCTCAGTCAGTAAAGAATCTGCCTGCAATGCAGGAGACCCAGGTTCAATTCCTGGGTTGGGAAGATCCTCTAGAGAAAGAAATGGCAACCCACTCCAGTATTCTTGCCTGGAGAATCCCATGGACAGAAGAGCCTGGCAGGCTACAGTCCATGGGATTACAAGAGTCAGACATGACTTAGTGACTAAACCATCACCATCACCACACATACCATTATCCTAAATTAACACTAACATGAAAAAGTCACCAGATGTGTAAAAAAAAAAAAAAAAGTAAATGGTTAGTCTGAAAATACCTCATATTTATTTGCAGTTCTTGATTCTTAACATACTGAGGATATATTCTACCTTTAAGGTTTGGAAAATGCCACGTCAAAGATCTTTTTTTTTTAGGGGGGGGTGGCCTCTTCTTAATATATATCAAGTGTCATCAGATGTTCCAAATTTGAATTATTGACTATTGTACTGAATCATCTTCTGGATCCATGAGTTGCACCTGTCTCTTACCTTACATACATTAATACTTGCTTGAAAGCTGCACTGAAATAATGTTGAAATAACTTGGATCAAAAGCATTAGATGAAGAACAGGTCTTAATAAAAGCAAACCTTTAATTATTCTCCTCTGTATTAAGTACATAACCCTCTGTGAATTGCAGTTTTTTAAAATACTCACAGTTGATAACCTACAGGCATATAGGAATTGTCTAAGTGATCCAGGGGAATCTAGTTATTATAGTAGTGAAGTAAAGTCTATGGCTACAGTAGCAACGCAGGGTCCCTCTCCTCCAGCCTCCTTTGTCCCCAGACTGTATAACATTAGCATGTCATAAATCATATGAACAATTTAGGAAGCTAATGTAGGTCACTTCAGAGATTTAGCATTAAGACTAGGCTGGAGGGGACTCTAGATTTACTAGAGCTTCCACAATATACCCTATTTCCAGTGAGAGACTTTATTTTTGGGGGCTCCAAAATCACTGCAGTCACTGATGGTGACTGCAAACAAGAAATTAAAAGATGCTTGCTCCTTGGGAGAAAAGCTATGACAAACCTAGACAGCATATTAAAAAGCAGAGACACTACTTTGCCAACAAAAGTCCATCTAGTCAAAGCTATGGTTTTTCCAGTAGTCATGTATGGATGTGAGAGTTGGACTATAAAGAAAGCTGAGCGCTGAAGAATTGATGCTTTGGAACTGTGGTGTTGGAGAAGACTCTTGAGAGTCCCTTGGACAGCAAGGAGAGCCAACCAGTCCATCCGAAAGGAAATCAGTCCTGAATATTTTTGGAAGGACTGATGCTGAAACTGAAACTCCAATACTTTGGCCACATGATGCAAAGAACTGACTCCTTGGAAAAGACCCTGAGGCTGGAAAAGATTGAAGGCAGTAGGAGTAGGGGACGACAGAAGATGAGATGTTTGGATGGCATCACTGACTCGATGGACATGAGTTTGAGCAAGTTCCGGGAGTTGGTGAAGGACAGGGAAGCCTGGCGTGCTGCAGCCCATGGGGTCACAAAGAGTGGGACACGACTGAGCGACTGAACTGAACTGATCAGCGCTGAATGAGAGAAAAAAGAAGGGTTTTAACTCTCTGCTTGATGGCACTAGTGAGTTTTTCCTCTGAATATAATCATTTGGAGATCAAAAACAAGATTTAAGTGATAATGAAATCTTTGGTGCTAGTTTTCTGATCTAATGAAGAATATCTTGTGTCTATCTACCTATCTCTGAGAGAATAGCAAAGAGATACAACAAAAAAACACACTCACATTCTCTTTGCTTTGACAATATAGATGAACATTCAGACAAAAATATACCGACAACTCTGCCCATGAGTATCATAGCCACATATGCTATAGCATTTACATAAATCCTCTCAGAGAATAAACAAAAGTATTCAAATGGATTAGTTGATAATCATAGGACTCCCAAATTATGTAATTCTTTAGAATGGCAAGCACAGAATTTGTGGGATTTGAAAGAAATGTGTTTACATGGATCAGACTTTCCTGGGCTTTTGCCAGCTCAATCTAAGCCACGTCCCCAAATTTTAAACAAAATATTTTATATTCAGAAAATTCTAGAAATATGTAAACTATAATTTTTACATGTCTCCATCTCTTATTGCATTAAAATTTTTCTCCTTGCCAAGTTGTAAAATCTATATACAAATTGTTACTTGTTCAAATTGCAACTTGCAGTCCATTAAACTAAACTCAAGTAGAGTGAATGCAGCAATGAAAGGCAACAGGGGCAGGGAATCTGAGACCCTGGGTTCTAGAGCAGGTCACTCAGTGACTTGGGTAGTTATTTAACCTCTCTGTGCCTCAGTCTTCTCACCTGAAAACCTGGGGTAATAACAGTATCCAGCTCATAGAATGGATATAAGGATTAAATGACATGTAAAGCTCTCAAAATAGTAACCGGCACTAAGTAAGTACTCTGTAAGTATTTGTCAACCAAACACATATGGCACTAAAGCACAAAATGTATCCTTTGCTTCTAAAGTGAAAGCACAATAATAGCTCTTCAAAGAACCTGC
This sequence comes from Cervus canadensis, assembly GCF_019320065.1. Lineage (NCBI taxonomy): Eukaryota > Metazoa > Chordata > Mammalia > Artiodactyla > Cervidae > Cervus > Cervus canadensis. The sequence goes on along the minus strand of NC_057393.1, from coordinate 69,845,620 downwards.
TGGGTAGAATAGCAGGAGATGAACAGCTTAAGGATAAATTGAGGTAAATGAGAAATGCAACATATTTTTGTCCTCATCATATCCTTGTCTCCAGTATATGTGGGTTTTTGAATCAAAACAGTACATTTTACTCTACAATTGTATTTTTCCTTCATTTGGCTCTTCTTTTCCCTTAATAAGGCTCTCTTTTTCACTGGTTCCCAGGAAATTCCAAGTTTGAGTCAATGCTGACCTCAGCATACAAAAATGAGAAACAAAAATGTAAAAACATTACTAACTCTTCTTTGTAGCTTGCTAACATTGGAGCTGTGTACATTAACCTTTTGGATATCAATAGTACTTCTCTACAGTCTGATATCATATCAACAAGGTAAGCATGAAAAATGTATTTTTAAATTGCCATTGTTTGTTCACTAACCTCTGAACAAAAGCAGAGTGAGTGGGGTACAGATAGTTCACATCATCAAGAAGTTACTAGGGCCTGACAAAGTATCTGAAACTGGCCTTTCTGATGAGAAGAACATTGGAAAAGACTACCTACCAGACTATCTATCCATTGATCATCTACCCCAAATTCCACTAGTAGAGATACATTTGCTTGGATCATAAAGATACTTTATTCTTTAAGAGTGTCCAATATTTTCTTCAGGTGGTATAAAAATGTGAAGATATCATTAAAACAAACATTCACTATGAAGATGTCTCCAAATATACCACAATCTGTCACTTCATCATCTACATTTCCACAGTATTTAGCCCATAGCACAGAGAAAACACATCACATAATATCATTATTAGATACCAGTGTCTTTCTGCTCCACAATGAACTACTTGAGAATCTCTTTTCTGAATATCTTTAAATTCCTTTCACTGAAGGTAGTGACTGTCACACAAACACAACATGCAACATCAGTAATTAAGGAACTTAGAAGCATGCTTGAAACAGTAGTTGCAAGGACCACTGTAACTAGGTCAAAATTAAAAATCACAAAAAAGTCTTTGTAATTATGCTGTTTAATGGAATACTAAAATTGCCCTTGTAACAAATATAGCATCAATTACAAAATAGAGGCATCTACTTCCTTTCTCAACTAATATGAAACATTTATTTATATTTCATTCCCAAAACCTTAAAACTTTCATACCTGATTTATTTTATTGTTAGCATACATAAAATCTAATTTAGGAAGACATGTCCTCAGGGAGACAAACTTTTGTCAATCAAAAATAATTAAATTCAATAGGATAATTATTTATATGAAATGGAAATGCAAACCATAACTCAAGCATTAGTTTTAGAATCCTCTATAAAGACATGTCATTGTAACAATATTACAACTTTTCAATATTTTAAATTTAAATATCTCAGGAAGATAATTTATTCAATAATTTAAATCACTTCTTAAAATAAAAAAATTCATTCAATAAATATTTTCTGAATATTTATTTTATGCACTGTTCTAGGTGTTAGGGATGACACATGGGTCCCTGCTCCCTTGGAGATTGTATTTTAATGAAGGAAGGCAGTAGATGAGTGGATGGGAGGATGGAGGAATAGTTCGCTAAATGAATGGACAAATAAGAAAAACATCACAAATGCATAAGTATTATCAGCTCAGTTCAATTCAGTCACTCAGTCATGTCTGATTCTTTGCAACCCCATGGACTGCAGCACACCAGGCCTCCCTGTCCATCCCTAACTCCTGGAATTTACTCAAACTCATGTCCACTGTGTCAGTGATGCAATCCAAACATCTCATCCTCTGTTGTCCACTTCTGCTCTTGCCTTCAATCTTTCCCAGCATCAGGGTCTTTTCAAATGAGTTACTTCTTCACGTCAGGTGATCAAAGTATTGGAGTTTCAGTTTTAGCATCAGTCTTTCCAATGAATATTCCAGACTGATTTCCTTTAGGATGGACTGGTTGGATCTCCTTGCAGTCGAAGGGACTCTCAAAAGTTTTCTCAAAATCATCAATTCTGTGGTGCTCAGCTTTTTTATAGTCTAACTCTCACATCCACACATGACTGCTGGTAAAAAATAGCTTTGACTAGACGGATCTTTGTTGGCAAAGTAATGTCTCTGCTTTTTAATATGCTGTTTAGGTTGGTCATAACTTTTCTTCCAAGGAGCAAGCTTCTTTTAATTTCATGGCTGCAGTCACCATCTGCAGTGATTTTGGAGCCCAAAAATATAAAGTTTCTCACTGTTTCCATTGTTTCCCCATCTATTTGCCATGAAGTTATGGGACTGGATGCCATGATCTTAGTTTTCTGAATGTTGAGCTTTAAGCCAACTTTTTCACTCTCTTCTTTCACTTTCATCAAGAGGCTCTTTAGTTCTTCTTCACTTTCTGCCATATGTGTGGTGTCATCTGCATATCTGAGGTTGTTGATATTTCTCCTGGCAATCTTGATTCCAGCTTGTGCTTCATCCAGCCCAGCGTTTCTCATGATGTACTCTGCATATAAGTTAAATAAGCAGGGTGACAATATACAGCCTTGATGTACTCCTTTCCCGATTTGGAACCAGTCTGTTGTTCCATGTTCATTTCTAACTGTTGCTTCCTGACCTGCATACAGATTTCTCAAGAGGCAGGTTAGGTGGTCTGGTATTCCCATCTCTTTAAGAATTTTTCACAGTTTGTTGTAACCCACAGTCAAATGCAGGTTGACGGAATAGAATGATTAAGTGATTGTTTTGAATTGGGCATTAGAGAAATCCTCTCTCTTGATATGGTATTTATGACAAGAGAAAGCCAATGTGAAATGAGAAAATGAGGAAGAAGGAAACTAGGCCAGATCTGAAGGCTGCTTTGTTTGACGACTTGGTAATTATGACTTAGACAGAACTTCAGGCTGCTTTTCTTTCCTTTTACTCCCCAAGAAGCAAACAAGTGGTACAAATATGAAAAAAAAAAGTATGTTGCAAATAGTTGTGTTTTTTTTTCACTTGGAGGATGCCTATGTGTAATGTTTTAAGTCAACATAAAGCAAAGAATTCATCAAACGTAAGCTTCTTGTCTTTTATACTTTGGGAGCTTTGGGAGAAGGAATGTCAACACTCAAGGGTCCACTTTATTACTTCATAGAGAAGTTCTTGCCACACCACAGTTGCATATTTCTAATGCTATGCATTCCAGAAATGAGATTCAATGTAAAGTCCTTAAGAAGGCAAAGGGCTTAGATGCTCAGGAAACCAAGTCTGCCGGTGGGGTTGGAACAGAGCTGGAAAGGGAACTAGTGCTGGTAGACGTTTCAAAATAGATCAGTGAGGCCAGATTATACAGGGCCTTTTAACCTCAGGAGGGAATTTTTACTTTATTCTACATGCCCTGGGAAATCACTAGAATGTCTTAAACAGGACACAATCTGGTAGACTGAAAATATTAGTGGAAAACAAAAACAGAAGCAGAGAGACCAGTTAGAAGGCGATTTCAGTAGAATTGTCAAGAGATGATGGTGGCCTAGATTAAGGTGGTAGTGGTACCGAAGGAAGCAAGTAAGCCCTTGAGATATATTCTATTGTTAGAGCCCTCGGGATTTAATGATATATCAATGTGGGATAAAGGAAATCGGAGTCTCAAAGGATTAATCCTAGATTTTCATCTGTTTGTTGAATAAGGTGCCATTCCACGATATGGGAAAGAGTAAGGAAGAACAGTGGTCAAAGGAGGGGATATTCATATCCTATCACAGAACAAAGGGGCTGTTCATTTTCTCCTATTGTTCAGAGGCTCAGGAACAAAAAGGTAGTGCTGCTAAAGCAAAGACAAAAGGAAAAAAAATCCTCACACAGCCAAGTAATTTACGGTAGCTGTTAAACCAATCAAAATCCACTAAATTCAAACACTGAATCCAAGAAAATATTACCAACTGAACATGTGACTTCAACTAACAGTGAAACTAATAATCTGTTGAAAGATTTAAAGATATTTACAATGGAAAAATCCAATATAAGATAGGAACTTATTTTGTTAGCTTGTACTCCATTATTTTTAAAAGGTAATTATTTAACAATGAAAAATGTAACGTAAAGACACAGAATTCTTTAGAATTCCATATATTAATTCTCAGAAGCCAGGGAATTCTGGGGCTCCCTAAAGCCTATATCCCTACAATGCACTTGGGTTGCTACAGGAAAGATTTTGTGTTAAGGAAATCAAAAATCAAGAACAGAAATGGTCACAAAGTTTAGCTACAATCTGATATATTCTAATCTTAGTTTTACCAATGGATTGTTACACTTCATCATTTCAAACTGAATTTTTACTAGTAAATTTAAATATTATTCTACATTAGCTCTTGTCACTGGGGAAGGAGATGGAAGACTCCTACTAAGCCATATGTACAAGAAGGTCCCAGAGTGTGGAAGAGTCAACCAAAATTTTCTCCAGTATTTTTATGGAAAAAAAGGAACTTTCAGAGAGCCACATATCTCCCATCATATTCAGCATTCACATTATTGATCTGCAAAGCAGCGAGTATCAGCAAATAGACTTATTTTCCATTCTCTTATTAATACTTTTTGGAAACTTAAGAATACTCAGTAGTGGTTTATTGATTAAAAGAGCCGGGGAGACCAGGAAAAATTTTTCATAGAAATCTGTAAGAATCATAAGTACTACACAGAAACTGAACTCTTCCGTATAAAATTACTGACACATGAGCAAACAAAAGAGTAACAGAAAGTCGTACAATTCAGTGACATGACAGTGAGTAGAAAACATAGGATTGAGAAGGCTATCTATAAACCAGCCAAATGAGAGAAATCCCACTGGGGAAAAATTGGTTTCAGAACATACATAAACACAAAAATTCTCACATACATTGTTTCCAGAACTTCTGAACTAACATTATCATTCCACTCAGTCATCTTCCTAAAAATAAACGTGACTCTAGGACAGGGGAATATTTTGTTTCCTGAAAAGCCAAAATCCTCTCTAAGGTCCTACATGAACTAATATGTTTCTCCAGTGGGTGTCCAAGCCAGTACAGCAGGAAAAATTTGGCTCTCTACTGCCAGTGTAACATGCATGGGAGTAATATGATCATTTAAAAACCTGGGATAAATTGGAGCAGGTAAAAGCATGCATTTCGTTCTACTGGATAGGGCCTTGATAAAATGACTTTGATTTCCCCAATTTCAATTCTAGCTTGCCTGAAAATGCAGGCTCATCGTCACTATAATTCCTGCTTCAGAAAAAATCTCTAACATCCAATAAGAATAAAGAAATCATATTCAGATAAGACAGATTTACTGACAAACACACCATGTCAAGATTTCCTCATCCAAAGCACTGTACTCTCCTTTGATATGACATCTAATATCACTCTAAGCAAAAATCTCCTGGGAAAAGATTAAAGTGCTCCAACAAAGTAAAAACTTATGGGTAATTTGTAATAAAGCTTGCAGTAAGCGTTATTGCCAAGAAATGGACCAATTCCAGATAGGACTTCTATCAGAAATGTAAGAACTGGGTTTGTGATAAATAGTTTATACTTTTAAGTAAAATTTCCCATGTTTCACATTTTGAATCCTCCAATTTTCAGCATATTGAATACTGAAAAAATGAAGCTTAAATTTATTCTTTAAAGGGTAAATTGTACTTATGGCTAAATCAAACCCTAATCCAGCTCCCCACTATGGCCATATCTAACATCTAGGTAACATGAAAAGCAAGAAAATCAGAGTTCTGGCTTAAAACTTGCTTTTTAAGGAAAATACCCAATGCAAAATCCATACAGTATTCCCAGGTTCCTCTCTGGCTATCAGGATGCTTCCATGTATTCTCCACATGATTATACTTGGTGAGCTGTCACTGATCTACTACAAGGTACTGGTTTTAGCTTGAAAGTAAAATTCTTTTCTTCCTTAGCCATGAATGGGGGAACAATCTGAACAGAAAGTCAAAAGAAAGACAGTAATATGAAGTTTCTAAGTTAGGAACTAATAATCTCCTATTGAAATACAACTGATTTGCATGTGAAGATGGTAAGTAATGTGCCTAACACAGTAATGCTACATCTGAGACTTTTCTGTGAAGATTAAATAAATGAAGGTATGTAAAATGCCCAGCACATTGCCTGGCCCCATAGTTAATATTGAGAGAATGTAGATCCTGCCTATGAAGAAACTTCCTAATTCCTTTTTTGGTGTAATATGCTATCAACACACTATGACATTTTGATAATATTTTTTGAGTTTGAGAATCAGGAAACAACAAATAACAAAGCATTTTCACTTAGAATTTTAATAAATCATTGGCATTATCCACAAACTGTATATATCAGAATGTTTCATTGCACATTTATTCACAATGGCTTCACTAAACCAAATTATTGGAATGTGCTAAGTCACTTCAGTCGTGTCCAACTCTTTGCGACCTTATAGACTGTAACCCAGTAGGCTCCTCTGTCCATGGGATTCTCTAGGCAAGAATACTGAAGTGGGTTGCAATTTCCTTCTGCAGAGGAGATTTCTGACCAAGGGATTGAACCGGCATCTCTTACATCTCCTACGTTGGCAAGCAGGTTCTTTACCACTAGCACCATCTGTGAAGTCCCTATGCTGCTGCTGCTGCTAAGTCTCTTCAGTCGTGTCCGACTCTGCGACCCCCTAGATGGCAGCCCACCAGGCTCCTCCGTCCCTGGGATTCTCCAGGCAAGAACACTGGAGTGAGTTGCCATTTCCTTCTCCAATGCATGAAAGTGAAGTGAAAGGGAAGTCACTCAGTCGTGTCCGACTCAGCGACTCCATGGACTGCAGCCTACCAGGTTCCTCCATCCATGGGATTTTCCAGGCAAGAGTACTGGAGTGGGGTGCCATTGCCTTCTCTGGTGAAGCCCCTATAGCCCTTATCAAAAAACGTTGAGTATAGAAAGGTTAAGAAAGATCAATTTATTCAAGATCAATTATGCATTTGAATAATATATTGCTAGTGTTTAATCTTAATATCAGGACAAAAATTATTTTTAATAACTAAATTTTGAATAGTAAGCAATCTTTTTCCAATGAGCTAATTTTATAATTGTCTAAGAAGTATATTTGGAAGTTCCATGGAGTTTTGATTTGAAAACTTCAAATATAAGGTTCTTGAATGTCTGCATTTAATTTGTCTGAAATAAATTCACTTTAAAACTTCAATGTACTCAAGAGATTAACTGTATTTAGAAAATGAATATAAATGAATCAGAATATACAGCAATGCTAATTTTAATCAGAATATGACTTTATCTTGGCTATTTGCTTAAATACTAAGTAACTTATTTATTTGAGGAAAAAATGACTTTCATCTCCACTTTAATGAAATTGCCCCTCACACTGCAAAGATCATGTTAGTAACTACCTTGGAGAATCCCTAAAGGAGAACTAATTTAATTACTAAGCAACTACAAATTTGAGATTCTAAGCTAGAAAAGAGTCAAGAAGATTCTCAGCAATGTCAGGATTGAGATCAGTAAGTGTACTCAACAACCATCAGACTATTCTCATTTAAATGATGCTATGTTATGCAAAACTTGAGAGACTTTACTAGCTTAAAGCCAGTGATAAATAGGGCAATAAGACTATGGACAGATTCCATTATCTGCACACACTGTGTTACAGGGAGATGTAAAGAGACCAACAACACATCATATTCAGCAGATTTATCAACCTTATTTTAAGCTTTATGTGAAAAAGGGCAAGTGAAAGTTGCTCATCATGTCTGACTGTTTGTGACCCAATGGACTGTACAGTCCATGGAATTCTCCAGGCCAGAATACTGTAGTGGGTAGCCTTTCCCTTCTCCAGGGGATCTTCACAACCCAGGGATGGAAGCCAAGTCTCCCACATTGCAGGTGGATCCTTTACCAGCTGAGCCACGAGGGAAGCCCAAGATTTTTATGGAGAGAAGAATAAAGAAAAGGTTTACTTGAAATCAATTTTTGTTCTACAAGCCTAACCTTATTTCTTCTATTTCATAAAAGGGTGGCAACAAGTATCTCCCCACCCCAGGTTTCAGCTCTACAAACAATTTCAAGAAAATTTTCTTCAATATCTAATGGAATTTTTTTCTATGATATGCAGATGGCTAACTCCCGAATCTGTCTTCAAGACACAAATACTTTTCAAATGACATTTTTCTATCTTTTCAGCACCATATTGCTGATAGGGCTTGCTTTTCTAGTATTTCTACTGTCTAGACAAAGCAAGAAAAAAGGTCTTCCTTTGGATATCTTCCCCAAAATAACTCAACTAGGAATACACAGCAGTAGAAAGAATCCTCAAATGTCATTTTGCCTTGTTTAAATTTTTTCTGAGTATGTAGAACCCCACGAAAGAATTATAACATCAAATTTTCCATCACAGTGTGACCTTTTGGTGACCCAAATAAAAATAAGGTAATAGATTTTATTCCTTTATTATTTCAGAAAGCAAGGGGAAAAGTTATGACCTATCCATGATACCAAATACCACATAGAAAAGTTTAAAAGTGAACACTTTAAGGAGGTTTATAAACAAAAAATGACTTTTTTCAGATTATCAATAATAAAACAAGCTTCATCTTCCTCATGTATCCTGTAGCTCTCCAATCAGAGTTGCCCTTCCCTTTTCAGTCTAGATAATAAGCAGTTGAAACTCTCTTTCCATTACATATAAAGCAGGGCTCTTCCCAAGGTCTCTACAAATCACTAGAGGCTCATATGCTCAAGCATATATTTTAGTTCCCACTCCTATTAAAACAGGCCAGTTTATGGATTATCACAGCATTCTGCAGAGCAGGACCTATATGTCAAAAATCAGCCCTTTTCCATGATTCACACAAAACAAAACTTGATGTTTAGTAAACTTTATTGAAGGCTTGAGGGGAAAAGTTAATCATAGAATGAAAACTTATGATTATTCATTAAAAATTTTTATTCTTAAAAGGAATTTGAGCCAGTTTCTACCACATGACTATGCCATCCCCTTCTGTCCCTCCTTTCTTCTTGCAAACCCTTTATCCCCTCCTCTGCTCTCCCACTACCTGCAAAGAGACCAGTTTAGCTTTCTCTTTTGTGCTTTATCTCCTGCTCACTGCATTGTCACCCAAATTATTTAAGATATTTTCTTGTCAAAGACAATTTCTTCTCCAAGAGAAAGTCTGAAGCCACTTGTTGGCATAATTTTTTTCCTTCTCATTGTGATGTACTCTAGTCTGAATCAGCGTTTACCAAACTTTCCTTTTAGCAGAGGAATCTTCTTTTCAAATGAACCCTACTATATGACGCAAACATAGAACACATATACAAAGAACCCTAACGTGACTAAAAGCAGAGCCACTCTTTGAAATGGAGGCAGGGAATGGACCTGAGACTACTTTGGCCTCATTTTCCAACCTCTTAGATCTAATGGCTCCAAGACAGATCTCACTGGAAGACAAGGTCTACACATATTCAAACTCAACAAATACTGGATTTCATCTGTAACAAGAAGAAACTACAGAATTTAATAATCTATTGTATTTAAGAAATATGAGAAAAATAAGTCAAAGTTGACCTGAGGTTTATGAGCATATTATATTGAAAGAAGGATAATATTGCTAGAAATAAACTAGGGAAAGTATGTATCACTTTTAACATCATAATTTGTGAACAATAAAGAGGTCCTTTTCATAATGCATTTTGATGAAATGATCATAAAGATGGCCACTTAAGAAATGACAAATTGGGAATTCCCTGGTGGGCCATTGATTAGGACTCTGCGCTTCCACTGTGAGAGGCACAGGTTCAATCCCTGGTAGGGGAACTAAGATCTCACAAGCTGCAGGGTGAAGAAATAACAAACAATTCTAAATGCATTTATCATAAAACTTAAGCATTGTCACATGAATAATTAATGTTCATATTCATCTATGCTTCCCACAATTATAATTACACATTTTTAATTAACTTCCTGTTGATATATGATATGATTGGCTAAATTAAACTTCAACATTTAAGCCTAAAGAGAATAGGCCACTTATAATTTTCTATAAAATATCATTCATTTATTATACTGTATCAATAGGAATTATTATATCCTTTCCTATCTAAACTTTCTATATATCTTTTCAGGAAGATTAAGTTTTATATAAATTGAAGGCAAATAGGTTATAAAAGGAAGAAAATGGAACTAACATTTATATGTCTACCATAAGCCAGGCACTGTTCTCATACTTTTACATCAGCAGTTTTCATTCTGGCTACACAAGAAAATCTCCCAGGGATCTTTTTAAAAACTTTCTAATGCCTGAGTTCTGCCCCAAGAGACTGTGATTTAATTGGCCACAGGTGGGGCCTTGACTTAAGAATTTTTTAAGGCTCTCTAGGTGATCATAATGGGCAACTACGATTGAAAATAAGTTTAACATTCTTTAGCTTATATCTTGACCAAAACAATCTGACCAGTTAATTTTATTATCCCTTATTTAATATTAGAATGTTAAATTTCAGAAAGATTCAGAAATTCTCCCTAGAGCATAAGAAGGTAAATATTAGAGTTGGAATTTAAACCCAAGTTTCTCTGACTACAATGATCTTTTTAACCCCCACTCTGTCAAACTCAAAATTCTAGAATTACTACTATGAATTAATTGTGAATATCTGCATTTCATTTTGCTTCCCAAGTGGCTCAGGGGTACAGAATAGGCTTGCCAATGCAGTCAATGCTGGTTTGATCCTTGGGTTGAGCAGATTCCCTGGAGGAAAAAATGGCAACTCACTCCGGTATTCTTGCCTGGGAAATCTCATGGTCATAAGAGCCTGGCAGGCTATAGTCCACTGGGTCGCAAAGAGGCAAACATGACTGAGCACGCACAGACCACACATATTTCATTTCACTTCTGGCTTGAACAGAAATGAAATAGAATCTCTTTAACCTTTCATGTGCTAACAAGACACCATTTTCTTTCTCAATGAAGTATAATTAATTTATAATACTTGTATTATTTTCTGGTGTACAACAAAGTGATTCAGCTATACATATACACACATATTCCTTTTCATAGGCCTTTCTATTAAGTTGGTGCAATAGTAATTGTAGTTTTTGCATTGTTGAACTTTGCCATTTGATATTGGAATACATTCTTAAATGTGGTTATGCTATACATCATTTTCATGCTCATTTCTTATTTTTTTTTTTTTGCTAGTGACATTACTTGCTATTTTTATTTTATATTTATTTTAGACTAGGACAATGATGTTAGACAAAAAGCAAATTTGAATGATTTTCTTATTTGAATTCAAAATGAGTTGTAAAGCAGCCCCGAGACAACTCACAACACGAACAACGCATTTGGCCCAGGAACTGCTAATGAACATACAGTGCAGTAGTAGTTCAAGAAGTTTTGCAGAGGAGATGAGAGACTCGAAGATGAAGCACATAGGGGCCAGCCATTGGAAGTTGGCAATGACCAATTGAGAGCAATCATCGAAGCTGAGCCTTTACAACTACACAAGAAGTTGCCGAAGAACTCAACGTGGACCAGTCTACAGCCATTCAGCCTTTGAAGCAAACTGAAAAGGTGAAAAAGCTCAATAACTGGGTGCTTCATAAACTGACTGAAAATTTTTTAAAATCGTCATTTTGAAGTATTGTCTTCTCTTATTCTACACAATGGACCATTTCCCGATCAGACTGTGACATGAGAAAAGTGGATTTTATACAACAACCGGCAATTACAAGCTCAGTGGCTGGACCAAAAAGAAGCTCCAAAACACTTCCCAAAGCCAAACTTACACCAAAAAAAGGTCATGGTCACTGTTTGATGGTCTGCTGACCATCTGATCCACTACAGCTTTCTGAATCCTGATGAAACCATTACATCTGAGAAGTATGCTCAGCAAATCAATGAGAAGCACTGAAAACTGCAATATCTGTAGCCAGCATTGGTCAATAGAAAGGGCCCAATGCTTCTCCACGACAATACCCGACCACATATCACACAACCAACACTTCAAAAGTTGAACAAATTCGGGCTACAAAGTTTTGCCTCCTCTGCATATTCACCTGACCTCTCATCTACCGATTATTACTTCTTCAAGCATCTTGACTATTTTTGCAGGGAAAACGCATCCACAACCAGCAAGAGGCAGAAAATGCTTTCCAAGAGTTCATCAAATTCCTAAGCATGAATGTTTATGCTTCAAGAATAAACAAACTTATTTCTCCTTGGCGAAAATGTGGTTATAATAGTTCCTATTTTGAATAATAAAGATGTGTTTGAGTCTAGTTATAATGATTTAAAATTCACAGTCCTAAACCACAATTACTTTTGTACCAACCTAATATTATGGTTTATTACAGGATACTGAATATCATTCCCTGTGCATACAGTAGGACCTTCTTGTTTATATGTCCTATATATAGTAGTTTGTATCTGCTAATCAAAAACTCCAATTTATCCCTCCCCCAATCCTGTTCCCCTTCGGTAACCATAAATTGATGTACCATGTCTATGAGTCTGTTTCTGTTTCATAGATAAGTTCATTTCTGTCATATTTTAGGTTCCACATACAAGTGATATCAGATGATACTTGTCTTTTTCTAACTTACTTCAGAAAGTCAGATAAGTATTAATATGATAATCTCTAGATCTATCAATGCTGCTTCAGATGACATTACTTCATTCTTTTTACAGCTGAGTAGTATTCCACTGCATATATATATACATATATATATACACACACACACACACACACATATATATATATATATATATATATATATATATATATATCTCACATCTTTATCCATTCACCTGCCAATGGACATTTAATCTGCCTCCAGGTATTGGCTATTGTATTGTAACCAGTGCTGCAGTGAACATTAGAACACATATACCTTTCCAAATTAGAGTTTTCTCCAGATACATGCCCAGGTGTGGGCTTTTTGGGTCATATGGGCTTCCCTGGTAGCTCAGCTGGTAAAGAATCCACATGCAATGCAGGAGACCTCAGTTTGATTCCTGGGTCAGGAAGATCCCCTGGAGAAGGGAACTGGCTACCCACTCCAGTATTCAGGCATGGATAATTCCATGGACTATACAGTCCATGGGGTCACAAGGAGTCAGACATGACTGAGCAACTATCACTTTCATGCTAACTCTATTTTTCATTTGTTTAAGGAACCTCCATACTGTTTTCCATAGTGGCTGTACCAATTCACATTCCCACCAACAGTGTAGCAGGGTTCTCTTTTCTTCACACCCTCCCTAGCATCTGTTATTTGTAGGCTTTTTAATGGTGGCCATTTTGACCAATGTGGGGTGGTAGCTCATTTGTGTGCTGAGTCACTCAGTTGTGTCCTACTCTTTGCAACCCCATGGATTGCAGCCCACCAGGCTCCTCTTTCCATGGGGATTCTCCAGGAAGAATACTGGAGTGGGTTGCCATGCCCTCCTCCAGGGGATCTTCTGAACCCAGGGTTCAAACCCAGGTTTCCCACATTGCAGTCAGATTCTTCACCGACTAAGCCACCAGTAAAGCCTTTCTTTAATAATCAGTGATGTTGAGGATCTTTTCATCTTGCCTACTGACCATCTGAATAGACACCATTTTCTTAATTGAACTAATTAAACCATCACAAAAGATGAAATTACTTTGTATTTTATGCCATTAAGGTATTGTATATATTCTTATTTTCAAGATGTTTCTGGTTTCTTTCTCACAGATAATCTGTTAAAAATTATGGATTTTAGAATTGTCTATCAGAGATAAGAAGGAAGATGAAATATAAAATTGTTTGATAAATATAAAATAGATTACATTTGTCAATTATTTTGTCTATCACCTTTCAGGGAGAAAGGTGGTATTTGATATAAAATATCATGTTTATTTAGGGGCTTGAGGGAGGAGCCTGGTGGGCTACAATCCACAGGCTCACAGAGTTGGACACAGCACAGCACATCATGGCTATCTAAGCAACAGCCAAACTTGAACAGAATACTTAATAAAAATATATTTTCAAAATGCATAAGATATGTAAGCATGTATAAATACATATTAATATTTTTTTAAACTTTCAACAAGTTTATACATTTTTAAGCTAATTTATTAATGCTTGATCCTGGAGAACAAAATGGCAACCCTCTCCAGTATTCTTGCCTGGGAAATTCCATGGACAGAGGAGCCTACCAGGCTACAGAAAGTCCATGAGGTCACAAAGTGTCGGACACAACTGATTATGCATACACACACATACACACATGAATGCTTGATAACTTTATGACAAGAGGAAAAAGTTAGCATGCAATTTCATCTAACTAGTGAAAATATATAAATAGTGTGCATTCTATTGCTTTCCACTTTAAAATATATTATCAATGGGATTTGTTTTTTAAAAAGTCACACCAAATAGTGATATTACCAACTCCCTAAGGGCAATGAATTCCACTAAGCTAGAATTCATATTTCAGAGAGGAGATGGATAACATCTCACAATTCAGCCTCAGCAGGAGTCATTTAGTCAGGCACATACATGAGGACTATATTTCTCATTGGATTACAAATCCAATAAAAGCTTTGCCTTTGAGTTACTAGCACTATAAAGATTAAATCAAGGTATTATAAGAAAAGGAAAAGCCCTTGGATGCTTGGAAATTCCTAGAATAAAACACTATAGATTTTTTTTTTTTTTAGCTCAAATGAACAACCATACGAGTCATTTAGTCCTGATTTTTCACTATACAAACCATCAACAAGGCTTTCACAGTAGTCCACCCTTCATTCTTGACCCCCTCCAATCCTGTACCTACTGCATTTTGCTTAATATTTCAGATTGCTGGTATGAGCGTCAGTGCCTAGCATGATCTCTGCCCTGCATCATCCCACACTACAGTTCTCTGATATCTCAAGACTGAATTTACTCTGGCTTTCTTTCAGGTCTTTCTGGAGACTAAGGTCTTTCTCATTGCAGTGTATTTCCATAAACGATTATGTTTTTCTGAAAGGTATTTTCTCATCTTCACCTCTCCCCTCACTTGACTAAAAACTTCCTCTCCTTTAGGCTCCTAACATAAAGAGGCCTTCCATACCATCTCCTCTCCTTTAGTTTCAAATTTAGTCTTAAGTACCCTGTACATTTCTTTCATTTCTATACCAATTTGTCATTTTATATTAATTTAAGAGACTATTATTTTATATCTGTATCACCACTAGGCTGTTGGTTTTCTGAAAGCATGGAACACATTTTGCTAATCCATCCTTATATTCTCTTTATCAATACCAGGTACATAACAGATGTTAGTTCAATATTTGAATGTCAATTAATGTAAGCCATCATATTAATAGGTTACAGAAGAAAATCACATGATCATGTCAATTGATGCAGAAAAAGTATATTTCTGACAAAATTCAACACCTTTTAATGATAAAGACTCTCAGAAAAGTAAAACTAGAAGACAACTTCTATATCTTCTTTTATTTAAAAAAATCAAAGCTGTGATCATACTTAATAGTAAAAGACTGAATGCTTTCATCTTAAGAGGATCAAGAAGGCAAGGATATCAGCTCTCACCACCCTTATTCAACATAAGGCTTGAAGTTCTAGGCAGTGCAATGAGGCATAAAAAATAAATAAAAGGCATACAGCTTTAAAAGGAAGCTTTAAAAGGAAGAAATAGAGGACTTTGGCTCAAGATGGCACAGTCAGAGGACATAAAGCTCACCTCCTCCCACAATGACAACCGAAATACATCCACATGGAGAAAAATTCTCAGTGAAAACGAATCTGGCTAAACGACTCCTGTAAAACCAAGACTTTGAGAAAGATACACACATAGGGAGGAAGGGAAGAAAAACATCCGGGTAGGGACCTGAGCCTCTGGGAGGAGACCCAGAGGAAAAGGGATATTACACAAGCAGACACCGCCCGGAAGGAGTGGGCAAATGGAGCCACAGATTAGATACCCCAGCCCTGGGGTCCTGTGCAGGGGAGACAAACCCTCTTAGGTGCTTGAAGGACCACTGGAAGGTTATGGGAACTGAAAGGCTGTGGGAAGCCTGGACTCCCTCTTGAGGCCCATGCATGTGCAGGCTTGCTCCAGAGGAAGAGCAGAGAAGTTTGCTCCAGCGACCTGGCCTCACAACATGCACTCCAGCCCAAGAGAAGCAAACACTCCAGCTCTGCTCACTTCATGTCACAGCATGACACTGGATCGAGGGCACCCAAAGCTGGGGAAATGACTCAACCATGGGATGCAGAGGCATCCTGGGCCCAGGGTGGAGCTTGGGTGAGGCAGCAGTGGCCACTGTTGCTACTTACTCAAAAAAAGTACGTAAGAAGCAGTCCAGATCTCTGACAGGGCACGCTTGACCACAACTCACATCATGGTACTTGTCAAGAGGCCACACAGGCCCTGCCTGCCCTGCATAGCTGGCTATTCCATTAAACGGCGGAGGCAGCAATGGCTATGAGGGCAAAAGGGAACTTGCAATGAGGGCTGCATCTGAGAGGAACCAGGGACGCCCACACAGACAACACACCAGACCTGTGTCCATGTCCAACACAAGCCAAGAGCCCACATAGGGACACTTGCTTGAGGACCAACCCCACGCCAACTGGGGCAAGGTTCTCAGAACAGTGAGAGGGGAAAACACACCCTTAAAGGGAACAGGGCCAGCTGGGATCCGACTCTCAGGGAGTCTACTCCAGCAACTTGGGATCAGACTCCACCCCCCAATACACAGTTATGGCCACTGAGCAGAAGGGTAGTCCACCTCCCACCCAGCACCAGCTCTAGCCCCTCCATCTCCAGCTCCACCCCCTACCAACATGAGAGCTGCCAGCATACCCTGAAGAAAGACAGGCCTGCATCCACAAGAAATCCAGCTCTCTCAAAGGCAGCAGGTGCTCAGTCTGTAAGGGAAGCTCCCACCTAAGACAACACCTCCCAGACTGCAAAAGGAAACTGTTTTGCCTAAATTCATAGAGACAAATTTAAGCAAAATAAAAAGGCAGAGGAACTACTCTCAGTTGAAAGAGCAAAGAGAAAATCTCTGAAAAAATAACTAATGAAACAAAAACCAATTTATCAGATAAAGAATTCAAAGCATTAGTAATAAAAGCGTTAAGTGAGTTAGGGGGAAAATTGATGTACACAGTGAAGACTTTAACAAGGAACTAGAAAATACAAAAAAGACAACTGAATGAATAATTCAAAAGCTGGAATAAAATACATACTAGAAGGAATGAATAGCAGACTAAGTAACAGATATGAATGCATAAGTAATCTGGAAAACAATATTGGTAATCACCAGTCAGAATACTAAAAAGGAAAAAAAAAATTTAATGAAAACAATTTAAGAAATCTCTGAGATAACACTAAGTGTACCAACATTCACATTACAGGAATCCCAGAAGGAGGAGAGAGAGAAGGGGGATGAAAAAAATATACTTGAAATTATCATTAAAGACTCCCCAAACCAAAACAGGGATTCATGTATCAAGCTAAAGGAAGCACTATCTTGTGCCGTGTGTTCTCAGTTGTGTCTGACTCTGCAACCCCATGGACTGTAGCCTGCCAGGATCCTCTGTCCATGGAATCTTCAGGCAAGCATGCTGGGGAGTGGGTTGCTATTTCTCACTCCAGGGAATCTTCCAAATCCAGGGATTGAATCCACATCTTGCATCTCCTGCATTGGCAGGCAGATTCTTTACTACTGCACCACCTGGAAAGCTCAAAGGAAGCTCAGAGGATTCCAAACAAGATGAACCCTAACAGATTCACACCAAGATGTATCATACTTAAAATTGTAAAAATGAAAGAGTGAATTCCAAAAGCAGCAAGGAAAAAACACAAAGAAACCTCCATAAGGCTATTAGCTAATTTCTCTGTGGAAATTTTGCAGGCCAGAAGAGATGGCATGATACACTAGAAATACTTAAAGGGAACAACCTGCAACCTAGGATACTCTACACAGCAGGATAATCATTTAGAACAGGAGTTAAAAGAACTTCTCAGACACGAAAAACTAAAACTTCACCAATACTAAATCTACCATAAAAGTAATGTTAAAGGGCATTCTTAAAGTAGAAAAGAAATAAAAATCCATAGAAAAGGGAAAACCCCACTAGGAAGGACTGAGAACCAACCATACAACACATGAAAAGATGTGCAACATCACTAATTATTAGAGAAATGCAAATCAAAACCACAATGAGATATCATTATCACTTGTCAGAAAGGTTATCATCAAAAAGTCAACAAATAACAATTGTTGACAAGGCTGCAGAGTAAGGGGGAACACTTGCACACTGTTGATGAGAAAGTAAACTGGTGTCACTAGCATGGGAAACAGTACAGGGTCCCTAAAAAGACTAAAAATAGAACTACCAGATAGCCCAGCAATTCCACTTCTGGGTATATACCTGGAAAAAATGAAAATGCCAATTTGGAAAGATGCATGCACTCCAATGTTCACAGTAGCAATATTTACAATAGTGGAATCAACCCAAGTGTCCAACAGACCAATGGATAAAGAAGATATGTTATATACCTAAATGAACATTATTAAGCCATAAAAAAGGAATGAAATTCCTCCATTTGTAGCAATGTGGATGAACCTAGAAAATATTGTGCCAGGTAAACTAAGTCAGATAATGACATATATTGTATAATATCATTTCTGTATATAATCTAAAAATAAATATATATATAGCAAAATAGACTCACAGATATAGAAAACAAACTAGTGGTTACCTATGGGGTAAGGGAAGGGTGAAGAGTCAAATAGGGATATGCAGTATTTGGATACCCTTATTAAGAGGCAGGGGACATTTGTATGTCCCCATTTGATTTATAAAGAAAGCTGAGTGCCAAAGAATTGATGCTTTTGAACTGTTGTGTTGGAGAAGACTCTTGAGAGTCCCTTGGACTGCAAGGAGATCCAACTAGTCCATCCTAAAGGAAATCAGTCCTGAATATTCGTTGGAAGGACTGATGCTGAAGCTGAAACTCCAATATTTGGCCACCTGATGCGAAGAACTGACTCATTGGAAAAGACCCTGATGCTGGGAATGATTGAAGGTAGGAGGAGAAGGGAACAACAGAGGATGAGATGGTTGGATGGCACCACCGACTCAATGGACATGAGTTTGAGTAAACTCCAGGAGTTGGTGATGGACAGGGAGGCCTCATGTGCTGCAGTCCATGGGCTCATAGAGTTGGACATGACTGAGCGACTGAACTGAACTGATTGATTTATATTGATATATGGCAGAAACCAACACAATATTGTAAAGCAATTATCCTCCAATTAAAAATGAATTTTAAAATAAATTTTTAAATACAAATTACTGTGTATAAAGTAAATAAGCAACAAAGAAATGTAGCCATTATCTTCTAATAACTTTTAACGGAATATAAACTACAAAAGTACTGAATCACAATGCTGTATGCCTGAAACTTATATAAGCTATATAAGGTTATTTGTTAATCAGCCATATTCAATAAAAAAGGAAGAAATAAAACTATCCAAATGTGTACAAGACATGAATTTCTATGTTGAAAACAAGGAATCTAAAAACGAGAACAAAAAAGCCCACAAAACCTTCAACTCAAGTGAGTTGAGCAAGGTTATAGGATACAAGACTACAGGATACGAGATTACAGGATATAAGGGTTTCCCTGGTGGCTCAGTGGTAAAGAATCCATCTGCCAATACAAGAGACACAGGTTTGATCCCGGGGTCGGGAAGATCCCCTAGAGAAGGAAATGGCAACCCACTCCAGTATTCTTGCCTGGGAAATCCCATGGACAGAGGAGCCTGGCAGGCTACAGTCCACAGGGTCACAGAACGGTTGTACATGACTTAGCAACTAAACAACAACAGGACATAAGATAAATACATATAAATCTATTGTATTTTTACATATTAGTGGTAAATACATGGAAATTGAAATTTAAAATATAGTATCATTAACAGTACCTGAAAAAAATGTAACAACTAGGTACAAATCTAACAAAACATGTTCAGGACTTATATGCTGAAAATTACAAAATGCTGATGAAAGAATTCAAAGAAGATCTAACAAACAGAGACATACCTTGTGTTCAAGAATTGTAAGACCCAATATAGTAAACATGCAAAATTTATACATGGTTTAACATAACTCTTATCAAAATCACTGAAATTTTTTGTAGATACAGATTGGATTATCCTAGAATTTATATGAAAAGGCTAAAAAGCTAGAAAAACTAAAGAAACTTGGAAATAGAAGAATACCTGTAAGCAATTTCAAGACTAAGTATAAAACTATAGTAATCAATACACTGTGGTATTGACCAAGGGATAGACAAATAGTTCAATAGCACAGAGAGTCCATCCTAAAGGAGATCAGTCCTGAATATTCATTGGAAGGACTGATGCTGAAGCTGAAGCTCCAATACATTGACCACCCGCTGAGAAAAGCCAACTCATTAGAAAAGACCCTGATGCTATGAAAGATTGAAGGCAGGAGGAGAAGGGGATGACAGAGAATGAGATTGTTGAATGGCATCACTGACTCAAAGGACATGAATTTGAGCAAGCTCTGGGAGATGGTGAAGGACAGGGAAGCCTTCAGTCCATGGGGTCACAAAGAGTCGGACATGACTGAGTGACTGAAGAATAGAATTGACAAAGAAGCAAAAGTAATTGGGTAGAAGAAAGTGATCCATTTCAACAAATGGTGCCTGAGTACTTGGATATGAATAGGCAAAAAACTAACCTTGAGAAAAATCTCACATCTCATATAAAAGTAACTCAAAATGAATCATAAATGTAAAATGTAATTTTAAAACATGAAACTATAAAATTGCAAAGAAAATCTTTGGGACCTAGAGTTTGGTGAACAGTTCTTAGACACAAAAACTACAATACATAAAAGAAAATAACTGATAAGATTGTCTTTATCAGCTGCAGACTGCAAGAAAACATTTGCAAACCCCATAGCTGAAAATTTTCTCATATCTAGAATATATAAAGAACTCTTAAACAACTGCAAAGTACAAACAATCCAATTTAAAAACTGACCCCAAAAAATGATGAACCATTTCACTGAAGAGTATACACAGATAGCAAATAAGCATATGAAAAAGATGTTTGCTATCTCCAGCTATTAGGGAAACATGTTAAAAATATGATGTTCAGTGAGTACACATCTATTAGAAGAACTAACATAAAAATATTAAATATACCAAATGTTGATCAGGGTACAGAATAACAATACCCCTTGTAGGTGGAAATATAAAAAAAAAAAAAAAAAACAGCCATTCTGGATAATAGTTTGGGAGTTTCTTATAAACTAAACATTCATTTGCCATTTGACCCAGTAATCATACTTCTTGGCACTTATCTCAGAAAAATGAAAACTTATGTCTACGCAAAATCCTGTACACAACTTTTCACAGAAGCTCTGTTTGTAATAGCCCCAAACTGGTAAGAACAAAAATGTCCAACAATTGCTGAAGGGCAAAATAACCTGTGGTACATTCATACCATTGGCATATGAAGAATAAATTATCAGTATATGCAACTGGGATGGATTTCTAGGGCAACATGCTGAGTGAAAAAACTTAGTCTCAAAAGATTACATACTGCATGATTCCATTTATGAAACATTTCAGAAAAGATAAAATGATAGAAATGGACAACAGGTTAGCATTTGCCACAGCTTAGGGATGGTGGGATGCCAGGGCAGGGTGGGGGATAACTATATACTATAGTTACATAAGACACAACCAATGCAGGAAATTGGGCAAAAGGTACACAGAAACTCTCTGAACTATCTTCACAACTTCCTCTGAAATTATAATTATTGCCAAACAAAAGTTTTTCTTTGTAGAAAATTTAATTATCATATACAGGAATAACATCAACAAAAAGAAAGTCTATTAGTCTATGCATAAACATTATTAACATTTTGTTATATTGTTAGCTTTATTTTAAAGTCAAATCTAAAATACATGAGTATTTTACTCTGCTATATTTAAAATTGATAACCAACTTTTACTCTGCTATATTTAAAATGGATAACCAACAAGGACCTACTGTGTAGCACATGGAACTCTGCTCAGTGTTATGTGGAAGCCTGAACAGGAGGGGAGTCTGGGGGAGAATGAATACAACTATGTGTATAGCTGAGTACCTTTGCCGTTCACCTGAAGTATCACAACATTGTTAATCGGTTATACTCCAAAACTAAATAAGAATTTCTTATAAAGTTTTTGTTTAATCTTTGTTTCAAGTCTTTGAGAGGCATTCCTGGAACACTGTGATAACCCCAAATTGAGAGAAGATGGGCAAGTTTCCCCATACTGTCTAAACAGCTCATTATAAAAGTAACCATCAAGAGATTCACTTACTTCTAGTACACAAACTTGTAGATTTTACATAAAGGTCAGAAACTAGATAAAATAAGCAGCAAATTCTTGTAAAGGAGTTATAAAATTAGAAAGAACTTCTGTTTTTACAAAAGACAACATGATTATCATAAACAGTGATTATCATCTCTCTGCTATGCATCAAAACGAATTATTTTTCTCTCCCCAGTTGTAAGCCAAGTGCCACACTTACAGTACTGCCAATTTTGTGGGGGGTTTGCATATTTCTTTCTCTGAGCCCCTGCTACTATGCTTAAAATTGCCAAAAAGGAAAGACTCAGTAACCACAGAGGCTGAATGAACACTTGCTTGTGACAGTTCTCTAGCATAAATTATATAATCACTCAGTATTCAATGATTCTGATTCAATGCCACTGAAAAGAGCAGGTGATCATCATGTACATTTTGGGAATATCAATTGTGGATCACCTGGAAAAGTTTCAAAGTCACTTCTTCAATGTAATTATGGACATCATTACAGCAAAATTACACCCAGTCACAAATAAGCCTTGTTAAAAATGAAATTCTGCAACAGGTCACTTAACCAGGTTTTTTGCTTTGTTTGCTCACTGGGCATGGTCACCTTCGCATTGCAGGCAGATTCTTTACTGTTTCAGCCACTAGGGAAGCCCTTTCAATAGAATCTTGACTTCTAATCAGCTAAGGTTTACCTACTTCACATCTGTTATGAAGATATCTTTGGTGGTTTTATTTTAAACATAGGACTTATTATGAAAGATTTGTGGCGATTAACTAAATCTATTCTTTGAGCAAACTCCAGGAGATAGTGAGGGACAGGGAAAACTGGCATGCTACAGTCCATGGGGTCGCAAAGAGTTGGACACAACTTAGTGACTGAACAACAACAACAATGCTTTGTACTATATCAGTCTTTGTCTTCTTCCTTACAAAGCTGTTGTTAAAAACCCTTGACCACTATGGCTGAGGGGATAGTCTGACTCATCTTCGGTACCTTCTAGGCAGTTCCTCAGGATTCCCTGGTGGCTCAGATGGTAAAGAGTCTACCTGCAATGTGCGAGACCTGGGTTCAATCCCTGGGTCGGGAAGACCCCCTGGAGAAGGAAATGGCAACCCACTCCACTATTCTTGCCTGGAAAATCCCATGGACAGAGAAGCCTGGCAGGCCACAGTCCATGGGGTCGCAAAGAGTTGGACACAACTGAGTGACTTCACTTTCAGGCAGTTCCTCACATTTGGTGTTAAGAGTAGTTTTGATTATTTATGCATTTCTCAAAATAAAGTCTTTGCCAATAAAATTCTGTATGATTCAGATTCTCATCTATTTCTGTGCAAGAAGTCAAACCTAGTGCCTATAAGCAACAAGTTTTTACTCTCTTTTGTGGTTCTGAGGTTTGACTGGGTTTGGCCAGGAGTTCACATATCAGGTCTCAATGCAGCTGCAGCCATAGAAGGTCTGAATGGGCCAGACATCTAAGAAGGCACGTTCACAGAACTGGCAGCTGATTTGAGAACTCAGCAGAGGCTATCACCCAGAACGCCCACCTGGTCGTGGCCTCTCCAGGTGGGTTGGGTTTCCTGTACTATAGCAACTGCATTTTGAGAGGGAGTTTCCAAGATTGAGCATTCCAAGAGACTTAGTTGGAATCTGAAAGGCAAGGCTTTTTATGATATAGTCTCTGAAGTTCCAGAATGTTACTTCTGCTATGTTTAACTGGTCAAGTCATTAAGCTAAACCCAGTTCCAAGAAAAAGGGTATTAAACTCCAACTAATGATGGAGGAAAAATACCACAAAGTAATACCACAAAATATGCAAAATGGAGATTTTTTTGTGGCCATTTTGGAAAAATATAATCTATTACATATGGAAAGTTTTGTTTTTCTCCAATATGCTACTATAAAATGCCCTGTTTTACTGGTTAACATCAGAAATGACAGCATGATGGTCTCCCTAAATGTTTTGCGTCTTTTTCCTTTTGTTACCTTTCCTAACAGTGGTAGCATTATTAAAGCTGCAGAAACATGGAGGTGACCAAGCAACAAAAATTGTGTGGTGGAGAAGGCATTTCTGTATAGAGCTGTGCTAACATCACAGTCACATGTGGCTACTGAACACTTAAGGTGTTGCTAATCCAACTATAGTGTAAATGTGAAATACACACCAGATTTCAAGGACTTAGTACTAAAAAGAAATATAAACTATCTCAGTGATAATGTTTATACTGATTATATGTTGAACTGATGTTTTGTATGTACTGAACTAAATAAAATATATTATTCAAATTAATTTCACCTGCTTCTTTTACTTACATGACTACCAGAAAATTTTAAGTTATATTTGACTCAAATATTATCTAGTTTGCATAATATTTCCATTGGAAAGTACTGACTCTGATAATAAACTAAATCATATTTCCATTGTGTAGCACAATGGTAGTTCGTGGTGTTTACATCATTAAATGATTTTCAGGCATTTTAATTACCTCATGCTAAATCTTATGTGAGATATGTAAGCACATTGAAAATCAGTATTTTGGTATTTCTATAAAACTGATTTCCCTTCCTGAGATTTAAATACACAGTTTACATTTAATATACATATATGTTTAGTATATAATTGCAGCAATTCATTTTATGTAAGATTTCAAAGTTTCTCAGAGTATCTCTATATGACCCCTGATTAAGATTATGTATTAGTTTTCTATTGCTACTGTAACAAGTAACCACAAATGCAGTGATTTGATACTAACTTATTACCTTACGGCTACATAAGTCAGAAGTATAAAACTGGCCTAAAATAAAGATGTCAGGAAGGCCATGTTCCTCGCAGAAGCTCCAGAAGAGAACTGACCATTTGGGTTATTGGAAGATTTTCCAGACATCAGTTGAAGGCAATTTCCAGGATTGAGAAGCTCCTTGGATCATGTCTCTCCTCCTCCAACTTTAAAGCCAATGTTGGGCTGCACTCCACAGACCCACACGCCCTGTACTGGCCCAGCTTCAAGACTGACGAAGAATCCAAGGCAGACACAGCAGTAGTTTAAAGCAGCGGTCCCCAACCCTTTGGGCACCAGGGACTTGTTTCATGGAAGACAATTTTTCCACGGGATGGGCAGGGGGATGGTTTCAAGATGATTGAAGTGCTTTACATTTATTGTGCACTTCATTTCTATTATTATTACATAAGCTCCACCTCAGATCATCAGGCATTAGATCCAAGAAGTAGGGGACCCCTGGGTTTAATGGAAGGGAGAGCTTACCCATCTGAAGCAAGGTCCTGGAGCAACGCCCAAAAATGTGCAGCAGACACTAGCAGAACATGGCGACAGTCTTTGCTCTCAGGAGGAGGATGGAGATTGCCAGTTAATAGGGAAGTGATGTCAGGTGGGTTCTTTAGTTACCAGGGAAACCAGCAGAGGGGCATGCACCTCACTGCCCCTTTGATAAGAACAATTACCAGCTGGGACCTGGAGAAAGTATGTAGGAAGGTCAGCCAGGTGGGTAAAACACAGATGAAGCAGGCACTGGTCAGGCAGGAGATGTACAAGAGCAAAAGAATGGCTATATTCAGTGGCCTGACCGTATAGCCAGCAATGGCTAATTGACTCTCTCGTGCTTTGAATATCTCCTTCTTCCACCACACCTTTCTCTGAGCCAGTCAAGAAAGGTTCTCTGGTTTCAAGTAACTGTTTAGATTGATCCCACCTATTTAATCAAGCTTAATCACTCCATCACAAATCCCTGTACTGAATCACATCTGCAAAATCCCTTGTACCATGTAAAGTGAAGTGTTCATAGTTTTCAGGGATGAGCGTGGACATCTGCTGGGGGTGGGGTGAGGCATTATTCTGCCTACCACCAATAGGAATCAACTTTTTACAGGGAGATAAAACTCCATGTAGATATATCCTTGCCATATATAAATGAAAGAAAAGTATTTTTCAAATAAGGTACCGTGCTCTCAGACTGAGTCATATTGAAAATCTAAATCCACTAGGACATTAGAGATTTACTTCAAGTTTGTAGGAATGTCAAACTAAAATAGTTAAAAGCAGCTCTGGGACATTAAAGCAAACAACTATTGGAGTAATAAAGCTTTGTCAGTCAATAACCTCAGCTGGGCTTTTCAGATACAAGCTGTGATAGTTATGTCTAAGGAAAACATTAAGGCAAGTCTAGTTTCAATTTATCTATCAGAAGAAAACAAGCAAATTAAGTCATGTCAAAATTCAAAAAGCTCTTTTATTATGTTTATAAGACTTTAAAACATATATTAAAATTTCTGGTTTTAAAAAAAGGACCCAAATAGGATGAGGCAATATATAGATCTTCTCCAACTAATTATTAAGTATGATCAATAGCCAGGTAAATCAACTGCACAATTGTTCATCTGTGTCTGACTGGCTAAACTTATTTCAGCACAGAAATAGAACTACAAGTTGGCCTTTGATCCTGAACCTGTATTATAATGGTGTGGTAACTTTTTATTCAGAGCCTATCTACAAATTCATTAAGAAATATTGAATATGCTTCAATGGTAAAAGGTTCTAGTACAGATTCGAATGTGGCAGGGTATGAGGGGATCCAAGCAATTCTCAGAACACCAGCTGGGTGTCCTATAATTCAATTCAATTCTGACACTACCTACCTTTAGATAGCATCAGATTCCACAGGTAAGGCTTCAGTTCTGCAAAACAGCCTCCCTACCCCACCCCACATCAAATGCCAATAATAAGTTCAGATTGCTACCTATGCATCTGACCATCTGGCTATAAACCACAGTTCCCACTAACCCTTCTTCAGTTTCATTTAATTTACTAGAGCAACTCAGAACTCAGAGAAACATTTTATTTGGTGTTAATAGATTATCATATAAGATTGAAACTCAAGAACAGCTAGATGGAAGAGATGCCTAGGACAAGGCGTGTAGAAAGGGGTGCAGAGCTTCCATGCCTCTCCAGATGCACCACTATTC
This sequence comes from Cervus canadensis, assembly GCF_019320065.1. Classification (NCBI taxonomy): domain Eukaryota; kingdom Metazoa; phylum Chordata; class Mammalia; order Artiodactyla; family Cervidae; genus Cervus; species Cervus canadensis. The sequence goes on along the minus strand of NC_057393.1, from coordinate 69,818,300 downwards.
CTGACCCTCCACGTCCTCATCAGTCCAGAAACTCTCTGAACCCTGTCCTTTTTGGGTTTTTATGGAGGCTTCATTACATCACTGCATAAATCATTGGCCATTGGTGATTGAACTCAATCTTCAGTGTCTCTCCCTTCACTGGGATTCAGGAGGATAGGACTGAAAGTTCCAATCTTCTAATTACATGGTTGATTCTCCTGGCAACTAGCCTCCATTCCTAGGTCCAAAAGTTATCTCATTAACATAACAATAGTCATCTCTCATCACTTAGAAAATTTCAAGGGTTTTAGAAGCTCTGTGCCAGAAGTGGGACAAAGACCAAATAAATATTCCTTATTATAAATCACAGTTTTACAAATGGAAATTGATCTATAAAGAAAAACCTACTAAGATGATATTATCAGAGACTCATAATTCATTAGCATTAAAGAAAGATAGGTTTAAATTGAAATACAGCCTGTTTTGAAAACAAAGAAAAATCAAATATTTGCAAGCAACCTATTTGTAAACTAATGGTCAGTAGTTAATCTCATATCCCCTTTCCTTCTTTCCCCTTCATTTCATCCAAATGGAACTGTTTCTATTCCCCATACCGAATGCACTAAGCTGATTCCTGCTTCTGTGTCTTTGCAAAGGCTGTTACCCCCACTCTTGAATTCCTACCTTCACTTGATAAGAACTTTCTCCTCTGTGATGCCTTCCCTGTTCAGTCCTAAGTTGAGCCACTTCCTAGTTGCTGCTATTACTAGACTTGGCCCTGACCAGCATTTCAGCTCATACTGTGCTCTATTTTACTTACTTGCTTATATGTCTGATTTCCCTCGACAACTAAGACTGAGATTGCGCACACCCTGAAATCACCAGTTGTAAGCACAGTGTCTCTAGTACTATGTGACTAGAAATTGCAATAATACTAATAAAATTTAACTCAAACTTTGTATTTTAGCTATATTTAATGGTTAATACAAAATCTATCAATAAAATATGTTAAGTTCCTCTTAAATTCCTTCATAAGTATTATCCTACCTATAATACACAGTCATATAATAGTCTGCTTGGAACAGTCCTGACTTATGCCTTTTATATATCTGTTAAGGACTGTTAATCGTCTCACCTCCGTTTCTCAAAAGTATCCTGATTTGAATGACAAATTATATGATGACCTTAAATTTCCTGAACATTATCAATGGCAAATTAAATACTACAGAAGATCAAATATTTCAAAGCCTACAAAAGAAAAACTCTTTATTTTTGCAATTAACTGTTACACTGGATTCTATGGCGCTTCACTCAGATCCCCTTTTCAATTAGAAATATCAGCTTCTGATGGCTTGTAGCTTTGTCCCTGTCCAGGATCTGAGTATCAGCTACAGGGAACTGCCCCATACAAGGTTACACTGTTTCCAAGGTTGGCCCACAGGTTAGGAACAACATCTGTAAGGACAAAAAGATTCTCTCCTCAGTTTGGGACAACTGTGAGGGGCCAGCCTATCTCCAGGTCTTTCCATAGAATGGCTGAGATTTCTGTTGCAAGTCACCTTCTCCCTCTGCCCAATCCTGCCTTCTTCACTGCCTTCCATGTATAACTCCCAAGAGAGTACTCCAATAAACCTTCATGCTACCCTTAATCTCCAGGTTACCTGACCTAAGATAGCACTCTTTCTCTTCTTTGTAGTATCATCTCCTGGCTATGAAGTATGCTAGGCTCAGAACCCTTATTTTTTGTCCAAGTTTGAACTGACACTGCATGCCAGGACTCTTGCTTCCTATTTATTCCTTTCTTTTCTATCATTTAACCTGTTTTTCTTTTTATGTAACAAAGAAATCTAAATAAAGCCCAGGATTTAAAAAAACACATAGCAAAGACTTTTGAGAACTATATGAGCAGTGTCTGAACATTGGCCGGTAAAGGAATCCATTTCTTGAGAAAGGGACATTTGAAACAATCCACAAGGTGAAAGACTAACCTGCTCCACAAATATTAGAAATCATGACTGTCTCTGCTAGAAGGCAGAAGATGGAAACAAAAGACTCTCACCCTTCAGGCTTTCTGGTCTAGGGCAAATAATCTTTAGGGACATCCATCTATGTATTTTTCTTTGCACAGAAACTGTCTTGCCACTTTATGATATCCTCTATTACTTTCTAGTTATTTTTATTTTATGCAAATAACCTCTTTCTCTTCCTGTGCTCTGGCTCTATCCAGGTAGATAGAGCTCTTCCCCTTTTTAAAAATAATTATAGCTGCCTACCTTTGTTATTTTAGCTTTTCTTATTAATTTAATAATCATGTAGCCTACATCTCTGCAGGGCTCTCTATTAATTTTTAAGAAAGACTAAAATATTAGATCACAAATAAAAGACCCATGGGAAGAGTTCATTCCCTCAAAAGAAGAATCTAGAAGCCTCCTTTTCCCCAGTGAGCACTGCATAAATTCCTCTTAAATAGCAGAATGATCTTTATTAGCCAGATTTGGATAATTCCAAAATTAGCTTGTTAAGAAAGATTGAGTAATTATTTAAAAATCAGTCCTCCAGTAACTCAGGAAACTTTGGGAAGAGTAAAACTAAATCCCAAAGCAGTTGAAACAACAATACCATGTTATTTGTAAAACAATTCATAGACTAGATACCTCCCACTTCCTTGTCCTTAAAAAAGGCACAGAAAAGAAAGCAGGGAATACAAAATCAAATTTAGCCATTTAATCAGAACTCCACCATTTATTATTTCTCTCAACTCCCTAATTGTTGAATTCTTGGCTTCTACATCACAACTTCAAAATCTGTCTCCAGTCTCCTTGATTTTGACAATTCCTTTCTATGTTCTTGAATTTTGATTTCATGTTATAATCTGAGTTTGGTTCATCTCTCTGATTTTAGAATATCTACTATTATACAAACCTGTAAGGAAACTATTTGCTTATCTTCCTCCTCTTACTTCTTCATAAGCTGAGGTTGTAAAATTCAGATCTATAAACTAAAACACATGGTTTTCAACATACTCAAAAGCTAGTCACTATGATGGCATCATTGACAAACTTAAGGATAAAAAACATAAAGCTTCTAAAACAGTGAACTGATCCAATAATGATCAACTCTAATATGCAGTCCATGAAGAAAGGAAGGAAGGAAGAAAAGAAAAGAGAAAGGAAGGAAGGAAGGAAGAGAGGGAGGGAGGGAGGGCAGGAAGGAGGGAGGAAGGAAAGAAAAGGAAATAGACTTGGAAGCTGCCTATACATTTTTAGAATTTTAATTCTAATTTGTCTCTAATATTTGAATAGTCATTGCATACAGATCATCTTAAGTGCTTTACCTCTTTAACTTGAGCAATAAGGCTGAAGTTACTTTCAAAACGGTTTTTCAAGGGAGAGGTGAAAAATCTCCATAATCTCTGATTTCAGAGACACCAAATCTTTGGTGTCTTCACTGAATCTGTATAATTCCCCAAGACTGGGAATGAATTAAACCCAAGATATACAAATGAAATTGGTCTCTAAATAACAAAAGCAATTCATTTGCTTTTTTACTCACTTAACAAATATGTAATAAGAATCAACAATACAATGTGCTTTCACATAAAACACCAAAAAGAAAACATCAGGCTAGTGAGGTCTGCAAATACAAATTGGGCCCTTTATGTAGCCCAAGAGTATTCATGTACGCTAGTGGTGCCATCTCTCATTCAACTCTCTAACATTCTTCTGTAGTAAAGCACCAATCTGTTAACTTCAATAATAATTCTACATCACCTGATGATCTTCTCTTCAACAACACATACAAAGTTAACATCAACAGGATTTCAATCCACCACCAGAAAAATATTCATGTCTGCTAATTCTTAGTGCTAAAGTATGATGACCACCCATCTCCAACTCTATTTTAACCTGCTATAGAGAAATCACCATTTAAAAGTGACTGATTTCCTGCTAAAATCCTTCCTTCTTTAGAGAGCCTCCTTGTTCCACCCCATCTAGGTGACAAATTCTTTAATTATATTATACATTAGAGAAGATGGGCTAGACCTAACCAATCCTGGAGGCATAACAAAATCGGCAGAAATATCTAAGGAAAATAAACTTCTATGTTTTAAAAGACAAAAGCTAAACTTTCTCTAATACTGAATATTCTCTGGAGTACATTTTTTAATGAATAAAAATCCTGTTTTGTAATATAATAAGAGGTGGATCCAAATGTAGAGACTGTGATGAGAAAATTTATTACTGAATATTCATATTGATTTTTAGAAGAGACCTATACTTTGAAAAATAAGAGCTTTTATAACAGGAAGTCTCTATATAAATTTAGTACATGTTTGAAAGTCATTCCATTTATATGCCATTATATGGCATATACAATATGTAATAATTTTATTCATTCTTTCATTAAAAAATATAATATCTTTTTTGTATTTTGTAAAATAAAAATGCCAAGCATTGTACCTGGGACTTCAGATAAAACAGTAAATAAAACAGACATGTGATCTGCCTGCAGAAAGCACAGTCAAAATGAGCATGGGATACAAACTACAATGGATTTGAAACATAAGGATTGAGAATGATTCTACAGAAGAGACTAGGAAAGACTAGCACTAGGTACATGGCCATGAGCCACCCAAAGACATCCATAGCCACATTCCTAGAACCCATGACTGTTACGTTTACACAGCAAAGGGAACTTTGCAAAAGAAATTAAGGTCAAGGGTCATAAGATGGGATGATTATCTTGAATAATACCAGTGGGCTGTATCTAATCACATGAGTCCTAAAAAAGTGGAAAACCTTTCCTGGCTATAGTCAGAGAAAGAGATGTGAGGGCAGAAGCAAGGTTAGAGAGACACTAACCTTGTGTGTTAGTGCTGTCTTTGAAGACAGAGGAAGATGGCATTGAGCAAAGGAATGTGGATGATCTCCAGAAGCTAGAAAAGGCAAAGAAATGGGTTATTCCCGACGGTCTCCAGAAAAGAATATATATGTATGTTTAAAATGAAAATATTAGAGCAAACATATATTATCATATGTTTAAGTAGTTGTCTATTTTATTTGTTATAGACCCATCTGGACTCACATATTACTAATTTATTACTAAGTTCAGTCCAGTCACTCATTCGTGTCCAAATCTTTGTGACCCCATGGACTGCACCATGCCAGGCTTCCCTGTCCATCACCAACTCCCAGAGTTTATTCAAACTCATGCCCATCGAGTTGGTGATGCCATCCAACTTATTGAACATACAGCTTCAGTCAAAACTGATTGAGACTTGCTGATTTGTTTAAGGAAGTAAAAAGTTATTTAGATTCAAACTGGTCCCATGAATTGAGCTTGAGAAAAACATAAACTATATTTATTTCACATCGTTGATATGTTCTGGACTCAATAAACTTGCAAAATTTGAAGCCCTGAAATCACATTCACATAAAAGATCCACAGATCATGATGAGAGTTAACTTTGCTTTTTTTCCTGGTTATTTTCATGGCATCTGAATTATTATTAAGCATTTACCCTATCAACATAGCTCAATAACAAAAGCTCCAAACTAATCTGAAAAGCAAGTCAGACCCACACAACACTCCTAATGAAACACAACACTCCTTAAACTAATAAGTTGAAGACTTCAGTATGAGAGTTGTCCTAAAATATTTGAGCAAACTCTAAGAAAGTTTTGAGTTCAGCTAGTTTCAGGAAAGTACATTCCCTTTCATTACAGCTACTGAAACAGTTATAGAGAAGCATTCTTTGTGATAGAAATCTAGAATAAAAGTAAACCTGGAAATTTGTTCTGATAATATACTCCACAGTGGTTCCTGCTGTTTAATTCCAATATTCATTGGCTTGCTCAAATACTCATATTAGACCCAAAATTCTGCACTTGTATAAAAAAGGGACTATTATACTGACTTTGGATACTTTTTCATAATGTTATAAGCACAGATTTGCTTATTCATAGGTTGTACTTATCGATAAAATATTAATATATCATGCATATAAGTAGGTTTCTGATCCTGTAGACCACCACTGCGTAACTTTAGCTTCTCGTGCTCTCATCTCTATACCAACATGAGGGCAGCTCATACCAGACACTATCCACATACACACACCAAGTCTTTCATTCCCTGAGAAAAAAAGTGCCTTCCTCAACAAATATTTAGCCTTATGCCCTAGGAAAAATGAATATATAAATAATCTTAGATCACCCAAAGAACAAGCTTTCTCACCTCTGCGTACTTCCTTTCCTGTTCTCTTGTTCTCACCATTAAACCTCCCTACATTTTCTCCACAGTTTTCATGTAAATATAATAAATAAATACAAATTAAATGCTTCGGGCACATTGTCAATTTAATTGTAAAAGTTGAGATGAAGCAAGCACTAATTCAATTTACCTGTCTCCAAATAGTAATTACTGAACACCTGCTACCTGAAAGGCACAGTGGTAGGGCCAGAGATACAGCCCTTGCTCTCCTATAGCTTCTGACCAGTGGAGAAGACAAATAGGTAAACACAGGAACTCCAACAAGAATGAGAGCTATAAAGGGGATAGTGCCATGAAGGAGAGCTACTAAGTAGGGTGTTTGCACTCGTTTACCCGAAGGAGAGAAAAGGAAACATGGGAAAGAGAAGAAGGAAGAAGAAAAGTGTCCATCAATCATGAAGAGTAGTGCAATCTAATCAATTAAATAATGGAAATATTTGAATTCTTACAATTAAGTCTACCTTTAAAAAATGAAAATTAAAATAATATCTGGACAAGTTAAAAAAAAGCTACTTACCTTTGATCTCAATTATTTGGATGCTATAGATGGAAAAGTCTTTCCACTTCACTCATAATAGAGAACTTACCTTTCTTAAACCAAAATATCTAACAGAAAGATATTAGTAACATAAATAAGTTTTGTATATTTGACAAATGGGCCTTGAAATTGAACATGAGATTAAAACCTCATTTTAAAAAAAAGCAGAAGACAAAAATTTTCATATTTTTGCGCCTTACTTAGCATATTTGATACCTAGAATAGACACTTTTTAAAAGACCCCTTCCTCTATATGACAAATTACTTTTCAGTGATAATCATTATTTTCCTGATTGGCTCCTTAACTTTAAAGCAATTGACAATTTTAGAAGAGAAACAGATTTCAAAGTTATTATTCAAATTGAATAAAATATTTCATGTATGAAATTTTCACTTACCTAGAAAATTATTACCTCCTGCAATTTATACTGTTTCATTGTTAGAATTTTAAAATTAAAATAAAAATTCCTAGTGATCACATGAAGTAACAGAATTAAAGTAATTCTATTTCTAGCTCTTTGTCTTTATAATCACTGTGTCATCCTTGTCCATACTGAATCTGCTGTTTAAATCTATAAAGAATCTAATGTTTATTAAAGGCTAATTATAAAAATGTGCTAATTTGAATTATACATACATATATATTATTAAAACTCAACAATAACCACTGCAATTATTTAGGATTTAGAGAATTTGTGAAAATTTGTGAAACTTTTTGTGAAAAACATTATCACAGACTTTGAGAATTGTTGGTGCAGAGCAACTTTTAATTGTTTTTAATATTTTTATAAATTTCTAGAGGTGAGGCACCTTCTCAGTGATTGCACCCAAGGCAGAATGCTCCTGTAACTTCACTCTCTATATGAAAAGTTTTTAACCCAAAGTTGAAGAAAGCTACAAAATCAACACTATTTTTAAGTGATACATGTTTATTACATACAGGAACAGCTTCAGTGGCCTGTAACTGGGCAAAGGTCACCATGTTCAGAATGGAGCCCCATGCTTGGATTTTAGTTTGGAAATTCTTAATAATCTTTGAATTTGTGTATTGAAGTGAAGTCTGATGGGGCAATAAAGCATATGTCCTGGACTCACAAGCAGTCCTGACTTCCAGTGCTTCAAGGAACAGATCCTCAGCCAACTGTTCCCCAACCCAGCAATTGCTACCACCCTCCACTCCTGGTGGGGGCCTCAGTACAAAGCAGGAAGGGTGGGAGTCAGGGGTAGGGCTACAAAAGTATGTGAGGGTGTCTATGTGCTCCTGCAAGTATCCTTATGCCCTAGAGAACCAAACATTAAATAGCAAATAAAAATTTAAAAAAAAAAAAAAAATAACCGTTCTTGGCTCAATCAAGACTGTTAAAAAAGGCAAAAGCTTTCATTTTTTCCCCTGCTTTTGAACAGGCCTTACATTTTCACTTTGCACTGGGCTCCACGATTATGTAGCCATCCTTGCCTATATATGTAGGTGAGTATGTGCATGTGCATGCTGTGTTTGTATTTGAAAGAATAACTTTATCTATATTTAATAAAATTATTTTACCTACAATTTTATAATTCATAGATAAAATAAACTTATATATATGTAACTTTATCATATTTTATCTACAAAATGAAAATAATAATTTTAATTGTTTATACTTCAAGGGAGAAGGAATTTCAACCCAATATTATCTTCTGAGTTTCTTAGAATTGGTGAATTCCTTTTAAAATCTTTCACTAAAAATATATTATATGCTAAAAATGGTGATATTCCAGCTTCAGAAACAGCACATGACATTATTAATATGTTCTTATTAACAAAATCTGCTTTGCAACTTTGATTTCTTGACGGGCTAGAGATTTTTGGTCAGGAGCCAAAGTCATCAAATATTAAGAGTACGGAGATACATCAAATGTGTTGAAGTATCCTTAAAACTCACTAACTAATTTTAGCACATTTCAATTACTCACATAAATTACTTATACTGAATAATCCTAAATCTTCAACCTCAAATGTAAAAAATGGTATGCTTTGTAACACATTATTTTCAAAATATACCTTCGTAACTCTTGAATTATCCCACTTAAAGCAGATGAACAAAATATTTCTATTATACATTTTTTTCTTTTCTTTACCTCTATTATTTAAGGAGTAATACCCATGATACTGAATATATAGCTGACGATGACCTTAAGACTTTCTTATTTTAAAAATGAAACTAAGTAGTCATAGATACTCCTTAGGTGGATGTATATAAATATATATATTAGATATAGATATATAGATATATAAAGACTACATCATAAATGATACCAAAAGAACCTTGAAACAAATATTTTTGCATTTGTCTAAATTCAGACATCATTTCTAATATTCCTGAGAGAGAGCTAAAATTGCAAGAAATCTATGACATTATATCATATTTGAAAAAGGTGCACAGCAAGGAAGATCCAGAGCAGCCGAAAATAAATAAAAAATTTTTTAAATGTCCCCTGATCCCTACAGCATTGACTTTACCCAATACCATCTAAATTTTAACTCTTAATCAACAACGTAATTCTGAGCAACCTGCCCTTTTCTTTGTCTTCTTTTCATCCTTTAAATTGATGTGCAACTCCAGTCCTGACTCCCTTCTCCAACTAGAATTTAGATACTGTATCAAGCAAAACAATCAAGTATAAATAACCTTCTGGTTGAATTCCATCCCTAAAAACTCCTATCTCCTTGCTGTACTCTGGGAGCAGTTCATGCAGAAGCCAACCCAAAAGCTCAATCCATGTAATATCATGTACTCATTCACAATTTATCACGTTTTGTAACACAAAGAGCCTCAACACATTCCCAGTGTATGGGGTCAGGGAAAACCAGTCACCTACATTGCTCATGCACTCTGAAAGCAGGTCCTGGAGAGCCTGGCGAATGGCGTTGCATTCTGCAATGATCCGCTCCCGATGGAAATCTCTTGTGCAGGAGGAGTCGGCCAACAGAGCAGCCCCACTGATAATGGCTTCAAGGCGTTTCTCTAGGCACGGTCTTATTTCCTCCTCAGTCACTGTGAGTGGATCCAAGACAATTAAACTCTAAAGGAAAAACATATTTCGATGGTTAGAACTCCATGATATTCTTTTTTTTTTATTATTATTATTTTGTTTTCACATTTAGAATGCATGCCTGATGAGAAAGAGAATTGTGTTTTTACTGCCTCACCCAGTTCACGCATCATTCTATAAAGCGATTATTATTCACCTGAGTAACAAAAATCGTGAAATTATGAGCACTGGTTCTAGTGTCAGTCAAATCTGTATTCAAATCTTGTCCTTTCCACTCATCAATGGTGCGAGTTCACTCGGGTGTCTTATGTACTGTAAGCCTCACCTTCCTGATCTGTAAAACTGGAAATATTAACATTGTTTATCTCATAAAACTGCTGTAAGAATAATATCAATGCTTAATATAGTGTCTGGCACATATTAACTGTTCTTTACAATAGTCATTTTCATATAGCACTTCATTGTTTACAAAATGTTTTCACCTGTATTATCTCATCTTGACAACACTATAAAGAGGTAGGCAGCAAAGATATTGTTAACCACGCATTTCAATCAATGGTGAAAGAGACTGAGACTGTCTTACCCAAGGTCATTAAGCTAATAAATGGTGAAGCGCAAGCAAATATTCAGGTCTTATAATACCTAATTCAATAATGTTTTCATTATGCCTCACTATAAATCAAAACTCTAATTAACCTTAACACAAACATATCAAAGAGAATTCTGAATTTTAATTATTCATTTTGAAAGTAAAATTTCATCTTCCCGTTAATTACAACTTCCAGCCATTTCCCACCACTGGAAGCTGACATGGTATTTTTAAGGTTTCCATTAGATATGTCTTCAGGAAATAGAAGTCAAGATAATCTACAGACTTTGAAGAAAGGGTAAAAAATATGAGGCTCTAAGGGTCCTTTATTAAAATACATCAAGAGAGTAAACTTTTCAAGGTTTGGGCATAATGTGATAATTAGAGAAGGAGTAGCAAATATAAGCTCTCTGTAGATGCTTTAACATAAAATGAAATCATATAGTGATCTTCAAAATGTGTGTGTATGTGTGAGTCTTTACACACAAAAACACACTAAAAATCATTGATCTTCAGAGTATGCAGTCTTATATATATATATTTACATATATATATAGAGAGAGAGGTATTCTGTGTGTATATTATGTATAGGTATAATCTCACATTAATGATTGCACTATATCATATTATGAAAAATAATCTGGAGATCAAAATATCCAGGATAAAATTTTAAAAGCTACAGCTCCAGACCAAGATAGGAAGAGAAAATCATTACAGAGAGACAGTATAATTTTGAAATAATTACACAAAAAGAAAAAAATAGTGCTGTGTAATGTTCATATATTATGTGATATAATTTAAAAAATAAACTAGAAAAAGATCTTATAGAAAATTGGTTAAATATCTTAAATTTATCTCCTCTGTCTTCAAGGAAAATTTCCACTTCTCCCTCTCTCTGTCCCTCTCTCACTTTCTTCCCCTAACCACCATTTATTTCAAGGCTAGTGCTCGCTTCGGCAGCACATATACTATTTTCATGGCTAACTTCTCTGTCTGTGCTCTGATCTCAAGCCCTCTTCAGTTGTTCCTTTCTTATGTTTTGAGTTCATCTGAAGAGCCTAGTATGTACCAGATAGTAGGAATTGGTAACAAAATGGAGAACATCCCTGCCCTCTTCACAGGGCTCACAGCCTAGCCAGCCAGTGAAGTCGCTCAGGGGTGTCCAACCCTTTGTGACCCCATGGACTGTAGCCTACCAGGCTCCTCCATCCATGGGATTTTCCAGGCAAGAGTAATGGAGTGGGTTGCCATTTCCTTCTCCAGGGGATCTTCCTGACCCAGGGATTGAACCCAGGTCTAGAAGTACTGACAAATATTAATCAAATAATCACACAAACATAGAATTACAATGTGATGTGTTGTTGTTATTCAGTCACCAAATCATATCCAATCTGAAATGAAAGAATTGAAAGTTAAGAATTAATTGACCAGGCATAGCCCTGGACAATTTGGTGTGTAATCAAGATGATTAAAGGCAAAACAGATATGAGTTCCAGAGAACTCACTGGATTCTAAGGGAGGGTTTTGGATTTTGACAGAACAATGGAATTGAAAATTTTGAGGAAATCTTATACAGATCTTATTTTATCAGATCAACTTAAACAGGTATCTGGGTTATAATTTTGTGAAACTTAAAGCATGAGGCATAACACTCTGAAACCTGAAAACAAACCAAAGTAAAGAGACAGATTCTATCGCTAGAATAATACAGTAAAAGCATCCAATTTGAACTTAAAAGGACACAGAAAACTACCTAAAAGGCTGAGAGTTGTGTAATCAGAAACAGAATATACGCTGCACTAATCTATATAATAGTACAATAGGAAAATCAGATCCTGTAAAAAAATGATCAAATTGTAAAATCATATGCACATTCACAGGTATTTTAAAATTTAAAAGATGTATATGACCCTGGACTGAGAGTGTGGTAACCAACCCAATTTAGAATGCAACTAAATCTTTTACTGGAGTAGCTGTAGTTTAAATCGTCGTTGCTAATCTTTTTTTTTTTTTTTTTTCTGTTGTACCCTAAAGCCTATCTTTCAGGAAAGAAAAAATAATGTAAGGGTTATTTTATTCAATATGAGTTATGGTGAAAGAAAACCCTGTGGCCTTGAGAAGCACAGAAATGTTAACATTTGAGAAGATCGAGATGATGGCTCTCATGTATTTGAAAGTGAACAATGTGAGGTGAATCTATACAAGATAAGTTGGAAAGACTGCCAGAATATATTATAGAATAAAAAAAATCTCAGAATAATATGCACAGTGTATATATGTTAGAAAAAAACAAGCACATTATAATGCTTGATATTTTCTCTGAGTATATATAAGTATATTGGAGGCTGGGAAAAAGTTTAAGTGCCATGACAATTGCTATCTCTGAAAAGAACCGGATTGGAAGGGTGGTCAAATTTTTAATTTTTAAATTATAGCCTAATTGTGTATTACTTCTGAAATTGCAAACTAATTGAAAATAAAAATTCTTAAAAAGTTTAAAAGAGGAAATGGCAATTATGAATCAAACATGTATTATTATTTTGGATTCTAGAAATTAATAAACTATTTTGGAATCATAACAGAAAGATATAATGTTTCCAGTATTTATCAGAATGAAATATATCTATCAATTAACTTGAAGGATTTTAATTTTCCTATGTTGTTTCATCATTACAAATATGTTTAGTTAATATATGTCTTTTAAAAAATAAAGACATGTGACCTCAAAGTACCAGGGCACTCTTTTTTCAGTGAGCTTAGAAGTCAGAACACCCTGAGTATGAATCTTGCTCTTTCACCCACATTGAGAAAGTGATTTAAACTGCCTAAGACTGTATTTCATTCATGTAGAGTGGGGAAAATAAAACCTGTGCCTTTCATATAAGATTTTATATAATGTAGCTTTATAACTATTTTAAGAACTGGTGGGATAGGTGCCATCTCCATCTCCTTGTTACTATTATATTTACCTTTATATGCACTACCGTCTACGCCAGATGATCAGCACATCGAGTACTACAAAGAAAGCTACACTTGCTACAACAGAAATCTCTGTATGTTACACAGATGTGTATCAGATAGTCATTCATTCTACTATAAATATTTATTAATCCTCTAATATAGTTCAAATTCTAAGCAAGACTTTGGTCATGCCTTACCAGGACATATAGGAAGTTTAAAAATCTTAAACAAGCCAAAGCATAAAACCAATAAGCTTGGAAAAAGTTTTCTTAGTTTTAATAAACATGATGTAATAAACCCTATTCATCATTCAAACACTCTGTATTCTGATGAGATAGATGCGATTTACATTCAAAACACTAAAAGTCTTACACCTATTCTCAAAGTGAAATTGCCTATCAAAAGAGATGTGGCTATGATTATAATCAAGTATTAACATTCTTCACAAAAACACACGCAGTGCTTCAAGTTGAGAACAGCAGAAGTAATAACCACAAAGCATAAATAATGTTTCCCAAGCAACTATATTATCAGTCTTCAGAGTGAGTGATAAAAATGGAACAAAATTTCTCCTTAAGATTATCAACAGAATATGCTACTGAGAGAACTCACAGGCTCTCCTTTGTCTGGTATATCCCTTACTATAATGTGTTTCCACTTAAATAACCTAAAGAATGGAACTTCAGATATTAAAAAATGTAAAAAGGCAAAATGTGAAAAATAAACTATAAATTAGCAAGATTATCAATAAATATTAGTAAATTATTAGTGTAAATTACAAATTTCACTACATATTCATTTATATAAAACCAAAATGTATATAACTCATAATCTATTGTATATTTGTTACAACAGAAGAATATTTTAGAAAGTCATTCAATATGCTTATTAAACAAATTAGATGTGTGCATGCTACCTTAAATTTTTTCCTCTAAATTATAGGTGAAAAACACTTAAATAGCCCAATGAGTACTATGATGGTGGCTTTACCAGAACACCAATAAATATTTTCAATTATCTAATTAATTTCACCTGAGGTAGTAACCTCTTCTAGACATATTTCTGTCAAGAGTTCAACCATTCAGTCCATGCACCGCACCACATCATGGATTGTTTGCTTCAGCTTTTATCTGGTTATATTAATAATAAAATAAACCTTCAAAGATTCTTCTGTTTTCAAAATCTCTGTTTAAGAGCATTTTAACATAAGCACTTCCATGTTGTTTTCATTATACTACTGAATACAATATTGAATACATCTTAGTGTATATTCTTAACAGAATATGCTAAGGCAACATGTTTCAATGAAGAAACAAGTTGTCTGTTATTATCTATTTGGAAATATGTGTTTACATGTTTGTTTTATATCTAACCATAGTCGGTTTTCAAGCCATGTGTAAAGAGAAAGTACTAATAATATATAAGCAATGATGATTACCTTATTCTTCTACACTGAACATACAGATAATACAGATAATTTTTATACACAATAATGTCACCAAGCATATAACATGCTCCAAAATTTTCAAGTAGTGTTAATTCTTAACTGTCTCAGTAATGTCATGTGTGTCCTACCTTCTATGTCCAAACTGATTGAAAACCTAACTGAATACAAACTTGTAAAATTTAAACAAATATTTGAATAGTTCTTGCTTTGTGTAAGGTTCATGCCAGTTGTTATGTCTGTGGAGTTCTCCCAAAAAGCAATTTCATCAACAAAGGAGAGAAAAAGTACAGAGGGGGCAACTAGAAAAAATAAGTAATCCCATTTGTGCTCTATTTCTATTTGATTCCACCTTCCACTTCTGTCTATAATTGTGTCCTTTGGGAGAAATAACAGGTCAAGTACAAGTTCTGGATTCATGAGTGGACTGTACATAGTAGAACACAGAAGAATGAGCAGCCAGGTGGCACAGTTGTACTGAGTAATTGTAAACTTCTGAAAGTCATGTCTGCCCTAAAATCCCTTTTAAAAAGAGGAATAAGAATGTGGGACTAACTGAGAAAGTAGCATTGACATATATACATTACCAGGTGTAAAACAGACAGCTGGTGAGAAGTTGTTATATATCACAGACAGTTCAGTCTGGTGCTCTGTGATGACCTAGAGGGGTGGGACAGTGGGAGGGGAGGGGGGCTCAAAAGGGAAGAGATATATGTATAATTATGGCTGATTTGTGTGGTTGTATGGCAGAAACCAACACAACATTTTAAAGCAATTTTCCTCCAATTAAAAAATAAATTTAAAAAAGAAAGCGAAGGAAAAGAAGCAGCTTACTATAAGCTCTTGTGTCATGCACATTGGCAGTAATGAAACCAACCAGCTACTGAGTTTAATTATTCAGCATGACATTTAGATGATAAGAGAATCATTACAAAACTCCTTAACAATTCAGCCCCCAAATTCAGCTTTCACTATTATAGAACACTTTCAAAGGCTACTGGTTTTTCTATTATTATAAATGTTAGGTGTCTAATATGTCCCTCTCTGGATATTACAACATTCTCATAGCTTTGGTATATAGATGAAGAACAACATTATGAAACCAGGTCTTCCGCATTGCAGGCAGATTCCTTACCAGCTGAGCCACAAGATATTGATTTTATGCAGTGTGATATGCTGTTAAAGAGCATTAAGTTCAGTTCAGTAGCTCATTCATGTCCGACTCTTTGCGATCCTATGGACTGCAGCACGCCAGGCTTCCCTGTCCATTGCCAATTCCCAGAGTTTACTCAAACTCATGTCCATTGAGTCGGTGATGCCATCCAACCACCTCATGCTCTGTCATCCCCTTCTCCTCCTGACTTCAATCCTCCCGAGAATCAGAGTCTTTTCAAATGAGTTAGTTCTTCGCATCAGGTGGCCAAAGTATTGGAGTTTCAGCTTCAGCATCAGTCCTTCCAATGAATATTCAGGACTGATCACCTTTAGGATGGACTGGTTGGACCTCCTTGCAGTCCAAGGGACTCTCAAGAGTCTTCTCCAACACCACAGTTCAAAAGCATCAATTCTTCAGTGCTCAGCTTTCTTTATAGTCCTACTTGCACATCCATACATGACTACTAGAAAAACTATAGCCTTGATTAGATGGACTTTTGTTGGCAAAGTAATGTCTCTGCTTTTTAGTATGCTGTCTAGGTTGGTCATAACTTTCCTTCCAAGGAGTAAGTGTCTTTTAATTTCATGGCTGCAATCACCATCTGCAGTGATTTTGGAGCCCAAAAAAATAGTCTGTCACTGTTTCCCCACCTATTTGCCATGAAGTAATGGGCCCAATGCCATATTAGTTTTCTGAATGTTGAGTTTTAAGCCAACATTTTCACTCTCTTCTTTCACTTTCATCAAGAGCCTCTTTAGTTCTTCTTTGCTTTCTGCCATAAGGGTGGTGTCATTTGCATATCTGAGGTTATTGATATTTCTCCTGGCAATCTTGATTCCAGCTTGTGCTTCAAAGAGCATAAATCTACATACTAAATTTAGCAATGCATAATGCCATGAAGAAAGATTCCATCATCGGGCTCCATTTGAAAGTTTTCTAGTCAGGTTGCCACAAAACACTAGTTTACCTTTATGAATGCTAAGCAAAATTGTGGTAAGGTCTCTTTCTCCCTAAAAGTAATTGAATAGAAGGTCAAAGTCAGTGCTTGGAAGGATCACTTTATCTAGAGAGAGACTATCAGGGATATATATCAAGATAGCTAATGGGAAAGAAGTATCAGGTGTCAATGAAAACTAATTTAGGTAAGAATGAATAGGAATATTTTTCTGTAGTCTGGATGAGAAATTACTAAATTTAAAGGTTTTTCAATTTAACTTAATTGTGACTATGCCTGCTCGTTTCATATTTGAAGATCTGGCAGGGAAAAAAATGTGATGAAATTTCAAAATTGTCCTCAGTGATTCCATGAGTCAACAGGAAATGTAAACTCTTACAATTGATGGAAAGAGTAGAGCACCCAACAGTTCAAATTAAGGAGACTTGCAAAGTAAGGTAAGGCAATTGCTCCCCGAAAAGAGCACAAAGTTCCTTTAGAGTCAGGATCCTTGGTTGATGTCAGCACTGTGACTTTCCTGCTCTCTGGTAAACCGTAGTCTGTTTGCTAGAGGTAAAGTGACCCCTTCCTCCAAATCCTCTTATACTGAGGATCAGTCAGTGGGGTCTGCAGCAAGTCAGAACACTCATGCCATCCCCAGCTCAAGCCACTCTTGCTGCTTCATTACCCCCGAAATGCCCACTGATCGTGTATCAGATAGAGAATGATTTTCAGTCTACGGCCCCTTCCTCATTAATATCCCCAAGCCCAAAAAAGAGTCATGTATATACTTTTCATTCACCTTTTCAATGATAACTGTAACATAACACCATACACATTGCATCTTATTAATATTACATTTAAGCTCTATACTCAAATTAGAAATATTCAAATTTAGAAATTCTACAGTGTTAGAAAATGTCAAATAAAATAGACTATTCTCACTACCTTCTGTATGATGTGTCAGTGTGATGTGCCTCATCTGTTTTTCATCAAGATGTCAGTTGCTTTCAACTGACGCATCTTCAATCTCTGGACCAGTCGCCTGATGGCTAAATCTGTTTACCACATTGCTGCATCTATCAACAGAATTCCAACTCTATCTCTGGCCTCCCTCTATCTCCATAATGCTGAGTCCATATACCAGTCCAAGAGTCACATGACTAAGTAATGTAAGAAGAAAAATATGGTCAGACTCATTCTAGGCATTGAAGAAGCCGCTATGCC
The DNA here is from genome assembly GCF_019320065.1 of Cervus canadensis. Classification (NCBI taxonomy): domain Eukaryota; kingdom Metazoa; phylum Chordata; class Mammalia; order Artiodactyla; family Cervidae; genus Cervus; species Cervus canadensis. The sequence goes on along the minus strand of NC_057393.1, from coordinate 69,800,169 downwards.
TATCAATAAACAAGAATAATTGGCCTCCCTCAAAGCAACTTCACTTCTTCAAAACTCATGGCCATTGCAGGCAGCTTAACAAATATAACCTCTGGCAGCTGCATGACAGATCCATGCATCTGCACTTGGATACATATACACAGGCTGCTTTCCCATCTGTCGGATATGACATATGCCAGTTGATTGGCTTATAGTAGGCTTGGAGAAGAGTCAAAGAGACTGTTGGCATGCACTTCATGTCTATTCATATTTCATTTTTTCCCTTTGCTCCAGGGCTTTTGGTCTTTCCTCTTTTGGATCCTGCCTACTAAATTATTTATTCAACTTCAAGTGGTCATTTGTCGCTAATAGAGCTAAGATTTTGTGAACATATATGTTATACTTAATCCAAACTGCTTAGATGTCAGTCATCAACTTAAATTAGCCGACTTCATTTTAGTTGCAAGTCTATCTTGAATTTCACATGTTAAAAGTGAGCTGGGATCAGGTAATGGGAACTTAGCAAAGTACAAGTTCATCTGAAAGTAGCCAAAGGATTTAGGCAGAACTATATAGTTGGGTGGCAGTAAGGGATTCAAAACAAAAATTCATAGCCTTTGTTAAAAATGTATTCAGAATTTCAAGATGGCAACTTCAGATGATTAAAATATATATGGTCAAATTTATTTAATTTAATAAATTTAAATAAATTTATTTTATTAAAATAAAACTTCCAAACATGGGGTCCCGTGTCACTGTGAAGGTTGTACACCCATGAAGACAGCCCCAGATCTATGGAAGAAAACATGAGATATTTTGCCATTTCTTTCAACCATTAAGCTACTTATTATAAAAACTAATATGTTGACAGTATTTTCTTCATAATCTATAGTATTTTCAACAAAAGTTTCTATTTACAGTTTACAAAGTTTTTTTTTTTCAACTGTTCTGAGAGAATAAGCTTTGAAATTCTACTCAGAGCATAAAGTTTAATGAGGTTTTGAAGTATAATTGCCTGCCACCTCTCTTGCCTTTCCAAATCCACTATAAATACTAAAATATGCAAACAAAGCTGGTAAATGATAAATCCATAGCTAACCTTGAACTTAGCAGTGAATCTTGAGCTTAGCAGTGAATACCTGCCACTAACAAAAGCTATAGGTGCCAAAGTCTATGAATAGCATGGCCATTGTACGATGTTCTCTGTGATAAAGCAGCAATCAACATCCTAAAGAGGAAAGCATGGCACTCTATTATGACCCACACCACTAACCAAGTTTTATCTAACTGTGTCCTAAAGACAAAAGACTAAAATTTTCCACCTTCCATATTTTTATTCAAGCAAAATCAGATTCCTATAAATTAAAACTGGAACTCACAAGACCAAACACCAATAAAATTATATTTTACTAAATTTTTAAAGATAAGAGCAGATCAGTAACTTCAGTTACTTCACATTTCTTTATCTCAGTTTATTCTCAGGATATCTCTCAAATAAACACCTATCCATTTTGAGCAAAGTGCTTTGTCCAACAGATTGACCATGTTAGATAGAAAAGTTGCTACATTTGGCAGAACTAAAAGTGACCATAATTGATCACTTTACATGGTAAATATAACATTCCAAAGACTTTGTGATAATCTGATTACTAATTGCATCTATAGCTATATGAAGAGGAAATCATGGGCATCTCTGCTAAAATAAAACCAGAGACTAGAGAATCTTCTGGACTTGGAATAATTTTAACTAATATTCTTTTAAAAATGGTTATGGAAATGTTAAATTATTTATTTCAGTTAACATACCATATTTACATGTTTTCAAATGATTCCCCTTCATAAGACTAACTCTAAAAAATATATTTGAATACAAAAGCTTTTAATAATTTATTTCTGGCTGTCTCCTCCACTTCATATCAGATCTTCCTTCTCCCAATTCAGTTCATCCCCCCTACTGAGGATATCATGCCATCATTCTTCCAATCATAGATCTGTTTAATATCTAAGCCATCTTGGGCCATTTTCCATTCTCATCCTTTGTAGTCAATACAACTGTCAACTCTTCCTTCTTTATATCTATCTCTTCCCTTTCCATTTCAACTGCCCTAGTTTTAATCCTTATTATCTCTTACTCTAAATGTTAAAAAAATCTTTTGATTCTTTTTGCCTCCAACCATCTAGTCCTACAAATTAATCTACACATGTGTGTTATGTTAGTCACTCAGTTATGTCCAACTCTTTGCGACCCCATTGACTATAGCCTGCCAGGCCCCTCTGTCCATGGAATTCTCCAGGCAAGAATACTGGAGGGGGTTGCCATTCCTGTCTCCAGGGGATCTTCCTGACCCAGGGATCAAACCCAGGTCTTCTGCACTGCAAGCTGATTCTTTACCATCTGAGCCACAGGAATCTACACATGACAACTGATTAACCATCCCACAACATTTGTTTTATTTTCTCTCTTCAGTAATCAAATAATCATCATTTAATAAATTCCAAATTTCTTAGCTTGATATTTGGTATGGTTCCTTCAAATTTAGTTTCTAAGCCAGATTGTCTACCAGTCTCCTGCTATAGACACTTTAACATAGTGTTTAAAAGCACGGGCTGGGAATTCCAATTTCATTACTGCAGAAAGGAGCAATATTATCCCTTTTTAAAAGAGGAAAATATGAACTTAAGAATGTAATTTCCCCTAGAAGAAAACAAACTTTTATTAAAAGAAAATTTTAAGGCAAATCTCTTAGAACCAAAAGCACTTTTTCTCCCAGATAAGTACTATGAAATGCCTTAATCACTGCTATTAAGAAAGCTGAATCTATAAGCTCTGAAACTAAAGTACATTGATTTACTGATTAATCAAACTGGCATGACATTTCCAAATAAGACTAACCTCAATTTTGTTCTACTATTCATCCTTAATGGTGTGTTCCTGTGAGGAGTTTTCTGCCACTCCACATAAAGATTCTCTTACTGGAAAACTATCTTTTTAAAGGATCCCTATATACACACCCAAAGTGTAAATCTGTATGTTTATTCAGGCATTGAAGTCTTGTTGTTTATAAACAACCATTGCTTTTACTCTGATACTTTTATAAAATGAATTTCCTCAAGAAGATTCTTAAAAAGGACTTTGTACAAGTATATTTCTGATAATTTTTAGGTTATATCACTAAATTGGCTAAGAAATTATAAAACCCTCATGGAAAACCTAACAACTTCACCCAGATCAACAGGGATTAATTATGTGAGACTGAATGTATTGATAAATATTATTCATAACTTATGACTTTTTCTGTAATACATTGGTTTCACTCTTCATTTTCTACCAAAAAAAAAAAAATCTTTCCTCTTACACTACAACCTATAACAAGTTGATAAAGTATACCTTTGTAAAGAAAGATGAAACATTTCGCTTCCCTCTCTACCTGATCTTTCTAGAACTTGGCTTCTCCAGCTGGCTCACCTGTGAACTTGATGGTTTATTGCAACCAAATTAAAACTAGTTACACTAATCATTGTTTTATTATGCTTTCTCTTATTATTTTCAAATTATTTGTGCCTGTACCTCTCTCTGTTGGACTAGGACTTCATTAACATTGCTAACTGTATTACTTATATCCTGTTTCATAAGATTGGTATCTCTTATGTTACCCAATGTGTAACCAGACCACTGACAAAATTAATGATGTTTAAACATATTAAGAGAGTTGATCATATATTTAACTCTACACAGAATATTGTAATAGTGCCACTCCAGATATGGGAAGAAACAACAAAGGAAAACACTCCCTAGGTCATAATAGACTAATAAGACAGGTGATCCAGAGAATTTTAGATTATCAACAAGGCCTGACCTAAAAATTAACACATTGAGTGGCCTATCAATAGAATCTTTATCTAATCTGGAAATAAGCCTTCCATGGTACAAAATCAGTCATGAAATGCCTCCCAAACATTGGTCAAATTTATGACCAAGAAGAGGCCCTGTGGATGAAGAATGTCACCTACCATATCAGTAAGTAAAGGATGCTGTAGCCATTAAGATATCAGTCACTGAAGCCACCCCCAGCCATGAACCCTGGGGGATTCACAGCAGCAAAAAGCAGGATACTGATCTTAGGTAGTTAGGGTGCATATCAAAGATTTGATTTCAATGAGCCCAAAGGTGCTAGAAAGTGAGGGAATGGAAAATTATATTCTATGCAAAACAAAAACAAAAAGAAAGCTGCATCAGCAATACCTGTATCAGACAAAACAGACTTTAAAAGAAGGACTGTAACGAGAGACAAAAAAGGCCATTACATTGTAATAAAAGAATCAATCTAACCAGAAGATATAACAATTATAAATACATATGCACCCAATATAGGAGCATCTAAACACACAAAGTGAATAACAGTATTAAGGAAGAAACTGATGGTAATAAGATAAAAGCAGAGGACTCTAGTACCCCACTTACATCAATGGACAGATATTCAGACAGAAAGTCAATACGAAAACAAATATTTTTTATGTATTTATTCAATGATCTGAATACATACATAAAAAACATTTCATCCAAAAATTGCAGAATACACATTCCATCCAAAAATTGAAGAATACACACTCTTTTCAAGTAAATATGGAAGATTCTCCAGGATAGATCACATGCTAGGCCACAAGACATATCTCAGTAAATTAAAGAAGACTGAAATTATATCAAGCGTTTTTCCAAATGCAACCACATGAGACAAGAAAACTGCAAGAAGAAACTGAGAAAAAAATAAATATGTGAAGCCTAAACAGTATACTACTAAATAATTAATGGCATTGAAGAAAACAATGAGTAAATAAAAAAAAATCTCAAGACAAATTAAAATGGAAATACAATAGGCCAAATCTATGTAAAAGTACTAAGTAAAAGTACTTCTAGAAGGAAGTTTATGGCAATAAAGGCCTAATCCACAAATCAACAAAAATCTCAAATAAATGATCTATATTTACACCAAAAAGAAGTAGAAAAAGGAAAACAAATAAGGATATAATAAAGATCAGAGCAGAAGTAAATGAAATAGAGACTAAAAAGAGGGACAATCAGTGAAACTAAAACCTGATTCTTTTAAAAAATAAATAAAATTGATAAATTTTTAGCCAGACTCATCAAGAGAAAAAGAGAGAGAACCCAAATAAATCAAATCAAAAATGAAAGAAGAGAAGTTACAAACAACACTGCAGAAACACAAAGAATCATAGAGGTCACTACAATTATATGCCAACAAATTGTAAAACCCAGAAAAAAACATATAACTTCCTAGAAACATATAATCTCCCAATACTTAATCAGGAAGAAATAAAAATATTAACAGAGCAATTACTAATAACAAACTTAAGTCAGTATCAAAAAACTATCAACAAACAAACCTTTAGAACCACAGGGCTTCACAGGAAAATACTACCAACCATTTAAAGAAGAGTCAACACCTAAGTTTCTCAAACTATTCCCAAAAAATTGCAAAATAATACTTCCAAATTCATGCAATGAGGTCAACATCAACCTGATATCAAGACCAGAAAAAGACACAACAACAACAACACAATTATAGGTGAATATCACCGATAAAGATAGAAGTATAAATTTTAAACAAAATATTAGCAAATAATACATTAAAAGAATCATACACCATTATCAAGTGGGATTTATTCCAGGAATGAAAGAATCATTCAATATCTATAAATCCCTTGATGTGCTATGCCACACTAAAATACTGAAGAATAAAAATCATACAGTTATCTCAATAGATGCACAAAAAGCATTTTGACATATGTTCTGACATACATTTAGGATAAAAAATTGGTGTAGAGTAAACATACATTAACATAATCTACATATGACCAACCCTCAGCCAACAACATACACAAATGTAAAAAGCTGGAAAGTTTTCCTCTAAGGTCAGGAATAAGACAAGGATACCCACTCTCATCACTTTTATAAAACATATGGTTGGAAATCTTAGTCACAGCAATCAGACAAGAAAAATAAATAAATAAAAGGAATCCAAACTGGAAAGAAAGAGGTAAAAATGACTCTACCAAAGGAAAATTATTAGATCTTACTAGATCTAATAGCAGGATACATAATTAATATACATAAATCTGTTCCATTTCTATACACTGATGATGAGCTATCAGAAAGAAAAATTAAGAAAACAATCACACTTACAATTTCATTAAAAATAATAAAATACCTGTGAAAATAAATTTAATCAAGGAAGTGAAAGATCTGTATCCTGAAAACTATAAAAAATAGATGAAAGAAATTAAATATGACACAAATAAATAGAAAGATATACCATGCTCATAGATTGGAAGAGAAATACTTTTTTTTTTTTTTGAGAAATACTTTTTAAATGATAAAATCTACTCAAGGCATTCCACAAATTAAATACCATATATATCAAAACATTAACAGCTTCTTTCATAGAACTAGAACAAATAGTTCTAAAATTTGCCTGGAGCAGATAAACTCCAAAGAGCCAAAGCAATCTTGTGACACAAGTACAAATCTAGAGAAATCATGCTCCCCAATTTCAAACTACATTGCAAAACTATAGTAATTAAAAAAAATGGCATTGGGATAAAACCAAGCATGTAGATTAATGGAGGACTTCCCTGATGGCTCAGTGGTAAAGAATCTGTCTTCAGTGCAGGAGATTCAGGAGACATGGATTCAATCCCGAGGTCTAGAAGATTCTCTGAAGGACGGCATGACAACCCACTCCAGTATTCTTGCCTGGAGAATCCCATGGACTGAGGAGCCTGGCAGGCTACAGTCCATAAAGTTGCAAAGAGTCAGACATGACTGAAGCAACTGAGTTTGCAGGCACTGATTAATGGAACTGGATAGAAAACCCCCAAATATAACCATGATTATATTGCCAATTAATCTACAACAAAGGAGGTAAGAATATACAATTGGAAAGTGTCAGCCTCTTTAACAAATGGTGCTTGGAAAACTGCAACATGCAACAGAACCAAACTGGACTAATTTCTCACACCTTACACAGAGATAAACTCAAAATAGATTAGAGACTTAAATCTAAGACCTGAAACCATAAAACTCCTCTTTGATATCAATCTTAGCAAAAATTTTTTGGATCTGTCTCCCTAGGCAAGGAAAAAAGAAGCAAAAATGAACAAAGGCGGCTACATAAAACTAAAAAGCTTTCTCCATAAAGACAGAAATAGTTAACAAAATGAAAAAGTAGCTTACTAAATGGGAAAAGATATTCTTAAATGACATATCCAATAAGGGATAAGTAATCAAAATATACAAAGAATTCAAACAACTCAACATCAAAATAACAAACCCAATTGAAAACTGGCCAGAGGACCCCAATGTACATTTCTCCAAAGACATCGTACAAATAACCAACAGACACATGAAAAGATGCTCAATATCACTAATCACCAGGGGAATGCAAATCAAAACCACAATGAGATACCACAGCACACCTCTCAGAATGGTTATAATCAAAAATACAGCAAGCGACAAATGTAGGCAAGGATGTGGAAAAAAGAGAACCCTAGTGCACTGTCAGTGAGGTGGTACATTAGTGCAGTCACCAAGGAAAACAGTATGGAGGTTTTTTAAAAAAATTAAAAAGTAGACCTACTATAAATTAGGCAATTTTGCTTCTGGATATTTACCCAAATAAAACAAAATACTAATTCAAAGAGATACATGCACACCAACTTACACTGCAGCATTATTTACAATAGCCAAGATATGGAAATAAGTGTCTACCGACAGATGAATGGATAAAAGAGATGGAAGGGAAGAGATCAAGATGGCAGAGCAAAAGGACAAGGAGTTCACCTCCCCCACAAACACATCAAAAATATATCGACATTGTGTTGGTTCTTTATTGGACCGGAACCTGGTGGTCCGGAGTCAACGACGAGAAAGTGAAAGAAGAAAAGAGGCTAATATTCCCTGGGTTACGCAGCCGGCTTTCGTGCTCCAGGGAATCAGCCAGAAATAGATAAAGAGAAAGAGAGGAAGAGAAAGAAAGACACGGGGACCAAAGCTCTGATGGAGCAAAGGGGTTTTAATCAACATGGCACGGGCATATATACTGTCTTCAGTTCAGTTCAGTTCAGTCGCTCAGTCTTGTCAGACTCTTTGCGACCCCATGAATCGCAGCACGCCAGGCCTCCCTGTCCATCACCAAATCCCGGAGTTTACTCAAACCCAGGTCCATCGGGTCGGTGATGCCATCCAGCCATCTCATCCTCTGTCGTCCCCTTCTCCTCCTGCCCCCAATCTGTCCCAGCATCAGGGTCTTTTCCAATGTGTCAACTCTTTGAGTGAGGTGGCCAAAGTACTGGAGTTGCAGCTTCAGCATCAGTCCTTCCAATGAACACCCAGGACTGATCTCCTTTAGGATGAATTGGTTGGATCTCCTTGCAGTCCAAGGGACTCTCAAGAGTCTTCTCCAACACCATAGTTCAAAAGCATCAATTTTTCGGTGCTCAGCTGTCTTCACAGTCCAACTCTCACATCCATACATGACCACTGGAAAAACCATACCCTTGACCAGACGGACTTTTGTTGGCAAAGTAATGTCTCTGCTTTTTAATATGCTATCTAGGTTGGTCATAACTTTCCTTCCAAGGAGTAAGCGTCTTTTAATTTCATGGCTGCAATCACCATCTGCAGTGATTTTGGAGCCCCCAAAATTAAAGTCTGACACTGTTTCCACTGTCTCCTATCTATTTCCCATGAGGTGATGGGGTCAGATACCATGATCTTAGTTTCCTAAATGTTAAGCTTTAAGCCAACTTTTTCACTCTCCTCTTTCACTTTCATCAAGAGGCTTTTTAGTTCCTCTTCACTCTCTACCATAAGGGTGGTGTCATCTGCATATCTGAGGTTATTGGTATTTCTCCTGGCAATCTTGATTCCAGCTTGTGCTTCTTCCAGCCCAGCGTTTCTCATAATGTACTCTGCATATAAGTTAAATAAGCAGAGTGACAATATACAGCCTTGACGTACTCCTTTTCCTATTTGGAACCAGTCTGTTGTTCCATGTCCAGTTCTAACTGTTGCTTCCTGACCTGTATACAGGTTTCTCAAGAGGCAGGTCAGGTGGTCTGGTATTCCCATCTCTTTCAGAATTTTCCACAGTTTATTGTGATCAAGGTAGTTATTCTCAGCAAAGATAAAGTTTAAAATTCCAGACTTACAAAACACAAGGCGATCCCTATTAAAGAAAGAAGAGGGTACTTATCACCATAATGAGAAACTAAGAAAGGAAATGCCTGGATTCCTCTTAATTCCTCTCCTCTTAATTCCTGAATATTCAGGAATTGATAAGGGCCAGAGGGTTCCTGACAGATCCAAAACAGCACACAGGAAGCCTCTTGTTAAATGCTTCCTGATACATTTGGAACAATTTCATGGAAAACGAACTGGAAACTACAAAAGAACTTCTATAAACCAAGGCTGAAACACACACAGTTACGTAGCACTGGAAGAAAAGCATCAGGTCAGGACCTGTACATCTGGGAGGAGATTAAGAGGCAAAGAGACATCACAGGGGCAGATACTCACTTTGTGAAGTCAGCAAGTCAAGTCACAGACTGGGTGTTCTAGTTCTAGGGTCCTGCACATAATAAAAAACCCCATTGGCTGCTAACAGAATGGCTGGGACAGGTAGAAAGACTTATGAAACTAGATTCCACTCAGGAAGAGTGCATGGTCCTGACTTGCCTCCAGGCAGGGCAGAGAGGTCTGCCCTAGCAGCTGCCACTTCTCTATACTTCCCAGTTCAAGCCAAGCAAATTCCCTGGCCCAAATCACTCCACATCCTTCACCAGCTTTAGCTCTTCTACCACCAGTCACACCAACTACTAAGATAATAGTGGCCAGAACACCCTGAGGAAAAACAGGACTGGCATACACATCAATTGCAGCGGTCCCACAAAAGGCATTGGGCATACGAAGTCTACCTAAGAATGCTCTCACATAAGAACACCTCTTCAAGATCACAATAGATAAATGCTTCACCTATATTCATAGAGACAGAGAAAGTTAAGTAAAATGAAATGCAGAGGAACTACTCTCAACTGAAAGAGCAAGAGAAAACCCCTGAAAAAATAAATAATGAAACAGAAATAAGCAATTTATCAGACAAAGAGTTCAAAATATTGGTAATAAAAATGCAAACTGAATGAGGGAAGAAGATTAATCTCAACAAAAATGATTTTAACAAGGAACTAGAAAATATAAAGAACACAATATCAAAATTAAAAAGTAGAAGCAATAAGAAACAGACTAAGTGACACAGAATAACATATAAGCAATCTGGAAGGTAGAGTAACGGAAATCATCCAGGGAGAAGAGCAGGTGGAAAGACAAAAATATAGTAAGGATTGAAGGTCACTTAAATAAGCTAGTACATATATTAAAAGAAAAAAATGTAAAATCAACCATAATAAGCAATAAAAGGATAAGCAGGAAGACATAAAATATGACATCAAAGACAGAAAATATAGTTCAGTTTAGTGCAGTCACTCAGTCATGTGTGACTCTTTGCGACCCCGTGGACTGTAGCATGCCAGGCCTCCCTGTCCATCATGAACTCCCAGAGCTTGCTCAAACTCACATCCATCAAGTCGGTGATGCCATTCAACCATCTCATCCTCTGTCATCCCCTTCTCCTCCTGGCTTCAGTCTTTCCCATCATCAGGGTCTTTTCCAATGAGTCAGTTCTTTGCATCAAGTGGCTAAAGTATTGGATAAGCTTTGCATCAGCTTCAGCATCAGTACTTCCAATGAATATTCAGGACTGATTTCCTTTAGGATTGACTGGTTGGATCTCCTTGCTGTCCAAGGGACTCTCAAGAGTCTTCTCCAACACCACATTTCAAAAGCACCATTTCTTCAGCACTCAGCTTTCTTTATAGTTCAACTCTCACACCCATACATGACTACTGGAAAAACCATAGCTTTGACTAGACAGACCTTTGTGGCAAAGCAATATCTCTGCTTTTTAACATGCTATCTAGATTGGTCATAGTCCAAGGAGTAAGTGTCTTTTAATTTCATGGCTTCCAACACCATCTGCAGTGATTTAGGAGCCCAAAAGATAAAGTCTGTCCTTGTTTCAATTGTTTCCCCGTCTATTTGCCATGAAGTGATGGGACCAGATGCCACGATCTTAGTTTTCTGAATGTTGAGTTTTAAGTCAACTTTTTCACTCTCATCTTTCACTTTCATCAAGAAGCTCTTTAGTTCTTCTTTACTTTCTTCCATAAGGTTGGTGTCATCTTTGTATCTAGGGTTATTGATATTTCTCTCTGCAATCTTGATTCCAGCTTGTGCTTCATTCAGCCTGGTATTTCCCATGATATACTCTGCACATAAGTTAAATAAGCAGGGTGACAACATATAACCTTGACGTACTCCTTTCCCGATTTGGAACCAGTCTGTTGTTCCATGTCAAATTCTAACTGTTGCTTCTTGACCTGCATACAGATTTCTCAGGAGACAGGTAAGGTGGTCTGGTATTCCCATCTCTTTCAGAATTTTCCACCGTTTGTTGTGATCTACACCGTCATAGGTGTAGATCAAAAGGCTTTGACATTGTCAATAAAGCAGAAGTAGATGGTTTTTCTGGAACTTTCTTGCTTTTTAGATGATCCAGTGTATGTTGGCAATTTGATCTCTGGTTCCTCTGCCTTTTCTAAATCCAGCTCGAAAATCTGTAAGTTCTCATTTTACATAGTGTTGAAGCCTGGCTTGGAAAATTTTGAGCATTCCTTTGCTAGCGTGTGAGATGAGTGCAATTGTGTGGTATTTTGAACATTCTTTGGCATTGTCTTTCTTTGGGATTGGAATGAAAACCGACCTTACCTCGGGGATTGGCTATGGCCCAGTTTCTGCACTCATCTTCTCCTACGAGAACTCCAAAGTTACAACTTGCTGTTGAATAACCATCAGCAGGAGAATGTTGGATCCCACCAGAAAAAGATACCCCACATCCAAGGGCAAAGGAGAAGCCCCAGCAAGATGGTAAGAGGGGCTAAATCTCATTTAGAATCAAACCCCACACCCACGAGAGATGCTCAGAGGGCTCAGACAAAATCTTGTGCACTCCAGGAGACCCCATAGAGACTGAGCCAGACCTGCCTTTGAGTGTTTGAGTGTCTCTTGCAGAGTATAGGCCAGCAGTGGCCTGCTGCTGGGGCAGGGGCTCTGGGTGTAGCAGTTCTGGGTGGGGCATAAGCCCTCTTGGAGGAGGTCGCCATTAACCCCACCATAGAGCTGCCGAGCAGATGACCCACAAACTGCAGAACAATTATACCAAATACATTCTCGCACTATTAAGAAAGTTCTAGGACCCACAACAGATTTCCCAACCTGGTGGTCTGGCAAAGGGCATGAGAAACCCCAGGGAGCCTGACATTGGAGGACAGCGGGGTTTAATTACAGAACTTACACAGGATGGGGAAAAGACTCTTGGAGGGCACAAACAAAACCTGTGTGCACCAGGACCCAGGAGAAAGGAGCAGTGAGCCCACAGGAGACTGACCCAGACTTGCCTGTGAGTGTGAAAGAGTCTCCGGTGGAGGCGTGGGTTGGCAGTGGCCTGCTGCAGGGTCGGGGGCACTGAGTGCGGTACTGCGTGCATGGGACCTTTTGAAGGAGGTTGCCATTATCTTCATCACCTCCACCATAGTTTGGTCTCAGAAAATGTAGACAGGGTGTAAGAAATGTAGATTTTTTTAGATATGTTGGAATTTAAATGACCATCAGTTTAAATCAAATAGATATAAATATGGGTCAATGTATATGAAGTCCATGATAACCACAAATCAAAAGCCTACAATATGTGCCATGGTATTGTCATGAAAATGGACTCATAGATCAATGGAACAGAATAGAGAGCCCATAAATAAACCCATGCGCTTGCTAAGTCATGTCCGATTCCTTGCTACCCTATGGACTGTAGCCCAGGCAGGCTCCTCTGTCCATGGGATTCTCCAGGCAAGAACACTGGAATTGGTTGCCATGCCCTCCACCAGGTGATCTTCCTGACCCAGGGATGGAACCTGTGTCTCTTACGTTGCATCTGTTTCATCTCCTGCATTGGCAGTCGGGGTCTTTAGCACTAGTGCCACCTGGGAAGCCCAAATAAACCATGTAACTATGGTCAGTTAATACAAACACAGGAGGCAAGAATATACAACAGAAAAAAGACAGTCTAACAAGAGAACTGGGAAATTTGGACAGCCACATGTAAAACAGAGAGATTAGAATGTTCCATTATATACCACATACAAAATGCTTTAAAGACCTAAAGGCGAGGGTGGGATGTTTCAAGAGAACAGCATCGAAACATGTATATTATCTAGGGTGAAACAGATCACCAGCCCAGGCTGGATGCATGAGACAAGTGCTCGGGCCTGGTGCACTGGGAAGACCCAGAGGAATCGGGTGGAGAGGGAGGTGAGAGGAGGGATCGGGATGGGGAATACATGTAAATCCATGGCTGATTCATGTCAATGTATGACAAAAACCACTACAATATTGTAAAGTAATTAGCCTCCAACTAATAAAAATAAATGTAAAAAAAAAAAAAAGACCTAAAGGAAAGACTGAATTCCATGAACCCCCTAGAAGTGAACATAGGCAAAACACTCTTACATAAACCATAGCAATATTTTCTTGAATCAGTTTCTTGAGGCAAAAGAAATAACAGCAAAAATAAACAAATGGAGCTACATCAAACTTAAAAGTTTTTGCACAGCAAAATAAACAATAGACAACATGAAAAGACAACACATCAAATGGTAGAAAAATATTTGCAAATGATATGACTGGGAAGAGGTAAATACTCAAAACACACAACTAGCTCATAAAACTCAAAAAAGACCCAATCAGAAAAAGGGCAGAATACCCAGAAACCAAACAAGACATACAAATGGCTATAACAGGCACATGATAAGATGCTCAGCACCACAAATTATTAGAGAAATATATATCAAAGCCACAAAGAGATATCACCTAACACCTGTCAGAATGTCTAATCAAAAAAGTCTATAAATCTAAAAATGTATAAACAAAAAGTCTCCAATAAAAAAATGTGGAGAAACGGGAGCTCTCATACACTTTAGTGAGAATGTGACTTGGTGCAGCCACTATGGAAAATGGTGTAGAGGTTCCTCAAAAACCTAAAACTAGAGTTGCTATATAATTTGGCAATTCCACTCCTTGTTATGCATATGGGACAAAGAAAACACTAATTCAAAAAGATACATGTACCTCAATGTCCATAGTAGCACTATTTATAATAGCTAAGATATGAATGTAACCCAATGGCCCATCAACAGACAGCTAGAAGAAGAAGATGTGGTACATATAGATATATAATGGAATGTTACTCTGTCATAAGAAAGAATGAAATGCTGCCATTTGCAGTAGTGTGAACTGACCTAAAGAATATGATGCTTAGTAAAACAGGTTAGAAAAAGACAAATACTACATGATATCACTTATATGTGGGATCTAAAAAAAATAATACAAATGAATGTATGTATAAAATAGAAACACTCAAAGATACATAAAACAAACTTGTTATCAAGTAGAGAGGGAAGAGGAAGGGACAATTTGGGGCTATGAGATTAACAGATACAAAATGTTAGGTATAAAATAGATAAGCAATAAGGTTATAATGTACAAAAAGGGATTAAAATCATTATCTTATATCCATAATGGAGTATATTCTGCAAAAAAGAAAAAATACTGAATCATTATGCTTACACCTGAAGCTAACATAATATTGTAAGTCAATTATACAATAAAAAAGAAAAATGTAAGAAAAAGGAGCTATGATTCATACATAAAATGGAATAGTACTCAAACATTAAAAATCACATCTGCCATTTACACCAACATGAATGGATGTGGAAGATATTATGTTAAGTGAAATAAGTCAGAGAAAAACAAATCCCATATGATCTCAGTTAAATGTGGAATCTAAAAAAAAAAAACCAAAACAAAAAGAGATACAATGTAAATCCATGGCTGATTCATGTCAATGTATGACAAAACCCACTACAATATTGTAAAGTAATTAGCCTCCAACTAATAAAAATAAATGAAAAAAAAATAAAGAGATACAAAGAACAAATGAATGGTTATCAGAAGGGAGAGAGTAGGGGTGGGGGAAACAGGTGATGAAGATAAAGAAGTAAAAACCTGCAGGTATAAAATAAGTAAGCCACAGGAACATAATACACAGCGTAAGGAATACAGTCAATAGTATTGTAGTAACTTTGTAATGAGACAATGGTTACTAGAGAAATCATGGTGATCATTTCACAATGCATGCCAGTGTCAAATCACTATGTAGCAAACATAAAACTTACATAACAATGTGCATCAACTATATTTCAATTTAAAATAATAATAAAAATAAACAAGTAAATGTATAGAATAAAATGCCACTAGAAATACAAACAGAAAATGGAAATCCACTTTAATATGGGAGATTTGAACTCTAACCAATGAGGTAGAAATAAGAGTAAACATTAAGATAATTCATTTATTACAATTAAGAAGTTTAAGAAAATAAATTTTTAGAAGTCTCTATGAACAAAAGGAGAATGCACATTTTTTTCAAATAAACTATTTTTTAAAAACATGAATTAAGCTCCAAAATAATCCCTGAAGTTTTCCCCAAAAATTCCAAAAAGCTTTCCAAAATAAAACCTATATTTTATTACCAAAATTCAGTGAAATTAGATATTAGTTTTAAAAGATGACAAAAACAAACCAAGTTTCAAAGCCAAGTTTAAATTTTTAAAATGCTCTTTTAAGACTCTTAGGCAAAAAAACAAAAGAAAAATACTAACTAAAATTTGTGCATATTTAGAAAAAAGTCGCTTCAGTTGTGTCCGACTTTTTGCAACCCATCAGGCACCTCTGTCCATGGGATTCTCTAGCAAGAATACAGGAGTGGGTTGCCACGCCCTCCTCCAGGGAATCTTCTGGACCAATGGATGCAACCCATATCTCTTACATCTCCTGCATTGATAGGTGGGTTCTTTGCCTCTAGTGCCACCTGGGAAGCCCAAAGTAAATAGTACTGCTTCTCAAATATAATGTATCCAGAGAAGAATATGACACCATGAATAAATTTAAGACATTAAGAAAAAAATGGGGAAGACTAAAAATTAAATAAATGCACTCAAGATACAAAAGAACAACAAAATTGGACTTTCCTAGTGGCTTAGTGGTAAAGAATTCTCTTCCCAATGCAGGAGACATGGGTTCTGTCCCCGGTCTGGGAAGATCCCATATGCTATGGGGCAACTAAGCCCTTGTGCCACAATTACTGAGCCTGTGTTCTAGAGTCCAGGAGCCACTACTACTGAGCCTATGTCTGGAACTATTGAAGCTGGCATGCCATAGAGCCCATACTCTACAACAACTGCAATGAGAAGCAACTGCAATGAGAAGCCTGCAACCGCAGCTAGAGAAAAGCCCACACAGCAACAAAGACCCAGCACAGTCAAAAATAATGTTAAAATAAAAGCAAAATTAACCTTCAAAAATTAAAAAGTAGAAGTTAATAATGATAAAAGCATAAATTAAATTTTAAAATAAACAGAAAACTTAATTAACAAAAGATACCTTTACAAATAATTAAGTAGGAAAAGTCAGAATTGTAATATTTAGACTAAAAAAAGTAGATGAAACATGTTCCTAATGTCATTCATTGTTCACTCTTTTCTACTTTGCAGAATTTATTGAAGTTTTCTTTTTTGCCTTTGACCCATTTTTGTGTAGGTTCCATGAATATGTGGGCTTCCCTGGTGGCTCAGATGTAAAGTATCTGTCTGCCAATGCAGGAGATCTGGGTTCAATCCCTGAGTCCTCTGTTCATGGGATTTCCCAGGCAAGAAAACTGGAGTGGGTAATTATTGCCTTCTCCAGGTGATCTTCCCAAACCAGGGATTGAAAACACGTCTCCTGATTGGCAGGTGGATTCTTTACCACTGAGCAACTTGGAAAGCCAAATGAATAAACAACAAATAAACATAAAAACTGCTCTATTTGGCCTTCTAATAATATGCCTGAAAAGAACTTTCCTAAGCTAAATTTCAACCAACATCAAGTGTGAATTGTCCACTCTTATTACATAGTCTCTTTATTACTTCCCGTATTTATCACCCCCCCTTTTCTTATTATTATTTTCCACTAGGGAAATCCCTAATAACATGAAACTAACACTACATAGTACTAAATTTCATCCCACAGTAGTTTTCCTGGAGAGCACAACTTATGACCCATGAGTAAGGGTTTCAAGGAAGAATGCCGTGTTGAATTCTAATAGCTTGGTTTACATACATCTCCTAAATCAGCATGCAATTCTTAGAATCACAGACAATTTCTTCTACTTCTTTTCTAGTTCCATGAAGGATATGACAATGAGGGACTAGAGAAGAGGTAGCTAATAAAAGAGATTTTAATGACCCAGATAACCATGATAGTGTGATCACTCACCTAGAGCCAGACATCCTAGAGTGTGAAGTCAAATGGACCTTTGGAAGGATCACTAAGAACAAAGCTAATGGAGATGATGGAATTCCAGTTGAGCTGTTTCAAATCCTAAAAGATGATGCTGTGAAAGTGCTGCACTCAATATGCCAGCAAATTTGGAAAACTTAGCAATCACCACAGGACTGGAAAAGGTCAGTTTTCATTCCAATCCCAAAGAAAATCAATGCCAAAGAATGTTCAAACTACCACATAATTGCACTCATTTCACATGCTAGCAAAGTAATGCTCAAAATTCTTCAAGCTAGGCTTTAACAGTACATGAACTGAGAAATTCTAAATGTTCAAGCTGGATTTAGAAAAGGCAGAGGAATAAGAAATCAAATTGCCAACATCCATTGCATCATAGAAAAAGCAACAGAGTTGCAGGAAAATATCTATTTCTGCTTTATTGACTATGCCAAAGCCTTTGACTGTGTGGATCACAACCAACTGCAGAAAATTCTTCAAGAGATGGGAATACCATTCACCATACCTGCCACCTGAGACACCTGTATGCAGGTCAAGAAGCAACAGTTCGTACCAGACATGGAACAATAGACTGGTTCGAAATTGGGAAAGGAGTATGTCAAGGCTGTATATTTTTACCCTGCTTATTCAATTTAAATGCAGAGTACATCATGCAGAATGTCAGGCTAGATGAAGCACAAGCTAGAATCGAGACTGCCGGGAGAAATATCAATAACCTCAGATACGCAGATGACACCACCTTTATGGCAGAAAGTGAAGAACTAAAGAGCCTCTTGATGAAAGTTAAAGAGGAGAGTGAAAAATTTGGCTTAAAACTCAACATTCAGAGAACTAAGATCACGGCATCCAGTCCCATCACTTCATGGCAAATAGATGGGGAAACAGTTGAAATAGTGACAGACTTTATTTTGGGGGGCTCCAAAATCAATGCCAATGGTGACTGCAGCCATGAAATTAAAAGACACTTGCTCCTGGAAGAAAAGCTATGATCAACATAGTCAGCATATTAAAAAGCAGAGACATTACTTTGCTGACAAAGGTCCGTCTAGTCAAAGCTATGGTTTTTCCAGTAGCCATGTATGGATGTGAGATTTGGACTATAAAGAAGACTGAGTGCCAAAGAATTGAAGCTTTTGAACTGTGGTGTTGGAGAAGACTCTTGAGAGTCCACTGGACTCCAAAGCGATCAAACAAGTCAATCCTAAAGGAAATCAATCCTGAGTATTCATTGGAAGGACTGATTTTAAAGCTGAAGCTCCAATGCTTTGGCCGCCTGATGTGAAAAGCTGTCTCATTAGAACATACCCTGATGCTGGGAAAGACTGAAGGGAGGAGGAGAAGGGGATGACAAAGGATGAGATGGTTGGATGGCATCACTGACTCAATGGACATGAGTTTGATCAAGTTCAGGGACGTGGTACAGGTCAGGGAAGCCTGGCATGCTGCAATTCACAGGGTTGCAAAGAGCCAGGCATGACTGAGCCACTGAGCAACAACAAAGCTAACAAATATTGATGATCAACTGGCTGACATGAAACTCAAGGTGCAAATACTTCGTAAGAACTTGTTTTAAAATTGTGCTCTAGATTGCAGGTTTACCTTTTTCAGGTTTTGGAAAATTGAAATAAAATCATAATTGTATCTAGCTCCTAGAAGTCATGTCTAAGTTTGATACCACATTCATGGAATTATAAGATTGAACATTCTCAGTAATATCATGTACAGCATGTATCTAACAGTTCCAAGAGGCCAAGAGCAAGCAAGGTCTAGCAATCATTATTATCTACATATTTTAATTACAAGGTACTCAATCCCTTCCTTTTTTAATCATCATATATAAGAGATTTTGTTGTCCTATTCTTGGGTAATATTCATTAGATACACTAAAATCTGTCACCAGGTTCAAATGTCAGCTACTCATCTTTACAACAAATATTTATTAAACAATTACTATGTCCCTGGAACTGTGCTAAGAATGGGGAATATAAATAATAAGATATGATTCATCTAAAGAACTCGACATCTAATAGGGAAAAATAGGATAAACAAATGTATTAAAAACATATGCAAATATATTAAACTAATATATTAAACTCAAGGTCTAATTGAATTTCAACATTGGCCATCATTTGTCACAAGAGCTATTATTTAGAAAGGGCAATTACTGAAGGGAGGTGGTCATGAGAAACAAGCTTAAGGTATGTCTTCTAATTCTTGTTTCTTTTCAACATAGACAAAGTAATGCAACTTGACAGAAGAGTAGTTTGCTTCTTTAAAAAAGACATGAGACAAGTGCTCAGGGCTGGTGCACTGGGAAGACCCAGAGGGATGGGATGGGGAGGGAGGCGGGAGGCGGGTTCAGGATGGGGAACACATGTAGATCCATGGCTGATTCATGTCAGTGTATGGCAAAAACCACTACAATATTGTAAAGCAATTAGCCTCCAACTAACAAAAAAAAATGAAAAAAAAAAGGACATAACAATTTCTAACCTATTTGCTCCACAAGGCAATTTGGTCCTAATATGAAAATATGTAAATAAACATGCTAAATAGTGCAAATGTAAGGTGATAGTATTAAGCCAGTACCTAGAACAATGCCTCATACAGACTAGATTTAACAAATATTTATTAAATTTAATGAGCATCTTGTAACATAACCTATTTGCAAATTTATCATCTTATTGTAATATATTTAATTAAATTTTAAGAACTACTTCATACACAAGAATATGAGTGAATAATAATAATAAAGCATCCATGAAACAATGGAGCTTATGAAAATGAATTGTACCCAGTAACTTTAAAGCTCCTGATGTGGCTATGCTCCCTCTCTCTTCACCCACTCCACTTTTACATTTTGCATTAAATATTCTCTCCTTCTCTTTATAACTTACCATATATGCCCGTACCACTATATACATATAGGTAGATAGATATATGGTTTAGTTTTGCATGCCTCAACCTTTATATAAAGGGAAACATTTTGCATGGATTCTTACATGGCTTGCTCTTTGTTAGGTAAAGCTTTATGATGTGGTATTCACTCATGTTACTACCTGTAGAGTTTCCCTTGTGACTCAGCTGGTAAAGAATCCACCTGCAATGCAGGAGACCTGTGTTCAATCCCTGGGTTGGGAAGATCCCCTGGAGAAGGGAAAGGCTACTGACTCCAGTATTCTGGCCAGAAGAATTCCATGGACTATGGAGTACAATGGGGTCATAAAGAGTCGGACACAACTGAGCGACTTTCACTTTCACTTTCTTTTCATGATAATATGCACTGCTATAACTTATTCATTTTCATTCATTATACTCACATTTCTAATTTTAAGAGGAATAGTTTTAATGACTCAAATGTAAATATAAAGTTCACTATAAAAATTAATAGGAACCCTTTATTAAGTAAAGAAAATTTATTCTCTTTCTAACTTGCTAGAAGTTTCAAATAAACTATATTGAATTCTTCAAAAGTTTTCTATATCCTCTGAGATTAAAATATCTTTTTTTTCTCTTGGGTAAATAACATCTGTAGATATTCTAATGTTGAACTAGCATCACATTCCCAGAATAAATCTAACTTTATTATAATGAGTTTTTTATTGCTTAACAGTCTGCTTACAATTTAAGATTTCTGCATCCTTAGATTGGCATGTGAATTTTCTTCCTTGTCTTAACCATGAACTGTTGGTATTGATTTCACCAGCTTCATTTAGTGAATTGAAAAGCTGATATTTCTTTTGTCGTTCTTAGGAAGTTATATTTACATATACCCAAAAGGATTTTTAGTACTCTTCATAAACATATTTGAGACTAGAGTTTGTTTTGGATAAAGATGTTAACTACTAATTCAGTTCTTTAATGCACATTATCTATTCTTGAGTCAGTTCTGCTAAATTATGTTTTCCCAGGAATTTTTCTAAATTTCATCCAAATTTTCATTTTTATTAAGATAAAATTCTTCATATACTTATAGTTATGTTATATCCATATATAACATCCATCCAGAATGTTAGGTCCATGAATCAAGGTAAATTAGAAGTGGTCAAACAGGAGATAGCATGAGTGAACATTGACATTTTAGAAATCAGTGAACTAAAATGGGCTGAAATGGGCGAATTTAATTCAGATGACAATTACGTCTACTACAATGGGCAAGGATCCATTAGAAGAAATGGAACAGTCATCCTAGTCAACAAGGAGTGCAAAATGCAGTACTTAGGAGGTGCAGTCTCAAAAACTACAGAGTGAGTTTCCAAGGCAAATCATTCAATATCACAATAATCCAAGTCTATGCCCCAACCACTAATGCTGAAGAAACTGAAGTTGAATGGTTCTATGATGACCTACAAGACTTTCTAGAACTAGCAACAAGAAATAAGTCCTTTTCATCACAAGGGACAGAAATGCTAAATTAGGAAGTCAAGAGATACCTGGAGTAACAGGCAAGTTTGGAGTACAAAATGAAGCAGGGCTAAGGCTAACAATTTTGCGAAGAGAATGCACTGGACATAGCAAACACCCATTTCCAACAACACAAGAGACAACTCTGCACATGGACATAACCAGATGGTCAATAACGAAATCAGATTGATTATATTCTTTGCAGCCGAAGATGGAGAAGCTCTATATGGTCAGAGAAATAAGACCAGGAGCTGACTGTGGTTCAGATCATGAACTCTCATTGTAAAACTGAGACTTAAATTGAAGAAAGGAGGGAAAGCCACTAGACCATTCAGGTATGACCTAAATCAAATCCCTTTCAATTATACAGTGGAAATGAAAAATAGATTCAAGGGATTAGATCTGATAGAGTGCCTGAAAAACTATGGACAGAGGTTCATAACATTGTACAGAAGGCAATGATCAAAACCATCCCCAAGAAACAGAAATGGAAAAAGGCCAAATGGTTGTCTGGGGAGGTCTTACAAATAGCTGAGAAAAGAAGAGAAGTGAAAGCCAAAGGAGAAAAGGAAAGATACACTCTTTTGAATGCAGAGTTCCAAAGAATAGCAAGGAGAGATAAGAAAGCCTTCCTAAATAAGCAGTGCAAAGAAAGAGAGGAAAACAATAGAATGGAAAAGCCTAGAAATCTCTTTAAGAAAATTAGAGATATCAAGGGAACACTTCATGCAAAGATGGGCATAATAAAGTACAGATAAGGTATGGATCTAACAGAAGAAAAAGAGATTAAGAGGTGGCAAGAATACACAGAAGAGCTGTACAAAAAAGATCTTAATGACCCAGATAAACATGATAGTGTGATTACTCACCTAGAGTGGGACATCCTGGAGTGCAAAGTCAAGTAGGCCTTAGGAAGCATCACTATGAACAAAGTTAGTGGAGGTGATCGAATACCAGCTGAGCTATTTCAAATCCTTAAAAATGATGCTGTGATTTTTCACCATTGAGGGTGATGCTTGCTGTGGGTTTGTCATATATAGCTTTTATTATGTTGAGGTATGTTCCTTCTATTCCTGCTTTTTGGAGAGTTTTAATCATAAATGAGTGTTGAATTTTGTCAAAGGCTTTCTCTGCATCTATTGAGATAATCATATGGTTTTTATCTTTCAATTTGTTAATGTGGTGTATTACATTGATTGATTTGCGGATATTAAAGAATCCTTGCATTCCTGGGATAAAGCCCACTTGGTCATGGTGTATGATTTTTTTAATATGTTGTTGGATTCTGTTTGCTAGAATTTTGTTAAGATTTTTTTGCATCTATTGTTCATTCAGTGATATGGCCTGTATAGTTTTTCTTTTTTGTTGGCATTTCTTTGTCTTGGTTTGGAATTAGGGTGATGGTGGCTCATAGAATGAGTTTGGAAGCTTACCGTCATCTGCAATTGAACAAGACAAGGGTGCCCACTCTCACCACTACTATTCAACATAGTTTTGGAAGTTTTGGCCACAGCAATTAGAGCAGAAAAAGAAGTAAAAGGAATCCAGATAGGAAAAGAAGAAGTGAAACTCTCACTGTTTGCAGATGACATGATCCTCTACATAGAAAACCCTAAAGACTCTACCAGAAAATTACTAGAGCTAATCAACGAATATAGTAAAGTTGCAGGATATAAAATTAACACACAGAAATCCCTTGCACTCCTATACACTAACAATGAGAAAACAGAAAGAGAAATTAAGGAAACAATACCATTCACCATGGCAACAAAAAGAATAAAATACTTAGGAGTATATCTACCTAAAGAAACAAAAGACCTATACATAGAAAACTATAAAACACTGATGAAAGAAATCAAAGAGGACACAAACAGATGGAGAAACATACCGTGTTCATGGATTGGAAGAATCAATATTGTCAAATGGCTATTCTACCCAAAGCAATCTATAGATTCAATGCAATCCCTATCAAGCTACCAATGGTATTTTTCACAGAACTAGAACAAATAATTTCACAATTTGTATGGAAATACAAAAAAACCTCGAATAGCCAAAGTAATCTTGAGAAAGAAGAATGGAACTGGAGGAATCAATCTGCCTGACTTCAGACTTTACTACTACAAAGCCACAGTCATCAAGACAGTATGGTACTGGCACAAAGACAGAAATATAGATCAATGGAACAGAATAGAAAGCCCAGAGATAAATCCACGAACCTATGGACACCTTATCTTTGACAAAGGAGGCAAGGATATACAATGGAAAAAAGACAACCTCTTTAACAAGTGGTGCTGGGAAAACTGGTCAACCACTTGTAAAAGAATGAAACTAGAACACTTTCTAACACCATACACAAAAATAAACTCAAAATGGATTAAAGATCTAAATGTAAGACCAGAAACTATAAAACTCCTAGAGGAGAACATAGGCAAAACACTCTCCGACATAAATCACAGCAAGATCCTCTATGACCCACCTCCCAGAATATTGGAAATAAAAGCAAAAATAAACAAATGGGACCTAATGAAACTTAAAAGCTTTTGCACTACAAAGGAAACTATAAGTAAGGTGAAAAGACAGCCTTCAGATTGGGAGAAAATAATAGCAAATGAAGAAACAGACAAAGGATTAATCTCAAAAATATACAAGCAACTCCTGCAGCTCAATTCCAGAAAAATAAATGACCCAATCAAAAAATGGGCCAAAGAACTAAACAGACATTTCTCCAAAGAAGACATACAGATGGCTAACAAACACATGAAAAGATGCTCAACATCACTCATTATTAGAGAAATGCAAATCAAAACCACAATGAGGTACCATTACACGCCAGTCAGGATGGCTGCTATCCAAAAGTCTACAAGCAATAAATGCTGGAGAGGGTGTGGAGAAAAGGGAACCCTCTTACACTGTTGGTGGGAATGCAAACTAGTACAGCCGCTATGGAAAACAGTGTGGAGATTTCTTAAAAAACTGGAAATAGAACTGCCATATGACCCAGCAATCCCACTTCTGGGCATACACACTGAGGAAACCAGATCTGAAAGAGACACGTGCACCCCAATGTTCATCGCAGCACTGTTTATAATAGCCAGGACATGGAAGCAACCTAGATGCCCATCAGCAGATGAATGGATAAGGAAGCTGTGGTACATATACACCATGGAATATTACTCAGCCGTTAAAAAGAATTCATTTGAACCAGTCCTAATGAGATGGATGAAGCTGGAGCCCATTATACAGAGTGAAGTAAGCCAGAAAGATAAAGAACATTATAGCATACTAACACATATATATGGTATTTAGAAAGGTGATAACGATAACCCTATATGCAAAACAGAAAAAGAGACACAGAAATACAGAACAGAGTTTTGAACTCTGTGGGAGAATGTGAGGGTGGGATATTTCAAAAGAACAGCATGTATACTATCTATGGTGAAACAGATCACCAGCCCAGGTGGGATGCATGAGACAAGTGCTCCGGCCTGGTGCACTGGGAAGACCCAGAGGAATCGGGTGGAGAGGGAGGTGGGAGGGGGGATCGGGATTGGGAATACATGTAAATCCATGGCTGATTCATATCAATGTATGACAAAACCCACTGGAAAAAAAAAATAATAATTAAAAAAAAAAATGATGCTGTGAAAGTGTTGCACTCAATATGCCAGCAAATTTGGATAACTCAGCAGTGGCCACAGGACTGGAAAAGGTTAGTTTTCCTTCCAATCCAAAAGAAAGGCAATGCCAACAAATGTTCCAACTACCACACAATTACACTCATCTCACACACTAGCAAAGTAATGCTCAAAAATTCTCCAAGCTAGGATTCAACGATACATGAACCGAGAACTTCCAGATGTTCAAGTTGGATTTAGAAAAGGCAGAATAAAAGATCAAATTGCCAATATCCATGGGATCATGAGAAAAGCAAAAGAATTTCAGAAAAACATCTACTTCTGCTTCATTGACTATCCTAAAGCCTTTGAATGTGTGGATCACCACCAAACGGTGGAAAATTCTTCAAGAGATGGGAATACTAGACAACCTGACTGCCTCCTGAGAAATCTGTATGTAAGTTAAGAAGCAGATGTTAGTACCAGACATGGAACAATGGACTGGTTTCAGATTGGGAAAGGAGTACATCAAGGATGTATATTGTCACTCTGCATCATGTGAAATGCTGGTTTGGATGAAACAGAAGCTGGAATCAAGATTGCAGGGAGAAATATCAATAACTTCAGATATGCAGATGACATTACCCTTATGGCAAAAAGCAAAGAGGAACTAAAGAGCCTCTTGATGAAAGTGAAAGAGGAGAGTGAGAAAGCTGGCTTAAAACTCAACATTCAGAAAACGAAGATCATGACATCGGTACCACCACTTCATGGCAAATAGATGGGGAAACAGTGGAAACAGTGAGAGACTATATTCTTGGGCTCCAAAATCACTGCAGATGGTGACTGCAGCCATGAAATTAAAAGACGCTTGTTCCTTGGAAGAAATGCTATGACCAACCTAGATAGTTCTTAAAAAGCAGAGACATTACTTTGCCAACAAAGATCCATCTAGTCACATCTATGGTTTTTGCAGGTGTCATGTATGGTGAGAGTTGGACCATAAAGAAAGCTGAGCACTGAATAATTGATGCTTTTGAACTGTGCTGTTGGAGAGGACTCTTGAGAGTCCCTTGGACTGCAAGGAGATCCAACCAGTCCATCCTAAAGGAGATCAGTCCTGAATATTCATTGTAAGGACTGATGCTGAAGCTGAAGCTCCAATACTTTGGCCCAATGCCAAAGACCCCGATTCTGGAAAAGATCAAAGGCAGGTGGAAAAAGGAATGACAGAGGCTGAGATGGCTCGATAGCATCACCAATCTGATGGGCCTGAGTTTGTGTAAGCTCTGGGAGTTGGTGATGGACAGGGAAGTTTGCCTTGACAGTCCATGGGGTCACTGAGAGTTGGACACGACTGAGCAACTGAACTGAACTGAATCCTTCTTCCTAATATATCTCACCAGCAAGTCATCAATTTTATTAGTCTTTCCAAATAACATGCTTTTGTCTGTGTTGACCCTCACTATAGAATCTTTCTTTTGCTTGTGATGAAATCAATTTATATTCATATATTCTATTCCTTTTAGGTTTCTTTACTGTTCTCTTGCAAGCTCAAATTGGAAACAGTTCATTAATGATATACTCTGCATATAAGTTGAATAAACAGGGAGACAATATACAGTTTTGTCATACTCCTGTTTGATCTAATCTGTGCTAAACTCCATCTATTGATTTTTTCCCCATCCAATTGCATTATTCAGCTCTATGATTTGCTTATTTTTTCATCATTTTCTCTTTGTTAAAATTCTTACTTTGTTCATAAGTTGCTCTGCTAATCTCACTGAGCACCTTCCTAATCATTATTTTGGATTATCTGTTTGATATATCACAAATCTTTATTTCACTATAGTCCACTGCTGGAGAGTTTGTTCTTTTGTTTGGAACATAGTTCCTTGGTTTTTTTTTTTTTTTCCCTTAACTATTTCTATTGATTTCTATGAATTAGATAAAAGAGCCACCTCTCTAAGCTGAGGGACTGGTCTAAAGTTAAGAGATGAACCCCAATAATCAGCCCATCCAGCTAATCTGGATGCTTCTCAAATTTCTGTGCTAGTCTAACTGGAAAAGCTGGGATGCTAGCTCTGTCATCAAACCCCTACCAGGAAGAAAGTAGTAGCTGGGCTTTATCGCTGGCACCAGCCTGGGAAAGGAGTTGTGGAAAGAGGGTTTAGGACTCATTCAAAACTGTCACTTTGTTCTCTGTGGACCCCAAGAAACTAGAGAATATATGGCTGCATTGGCTCCCAGAGGCAGGCAAGTGAGAAACTAGATCTTCAGCCAGTAGTCAGAAAAGTCTACTATACTAGATGTGTAGTCCAACTCCTTTCAGGAAGAAAATGGTGACTTGGTTTATTTCACTGGAGTAAGCCAGAAGAAAAGCCATGGAAAGTGCCCACACACAGGTTCAAAGTCCTAGGAGACTAGTGATTGCCTGTCTCATCAGTTCCCAAAGACAGCTGAGTTAGAATCCAGAATCTAGTCAGCAACTAGAAAAGTCATGTGCATTCTAATCCCTTCCAAGAAGAACTGGAAGCTGGGCTTTATTGCCTGCTCATTCTAAACTGAGTCAGTGGGGAGAGCTACATGAATTATTTGAGAACTACCTTTTTGTTCTTTATGGCCCCAAAGGTCTAGCAAACACTGGGCTCCATCAGCTGCCAAACACAGACAAGCTAGTAGACAGTCCCTTTGATAACAGCCAGAAAAGTTGGAGTGCTAGATATGTGGCAAAATCTTTTGTCCTCAAGGAGAAGCTGAGAGATTCCTCTCAACTGTATGAGGTTGTGTTAAGAATGGAGTTTATGATGAGAGTGTGTTTCAGTTTTTCCTGACTCTTTTGAGGTGGGCATTTTCATAGTTGACCAACATGCAGGAATCTCTCAACTATTTTCTGGATTTCTCTCAGAGGCAACTGATAGATATGTAGTTGTTTACTCAGTGTGTTTATGGCTAGAGGGAAAAGTCAGGAGCCTCCTATTCTGCAATCTTGCTGTTGGTGGTGATGGTTTAATCATACAGTCATGTCCTACTCTTTGCAACCCCATGGACTGTAGCCCGCCAGAATCCTCTGTCCATGGGATTGGGTGGAGTGGGTTGCTACTGCAAGAAAGTTGGAATGGGTTGCCATTTCCTGCTCCAGGGCAATTTTGCTGAGAATAAAGCTAACCCTATTTTCTTTTTAAAATATTCTTTTTGCATTTGGTGTTCTTCAGTTTCATTACAATATGTATAAATATGGATTTCTTTCTATATATCTTGCCTGGAAATCATTGGAATTTTTAACTATGGATTTTGTTGTCTTCCATTAGTTCTAGGAAATTCTTAGGATTTGTTTTATACTTTTCTTCTTCTGTATCTCATATCAGATTATTTTAGATCTTGTCACACTATCCTCCATCTTAACTGTTTTCTTTAAATACCTTATTTTGTGTCTCTGTGGTGTATTGCAAATAGCTTCAAATACATCTTTCAGATCATTAATTTGCTATCTAATCTCTTATTTTGCCTAACTATTGAATTTTTCACGATATGTTTGTCATTTTAGGTAGTTCTGCCTGATCAATTTTGATAGACTTTAGTTTCTTCATTATACTCCTCATACTGTACTGAGTAAATGAGAAAATAATATTTATTAAGCATACTAATTTACATTTATTATCTTACTATTTCAGCATCTGCAGTGTTTTCAGATCTGATTCTGCAGTTTGCTATTTCTACAAAATTTCATTCATGTATCTTGTTTATTTGTGTGTCTTGTGACAATTTATTTTCCTTGAACTTGGATGAGAATATTTTGTGGACTGAGAGTATGGTGCAGAGAGAATTTGAGCTTACTTCTGACAGTTACTTCCATGTATTACCAAAACAGGATCCTTTACATTTTCAGCTGGTTTTAGAGGCTACGGATAATATAACTTTTGACTCAAAGTCCAGATAAGAATAGACCTAGAAAATTTCCAAGACATTTTGTATTTTTTCTTTTTTTGAACCACCTAGGGCCAAATTAAGCCAGTCAAGCTTTCCTACTACCTCCTGCTGTAGAGGCTAGTGTTGTTGTTTATCCAGTGAGGTGGTCAAATAAAAGGATTCTCGGATTCTTGAAAGGGTCTCATGTGCCTTTTCAGCTAACAGGCTTTGTCTTTTGTCCTCAGTTCATGATCTTTCAAAATCCAAGTTACAGGCAATAATGCAAAAGAAATTCCCTGTATTGCATATCACAATGCAGGTGCTGGCTTGCTAGTTTGGATTTGTGCTCTTAGCACCTGGCTGGCCCCAGGAAATTTCCCTAATTCACCCATCAGATTATCCACATAGTTAAGTATGTTTTATCCATTAATTTTAGTTCTTCTAGTTCACCATATCCCTAAAACTCAAATGATGTTTTCATATTAAATTGCTTCTAGATATTACTGATGCCTATTTTTCTTTAGCTCCTAAATACTAATTTGATTAATAGAGGTCCTGTTTTCTCTCTCAGATAAAAATATAAGAATACAAGATCTACATATCTCAGAATTATTACTCTTAGTAAAAGGCAGCATAGCTTGGCAGTTACATGGAACATAAACTAAGGCAAGAAAGCTACTGGGAAAATATTTTTTTCTCTTTGGGCTCTCTTATGACAGAAAGGAATGTGAGCAGCATATCATTCAGATATTTTTCCCTATGGTTTTCTTCATTATAAATTTTCAGCCCAGTTAAAAGTTAGGCAAAATAAAGTACATACTCCAACAACATACATTACAAGTTGGAGAAAAGTGCAAAAATGGGGATAAGGAGAAAATGCTTCTCATTCCAATATTGCAAAATGACAGGCACCATTTCTATACTCATTATTTCCTTCATTCTTTCATTGATATTTACCTAACATTTACTATGTATACAGCATTGTTCCAGGTGTTGGGGATACAGCACTGAATAAAGGAATATATGAATGATGACACATAAATGAATACATAGAAAAAAGATAAGAATACAAATGGTGACAGCTCTTGAAAATGACACAATACTACAAAACTCCTTTGTTATTATCATCTTTATCACAAGAGAATCTGGATAATTCTGTGGATTATGATTATAAAAGTTGTGTTTTCCTTACACACAAGAGCAAATACACCTTAGTAGACTTGAAGTTTCAAAGCAATTTCCACTGGCAAAGTTTCTGACTTAAAATATATTCAAAATTCTGTTAATCTACAATTGGACCCTTCTCAATTCTCATTCAGTCATAAATGCAGAAATAACACTCTATAATTCACATTAGCTTTTCCAATAAATTAATCGGTTTAGCTGAGACAGTGTTCTAATTCAGCTTCTACTTTCTCCAACAGTAAATCTCAGGTTTCATTTCCGCAACCAGCTATGGACCAGAATGAAAGATTTAACGAAGCTTCAGCTTGGTAGTTGTTGAGTAAGCACTCTGATACATTTCTACACTATAAACATTAATGAGACTTACTCCCAACAGAGTATTTACTACATCAATTTATTTCATAGTATTATGTTTGCAGAAGCAAGATAGAGCAAAGGTTGTTTTGGATCCTTTACCAATACCACTTCCTGTAAATAAAGAAAAGTGCAACCATTTAATTTACGAAATCATTTTAAAAGGCTAAATGCTCAATAAATTCTGCTTTATCTAGTTCAGACAGCCTCAGAAGCTATTTATAACTTGGGTATAAAATGTATATGAAATTGAAGCATTTTTATACCAGCTTTCTGTCCCTAACTTTGGCTGGAACTGAATTTCAAAGGTTGTTGAGACAGTATTGGGATTTCTGGGCAATATATTTGAAATTCCATCCTGTCCTGATAAGGGAGTCAGCCACTTATCTTATGAAAGGGAAGTCTCTATTACTATGTGTATGCCCACTCTCATCCAAGCTACACAAACACACACACACACACACACACATTACTTTTTCCTTCTCTCCAACCACTGCCATTTCTTGCCTATCACTTTCAACTAAAGCAAGAAAAGAGAAGCACCTGAACGAAGACAACTTCAAAATCTTCTGCCTTCTTCTATAACCCTAATATAGAAAAAAGTATCTGGGATAACCTGGACCTCTTACACAAGCATCCCCTGACACAATTCTGCTTAGTACTATGAAAAATGTGATACACAATCCTATCTGTCCACTCTTGCAAATTTCACCTCACCATTCTAGTCACTCCCCATATACAGACTATTTCTACTTAAGTAACATGGGTACCCAGAAAATAAATTTTCAATAAAAAGTTATGCCATCTTTGGGGCTAAGTTAAATTTATAATTTTTCTGATGGCTCCAATAAACTAAGAATTGTAGGATAAATTTTGTTGAATTTTAATTAAGCACATTAATCTCTACCTGTGAGAATTCAGTATAACACAGAAGTTAGAAATATCTTCCAAAGTCAGACAGACTAGATCCTGATTACTACTACTCACTAGCCTTCTGATTTGGAAAAAATTAATATAAATCTGTTTTATTTTCTGTAAAACAACAACAACAACAAAAACCCACTTCTATGGTTTGTTGTTATTTAGTGGGTAAGTTGAGTCCAACCCTTTGCAACCCCATAGACTATAGCCCACCAGCTCCTCTGTTCATGGGATTTTCCAGGCAAGAACACTGAAATGGGTTGCCATATCCTTCCCCAGGAGATCTTCCAGACCTAGAGAGTGAACCCTACATTCTACACGTCTCCTACAATGCAGGAAGATTCTTTACCACTAAGCCACCTGGGAAGCCCCCCACTTATATGGACACTTGTAACAAGTGATAAATTTATCTTAGATGTTTAGCTATCAAAAATGCTACATATTGTTATATGGGGGATCTAATGTTCTGCTAGTATCACTGGTATAAAATTAGTTAAAAACATAACCTTGCCTACAGGGTATTTTTCAATCTTACTGTGAAGAAAAAACACTCATCTAATAGACAAGTTTACCAAGTACTCATTACACAGGGCAAACATTTAGATGATTGGATATTATTAAAGAATCATCACTATTTTTCCACCTTATCTAGACACACAGGTCCTAAAATTTTCACACAAATGCTAATAATTGGGAACTTAATAGATTTTTTTCATTGATGCCAATAATTAGGAATTTAATAATATTAGATTAGAAATGAAAATGTCTGTTTAAGATGTGTGACTAAAGTAAAAGCATATGGAAAGGTTATTTTAAACTTAAATGAATTATATATCTAATAAGTTTACTGTGAAAGTAATAATGTTAAGAGCAACACAAGAATTATAGGCTATGTGCTTTTTTTTAAGTTATCAGTAAAACTTTAGTCATTTTAACTGTGCTTTTTTTTCATTATGGAAGTATCTGCTTCCAAATAGTCCCCTCCACCACTAATAATGAAAGCTAAAATCTACTGAGAACTTATTATATGCCAGTCACTGCTGTGATCATTTTTACATGTATTATTATTCACTGAGTCAGACAACACTAAGATATAGGTCCTATTATTATTATTCTCAATTTATAGGTGAGAAAATTAGAAAATTAAGAGTTGAATAAAATAGCTTACTTAAGATTGCATGGGCAGTAACCACCACAGCTGAAATAGGAACCCAGACATTTGGTCTCCTGAACTCTTATCTTTAAGCATTATA
Source organism: Cervus canadensis (assembly GCF_019320065.1). Classification (NCBI taxonomy): domain Eukaryota; kingdom Metazoa; phylum Chordata; class Mammalia; order Artiodactyla; family Cervidae; genus Cervus; species Cervus canadensis. Next base: position 69,766,969 of record NC_057393.1, on the reverse strand, counting down.
TAGAACTGTCTTCCATTACACAAGTACATATCTGACTTGGATAACCAATGATCTTTAACATTATACTGGAACGTCTGAGAAATATCTCAGCTCAACATTTTGAAAACTAAGTTGCTGATCTTCCTCTCAAAACTGACTTCACCCATGTCTTCCCCATCATAATCGATAAAAACTCATCCAATTGCTCAAGCCAAAAAACAAACAACAACAACGAAAACCTCATAATTATCTGTGGGAGGAACAGAGATGTACTGCCCATGTCTCCCTTCCAGGTAGGACTTGCTGCCTAGCTGTGGAGACTGGGACCAGCAAATGTCCCTGGCTGTCAGTTCCTTCAGGATCTGCCTCAGCTATAGAGAGGTTATCCCCATTCCCACGTCTGCAGGTCAAACCCTTTTCAGGGCAGGGTGACCTGCCTCCAGTGACTGAAAGAGGCCTGACTATTTTTGCCCGACAAGATACACTTGAGGTTAAGACTCTCGCCAGAGCTCCCTGCTCACTGGTTCAGCTTTGGAGGTCCAGCTCACAGGTAGACTTCATCCTCTACTCAGTCCTGCTCCCTTCCTCTTCCTTCCTAGACGTTAATTCCTAATAACATGCTGTATCCCAAACTCTGTCTAGTGTGTGCTTCTAGAGGATCTAAACTGCAACATCAGCCATGACTCTTCCCTTTCTTTCACACCCTACAACTAACTTGAACTGTCAAATCCAGCTGGCTCTTCTTGCAAAATTTAGCCTCAATATTCACTAGCCACCCTAGCCCAGACTAAAATGTAAAGAGGTCATGAGAGCAGTGCTCAATTATACCCCAAACAGAAAGAACAGTTCAATAATAAGTATTCTTGGAATGAATAAATTCTATATTTCATAGATTGATCTGTGTAAAATAAAGTCATGTCAATCTAATTAACAATCACAATTTAAATTCATTGACGTCCTTGGAAGAGATGTAAAGGATCAGAAGTCTACAGATAGAATGTGGTTGTTGTTCAGTCACTCAGTCGTGTCACCTCTTTTGCGACCCCGTGGACTGTAATCCTCCAGGCTCTTCTGTCCAGGGAGTTTCCCAAGCAAGAATACTGGAATGGGTTGGCATTTCCTACTTCAGAAGATCTTCTCGACCCAGGGACTGAACCCATGTCTCCTGCATTGCAGGCAGATTCTTTACCACTGAGCCACCCAGGAAACCCACTGGTAGAATGCTGCTGCTGCTGCTGCTAAGTCGCTTCAGTCGTGTCCGACTCTGTGCGACCCCATAGATGGCAGCCCACCAGGCTCCTCTGTCCCTGGGATTCTCCAGGCAAGAATACTGGAGTGGGTTGCCATTTCCTTCTCCAATGCATGCATGCTTGCTAAGTCACTTCAGTCATGTCTGACTCTGTGAGACCCCATAGATGGCAGCCCACCAAGCTCCTCAGTCCACAGGATTCTCTAGGCAAGAATACTGGAGTGGGTTGCCATTTCCTTCTCCTCACTGGTAGAATATCTACCTGCTAATAAGTTCACTGGAAAACACACACAATGATTGAGACTGAGTAGGATTTTTATTTACTCATACTCTGAACTCCAACCCAAGCATCTTAAAACACACACATTTAATTATTTTCATACTGGTATATCAAATCACATTTTAATTTTCCCTCAACTTACCTCAAGCTCATCAAGGGCACTTCCCAGGGTTGGTGCCTGAGGCTCTGGTGGGGCTAACATGTTCTGGATGCCCTGTGAAGCATTTGAAATTACATTGAGGGCATTCTGAATTTCTCCACAAACTGTGTCTTTGCTAGCTTTAAGGGATGCAACGTCAGAATGTTCCAAACAAGCTGAACAAATTGAATGCAGTATGGGGGAGTTCTCCTTCAATGAGGCCCGGGCACCTGCAATTTCATCCCTCTGATTTGGAGATTTTAGGTCCTGAGGAGAGAAATAAAAAGAGAGGTTATGGAAGAAAGATTTATACAAAGAAGCTCCATTTTTCTGCCAATACAAACAAAAAGATAATAGATACTAGGAAGTCATAACTATAAGTTAAACTTAAGGGCATAAATTATTTCTACACTCTTGATTATATTAAAAGTTCTATAATGCTTACCAATTAGAAAATAAAGAACACAATGGTACAGATGTGCAATAACTTTGTGTCAGCCATATACTTATGTCAGAATACTCTGGCCTTCACATTATTAACTGAATTATAAGAGGGCTTCAATTCCAAGGATGCTAATTACCTATTTGCCTACACATGATACTTCCATTTAATCTTTTTGTTAAAACTAAACCAGTTAAGAATACTAAATTAAACCTCCCGTCATTCAGCTATCATTCATTCTTTTTCAGAAATACTTGCTAATAAATTAATCTTGGATCTTTCTTTCTTCAACATTTATTCAACATATAGTTATTGAGCATTTAGTATATGCTAGCCCTTGGGGCTTCCCTGGTAGCTCAGACGGTAAAGCATCTGCCTACAATGCGGGAGACCCGGGTTCGATCCCTGGGTTGGGAAGATCCCCTGGAGAAGGAAATGGCAACCCACTCCAATATTCATGCTTGGAAAATCCCATGGACCGAGGAGCCTGGGGGGCTACAGTCCATGGGGTCACAAAGAGTCAGACACGACTGAGCGACTTCAGCTCAGCCCAGCCCTTGTGCTTAGATGTCAAGTGCACAGAAGGGAACAATCCTACAGGGACCTTGTTCTCCTGAGGCTTATATTCTTGTTTGAGGGAAAGGAGACCAAAAGCAAATGGTAAACATAAGACAATCTCAGGTAACGATAAATTCCATCAAGAAAACACAAAAGTGAGTGTCAGCAACTGACAAGAAGAGAAGCTAGTTTAGCTTGGGTGGTCAGAGGAGATAATTCCTCAGAGATGACATTTGCAATAAATATAAATAAAAAGCATTTCAAACAGTGGGAGGATCGGAAAGAGAAAGTCCTATGTAAGTGATAGTGGATCAAAACCAACTCAAATCTACAGGAAAAATCCCTGGCAAGTACTATCTTAGCCAAGAGATGAACGTTGACCTCAAATGATCTCACAAGGATATCGAGTGATTCTTGATATGTTATGACAAGATGACTACTTCACCTGCCCGGAATTCTCTCCAAAGCCCATAGTCTCAATCTAGTCATGAAAAAACAACAACAAACAAAACCAAATTGGGGAAAATCCTGCATGATATCTGGACAGTATTCCTGATTAAGGTCCCAGAAAACAAAGAGACTGACTGAGGAACTATCACAGAGCAGAGAAAACTGGAGAGACATGACAAGTAAATGCAACACAGAACCCTGGATCAGATCTCGGAACAGAAGGAAGACATTAAGGGAAAAAGTGATGAATTCCAAATAAAGTCCAGAGTTTAGTTAACAGTAATTCATCAATGTTTGCTCATTGTGGCAAATGTAAGACATTAACAGTGCAGGAAATCAGAAGAGTAGATCAGAAATTTCTGTAGTATCTTTGCAACTTTCCCAGAAATCTAAAATTATTAATATAAAATAAAAAGTGTACTTTAAAGAAAACTAACTCAAGTGAACTGAACAATAATTTATGCATTCCACACATAATATCTCATGTAATACTTATAAAAACTCATGGTACCTATTATTCCTCTTTTTAAAGATGAGAAAACTGGCTTCCTGCAAGAGTGACATCTCCAGGATCTTACGCATTAACTTTCCACGATTTGTTGCACAGTGATTTGTATTTATTGCCTGAAATGTAGTAATACCTTTAAAAAGTTTGGAAACTCAGAATTAGGGGTAGAAAAAATCATAAATTATACATTTAATTTTTATCTGACATACCCCCAAATTTTATCTTTCAGAAAGTTAGGTATGGTATGGGTTCCTGCGCCAACTGACTGAGCTAAATGTAGAATTTCTTGCATTGTAACACCAGTCAGTGTGACTGCTAAGACATGATCTTAACAGCTTCTTGCAGGGAAAGGATTTCTCTCATTTGCTATTATACAAGGATGAGGATTGTGTTTTTTTGCTTTTTTTTCCCCCAATTATTTTTATTAGTTGGAGGCTAGTTACTTTACAATATTGTAGTGGTTTTTGCCATACATTGACATGAATCAGCCATGGATTTACATGTGTTCCCCATTCTGAGCCCCCCTCCCACCTCCCTCCCCATCCCATCCCTCTGGGTCATCCCAGTGCACCAGCCCCGAGCACTTGTCTCATGCATCCAACCTGGGCTGGTGACCTATTTCACACTTGATAATATACATGTTTCGATGCTGTTCTCTCAGATCATCCCACCCTCACCTTCTCCCATAGAGTCCAAAAGTCTGTTCTATACATCTGTGTCTCTTTTTCTGTCTAGGATATAAGTTATCGTTACCATCTGTCTAAATTCCATATATATGCATTAGTATACTGTATTGGTGTTTATCTTTCTGGCTTACTTCACTCTGTATTTTATCTCCAGTTTTATCCATCTCATTAGAACTGATTCAAATGAATTATTTTTAATGGCTGAGCAATATTCCATTGTGTATATGTACCACAGCTTTCTTATCCATTCATCTGGAGATGAGCATCTAGGTTGCTTCCATGTCCTGGCTATTATAAACAGTGCTGCGATGAACATTGGGGTACACGTGTCTCTTTCAGATCTGGTTTCCTCAGTGTGTATGCCCAGGAGTGGGATTGCTGGGTCATATGTATTATACAATGACTTACAGTTTATAAAGTGTTTCTGGAGAGTATCTCACTGACCATCACAACACCCCTTGAGGCAGTTAGGCTGGTGTTATCAGCCCCATTTTAACTAAATAGATATTTAGTATTGGGAGATTAAAAAGCTGGCAGAAGAACTGAGATGTAAACTTAAAATCTGATTGCAAATCCCATGACTAATTCACAAGACTCCTCTACCTTGGTATAATGCTGCCTGAGGCTAATAAATGGCTGCACTACTATATTTTCAGCTCCTTCTTTTCTCAAAATAAAGGCTGTCTGCTACTTCAGGTGGGCTTTGAGAGAGAGTAAACTTTTTACAAGATGCAGGGAGGACAGTTAGAAGTAGCTGTCAACTCACTGTTCATACTCATTAATTACCCCAGAAAAGACACTGCATGATTTTCTTGACTTGCTATGATTTCCCCTCTAGATTTCTGGTCTGGGTTCTAGTTTCAGCTCTGTCATTAGTACTAAGCTGGGCAAGTCTACTTATCAATGTCTGTGCTTACATCTGTAAAAATAAGGATAACTGTACTCCTGCCAACCTGGTAAGGGGATTCAGTAAGTATCAGAATTGGAATATGCTTGTAAAGTAGTAGGGAATTACAGAAAAAGTTCAGAAATATTTTATTCCTAAAATTTATCAAACTTGGGGCACTGTATTTGTTCTGTAATAGTCTTAGTGATTTTCATATTCCCAACAGTTTTGTACAACTGTGTGTGTGTGTGTGTGTATGTGTGTGCGCGCGCACATGCGCTCAGTCATTCAGTCATGTCCAGTTCTTTGAGACCCCAAGAACTGTAGCCTGCCAGGTCCCTCTATCCAAGGAGTTTTCCAGGCAAGAATACTGGAGTAGATTGCCATTTCCTACTCCAGGGACTCTTCCCAACCCAAGGATCAAATCCACATCTCTTGTTTCTCCTACATTAGCAGGTGGATTCTTTATCTACATTTATCTCAATGTGACTTAGAGGAAAAATAATTTAATGTTTAAAAAGGATGTACACTCCTACAAAGAATAATGACACCGTGTATAAATATTCAGAAAGAACTGAAGAAAATTCTCTGCATATTACAGTATAGCTATAACTATATAACTTCTTCTGAAATGACCTGCACATTATACTTCTCTATTTAGAATGACAAGGTCAATGTTTATGTAGTTTCTGGGAGATGAAAGTCGGTGAACATGTATTATTACAAAGAAGGATAAAGTTAAAACATTATTCCTTTTACTCTGTTAGTAGCTATATATATATATATATATATTACTGTTAATTTTGTTGACTTTTATGCTCTAGGAACTTTGAAGTTTTAAAAATTGTAATATATTTTGGCTTTTGAGCCTATGCCTTGTTATCTCTGCCCAAAGCAATTACAGAATTCTTAATGCGCACTGATAGCCTAAATGGCAAGCCAACAAAGCTTGTTAGAAAAGTTCAGTGAATGTAACAAAAATACCATATTATGGCAGCAGGTGGAAAAAGAAGGCAGTTTATAGAGTTTAGGAATAAAAAATTGAGAAGACAAGGTTATTTCTCCTAAAAGACACCCCAAAGGATAAATTTAATGTACTAAATAAGCACACAAATAAAAGGACAGCTAATGAATGTCACATTTCTAAACAAAAGTTGTGGCTCTTTTGTTTTAGCAATCATACCAAAGGTCCATAAGTTTTCTATTTATACTTAATTTTTTTTCAGATTTATTTTTTTTCCATTTATTTTTATTGGTTATTATTAAATTTAAAACCAGGTCAAAATAGGAATTAAATGGTAGGGTCTTTAGGGATTTCTCTGGATGAAGAATTGTAAAGAATTGCATCCTGAGGACTGGTACTTATTTAATATCTTTTTTAATGCTCCAGAAGAAAAAGCTTACATGAGATTTCCAAGTTAAGGAGACATTAAATGCTTCCAGCTGATGAAGAAATACACAGATGGGACTTAAAAAGAAGACCTTACAAGTCTGTGCAAGTGGGTAGAGAAGCAACATATGAGTTTTAACCCTGGCAAGAGAACAAAATATATTTAGGGATCTTAAAGATCATAAAGTATAAAAAAGGAGGGCTCTAAGCTATCAGTTAATTAATTCAACTGTTCATTCAACAATATTGTTGAGCCCCCCCGCCTTTATATATCAGGCAGTGTGCTAAATGTTAAGCAAGCAAGATAAAGAGCTTACAGATCAGAAGGGGAAAACAAAACGTTTACATGGGAGTTAAAATAGAGTTATTGATAGCATAGAGGAAAGTTCTTCAGCTTGAGGGGAATTGAAGAAAAATTGTCAGAGGAGATGACTCTTAAACAGTGAGTAAAAATTATTCCTGTGAACAGTGTTGCAAAAACAACAAGCAAAGAAAACAGCATGTGCAAAGGCCTGAGGCATAACAGAGCAAGGAGCATGCATGCTACTGCAAGTAGCACTACAAGTATAGGGACGCTGAGCAAGAATGGTGATGGATCCATCTAGAAAGGCAAGCAGATGCCATGCTGAAGAACTGTGAGTGCAACAAGCTCAGATGTGTGTTCTTCAAAGATTGCTCTAGCAGTGACCATTTAGTGACTAGAGAGAATGAAATTTCAGTCAGGGAGACCAGGCAATAATCTAAGCAAGAGACAATGAGGGCCTAAATGCTGAACACTATTGCTAGCCTGTAGTAGGATGGGTCCAGAAATATTTATGAGAGACAAATGGTAAGGCTTTGTGACACTTAGATGGGGAAAAGGAATGGAGGGATCTAGAAGCATCTAGAAAATTGTTTCAACCATTGTGTACCTCGTGATGCATTCACTAAGATGGAGAATATGGAAAGAATAATGCATTTGAAAAAGTAAGATAAAGTACATTTTGTTATCTGCCAAATGTGAGATGGCAGCATAATATCCAAATAAAAATATACTATACATGGATTGAGAATTGAACAAGAAATAGAGATCTGTGAATCAGCAGCTTATAGTTGGGAGCTAAAGTCATGTGTGTGGAAGTTACAGGGTCTTCACCAGGATAAATGTTACAAAAAGGAGAACCTGGAAGTAATCATAAGTTGTTTCTTGAAGATCTAAAACTGAAAGTTTTCTGCACTAGCCCAAAAAACTAAATATGTATTGTAAATTAACAAAAAGGACATCAAAAGATATTGAACTCTCAAAAATAACAAAGAAGCAAGCAAAACACATCCATATCTTAGAGTTTAGGGCCCCAAATACTGTGGATAATTATGGTCACTATATTCTTAAAAAAAGAATCAAAAAAATTTTAAAAAAAAGAACAACTTGGAAGACTGTATGACTTCTGTATGAGGAAGCTAAAAATATAGGGTCTATTTGCTTCAAAAAAGGGAAATTTATATTGGAGTGCCCATGATTTTTTAACAGTATAGAAATTATAAATGAACTTTACAAGTTGTTGATGAAGTTTTTTACTAAACATAGAAACAATAGATCAAGGAAGAAGCATTTTAGATTCTAGTGAAATCAATTAAAAATACATCTATTCATATTGCTGTCTCCCTCACTTCATTACACTTCCCTTGAATGCAAGCACATAGCTTAGTTATTTTTCAATCCATTATCTAGCAGTACATGGCATATATTAGGATCTTAATCATTTTTTGAAGAAACAAATAGAAAAATGAGTAAGAAATAAGTAAGAGGAAGTTATATTCAGAAAGGGTAAGAAACTTGGGGTATGATTATTCCAAGAAAACAAATATATGGAAAATATACATAATCCAGAGAGTCTAGACAAACTTGCACATGATAATTCTACAAAAAGCTATAGAGTACAATTAAATTATATCTATCTTTACATCAAATTTTAGTGAAATCACTGATACAACTGCTTTGGGAAACTGATAGTGTCTACTAAAGTTTAATACATATGTATATTCCCAGAAGCCAACTTTGTTCCACTCCTGGAGAAGATACACATTTATGGAAATATTTTCATGTTCACTAAAAGTCATATAAAATTTCTCACAGAAACACTCTTCATATAGACCCAAATTAGGTCTATATGAGAAGAATAAACAAAATGTAGTTACATGCCACAGTATAAAATATGGAATGAAAATACCAGACATAAAAGAGTACATATTAATATTATATGAGTCTGTCTATATAAAGTTCAAACTCAGCAAAGCTAATCTATAATTTTAGAAATCAGAATAGTGTTTATTCTTTCAGAGTGATTAGAGACTAGAAAGGGGCATAAGGGATCATTTGAATTCTGGCAATTCTCAGTGTCTTGCTCTGGGTACTTGTTACCTTGGAGGTGGTATATTTAGCTTGCAAAATTCATTGACCTGTATGTATATAAGCTATACATTTCATGAATGCATATTATACTTCAATTTTAAAAATTTATATCAAAAATCAAACAAAACAAAAGTGTTACTAAAGCCAAGCACACATTCACCGGTATAAAAAGCTATATAGACCTGTCATGTTACATTTCCCATGATATTACAGGAAGGATGAAAAAGTTGGATATGAAATACATTTGTAGATATCATCTACCCATTTAAGGGCTTCTGTTTAAAAAAGAAAAAAAATCTAAATGGTTCAAAAATAAGAAGGGAAAGTTCCTATAACTTGGCCATCAGAAAGGGCAAAGCTAAAGGATTTTCACAGCAATTGATTCCATACACCCTTGAACAAACTCACATTTCAAAAAATCAGAGAAAACTTCCTTACTAAGCTACACCCCTGCCCAAGTGGAATAGCTCAGCAGATACCCTGCTCAACAAAGCAGAACTACATGCAAATTATTGTTTCTCTTCCAGGTGATTAAATGAAATTTCTAGAGCTGACAAAACCACTCTGGTTGTAGAGGGATGGGAACCCATAAAGAGCAGTTTTGTTTTCTTAAGACTAAGAGATATACAGAAGAAAAGTCTAATGGATACTTTGCTATTTGGATTCCATTCTTGGTTGGCTTTTATCCCATCTTCTTTCTGCCAAGATGCTGCCTGCTAACTGCTTCACTGGACTGGGCAGCTTCATGTTCTATTGGAAATCAAAATAGTGCAAACATCTGCTAATTTAAATGTTTTTCCCCAACACAAATTAGGAAGTGGATACTGAGCCTTAACCGAGCTGAGGGATATAAGATGATGAAACAAGAAGAGACTGCAGAGATAAAAAGAAGGTTCTGAAGAATAAATAAAGATTTAAAAAATGGAAGATTTTATAAGCAAAACATTATTAAGCAGCAGAGAAAGACCTTCACTGATTTTCTATTCTTATTTCTCATTTTCTATTTCATGTTAATAGAATAAAATCAATAAAGAAGAAAATAAAAGAATTCTTCAAATTCAAATAGAAAACTGAGAAACTATATAATGATCGTATTGAGATATCCCCAAGGTATGTACTCTGAGCCATTAATGCATACCTTGAGTAGTTGAAATACACCAAAGTGAATATTGAAACTCCAAAGAAACCTCCTAGAAAAGCAATATTACTTAATTCTAATGCAGACTATTGTGTCAGTTAAGAAAATGTATAAATAAAGTTCAGAAATATACTGCATTCATTTTCTATCCATCTGAAAGAAATATAGTATGCATTAATCTATTATTTGCCTCAAATTTATATCTAAAAATAAATATTATCTGAAGTCATCTATCATATGATTATAGTAAAAGGAATAAGCAGAAAAGCATTAAAAAATGAGCTACTTCAATAAGATCCACTTGCTGTGCTTCATGCTACCCTTCCATTTGTGTCTATACTTTATCACTTGATCTAATAAAAATTCAAATATCCATAAGTCAGAAAACTTTTCCCATATAGATTAATTAGTACCTGTGAGAGTTATCTTGAATTTTAATATCTAGTCAAGGATCAATAATTATCATTATCTTTATAATTCTTTATATAAGTTTCTGTAACTCACTTGAGAGAAATAAACCACGGCTTCCCAAATATTCTGGTGCATCTCAGAAAATGAATAGAGTTACTTAGTGTAAATGGGATCCAAGCCCAAGGACATTGATGCAACTTCTTAGTTAATAATACTTTATATTCATGGAGTGGTTTATCCTGCTTAATATGTTTCCAGTTATTCTTTCACAAAGAATACCTTGAGAAGATATAAAAAGTGCTATTATTTTTTTAAATTAATAAGATGTGGCATTACTGATTGTTTCTAGTAAAGCCAACGTTTATTAAATAGCTATAATGCTTGCTACAGGGAAACACTATTTTCTCTCATTTAATGGCCCAGTTATGAATAAGACCCAGGATTGGCTCCTATATTAACACTCTTTCTACCCAACACTGTTTCTTTTGTTACTGTCAGTAGCTTCATTATCTCTCACAAAGTCTAAGGACAGACTGTAGGTTCTGTAGTGGCCCAAAAGAAAATACACATTTTAGGCATTCCTTCCTAACAAATAATTGTCACACCTAATACAACTCAGATAACAAACTCATTCCTTAACTCAGTTTTAGAATAAGACTGATAAGAAAACCTCAGGCCAAAATTGTAACACTAGAAATTAAACTGTGATTGATAAGGTTATTTATTTTGCCAAAAAACATATTTGAAGAAAGAGTAGAAGTATCTTCTTGACCTTTTAAATCTATCTTTGATAAAGGAACAACTCTAAACATAGCAACTTAGTAATGATAGCTTAATGGTTGCTTTTCCCAGAGGTTAAAACAAAAAAAAAGAAACTGTTTGGCTTTTTAGTTTAATTCAGCAGGCCTGAAACACCTGCTACAAGGTATGACTGCAAAGCTACATCTATAAACTCAGGTGCTTATTTTAAGTGTGAAGCATGAATAGCCCAGATGTCAGTCAATAGAAAGTGGTGAAGCTCTCATACACTAGAGTGTGTCTAGCCCATTTAAAAACCACTGAAATTCAATCGGCCAAACAAACAACAACAACAAAAATCCCTGACCTCTACTCTAATATTCTATCACAAACATTTTTGTAAACCTTATGAATGCAGCCTCACTGGTTTATATTTATACCACATGTGTATCTGACCTTGGAAGAGATTGGAAAGATGGATAATACATATCCATGGGCCTGAGGAGTCTACCAAACATGACGTGAGGCAAATGCTGAGCAACTCCAAGAATGAAGTCTGTCTCATAATGAAAACAGCATGAGTTTTGGGGTTACAAAAACACTCCAACAGCAGGAGATTTTGATTGTCATAACTAACTTTACTTCAGTTACAAAATGGGGATGATAATTCCTACCTTCCAGGGTATTAATGAGGTTACCTAATTTAATGTGAAATATTTTCCAGAATTTTCTTATATGACCTCTCTCTATACAGCAAACTATTGGCCATATTCCCTCCTTAAACGTTTCTCCTCTGTCCTCTTAGATGACAATGAACACTAAATTTAAGTTAACAGGAAGTGACCTCTCTACCAAGCTCCAGGAGAATAACTCAAGTTGGATCTCAAAATAAACATGTCCAAAACTGAACCCACTGCTTTTCTCATACACACTCCCAAATATGTTTCTCCTTCAACATTCTCAGACTGAAAGGCCCCAACTCCCAACTTACTAACAATAAAATTAAGGAGCATCCTTGACTCTTCCATTCCCTCATTCCAATCATTAGGTAAGATCTGTTATTCTCCTTGCCAAATACTTCTCCAGTCAGTACCCTCTGTTCTTATCCTCATTACTAGTAGTAGTCTAGAGAAAAAATGATTAGGGAGAAAAGGGAAGAAGTGTGATACAAGGAGGAGAGAAGAAATCACAGAAATATTAGAGACACCTTTTTGGCTAATACAATATTTTGTCTATGATACAATTAGAAGAATCTCTCTAAACTTCAAAGATGATCCTCACTCCGCAACTTGAAATTTTCAAATGGCTTTTAAATCAACCACAGTAAATTTCATATCATTTACTATAGACAAGCATGATCTAACTCCAGCTGGAGTCAGAACATGTTAAACATGGGACATGTTTTCAGAAAGTTAAGTTAGTTCTCTCTACATTAACCAATAATCAGATCTATCTGACTGAGGAAAACAGAAATAACAGGTTAATAATCTTGCTAAGTTTTAAATATTCTTAGATGCTGATTTCAACAAAGTATTTATACAGTAGAACTGAACTAAGGGCTAGGAGGAAATACAAATACAAAGTAAAAATAAGCACCCACTCTGAAGTCCTCCACTCTCTGGAAATTGTTAAATAATAATATGTTAAAGTAGTGAAAAAAAATTAGTGGGACAGATCAGAGTTATTACAGGAACTGTAAAAAAAAGCAGGGCTCAGCATTAAAGAATCCAACTGCCAATGCAGGAGACTTGGGTTTGATCCTTGGGTTTGGAAGATACCCTGGAGAAAGAAATGGCAACCCACTCCAGTCTTCTTGCCTGGGAAATCCCATGGACAGAGGAGCCTGGCAGGCTACAGTTCATGTGGTTGCACAGTCAGACACAACTCAGTGACTAAACAACAAAAAAGAAAAGCATGAGTAGGTTAAGAACTTCTTCACAGAGAGGCAGGTGAGCATTTCAAATTTATCAGGTAAAAGAGAGGAAGAAAAGCCGACATAAAGTCAGCTGGCTCTTTAGACTTCCCTGGTGGTCCAGTGGTTAAGATGCCGTACTTCCAATGCAGGAGGCATGGATTTGATTCATGGTTATGGAACTAAGACCCCAAATGCTATGCACTGTGGCCAAAAAATAAAAACTAATAATAGCTAAAAATAAAAGTCAGTTGGTTCTCTAGTATGCTTCTCAAACAAAGCATACCAAAACCTGAGCTCCTGATAATACTCCTCAACCCTCTACTCCCAGTATTCACCAGTTCAGGAAGTGGCAATTCTTTCAGTTGTCCAGGCCAAAAAACTTTTCAGCCTTTACTGCTGTTTCTTTCAAACCTCAAATCTGTCTTGTCAGCAAAATCTATCACTTTTACTTTCATTTATCGAGAATTTGGCATCTTATCACCTCTAGCATGTCATCAGGTCACTACTTTGCTCAAACTATCCTACATATCTTTCTGACCTCATCCTTACTACTCTCCCTGCTCACTATGATCCAGCAACATGGACCTCCTTGCTGGTTCTCTAAAACTCGATGCACATCCCACCTCTACCTTAGGCCATCCCATCGCTGGTGTACTCTTCTGGGTCTGTGACTGGCTCGTTCTCTTACTCTTGAGTCTTTTGAGTCTTTACTCAAAAATCAACTTTTTAGCAAGACCTCCACCCTCTATCAAAAAATTCAACAATTTCACTCTCAATATGTCATACTCCTTCTCTGCTTTATTTTCTTCATATTACTATTTATCACTAATACACTTTATATTATTACTATTTATCATGTTTGCTTTTTGTCTTCCTCAATAGCATGTAAGCTTCATGGGGGCACATGAAAGGTATTTGCCAAATGCTTATTAATGAATGAATGAACATAAAATCAAATTAAAATTTTGCAATTACTTTGAAATATCTCACACATACAAAAATTATCCTATCACATATGGGAATAAAATACGAGAAAACTGCATAGCTATACCTGGGAAGACAGATAAAGGACACAAAAATAGATAGCGCAAAACTTCCTGCTTCCTTTTCCCTCTTATTCCAGAGACAGATTTCAAAACAAGTTTACCTATATGTATGTATTATGATTTACTTTTGAGTTCTGCTTATGGCATATTTCATACTATCCAGAATGCATACAGAAAGCTTCTGAACTTAAAACACAATGGCTATGGCTGTAGTTGAAAGGTCAATTGTATATGCCTGTCTATTAGAAGGTAAGTTGTATTTAAAATCCAGATCCCTAACTAAGAAAGATTTTGCCTTACTTAAGAACTAGATAGTGTGAATGTATCTTGTATGTGCTGAGTATCCACTGTTTAGTTTTTGCCAATTTAAATACTCACGTCTCTAGGAATGGCTGCAATCCACCCTGGTATATAAAATAAATTAGCATTCTTGCACTCTGGAGAAAAGTATGTGTTTAGCACCAAATGGAATCAGCAGATGACTAAATACTCTTTTTTGCCTTGTTTCCATAATAAATACAACAGATGCAAAATGCTGGAATGTGGACAACTCCTAGAAGGATGGTGTTTTCCTCTGATGCAGAAATAAGCCATTCAAAAATGCATTCAATATAGCACACAAGAATCAGCAAGAACCACCTGGTTCATTTATTACCATCAAGGTGATGTTATGACTAACTATACCACAAATACCTCTGTAGCCCAAATGAAACATAAGACTGTCTGATATTAAGCATCACTAATTATCTTATAAAGTTATAGCATTGGTAATTAAGTCCAAGATAAAGGATTGCCACATAAATGATTTAGAAAAACTATAGTTCACACTAAATACTGAGCATTACCCAAACTCAGGAGACAGTTAAAGACATGAGACATGATCTCTAAAATATGAGTTAGTAGAGGAGGACCCTTTCTATATTAAATATGAAAAAAGTACCTTACTAGGAAGACCCAATTTCATATCACCTCTTTTAAAAGAATACTGCACAAGGAATATGACAGTACATCACCCTTGGTTCCATAAGGTTCTCTAGCTCCTAATACCCAAATGTAGGTTGAATTTTCATTCCCATGTTTATTCACTGTTGGGTATGTAAGGAATGAATACTCAGAGACACTCAGTTTCAGTCAAAAAAAGACAAAGATATTCTTTAACCTGATAAAGAGGAAAACCCACAGTAAGGAAGATCATGTGTGTGCTTAGTCGCTCAGTCATGTCCTATTCTTTGTGACCCCATGGCCTGTAGCCTGCCAGGCTCCTCTGTCCATGGGCAATCTCCAGGTAAGAATACTGGAGTGGGTTGCCATGCCCTCCTCCAGGGGATCTTCCCAACCCAGGGATCAAACCCAGGTCTCCCACACTGGAGGCAGATTCTTTACCATCTGAGCCACAAGGGAAGCCCAAGGAAGATCATACTTAATCTAAATGCTTAAAAGACAATGCTTTCTGCCTGTGGTCAGAAATAAGACAAGAATATCCTCTTTCACTTCTATTCAGTATCTAGGAAAATAAGCAAATCGCATCTAAACTGGAAAAGAAGTAAAACTATTTGAGTATAACATGACCTGGTATACAGAAAATCCCAAGAATTTTTTTTTTTTTAATATTAGGGCCTGGTGGCTCAGATGGTAAAGCGTCTGTCTGCAATGCAGGAGACCCGGGTTCGATCCCTGGGTTGGGAAGATCCCCTGGAGAAGGAAATGGCAACCCACTCCAGTACTCTTGTCTGGAAAATCCCATGGACGGAGGATCCTGGTAGGCTACAGTCCATGGGGTCGCAAAGAGTCAGACAAGACTGAGCAACTTCACTGTCTTTTCAATATATGAGATGAGCAGTGTTGCAGGATACAAGGTTAGTGTACAGAAATGAATCACATATCTATACATTTAACAATGAACAATCTAAAAATAAAATAAAGGAAACAATACTATATATAATAGAATCAAAAACATATTTAGTAATGAATTTAACAAAATAAGTACAAGACTTCTACACTGAGAGCTCTGAAAAAGATACAAAAACATTAAGAGATTTAAATAAACAGTGAAACTTTTCATGTCATGGAATGGAAGACAATAGTATTATGATCACAATAATCCCCAAAACTAAACTATAAATTCAGTACAACTACTATCAAAATGCCAGTTGTACTTATTGCAGACATTGACAAGATGAATCTAAAATTCTTATGAAAATGCAAGGAAGCCAAAATAGCCAAGATAATCTTTTAAAAGAACAAAACTGGAGGACTCATAATTTCTAATTTCAAAACTTACTAAAAATCTCCAAGAAAGTGTGATACTGGCATAAGTATACATATACAGATCAATGGAATAGAATTGAGGTTTAAAAATAAACCCTTAAGTTTACAGCCAATTAATTTTCAACAAAGGTACGTAGACAAACCACTGGAGAAAGAAAAATCTTTTCAATAAATAGTTCTGGGACAACTGTATCAGTTCAGTCGCTCAGTTGTGTCCAGCTCTTTGTGACCCCATGAACCACAGCACGCCAGGCCTCCCTGTCCATCACCAACTCCCAGAGTTTACACAAACACATGTCCATCAAGTCAGTGATGCCATCCAGCCATTTCATCCTCTATCATCCCCTTCTCCTCCTGCCCTCAATCTTTCCCAGCAACAGGGTCTTTTCCAATGAGTCAGCTATTCTCATCAGGTGGCCAAAGTATTGGAGTTTCAGCTTCAGCATCAGTCCTTCCAATGAACACCCAGGACTCATCTCCTTTAGGATGGACTGGTTGGATCTCCTTGCAGTCAAGGGACTCTCAAGAGTCTTCTCCAACACCACAGCTCAAAAGCATCAATTATTCGATGCTCAACTTTCTTTATAGTCCAACTCTCACATCCATACATGACCACTGGAAAAACCATAGCCTTGACTAGACAGACCTTTGTTGACAAAGTAATGTCTCTGCTTTTTAATATGCTGTCTACGTTGGTCATAACCTTCTTTCCAAGGAGTAAGCGTCTTTCTAATTTCATGGCTGCAATCACCATCTGCAGTGATTTTGGAGCCTAAAAAATTAAAGTCAGCCATTGTTTCCACTGTTTCCCCATCTATTTCCCATGAAGTGATGGGACCGGATGCCATGATCTTAGCTTTCTGAATGTTGAGCTTTAAGCCAACTTTTTCACTCTCCTCTTTCACTTTCATCAAGAGGCTCTTTAGTTCTTCTTCCCTTTCTGCCATAAGGGTTGTGTCATATACATATCTGAGGTTATTGATACTTCTCCCAGCAATCTTGATTCCAGCTTGTGCTTCATCCAGACCAGCATTTCTCATGATGTACTCTGCATATAAGTTAAATAAGCAGGGTGACAATATACCGCCTTGATGTACTCCTTTTCCTATTTGGAACCAGTCTGATGGTCCATGTCCAGTTCTAACTGTTGCTTCCTGACCTGCATACAGGTTTCTCAAGAGGCAGGTTAGGTGGTCTGGTATTCCTATCTCTTTCAGAATTTTCCACAGTTTATTGTGATCCACGCAGTCAAAGGCTTTGGCATAGTCAATAAAGCAGAAATAGATGTTTTTCTGGAACTCTCTTGCTTTTTCGATCATCCAGCAGATGTTGGCAGTTTGATCTCTGGTTTCTCTGCCTTTTCTAAAACCAGCTTGAACATCTGTAAGTTCACGGTTCACAGACAACTGTATATTTACATGCAAAAGAAGGAAGATGAACCCCTAATTCATACCATAGGAAAAATTAAATCAACATGGATCAAGCACCTTATAACAGCTAGAACTATAAACTCCATTCATGAGAGGTGTTTGCACACTTGCTTGCTCCTGAGGCAGAGTTGAGGGGGCAGGTTTTCCACACCACCACAGCATGCATCCAAGCATGAACTGCGTGAATACTCCAATCCTGCTTGGGAGCTTGGCTGTACATACAGACATGGCTCAGACATGAAGCAGAATCTGAGAAGGATAGGGACAGCCATTTCTAATGCTTACACAGGCAACTCACCAGAAAAAGTCCCATTTCTTCCTACAGCCAAACTGCCACAGCTTGTATCCCAACACACCAATTGCTTTGAGGCACAGCTCCCACTGGGACAAGAGCGGCAGAGGCTAAGGGCAGAGCCCAGCTATAAGAGACAAAGATGACTTAGACCCAAATCAGTATCTGAGTAAAGTAAGGGCAGGCATTACTGGTGCTATATAGGTAGCACATCGGAAGCAGTACAGATCTCTGACCCTGGCATGTCTACCATAGCCTGCATCCAAACTGAGTGTCTACACCAGCTCCTCTTGCTCCAGCATTGCTCCTTTCTGGGATGAGGAGCACAAACATAGAGGTAATGGAGCCAGCTTGGACCCAGCCCCCTCAGGGCTTCAGCTCCAACAATCTGAAACCTGTCCTTGCCCCTAATAGGGCAGTGATAAGCACCAGAGGGGAAGACCCAAGTCATACCTGAGTCCAGCCATAGCCTCTTCATCTCCTGCCCCAATGCCACCAAGATGATAACTGCCAGCACACCCTGAGTAAATATGCAATTTGTATTCACATCAAATCCATCTCTCTCTCTCCCACCAAAGCCACTGGGCACACACATACTATATAGGGACATTCCCACATAAAGATCTTCATTCTATTATTAGCATGCAATATGTATTAAATAATTGTTTCACTTACATTCATAGACAGAGGAAGTTAAGCAAAATGAGAAGACTGAGAAATTGGTCTCATTGAAAGAAAAGAGAAAAGCCTGGAAAAATAAACTAATGAAATAAGCAATTTACCAGGTAAACAATTTAAAGCACTAGTAATAAGAATGTTAATGGAATTAGGGAAAAGAAAAGAATACTGTGAGAATATTGACAAGAAACTGGAAAATATGAAAAAGAACCAGTCAGAAATGAAGATTATGATAACAACAATGAAATACACACTAGAGGGAATTAACAGTAAACTGGTGATACAGAGGAATGCATAAGCAATCAGGAAGACAGAATAATGAAAATCACCTAATCAAAACAGCAAAATGAGAGCAGTTTAAGGGACTTGTGAGCCAACATTAAGTGTACCAACATTTATATTATAGGGTCCAAAAAGGAGGAGAGAGAGAAAAATGGTTGAAATTGTACTTGATGAAATTATGACTGAAAACTTCTTAAACCTGAAGAAGGAAACAAATATCCACATATAAGAAACACAGAGGGTATCAAACAAGGTGAACTCAAACAGACCAAAACCAAGAATATAATAATTTAAGCAGTGAAAGTTAAAGAGGGAATTCTAAACCTAGCAAGAGAAAATCAGTCCTATACAATGGAACCTCCATAAGGCTATCAGGTGATTTCTATGCAGAAACTCTGCAGGTGAGAAGGAAATGGAATCATCTATTCAAAGTGCTGAAAGGGAAAAACCTACAACCTATGATACTCTACCCAGCAAGAGTATCGTATACAATAAAAGGAAAAATAACTTCTCAAACAAGCAAAAACTAAGAGTTTATCAATACTAAACCTGTTAAAGGGTTTAGTATTTTCCCCTAAGTGGAAAATAAAGAAGTAAGTATCTTTAATATCTAAATGGAATATAAAAGTAGAATCCATAGGAAAAGAAAAATCCCATTAGTATAGGCAAATAGACAATAAAGACTGATGACCAACCACCTAAATAAGGTAGTATAAAAATCAAAAAACAAAAATGAAAAATCAACTATCTCTACAGTAATCAACAAGATAACTTGAAGATGTAAATATAAAATGTGGGAAAGGGAGTAGTGAATGTAGATAGTTTTGGATGCATTTGAATTTAAAGGATTAACTATTTAAAGTAAGTAGATATAATTACAGGTCTACATATATGTACCCCACAAATCAAAAGCCTACTGTGTATATATACATATATATATATATATGTATATATACATGATAACCACAAATCAAAAGCCTACTGTGTATATATATGTATATATACACATACTGTATACACACACACATATATATACAAAAACTAGAGAGAAAAGAGCATAAGCATATTGCTAAAGAAAATCTTCAAAGCACAAAGAAACAAAAAGAAGAAAAGAATACAGAAGAATTAGAAAGCAACCAGAAAATAAGTAGTAAAATAGCAGTAAATAGAGCTAATCAAAAATTACTTAAAATATCAATAGATTAAATGTTCCAATCAACACACATAGGGTGGCTTATCAGATAATCAATAAGACCCTTCAATACACTACCTACAAGAGACTCCCTTCCAGGAGAAAAGACACAAACAGGCTGAAAATAAGCGGATGGAAAAGGATATTTCATGAAAATGCAAACAAGAAAGCAAGAGTAACAATACTCATACCAGACAATATACACTTCAACACAAACTCTGTAACAAAAGACAAAGAAGGACATTATGTATGATAAAGCGGAAAACACAAGAAGATAATAAAGAGGACACTTTAACATAAGCACATAACGCAAGAACATCTAAACATATAAAGCAAATATTAATAGTCATAAAGGGAGAAAATGACAGGAATAAAATAATAGTAGGGTACTTTAGCACTTTACTTACATAAATGGACAGATCATCCAGACAGAAAATCACAGAGCAACAATGATCTTAAATGACACATAAATGGCAAAATAGACCAATTAGACTTAATAAATCTACAAGACATCCCATCCAAAGATAGGAGAATCCACATTCTTTTCAAGTGCACATGGAATGTTCTTCAGGATAGATCATGTATAGAGATACAGGCCAACCCATCAAAACAAGAAAAAACTCAAAAACCTAATATACCACCTAAAGCAATGAGAAAAAGAAAAATAGGCAAAGCCTGGAGTCAGCAAAAGGAAAGAAATAATAAAGATCAGGGAGAAAGTAAATAAGACAAAAAATAGAAAGATCAATGAAACTGAAAGCTCGACTTTTGAAAAGATAAACAAAATTGATAAACTTCAAGCCAGGATCATCAAGGAGAAAGGGAGACTTAAATAAACAAAAGAAGAAATGAAAGATGAGAAATAATAACCAATACCACAGAGATACAAAGAATCATGAGAAGATAATATGAATAACTATATGCCAGCAAATTGGACAACATAGAAGAAATGGAGTAATTTCCAAAAGCATACAATCTTTCAAGCCTAAATTAGGAAGAAATAGACAATCTGGATAGACTGATTACTAGTAATGCAACTGAATTTGTAACTTTAAAAAATTCCCAGCAAATAAACATTTAGGACCAGATGGCTTCACAGGGGAATTTGATCAAATATATAAAAAAGAGATAATATCTATCCTTCTCAAACTATGCCAAAAATTGAAGAAGACACTCCCAAATTCAGTATATGAGGCCACCATTATCCTTATACCAAACCCAGACAAAAACACTACAAAAAAAGAAAAAGAGAGAAAGATTTACATGACAATATCTTTGATAAATCTAGATGTAAAAATCCTCAACAAAATATTGGCAAACCAAATTTGACAATAAATAAAAAAGATCATATACCACAATTAATTGTGATTTATCCCAGTGATGCAAAGATGGTTCCAAATTCACAAATCAACCAATGTGATATGCCTCATTCCAAAAGAAGTATGAAAATCACATGATCATCTCAACAGATGCAGAAATAGCACTTGAAAAAATTCAACATCTATTTATTACAAAAACTCTCATCAAAATTGGTTAGAGGAAACATATCTCAACACAATAAAGACCATTTGTGACAAATGTACAGTTAACATCTTACTGAAGAGATTTGGCTCTTGGGAGTAGAGAATGCAGAGTCATAAGAGGTAATAGTGTATGCCAGTACCATAAGAGATCACAGCTGTTCCTTGCAGTATTCTCTCTAACAGAACAATACTAAAGGAAATCACAAATGAAAAACAATGACAGATGATGACAATGATGATAGTGATGGAGACGGAGACAAACATTGACTGGCAGAACAAAGACAGACTCCTGGTTCTATTCCCAGACCAATCAGGAGGGATGGAAAATGATGTATTATGAGGGCCGCTGACACATCCACAGTTCATTCCTTACTGGCAAGTCAGACAGAGAATCTAGCATGCCGGGACTGAACCATGAGGGACATGTATTTAGTGACTATTGTATAGATGGTAGGGTTTCAGGTACTTAGTCTTCCTTCTATGCTTTGTGATAGAGAGAGCATTTCATATTTAAGTGGAAATACTGTGATCTTACCAATTTATTTTGATTATATTCTCTAAATTATTACAACCTCTTGTATCATCCTTTTTCAGACTGATCATCTTGCTACCTTTGATATTCAGAATATTGGTAGAAAAAATATCTAAAGCTGATATAATAAAGAAAATGTCCCCAAACAGCCTTCAATATTAAGGTTAGATTTACTGACTATACATGACTTACAAATTAATGAGAAGTACTAATAAGTTGCAGGATCTAAGAAGAGTCACTTAGATGGAAAAGAGGAGGGGACAAGAGGAAGGGATGAATAAAAATTAACATATATTGAGCATCTACTATATAGATGGTAATGTTCCAGGTATAGCATCTACTATATAGATGGTAATGTTACTTCCATATGAAGTAAGAATCCTTATTGTCATCCTTATATATAAGAACAGAAGCACAGAAAGTTTATAATTCATTCAGGCTCATAGAACTACTACTATTGTTGGTACAGGAATCTAGATCTTTCTGACCTACATCCATATTCTAAGCACCAGGTAATGCTATGCTTATTAACTTCTCTCAAACTCATTTTTCTAATATAATAAATGAGAAGTCTAACTTTTGAGGTGTCATTCTAAAATTAAAAAATTTTATGTGATTGTTCTTATGGTACAAAATTACAATAATTTCTGAAGTCTATTACAACTTTAAAATTCTCTAATTAAGTCTTAAATAGTATTTAGAGGGAAAATTATACAGTCTAACAGTCCAAGAATACTAAGACAGTGTTTCTTCCATGTATTATGTTAATACACAGGTCAATTGACTGTGTATAGTGATTACTAAGTGTCAGCAATGCTATACTCAACCTATATACACTAAATGTTTTAATACTAATAATCCCATGAAACCTAGTATCATCCCCATTTTGCAAATAATGTTAACTGTCTAAAACAAACAATACTGATAAGTGATGGAGGTGGAGTTTTAAACCAAAATATCTAGCTCCAGAATCCAGAGGCTTAATCACTAGGTTGTAAGACCTTCCAATGAGAACTGAAAACACCCTAGTAGAGGTTCACAATGTTTCAATATTCTATATATTTTCTTATTTGATCCCATTATATTGTGCTTATTATAAAGATAAAGAAAAAAACAGCTTGTTCAATGTCATATAGCAAGTAGCAGAAAACAAATTGAATTTTTGCAATACTGTGTGAAATTTTTCTTAATGAACTCTTACCACGAAAGACAAGCATCAGAGAGATATATAATAATTTAAATGTAAGATACTAAATTTATAGATATTAATAGATACAATAGATGAGAGGATAGGAGCAGTAAAATTGTGATTTCTCTCCTTTGAAATGTTCATATATTGTTAAATTTCATTTATCACTGAACTGGGTTAGATTACACTAAGGCTTTTGAAGCCTAATTTAAGCCACTTAATTAAAACATTAGAAAAATAATTATTTGCCCCCACCTTTCCTATGCTTTGCTCTCTTTCTTTAATTTGATGTAAATTAATTTTTTCTTACTGTATTGATTATTCACTACTAGGAAACCTATTCTTCATACTAGGGAAGCAATGCCTTATAATCTTGATTTTTGTTTTTAAAGTGGTGCTTTTTAAAATTAATTTATTTTAATTGGAGGATACGTATTTTACAGTGTTGTGGTGGGTTTTGGCATACCATGAATCAGCCACAGGTGCACATGTGTCCCCCCATCCTGAATCTCCCTTCTACCTCCCTCCCCACCCTATCCGTCTGGGTTGTCCCAGAGTGTTGGCTTTGAGTGACCCGCTTCACGCATCCAACCTGCACTGATCATCTATTTTACACATTGTAATATACATGTTTCAATGCTATTCTCTCAAATCATCCCATCCTCGCCTTCTCCCACAGAGTCCAAAAATCTGTTCTTTATAGCTGTGTCTCTTTTGCTGCCTTGCATATAAGATCATTGTTACCATCTTTCTAAATTCCATATATATGTGTAATATACAGCATTGGTATTTATTTCTCTTTCTGACTTACTTTACTCTGTATAATAGGCTCCAATTTCATCCCCCTCATTAGAACTGACATAAATGTGTTCTTTTTTATAGCTGGGTAATATTCCACTGTGTATATGTACCACAACTTCCTTATCCACTCATCTGCCAATGGACATCTAGGTTGCTTCCATGTCCTAGCTATTGTAAACAGTGCCGCAATGAACACTAGGGTACATGTGTCTCTTTCAATTCTGGCTCCCTCAGTTTGTATGCCCAGCAGTGGGATTGCTAGGTCGTACGGCCATTCTATTCACAGTTTTTTAAGGAATCTCCACACTGTTCTCCAGTGTCTGTACCAGTTTGCATTCCCACCAGCAGTGTAAGAGGGTTCCCTTTTCTCCACATCCTCTTCAGCAAGGAATAGTGGTGCTTTAAATAGCCCTTATGTATGAATAAGGAGTGGTATGCACCCTTTAAGATGACTTTCAGTGGTTCCTGCTTCCTGATATATATGCCCTTGAGTAATAGAATATTGAAATTGGAGTCAAATTGGCATTGGCATTGCTAGCTCATATCCATAATTCTGAAAATAATCCATTAGACACAGGATGGGATGGGGCAAAGTAAACTGGAATATGAATCAGCATTTTGAAAATATATAGTAATTGACCATGACAAATTTTGTCCATAGAATGGACAGCTAAAAGGATAGAAATAGAGTACTATTGTTATATAATTTGGCAATATTCAGTTTACTCCCTTTTATGAAAAGATACCCTAAGTGTTTATGCAATATGAGGCCTACCTGGATAGATATGTCTGCTGAGATAGATGTTTTAATTTATTTATTTATTTTAATTGGAGGATAATTACAATATTGTGGTGGTTTTTGCCTTACATCAACATGAATCAGCCATGGGTATACATGTTTCCCTCCATCCTGAACCCCACTTCCAACTCCCTCCCTACCCCATCCTTCTGGGTGTCATCTTGATTTTACACCAGAATTATGCCTCAGTCTGAATTGTTTACTTAATCACCTCATTGCCTTACCAAATGACTTCTTTTGATCCATTTTAACAGCTAAAAATATTGATATTGAATTTACTTTTATTATTAAATTAACAACAAATATAAACCATAATCAAACATGTTGCTTTAGATCTCTTTGTGGAGAAAGTAATGGGACACACAAATTTCATTATTACTGGATTGTTTACCTGAATGAAGGATCACCTAATAAAGACGACAGTTCTTTCCCTAAAAAATTTTTTATCCCTACAGTCAATTAAATTATATAAGATGGGATGCTCTAGCAATTTTCTTAGGATTAATTACCTGGGGACTAAACACTGCTTTGAAAAGTTTAAAAATGTTAGGCACTTAATTTCTTCCCCACCAGGTAAAGGATATAGGACACAACATAAAATATTCAATCTCAGCTTTAATTAAGATCATTAAGATAAAATAAAGGAGGGAACGGAGCCATAAAAGGAGGAAAACAGCAAAACTTCTGTAACATAGACACTGACAATATCTAACAGTGTTTTTATGAAACTCAGAACAAATTTACACATTTAAGACTGGAGAGTTTAGTTAAATAGCTAATAAAATGTCAAAATACAAATTCTATTTATTAGTATCTTCTTTTAAATTTTTTAAAAAAGCATCCTTGCTAACATTTACTACATATGAGTCATTATGCTTACATATGAGTCATACACTTGACTGGTTTACAGCTATAAACATGTTTATAAAATTTTAGAATTCTGATAGCAAATAATCATTTTATAACCATAAAATAATATCAAACAACAGCTATCTAAATAGTTTTTTGAATCTTCTTGGATGCTTACACAGCTGGGCTATTTAAGACCACAGTGCACATGATAATAGCATAGCAATAATTCTAAGCATGTTGTTTTAAAAACAAGCAGACTCTTGGGGAGTTAAAGATGGAGTTTGTGCTTTTTTAACTAAAAAAATAATCTAGAGGCTAAAGTGTATAAAGGCTCCCAGAGTGCAATGCTGAAAATACAAATTTCAGTTTAAACTAGAGAAGACAAAAGCTAATGTTCTCATTGGCACGTTAATCTTCTCACATTATACCTGGGCGGTGTTCTTGCTCTAATTATGTTCCTACATGAATGCCTTATTACATATAATGTCAGAATATTACAGGGAGATAAAGTGTGTCTCTTGGCTTCTGTTTGTTTTGTATGTAATCTTAAAGTTTTACTCAGTGAAGTTTTGTATTTAATAAGAATGCTCCAGTACACTGACCGATACACGAAACACAAGTACAAAGTCTTTTAAATAGTGTGTAGACTAGTGTTTCATACCTTTTCTTCATAACTATGTCATTTAATTGTTCATTCAATCCCTTATTTTTATGCACAATTTTTGCCTTCTTTTTTTTGCCTTGTATTGTTTTGTTTTGTTCTGATTAAACTGTTTTGAGTAAGGAGAATTGAACTTGTTCTTTAAAAGCAATAATGAACAAATAATGTTCCAGAGAATATAAAATAGAATGTCGAATTGAGGTTTTATGTAGAGTTCCATATATATATATGTAAACGCATTTCTGAAAAAGAGAACAAGAAGTTACTTTCAAGACTTGAAAAGTAAGAACTCTTACATTCTGCTTATATCATCATCACAAAATTTAACAAAACTGACCCAAGTGCCCAAGAATTCATGAAGTCTTCATTCTCCCAACACTTATTAAGACCCCACTGCATATCAGACAATTCACCAAGTAAATGAGATACAGAGATTAACAAGAATATGCCCTTCCTTTGTACCCCTACTAAAGCAATCCCCATTCAAAAATCTGGGTTTCAACACTCATTTTAACAATGATATTTTCTGAAAATATTTTTCAGAATACCCAAAGTGTCTTAAAGTAACCATACATAATTTTCCAAAAGTGAATATCTAGCAATCTTTCATGGCATTTTGTTTACCCTGCAGTTCTTTTTAATCTTAAACAATACCTAGTTTATTATATCCCTTTCCATGAAACCAGAAGCTCCAAGTTGTTGAATTGATCCTAAAAATCAGTCATTTTCTCAGCAAAAAAAAAAAAAAAATAATCATTCATCACATCAACATGTAACTTAAACATGCTCTCTTTTAAGGTAAGCGTTGGTTTTGGATTAGAAGTTTTCAAATATTCTCTTAAGAATATTCTCCAGACTGGGCAGTTAAAGATGGCAGCATAGGAAGAGCCTGAATCTATCTCTTCACGGGGACACAAGTATAAAACTATATTTAGATATATTCCCTCTGGGAAAAAACCTACAAACTATCTGAATACCTGTTCTACAACAAAGGCTAAAAAGAACGGCATAAAGACAGCAGGAGAGGCAGAGAAACTTTCTCTGCCCATCCCCAGTGCGACAGTACACAGTAGGGAGGAATCTCACCAGATAGGCACTTCTCAAGGTGGAGAAAGGAGTTGGCATAACATTATGTACCTTAGGTTCTGGGCTCTATAGCAGACGGCCAGGTTTCCAAAACATCTGACATAGAAAAGCAGGCAACAGGGCTGCGGTCCAATAGCACCAAAGTGCTATAGGAAACTCAGACTTTCCTCTGAAAAGGCTCACGTGTGCCCTCACTTGCCTCAGGACCCAGCAAAATAAGTGCTGGGTGCCAAAACTATCTATGAAGTGGAAGTGAAAGTCACTCAGTTGTGTCCAACTCTTTGCAACCCCATGGACTATACAGTCCATGGAATTCTCCAGGAGAGAATACTGGAGTGGGTAGCATTTCCCTTCTCCAGGGGATTTTCCCAACCCAGGGATAGAACCCAGGTCTCCTGCACTGCAGGCAGTTTCTTTACCAGCTGAGCCACAAGGAAAGCCCAAGAATACTGGAGTGGGTAGCCTATACCTTCTCCAGCAGATCTTCCTGACCCAGGAATCAAACCCTGGTCTCCTGCATTGCAGGTAGATTCTTTACCAACTGAGCCATGAGGGAGGCCTGATTAAAGCCGTGTCCAATTGTTTGTGACCTATGGACTATAGAGTTGATGGAATTCTCCAGGCCAGAACACTGTGAGTGGGTAGCCTTTCCCTTCTTCAGGGGATCTTCCAAACCCAGGGATTGAACCCAGGTCTCCTGCACTGTGGTTGGATTCTTCACCAGCTGAGCCACAAGGGAAGGAAGGATATTTCCAAATCTCAAAGCTTTGACTGGAGGAGTAGGAAGAAGTAGAATATGCTCGCCAAGAAAAGGTGCTGGCAGATGCCAGGGCTGCACATTCTACCTACCCTGCTAGCACAAGTTCAGTTCAGTTCAGTCGCTCAGTCATGTACAGCTCTTTGTGACCCCATGGACTGCAGCACGCCAGGCTTTACAAACTCCGGAGCTTGCTCAAACTCATGTTCATTGAGTCGGTGATGGCATGAAACATTCTCATCCTCTGTCATCCCTTCTCCTCTTGCCTTCAATCTTTCCCAGCATCAGAGTCTTTTCCAATGAGTCAGTTCTTCACATCAGGTGGCCAAAGTATTGGAGTTTCAGCTTCAGCATCAGTCCTTACAATGAATATTCAGGACTGATTTCCTTTAGGATGGACTGGTTGGATCTCCTTGCAGTCCAAGGGACTCTCAAGAGTCTTCTCCAACACCACAGTTCAAAAGCATCAATTCTTCAATGCTCATATTTCTTTGTGGCTCAACTCTCACATCCATATATCACACCTGGAAAAACCATATCTTTGACTATCCTGAACTTTGTCAGCAAAGTAATGTCTCTGCTTTTAAATTAACTGTCTTGGTTGGTCATAGTTTTTCTTCCAAGGAGCAAGCACCTTTTAATTTCATGGATGCAGTCACCATCCACAGTGATTTTGGAGCCCAAGAAAATGAAGTCTGTCACTGTTTCCACTGTTTCTCCATCTATTTGCCATGAAGTGATGGGACTGGATGCCATGATCTTAGCTTTTTGAATGCTGAATTTTAAGCCAGCTTTTTCACTGTCCTCTTTCATTTTCATCAAGAGGCTCTTTAGTTCTTCGCCTTCTGCCATAAGGGTGGTATCATCTGCATATCTGAGGTTATTGATATTTCTCCCAGCCATCTTGATTCCAACTTGTGCTTCATTCAGCCAGCATTTTGCATGATGTACTCTGCATATAAGTTAAATAAGCAGAGTGACAATATACAGCCCTGACGTACTCCTTTCCCAACTTGGAACCAGTCCGTTGTTCCACGTCTAGTTCTAACTGTAGCTTCTTAACCTACATACAGATTTCTTAGGAGGCAGTTAAGGTGGTCTGGTATTCTCATCTCTTCCAGAATTTTCCACAGTTTGTTGTGATCCACACACTCAAAGACTTTGGTATAGTCAACAAAGCAGAAGTACATGTTTTTCTGTTACTCTCTTGCTTTTTCTATGATTCAATAGATGTTGGTAATTTGATCTCTGGTTCCTCTGCCTTTTCTAAACCCAGCTTGAACATCTAGAAATTCTCAGTTCACGTACTGTTGAAGCCTCACTGGGAGAATTTTGAGCATTACTTTGCTAGCGTGTGAGAAGAGTGCAATGTGTGGTAGTTTGAACATTCTTTGGCATTGCCTTTCTTTGGGATTAGAATGAAAACTGACCTTTTCCAGTCCTGTGGACACTGATGAGTTTTCTACATTTGCTGTTATATTGAGTGCAGTACTTTCACAGCATCAGCTTTTAGGATTTGAAATAGCTCAGCAGGAATTCCATCACCTACACTAGCTTTGTTCATAGTGATGCTCCCTAAGGCCCACTTGGCTTTGCATTCCAGGATGTCTGGCTCTAGGAGAGTGATCACACCATCGCAGTTATCTGGGTCATTAAGATGTTTTTGGCATAGTTCTTCTGTGTATTCTTGCCACCTTTTCTTAATATCTTCTGCTTCTCTTAGGTCCATACTGTCTCTGTCCTTTATTGTGCACATCTTTGCATGAAAATTTTCCTTGATAGCTCTAATTTTTTTGAAGAGATCTCTAGTCTTTCCCATTCTATTGTTTTCCTCTGTTTCTTTGTATTGATCACCAGGTGATCAATGCAAAGTGCACAAGCTCAAACATGGGAGTGAGTGATCATGAGTGATCACAGCACTGTCCTGCCACACTGCTGAAGCCAGAGAGCTCTAGTACTCCCCGGTACCCTGGCTGAGGTGAATGGATGCAAATCGTCACAGCATTCTCTTGCTGCCTGGCTAAAGTGTGTGAGTGCAGCAGATTGTAACACCCCCTCCCCCACCCCCTGGCTGGGGGCTAGCAATTGCAAGTGGTCCCAGTATTACTCCTCTCCCAGACTATGGCCCAGCCAACACCCCCCTGTCCTCTGACTGGGGCTGGTGAGCCCAGGCAGTTGTATTCTTTCACTCCCTAGCCTAAACTTGACACACACATACACAGACAAGTCACGCTCATGAGGCAATACTGAAGTCCAGGATCATATACTGTCATTTTCCCTCTGACTTCCTGAAGTAAGAGAGCAAGTCCTACCCACTACAGTCTTTAGCTACCCAACTACAGCCAGGGGGCAAGCACAGTCAACACAGGGGACATCCCTTAACTGCCTGGCCCCGGTGGCCTGGGGGACTGACATTCCTGAGCTCCAAATACTGCAACAATTAGAAATACAGTACTTGGGAGGCCACTATCCCACAGGGCACTATACAGACAGCAAACTGAAACACACCCCAGTCTACCTATGAAAAAGACCTATTTACTTAGCCTGGAGCCTCACAAAGAGCGGCATGAGTCAGGTTTCCCACACATCTAGAAGCTAAGGATGCATGCTCAAGGAACATAAGCAGGGATATACTATCTTTGTACGTACAACTGGCCTCACTACAGCTCTGTAAGACTCCTCAGAAAGGAGCATTTACACTTGTCAGAAGCACCAATTTCTGCAACTGTCACCCAGGGGACATCTTCAGATCTCATGGTTCATGGGCCATGAGGGCCAGTAGGGATTATAACCACAGTTTCATAGGATTACATTTATCTTCATACTTTAAGAACTCCTGCATGAGCAACTGGCCTCCAATCAGCCTGAAATTAGGTGCTAAGTAAGATTATTCCCCTTAAAATACTGGCAGGTCTTGGCATATCCTTAAAAACAGGAGCATATCAAGAATAAACCTGGCAGTATAGACAGCTATAAAGAGCCAAGAAATGACTGAGACTAGGACAGGGCTCAAGGAACAGGCTAATCACCTACACAAGACCACTTCTTCAAGACTAAGACATGTAGACTTCCTGCCTAATGCATAGAAACAAACACAGAGAGCCCAACAAAATGAGGAAACAGAGAAATATTTTCCAAATGAAAGAAGACAACCCCTCATCAAAAGACCTCATAATAAAGAGAGATAAGTAAATTATCTGATACACGATTTAAAGAAATGATCATAAAGATGATCCCTAAACTTGGGTGAAGAATGGATGAACACAGTGAGAACCTCAACAAAGAATCAGAAACTATAAGAAAAAAAAAAAATCAGAGGTGAAGAATACAATAACTGTAATGGAAAATACACTGGAGGGAATCAACTGTAGATTACATGGTACATAAGAACAGATAAACATCTGAGAGACAGAGTAGTAAAATCACCCAATCTGAACAGCAAAAAAAAAAAAAAAAATTCAACAAATAAGGATGGCTTAACGGCCTCTGAAACAACATCAAGCATACTAACACTCGCACTAAGGTGTCCCAGAGGGAGTAAAAAGAAGAAAGGGGCAGAAAACATATTTGAAGAAATAACAGCTGAAAACTTCCCTAATTTGACAACGGAAACAGACATTCAGGCCCAGAAGAAACAGTCTTAAATAAGATGAACCCAGAGGGTGGCTCAGATGGCAAAGAATATGCCTGTAATACAGGAGACCTGGGTTCAATCACTGGGTTGGGAAGATCCCATGGAAAAGGAAATGGCTACCCACTCCAGTATTCTTGCCTGAAGAACTCCATAGACAGAAGAGCCTGGCAGGCTGCAGTCCACGGAGTGGCAAAGAATCAGAAATGACTGAGCGACTAACATGCTTTCAGCGCAATCCATTTGAAGACACACTGTAATTATCATGTCAAAACTTTAGGGACTTCTCTGATGGTCCAGTGGTTAAGAATCTGCCTTCCAATGCAGGGAATGCAGGTTTGATCCCTGGTTGGGGAACTAAGATCCAGCATGCCACAGAGAAACTAAGCCTGCACATCACAACTACTGCGCCCCAGTGCCACAACTAGAGAATCTGTGCCCCCACAATAAAAGATCCCATGTGCTGTAACTAAGACCCAATGCAGCCAAATAAATAAATGGGTTTTTTTAATTTTAGATAAAATTTCAAAAGTAAAAAGAAAATTTGAAAAATAGCAATAGAAAAACAACTGGTGGTGGTGGTTTAGACACTAAGTAGTTTCCAACTCTTGCGATCCCATGGACTGCAGCCCACCAGGTTTCTCTGTCCATGGAAATTTCCAGGCAAAGATACTGGGCTGATTTGTCATTTCCTTCCCCAGGGGATCTTCCTGAACCCAGGTCTCTTGCACTGCAGGCAGATTCTTTACTGACTGAGCTACCAGGGAAGCCCAGAAAAACAACTATTTACATATAAAGGAAGTTTCATAGGATAATTAGCCTATTAGTGTTTCTCTTGATTGTCTCCCCAAGTTTTTATTCACGAGGATTGATGATATACCTTTTTCTTTTTTTTTTTTTTTTACTCTCTTTTTTTTTTTTTTTTTTTATTAGTTGGAGGCTATTACTTCACAACATTTCAGTGGGTTTTGTCATACATTGACATGAATCAGCCATAGATTAGTATTCCCCATCCCGATCTCCCCCTCCCACCTCCCTCTCCACCCGATTCCTCTGGGTCTTCCCAGTGCACCAGGCCGGAGCACTTGTCTCATGCATCCCACCTGGGCTGGTGATCTGTTTCACCATAGATAGTATACATGCTGTTCTTTTGAAACATCCCACCCTCACCTTCTCCCACAGAGTTCAAAAGTCTGTTCTGTATTTCTGTGTCTCTTTTTCTGTTTTGCATATAGGGTTATCGTTACCATCTTTCTAAATTCCATATATATGTGTTAGTATGCTGTAATGTTCTTTATCTTTCTGGCTTACTTCACTCTGTATAAGGGGCTCCAGTTTCATCCATCTCATTAGGACTGGTTCAAATGAAGATATACCTTTACAACACTTTTTTAAATCAGCTTTAGGACTCTGAACATAAATCTAAAGCATCAAATCTCAACCTTGACCCTAAAATTGTATTATGCTAAAATAAACAATCAAAAAAAGCATTTAGAATTAAAAGATCTGGATAAAATCTTAGCTCACTTGCTTCCCAGAAAGTCAATAAGTCCTTGAGCAAATCATTTTACTCCAGAGGCTTGGATAACTTAACAAAGTGAAAAATACTTATCATAAGCAATGTTTCAAAAGATGACATAAGATAATACGTAGGCAGAGAGAGAGAGATTAGCCTAAACGTTGCTGCCTGCTCTGCAAATGATTATATTTTTATAGTATTCTATGTTCCACCTTCCTTGCTTCTAACTCCCATGACAGTGTATGTATTTGCCTAATTAGCAAACATACTTTCAGTTTTTCAACTATATGATGCTAAGTGACATTGCTCTGTGGTTTTGCTTCTTTCCTACAATTGCTCAAGTGGAATAGCTTCATCAAAAACACAAGTCATTTCCTACAAAGTATGACTGGAATGGTGTTGGAAAGGTGACCTTTCCAAAAACGCAGTTCCTCTACAGTTCTATCTAATCTATGCAGTGCCACCATTACAAATTCATTACTTTGAATTCAAGCATAATCTCTCCAGCTGTCCTTTATTTTATGCCAGTACCCTAAAGGAGTAATTAATCAGGAAAAGCTATATTCTAACCTTATTTAACACTATATTAAATAACAAATGAATCCAATAACAACTTGTTGTGCTGTTCAGTCACTCAGTTGTGTCCGACCTTTTGCAACCCCAGGACTGCAGCACACCAGGCTTCTCCGTCCTTCACCATCTCCCATAGCTTGCTCCAGCTCGTGTCCATTGTGTCAGTGATGACATCCAACCATCTTGTCTTCTGTCAGCCCCTTCTCCTCCTGCCTTCAGTCTTTCC
The DNA here is from genome assembly GCF_019320065.1 of Cervus canadensis. Classification (NCBI taxonomy): domain Eukaryota; kingdom Metazoa; phylum Chordata; class Mammalia; order Artiodactyla; family Cervidae; genus Cervus; species Cervus canadensis. The sequence continues at coordinate 69,732,471 of NC_057393.1, read as the reverse complement.
CATCATCAAGGTCTTTTCCAATGAGTCAGTTCTTCACATAAGGTGGTCAAAATACTGGAGCTTCAGCTTCAGCATCAGTGCTTCCAATGAATATTCAGGGTTGATTTCCCTTAGGATTGACTGGTTTGATCTCCTGGCAGTCCAAAGGACTCTCAAGAGTCTTCTCTAACAGCAAAGTTCAAAAACATCAATTCTTCAGTGCTCAGCCTTCTTTATTGTCCAACTCTCACATCCATACATGACTACTGGAAAAACCATAGCTTTGACTATACAGAACTTTGTTGGCAAAGTGATATCTCTGCTTTTTAATACACTGGCTAGGTTTGGCATAGCTTTTCTTCCAAGGAGCAAGCATCTTTTATATTCATGGCTGCAGTCACCATCTGCAGTGATTTTGAAGCCCAAGAAAATAGTCAGTCACTGTTTCCACTGTTTCCCCATCTGTTTGCCACCTACTTCTGCTTCATTGACTATGCTAAATAAAGCCTTTGACTATGTAGATCACAACAAACTGTGGAAAATTCTTAAAGATCTGGGAATACCAGACTACCTTGCTGCCTCCTAAGAAATCTGTATGCAGGTCAAGAAGCAACAGTTAGAAATGGACATGGAACAACAGACTGGTTCCAAGTTGGGAAAGAAGTACGTCAAGACTGTATATTGTCACCCTGCTTATTTAACTTATATGCAGAATACATCACGTGAAATGCCAGGATGGATGAAGCACAAGGTGGAATCAAGATTGCCAGGAGAAATATCCAATAACCTCAGATATGAAGATGACACCATCCTTATGGTAGAAAGCAAAAAAGAACTAAAAAGCCTCTTGATGAAAGTGAAAGAGGACAGTGAAAAATCTGATTTAAAGCTCAACATTCAAAAAAATTAAGATCATGGCATTCAGTCCCATCATTTCCTGGCAAACAGATGGGGAAAGAATGGAAACAGTGACAGACTTTATTTCCTTGGGCTCTAAAATCACTGCAGATGGTAACTGCAGCAATGAAATTAAAAGACGCTTGTTCCTCGGAAGAAAAGCTATGACCAACCCTGACAGCGTATTAAAAAGCAAAAGCAAAGGCAGATCTGAAAGAGACACGTGCACCGCAATGTTCATTACAGCACTATTTATAATAGCCAGGACATGGAAGCAACCTAGATGCCCATCAGCAGACGAATGGATAAGGAAGCTGTGGTACCTATACACCATGGAATAGTACTCAGCTGTTAAAAAGAATTCATTTGAATCAGTTCTAATGAGATGGATGAAACTGGAGCCCATCATACAGAGTGAAGTAAGCCAGAAAGATAAAGATCAATACAGTATACTAACACATATATATGGAATTTAGAAAGATGGTAACGATAACCCTATATGCAAAACAGAAAAAGAGACACAGATGTACAGAACAGACTTTTGGACTCTGTGGGAGAAGGCGAGGGTGGGATGTTTCGAGAAAACAGCATCGAAACATGTATATTACCTAGGGTGAAACGGATCACCAGCCCAGACTGGATGCATGAGACAAGTGCTCGGGCCTGGTGCACTGGGAAGACCCAGAGGGATCGGGTGGAGGGGGAGGTGGGAGAGGGGATCGGGATGGGAATACACGTAAATCCATGGCTGATTCATGTCAATGTATGACAAAAACCACTACAATATTGTAAAGTAGTTAGCCTCCAACTAATAAAAATAAATGAAATATGACTAATAAAATATATATATACTGAAGTGTTTAGGGGTAAAAGAACACAATGTCTGAAATTTATTCACAAATGGTTCAGAAAAAGTATTCATGCATGTACATGTAAAGAACAAATAACAGAGGAGATAGGCAAAATGTAAACAAAATAGGAATTCTTGGTATTATTCTTGAAATATTTCTGTAAGTTTTAAATTATATCAAAATAAAAAACTACACAAATATAAAAAAAAAAACAAAAAAATAAAAAGCAAAGGCATTACTTTGCTGACAGAGGTCTGTCTAGTCAAAGCTACATTTTTTCCAGTAGTTATGTATGGATATGAGAGTTAAAGAGCATAAAGGAGCATAAAGAAGGCTGAGTGCCGAAAAATTGATGCTTTTGAACTTTGGTGTTGGAGAAGACTCTTGAGTCTCTTGGATTGCAAGGAGATCAAACCAGTCAATACTAAAGGACTGTCAGTCTTGAATATTCACTGGAAGGACTGATGTTGAAGGTGAAGCTCCAATACTTGGCCACCTGATGCAAAGAACTGACTCACTGCAAAAGACCCTGATGCTGGGAAAGCTTGAAGGCAGGAGAAGAAGAGGATGACAGAGGATGAGATGGCTGAATGGCATCATCAACTCAATGGACATGAGTTTGAGCAGGTTGTGGGAGTTGGTGAAGGACAGGAGAAGCCTGGCGTGCTGCAGTCCATAGGTTCGCAAAGATTAAGACACAACTGAGCGATTGAACTAAACTGAACTGACTGAAGGGACTGGATGCCATGATCTTAGGTGTTTGAATGTTGAGTTTTAAGCCAGCTTTTTCACTCTCCTCTCTCACCTTCATCAAGAGACTCTTTAGTTCCTCTTTGCTTTCTGCCATAAAAGTAGTGCCATCTGCATATCTGTTATCACCTAAATAAGAGCCATAATCTGGAGGGATGATAGAGGATATGTATGTCTCAGTCAGTTGATGAAGGAGAAGGAAAGGGTGGACCAGAACCTAGATTCTGAGAACTGCAGATTTGTGATGAGAAAGGAATGCCATATTGGAAAAGAACCTAAAGTATGTAAAGGTGCAAAATGGAAGGCTTGAATATGGATTGGCTAAATATGGCATTCACTGCTGCTTTACAATTAGCTTTCCCTTTGTAAGTAGTCCTATTAGACAAATTTGACAACAGATGCAAAATATTTTACCCAGAAAATAATTTTTAGGAATGACCTTAAATACAGAAAATATAGTGGCTGTGATTTGACAAGTCCCAGAAAGTCCTCTAACTCCAAAATATCTCTCACATCCAGTGCCTGCACTTTCATTCTTAATCCATTAGTCAAGAAGTACCTTCTCATAACGTCACCTTTGAAATTCAAACACTACAGGATAACATTGAATCACAACATATTATGTGATTGCCACTGATAAATTCAGTTCTTTATTTGACAAAAGAAATTTAAAACATCAATTGCTCTGAAGAAGAGGAAGGTCAGTGATCACATGTATGATCAGCCTGTCTATAAGTCAGTTTAGGAGATGGTTTTAATAAGCAGTGAGCTGCCTATGCTCCAAAATTTGCCTAAGGTTGACCTTGATAACAGTGTTTATATACACAAACATAGCTCACACTGGAAAGCAGATGCATTGGAATGACAAGATGTAAAATGTTCTCAGAAAACGTTCAAAGTCTCCCTAAACTTAAAGCAAGGCCAAGCTTTAAAATCAAGAGGGACAGAAACGCTAAGAACACTGCTGCATTTAACTGAGTTCAAGTAGTTAAAAGGTCTAAAAATTAACCATGAAACTTGAAAAATATGTAAATGATCTTCAAAAATAACATTTGGAAAACTGAACGTCAGAAATATCAACACTGTAGGTGCCAAGAGGGAGGCATTTTGCAATGACTAACAAATTAAGGCATCTTAATGTGAAGGCTGATTATATAATGCATAATAAAGCAGAGGAAGGAGGAGACAGAGGTGTGCTTTCTCATTAGTTCTGGCTTAGAACCATATTGCATAACATAACCAGATTTATGAATATAAAGCATCTTAAAAATCTATGGCTGTTCTGTGAATCAGATCATTTCTATAGCACAAAGTGGCTGTCATTCCAAATATCTACATTTATTCAGAATATTTTCATTTTCTCTATTCATGTTAAAATCTCAAAACTATAGTACTCTTAATGGTCAGCAGGGGTAATTGGAATAGAAAAAAATAATTCAGAAAAGAGAAATCAGAGGGATATGCCACATTTTCAATAATGCTGCCTCTGTTTCATGATTTTTTTCCTTACCTACCCAGCTACACAGAGTTCTACTTGAACAAAATGTATATGTCTTTCAAAAAGTCAACTAATAATCAACACTAATGTAACATTTACTATGTGTCAGGCACTGTTTTAAGAGTTTTATGTAAATTACCTCACTTATAGTACTCAATGCATTTCAACAGTATAATAGTACAATATTATTTATTTAAGAGATAAAGAAACAAGAGTCAGGATGTAATCAATAGTCAAAGGGTCTGAAATTGAGTTGAGGAAAAGGGGTAGAAATCACTAAGCCCCAGTCAAAGTGACAATAGTCTCATATTTATTTAGATTAAAAACATATGGAAAAGAAGAAAAAGCGAAAGAAGGAAGAAAATAGACAATGATTATTACTAAAAATCACAAACTTTCACATGTATTAGAAAAGTAACACAGAATTGTCACTTAAGAAATTTAATTCCCATAGTAAACAAGAAGAGACTTTACCCAACCTAATACCTACTATTTTATAAAAATTGTTATACCTGAAAGATTAAAAGAGGTGGTATTCTTAACTCTTCCAGGACTACTTTCAAAAGCCATAAAGCAGAACATCCACTCAAAAAGGACATCAACTGGCTCTGGAGATAACCTGAGATAATAATGTAGATTTTGAGATGAGAGGAAAGTTTATTACTACTGACCATGTGATTCTCTAGTTTACATTAATGGGAAATAGGAACTACCTCAAGATAGAATAAATTATAAGGATATCTTACAAAGGAAATTTAGAATCCAAAATGTTGACAGGATATATGAATGTCAGAAAAGTTTATCTGCCCACAAACCACAAAAGCATAACTGTTTTTAAAAATAAAACAAACAACTCACATTCCCACTGTGGTTTCACAAGAGTTCCTGTAGATCTTAAGGAAAGAAATGTCCCTGCCAGAGGCAGAAAGAAACACAAATTAAACAGATTATAAAGTCTACAGTGATTTAAAATTTGTCAGGAAAAAATTAATTCACAAAAGCAGAGATAATGCTAAAAATGATAATGCAAAATAATAAAAAGAGGAAGTAAAAATAGCGATGATAATCAGCCAAGGCAAATATCACAGTAAATTACTGCACTATCTGAAATGACAGACTCCAGGATTCTTTAAATATGTCTTTGAGGGGAAAATATTTTCAAAGAAAGAACTTTACAAGTTCAAGTAACTAACAAGGAGAACACTTGATGCCACAACATACGAATTTGGATAAAACTAAGTCCATAGAGGTTAGCAATGCCAGATGGCAAGCACCCAACATGACATAATAAGCAGCGGACAGAGTCTTTATTCAAACTAGTCAACCATTATTGCCAGTCATGGCACCCTCCCTCCTCAAATGAGCTCTTATTTCAGTCGTCAGTTTCGTCACCTCCCAGAAGCCCGAAAGAACACTCTAGTTTAAAACCTTATGGAACTGCATTGATTTCAGACCTAGTACTATTGTCATTGGGTATCATTTTATTATAGCATCATAAACGCCACTTTTAACAACTTTCCTGGATGTCTCAGCACTGTTGTGAGAGATACAAGTCAGAGGTAGAGAAAAGTTACTAATACGCTGATTTGTAGTATGGAGAATTGTGTAGAATCTTTTCCTTCCGTATTAAAGTCCAAAGGGTATATTAACAAGTGCAGATGGTAGTCTTCATTCTTCACAAGCACCTCTTCATAAAAAAAAAAAAGGAAAAACATCTCATCTTCAAGGGAGGATTTAGAGGGCAACTGAAAGACCTGGATCTTCTGCTTTCCAGCCTGCCTGCTTTATGTTGGTAAGAATGTTGTTCATAACCACTTCAGTCTATGCCAGGGAAAGGATATGCAGGTTAAAAAAGAAGAACCAGATGTGAAATTCTATAAAATGCCAGCTGATTCATATCCTAGACTCTGAGGATTTACACATACTTCCACTGTTGGCAGGGCCGAGAGTAGTGACAATTTTGCTGTCACTGATGAAGAACTAGCAAATCAGAGCAGAAAAGGACATCTACCCTAGGGAATGAGAACCTCAACTTCAATAAATGAAGCAACGCTGATGAGATGAAATTTACATTTAAGTCAAAAAACTACTGGGACTGGACTGCAATAAAAAAAAAATCAGACAATAAAGCAATATGGTAATATCAGCTTTTTTTTATTATTGCTGTGTATATCTGCTAGAGTATTTTTTTTAAGAAAACAAACATTTGAACAAGGATTGAATAGGAGCTTTTATATTACAAATTTTATATTCAAGAAATATAAAAAATTAATAATTGCCACAGTTTATTAAGGACCTACTATGGGTAAGGAATCTAACACATTTTATTTCATTTAATATACTTGATTCAGATAGATTCATTTTTAAGAGGATGAAATAAGCTCAGAAAGGGTCAATAATTAGCCCAAAGTCATGCTGCTAATAAGGAAAAGAAGTGGAATTCAAACTTAAGTCACCTGACTGTTAAAACCATACTCTATGTGCCTCGGAATAAAATTCACCATTAAGCTGTAATGAAAACTGTTAAGGGCTTTCTATGTTACAGGTTCATTATCTCACTTTATCCTCTAAACTTTAAACCTCTAAATGAGGTAATATTTTACCTGTTCTATAGTTAGGAAAGTAAGACACAAAGAAATTAAGTAACATGTCCAGTTAGCTAGTGGGAGAATCATGATTCAAATTCCAAGTCACTGCCTCCAAAGGCTCAATGTGTTTCCAAAATCCATAATAGTTATGGATTTGAAACATTTGCTTAATGCCAGGTCCTTGGGAACTTCCTCCATTTTGCAAATTTTAGTTTTCACCTGGCTGGCTTTATTATACTTTATGTGTTTATTCTTTCCTATCTTCTCATTATAGATAACATAACTGTCTAGTTTCATGAAATTTTAGAAATAGAATTCACCCTCTGATAAATTAACCCAACAAGGACAAAAAGGAAGTTATTAACAAAATACAACCTATGTCTTAAATTTTCTACCACTGAGGTACCCTTACATGATGCTGTAATGCAGCATTTCCAAAATAAGTAAATATAAAAACATTTTTTTTAAAAGACTGGAAAATTCAATTCTACTATTTTGAAGGTAATAAACATATAAAAATTCAAGATAAATTTTTGAAAGCAGCTATGACTCTAATAGAATTTTGTACACTTTAAAAAATAACATCAAAACACTGTAATCTAGCTTTGAATGCTCTCTACATGTTCTTCCAAGCCCCGTTGACCAGCTCTTCTGGTGCATTTGCCATACCATGAACACACCCCTCTCAGTCTTACTTTTAGAACCTGGACAGCTATCTCCATGTTTCCATCTTCTAAAATTAGACTCAACCATTCATCCTCAGTGTTTCTGCCAGTCTCAACTATGATCTGTTAATGGCCCATATTCCATTATTTTGAAATCCCACCAACAAATTTGTGGTAATTTGATCACAACATTTTTATCTCCTCTCTCCCTCCAGTTTCACTAAAACAGTAAAGGGAGCACATACAAAGAAAATAAAAGGCATTGTTGAGCGAAATTTTCAACAAATGAGGGGAGAGGAGGTAATGAAAGACAGATAATGTACTTAAAGGGAAAAGGTATAGCTTAAAGAGGAGAATAAAGATCAAAAAAGAGCTGATTCATTTCACAGAACCCTTAGAGAGGCTCAAGATTCAAAATCTCTCATCATGGAACATAGAATATCCACATACACCTCTCTCCCATCCCCTGCATTGGATATTAGCACCAAGGGAGTACCACAGTTTTCATGGGAGAAATTTAACTGGAGGAGTCAATACCCAGAGACCTCAGGTACTAAAAAGAGTAACAGTGAGACTGAAGGTAAAAATAGATGGATTAATTAAAAGTCCATGTACTACGTCACAAGACTCTCCCCCTAGCATTCTCTGTCTCGTCAAATGCAAAAAGTTGGGAACCAGCATCTTCCACACACAAGAAATGAAAAATTACTTCCCTGAAAACACTGAACGGCCCTGAGAAAAATATTTTTGTTCTCAGGCTTGAGGTTCTCCAACACCCAAAAGATTCCAAAATGAAGTAGGTCAATCAATAAGACATAGAAACAGATCCTCAAGTCATCTTTTTTAATGCCTCATTCAAATATAGACCCAAGAATCATCAAACACTTGATGAAAGTCTCCAATGTGAGACACAGACCAAAATAAAGAAGAAGAAAAAAAAAAAACCTGGAAAAAAGTGACATATGCTAGAAACATAAAAAAGTCATCAAAAATATTTATCAGTATAATCAGGAAGATATATGAAGAGCTTAATATGGCACTCATAATATAGGAATGGGATGCTGTGGAAAAAGAAGAAAGTAGAAAACAATAAGGAGCATGAAAAAATTGAACTTACATTTTACCCAATGCATGTGGTAAACTATATTGTTTAAAAATATTCTCTACTCTTCCCCTAGCATCTGAACTTTTTTCTTCCCAGCCCCATCAATGGCAAGCTATTTGCCATTGATTTCATTTTAGCAAGGAAATAAATGTGTTCCAATGTAATGTTTCACAGAAACTTTAAAAGCAAGCATGTGGTTTACATTTTTTTCTCCTCTGACATTTGCTCCAGCATTCTGAATCTTCCAAGGAAGATGGTGTGGACAGGTCTAGTGGTGACTACAATGAAAAACTATTGTGATTAAGAACTATATTTTTGTTGAAAGCCAGAGAGATTTGGAGCATGTTTCTTACTTCAGATAATATAGTCAGTTCTGACATTACATTATGGTTGATCACACTGATGGAGCTTCAGACTATTCAAAAAGCCTGAGTCTGAATTAGTAGGTATATGAATAACTAAACAAATAAAAATAATTAACTTTGGGGAAAAAACCCAAAAATTTATACAGGAACAAATTGTAAACCTATTACCCTATATGGCTCAGAGTAAAAAATATTTATATAGTCATTATAACATAATCACTTGATACTGGTTGAACCAAAAACAAACAACACTGTCAAAATAAGAGGAGGATCTGTATGTGTGTGTTTATAAAACTGTTAAGAAAATCCTAATCCTCCCTAAAAGGAAGTCAGTAGAGATGTAATATTGAGAAGCCAACAAAAATAGTATGCTGTGTGATATTTAAAAAATATGTATACAAATACTAGAAGAATTAAAAGATTTAAAGTAGTTGTCTCAGACACATGAGAACCAGAAGATAAGAAGTTTGGGACATGCAACTGCCATTCTTCAATACAGCATTATTTGGCTTATACTGTATTATTTTGATAAAAGATAAATGAAAAAAAACAATTTTATCATTTACAAACATAGAGTTCAGTATCCAAGAAACCAATCAAAGAGTTTTAAAAGGGCCAAGAAGAATAATTGGGAAGTAAAGAGGGAATAGGCAAGGGACTGCTATTTTTCACTTTAAGCTTCTCAATACTATTTGATTTTCTTGATTTTTTTGCAAGGCAATTTGATAAAATTTTCCAAGGGAAAACAATTAGAAATATCAACTGAAATCTGTAAGTGAAATTTGCTTTTGCTATACTTAGTCAAATCACCAGAAAACAAATTCATGTCAAGAATAAAGTAAAGAACTCAATAATTGTTTATATCCTCGTAAAATCAATAACTTAAAACTGTGACCTCCTCCATATTTTGTTTTGGTTTTTTTATAATGAGAATTTTTAGCACAGTTATCTGGATGCTTTAGGAATCTCAAACATTATTCTAGAGATCTAATGTACAGTACAGATGTAATGTATAGTGACTATGATTATTAATACTATAATACAAACTTGAAAGTTGCTAAGAGAGTAGATTTTAAAGTGGTCTCATCACACATACACACACACATGCGGTAATTATATGATGTAATGCATGGGTTAGCCAATGTTATGGTGATAATAACTTTGCAATATATAAATGTATCAAATCATCACCTTGCAAAACTTAAACAGTGTTATATGTCAATTATATCTCAACAAAGCTGGAAAAAAGAATCCCAATCATCATCAAAAATAAATTAGACAAACAAATGCAGAAAAAGCCTTTGACAAAATTTAGCACCCATTTATGATTAAAGTTCTTTTTAAAAAAATGGGCATAGAAGGAACCTACCTCAACATAGTAAAGGCCATATATGATAAGCCTACAGCAAATGTTATTCTCAATGGTGAAAAACTGAAAGCATTTGCCCTAAGATCAGGAACAAGACAAGGGTGTTCACTTTCACCACTATTATTCAACATATTTCTGGAAGTCCTAGCTACAGCAATCAGAGAAGAAAAAGAAATAAAAGGAATCCAGATTGGAAAAGAAGAAGTAAAACTCTCACTGTTTGCAGATGACATGATACTGTATATAGAAAACCCTAAAGATAGTATCAGAAAATTACTAGAGCTAATCAGTGAATGTAACAAAGTTGTAGGATACAAAATCAGTACACAGAAATCACTTGCATTTCTGTATAATAACAATGAAAAATCAGAAAGAGAAATTAAGGAATCAATCCCATTCACCATTGCAACAAAAGAATTAAATATCTAGGAATAAACTTACCTAAGGATACAAAAGAACTGTACACATAAAATTATAAGACACTAATAAAAGAAATCAAAGATGATATAAACAGATGGAGAGATATTCCATGTTCCTGGGTAGAAAGAATCAGTATGGTGAAAATGACCATATTACCAAATGCAATCTACAGATTCAATGCAATCCCTATCAAATTACCAACAGCATTTTTCTCAGAACTAGAACAAAAAATTTCACAATACATATGGCAACACAAAAGACCCTGAATAGCCAAAGCAGTCTTAAGAAAGAAGTATGGAGCTGGAAGAATCAACTTCAGATTATACAAATCTACAGTCATCAAGACAGTATGGTACTGGCACAGAAAGAGAAATATAGACCAACGAAACAAGATAGAAAGCCCAGAAATAAACCCATGCACCTCTGGGTACCTAATTTTTGACAGGGTGGGCAAGAATATACAATGGGGCAAAGACAACAATAAGCTATAAGCAAGGTGAATGGATAACCCTCAGAAAGGGAAAAACTAATAGCAAATGAAACAACTGACAAAGGATTAATTTTCAAAATTTACAAGTAGCTCATACAACTCAATGCCAGAAAAACAAACAACCCAATCAAAAAGTGGGGGGAAGACCTAACCAGACATTTCTCCAAAGAAGACATACAGATGGCTAATAAACACATGAAAAGATGCTCAACATCACTCATTATCAGAGAATTGCAAATCAAAACCACAATGAGGTATCATCTCATGCTGGTCAGAATGGCCACAATCAAAAAGTCTACAAACAATAAATGCTGGTGAGGGTGTGAAGAAAAGGGAACCCTCTTACACTGTTGATGGAAATGCAACCTGGTAAAGCCACTGTGGAGAACAGTGTGGAGATTCCTTAAAGAACTGGAAATAGAACTGCCAAATGACTCAGCAATCCCACTGCTGTGCATACACACCAGAAACGAGAATTGAAAGAGACACACATGCCCCAATGTTCATCACAGCACTGTTTACAATAACAGGGACATAGAAACAATCTATATGTCCATTGGCAGATGAATGGATAAAGAAGATGTGGTATATGTACACAATGGAATATTACTCAGCCATAAAAAGGAACACATTTGAGTCTGTTCTAATGAGGTGGATGAAACTGGAGCCTATTATACAGAGTGAAGTAAGTCAGAAAGAGGAACACTAATACATTATATTAACGCATATGTATGGAAATCAGAAAGACAGTAATGACGATCCTATATGCAAGGGAGCAAAAGAGACACAGATATAAAGAACAGACCTTTGGACTATGCAGGAGAAGACAAGGGTGGGATGATATGAAAGAATAGCACTGATGCATGTATATTACCAAATGTAAAATAGATGACCAGTGCAACTTTGATGCATGAAGCAAAGCACTCAAAGCCGGGGCTCTGGGACAACCCAGAGGGATAGAGTGGGGAGGGAAGTAGAAGGGGATTCAGGATGGGGGGCCATATGTGCACCCATGGCTGATTCATGTTGATGTATGGCAAAAACCACCACAATACTGTAAAGTAATCATCCTCCAATTAAAACAAATTAATTAATTAAAAAGTAAATTACTTTCAATATGCAATATTATACTTAATAAGGCTGGGTAATGCACATCTCAGAATCATTTTTCAAAAACACTGAAGAGTTTATACTTAATCTTCATTTAAACCAGTATTTCATTAACTTAACCACAAATTCCAGTTAAACACAATAAATATTAATTAAACAACTATCATATATATGTGTAAGATTGCCTTAAGTTTTGTAGGAAATAAAAGTTAAACTATTTCAGTCTCCATGATCCAGGAATTTATAATCTTGTAAGGAACATAAGGGCTTCCCTGGTGGCTCAAGTGGTAAAGAATCCACCTGCCAATGCAAGAGATGCCAGTTCAATCCCTGAGTTGGGAAGATGCCCTGGAGAAGGAAATGGCAATCCACTCCAGTATTCTTGCCTGGAGAATCCCCTAGACAGAGAAGTCTGACAGGCTACAGTCCATGGGGGTCACAAAATGTCAGACATGACTTAGTGACTAAACAAGAACAACAAAAAAGGACATAAGATATGCCTAGCAATTACCATAATAAAGTAAAAAATTATAAGGGCCTAAAAGAGATAGAAAAGGGGAAGAGAAACGAAAATTACTTATAATTCACAGGACCATGGAGCAGATGGTCTTTGAATAAAGGCTCAAATTGAACATATGAAGCCAGAGGAAAGAAAATTATATGGGAGCAAAATAGTAATATCAATAAAGAATGTAAAAAGCAAAGTGTGGCACATGTCAGTCCAGCAAATCATTTTGGTTGGATCATAACTCAGCAGAAAAGAAGCAGTAATAAAGAAAGAAAGAAAATATTTTGGGACCAGATCATAGGTTTCTTTGAGGATCAAGTTAACTATTTTAAAATTCATATAACAGAAATTTTGGAGTCCTTAAAGGTTTTTGAGAAACAAGTGACCTGTCTAGAATAATATTAAGGAAACTGTACATTTAATCTGAAAATGTACATAGTAAGGATAAAAGAAAGGAAATAAGAGCCATGCTTTATTTAACATTAATAAATAATAAGGAGAAAGTCACATTGTCTGTATAGTTATCTTGAAATAAATTTTTGAGAAATATCTTCATTCTCAAGCACCAAGTATATTTCAAATTTGCATTAGTATTTTGCCAACAACATAAATGTTGTAAAAAAATAATAAAATAAGCAAGTAACACAGCAAGTAACCGTGGGCTCAGCTGAGTCCAGTTCTTGAAGACCGATGGACTGTAACTTGCCAGACTCCTCTTTCCATGAAATTTTCCAGGCAAGAATACTGGAGTGGGTTGCCATTTCCTACTCTAGGGGCTAGTCCCAACACAGGGCTCTAACCCACATCTCTTGCATCTCCTGCACCGGCAGATGTATTCTTTACCACGGTGCCACCTGGAAAGCCCTGAAGTAACAAACACAATGATCTATATAAACTCTGTAGTTATACTATTGGTTAAAATGCTTCCTATTCACCTAAAGGAGGAATAAATGTCTTCAGGTAGAAAAGAAAGAACTAAAGTAAATGCAAAAATTTCCCTTACTTATTTTCAAACAGGTTCTCTTCAAAAAAAAAAACCTGCAATTAATGAAGTTTCTGAAACATGAATATATCTGAATAGTAGACATATGGTAGGAACAGCAAATGAGCAAACCAAGCTGAAGTCCTAATTTGTCAAAGTAAGCACATTAGTATTACCAATCTGTTAATGTTGACAAGGAGACTCATTTTGACTGTTTCTTTTGTATCAATAAGTGAGTGGATTTCAAATACTCTAAATATAAATACTAAAAGGGGCCCTTCTAAAAGTACATCTCAACCCAATAATTTCTAGAAGCTGTTTCAGTGTAGTCTACAAACATTTGCAGGACAGCAACTCAGGAGGGAAGAAATGTCTTAAGCCCTTGAGTTCTGTACTGAATGCTAATGTATTTGAATATGATGGATTTAATACAGTACTGAAAATAAATGACTTTTAGCAGCTGCACTCTAGACCTATAAATCGCTCTGAGTACTACAAAATCCATACAGAGGAAGAACAGCTGGATAATTTACAACACCAGTATTTGTCAAGAAAAAGCTGAAAATACAGAACCTCCTTTTTTCAGAGTGCACACTTCACAAAAATTAAAAACTATCCTTGAAGAGAATCTATTTGGATAAGTGTTTCTCTTCATATTGGCATATTGTTCCTTTAAAATACAAAATCCTTAATTTCACTCATTTTAAGGAGTACCTTTTTTATTAATTAATTTATTTTAATTGGAGGCTAATTACTTTACAGTATTGTAGTGGTTTTTGCCATACATGGACATGAATCGGCCATAGGTGTACATGTGTTCCCCATCCGCACCCCATCCCCCAGGGCTGTCCCAGTGCACTGGCTCTGAGTGCCCTGCTTCATGCATTGAACTTGGACTGGTGATCTAGTTCACATATAGTAATATACATGCTTCAGTGCTATTCTCTCAAATCTTTTAAAAGGATAAAAACAGCAAAGGAGAAAAGTTTTCCTTGTGACAAAATGCAAGCACAAGGAAAAGTCTGTTAATGTTTATTTTGTGTTCCAATTGCTATGCTCTGGTAAAATCCTACAAAAGGAAACACATTAACCAGATGACTTGCAGAGTACAGTGATACCAAAAATAGTACTTAAGTTAATACACTAATTATAAAATTGCTGAGATTAAGTTTATCATTCTAGTTCTTGGACAAGCTTTGGAGATAGAGTAAATAAAGTTTAATATAAGGACAGTCTTAAGCTTCTTAAAAGAATAATACAAGCAGTAAAAATGTGCTCCATATAAGAAGTGAACTCTAGAAATAGAAAGCTGTAGTCACTAAAGGGATATTAGCTCATGTGTCAGCAACTACACAACTTGCTTGCAACTTTCATTAATACAATAGAATGCCTAAGTGCTGGTTTCGGTCACAAATCTACCATTGTTTGAGTTTTCATGTGACTTTGATTCATAAAGAAGCCATTTTGCCTTGATAATAACACCAAAGAAAAAATTTAATGTCCCCAGATGGAGCTATGTAGGAATTTGACAATGTGAAAAAATTTGGGCCTATTTTTCAAATGGACCACTCTCAGGTTCAGATATATAAGTTCCTTTAAAACAATGATCATAGGAAATTATACCAACTGACTTTATTCTCCAAATAATGTAGTCTAGTGGACTCTAATTGCAGTATTATATAAACATTGGTAGAAATACACACAGAGGGACAGGAGAATGGGCAACTTTTCTGCTTACCCTATACCTCATTTCTCTAATCTCTTTATTTTAAAATTGTATAGTTGAGGGCCCAAACAAGGGCCCCTTTCTGTCAGTTGTCCTTAAGTTAAACTCAAGTCAGCACACACATAGCCTTTCAGGATATGTACTTGTTGAGCAGAAAGCCAGAGAAAGAATCATAGGCATCTCATAGTAGATGTAGACAGATTAACAAAAAAATGCAAGCCCTAAAGTTTCACAGAGGGTTGAAGAGCAAAGAAAGAACACATAAATTTATGTGAAATTAGTTTCATTCATATAAACAGAAAGACTCAGCTCCATTTTTCTTAAGGTATACTATTTACTAGCTCAGGGCATGAACCACCAACTAGACAGGTAACTGCGAAGCAGAACTACCAAAGGAGAAATTCTTGCACTGCTTTAAAATGGGAATAGAGGACCATCACTAAATATACCCCTCCAAAAAAGTACCATAGTTTATAGGTCACTAAATCCACAGAATTTTATACATTTATATGATTCTCTTCCCTGCACTTTCGACAGGACTTTGAATCTCTCCCAGAATCTCTCTTAGGAGTTCAGCCACAGAACTGAGCTAACTTAAACACCCTACCATCCTTGCTGTTCTGTAATCACTGAAGTTGTCCTAAATTGCTCAAGTTAAAATATTCTGTGGTTCTAAACTGGCCCAAACTTATTTCAAGAAAAGTAGTACCCAATTTTTTAAAATACCCATTCAGTAAAAGTATTAAGTAAAATCGATACTTTATTAATTCACAGTTGTGAAAGCCAAACCATTTAAGCAGTAAAGGATATAGAGTAATATTTAAAGAACAGAGAAGAACATTTTATTTCTTATAAATTGTAATGCACTGAAGCATCCCAGCAATTACTTGTTAAAGTTTCTGGCCTCAAATAACCTTAGAATTTTAAGGTCAATTTCTTGGCTTGTCTCTTTATTACTCCAAATATCTATCTTTTTCGTGGAAGTATTTTTATAAATCTCTATACCCCACCCCACACCACCACTGCTTAATGGATAGCTATCTGAATTTCAGTCATTCATCAAAATCATCATTTCCACTTATCTAAGCCATCTCAGCCAGTAGAGATCCCTTTCTCATATGAAGTTTCATAGTAGTTGTTATTTGAAGTATAATGTAGTAGTTAAATGCATAAGATTTTACTACTAGACATCCCTATAGCAGAGTCCTATCATTCATTATTTATAAGAGTATGGGTAAGTCACCTAACCAACATAGACTTTAGCTTCCTGTTTGTTAATTGGCCTAATTTCAATATTGTTTTGTCTCAAATAATAGGAAAACCTGAAGAGAGGGAGAGAGACAGGAAATGGCCTGTCAGTGGAGCAATCAGAACAAACACAAGACTTATCAATTAAGTTCATTATAAGACACGTGTGAAGTAATTTTTTCATCTGAATAGATATCATAAAGACTACCTTATATAGTTTCCTGTTTGTTTTTCAAACAAGGTATCAAAAATTAAAGAATGGTCACCACTCAGAAGTTGCTACACTAGGTTTCAAATACATTCAGTATACTTATAACTTCATTTCTAGAAATTCTAATCAAAGCAAATGATCAGAAATTAAAATAAATATGAACCAATATTCTCAATCCAGTATTGTTTATAACATCAAAAACTGGAAAAAAAACTAGAATTCCAGCAGTATTGTTAAATAAATTATACTATATCCATACAATGTAACAATATGTATCAGTTGTACTTATGTTTTCAAAAAAAATTAACTCCATCAGGAAATGTTTGATATAGAACATGCAATGAAAAAGTAAACTATAAAATTATATGTAGTGAAAATATGTGCATGTTATATGACATTGGGATTTGCTTCACAATAATATGTGGGGGGATAAAGTACATGTGAGACAGATGAAAAAGATGGGCCATGAATTGATAATTATGAAAATGGATGATGGAAACAAAGATGTTCTTTATACTATTATTTTTATTTTTATGTTTGTTTAAAATGTCCTGTATAAAAGATTAAGAAACTTGTAAGTGCATTATGGCCTTAATTAAAAGAGTCATTATAAATATGTATATATATATATCTATATATATACACACAAGTGTGCAATATTATATTACTATATATATATATATATACACACACACAATATTTTGTGTGCAATATTATATAACATATATGCTTATGTTGAAAAAATCACCAAAATATTAACAAAGGCTAATGCTGGGTGGCTGGCCCTTTTATATTCATTAATACTTTTCTAATTAGACTTTCAAATTTATAGGCATCCTGGTTCTTAAAGGATACTAAATTCACTCTGCTTTGTGATGTCAAATTATCTTGAACTCTTAAATTCATAATTCTATATGATGACTATTTCTACCAATTCTATATGATGACTATTCCTACTGTAAGAATCCTTTTGGTTGTTTGTTCAATGTCCACTGCCCTCTGAGGAGACTGGCTCCCAGTACACTGAGATAGCCCGTTATTTTCTGAGTATATTGCCGGGTGGTTGTATGTACTGCGAGTGAATTTTTTATTTATAAAATAAAGGGGAAAGAAGCTTTTATGAAGCTGAATGAAGATAAACTAGAGGAAAGGCAGCCAGGAGTTGGGACGCTGAATGCCTCAGTCCCAGGAAGACTAAAGTGAAAGACTATCCTTGGCAGTGTTATGGAAAAGAGATGAGTTTTGAAGTGCATACGAGTCTAACAAAATTTTGAATGTAGTTTGTTATGAAGTGTACAAGGTAAAATCCACCTCCTGAATTACTTGCAGTAAAATCAACATTATTTACTGACATTTTGGATGTAAGTTTTTCTGGAGAATGCAAAGAGATATTCAATCTTGAGTTGCTTGTTTCAGGGGGCAGTAATTAGAAAAGGACATCTGAAATCCATACTAAATGAGTGACATTGATTGTAGTTTTAAATTGCTCATCAAATATGTTAATTCAACCATTAAACCTAGAGTTTAAACAATACCAAGCCTTCCAAAGAGTAGGATTAGTCTATTAGCAGACATAAATAACAATGATCTTTAAACTTGCAAAGAGCTACAAAATCATTAAATCTAACCTCCTAGTTAAAAATCTAAGAACTCTACATGTTTAAATAACTTGTTCAAAGCCACTCTGCTAGTTCCAATCACAGCCAAATATAAAACTAAACATTTTAGGCCTAAGCTCATAAGGTGTATTGGGAGAGATGGAAGGAGAAAAAACAGAACATGAGAAGAGGTGAGAGTGAAAACCAGAGGACAGAGAGAGTTCCACTTGTTGATAATAATAAAGCCTAGCACAACTTTATAAAGTTCCCTGAGCCTTACTATTACATAACTATTATATAAATAATACATTAAATAATATACCCTATTACAAAAGGATACCAATTTACACATTCTCACTTTTCACATTTTCATCAGTATCATCCCTTTGTTGCAGGAAGGGGGACTGCTTCCAGGGCCTGAAACTGGGCTCTTGTCTAACACTCGGAAATGAATTGTCCGAGGAGACACATGTGCTGACAAAGAAAGAGATTTTATTGGGAAGGGGCACCCGGGTGGAGAGCAGTAGGTAAGGGAGCCCAGGAGAACAGCTCTGCCACCTGGCTGGCAGTCTCGGGTCTTATGGTGATGGGATTAGTTTCGGGTGGTCTTTAGCCAATCATTCTGACTCAGAGCCCTTCCTGGTGATGCAGCCAAGATGGTTGCCAGCAAGGATTCTGGGAGGTGGTTGGACGTGGGTTGTCTCCTTTTGACCTTTCCCGAACTCTTCTGGCTGGTGGTGGCTTATTAGCTCCATGTGCCTTACCAGGACCTCCTGTCCTAAAACAACTCATACAAATGGTTTCCATGGTGCCTGGCCAGGGTGGGTGGTTTCCCATTTGCTAGTTTTAGAAATCAATCCAATTGTTGAGTTTGTGGCCAATTACCTGTGTCTAGTTCTGGGTACCTTGGTAAATTTCTCTACTACAAGACTCTAACTGGTTGGCCCTGAGAAAATTTACTTAAAAAAAAATATTATAGTCATATCAAGTCACTGTTGATATTACTAGATGGGATCCCTTCACCTGGCCAATTAATAATGTCTGCTCTGACTCTGGCCATAAATTTGAGTTTTCTTCTATTATTCAAGTTCAATCATAGCAACAAGCAAAGTTTCAGCCAAGGAAAAAATCTCCCACAGTTATGGGATAGATTTATATAGACAACACCAGGCCATGGTAATTCAGGTTTAAAGTCTCCTCTATGTTGAAAACAATTAAATCATACTAAGGATAATCAGTCTAGTAACACTAAAAAACTGGGCTATGTGCCTATAGACAATGCCAATATATAATTTCCCTGGAAGATAAACATTCATACAGAGTAGACTAAGTCAGATGACCTGGGATATACTGGGCTACATCTAATGGAAGTTCTTAAGTCTTACTTATGACTTTACTAATACTGCTGGCTATGTTATTTGTATTTCACCTGTTTTACAAAATAGCTGTATCTTACACTGCCAGATGTGTGACTGAGGCCTCTGATAAAATAATATATAGTTCCCTGTGAGATCGATGATGGTAACAGTGTAACTCTGAACCAAGAGACTAGTAAGACAGGTAATCCAGAGAATTTTGGATACTGTTTTATGGCCTAGCCCAGTAATAACACATTGAGTGACCTGTCAACAAAATCTTTGCCAAACCTGATAACGGACATTCTCAGCACCATGGGATAAAAATGGTCATGAAATGCCCCCCTCAAAACCATGGTCAAGTTTATAAGCAAAAAGGGGCTCTGCCAACTGAAAACTGACACTTACCATCTATGTCTACAAAGGTTAAATCATGGCCACTGCAACTGCTTACCTTCAACTCCCCTGAAAGTAATTCAGGGTGAAAATTAGGAATGAGGCATTCTGTGCTCTGAGAAAAACTGGCAGAACAGGCCTTCAGATAGTTAGATCTTTTCAGGAAAAGATTTTATGTCTCACTTCTTGCATCTTTTCATACCTAGAGAAACACTGACATCATTAGTGATGACATCTGCTTTGGCTATTAAGGAAAATTTTACAATTAAAAGTCAAAATAGAGTAACTATGGTTCAGACATCCTGGGAAATAACAAGGTGATACTACGGGTGTAATTTCAGACCAGACCTGGCATTGCTAAACACTTGAGTTTTCTGAGTCATGTCAGGTTTGGATGCCACCATTCTCAAAACAATGTCTGTTGGAAGCCAGTAACTGCAACCTTACTCTTTATAAAACTAGGCAACTGGCTACCTGGCTACAAGTATCCCCAACATGCCAGGTCCAGACTGGGTTTCAGGCCTATTCTTCTAAAAAGAAATGAGATTTATTTTGTCTATTAAAATTCCAGTTATCACTCCTCCAACTACTTCTAACTGAGTCTGTTACACCAAAATGGCAGGCCAAGGGATTGAGATTTTAATCATACAAGACTCAGATCTGGGACTTGGAACTCAGAAGTACTTCCAATTCAGTGTCTATTCCCCAAGCTGAGACAGTCCTATGGCCTATTTTGACGGGAAGTTATCATAGTCATAGTTGCCTAGTTCCCTAAGTTAAAACTGAGCAGGACTCTGTGGGACTCTGGAGTACAGATCTGTTCTGTGATCTCCATTTCTCATCTGTAGGATATAGTCTTCATTCAGCCTCCTTGACTTTCCCTGAGATCCAAAGGGTGGATTCAAATAATTGCTAATCAAGGAAGGGATTAGCTTCCTGGCTTCCTGGTGGCTCAGATGGTAAAGCATCTGTTTGCAATGCTGGAGACTCGGGTTCGATCTCTGGTCGGGAAGATCCCCTGGAGACGGAAATGGCAACCCACTCCAGTACTCTTGCCTGGAAAATCCCATGGACAGAGAAGCCTGGTCCATGGGGTCGTAAAGAGTCGGACATGACTGAGCAACTTTACTTTACTTACTTACAAGGAAGGGAGGGGATATAGAAACAAAGGAGAAACAATCAAATGGTGGTACAGCCTTGAGACAGTGTCCTGGTTCCTACTCAAAAAAACATGCATAACAATGTCCTTGAGTTCTTCTACAGAACTGGGGCCCCACCCAGGTGGAGATGGAGGAACTTCAGGCTGAGCACAAGATTCCTGGAGCACAGCTTTGTTGCCTCACCACCAACCAATCAAAGTCACAAACCCTGCAGCCCTCACTCCAAATGTTGCCTTCTGTTTCTGGAGACCAGTAATGACCATCCTGTTAGATCTCCTGTTTGGCCCCTGTCTATTTCATCTCTGAGAGGAGCCAATAGTTTCCAATTAAATTGCTGTTATTACAAGAGTGAATGCTGGTTTCAGGCAAAAAAATACCTTGACTTAGATCAGCTAGAGAGAGACTTCTGCTCTGCTAGGCAGGCCTACACCCATGCACAGCAGGAAGAAATAACAGAAGAAAGAGACCTCCGCCCCAATTCCCAAGAAGTATTTTGAGTATGAAGTCTCTCGGGGAGGGGGGGGGGGGTTGTTAGGGGAAGCACACTGATTGAAACTGCCCACCCTGGCCAGGCACCATGGAAACCATTTGCATGAGTTGTTTTAGGACAGGAGGTCCTGGTAAGGCACATGGAACTAATAAGCCACCACCAGCCAGAAGAGTTCGGGAAAGGTCAAAAGGAGACAGCACACGTCCAACCACCTCCCAGAATCCTTGCTGGCAACCATCTTGGCTGCATCACCAGGAAGGGCTCTGAGTCAGAATGATTGGCTAAAGACCACCCGAAACTAATCCCATCACCATAAGACCCGAGACTGCCAGCCAGGTGGCAGAGCTGTTCTCCTGGGCTCCCTTACTTACTGCTCTCCACCCGGGTGCCCCTTCCCAATAAAATCTCTTTCTTTGTCAGCACATGTGTCTCCTCGGACAATTCATTTCCGAGTGTTAGACAAGAGCCCAGTTTCAGGCCCTGGAAGCAGTCCCCCTTCCTGCAACACCTCCCACTCTCTTTACTTTTTCTTTTATTACCAATTTTAATTCATCTTTATACTTTTGGAAAAAAATGAGAAGCCAGTCAAATATTTCTTATTCCAGAGATGATCTTAACCAAATATGAAGACTGAACTAAATAAACAAACAAACCAATAGCAGCAATGAAGAACTATTTAACATTTTAAAATTTATTCTCTAACGAAAATGTTCACTTAAACATTCTCTCTGTTCAATAGTTTATTAATTGCTTAATCTATGTAATTCATTACATTTAATCACTTTGATTCAGTTGCAAGTCTTTTTGTTTTCCTGGTGTGGCACCCTCACTAAATGTAAAATATATAAGCTCATTGATCGTTCTTTATTTACACTTCTGAGTGACTATGGAAAGTTATTTGATTACAGAGCTTAAGAAGAAACCACTAAGTGGGGGTGGGGGGGGAATGCATAGCACTGCTTTTACACTCAGACTACATATTTTCTAATATGTGTAATGCTTTACAATTTGTAAATATTTTAAAATATTTATTATACAGTAGAGACTTCTTAGCAGTAAAGTTTATTTGGAATAAAAATTACTTTCCCAATATATTTTAATCTCATAGATTGTTTCTGTCATTTATGTAATATAGCACAAAAAATTTCTAATGGGACAATCACTCACAATTAAGTGATTAATCATGAACAATTGATATATAATCAAATCACTTTTTCTTTAGTTCTGATATAAATATCCTACAAGCAAAATGATCAAATTCAATTCATCTTATTTTTTTTTTAGAGGATACTTGGAATGTAGTAAGAAAGATGATCATTTCCAGAAAGAAGATCTTTGGATTATCTTTCACAATATGCGTTCATTCACTCAATATGCATTATTTGATCCATCAAATAAATAATGACTACTTACTATATATGAGACCTTATGCTAAGATCACATTATGATATAGAGTGAATAGCCTATGTTTGTAATCAATAGAAAAGTCCTAACTTTTGTTTTAATGGTATTAGCAGTGCTCACTATTACACAAATACAGTTTTTACATAATTATCACCTAAAGTAAATTAAAGAAAAATTAAGACTATCATAACAAATATTATTTTGAACTCATAATCTCTATGAGAAATAATTCCACTCTATTCCTTAAGCAACTTTGTCTAAAATTATTTTAAATGAAAATTTAATAACTGTATGTCATAACCCTACTGCTAGCTTTGGCCATACAAAAATTTTCCTTCTGTATGAGGAAATAAAACTCTAACTATGGAGAGAGGTACAAAGGTACATAAACAGTGAAATGCCATGGTAGATGCTTTTCTGCAGGTACAGTGCCATGGGAGCACAAACAAGGGCCGAATGCAGGGGAGGCAGACTGGAGGAAAAGCCTCCTCAAAAGAAGTAAGATTTGGTGCAGGCTCTGAATAAGGAAAAAAAAATTTATTTTAATAATCAGGGGAAGAGAAAGAGGAAGAGGAGAAGGAAAAGGAAAGGGAGGAGAAAATGAACAGCTAACATTTTTACAGGCTCCAGAGTTTCACCTACATTATCTCATTTAATGCTTAGAACAAGCTATGGGTTAGACGCTATGGGTACTGAAATTTAATAGAGCTGTGTTTCCGGGGGTGTCAAAAGAAGGCAGTGTGCTCCAGCAGAGAAAAACACTTCCCCTGTGTGAATCAAGTTGGTGGTCAGAGTAAACAGGTAAGCCTTAAGTAAATAAAGTAAAGTTGCTCTGTCGTGTCCGACTCTTTGCAACCCCATGGACTGTAGCCCACAGGCTCCTCTGTCTATGGAATTTTCCAGGCAGGAATACTGGAGTGGGTTGCCTTTTCCTACTCCAGGACGAGATGTGTTTTGGAAAGAGTAGTAAGAGAAGGAAATAAACAAATCCCCATTCCTACTGTATGACACGTCTGTATGTTTTTAATGAATTAAAGGAAAGGATAAAGTAAGAAATGGGGAAAGAGAAAGAAAACCCATGATCAAAGGTAGACTGAAGCCAAATTGTGAGTGGCCTTCTCTGGTGCCTCAGATGGTAAAGAATCTGCCTGCAATATGGGAGACCCTGGTTTGATCCCTAGACTGGGAAGATCCCCTGGAGAAGGAACCAGTTACCCCCTCCAGTATTGTTCCCTGGAGAATCCCCATGGACAGAGCACCCTGGTGGGCTACAGTCCATGGGGTCAAAGAGAGTCAGACATGACTGAGCAACTTTCACTTTTGCTTTCAATGCCAAAACAAAACTTTGAGACTTAATTTCGTGAGAAACAGGGAGCCAAAACTTTTTAACAGTAAGGAGGTGACGTGACATCCCTCATAGAGAAGGTTATTAAAGGAAATAGAAAGTAAAGACAATAAATTATGTAAAGAAAAATTACTGCAACATCTGGGTGAGAAATGGAGAAATCCCAAACTAGACAGATATTGGGAGTAAAAGGTAGTACTAAAATATCAATTAGGAGGAATATTTTGGCTTTCGCATCCACTCAATACTGTATTTTAGGTTTCTAGATTGGACAGCTGGGAGGACAGTGATACTCCTTAATTAAGTTTGAGAATATAGAAGGGATGTTAGAATATAGGGAAAGTTAGGATGGTAATGATAATGAAACAATATTGGTATTATGCATAAAAAGGTATTTATAATATATAATTTTCACACTGTGGTACAAAAATATTTCAATAGGTAAACTTCTGAGACTTCCAAGGGTTTAGTATCAGATCATATTTACTGATTCACTTAACAATGCAAAAGCATAAAATGGAAAAATATCTATAGTGTTTTAATAAAAACTTTATTGATATATAATTCATATACTATAAAAGTCACCCTTTTAAAGTATATAACTCAGTGGGTATTAGTATATTTACAAAGTTGCACATCCATCGCCATTGACTTTTGAAATTTTTCATCAACCCATAAAGGGACGCGGTTCCCAATAGCAGTCAGTTACTCACCATTTGCTCTTCCTCAGAACCGTGATAACCACAAATCTACTTTATGCCCCTATAGATTTGCCTATTCTGGACATTTCATATAAATAAAAATACAATATTTTTGTTTTTTATGACTGACTTCTTTCATTCTGCCTAATATTTCAAGTGTATACATGTTGTAGTATGTACCAGTACTTTCTTTTACTTCCTTTTATTTCATTTCATGGATGGGCCATATTTTACTTATCCATTATTCAGCTGAGGGACGTTGGATTATATCCACTCTTGACTACTTTGAAGAATGCTGTTATGAATATTCATGTACAAATTTATTCATTGTTGTTGTTCAGTCTCTAAGTCGTGTTTGACTCTTTGCAACCACATGAACTGCAGCATGCCAGGCTTCCCTGTCCACTGTCTCCCAGAGTTTGCTCAAAATCATGTCAAATTTATGTGTGGGAATGGTTTTCCATTTGTATTTGGTATATACTAGGTTTGGAATTGCTGGGACACATGGGTCATATGTTTAACATTTTAAGGAACTGGCTGACTAATTTCCAAAGTGGTGATATGACTTTATAATCACACCAACTATGTGTAAATTCTAATTTCTCCACATCCTTGCCAATACTTGTTACATTTCTGTCTTAGATTTTAAGACCCCTTCCTAATGGGTATCAAGTAGCAAGTCACTGTAGTTTTGACTTGCATTTCACTAATTGCTAATGATGCTAAGTATCTTTTTATGGGCTTATTGACTATTTCTATATCATCTTTGACGAAATGGCTTCCCTGGTGACTCAGCTGGTAAAGAATCTGCCTGCAATGTGGGAGACCTGGGTTGAGAAGATCCCCTGGAGAAGGGAATGGCTATCCACTCCAGTATTCGGGCCTGGAGAAGTCCACTGACTATTTAGTCCATGGGGCCACAAAGAGTCAGACATGACTGAGTGACTTTCACTTTCACTTTGAAGAAATGAGTTTAATTATTATACAGAGTTTTTCCCAGCTTTATTGAGATATAGTTGTTATATAACATTGTGTAACTTTATGATATACAATGTGATGAACAACACATATATATTGTGCCATTCTAATATGTATTAGGAGAAGATATTTCATTGTAGTTTCAACTTGCACTTTCTTGATGATTTGTGATGTTGAACAACTTTTCACGTACCTGTTGGCCATTGTATGTCTTGCTTGAAAACATGTCTATTCAGGCCTTCTGATCATTTTTAATAAGATGGTTTGATTTTTTGCTATTGAATTGTACGAGTTCATTATATATTTTGTATGTTAATCTCTTACTAGATAATTTTTCTCCCATCCCATAGTGGTATGCAATTTTTCTCCCATCCCATAGTGGTATGCTTTAATTTCCTTTGCTTTATCTTTGGTGTATTCTTTATCTTTCTGCAGTTTGAATATATTACCCCCTTCTTTCTAGCCTCCATGATTTCTCATGAGAAGTCAATTCTTAATATTATTGAGGAGCCACCATACATAATAAGTCCATTTTCTCTTGCTACTTTCAAGTTCTCTTTTAAATTGGCTTTTGACAGATTGAATATGAAATGTCTAGATGTAGATCTCTTTAAGTTTATCATACTTGGAGCTTTTTGCCTGTTAAAATTAATGTTTCCCATCAAAACTGGAAAGCTTTCTTCAAATAAACTCTGCCACTTTCCTTTGTTTCTGGGACCCTCATTATATATATATATGTTTGTGTGTGTTCATGCTAAGTCATTTCAGTTGTGTCTGACTCTTTGCAACCACATGGACTATAGCCCACCAGGCTCCTCTGTCCATAGGATTCTCCAGGAAAGAATACTGGAGTGTTTGTGTGCTTGAGAGTATCCCATAGGCTATGTTCATTTTTCTTAATACTTTTATATTCTGCTCCTCAGACTGATTAATCTCAATTGGCATATCTTCAAGTTTGCTGATTCATTCTGTCAGCTCAAATCATCTCCTTTAGTTAATTTTAAAGTCCCTTTAATGAATTTTTCATTTTAGTTATTGTACTTTTTAATTCCAGAATGTCTATTTCATTCTTTTTCATAATTTTTATTTATTTGTAATCTCTATTTGGCAAGATGTTTTTCTCATACTTTGTTTTAGCTTTCAATTATAGCTTCCTTTAGTTCTTTGAATATTTTTAAATTAGCTAATATAAAATTTTTGTCTAATAAGTCTAATATCTGAACTTTTCAGGGACTACTCCTATTAATTATTTTCCTTCCAATGTATGGTCCGTTGTGTGTCTCATAGGTATTTGTTGAAACTGGCATTTTAAATAATTTATTATAATGTGGCAACTCTGGAGATCAATTCACCCCTTCCCTTTGTGTTTTTGTTTTTTTTGTTGTTGTTGTTGTTTTCATTGCTGCTGCTGTTACTGTTGCTTCCGTCTTTGTTTTAATGACTATCCTGGACTAATTATGTAAAGCTCACATCCTTGTAGACAGTCACTGCCTTGTCTGCTCAGTTAGTGTTCAGCTAATGTTTGTAAGATTTCCTTAAATGCCTTGACTCAGTAGGTATCCCCTTTCTTAACAGTGTGTGTATGTGTATTAAATTATGCCTTTTATGTCTGCATTTTAAAACTCAACCCTAAGTCCCTGTTTGCACACAAAATCAAGGTTGGCCCAAGGTGAGAGATTAGGGCCTTTCATGTCTTTCCTGGGCATGCCCACAGTCCTACACATGTGTTGGACTTCCTGGTCCTCCCAAATAATTGTATCTTTTCTAAGCCCCCAAAGAATATCTCATTCTCCATATTTTTCTTTTAAAGTCTTGAGCCATCTTCTTGTTTCTTCAACTAATATCATGGCCTCAAGACTTGTGAAGTTAAATAATTGCTGCTAATCATTTACAACAAACCTCCTGAAGTTGGTTCTTTCCACACTGAGCAGTTCTAAGTTAGGTCAATTAAAGACAAGCCCTGAAAAAAAAAAATACAAGCTCTGTGGGTACGGCTAAGTAGCAACAAGGTAGATTAAATAGTGACAGGTATCTCAGGGAAGTGAGGCTTTGCAGGGGGTGGAGGGTAGAGCTTCAAATTCATTCTGCCCCCTCTAGTCACTGCTAATCACCTTATTTCACAGCTACTATGGTTGTGTGGCTACTGACTTTCTTTTATTGTTATTATTATTATTATTATTTTCATTTATTTATATTAGTTGGAGGCTATTTACTTTACAATATTGTAGTGATTTTTGCCATATATTGACATGAATCAGCCATGGATTTACATGTGTTCCCCATCCTGAACCCCCTCCCGCCTCCCTCCCCATCCCATCCCTCTGGGTCATCCCAGTGCACCAGCCCTGAGCACTTGTCTCATGCATCAAACCTGGACTGGCGATCTGTTTCACAATTGATAATATACATGTTTCAATGCTATTCTCTCAGATCATCCCACCCTCACCTTCTCCCACAGAGTCCAAAAGTCTGTTCTGTACTTCTGTGTCTCTTTTTCTGTCTTGCATATAGGGTTATTGTTACCATCTTTCTAAATTCCATATATATGTGTTAGTATACTGTATTGGTGTTTTTCTTTCTGGCTTACTTCACTCTGTATAATAGGCTCCAGTTTCATCCACCTCATTAGAACTGATTCAAATGAATTCTTTTTAATGGCTGAGTAATATTCCATGGTGTATATGTACCACAGCTTCCTTATCCATTCATCTGCTGATGGGCATCTAGGTTGCTTCCATGTCCTGACTATTATAAACAGTGCTGCGATGAACATTGGGGGTGCACGTGTCTCTTTCAGATCTGGTTTCCTCGGTGTGTATGCCCAGAAGTGGGATTGCTGGGTCATATGGCAGTTCTATTTCCAGTTCTTTAAGGAATCTCCACACTGTTCTCCATAGTGACTGTACTAGTTTGCATTCCCACCAAGAGTGTAAGAGGGTTCCCTTTTCTCCACACCCTCTCCAGCATTTATTGCTTGTAGACTTTCGGATAGCAGCCATTCTGACTGGCGTGAAATGGTACCTATTGTGGTTTTGATTTGCATTTCTCTGTTAATGAGTGATGTTGAGCATCTTTTCATGTGTTTGTTAGCCATCTGTATGTCTTCTTTGGAGAAATGTCTGTTTAGTTCTTTGGCCCATTTTTTGATTGGGTTGTTTATTTTTCTGGAATTGAGCTGCAGGAGTTGCTTCTGTATTTTTGAGATTAATTCTTTGTTTGTTGCTTCGTTTGCCATTATTTTCTCCCAATCTGAGGGCTGTCTTTTCACCTTGCTTATAGTTTCTTTTGTTGTGCAAAAGCTTTTAAGTTTCATTAGGTCCCATTTGTTTATTTTTGCTTTTATTTCCAATATTCTGGGAGGTGGGTCATAGAGGATCTTGCTGTGATTTATGTCGGAGAGTGTTTTGCCTATGGACACCTTATCTTCGACAAAGGAGGCAAGAATATACAATGGAGAAAAGACAACCTCTTTAACAAGTGGTGCTGGGAAAACTGGTCTACCACTTGTAAAAGAATGAAACTAGAACACTTTCTAACACCATACACAAAAATAAACTCAAAATGGATTAAAGATCTAAATGTAAGACCAGAAACTGACTTTCAAAGCTACTATGGATCTAGTGTGGGGTTAGGGGAACAGAAAAAGGGCAAAGTAAAATACCACAAAAATCATTACTCTTAATGAAATCCAGCCATTTCTCTTGTTGCAAGCCTTTGATTAATTTTCAGAGTTCTGATAAAGTTGATTATGAACATTTTGGCCACTGTTCTCATTGCTTTTATGAAGATGTGGATTTTCAGAAGTCCCCACACTGCCATGTCAAAACTGCTTCCCTGAGGTTATGTTTTTGAATTATATTTAACAGTGAATTGATTTAGTGGAGAACAAAGAAGTATCTTTAAGGTAATTGACTTTTCAATGAAGATAGCAGAATGCATGCAGCCAATTTAGTATTATTTTATTCAAATCCCCATCTTAGGAAGAAGTACCACTTATTCTATAATGGTTCATGCACAAATATATTTTGAATTTTTATATTTTACTTACCATGAGGTAAATAATTATTTTTAATTTAATTTTTATAATAACTATTTAGATCCTTTGAGAGAAATTTAACTGAACAAAGTCTAATTAAAAAAATATTTAATCAAGCTGAAAATATGATCATCTTTATCCAAACCAAGTGGTATGCACAGCATTTACACTCAGTCATGTCTGACTCTTTGCAAACCCATGGACAAAGTCTCCAGGCCAGAATATTAGAGTGGGTAGCCTTCCCCTTCTCCAGGGGATCTTCCCAACCTAGGGATCAAACCCAGCTCTCCCACATTGCAGGCAGATTCTT
Source organism: Cervus canadensis (assembly GCF_019320065.1). Classification (NCBI taxonomy): domain Eukaryota; kingdom Metazoa; phylum Chordata; class Mammalia; order Artiodactyla; family Cervidae; genus Cervus; species Cervus canadensis. The sequence goes on along the minus strand of NC_057393.1, from coordinate 69,701,936 downwards.
CACCAGCTGGGCCACAAAGGAAGCCCAAAAATACTGGAATGGGCAGCCTATCCCTTCTCCAGCAGATCTTCCTGACCCAGGAATTGAACTGGGGTCTCCTGAATTGCAGGTTGATTCCTTACCAACTGAGCTCTCAGGGAAACAAGTTATAGCTATGAAGTAATTAGAATAATATTTGTGTTTGGATTATAATTTAACTATAAAAAGTTCACTTCAAAAAAGTAATTCCTCAAAATATGGTAATGTTGAAATCATTTTATAGCATTCTCATAGGTTACATTTGACTGAAGTTCTAAAATGAGTGCTAAAAATATCAGTCTTGTTATTACTTTATTTTCAAATCTTATGTGTGTTAAGAGCCTTTCTACTAACCATCTCTAGTCACACTAGCCAGGCAAACTAAAAATTAGCAAAACACTTATAATGCCTTCTGAACTCCCTTCTTATATTTCATCTATACCCCTATTGTGCTAGTACAGGACTTTATGGACTCAAACTACCGTGTGATTAGTAAAATGCATGCATTCTTACCTACAAACCCTTAAAAAGAAAAATTATACCAGATGTTAAGAAAAATAAAGAATTATATATCATGGCATCTCCTCTGGAAGTCTTTACAAACTAGTTGACGATAAGATATAATTTCCTTTTCACGAAACATAGTTACCAAAAATATGATAAATACAACAAATATAGCAAATGAGATGGGATAGAGATCCAAATGGTCTAGAATGTTTAGGAAGGAATTAATATAGGAAGTAAGGCTTGAAAAGACTTTGAAGGATAATTAGAATTTAAAGTTTCACTCTTTTACTCATTCTTTTAACCATAAAAACAATGAATAACATAATAATGAGTACACAGTAGGTGAAGATATTAATGAATAAACATTGACTAGATGATTTTGATGAACAGTAAAGAGAAAAACACTATTGATGGGAAAAACAGAATGATCAAAAACATAGAGGTAGGAATAAGCATGATATGTTTAAGGAAATGCAAAAACTCTAGCCTTATTAAATCAAATATTATATGTTTATCTGGAAATTACGGCATTATAGAGCTAGCTAAAGGTCCTTAGAAGGGCTTCCTCAGTCGTGGCTCAGACAGTAAAGAATCTTCCTGCAATGTGGAAGACCCTGGTTCGATCCCTGGTTTGGAAGATCTCCTGGAGAAGATAATGGCAACCCACTCCAGTATTCTTGCCTGGAGAATTCCATGGACAGAGCAGCCTGCCAAGCTACAGTCCATAGGATCACAAAAGTCAGATATGACTGAGCACTAACAATTTCACTTTCAACGATCCTTAGAAATCATCTTTAGCTTCTGCAGAGCATAGGATACCACCAACAAAATGAAAAAACAACCCACAGAACTGGGGGAAATATTTGCAAATGATGCAACCCACAAGGGATTTGTCTACAAAATATACAAACAGCATATGCAGCTCTATGTCAAAAAATATAAACAACCTGATCAAAAAAATGGCAGAAGATCTAAATAGACCTAAATTTCTCCAAAGAAGACATACAGATGGCCAAAAAGCACATGAAAATATGCTCAACATCACTAATTATTGGGGAAATGCAAATCAAATCTACCTTGAGTTATCACCTCAACAGGTCAAAGTGGCCATCATCAAGAAGTCTACAAACAATAAATGATGGAGAGGGTGGAGAGAAAAGGGAAACCTTCTACACTGTTGGTGGGAATATAAATCGGTACAACAACTATGGAGAACAGTATGAAGCTTCCTTTAAAACCTTAAAATGGCATTACCATATGACCCAGGAATCCCAGTCCTGGGTATATATACAGAGAAAATCATAATCTGAAAGAATACATGCATCCCAATGTTCATTGCAGCACTATTACAATAGCTAAGACATGGAAGAAACCTAAACGCCCATTGACAGAGGAACACATAAAGAAGAAACAGTACATATATATAATTACTCAGCCCCGCAGAAAAGAATGAAATAATGCCATTTGCAGCAACATGGACAGATCTAGAGATCAACATACTAAGTAAATTAAGTCAAAGACAAATATCACGTAAATCACTCACGTGTGGAATCTAATTTTAAAAAGATACCAATAAACTAATTTACAAAATAGAGGCAGACTTATAGATAATGAAAACAAACTTACAGTTACCAAAGGGGAAACATGGGGGGTTGCTGTTGTTTAGTTGCTGAGTCACGGCTGACTCTTAAGACCTCATGGACTGTAGCTCACCAAGCTCCTCTGTCCATAGGATTTTCCAAGCAAGAATACTGGAGTGAGTTGACATTTCCTTCTCCAGGGGCTCTTCCTGACCCAGGGATCACATCTGCATCTCCTGCATTGGTAGGCAGATTCTTTGCCATTGAACCACCAGGGAAGCCAAACATGGATGGTAGGGAATAAATCAGGAGCTTGGGACAAACATACATACACTACTATATAGAAGATAGATAACCAACAAGGACCTACGATATAGCACAGGGGACTCTACCCAATATTTTGTGATAATCTATATAAGAAAAGAATCTTAAAAAGAATGAATATATGTGTATGTATAACTGAATCACTTTCCTGTACATCTGAAACTAACACAACATTATAAACCAACTATCCTCCAATAAAATCAAAATGTTAATTAAAAAATAAATCATGTTTAAGCCTCACATTTTTAAGATGAAGAAAGTAAGGTCTAGGTAATGGCCCAAGGTCATTTGGCTAAAAAAGATGTAAAAAAAAAAAAAAATCAATAAGCATCTAAGAAGTACTTCTGATATATCAGGCACTGAGCTAGACACTTCATATAAAATAAAACTGTGAGTTGGGAAATATTACAATGATATCCAGTATACTGCACAAATGAATAAATTCTAAAATAAATGAATTCTTAAACAGCTTCAAAAATGAAATATCAAGGGAGATAGTCTAATTTGAACAATTTTTTAAGTAACACTTGTTTTATAAAGAGAAAAGGGATGAAAAAGGAAAAGAAAACAATTCTATATGAAATATAAAAACATGTTTATATATATATATGCTTTTACTAATTCAACAATTATGTGTGGCCTAAGAATATGTCTTTATGAAATTAAGGGTTTTTGTTTGTTTGTTTGTTTTTTTAACAAGGGTTCCTGCAGGTACCAAATAAATTTGCTTTTCCTGTGACTACTCCAGGAAATACTGTGAATACTCCTGATTTCACCATAACGGCAGCATAATGCAGAACTCAATACAAAATAAAAAAGAACATTTGGCCATCAATTTTAGTTCCTTTTATACTGAGAAAACTTGTTCAGAAAGAGGAACAGTTTTATTTTTTACAAATAGAGAGAGGATTTTAGTGTCTATTTTGGAATAGTAGGTAGCATCCCAGCTGTTTGGGGCCACTCTGGACACTTTAAAATTAATGTGTTGGGCCTAACAAAGGGCATATTTTCCTTCTGCATCAAAAGTGGATGCCGGTTCCCAGCAGATACAACATGTTTCTACAAGTATGGCACGTATCTATTATTCCAACCAGTAAATGGAAACATTTGCCTTCTAGAGAGGCAGCTCTTAAGTCAGTCAAAAGAAACCAGCAAGTAAACCTCAGTGACTCACATACCTACACAGGAACAAGCTGATTTCTCATGAGAGTTGTATTCAACTTATGGCTAAATAATGCTATTTTAAATTCCCATCTGTGGGACATATAATTCTACAAAATGAATATGGACTTAGGAGCAAGAGAGCTCTTAGCTAAATCCCAGTTCTACCATTTTACTAGTTGTGTGGCATTTAGAAAATCCATTTGTTGCTCTAGAATTCATTTCCTCTGTAAAATGGGGACAGTATTACATATCTCATAGAGTTAATATGAGGATTATGTTATAAAAACTTAGCAAAAGAGCTGGTATACAGTAGGCATTTAATGAATGGTGACTATCATCTGTCCCCTCTGAAATTCAAAGTTACCTACTATTTAAGCACCTTTCAGTTATGATCAAACTTTACATTAGTATCATAAAATCATCTAATGTTTCTCCCACTATATAGAGTAACAAAAGAAAGACACTCAAGAAATTGGAAGACTTTTAAGATACAATTTTTCACATCTAGAAAATTAACTATGCATTAACTCTTAAAATACTGCAACACAGAACTTGTTACAAAATTTTAAAAGAACACAATACTAATCTACAATTAATATAACATATTAGTTGTTTCAACCTAAGGCATTTCAAAGGCCTGAGAATTGTTCCTGGCTTGATTTTACAGTATTACTTTCCCTATTCTTATTAAACCTTAACAGATTCTTAAGTACAATTTCTTGTCACTTCTTTTGAGATCTTCAAAAAATCAAGAGCTCTACTGAGTTATCCCATGATGACTGGCACATGAGACAATTTCTTATACATATTGTCTTTTTGATATTCAAACCCATTTCAAACTAAGTTGACAGATTTGCCATTACTTTCATGCAAATATTTTCTGAATGTCTGAATATAAATATAGCAAAACAATCTTCTGGAATAACTGTGTGTGTTCCCATAAAAGGTTCCCTTATGCACATAAAGCTTAAATTAACAGCATATAATTGACTTGAATTAATTAGATGGTTTTTCTTCTTATAGTCATTTATAACCAGTTCACAGGCCAGGTCAATCTGTATCCTCTACAAGTAATCAAATAATGTGAGCAGCCTTGAAAATCTCATCAGGTATACTTTCTAACACATATTCTTTGTCCAGAGTAATCTTAATAATATTGCAAAATAGAATACTACTCAGAACACTGGTATTTCATACTGTTTCAAGGATTGTAGAGAAACAAATGGTTACAGTGACTTTAGTGCTTTACATGATAGTATAACTAAGGTCGAGTTTTAGTCTTAAAGGAGTGCCAAATATGCTTTGAATCACTGAAAAGAACAGCTCTAACTGAAAGTGGTAGAGCATCTTGACCGCCACAGCAATGAGCCTCTGCAGTCAAAGTGAATTTAGCCCATTCTGTAACTGACACTGTTCATAAAACAACTTAAAACCGTTTCATGCTTTGTTAGTATGCACAATTTCCAAACTACTAAAGTAAACCATCAACATCAAGAACAGTGGTTTATAATCATTGAAATGGACTCTCAAAATAAACAACCTACTATTCTGTAAAACTGTTTTTCCTGATGCTGGAAGCAGCATTGTGAAATGGCTTTGAAATCCAACAGAACTAAAGATTTCTCCTGTAGGTCACAGTTTGGCAAAGGTGTCTTCACCCTAAATGAAGTTAGGCTCATGGACAATCTTTCTAGTATTTGTGTTTGAGTCCCAGTGACTAGAGTACAGACTACTTCTTTGCATGAGCTTTTATTTATGTATTCCAAAATGTAATAAAATCTTCTTAGCATATGGATCCCAACAAGGAGTTTTACAACACTCTTCTGACTACCAAAGCAACCAATTTAACTGAATGTATTCATTTTATATGATGGAGGTCTTTTCCATTGCTTAATAAGGGTGTTTACAGTGAATTTGTACTGTATATTATTAGTGCAATTTTATCTTTTTTTTCCATACAAATAAAATTGCAACCTTATTAATATTGATAGAAGATGTGGAACAAACCAGTTTTCAACAAAGTGGTTCTTTCTTCAACAATGACAACAACAACAAAACTATGCTAAAACTATACTGAAGTTCCCTTACAGAAAGCCAAAAATTCAAAGAACCAAGCAGTAACACTCCATGCTGCCCTCGGACATCCATAACTAGTAACTCCTTGTGACTTACTTAAACTCTGTACCCCAAGAAAGTTTTCAGAAAGACTTTCCAAGCTCTTATTCCTGTCACCCATAAATCTGCTTTCTGGCACTAAGTTATAGATTAGTGATCTCTAAACTTTTTTGATCAAGCATTCCCATTTAGAAAAAAGAAAAATTCAGCATCCATTCTCAATGTATTTATCTATACATTACATATAAATACTAATCCTAGCCTTTAAATATTATTAAACCTAAGTTTTTATTTTCTTAAAGAAAAATTTAAAATATCAGTAGAAGTTTTAACATTTTTCACAGACCCCTCCAGATCATCATGCATGTCTCCTGGGTACTCCACCTTGGAGTAATAAATCAAGTCTGGATCATTAGTAATGGAAGAGGCAAAACATAATTTTGGTTAAAAACCTTAATTGTTAAAAGGAAAAGACAGAAAGAAAATACCAGGTCAAAAATAGTATAAGTGTGTTGAACGTCATTATATGCCAGGCACTTCACATAAAGTATCTCACTTAATCTTCAAAAGAACCCTCAAAGGAAGTGTCACTTTTTGCTCTTATTTAGATGAGGAAATTAGGATCTGGGTAATTACACTTAAGATCTAAGTCTGAAAACCCATGATTGTCAGAAGACTGGAAGTTAATAAAGAGGAAAAATAAACTATCAAATATCTGTCTCTTGTATATTCCAATCCTAAAAATCTATTCCCACAAAGAAGAGAAGTCTAAGGGTCTTTTCAAATGAGTCAGTTCTTTGCATCAGGTGGCCAAAGTATTGGAGTTTCAGTTTCAACACCAGTCCTTCCAAGGAATGTTCAGGATTTATTTCCTTTAGGATGGACTGGTTGGATCTCCTTGCAACCCAAGGGACTGTCAAGGGTCTTCTCCAACACCACAGTTCAAAAGCATCAATTCTTCAGCACTCACTTTTCTTTATAGTTCAACTCTCACATCTATATGACTACTGGGAAAAGCATAGCTTTGACTAGATAGACCTTTGTTGGTTAAGTAATGTCTCTGCTTTACTAGACAGTAATATGCTGTCTAGGTTGGTAATAACTTTCCTTCCAAGGAGTGTCTTTTAATTGCATGGCTGCAGTCACCATCCACAGTGATTTTGGAGTCCCCAAAAATAAAATGTGTCACTGTTTCCACTGTTTCCCCATCTATTTGCCATGAAGTGATGGGACCAGATGCCATGATCTTAGTTTTCTGAATGTTGAGCTTTAAGCCAACTTTTTCACTCTCCTCTTTCACTTTCACCAAGAGGCTCTTTAGCTCTTCTTCACTTTCTGCCATAAGGGTGGTGTCATCTGCATATCTGAGGTTATTGATATTTCTCCCAGCAATCTTGATTCCAGCTTGTGCTTCATCCAGCCCAGCATTTCTCATGATGTACTCTGCGTATAAGTTAAACAAGCAGAGTGACAATATATAGTCTTGATGTACTCCTTTTCCTATTTGGAACCAGTCTGATGGTCCATGTCCAGTTCTAACTGTTGCTTCTTAACTTGCATACAGATTTCTCAAGAGGCAGGTCAGGTGATCTGGTATTCCCATCTCTTGAAGAATTTTCCAGAGATTGTTGTGTTCTACACAGTCAAAGGCTTTGGCATAGTCAATAAAGCAGAAGTAGATATTTTTCTGGAACTCTCTTGCTTTTTTGATGATCCAATGGATGTTGGCAATTTGATCTCTGGCTCCTCTGCCTTTTCTAAAACCAGCTTGAACATCCGGAAGTTCGTGGTTCACATACTGTTGAAGCCTGGCTTGCAGAATTTTGAGCATTACTTTACTAGCGTGTGAGATGAGTGCAATCGTGCAGTAGTTTGAGCATTCTTTGGCATTGCCTTTCTTTGGGATTGGAATGAAAACTGACCTTTTCCAGCCCTGTGGCCACTGCTGAGTTTTCCAAACTTGCTGGCATATTGAGTGCAGCACTTTCACAGCATCATCTTTTACGGTTTGAAATAGGTCAACTGGAATTCCATCACCTCCACTAGCTTTGTTCGTAGTGATGCGTCCTAAGGCCCACTTGACTTCTCATTCCAGGTGGCTGGCTCTAGGTGAGTGATCGCACCATCGTGCTTATCTGGGTTGTCAAGATCTTTTTTGTAAAGTTCTTCTGTGTGTTCTTGCCACTTCTTCTTAATATCTTCTGCTTCTGTTAGGTCCATACCATTTCTGTCCTTTATTGAGCCCATCTTAGCATGAAATGTTCCCTTGGTATCTCTAATTTTCTTGAAGAGATCTCGTCAATCAATATAGATAATATAGAGACTTCAATCAATATAGATAATAAAAAGAACTAACTCTAATGATCAGAGTAGTAACATATTTTTAAATTTTTTTATAGAAATAGCAACTAAGATAATAGCATTTTCAAGAAAATATAATACACAAAATTTTTCCAAAAACTTATTCAACCAAGGAAAATAATTCCCCAAAGCCTATACTATCAAGTTAAGAATGTAAAAGAAATTTGATTTTCTAAGTATGAACATTTCCCTCATACTTTTAGTTTATTTTATAATTCACATAAAAATATTAACAGTTCTAGTGGCTAATATCCAAACAAATATGTAGTCTGGCTGACTACATGTAGAAAATTAATAAATGATGACATACAAGTACAGTTAAACAAGGTTATAGAATAGAGAAGTAGAAAATTATTTATTTTAAAAAATTACAGCATCATAAAAACACACTTCTCTTAAGTCACATTGTTTCAGGAGTAATTTAAACCAGATTTAAATAGGATTCCAAGATTACTCAATTCAAATAAGAAAGTTCTATTCTCTTACAGAAAAAATAAAATCATTACCAAATTACATTGTTTTTATAGGACAATAAAATACAAAGCCTAACAACATCAAGAAATTAATAAAATATGCAAAATTATAATGTAAAATTTAGAAAACTCTTCAGGTGCCAGTATCTGTGCTAAGTATTTCATTATCACTTTGAATCATCACAAGCACCTCAAAAGTTAGATACTATGTGTGTTCCCATTTCTAAGCAGAATAACTGCAGTGATTAAGAAATGTTACCAAGGTCACATCACTAATGAAACAGCCAGACTTTGACTCCAAACTCTCTTACTTTAGACCTTTCTCTATGAACTATTACATATATACAGTGCATGAGTGCTAAGTTGCTTCAGTCTTATCCTACTCTTTGCTACACTTTGGACTGTAGCCCACTGGCTCCTCTGTTCATGGATTCTCCAGGCAAGAATACTGCAAATGGTTACCATGCCCTCCTGCAGGGGATCTTTTGACCCAGGGATAGGACTGGAGTTTCCTGCATCTCCTGCATTGGCAGATGGGTTCTTTACCACTAGCACCACTGTAAGACAGTTCAAATACTAACAGTAAATACCCCAGTACCTAGTACTCTAAGACTAGTTTTGCAATTCCTCCCAGGTAGACATTCTAAAAATTTCTTTAATCAACCTAGTATATGCCTCAAAGATGAAAAAAGATGATTCTGCACATCCATTTAATTCTGTAACACAAATTGATGCATGCAATGTTTAATTTGCTTATTTATTCACTCATTCTTAATTAATAAAATACACGATGTGACCAGATGCAGAAAAATACATGATGTGACCAGCTGCAGAAAGTGTAAGATTTAAAAGGATAGACTTTGGAGTCAGATGTATGAGGGTTCACAACACACCTCTGGCTCTTTCTAGCTAATCAACTAGTTGATTAGTTTTTAGCTGATTTCTAGCTGATCAACTATAATCAACTGATCTCTCCAAGTTTTTTCTTTTTCTATAAATGGAGATAATTACACCTGCCTCATAAAACAGCTATAAGAGTTAAAATAATATATGTAAAATGTTCAATACAGAGCTTGGGACATGGCAAGCTTCCAAAATGTGATACTTATGATTATTTGTAGGGGATCTAGAGTTAACAGTGTGTCCTATGGTACAAGAACAAAGAAAAGGTAATTGACCTCTTAAGTAAACAAAACTGGGCCTTGGCATGAAACATGAATGAAATGTTAAACCTAGTCCCCTGATTTCTGTAAGTCTCTACAGCACTTAATCATGTATCTGTTTACAGAACATTTCTCTTCTCTCTAGTTCATTTCATTGTTATCACTAACAAGTGATTTGTTTTCATTTCTTTCTCATTTCCTGTGCCCTGTTTAAAAGTTCTTGGCATCTACATGGTACCCTTATAACTACCCAAGTAGTTTGTTTTCCCCTAGTTCCCAGGTGGCTCAGTGGTAAAGAATCCACCTGCAATTCAGGAGACACCAGTTCGATCCCTAGGTCAGGAAGATCTGCTGCAGAAGGAAGTGGCAACCCATTCCAGTATTCTTGCTTGGGAAATCCCATGGACCGAGAAGCCTGGCAGGTTACAGTCCATGGGGTCACAAAAGAGTCAGATACAACTTAGCAACTAAACAACAACAAGTACAATACTTAGATTTTGTACTTGATACTCTAGGATTCATTTTACTATGTAACACCTGCATTGAACATCTTCCAGAATAAGCCTAAAGATATTTAAAAGACCACCAGAAAGGAAAAGAAAACTTTGTATATTACCATAACCTCTGCACAAGATTTACCAATGTAAACACAGCCTTTCAATGAAAAATGAAAGTAAAACTAGAACCCAGTTGGTTCCCCGTGATTTAGTTTAAAACAGTAAGCACACTGACTGTAATATACAAGTGACTTGTCAAATTTGAATATAAAATGTCACCACATTGTCTTACCCACTTCAGATTCCATCATCAGTTCCCCTCCCATTTGTACTTCTTTAAACTCCTAATTGGCTCTTTTCATTGTAGCTACAATGAAACCATAACTTAAGAGAAAGAGTTACTTCATCAACATCTGTAATAAAACCTAAAAAGGTTTTAGATTTACTTAACACAGTAAGCAATTAATAGAAAAATGTGAAATTGTTCATATGCTATTTTTAATTAGTTTTTATTGGAGTGTAATTGTTTTACAATGTTGTATGAGTTTCTACAGTACAGCAAAGTGAATCAGCTGTATGTACAATATATCCCCTCTTCTCTGGATTTCCTTCCCATTTAGGTCACCACAAAGAACTGAATAGGGTTCAGCTACATATAGCTAATGTATAGCTATAACCCTGAGCTATACATTAGGTTCTCATTAGTTATCTATTTTGTACATAGTATCAATAGTGTATATATGTCAATCCAATCTCCAAATCCACTTCACCCACTGTTCATACACTTTAGATTCAAATGAAAATAATAATGGCTTTGAAAGAGGAACATTTTTGGTTAGGAATATGAAATAGGAACAGATCACATGGTTCAAGTTGTGTTTAATCCAGAATGTTCTCTGTGGTTCCCACATATCACAATTAATGTTATCTGTTATTAAGTTTGAAGCTTTGACTAGCTATTAGCACTTACTGAAATTTTGTCCTCTCTATTCAATAGTAGATAAAATTAACCATTCCACTTTAGGATACTAAATTGTATAAATTCCTGCCAAGACTTGATAGATCAGAAATAGTGACTAGAACCATCAGCAATTCTCTAAATGAAATGGAATTTTTAAATACCTACTTATTTTATAATAGTTATATAAAAGAATTATTTTTGAAAATAAAGTTGCTAAGCTTGATCAAGTAGACCTTCCTTTTTTTTTTAATGATCAGACTAGGTTTGTCCAGCATAATATTTTGAGAAAAACTCCTTCACAGATCCTCTTAGAGGTGATTAGGAGGAGTCCCAGTAAAAGTACAATCTATAAAGTCTATAGACAAAAATCAGCTTAAATTGTTTCCATCAATAAATGCCAGTTTTTATTACAGGGCAGAATTTAATTAATTTTGTTTCATTTAACAAATATTTTAATAAAATGTAGTTCCTATACTAGATAATATCCTATATTTCTAAATAGATCAAAGTGCTAAAGATTATTTCTGACAGGAACATGTTGCCAATATATATATTAGGTTTTTTCTTCTTCTAAATTATATCTCTTAAATGCTATAGGTTCAATTGACCCTGAATATTGTGAATCAACTCCAGTCACTAAAGAATCCCATGAAAACTTACATAATATCAGTTAAGGTTATAGATTCTATTAGAAAGATTTTACTGTTATATAACAATGATGGCTAATATATAATTATTCATCCACACACACATCTCCCCCTCCAAGTGTTAGCATAATGTTTGGCACTGAATGGGCATGTCTGTTTAAAAAATCAGTAAGTGTATAGAAACTAAAATATAAGGAACTAAATTTAACACTTAGAGAAAATACAGCGGAGACAAGATAGACAAGTAGAGAAGATTCATTATTGGCACAATTTCAGGGTAAAAACATACATACAATCATCCAATAACTTCAAATTTAAAATTCATTGAACTAAATCAAATTAATTATCTAAATAACATTCCCTTCTGCCCCCCAGTTTTCTCTATATATGTACCCTTCTGCCCAAAATTTCTCTTCTCTTAATTAAATAAGTTTTTAATTTGCACAAGCAATTCAGGCAATATTTTTACAAATGAAGTGATTTGATTTCATTTTTAAGAAGAACAAATACAAACATATGCACAATGTCAAATCAAATAAACAAATTCATTAACACATGAAATTTGTATGAAGAAAAAGAGTCATGTGAAAGTTAATCCCAGTTCTGCCACTGAGATGGGAATTTAAAAAGATTTAAAACATTGCTAGTTTAATCAATCTCAGTGACCCTTTTTATTGGAAGGAAGTACTGATTTGATTTATAAAAGTTTAATTCCAAATTAGAACAGCTGTTGATATCCCTTATCAACCATTATTTTGTTACACATGGTAGGAAGATAAGCAGATAAGGTCACCTGCCTAGAATGGGATGCTACACATTATTTACGGCTCTAATTTTTGTTCAGTAATTGGTAGATGCCATTCTCATTCTGCTTGCTAATGACTATGATATACTGCTAAGGCAAATTAGAGTAGAATGTTCTCTTACTTTTAGCAGTATTTCCTAAAAGTGATTCAATGAATTTTAGTTGAATTAAGTACCATCACCCATATCACTTTGCTGAAAAAGATCTGTATAATCAAAGTTATGTTTTTTCCAGTGAAAGAAAGTAAAGTCACTCAGTCATGTCCCACTGGACTGTATTTGTGACCCCATGGACTGTAGCCTACCAGGCTCCCCCATCCAGGAATTTTCCAGGCAAGAGTACTGGACTGGGTTGCCATTTCCTTCTCCACGGGATCTTCCTGACCCAGGGACCGAACCCGGGTCTCCCGCATTGCAGGCAGACACTTTTACAGTCTGAGCCACAAGGGAAGCCCCTACTGGTTTTTCCAATAGTCACATACAGATGTGAGAATTAGATCATAAAAAAGGCTGAATGCCGAAGAATTCATGCTTTCAAACTAGGGTGCTGGAGAAGACTCTTGAGAGTCCTTTGGTCTGCAAGGAGATCAAACCAAACAGTCTTAAAGGAAATCAACCCTGAATATTCAACAGAAGAACTGATTCTGAAGCTGAAGCTCCAATACTTTGGCCACTTTATGTGAAGAGCCCACTTATTTTAAAAGACCTTGATGCTGGGAAAGATTGAAGGCGAAGGAGAAGAGGCGGCAGAGGATGAGAAGTTAGATAGCACCACCAACTCAATGAAGATGAATCTGAGAACTCCAGGAGACTGTGAAGGACAGGAGAGCCTAACGTGCTGCAAAGAGGAGGACATGCCTCAGCAACTGCACAACAACAACTGGAATCATAATTTACCCAAGAGACTCTAACACTAAAAACACATCACCCATGGAAAGAACTTGAATAGAATGAGATTTGTGTATTTGTTTGACACCGGTCTCTTTCACTAACTGTCCCTTCTGCAATGCAGTTTTGGGTAGAATGTAGTAAGCATTTCATGATCAGCAACTAAATGCCTATTATCTATGAGAAAACATATATTTAAAGTTGTTCCGTTGAATTCAAAATGAAAGTAAAGTTCTCCAAAGAAAAAGAAGAAAGTTATTTCTCAAAGTTTTGAGGGAGAAAACTGACTATTTAAGATTAACACATAAAAGATCAGAAGTTTCAAAATTATAAGGCCTTTTTCACTAGAAGAGAGAAGAAATAGCAACTAAGGAAATTCAATTATTGGCACGGTATGATGTGTATGTACTTTCGAAGTTGGAAACATTTGAGTCACATGGGAATCCAAATTGAATCATGTGGGAAATTAGGGCAAGGATTATTATTATTTTTTTTAACTACAAGAGTTTCTCAGCGACAGTTGCTGAGACCTGCATATACATAAAGGCCTTGATACAACTAAGAGTGAATAAAGACTTCAGTTGCTATAGTGGACAATTCCTTGCCAAGTTCTAATGTACACAGTCTCTCACAATAAAATCAAGCTGTCAAGAACTACAGTCATTTCTCAATGTCTAAAGATTTCAGTGTGCTTTTTAATTACCCCAGATGGGAACAAATTAATAGTTGACTAAAATCCATTTAAGTTAGAAGGCATTCACCTTTGACGCTAATGTTTTATTCTGATAATCTTGTTTATTCTACTAGTTATATCAGATACTGATAAGCACTGTTACACAGCAGAGCTTTGAAAACCAGAGTGTACTATACACATGAAGAAACACGTTTACAACTGCAGAGCCACATCTGGGGAGGATCTCTAGTAAACATTACGGATGTCATGGATTTTTCAGGGAGATAGAAGTTAAATGTCTTATTCTAACAGAAGTTTTCTGCTATGGGTAAGCAATGACTCTGCAAGATATTATTGTTATCATAGAACTTATCTTAATAAAGAAGTTTCTGAGGAAGGAGAACATAGTCAAAAGTTATAGCATAATTTTTTTCGTTTTCCTCTCTAAAACATTACTGGATGCTAGGTGAAGGCACTCACCATGTTGTGGTATAGTATCACAGCCTTGCAGAGTCTTATCTCCTAGCTGGCACTATTGCTGAGCCTCAAGCAGGCCATGTCACCATTCTACAAAGCCAACAGTTACTGAATAATATGTACATGGTAAGATGAATAAATTCTATGAGTTTGAGATCACTGACACTGTCCGAACGCCTATTAATTGCAGGTCATGTTATGGGGATAATATGGAGATGGATTAGACATTTTATAAGTATATAGATGGCAGAAGCAGAAGATATTAAGAAGAGGTGGCAAGAATACACAAAACTATACAAAAAAGATCTTCATGACCCAGATAACCATGATGGTGTGATCACTCACCTAAAGTCAGACATCCTGGAGTATGAAGTCAAGTGGGCCTTAGGAAGCATCACTACGAAAAAAGCTAGTGGAGGTGACGGAATTCCAGTGAACTATTTCAAATACTAAAAGATGATGCTGTGAAAGTGTTGCACTCAATATGCCAGCAAATTTGGAAAACTCAGCAGTGGCCACAAGACTGGAAAAGGTCAGTTTTCATTTCAATCCCGAAGAAGGGTAATGCTAAAGAATGTTCAATACCACACAATTGCACTTATCTCACACGCTAGTAAAGTAATGCTCAAAATTCTCCAAACTAGGCTTCAACAGTATGTGAACCATGAACTTCCGGATGTGCAAGTTGGATTTAGAAAAGGCAGAAGAAGCAGAGATCAAATTGCTAACATTCACTGGATCATAAAAAAAGAAAGAGAATCCCAGAAAAACACCTACTTCTGCTTTACTGATTACTCAAAGCCTTTGTGTAGATCACAACAAACTGTCGAGAATTCTTCAAGAGTTGGGAATACCAGACCACCTTACCTGTCTCCTAAGAAATCTGTATGCAAGTCAAGAAGCAACAGTTAGAACCAGATATGGAACAACAGACTGGCTCCAAATTGGGAAAGGAGTACATCAAGGCTGTCTATTGTCAGCCTGCTTATTTAACTTAAATGCAGAGTACATCATGTAAAATGCCAGGTTGGATGAAGCACATGCTGGAATCAAGATTGCTGGGAGAAATATCAATAACTTCAGATATGCAGATGATACCACCTTTATGGGAGAAAGTGAAGAGGAACTAAAGAGCCTCTTGATGAAGGTGAAAGAGGAGAGTGAAAAAGCTGGCTTAAAACTCAACAGTCAAAAAATGAAGCTTATGGCATCCAGTCCCATCACTTCGTGGCAAACAGTTGGGGAAACAATGGAAACAGTGACAGACTTTATTTTCTTGGACTCCAAAACCACTGCAGATGGTGACCAGCCATGAAATTAAAAGATGCTTGCTCCTCGAAAGAAAAGCTATGACCAACCTAGATAGCATTTAAAAAGCAGAGATACTTTGCTGACAAAGGCCCATCTAGAAAAAGCTGGTTTTTCTAGTAGTCATGTATGGACGTGAGAGTTGAACTACAAAGAAAGCTGAGCGCCAAAGAATTAATGCTTTTGAACTGTGGTGTTGGAGAAGACTCTTGAGTCCCTTGGACTGCAAGGAGATCCAACCAGTCCATCCTAAAGAAAATCAATCCTGAATATTCATTGGAAAGACTGATGCTGAAGCTGAAACTCCAATACTTTGGCCATCTGATGGGAAGAACTGTGTCATTGGAAAAAACCCTGATGCTGGGAAAGATTGAAGGCAGGCGGAGAAGGGGACGACAGAGGATGAGATTGTTGGAAAGCATCACTGACTCAACGGACATGAGTTTGAGCAAGCTCGGGGAGTTGGTGATGGACAGGGAAGGCTGGCATGCTGCACTCCATGGGATCACAAAGAGTCAGACATAACTGAGCAACTGAACTGAACTGAAATATAGCAGAATCACTGCAAAGAGATAGCAAATCAATATTTGGATTTTGAGTTTTGTGAAGACACAGCACTGCCTACCCCATCCACAAAAAGCTAGGTAGCTACATGGTCCCATCAGAATGATGCTATATCAGGAATTCAATGTTAATACCTTACCTAGGCAAGTTGGATACTCAGTAACTGGTAGAAGCCACATCAACAATGGGAAGGGAATATTCTTGTTGCTGAGCCCTGCATACTTATATTCACCCACTATGTCCACATTGTACAGGAATTCCTTGATCAAGACACAGGGTAATTTGTCCACCTATAAAGTTTGTTCCTTATCTACTGTGGATCTCTTTGATAGGTATTAATGTTGGACAGGAATAGTTTTACACTCCATGACGACTCCAAGAGCTCCCCTCCAGACCTTCTTGTCACCAACTTCATAAGTTTTTTTTTTTTTCTTTCCAAGTTCCAAACAAGCCAGTCAGTGTGTTAGGCACTGACGATGAATGAATGTATGTGATACCTTAGGACATCTCAACTTCTACTCCAATTTAAAACTATATGCAGGGCTCAGAGTTCAGTCCATTGGAAGAATTTCCCTTCCTGTGGTCTTTCATGGTTATTCCAACTGTGGTACAGCACCTACCCCCTAAAATTGATTTCAGTGCACCATGCAAATCCATCCATAAATCAGAACCACCCATTTTCTTTCTCTAACAACATGGAATATATTTCCTTCATGTGGAACTCCACATGAAGCTATAAGTATGCATTGAGGAAGAGGCAGAAAAGTAGCAGGACCAGGTACCTTGGAAATACGTCACCTACTTAAACAGTTTACTTGTGCCTTCTGGGCCTTTTCAGGCCCACTCTTAAGACTCACATCTATAGATTTATAATGAGATGCTATTGGGCACATCCAATTTTATGGCTCTCTAAATTAGATAACACCTGGTTCATGATGGGCAGTTCAGGTCACATACTCACTTTGTGCCCCATGGTCAGATAGGTGTTCAGTCCCTACAAGGATCCATAAGCAAGCTAGAAAAATGTTTTTTAAGTGGAAATAGTTATTGACAAAAGAAGAGTCTATGCTTTGGGATTTCCAGAAGTTCCAAATAGTATCTCTGGCACATACATATTGAAAAATTCAAGCTTTCTTTCTGGGTAGAAATTCATGGGAAGAACAGTTTGCTCTGCAGATAAAACCTCTCTCTTTCACCTGGCTTTATTCAAACTGGCAGCCTTAAAATTTACTGAGCCAATGGGCAGCAGCAGCCCACATAAAGGCAATACATGTTGCACTCAAAATCCAAAGAGGCTCACCAAGCATTACACCTCACTTAGTGGCAGACAGGGTTCAAGGTGTGGATGTAATAATTTGTCTCTTGCTGTGAAAGAAATAGCCTGACTTGGTTTTTCTACCATATTCTGACATGCCTGTATGTTACTAAGGTGACCAGGATACCTGCTACTTCCTGCTCATTAAGTTAAATTAGAATAATATTTTATGTTCTATTGATATAAAGAAAACCCAATCCCTTTGGATTATGTGTGTCAGTGATCAGTTGATTACTACTTATGGTAAAATTGTAAATGCCACATAAATGCAAATGATTTCTAATTTTTCATTACCAGCAGAAATGGAAAATGTAACACTTCCAGAGGGGTTGTGCTAGTTTACTCCTATAAAGATACCATAATTGGAACTATGTGTGCAATTAGCATTACCACCTCAGCAAATGTGCAAAAACATAATCTTGTATTCCATGACCTGTATGACTCTTGCACGTGACAAACAGTCACGTTAAACAAGAACAATCTTATTTTAGTCCTTTATGGTGGTACTAATCTCTGAAGTTTTCTCAGAAAGGTGGCATTACTTTTGGTTTTCTACCTTAGGTGGGTAGGGGATGCCACTCTGGGAACTTCTATTTGATCTTTTTTAATCATAATAGCCAAGGTGGCACTATTGGCAAAGAACCCGCCTGCCAATGCTGGAGACATAAGAGACGCAGGTTTGATCCCTGGATCAGGAAGATACCCTGGAGAAAGCCATGGCAACCCACTCCAGTATTCTTGCCTGGAGAATCCCATGGACAGACAGAGTCTGGCAGGCTACCATCCATAGGGTCGCAAAGGGTTGGACACAACTGAAGTGACATAGCAATCATAATAGCCTTCATTCTGTGGATCAGGAAACCAATGTGTCAATCTGCCAGGTACTGATTGTATCTACTCCAATTATACATTCAGCAATAGGGAATATCCTGTTGTATTCAGAACATTATCATTTATCTCAAGACCTTCATAAATCTTTACTGATTGTATGGTAGCATGATGGCATTCAAGGTCTCTGGGGATCAGTATACATTTTTATCTAGAATCTAATAACTCAGAGGGTCTGAGTAGTCCCCTGTCTTCAGTGTTACAGTCACCCTGAAAGAAGACTGCAGGGCTCTGTACCCTGTGAATATTTCCTATTCCTGCTGGCTTTCATGGGGTCATCCCTGCATGAGATGGTAGGGCTATTCTTGTTTATCGCTAAGTCATGTCTGACTCTTTCCCAACATCATAGACTACAGATCATCATTCTCCTCTGTCCATGGCATTTCCCAGGCAAGAATACTGGAAAGGATTGCCATTTCCTTCTTGAAGGGATCTTCCTGACTAAGGGATTGAATCCACATTTCCTGCACTGGCAGGCAGATTCTTTACCACTGAGCTACCTGGGAAGTCTGGTTGTAGTGCAGTATCTACCTATTTACAAATGGTCTCATTAAACCATAAATATTCATCCATAAATCAGGTCCATAAATCATAAATTAGGTTTTTTGCTCTTTTATTAATATATAATAGGAATATGTTTAGATATATTGTGGGGAAAAATTACAATATACACCCATAGGTACATTGCAAAGTCCTTTTAGAAAGGGGACAGGCCTCTGCCTCATCAGAGAGGCTCTGGGGTGTGAATTGACATATATACATAACACTTGTTGATGTTTGGTTGCTAAGTCATGTTCAACTCTTTGTGACCCCATGGATTGCAGCACACCAGGCTTTTCTGTCCATCACTATCTCCCCGAGTTTCCTCAAACTCACGTCCATTGAGTCAGTGACGCCATTCATCAAATGATCCTCTATCGCCCCCTTCTCCTCCTGCCTTCAATTTTTCCCAGCATCAGGGTCTTTTCTAATGAGTCAGTTCTTCACATCAGGTGGCCAAAGTATCAGAGCTTCAGCTTCAGCATCAGTCCTTCCAATGAATATTCAGGGTCCATTTCCTTTAGGATTGACTGATTCCATCTCCTTGCTGTCCAAGGGACTCTCAAGAGTCTTCTCCAGCACCACATTTTGAAAGTGTCTCAATTCTTTGGCGCTCAGCCTTCTTTATGGTCCAATTCTCACATCCATACATGACTACTAGAAAAACTATAGCTTTCACTATACAGGCCTTTGTTGGCAAAGTGATGTCTCTGCCTTTTAAAACACTGTCTAGATTTGACATAGTATGTCAAATTTTAATTTTAATTTCACGGTTGCACTCACTGTCCACATTGATTTTGGCACCCAAGAAAATGAAATCTGACACTGTTTCCATATTTTCCCTATCTATTTGCCATGAAGTGACAGGACCAGATGCCATGATCTTAGTTTTTTGAATGTTGAGTTTTAAGCAAACTTTTTCACTCTCCTCTTTCACCTTCATCAAGAGCCCCTTTAGTTTCTCTTTGCGTTCTGCCATAAGGGTGGTGTCATCTGCATATCTGAGGTTATTGATATTTCTCCCGACAATCTTGATTACTTCCAGCTTGTGCTTCATCTATCCTGGCATTTTGCATGATATACTCTGCCGGTAAGTTAAATAAGCAGGGTGACAATATACAGCCTTGACATACACCTTTCCCAATTTTGAACCAGTATTTTTCCATGTCTGGTTGCTTCTTGTCCTGCATACAGGTTTCTCAGGAGGCAGGTAAGGTGGTCTGGTATCCCATCTCTTTAAGAATCAGTTCAGTTCAGTCACTCAGTCATGTCCAACTCTGCAATCCCATGGACTACAACACGCCAGGGTTCCCTGTCCATCACCAACTCCCAGAACTTGCTCAAACTCAAGTCTATTGAGTCGGTGATGCCATCCAACCATCTTATCCTCTGTTGTCCCCTTCTCCTCCTGCTTTCAATCTTTCCCAGGGGTCAAACGGAGAAGGCAATGGCACCCCATTCCAGTAATCTTGCCTGAAAAATCCCATGGATGGAGGAGCCTGGTAGGCTGCAGTCCATGGGGTCACTAAAAGTCAGACACAACTGAGCGACTTCACTTTCACTTTTCATTTTCAAGCACTGGAGAAGGAAATGGCAACCCACTCCAGTGCTCTTGCCTGGAGAATCCCAGGGATGGGGGAGCCTGGTGGCTGCCGTCTATGGGGTCGCACAGAGTCGGACACGACTGAAGTGACTTAGCAACAGCAGCAGCAGCAGGGGTCAAAGGCTTTAGCATAGTCAATGAAGCAGAAGTAGATTTTTTTCGAATTCCCTTGCTTTTTCTATGATTCAGCGTATGCCAGCAATATGATCTCTGGTTCCTCTGCCTTTTCTAAATCCAGCTTGTACATCTTGAAGTTCTTGGTTCACATACAGCTGAAGCCTAGCCTGAAGGACTTTCAGCAAAATCTTGCTGGCATGTGAAATGAGTGCAATATACATAACACTAATATTACTCATTTCTTTCCACAGGACTTGTCACAAGGCAGAATTTTTCTACCTATACATGTCAGGTAGTACATTAGAAGGATGCACGTGTATTTTATTCTCATAATTGCATAATCAACTACCTATTTGCTACAGAATAATGGTTCTCAAAGTGTGGTCTCCAAACAACCAACATTACCCAATTAGAATTTCAATTAGAATTAAAAATGTTCAAATCCTACTTTAGACTTTATAAATTAGAAATTCTGGGATGGTGTCTAGAAACCTAGGTTTTAACAAGTCCACTATGAGTCTGGTACATAGTAAGGTTTAAGAACCACTCCCAGAGATCACTGTAAGTTGAGTCATCCTTGTGGCTTGCTGTGATAGTTTGAGACATCTGGTTTGTAATGATTAGGGCCACTGCTGATCTATGTCATTCTAAGACCCCTGTCAATCCTATTAGGATCAGAGAACTCATCTCTATTATAGCGTAACCCAATATCATCTCCTTCCTACAGAGGACAGCAAACACAGTTATTTGAGGATACTGTAATCCCCTTTACCAATGCATTTTAGTGCTTTAACAAAAAAGCATCATTTGGCCTTCCTCGGGAGTATGTTTAGAAGTAGGTTTATTGAACTTCCTTGGTGGTACTGTGGATAGAAATCCACCTGCCAAGCAGGGGAGATGGTTTTGATCTCTGGTCTAGGGAGATTCCACAGGCCTCGGAGAAACTAGGCCTGTATGCCACAACTTCTGAGCCTGTGCTCTAGGGCCCATGAGCTGCAGCTACCGAGCCTGTGTGCTGCAACTACTGAAGCTCGCCCACCTAGAGTCCAGGTTTCTCAACAAGAGCAGCCACCACAATGAAAAGGCCTTGCACCACAGTGAAGAGTAGCCTCTGCTCACCACAACCAGAGAAAACCTGTGCAGAGCAACAACAGTGCAATCAAAAATTAAGTACTTTTTTAGAAAAGAAGTTGGCTGACTTCTTCCAGGGTTTTCATTTCCCTAAACCACTGAATTCCTTCTTCTACAGTATGTCAAGTAATTGCAAACATTTCTACTTCATTAGCTATAGGTCATCACTGAGTTCAGGTTTCAATTAATATACTTCAGACTATTAATCCCTATCCCAAATGCCCAAGCCAATGTATTAAATCCCAAATTCCATGTGAGTACATCAATGTCAGTGAATTTATTCTGATAAACCTTAGCATTTATTCCACATATGTGCCAGTACAGGTTGTTGAGTTTTTGAACTCTTTCAGTGTATAAACTATGCCTCTTTTGAGTAGGCATTGTACCTCCCCATCTAGGGTATGTTGAGTCAATAAGAGTTGGCAAAAGGTGGGTTCAAAGGTTAATCAGCATTAGTGTGCTGGGCAAGTAAAAGATTTTTATGTATTGAAGGGCTAGGTCTCTTAGTAGGGAGGTAGGATATGGTTAGGTTTAAGGCTAGAGGTTATTCAGTCATATCTGCCCTAAAACTGCAGGAGACAACAGTATCCTTTATTGCAAGTCTGCAGTGGATAGTTTCTTACTTGTCTATAGAAGTCCTAAATTGTGTGTTCATGATTTTTAATTATTCCTTTTTCCTATTTAGCCTTCTTGGAATCATAAGGAGAAGCCAGAGGATTCCACAGTCTTTAAGTCTATTATCACCGCTTTTAGCTAAGTATGAGTTACTTTCCATCTATACTTCATCCCATATAATAATTTGAGTAATTGTAATGTTACCACATTATATGAATTACCAATGTCCCAATTTCCTCCTCTGCAATATATATAATAAAGCAAATTCCAGAATTCTACTTTGAGTTCTATTTTATGGGACCAGTTTTTGCACAGTAGAAAAGAGTATTAGGATCTCATCAGTAAACAGATGACACACCCAAATTAGAATAATAGAAAATGTATTTAATAAAGCTGTGTTCAAGATGCAAGGAAATAATAAGACACTGGTTCTCTAAGTGTGGTCTCTGGACCAGTAGTATCATCACCTGGACTTGTTAGAAATACAAATTTGGGGCCGTACTCATGACCTACTATATCAGAAATTCTGGGGATGGGACTCAGCAATTTGTTTTGGCAACTCCTCCAGTTAACTCTAATGTACACCAAAGTTTGAAAAACATTGACACAAGGTACAATGCATTAACCATTTGCTAATAATAATTGAGGATATCACCCCAAAGACCAAAGAGGCAAGAGAATGGAATAGCAACTGGAAACCAGAGAAAGTCACATAGAGAGAATGACTTTTAAAGGAACAATGACTTTCGGTAAGGAAATCCATTCTACCCTTCATTGTTGTTCAGTCACTATGCTGTGTCTGACTCTTTGCAACCCCATGAACTGCAGTACACCATCCTACTCTAGAGACCCCATAAGAAGAATAAGACAATTATAATTCAATTTCACTTATTTACTTCTCCCAGTTTTCAACTAGGGATCCTAAGTGACTAAATTCAACCAGAAGCTAGAAGGCAAGAGAACCTGATCATTCTGTCTACTCGGACAGCTTCCCAGGGAAGAAAACAAGTTGGAAAATGAAGATTATATCTGGAAGGGCAAAGCAGGAGATCTTGCATGCATGCCTAACATACTGCTGTGAGCATATTCCAAATTTGACAAAACTCCAAAGCATTTATTTGAGAAAGTTATAGATAAATAATATTTTACAATTTCCATGATAATAATGGTTTCCCCAGGAATGGTTATTTACTATTTAACCAAATATCTGGATTTCAGTAATAAAGTTCTTTTTTGACTCGTAAAGAATTCCTTGCCTTGTACCCTGGGGCTTAACACAACTCTAGGTATATTGTAGATATTAAACAAATGTTAGAGATTGCTTCTACTATTCATTTTATGATCACCTACATTTCCCCTATGTAGACATTTAATTCTCTATCTTGTTTCCATGCTACATTCACTGAACTGAAGACCTAATTTGCCACTAAATTCTCCTAGACTTCTGCTCATATCAGGACCCTGTTCTTAAGTGCCTAAATCTAAACTTCATTCACCCACAAGCTACAGCCTACTGATTTATTCAATTCTTTTTCTGCTGTAAACTAGATTTCTTGATTTGTTTAATATCATGTACTGTTGGGGGATTACTCATGCTTTTGATAAGAGAATCAAATAAACTGCTGTAGCTTCATCCTAGTTCTTAGCTCTCTTCTAATCTCTTATCATTGACATTACCTTAATACATGAGATATGAACATATGTACTGCAAAATTAGGTTAAATTAAGTGTCTGTATCCATACTGACTTCCAGATCTCACTAATGCCACTGTGCACTTATCTTGATCTATTTCTATTGCATAATCTTTGCATCCTTCTGATCAGAATCTACTTGAATTTCAAGTCTCAGCCATTCTCATTTGGTCCCATCCCTTCATCTACACCACTCTAGATATTATGAGTACAGGCGTTTTAATTATACCATTTAGCCACACACATTCCCATCAATGCTTCATCTTTCACAACACTAAAAAATTAAATAAGAAAAGAGTCCAAACAGTCAGCAAATAATCATTTTAAATGGAATTTTTCAAGAAAATTGAAACAGCACTGCATTGGATATCATCTAGTTATTATGAATGTTCCTCTCAAATATTTCTTGCAGATTGACCTCTTGACTTTCTCTCAAATGAAGGAAATGTATTTGGAGTTACTTTTGTTAATGCTCTGCTAAATAGTAAAAGAATATATCTTTCAAGGCTTTGGAAGGGTCAACAAACCAGTCTCACACAATCTTTATTTAGCATCTGCTATGTTACAGATGGTGATTGCAGCCATGAAATTAAAAGACGCTTACTCCTTGGAAGGAAAGTTATGACTAACCTAGATAGCATATTAAAAAGCAGAGACATTACTTTGCCAACAAAGGTCTGTCTAGTTAAGGCTATGGTTTTTCCAGTGGTCATGTATGGATGCAAGAGTTGGACTGTGAAGAAAGCTGAGCACCAAAAAATTGATGTTTTTAAACTGTGGTGTTGGAGAAGACTCTTGAGAGTCCCTTGGACTGCAAGGAGATCCAAACAGTCCATACTAAAAGAGATCAGTCCTGGGTGTTCATTGGAAGGACTGATGCTGAAGCTGAAACTCCAATACTTTGGCCACCTCATGCGAAGAGTTGACTCATTGGAAAAGACCCTGATGCTGTGAGGGACTGGGGGCAGGAGGAGAAGGGGACGACAGAGGATGAGATGGCTGGATGGCATCACTGACTCGATGGACATGAGTTTGAGTAAACTCCGGGAGTTGGTGATAGACAAGGAGGCCTGGCGTGTTGTGATTCATGGGGTCGCAAAGAGTCGGACACGACTGAGCGACTGAACTGAACTGATGTGTCCAACATTATGCTAGCTGCTAGTGACTAAAAGGTCAAAGGAAAAATGTTCTCTGCTTTCAAATGAAAAAAATAAGTAGGTAATTACAGTGAGTAGTATTTCATAGAAGCACATACTGGGTAGAATACTTTAGACTCTGTGATGAGAGAAAGCTTCCAAGAGGAGATAGAACTGGGTCCTAAAGGAAGAGTAGACTTAGCCAAGCAAAAGGAGTAGAGATAAGGGAAGAGGGCAGGGTATAAGAAAGGAGCTGCACACACAGTCATGAAGACAAAAGAGAATGTGAAACCTTAAAGTAAAAGGTGAATACGTATGTAAGGGCAAACAAAAAAGGATTGTGTTCCTTATGCTAAGACTATGCTAAAAGCCATTGAGAATCATTGAAAAATTTAAATCAAGGAGTAGAAGAGTACTACTTTCCTTTTTAGAATATTATTTTGCTAGTAGATTAAAAAAAAAAAAAAACTAGATGGGAGGGAGGAAAGAAATTGGGGTGACCAATTCAGGTACCATTACAGTAAAAAAAAAAAATGGAGGGGGTAGAGAGAAGACTGAATCTACATTAAAGTGGTAATGTTGAGATGGAGGGAAGTAGATTTCTTAATTTGGGAAAGACTAGAGAGTAAACTTAACAGGACCTGATGAATATCTGACTGAGTAGTCAGGATAAATACCAGAGGACACTAATAAATGACTGAGCTCAGGATGAAAAATGGGCACAGAAGATGAAAATAGAATGAAAACTATGTGAAAACAAAAAGCCATGTCGCATCTTACACCCAAGACAAGAGTTTGAGGAGAGAATGGTCTGTTACATAGGTTGAGTAAATAAGACATAAAAAGATGATTAGAAAGTCTTTGGCCAAACTCATTTTACCAAATGAGTTTCAGATGTAAGGTGGAGGTAAAAATCAGATTATGGAGAAATGAGGAACAAATAGGAGGTGAAGAAACAGAGAAAATATGACTTTCTCTTGCAAAAAGCTTAACAATCAGAAATATATATATACTTAAAGGAGTTTCAGTTCAGTTCACTTCACTTCAGTTGCTCAGTGGTGTCCGACTCTTTGCGACCTCATGAATCACAGCACACCAGGCCTCCCTGTCCATCACCAACTCCCGGAGTTTACTCAAACTCATATCCATTGAGTCGGTGATGCCATCCAGCCATCTCCTCTGTCGTCCCCTTATCCTCCTGCCCCCAATCCCTCCCAGCATCAAGGTCTTTTCCAATGAGTCACCTCTTTGCATAAGGCGGCCAAAGTATTGGAGTTTCAGCTTCAGCATCAGTCCTTCCAGTGAACACCCAGGACTGATCTCCTTTAGGATGGACTGGTTGGATCTCCTTGCAGTCCAAGGGACTCTCAAGAGTCTTCTCCAACACCACAGTTCAAAAGCATCAATTTTTTGGTGCTCAGCTTTCTTCACAGTCCAACTCTCACATCATTACATGACCGCTGGAAGAATTATAGCCTTGACTAGACGGATCTTTGTAGGCAAAGTAATGTCTCTGCTTTTAAATATGCGGTCTAGGTTGCTGATAACTTTTCTTCCAAGAAGCAAGCATATTTTAATTTCATGGCTGCAATCACCATATGCAGAGATTTGGAGCCCAAGAAAATAAAGTCTCTCACTGCTTCCACTGTTTCCCCATCTATTTCCCATGAAGTGATGGGACTGGAAGCAATGATCTTTGTTTTCTGAATGCTGAGCTTTAAGCCAACTTTTCCATTCTCCTCTTTCACTTTCATCAAGAGGCTCTTTAGTTCTTCTTCACTTTCTGCCATAAGGGTGGTGTCATCTGCATATCTGAGGTTATTGATATTTCTCCCAGCAATCTTGATTCCAGTTTGTGCTTCATCCAGCCCAGAGTTTCTCGTGATGTACTCTGCATATAAGTTAAATAAGCAGGGTGACAATATACCACCTTGATGTACTCCTTTTCCTATTTGGAACCAGTCTGATGGTCCATGTCCAGTTCTAACTATTGCTTCCTGACCTACATACAGACTTCTGAAGAGGCAGGGCAGGTGGTCTGGTATTCCCATCTCTTCCAGAATTTTCCACAGTTTATTCTGATCCACACAGTCAAAGGCTTTGGCATAGTCAATAAAGCAGAAATAGATGTTATTCTGGAACTCTCTTGCTTTTTTGATGATCCAGTGGATGTTGGCAATTTGATCTCTGGTTCCTCTGCTTTTTCTAAAACCAGCTTGAACATCTGGAAGTTCACGGTTCACGTATTGTTGAAGCCTGGCTTGGAGAATTTTGAGCATTACTTTACTAGCGTGTGAGATGAGCACAATTGTGAGGTAGTTTAAGCATTCTTTGGGATTGCCTTTCTTTGGGATTGGAATGAAAACTGACCTTTCCCAGTCCCGTTGCCACTGCTGAGTTTTCCAAATTTGCTGGCATATTGAGTGCAGCACTTTCACAGCATCATCTTTCACGATTTGAAATAGCTCAAATGAATTCCATCACCTCCACTAGCTTTGTTCATAGTGATGCTTCCTAAGGCCCAACTGACTTCACATTCCAGGATGCCTGGCTCTGGGTGAGTGGATCACACCATTGTGATTATCTCAATCATAAAGATCTTTTTTGTACAGTTCTTCTGTGTATTCTTGCCACCTCTTCTTAATATCTTCTTAATACTCCCACTGGAGAAGGGAATGGCAAACCAATTCAGTATTCTTGCCTTGAGAACTCCATGCAAAGTATGAAAAGGCAAAAAGACAGGACACTGAAAGATGAATTCCCCAGGTGAGTAGGTGCCCAATATGCTACTGGAGATCAGTGGAGAAATAAATCCAGAAAGAATGATGAGACAAAGTCATAGAAAAATAACACCCAGTTGTGGATGTGACTGGAGATGGAAGCAAGATGCTATAAAGAGCATTATTGCATAGGAACCTGGAATATTAGGGCCATGAATCAAGGCAAATTGGAAGTCGTCAAACAGGAGATGGCAAGAGTGAATGTTGACATTTTAGGAATCATTGAGCTAAAATGGACTGGTATGGGTGAATTTAACTCAGATGACCATTAAGAAATGGAGTAGCCATCATAGTCAACAAAAGAGTCTGAAATGCAGTATTTGGATGCAGTCTCAAAAATGACAGAATGATCTCTGTTCGTTTCCAAGGCAAACCATTCAATATCACAGTAATCCAAGTCTATGCCCCGACCAGTAATGCTGAAGAAGCTGAAGTTGAATGGTCCTATGAAGACCTACAAGACCTTCTAGAACTAACACCCAAAAAAGATGTCCTTTTCATCATAAGGGACTGGAATGCAAAAGTAGGAAGCCAAGAAACATGTGGAGTAACAGGCAAATTTGGCCTTGGAGTACAGAATGAAGCAGGGGAAAGGCTAAAAGAGTTTTGCCAAGAGAATGCACTGGTCATAGCAAACACCCTCTTCCAACAACACAAGAGAAGACTCTACACGTGGACATCACCAGATGGTCAACACCAAAGTCAGATTGATTATATTCTTTGCAGCCAAGGATGGAGAAGCTCTATACAATCAGCAAACACAATACCGGGAGCTGATATGGCTCAGAACATGAACTCCTTACTGCCAAATTCAGACTTAAATTGAAGAAAGTAAGGAAAACCACCAGACCATTCAGGTATGACCTAAATCAAATCCCTGACGATTATACAGTGGAAGTGAGAAATAGATTTAAGGGACTAGATCTGATAGACAGAGTGCCTGATGAACTATGGATAGAGGTTTGTGACATTGTACAGGAGACAGGGAGCAAGACCATCCCCAAGAAAAAGAAATGCAAAAAAGTAAAATGGCTGTCTGAGGAGGCCTTACAAATAGCTGTGAAAAGAAGAGAAGTGAAAAGCAAAGGAGAAAAGGAAAGATATACATCCTGATATCAAACTGTATTACAACAATATAGGAATCAAACAACTTGGTATTGGCATAAAAACAGACATGTAGATCAATGGAATAGAAAAAAGAGTTCAGAAATATACCCACATGTATACAGCCAATCAATTTGCCAGAAAGAAACCAAAAATATACAATGGAAAATAGTCTATTTAATAAACAGGGCTAGGAAAACTGGACAGCCACATGCAAATGAATGAAACTGTGCCACTATCTTAGATCAAAATGTCAACTCAAAATGGCTTATAAAAATGTCAATTCAAAATGAATTAAAAACTTAAACATATGACCTTAAACCATAAAACTCTTAGACAGAAACATAAGGGGTAGCTCCCTGTCAGTAGTACAATTTTTTTTTTGCGGGGGGGAGGAAATTAACACCAAAAACAAAGGCAAGAAAAACAAAGATAAACAGGTCAGACAACATTAGTCTAAAAAGCTTCTATATTGCAAAAGAAACCTTACAGAAACTGAAAAGGACACCTATGGGATGGGGAAAATACTTTCAAATCTCATATCTGGTAAGGATTAATATCCATAATATACAAAGAACTCATATAACCAATAGCAAAACAACAAACAATCCAATTTAAATATGGGCAGAGAAACTGAATAGACATTTTTCCAAAGAAGACATACAAATGGCCAACAAGCATGCTGAAAAGGTACTCAACATCACTAACCTTCAGGGAAATGCAAACCACAATGAGATATTACCTTACACTGAACAGCTATTATCAAAAACAAAAGAAAAATAACAAGCATTGGCAAAGATGTAGAGAAACAGAAACCCTTGTGCATTGTCAGTGGGAATGTAAATCGATACAACTACTACGGAAGACAAAATAGAGGTTGCTCAAATAAATTAAAACTAGAACTACCATTATGATACAGCAATCCCACTTCTGGATATACAGCCAATGGAATTAAGAGTAGGATCTCAAAGAAATATTTGTACTCTGTGTTAACTGTAGTGTTATTCACAATAACCATGACATGGAAGCAAACTAAATGAGCATTAAGAGGTGAATGGATAAAAAACGTTCATTATATACATACATGGAATATTATTCAACCTTAAAAATGAATTAAATTCTGCTATTTGTGACAATATGGATGACATAGGTGTTTCCCAGGTGGTGCTAGTGGTAAAGAATCTGCCTGTCAATGTATGAGACATAAGAGATGTGGGTTCAATTCCTGAGTTGGGACGATTCCCTGGAACAGGGCATGTCAACCCACTCCAGTATTCTTGCCTAAAGAATTCCATAGACAGAGAAGCCTGGCAGGCTATAATCCATGGGGTCAGAAAGAATCAGATAGGATTGGAGCAGCTTAGCACACTTGTATGCACACGCACCCATAGATGAACCTGGAGAACATTATGCTAAGAGAAATAAGTCAGACACAGAAGGGCAAACACCACATGATACCACTTACACAATGAATTTAAAGTAGTCATATTTAGAAAAGCAAGGGAGTGGAATGGTGGTTCTCAGGGGCTGGAAGGAAGGGGAATAGGAAGATTTTAATCAAAGGGTACAATTCTACATGATAACTAAGTCCTAGATATCTACTTATAACATAGTACCCAAAGTTAACAATATTATATTATACACTTAAAATTTTGCTAACAGGGGAAAACTTATATTAAGTATTCATATCATCAAAAATAATAATAATTAGAATAACAATAAGGAGGGAGGAAATTTTTAGAGGTGATGGATAAGTTTATGGAATAGATAATAGCATAACTTTCACAGATATATATAGGCACACCTCAGAGATATTGCGGGTTTGGTGCTAGACAACTACAATAAGGCAAATATCCCCAAAAGGGAAGTTACACAAATTTGGGGGTTTCCCAGTACATATAAAAGTTATATTTACACTACACTGCACTGTATAAGTATGCAATAGCATTCTGTCTAAAAACACACATATAAATATCTTAATTTTATTTTTTGTTTATTTAAATTAAATCTTGTTGGCTTACGGTTGATTTACAGTGTTGTACACATACCTTAATTTTAAAAATGTTTCATTGCTAAAAATGCAAATCATCATGTGAAAATGCAGGCTTGCCAGGAACCTTCTATTTGTTTTTAAAAAATTATCTGTGAAGTGCAACAAAGAAAAACTCAATAAAACAAGTTATACCTGAACTTATCTCTAAATTCAGGCTGTACACATAAATTATGTACAGCTTCTTATATGTGAAAAAATGTTAAGGGCTAATAAAAATAGAGGTTGAGGAAAGAATGCTGGTATTCCCTTCACACCAGAGATTAGGGTATATATAGTAAGAGACACTGCTGGTACAAAATGTCTTTCAAGCAATATGTCACAATAAATGTCTAATCCTGAACATAAACTTGTGTAAAAAGAGTGGTGCAAGATATGAAATACGTCGTTAAAGAAAAACTCTTTACCAATCTAAAAAAAAAAAAATCATATGTACTTCCTGTCTAACATCTTTAAATTGTGAAAGGTGATAAAACATCAAAGGTCATTAATTTAAAAACTTGGATTATAAGCCTCAGAGACAAGACATGTAAAGTTTTACTGAAAAAGTTTACAAAATTGTAATAAGCTGTCAGAAAAAGAGGAAAGATTTTGCATGCCTACACTGATGGCATTTTACAAGCTAACAAGCTATTTCAAATCTTCAAAGTTGATGCTGTGAAAGTGCTGCACTCAATATGCCAGCAAATTTGGAAACTAACAGTGGCCACAGGACTGGAAAAGGTCAGTTTTCATTCCAATCCCAAAAAAAGGCAATGCCAAAGAATGTTCAAACTACCACACAATTGCACTCATCTCATACACTAGCAAAATAATGCTCAAAATTCTCCAAGCTAGGGTTCAAAAGTACATGAACTAAGAACTTCCAGATGTTCAAGCTGGATTTTGAAAAGGCAGAGGAACCAAGGATCAAGTTGCCAACATATGATGGATCATATAAAAAGCAAAATAATTCCAGAAAAACTTCTGCTTGATTGACTATACTGAAGCCTTTGATTATATGGATCACACACACAAAAAAAAAACTGTGGAAAATTCTTAAAGAGATGGGAATACTAGACCACCTTACCAGCCTCCTGAGAAATCTGTATACAGGTCAAGAGCAACAGTTAGAACCAGCCATGGAACAACAGACTGGTCCCAAATTGGGAAAGGAGTACATCAAAGTGGTATATTGTCACCTTGCTTACTTAACTTAAATGTAGAGTACATCATGCAAAATGCTGAGCTGGATGAAGCCCAAGCTGGGAATCAAGATTACTGGGAGAAATATCAATAATCTCAGATATGCACATGATACCACCCTTATGGCAGAAAGCAAAGAGAAACTAAAGAGCCTCTTGATGAAAGTGAAAGAGGAGAGTGAAAAGGCTGACAAAACTCAATATTCAAAAAACTAAGATCATGGCATCTGGGCCCATCACTTCATGGCAAATAGATGGAGAAACAGTGGAAACAGTGACAGACTATTTTCTTGGACTCCAAAATCACCACAGATGGTGACTGAAGCCATGAAATTAAAAGACGCTTGTTCCTTGGAAGAAAAGCTATGACAAACTTAGACAGCATTTTAAAAAGCAGGGACATTACTTTACCAACAAAGATACATCTAGTCAAAGCTATGGTTTATCCAGTAGTCATGTATGGATGTGAGAGATGAACCATAAAGGAAGTTGAGCACCAAAGAACTGATGCTTTTGAAGACTCTTGAGAGTCCCTCGGACAGCAAGGAGATCAAATCAGTCAATTCTAAAGGAAATCAACCCTGAATAATCATTGGAAGGACTGATGCTTAAGCTGAAGCTCCAGTACTTTGGCCACCTGATGCAAATAACTGACTCATTGGAAAAGACCCTGATGCTGGAAAAGATTGAAGGCAGGAGAAGAAGGGGACAACAGAGGATGAGATGGTTGGATGGCATCACTGACTTGATGGACATGAGTTTGAGCAAGATCCAGGAGTTGGTGATGGACAGAGAAGCCTGGTGTGCTGCAGCCCATGGAGTCACAAAGAATTAGACACAACTGAGCAATTAAACTGAACTGAACAGTTCCCAGAGACTTCTTACTCCTCCTTTAGTCCTCCCAACCCTACACTATCCATCACACTACCAAGAATCTTGCCTAGACAGTTTGGCTCAGGCCTTCTCTGGAGCCCTCCACAGTTGGAATCCTAAACAACATGCAGGGATCAAGGGAAGCCTGATCTCTAGGTCCTGGTCCTTCCAAGGTAAAACTGAAACCATTCTTATAACTGACTTTCCTGGAAAGAGTATTCCAGAGGGAACAATTATTTATACTTTCATGTAAATGTACACCAGAACGGAAGCAAATGGTCTGTATGCTGAGAGGAAACCTATAGAAGATCCAAGGGAGGGAAAAGAGAGGAGGGAAGAAAAATATATAAAAACTAAGAGAAAGTATAGCATTGTGAGGGCTCTGGACACAAACTACCTGAATTCTAACCCTGGCTTTATATTTAACTTGTTGTAAGACTTTAAACAAACTAATTGTCTGTGAACCTCATTTTCCTCCTCAGGAAGTACCTCTTAAAGTTATTATGTGATGAAATGATTAACAAATACAAAATGTTTGCTTGATTTCTTCTATCTAGTCTTGTTAGCTTCTCAATTCTCTCTTTGGTATCTCCCTCATTGACAAGTAAGGGAAAACAACTTGCCAAGTGGCAGAAATTAACATCTACTAATTGATTACATTATACTAGTAATATACACAAATTGATTTAATATTAACTAGAAATCATAACATATCTTCACAGACTGAGTTTAAACAAATTACATGAAAAGCTTTCTAAGTCCTAAACCTCTGACTGGTATATAACATACTACTAGTTAATATATTTGTTTCACTTAAACAACTGAATGTAATGTCTTATTAATAAACCACAGCACTAGTAGCAGAGGTACACTCAGTGATAGTCCAGTCACTTCATGAAGAAAAACATTATGCTTATTTTGTAGAGTATCCTTGAAAAGCTACACTAGTTAAGACTCAGTATTCTAAGTAAGTATGAATTAGATACTGGGTCCTGCTCTACCTACCATCTCTTTCTAAAAGATAGTACACAACTTATAGCTCCAAACTTCAGGCTATTTTCTGAGCATCTCAAAATGGTTGTCAGGTAAAATACCACATAAAGCTCTGTCCAAGGGACGGAAATAATCTTACTTGTTAAGCAAGTAAGATCTCATCACTCTGGAACTAAAAAGGAAAAATATGTACAAAATCAACCAGAGGAATTGGGAATTAACACACAAAAAGAAACAGAGTCATATTAATGGCCTGGTACTACAGTAAAGATCCATGAAACTTGTGTTACTAAGAGGACAATAACAATATCTGGCCCATATTCCCAAGGTCCTGTGAGTCTGATAACCTGCACTCTCATAAGACTCCCATTATTCATGTTTTCCATGACAAGAAATTGATGAACTACCTCATACTGATATTTAATTGTCATTCCTTCCCCTTATATGACTTATATACTTGCTGGATCACCCTTTCCAACAGTCAAGAAGAGACTAAATTATAGAATCACATCTTTAAGACAGGTTTCTTACATTAAAAGTTAAATGGTATGCATAATGAGTACTGAGAGACTTCATTAATTAAACGTGCCAGTAAAGAGGACTAAGCATAATGTTCAGAGGGGAAAAAAAACTACAGAATTAAATCTAACTATTTAAATACTGAAAGTTAACTTAGAGACCAATTAGTGTAATCCCACACTTGAGAGGAAGGAAATTGGGAGTTAGGAAGTAAGTCACCAGGGGCTCAGGGACTTGCCAAAGTTGACACAGCTATTTAGAGGCACAGGCAAAACCAGAATCAGAGTTATGAATTTCTACTTCAAAATTTTGCTTTGCTTATCATAAGAGAATTTCAATTCTCAAAAAATTGACTTCAACTCTTGGTCTGAATTGACTCCTTTTAACCTCTTTGCTTTAATTCCAACATCTTTGAAAGATGCTAATATAATTGAGACTGTGGAAAGAATGTTATTTCATCTTGTGAAGAAGTTTGAAGACAAACAGCACCATTACAATTATGACTCATCTCTAAAAGTTTAATGTTTCAACCTTTGCTTATTATTGTCTTTTTATGCAGCATGATTAATGCAGTCTGTTTCTCATGATTGTCACAAGAGCCATGAAATCTCTCACTTCTTTTGTAATGACTTAGTTTGAAATAAGCATGCACAATAACAACTTTTCCTTGAATGCTTGAGTATATAAATTTACCAAATAAAAAGCTTATACCACTCACTCACCATCATCAAGTAAAGCAGTATTTCACTTTATAGCATCTCCTAGCTCAGTGTTTGTGGGAAGTCTAAATTGATTCATAAACCTCAGCTACACTACCACTCTGTAGGAAAATGTATGGGAGATGGTAGTATGAGTGTAAGAATAAAAAGAATGAGAAAAGGAAATGAATGTGGATTATAAGCCTGGGAGACAACAAATGAGGCACAAAGAGAGAAATGAAAAAAGACAATTAGAATATGTATGTGTATGTCTGTATATAGACGTAGGCATGTGTGTCTGTGTGTGTGTGTTTATTATGTGCAGTTGATCACGGGGTACTGTCAGAAAGAGATCATCATTTCATTGTTCTGACTGACCTGTTGCAGAATAGGAACTGTGATGAAAACAGCAGCAACCAAGGTCAACTTAATTTTGATCAATACGCAGTGACAATAGTATTATATGTGTGTGTTAGTCTCTCAGTCGTGTCCAACTCTTTGCTACTCCATGGATTATAGCCCACCAGGGTCCTCCGTCCATGGAATTCTCCAGGCAAGAATATTGGAATGGGTTGTTATTCCCTTCTCCAGGGGATCTTCCTGACCCAGAGACTAAACTCAGGTCTCCATCTGAGTCACCAGGGAAGCCCCAAGTAGTCACATGTCATATAACTACATCATAGATTTTTTACCATCTGAGTCACCAGGGAAGCCCCAATTAGTTATATATCAATCCATTAATTGTCCAAAGATCTCAAATAATATGATAACAAACCAAAAATGCTAACATAATTAATCCCACTGTTGCTGGCCAAAGGTAGCAATGTTAAGCTCTCAAGAGTATTCTGAAAATGTCCATGCAGCATTGTTCTATACCAAGATCTCCTGACAGCCTGAAAATGTAGCTTTCCTTTAAAAAATTGCCACCAAGGCATCTAAATTAGAGAGAAAAGTAAAATTATCTGTTTGCAGATGACATTATCTTATATTGTAGAAAACCCTAAAGATCCAGAAAAAAAATTGTTAGAATTAATAAATTCACAAAAGTTACAGGATACATAACCAACATACAAAAATCAATTACATTTATATACATAACTGAGCAATCCACAAAGGAAATTAAGAAAACAATTCTATTTACAGTAGCATCAAATGCAGACCCCCAGCTCACCCCAGGGCCTGCCAGCTCCAATAACCCCCGTTGTGTCCCCAGCACCAGGATCCCAGTGGATTCTTATGAACAGGCCTCCAACTGATTCCAGCACCTCCATATCCAGCAGTCCCAGACAGCTCTTATTACACCTGGTTCTCAGCGGGCTCCTGTAAACCCAGGCTCCCGAAACATTCCAGTGCTGGCCAGCTCTGCAGCCTTCCATTGCTCCTACGGCCCCAGGATCCCAGTCAGGCCCCAAGAACTGAAGCTTCAGGCAAGTGCTGCAAAGCAAGACTTCCATACAGGGTCCACACAGAACCAACTACTGCAAAACTAGGTTTCAACCCACCCCAGCACCAGGGCAGATCTCTTAACCCAGGCCCTCCAGTCAAACTCAGCACCACACTGGCTCCTGAGGACATAGACTTCAGACCAGCCCCCATGGACCCCGGCTCCAGGTTCATAACAAAGCTAAATTGGCCCATGTTACCAGAGTGATCCTGACACATGTTTGGTGCCTGAGGACCCAGAATCTAGAACTACCCATGCAGACACAAGTATGAAGTCCATCACTGGTGACTCAAATTCCAGGACTGTCCTGGTGAACCCAGGCCCAGGAATGCCAGCAGTAAGCCCACCCAATTCTCACCATTCCTATTCAACACAGTCCTAGAAGTTCTAGCCAGATTAATTAAGCAAATAAGCAGTTAATTAATCAAAGAAATAAAAGGCATCTGGATTAGAAAGAAAGAAGTAAAAAGTGTTTGCAGCCGATAGGAAGGAGAGCTGGAGGGAGAAGAGATACATGTATATGTATGACTGAGTCCCTGTGCCATCCACCTGAAACTATCACAACATTGTTGACTGGTTATGTTCTAATATAAAATAAAAACATTTTTTAAAAACAGTAAAAATTTTTTTAAAAAAAGAAAGGAGGAAGTAAAGCTGTATCTGTTTGAGGATGATATGATCTCATACATAGAAAATCCTACTAATTTGTTAAAGTTGCAGGATACAAAATAAGCATATAAAAATCAGTTGCATTTCTATATATTAACAACAAACTATCTGAAAAAGAAATAAATAAGTCAATTCCAATTGCAATAGTATCAAAAAAATAAATAACTTAGGAATAACTGTAACCAAAGATGTGAAATATCTGTACACTGAAAACTATAAAACATAAATGAAAGAAACTGAAAAAGATACAAATAAATGGAAAGATATCCTGTGCTCATGAATTGAAAGAATCAATACTATTAAAATACTCATACCACCCAAAGTCATCTACAGATTCAGTGCAATCCATATCAAAATTCCAATAGCATTTTTCACAGACAGAAAAAACCATCCTAAAATTCATATGGAACCACATAAGAATTCAAGTAGCCAAAGCCATCTTGAGAAAGAACAAAGCAGGAGGCATTGTACTTCCTGATATCAAATTTTATTACAAAAATATGTCTATCAAAGCTATATGGAACTGGCATAAAAACAGACATATAGATCAACAGAGGAAACTTGAGAGCCCACAGATAAACTCACACATTTCAAATCAACTAATTTTTGACAAGGGTTCCAAGAATACTGAATGGGGAAAGGGGTCTCTTAAATAAATGGTGTTAAACTATTCATATTCAAAAGAATGAAACTGGACTCCTATCTTACACTACTCATAAAAAATTAACCTGAAATAGATTAGAGTTAAACATAAGATCTGAAACCATTTAACTTCCAAAAGAAAACAGAGTAAACAATTTCCTTGATATTGGTCCTGGCAATGAGTTTTTGGAAATGACATGAAAAACACAGGCAACAAAAGCAAATATAAACAAGTAAGACTACAACAGGCTAAAAAGATTCTGCACAGCAAAAGAAACAATCAGCAAAATGAAAAGGCAATCTATAGAATGGAAGAGAAAATTGCAAACCATCTATCTGATAAGGGATTAAATCCAAAACAATAAGATTGTGTTGATACAACTCAATAGAAAAAAATGTAAGAGAACTTAAATATACATGCTTTCAAAGAATACATGCATGTGAATGGCGAACAAGTACGTAAAAAGATGATCAACATTACTAGTCATCAGGGAAATGCACGTCAAAACCACAATGAGACATCACTTCACAACTGTTAGAATAGCTATTGTCAAAAAGATAATAGCTGTCCATCAACAGATGAATGGATAAAGAGGTTGTGGTATATATACACTATGGAATATTACTCACGCATAAAAAAGGACACATTTGAGTCAGTTCTAACAAGGTGGATGAACCTAAAACCTATTATACAGAGTGAAGTAGTGAGAGTAAGTCAGAAAGAGAAAGATAAATGTTGTATTCAAACACATATATACAGAATCTAGAAAAATGGTACTGAAGAATCTATTTACAGGGCAACAATAGAGAAACAGACATAGAGAATACATTTGTGGACATGTGGAGAAGGGAGACGAGGGTGAAATGTATGGAAAGAACAACATGAAACTTACATTACCATATGTAAAATAGATAGCCAACGGGAATTTGCTGTGTGGCTCAGGAAACTCAAACAGGGGCTCTGTATCAACCTAGAGGGGTGGGATGGGGAGGGAGATGGGAGGGAGTTCCAAAAGGGAGGGGATACGTGTATACCTATGGCTGATTCATGTTGAGGGTTGACAGAAAACAGCAAAATTCTGTAAAGCAATTATCCTTCAGTAAAAAATAATTTTAAAAAAACAGCTATTATCAAGTGTTAGCAAGTATATGGGGAAAAAAGGAACCTTTGTGTACTGTTGGTGGGAATATAAATTGGTATAGCCACTATGGAAAACAGTACAGAGGTTCCTCAAAAAATTAAAAATTGAACTGCCATATGATCGCTCAACCCCAATTCTGAGTATATAGCCAAAAGAATTAAAAGCAGGATTTCAAAGATGTACTCACATACCCTTGTTCACAGCAGCTTTATTCACAGTAGGCTAGAGGTGGAAGCAATCCACCTTCATTTACAAGTGAATGAATCAACAAAATGTTGTATATACACACAGCAGAATATTGTTTAGCCTTAAAAGGGAAGAAATCCTGTCACATGCTACAATGAATGGACCTTGATGAAATTACACTAAATGACTCCATTTACGATCAAATAGGGCTGCCCCAGGCAGTGCTAGTGGTAAAGAGCCTGCCTGCCAGTGCAGGAGTCATAGGATACACAGGTTCAATGCCTGGGTTGGGAAGATCCCCCAGAGGAGGGCATGGCAACCCACTCCAGTATTCTTATCTGGAGAACCCCATGGACAGAGGAGCCTGGCGGGCTACAGTCCACAGGGCTGCAGAGTCGGACACAAATGAAGCAACTCAGCAATAGCACTGCATGACACCACATATGTGATGTATCTAAAATAGTCAAATTCACAGAAACAGAAAGTAGGATGATGGTTACCAGGGTACACGTAGGGGTAAAGGGGTACAGGGGAAGAGGGATTGTTGTTTAACGAGTATAGTGTTCCAGATTTATAAGATGAAAAAAAGTGTGGAGATTTGTTTCACATCAGTACAAAAATAGTTAACATTACTGAACTGTACACTTAAAATGGATGCTGTTATTGTTGTTCAGTCACTCAGTTGCGTCAGACTCTTTGTGACCCCATGGACTGCAGCACGCCACGCTTCCTTGTCCTTCACCATCTCCCAGAGCTTGCTCAAACTCATGTCCACTGAGTCGGTGATGCCATCCAACTATCTCATCTTCTGTCCTCCCCTTCTCCTCCTGCCTTCAATCTTTCCCAGCATCAGGGTCTTTTCTGAGTCAGTCTTTGCATCAGGTGGCCAAAGTATTGGAGTTTCAGCTTCAGCATCAGTTCTTCCAATGAATATTCAGGATTGGTTTCCTTTAGGATTGACTGGTTTGATCTCCTTGCAGATTTTAAATGGATAGGATGGTAAATTTTATCGGGTTTTTTTCCATAGCAAAAAATAAAGAGAGAAAAAGTTGCCACCAAAAGTAGATATTAAGGAACAAATGGATATTTTATTTACCTAAATAAGATCCAGAAGAATTTATGTGAAGTGTCTGTGGCAGGATGAAGATATACTTTGCTGAGAATAAATAAATACCCAAGGGTGTGATTTCCTGAGCAATACAGAGAGTGATAGAAGGGTTAAATAAATAGGTTGATAAAATATGAGGAAATTTTTAGAGCCCATACCTTGGAAGATATTCAAGTAGGAAAACACATTGAAAAGTTCACAAGATTGTTCACATAGTATATTTTACCATTATAAAACCTCTAATTAAATATCAAGCTCTGTGCATCTTTTGACATGTAAACCCAATTAAATACCAACTGAAAAAGAGTTAAATTACTACCCCTAAATAATTTCCTCCTACTTCCATAAATAAAGCAAGGAAAGTAAATGGCACTAAAAACAGCTGTGATATCCATCACACATACACACACACAAAAAAAAACTCTTTAAAAACCAAAGTTTTCTGAAATATCAAATTTGTAAGAGGAAAGAACTAACATACTCATTCTGATAAACCCCTAAATGTGCTCACATATACTTTTTAATTTTTACATTACTTAATTTATTTTTATTCCTAGTTATTACAAATTAGAATGGTTTTGTAAGATAAATAATTCTGAAAAATAAGCCTAACTGCTGTTTTTTGTTTTACTTTTGCCCTTTATATATGTATCTTACATGGGTGCCATGGAGAAGGTAATTAATATAAAGGAGTTTACAAAATTATAATTTAAGATGTTTCTTCTGTATCACATGGGCCTTAAAAATGATACAATTGAAATTTGGAGGTGAAAAGATATTGACTCTAGAAGACACTGAAGCCCTTTAGGCAATCACCTGTGGGCAGTCTATAGTAGGTTAATATAATAGAAAATGAATTAATAATAGTATCTGAAGAGGAAGAATAAGACATGTAGAATGAGTTTCAGAAAACTAGGAAAGAAAATGAGATAGATACAAGAAGAATGAGATCAGTTTCCAAGTTCTTTCTATAGAGGATCATGGAAGAAGGGTGACAGGCAAGAGATGATTTGAACAAGAAATATAGTATTAAAATTAAAATCTGATAAAGCTAATTAATAGTAACTAAAAGCATATCTATGATTGCCTATGGCCAGGAGTGGAGAGGGTGTTGACTGCAAAGTGGCACAGGAGAACATTCTAGAGTTGGGGAAATATTTTATATTTTGATTGTGGTGGTTACACAAGTGGGTACATGTCTCAAAACTTACTCAACCATTAAAATGGGTACATTTCATTGCATGCACACTGTAACTCAATAAAAGTGATTCTTTAAAAATCAAATGCCTGGAAAAGCACACTTTCAGTCATATATGTGACTAAGTATATAAGAGAAAAAAAAAGCACCAAAAGGCTGCTAAAAAGAATTTTGTATGAATAAATAAAGCAAGGAAGGCATAAAATTATCCTTTAATCTTAAGGAACAATGTGTTCTAGAAAAGTAAATTTCATAGAATATTGAAGTTTATGTTTCTTAAAACCTCCTAGTTTTCCAATTTATTTCCTCTAAAATCCCCATCCCAATATTCTTTCTACTTCACTGGGTCACTGAATCCATCAAACATGTCACACACAAACACACACACCGCCCCACCCCACCACCAATACACTACACCCCCTCTCACGTCCTGTCTTAAGTTACATTTTAGAAGCTGATTTTTCTAAGAGTTATGCCTAAAGGCTTATGAACAAAAGGTTTAAATTATATTTGAAGTAAATTATTAAAGGTTGCTTGGTATTCATTGGAACTCTCATCCAGAAAAGGGGGAGAGAGAAGAAGCAAATGAGCTGAGTATTCACCAGGTTGACAAAAAACGGAAGAGGATTCTAGGCAGTGGAAGGAGAAACATCAACAAAAGAAATAGCTCATTGCTTCAGGGAATTACAAATAGTCAATCTCTCTGGAAATTGTGAGAGGAGAATAGGAGGTTGGACAAGCACATGTCAAAGAAAGGATTTTGAAGTGCTGTGGTCAATGATTCTGTAACAGCAAAACCAGACTTTTGCTTACTGATGTAGCCTTAGGCCCTAGTAAATAATGAATGCTCATTATTTGACAAATGAAAGAACATATGGATAAATGAATGGATAAATAAATGATTTAACTGTGGATGGCCTAGCATATTATGGTAAATAATCAAGACAGTCTCTTCAATAGGTGGGAAACTGGACAACTACCTGTAAAAGAATGAAATTAGAACACTCCCTAACATCATACACAAAAATAAACTCCAAATTAAAGACCTAAATGTAAGGCCAGACATTATAAAACTCTTAGAGGAAAACATAGGCAAAACAGCCTTTGCATAAATCGCAGCAGAATCTTTTTTTTTTTCCTGATCCATCTCCTAGAATAATGAAAATTTTAAAAATAAATAAATAAACAAATGGAACCAAACTAAACTTAAAAGCTTTTGCACAGCAAAGGAAACCACAAACGAGATGAGAAGACAGCCCTCAGAATGGGAGAA
Source organism: Cervus canadensis (assembly GCF_019320065.1). Classification (NCBI taxonomy): domain Eukaryota; kingdom Metazoa; phylum Chordata; class Mammalia; order Artiodactyla; family Cervidae; genus Cervus; species Cervus canadensis. The sequence continues at coordinate 69,658,512 of NC_057393.1, read as the reverse complement.
AATATTTGCAAACAAAGCAACTGACAAAGGATTAACCTCTTAAACATACAAACTGCACATGCAGTTCAAAATCAAACAAACAAACAAACAAAAACCCAATCAGAAAGCAGGCAGAAGACCTAAATAGATTGTTCTTCAAAGAAGACATAGAGATGGCCAATGAATACATGAAAAGAAGCCCAGCATCACTAATTATTCAGTTCCATTCAGTTCAGTCACTCAGTCGTGTCCGACTCTTTTCGACCCCATGAATCACAGCACGCGAGGCCTCCCTGTCCATCACAAACTCCCGGAGTTTACTCAAACTCATGCCCATCGAGTCGGTGATGCCATCCAGCCATCTCATCCTCTGTCGTGCCCTTCTCCTCCTGCCCCCAGTCCCTCGCAGCATCAGGGTCTTTTCCAATGAGTCAACTCTTCGCATGAGGTGGCCAAAGTACTGGAGCTTCAGCATCAGTCCTTCCAATGAACACCCAGGACTGATCTCTTTTAGGATGGACTGGTTGGATCTCCTTGCAGTCCAAGGGACTCTCAAGAGTCTTCTCCAACACCACAGTTTAAAAGCATCAATTTTTCGGTGCTCAGCTGTCTTCACAGTCCAGCTCTCACATCCATATATGACCACTGGAAAAACCATAGCCTTAACCAGACGGACCTTTGTTGGCAAAGTAATGTCTCTGCTTTTTAATATGCTATCTAGGTTGGTCATAACTTTCCTTCCAAGGAGTAAGCGTCTTTTAATTTCATGGCTGCAGTCACCACCTGCAGTGATTTTGGAGCCCAGGAAATGCAAATCAAAACTACAGTGAGGCATTACCTCATACCTGTCAGAATAGTCATCATCAAAAATATACAACCAACAAATGTTGGCGAGGGAGTAGAGAAAAAGGAAACCTCCCACACTGTTGGCAGGAATGTAAACTGATACAACCACTGTAGAGAACAATATAGAGGCTCCTTTAAAAACTAAAGATGGGGGAGGAGCTAAGATGGTGGAGGAATAGGACGGGGAGACCACTTTCTCCCCCACAAATTCATCCAAAGAACATTTGAACACTGAGCAAACTACACAAAACAACTTCTGATCGCTAGCAGAGGACATCAGACACCCAGAAAAGCAGCCCATTGTCTTCGAAAGGAGGTAGGACAAAATATAAAAGTTAAAAAGAGAGACAAAAGAGTTAGGGAAGGAGATCCGTCCTGGGAAGGGAGTCTTAATAGAGGAAGTTTCCAAACACCAGGAAACACTCTCACTGGCAGGTCTGGGGGAAGTTTTCGAATCTTGGAGGGCAACCTAACCAGGAGGAAAAATAAACAAAACCCACACATTACAGGCCTAAAAGCAATTCCCAGCAGAAAAGTACCCCAGACGCTCGCATCAGCCACCAGCAAGTGGGGGCTGAACGGAAAGAAGCAGGCGGCATCGCTTAGGGTAAGGACCAGGCCTGAATGCCCTGAGGGCAATCGGAGGGAGCTAACGTGAGATAGCAACTTAAACTGTGGGATAGCAAGAGAGAGAGAGAATTAACCTGCGAAAAGCCCTAACGTAAGGCACAGCCGACCTGTTCGCAGAACAAAGAATTGGGCAATACCAGAGAAGAGCTCACAGGCTGCAGATCGGCCCATCCCCCGCCGGAGGCAGGGGGGAGGCAGGCGCTAGGCCGGAATGGGGCAAACTCAGCCCCAGAGACGGCATCCCCTACCAAGCTGCAAACAGGCTTCCAGTTTCTAACCAAAGATTTCCTGAGATTGTGGATGGTCAACACCCTCCGGGAGGGTCGCAGCCAGAGATCAGCTCCCCAGAAGAGACACAAGGCGCACCGGACCGGCGCGCCCTGAAACAGGCTGGGTGGGGAGGGGAGAAGTCGCACCACACCCGGGGAGAGTGTGCTCGTCAAGCTCCTGGCTGCCTGAGCTGCACGGGCAGAAAAGGCACAAAACGCAGGCCCAACCGAGTCTGCGCCTTTGTGGATAACCGAAAACCTGAACCTGAGCAGCTTGGGCCTGGGAAGTGCACGCAACTCAGGGCCTGCTCCCTGTAGAGCAGCCTGGAGCCCGAGCAGTGTAGACGGGGAAAGCACACGCGCCGTGAGTGGGAGCAGACCCAGTGTGGCCGGATCACTGCGAGTGCTCCCCACACAGGCCAGTGACAACTGTCTGCAGCGCCCCTCCCTCCCCGCAGCAGGACTGAACAAGCGAGCCTGAATAAGAGTCCACCTCCGCCCGCCTGTGTCAGGGCGGAAATTAGACACTGGAGAGACCTGCACACAGAAGCCAAATAAACAAAGGGAACCGCTTCAGAAGTGACAGGTGCAACAGATTTAAAATCCCTGTAGTTAACACCGACTACACTGGAAGGGGCCTATAGACATTGAGAAGTATAAGCTGAAAAAGGAACTATCTGAAACTGAACTGAACCCACACCACCCACAACAGCTCCAGAGAAGTTCCTAGATATACTTTTACTATTATTATTTTTTAATTAAAATTTTTTTCTTTTTTTTAAAGTCCTCTATTACTCCTCTATTACTCCTTTTCTTTTTTATAACCCACTATAACCTTAAAAAAAAAAAAAAAGGACCCTATTTTTAAAGTGAATTTCATATATATTTCTTAAATATTTTGTTTTTTTTTTTAATATTGTATTTTTAACAGTCTAACCTCTACTCTAGAGTTTTAATCTTTGTTTCTCAGTATTTGATATCAATTTTGGACATTTAAGAATCCAATCTTCAGTACCCATTTTTAATCAGGAGTCTGATTACTGGTTTGATTACTCTCTCACCCTTTTTGACTCTCTTTTATCTCCCCCAGATCACCTTTATTTCCTCCCTCCCCCTTCTCTTAATCTAATTCTGTGAATCTCTGTGGGTGTTCTGGGCTGCTGAGAACACTTAGAGAACAGAGTACTGCCTAGATCTGTCTCTCTCCTCTTGAGTCCCCCTTTTTCTCCTCCTGCTCACCTCTATCTTCTTCCTCCCTCTCCTCTTCTTCATGTAACTCTGTGAATCTCTCTGGGTGTCCCTCACTATGGAGAATCTTTTCATCACTAACCTAGAAGTTTTATTATCAGTGCTGTATGGATGAAGAAGTCTTGAGGCTATTGGAAGAATAAGACTGAAATCCAGAGGTAGGAGGCTTAAGCCCAAAACCTGAGAACACCAGAGAACTCCTGACTACAGGGAACGTTAATTAATAAGAGATCATCCAAAAGCCTCCATACCTACACTGAAACCAACCACCACCCAAGAGCCAAGAAGTTCCAGAGCAAGACATACCACGCAAATTCTCCAGCAATGCAGGAACATAGCCCTGAGCATCAATATACAGGCTGCCCAAAGTCACAACAAGCCCATAGACCCATCTCAAAACTCACTACTGGACACTCCATTGCACTCCAGAGAAAAGAAATCCAGCTCCACCCACCAGAACACCGACACAAGCTTCCCTAACCAGGAAGCCTTGACAAGCCAATCGTCCAACCCCACCAACTGGGAGAAACCTCCACAATAAAAAGGAACCACAGACTAACAGAATACAGAAAGGCCACCCCAAACACAGCAATATAAATAGGAAGAAAAGGCAGAGAAATACCCAGCAGGTAAAGGAACATGAAAAATGCCCACCAAGTCAAACAAAAGAGGAGGAGATAGGGAATCTACCTGAAAAAGAATTTAGAATAATGATAATAAAAATGATCCAAAATCTTGAAAACAAAATGGAGTCACAGATAAATAGCCTGGAGAAAAGGATTGAGAAGATGCAAGAAATGTTTAACAAGGACCTAGAAGAAATAAAAAAAGAGTCAATTAAAAATGAATACTGCAATAAATGAGATTAAAAACACTCTGGAGGGAACCAACAGTAGAATAACAGAGGCAGAAGATAGGATAAGTGAAGTAGAAGATAAAATGGTGGAAATAAACGAAGCAGAGAGGAGAAAAGAATCAAAAGAAATGAGGACAACCTCAGAGACCTCTGGGACAATGTGAAACGCCCCAACATTCGAATCATAGGAGTCCCAGAAGAAGAAGACAAAAAGAAAGGCCATGAGAAAATACTCGAGGAGATAATAGCTGAAAACTTCCCCAAAATGGGGAAGGAAATAGCCACCCAAGTCCAAGAAACCCAGAGAGTCCCAAACAGGATAAACCCAAGGCAAAACACCCCAAAGACACATATTAATCAAATTAACAAAGATCAAACACAAAGAACAAATATTAAAAGCATCAAGGGAGAAACAACAAATAACACACAAGGGGATTCCCATAAGGATAACAGCTGACCTTTCAATAGAAACTCCTCAGGCCAGAAGGGAATGGCAGGACATATGTAAAGTAGTGAAAGAGAATAACCTACAACCCAGATTACTGTACCCAGCTTTACAGACAAGCAAAAGCTGAGAGAATTCAGCACCACCAAACCAGCTCTTCAACAAATGCTAAAGGATCTTCTCTAGACAGGAAACACAGAAAGGTTGTATAAACGTGAACCCAAAACAACAAAGTAAATGGCAACGGGACCTTACTTATCAATAATTACCTTAAATGTAAATGGGTTGAATGCCCCAACCAAAACACAAAGACTGGCTGAATGGATACAAAAACAAGACCCCTATATATGCTGTCTACACGAGACCTACCTCAAAACAAGGGACACATACAGACTGAAAGTGAAGGGCTGGAAAAAAATATTTCACGCAAAGGGAGACCAAAAGAAAGCAGGAGTCACAATACTTATATCAGATAAAACAGACTGTAAAATAAAGGCTGTGAAAAGAGACAAAGGACACTACATAATAATCAAAGGATCAATCCAAGAAGAAGATATAACAATTATAAATATATATGCACCCAACATAGGAGCACCGCAATATGTACGGCAAACACTAACGAGTATGACAGGGGAAATTAACAATAACACAATAATAGTGGGAGACTTTAATACCCCACTCACACCTATGGACAGATCAACTAAACAGAAAATTAACAAGGAAACACAAACTTTAAATAACACAATGGACCAGCTAGACCTAATTGATATCTATAGGACATTTCACCCCAAAATAATCAATTTCACCTTTTTCTCAAGTGCACATGGAACCTTCTCCAGAATAGATCACATCCTGGGCCATAAATCTAGCCTTGGCAAATTCAAAAAAATTGAAATCATTCCAGTCATCTTTTCTGACCACAAAGCAGTAAGATTAGATCTCAATTACAGGGAAAAAACTATTAAAAATTCCAACAGATGGAGGCTAAATAACACGCTTCTGAATAACCAACAAATCATAGAAGAAATCCAAAAAGAAATCAAAATATGCATAGAAACAAATGAAAATACAACAACCCAAAACCTATGGGACAGTGTAAAAGCAGTGCTAAGGGAACAGTTCATAGCAATACAGGCTTACTTCAAGAAACAAGAAAAAAGTCAAATAAATAACCTAACTCTACACCTAAAGCAACTAGAGAAGGAAGAAATGAAGAACCCCAGGGTTAGTAGAAGGAAAGAAATCTTAAAAATTAGGGCAGAAATAAATGTAAAAGAAATAAAAGAGACCATAGAAAAAATAAACAAAGCTAAAAGCTGGTTTTTTGAAAAGATAAATAAAATTGACAAACCATTAGCAAGACTCATCGAGAAACAAGGGAAAAGAACCAAATCAACAAAATTAGAAATGAAAATGGAGAGATAACAACAGACAACACTGAAATACAAAGGATCATAAGAGACTACTGCCAGCAGCTATATGCCAACAAAATGGACAACTTGAAAGAAATGGACAAATTCTTAGAAAAGTATAACTTTCCAAAACTGAACCAGGAAGAAATAGAAGATCTTAACAGACCCATCACAAGCACAGAAAACGAAACTGTAATCAGAAATCTTCCAGCAAACAAAAGCCCAGGACCAGAAGGCTTCACAGCTGAATTCTACCAAAAATTTAGAGAAGAGCTAACACCCATCTTACTCAAACTCTTCCAGAAAATTGCAGAAGAAGGTAAACTTCCAAACTCATTCTATGAGGCCACCATCACCCTAATACCAAAACCAGACAAAGATGCCACAAAAAAAAAGAAAACTACAGGCCAATATCACTGATAAACATAGATGCAAAAATCCTTAACAAAATTCTAGCAAACAGAATCCAACAACATATTAAAAAGAGAATGCAAGGATTCTTTAATATTTGCAAATCAATCAATGTAATACACCACATTAACAAATTGAAAGATAAAAACCATATGATTATCTCAATAGATGCAGAAAAAGCCTTTGACAAAATTCACCATCCATTTATGATAAAAACTCCCCAGAAAGCAGACATAGAAGGAACATACCTCAACTTAATAAAAGCTATATATAACAAACCCACAGCAAACATTATCCTCAATGGTGAAAAATTGAAAGCATTTCCCCTAAAGTCAGGAACAAGACAAGGGTGCCCACTCTCACCACTACTATTCAACATAGTTTTGGAAGTGTTGGCCACAGCAATCAGAGCAGAAAAAGAAATAAAAGGAATCCAGATAGAAAAAGAAGTAAAACTCTCACTGTTTGCAGACGACATGATCCTCTACATAGAAAACCCTAAAGACTCTTCCAGAAAATTACTAGAGCTAATCAATGAATATAGTAAAGTTGAAGGATATAAAATTAACACACAGAAATCCCTTGCATTCCTATATACTAACAATGAAAAAACAGAAAGAGAAATTAAGGAAACAATACCATTCACCATTGCAACAAAAAGAAGAAAATACTTAGGAGTATATCTACCTAAAGAAATGAAAGACCTATATATAGAAAGCTATAAAACACTGATGAAAGAAATCAAAGAGGACACAAATAGATGGAGAAATATACCATCTTCATGGATTGGAAGACTCAATATTGTGAAAATGGCTATACTACCCAAAGCAATCTATAGATTCAATGCAATCCCTATCAAGCTACCAACAGTATTTTTCACAGAACTAGAACAAATAATTTCATAATTTGTATGGAAATATGAAAAACCCCAAATAGCCAAAGCAATCTTGAGAAAGAAGAATAGAACTGGAGGAATCAACCTGCCTGACTTCAGGCTCTACTACAAAGCCACAGTCATCAAGGCAGTATGGTACTGGCACAAAGACAGAAATATAGATCAATGGAACAGAATAGAAAGCCCAGAGATAAATTCATGTACCTATGGACACCTTATCTTCAACAAAGGAGGCAAGGATATACAATGGAAAAAAGACAACCTCTTTAACAAGTGGTGCTGGGAAAACTGGTCAACCACTTGTAAAAGACTGAAACTAGAACACTTTCTAACACCATACACAAAAATAAACTCAAAATGGATTAAAGATCTAAATGTAAGACCAGAAACTATAAAACTCCTAGAGGAGAACATAGGCAAAACACTCTCCGACATAAATCACAGCAAGATCCTCTATGACCCACCTCCCAGAATATTGGAAATAAAAGCAAAAATAAACAAATGGGACCTAATGAAACTTAAAAGCTTCTGCACAACAAAGGAAACTATAAGCAAGGTGAAAAGAAGCCCTCAGATTGGGAGAAAATAATAGAAAAAGGACAAAGGATTAATCTCAAAAATATACAAGCAACTCCTGCAGCTCAATTCCAGAAAAATAAATGACCCAATCAAAAAATGGGCCAAAGAACTAAACAGACATTTCTCCAAAGAAGACATACAGATGGCTAACAAACACATGAAAAGATGCTCAACATCACTCATTATCAGAGAAATGCAAATCAAAACCACAATGAGGTACCATTACTGGCCAGTCAGAATGGCTGCTATCCAAAAGTCTACAAGCAATAAATGCTGGAGAGGGTGTGGAGAGAAGGGAACCCTCTTACACTGTTGGTGGGAATGCAAACTAGTACAGCCACTATGGAGAACAGTGTGGATTTTCCTTAAAAAATTGGAAATAGAACTGCCATATGACCCAGCAATCCCACTCCTGGGCATACACACCGAGGAAACTAGATCTGAAAGAGACACGTGTACCCCAATGTTCATCGCAGCACTGTTTATAATAGCCAGGACATGGAAGCAACCTAGATGCCCATCAGCAGACGAATGGATAAGAAAACTGTGGTACATATACACCATGGAATATTACTCAGCCATTAAAAAGAATTTGTTTGAATCAGTTCTAATGAGGTGGATGAAACTGGAGCCCATTATACAGACTGAAGTAAGCCAGAAAGATAAATACCAATATAGTATACTAATGCATATATATGGAATTTAGAAAGATGGTAATGATAACCCTGTATGTAAGACAGAAAAAGAGACACAGATGTATAGAATAGATTTTGGACTCTATGGGAGAAGGCAAGGGTGGGATGTTCTGAGAGAATAGCATTGGAACATATATATATTATCAAGTGTGAAACAGATTGCCAATCCAGGTTGGATGCTTGTGAGACAAGTGCTCAGGGCTGGTACACTGGGATGACCCAGAGGGATGGGATGGGGAGGGAGGTGGGAGGGGGGTTCAGGATGGGGAACACATGTAAATCCATGGCTGATTCATGTCAATATATGGCAAAAACCACTATAATATTGTAATTAGCCTCCAACTAATAAAAATAAATGAAAAAAATAAAGCCCACAAGAGAAAAAAAAAAAATTAAAACTAAAGATGGAACTACCATATGACCCAGCAATTCCACTTCTAAGTATATATACAGAGAAAACTGTAATTCAAAAAGATACATGTAGCTCAGTGTTCACTGCAGCACTATATACACCAGAAATGGATGCAACCTAAATGTTCATCAACAGGGAAAAAAAAAAAGATAAAATGTCTTGTATATATATATACACACACACACACGTATACAATGGAATATTACTCAGCCATAAAAATATCAAAATTGCACATTTCCTGAGATGTGGATGGGCCTAGAGAATGCCATACAGAGCCCTGTGCTTAGTGAAATAAGTCAAAAAGAGAGAAACAAATATTGCATATTAACACATGTATGTGGAATCTAGAAAAAATGGTATAGATGATGTTATTTGCAAAGCAGAAATAAAGTCACGGACATAGAGAACAAACGTACGGATATGAAGGGGGAAACGGAAAGGCGGGATGAATTGGGAGAATGGGGTTGACAATGTATACCACTATGTATCAAATAGATAACGAGTGAGAACATACTGACCAGCACGGGGACTCACTTGCTACTCTGTGATAACTTACATGGGAAGGAAATCCCAGAAAGGAGGGGATATACGTATATTTATGGTTGATTCGGGCTTCCCTGTTGGCTCAGGTGGTAAAGAATCCACCTGCAATGCGGGAGACCTGGGTTCAAACCCTGGGCTGGGAAGATCCCTGGAGGAGGGCATGGCAACTCACTCCAGTATTCTTACCTGGAGAATCGCCATGGACAGAGGAATCTGGCAGGCTAAAGTCCACGGGGTCACAAAGAGTAGGACATGGATGCTTAGTAGGACTAAGCACATACACAGCTGATTCACTTTGCTGTAGCGCAGAAACTGACCCAGCAGTGTAAAGCAACTATACTTCAATTTTAATATTTTTTTAAAAAGAAGTGACCACAAATAATATCTAAAGTACATTAGAGGAAAAGAATACAAGAATTTTATGTTCAGTCAAGCTATTAATATTCATCAACTATAAAGGAAATCAACAGTCTTAAACATATAAGAACTTTGCAAACAGAACATTTATGAGTACTTCCTTAAAAAATTCCTGAGCCACAAAATCCAGCCATCCAAGAGCAGATTCAAAACAAAGAACTTATTAAGAGAGAAATAATAGTAAAAGGGCTGGTGCTTGGTCAGGAATAAACTTTAAATGCAACTTTTAAATGGGTGAACTTTTTTAATTGACTCAATAACTGATAATTATGGCTACAGAACAACAGGAAAATATAAATTAAGACACATATAGGAAATAATACATCAGAAGTTAGAGGCTGGGAAGATCTAATAGAGCGTGCAGGCATGCCAAGTCCCTTCAGTTGTCTCTGACTCTTTGTGACCCTATGGACTGTAGCCTGCCGGGTTCCTCTGCCCATGGGATTCTCCAGACAAGAATACTGGAGTGGATTGCCATGCCTTCCTCCAGGGGATCTTCCTGACCCAGGGATTGAACCCAAGTCTCTTTAAGTCCTGCATTGGCTGGTGCATTCTTTACCATTAGCACCACCTGGGAAGCTCCTGATAGAAAATATATGTGTATTATTTTTTCATTTTTCTTAGAAAACACTTATGGTCACACTGCATTTTAGATATTTTGTGCTCTGCAGCCTCTGCATCACTCCCAACCATGCCTTTGTCCTGTGATTACCACAGCAACAGTGGAGTAGCCAGCAGCTGACATTGACTCTAAATGAGTAACGTTTTAGTTGAAAATAAGAAATACAAAGTTTTTACAAAGTGTTAATTTCAAACACTTAAAATGGTTTATATTTTTCACAATAATGGGATCTTTCATGCTCCATATTATTGTAACAAAGAAATATTTTTCTGAGTGAAGTTAACAGTTCCTCTGATTTTACTTCAATCCCTTTTCTTTCATTTAATTCAAGTAAATTAATTCTTGGTATTTAAAATTGCCATGTATACTGTGATCTCATTTTCCTAAAATTCTATCCAGCTATATTTTACTCAATACAGACACATTGAGAAATGTTCGAAAAGATGTTCAAATGTTGAGAACATTTATTTCTGGAAAGCAGAATTGGGAGTGATTTTCTGCCTTCTTCTTATTTTTCTATGTGGTTTAAATGTTCACGATAAGCATATGTAATATAGATTGCATATCATATGTGACATAGAGCATAAAAGGCATAACAAAAGTAATTAAAAATTTTAGCTAGGGTTTTAGTACAAACAAAATCCAAGTTTGTCTCACTACCATTAACAAAAGCAAAGCCTTGCCTGATTACAAATATATGAAAGGAATCAAAACTATGACAGAAAGTCTTCAAAGATCTTACATCTTGTGTGTTACATCAAACTTATCTCTTTAATAGCAATAGACATTTTATGCTAATACTGGTTTAATGCCATACCTGGACAGAGCGCTAGTTGCAGCACTGGTTGAGACAATATAGCATAAAGTATTTAATAGCAACATCCCAAAAGATTGAGATATAGAAATATTGCTTAATGAACAGGAAATTTTTTATCTGTGAAATAACATATGTCACGTCTTACCTCCTCACATTCAGAGGAAGTAGTTAATAATTTCCTCCTTGAAAATAAAAAGTATTCTTTAAATGCCTATACTTCCAAGTACACATAATAATTAAAGAGCTTTGAACTAAACCTTTAACATTTATTCTAAAGATTTCTTTTCACTTTTTGTTTTGATTATCAAAACAACAAAATGGCATTATTAAATTGCCTTCCACAGCTGTCACCAAAATCATATCTTTAGCAAACATACACCACAGACCTACTTGCATCCAACATTCCTTTCTTTTTTGTTTAAAAGCAATAAATGTTTAAAAAACTGTCGATCTTATTTTCAGTCTGATTTCATTTTGAAAGAAAAAAATTAGATAGTAATTATCTGTTGACTTCATAAGCAGCTTATACCATCTTGGGTTTTAAGGTCAAACATTCTATTTTCTATATCTATGTTCATTAGATGCTCTTTAGCTGAATTTCATACACCTTTCAACTGTGCCTTCTTGCTGTGACTTTTACAGAGTTGCTAATGAGAGAAGTTTTATTTTATTTCTATAGCCTGTGTGAAAAATTGCAGTTAAACGCTTTTAAAGCAGGGGGCAATTTAATAAGACTTTCCTTAGTAAAATATAGTAATTATGGGGACAAACAGGGAGAACCTAAAAAGTAATAAAAATAAAAATTTTATGGGGGAAGGGATAAGTGCAAGGTGTGAATATATTTAATTGAATTATCATATGCTCTAATAAAAAGGGAAAATACCCATATTAGGTGTTTAATATTTGTCTTACCTTCCACTCATCCAGAGATTGGACCCTCCAATCACTCTCTATTCTAAACAGAAAAAAATAACTGAATACACTCTACCTCAACTACCTGGAAGGAGGCTGGTATTCATTTACTAATTACATTAATTTTAGTAAAACACTGTTGAATAAGTCACCAGGATTCTCTGGAACTTGAAGGAGAGATTTACATTCTACCTTCTGAACCCTATCTTCCAGTCTCACAATGATGAACATGTGATTTTAAACAAGACACTTGTCATCATTTAGGGCTTAGTTCTCCAACTGTAAAGTGAAGAATTTAGCTTAGATACACAGTTATTAAACACCGGGAACTCAGAGAATCTAAATAAATAAAAATAGCTGGGTCTTTCCCTACTGAAGCACACATATACATAAACCCTCCTATGTCAATGCTCTGCAAAGTCCAACACAGACTGGACACCAGTCCTCTCACCCATACTTAACTCTCTCACTTCAACTCCAGGTTAACTTTGATCCAGGTACACTGGCTTTCTTGCTTTTTCTCAAATGTGACAAGCAAACTCTCCCCTTAGGATAATTCCATCCACTGTTTTCTCTGCCTAAGAAGCTTTGTTTTTAACCTCCAACATGTTGTTAAAATGTTGTTTCCAGTAAGCTCACTCTGATCACCTTATTTAAAATTAGAACCCACACCCCCTTCCAACACTACTGGTCCTTGCCTTTTGCTCTAAATTTTATCCCTGGAGCAGTTATCATAATCTAGCTATGTACAAAAGAATTAACATAGCAAGCTTGACTGCTATCCTTGGAAAGCCTTGCTCACAAGGTTAGCCCTTCGCTAGTATCTAGGAACTTGGATTACAGAAGGATTCTCACATTCCCAAAACAGATAATTATGGCTCTCTACAACTAAGCTGTGCAAACAATATGGTTTATACTGAATATCTGTTTTCCTTCAAGGAGTACACAATTTTAATATGTGCCAAGCAGAGGATGCCTGTGTAACCAGTCCCCAGTAAAAATATTGGGAACTGAGTGTTTAATGAGCTTCACTTTTATGTTGGCACAATTTGCTGTGAGAATTAAGTACATCCATGTCATTCCATTAAAAGAATACTCTGGAAGTGTGTGCCTGGTCTCTCTCAGACTTACTCTTGTGCCTTTTCCCTCTGCTGATCTTGCTCTGTATGCTGTTACTATAACAAAACTTAGCTATGAGTATGATTATATGTTGAGTACTGTGAGTCCTCCCTGTATATCACTGAACTTAAGAATGGTCTTGGGGAGACCCCATACTCTAACACAGCATAAAATTTACTTATGAATTATGTTTACCTTCTGTCTTCAACTGTAAAAATGAGAGCTACACATCCTGTTCTATTCACTGGTATATCCCAAGAGTCTAAGAAACAGCCTAGTACATAGTAGGTCCTCAATAAATATTTACTGACTACATGAACACACACAAAATTTTGCAGTTAATTTAAGGAAGTTAATGGAGCTCCCTCAGGAAGCCCTACTCATTCATGCTAGTGAGAATTCCTTGCCAAGATGGTGTCTACTCACCTTAACAATGAATATTCAAAATTCTAAGCAAGAAGATCTATGAACTGTTTTCTATTCATTTCCCTGAAAATAGCCTAAATTTAAGGAGAAGAGGTAGAAGGATGTATGTATGTTTTAGCAGGGCACACTTGATTAAACATTGTTCTCAGAATTAAGTGTGATAGCATATTGTAAATTATGCAAAATCCTGGCTATACACAAGCCCTTGATGGAAATATGAGGTTTTCATTTTTCATGGATACTAAGGTTTCAGAAGATCTTGTAGGTCTTCATAGAACCGTTCAACTTCAGCTTCTTCAGCATTAGTGGTTGGGGCATAGACTTGGATTTCTGTGATATTAAATGGTTTGCCTTGGAAATGAGCAGAGATCATTCGGTGGTTTTTGAGATTGCATCCAAGTACTGCGTTTTGGAATCTTTTGTTGACTATGATGGCTACTCCATTTCTTCTAAGGGATTCTTGCCCATAGTGGTAGATATAAAGGTCATCCGAATTAAATTCACCCATTCCAGACCATTTTAGTTCACTGATTCCTAAAATGTCAACGTTCACTCTTGCCTTCTCCTGTTTCACCACCTCCAAACTGCCTTGATTCACGGATCTAACATTCCAGGTTCCTATGCAACATTGCTCTTTATAGCATCGGGCTTTACTTCCATCACCCATCACATCTGCAACTAGGTGTTGTTTTTCCTTTGGCTCTGTTTCTTCATTCTTTCTGGGGTTATTTCTCCACTCTTCTCCAGTAGCCTATCACCTAACAACCTGGAGAGTTCATCTTTCAGTGTCCTATCTTTTTGCCTTTTCACACTGTTCATGGGGTTCTCAAGGCAAGAATACTGAAGTGGTTTGCCATTCCCTTCTTCAGTGAACCATGTTTTGTCAGAACTCTATGCCATGACCTGTCCATCTTGGGTGGCCCTACATGGCATGGCTCATAGTTTCATTGAGCTAGACAAGGCTGTGGTTGATGTAATCAGTTTGGTTAGTTTTCTGTGATTGTGATTTTCATTCTGTCTGCCCTCTGATGTATAAGGATAAGAGGCTTATGGATAAGAGGCTGATGGGAGAGACTGACTGAGGGGGAAACTGGGTCTTGTTCTGATGGGCAGGGCCATGTTCAGTAAATCTTTAATCCAATTTTCTGTTGATGGGCGGGGCTGTGTTCCCTCCCTGTTCCTTGACCTGAGGCCAGACTATGGTGGAAGTGATGAAGATGATGGCGACCTCTTTCAAAAGGTCCCATGCATGCACTGCTGCACTCAATGCCTCCAACCCTGAAGCATACCCCTCTGTCAGAGACTCCTGGACACTCATGGACATGTCTGGGTCAGTTTCTTGTGGGGTCACTGCTCCCTTCTCCTGGGTGATGGTGCACACAGGTTTTGTTTGTGCCCTCCAAGAGCTGAAGTTGAACGGTTCTATGAAGTTGAATGGTTCTATGAAGACCTACAAGAACTTCTAGAACTAACACACAAAAGAGATGTCCTCTTCATTATAGGGGACTGGAATGCAAAAATAGGGAGTCAAGAGATATGTGGAGTAACAGGCAAATTTGGCCTTGGAGTACAGAATGAAGCAGGTCAAAGGTTAACAGAGCCTTGCCAAGAGAACACACTGGTCACAGCAAACTCCCCTCTTCCAACAGCACAAGAGAAGACTCTACACATGGACATCACCAGATGGTCAATACCAAAATCAGATTGATTATATTCTTTGCAGCCAAAGAGGGAGAAGCTCTATACAGTCAGCAAAAACAAAACTGGGAGATGACTGTGGCTCAGATCATGAACTTCTTATTGCCAGATTCAGACTTAAATCAAAGAAAGCATGGAAAACCACTGGACAATTCAAGTATGACCTAAATCAACTCCCTTATGATTATACAGTGGAAGTGACAAATAGATTCAAAGGATTAGATCTGATAGATAGAGTGCATGAAGAACTATGGACAGATGTTTGTGACATTGTACAGAAAGCAGTGATCAAGACCAGACTCAAGAAAAAGAAAAGCAAAAAGGCAAAATGGTTGTCTGACGAGGCTTTACAAATAGCTGTGAAAAGAAGAGAAGTGAAAGGCATAGGAGAAAAGGAAAGATATACCCATCCAAATGAAGAGTTCCAAAGAATAGCAAGGAGAGATAAGAAAGCCTTCATCAGTGATCAGTGCAAAGAAATAGAGGAAAACAATAGAATGGGAAAGATTAGAGATATCTTCAAGAAAATTAGAGATACCAAGGAAATATTTAATGCAAAGATAAGCACAATAAAGGACAAAATGGTATGGACCTAGGAAATGGCAACCCACTCCAGTGTTCTTGCCTGGAGAATCCCATGGATGGAAGAGCCTGGTGGGCTACAGTCCACCGGGTCGCAAAAAGTCAGACACAACTCAGCGACTTAACTTAACTTTAACTTTAATTGAGAAGACGTGGCAAGTATATGCAGAAGAACTATACAAAAAAGATCTTCATGACCAAGATAACCACGATGGTGTGATCCACTCACCTAGAGCCAGGCATCCTGGAATGTGAAGTCAAGTGGGTCTTAGGAATCATCAATACCAACAAAGCTAATGGAGGGGATGGAATTCCAGGTGAGCTATTTCAAACCCTAAAAGATGATGCTGTGAAAGTGCTGCACTCACTATGCCAGCAAATTTGGAAAACTCAGAGTGGCCACAGGACTGGAAAAGGTCAGTTTTCATTCCAATCCCAAAGAAAGGCAATCCAAAAGAATGCTCAAACCACAACACAATTGCACTCATCTCACACGCTAGTAAAGTAATGCTCAAAATTCTCCAAGCCAGGCTTCAACAATATGTGAACTGTGAACTTCCAGATATTCAAGCTGGTTTTAGAAAAGGGAGAGGAACCAGAGATCAAATTGCCAACATCCATTGGATCATCAAAAAAGCAAGAGAGTTCCAGAATAACATTTATTTCTGCTTTATTGACTATGCCAAAGCCTTTAACTGTGTGGATCAGAATAAACTGGAAAATTCTGAAAGAGATGGGAATTCCAGACCACCTGATCTGCTTCTTGAGAAACCTGTATGCAGGTCAGGAAGCAACAGTTAGAACTGGACATGGACCAACAGACCAGTTCCAAATAGGAAAAGGAGTACGTCAAGGCTGTATATTGTCACCCTGCTTATTTAACTTATATGCAGAGTACGTCATGCAAAATGCCAGGCTGGATGAAGCACAAACTGGAATCAAGATTGCCAGGAGAAATATCAATAACCTCAGATATGCAGATGGCACTACCCTTATGGCAGAAAGTGAGGAAGAACTAAAGAGCTTCTTGATGAAAGTGAAAAAGGAGAGTGAAAAAGTTACCTTAAAACTTACCAGAAAACTAAGATCATGGTATCCGGTCCCATCACTTCATGGCAAATAAATAGGGAAACAATGAAAACAGTAAGATACTTTATTTTTTTGGACTGCAAAATCACTGCAGATGGTGACTGCAGCCATGAAATTAAAAGACGCTTGCTCCTTGGAAGAAAAGCTATGACCAACCTTGACAACATATTATAAAGCCGAGACATTACTTTACCAACAAAGGTCCATCTAGTCAAAGTTATGGTTTTTCCTGTAGTCAGGTATGGATGTGAGAGTTGGACTATAAAGAAAGCTGAGCACTAAAGAATTAATGCTCTTGAACTGGTGTTGGAGAACACTCTTGAGAGTCCCTCAGACTACAAGAAGTCCATCCTAAAGGAAATCAGTCCTGAATATTCATTGTAAGCACTAATTCTGAAGCTGAAACTCTAATATTTTGGCCATCTAATGCAAAGAACTAACTCGTTGGAAAAGACCCTGATGCTGGGAAAGATTGAAGGCAGGAGGAGAAGGGGTGACAGAGGATGAGATGGTAGGATGGCATCACTGATTCTATGGACATGAGTTTGAGTGGGCTCCAGGAGTTGGTGATGGACAGGGAAGCTGGCGTGCTGAAGTCCATTGGGTCGCAAAGAGTTGGACATGACTGAGCTACTGAACTAACTGACTGAAGGCTTAAGAATTAGATTCAAGAGATCCTCCTAAAGCCAGACTTTTGAAGCTCAGTAATCTTTTGAGCCAATTTAATCTAGTGGGAGTCTCACAGCCTCTTTTAGGATGAAAAACATGGAAAGTTGAAGAGATTTTGAGGAGGAAATCAGAAGAAGCCAACTCTAAAAACAGAGTCAAGTATTCATTGAATATGTGCAGAAGAGATGGGGGGAAGGGAGAGGAGAATAGAGAGTCATTATTGTTAGCTGAAATCTTCTTGGAAACCAAAAGCAGCATGCAAACCACTCTAATGTCAGCAATACTTAAACAGAGATAACCACTGGCTTGAGGCAAGGCCACATTTCTCAATATTTAATCTTTTTCTGGTAGAAGAAAATACTGCACAACATATTTATTTTAGAGAGTTGCCCATTCACAGACTCACAAAACTAAATTGCATGCTGAGTCCAGAAAGGGAGCATATGAGTAGATTCAGTTACAGGGGACATGGAAGGAGTTCAATAAATGCTGGGTGAAATTAATAAGCGTGCTTGGTAAGTTAAATAAATTTTAGTGAAATGAATAAATATGTGTAAGACACTGAGCTATGCGCTGATTATAGCCTCAGTGCAAGCCATAAAGATCGTAGTCACTTTCTACAGTAAATCTGGGCATATTACAGGATTTGAGGGGAATAAAAAGGTAGTCTCGTGGTCAGTTAATTGAAAGATGAGAATTCAGATTGGAAGGAGAAATTCCAGATATTTCTAGTTATTTAAATTCTAAAATAATTATTTTAAACGTTAAAACAGATGCTGTCTTTAATTTTTTAATTTTTGTCATTAACTTACTTAGCAACAGTTTCTTCTCTAAACACTCCTCTTTCCCTCCCTCTCTCTGCTCCCCACAATGCGCACACACATACACACACACAAACACATACCCCTACTTTTGGCCCTGTTAAAACTTTTCATAATCTTGAATTCCCTTATTAGGAAACTTCTTTATGGCCCAACACTAATGGCACTTCAATATATGAGAATATTGTGAAATTGTGAAAGGTCAAATATAGCCAATTTCAGAGAGGGAACATGAGCACCAATCATTAAATAATCAATCCCCGTGTTTATTGTTGCAGAGTATCATTGTTCTAGAACTAATTATTCTTGTCTCAAAGGATCCAAGGGAAGAAAGATTAAAGAGATAGTAAGAATACTGGGCTTCCCTTGTGGCTTAGCTGGTAAAAAATCTGCCTGAAATGCAGAAGACCTGTGTTTGATCCCTGGGTTGGGAAGATACCCTGGAGAAGGGAAAGGCTACCCACTCCAGTATTCTGACCTGGAGAATTCCATGGACTGTACAGCCCAAGGGTCGGACATAACTGAGTGACTTTCACTTTTCACAAGGATACAGAAAGAAATATTCTAAATTCTTTACACATTGAATTCTATGCATTTCTAGAAGGAACCCTTGGAGTTCTTGCATCAACAGTTCTTTAATGGAAGCTTGTACCTTATTCCATTCTTCATTCCTACAAATGACTGCCCAGCTCCCTAGTCAGGACTCAATATAAGTACCATCTTAGAGCAGCTGGCTTGGGTCAAGAGCAACAAGCAGACTAGTGGCACCCAGAAAAAAAGTAATCCACATCAGATGCCAACACATCATAATCTTTTGATCATAACACATAAACTTATTACCATATTCACCAATCGAGTTTCAGAGCCCCTTCTTACCTTGCTCTATCCTTTCTTCCTAGATGATCTCAAATATTCTCATGACTTTAAATATCATCTATAAGTTGACAACTCCAAATTTTGTATCTCCAATGCAAACATCTCTGAAATGCAAACTCATTTATACAATTTGACATCTATTTTGGATGTCTCCTCAAAGACATCTTGAATATATGAAAAATGGAATTTCTGGAACTTTCTTTTCCTCTAATACATGCCTCAGATCTGTTCCTCTTCTAGTCCTCCCATCTCTGTAAGCATCATCTCCCTCTGCTTAGTTGCTCAGGATGAATACATGTGTCATATTTGATTAATCCTTCTGCTTCACCTCCCCACTTCCATATCAAATCCATCAGTCAGGTGTATCTCTGTGACTACACAGATCACAAACCTGCCCAACCCCTTCTATGCTAATGAGGCCCTTGTTCAAGGCACTGTCATTTTTCACTTGGGTTCTGACATGGGGAGAAAATTCCATATTTATAGTTAAACAAAAATGGACCTTTTGTAAAGTTGTAATACTAAAAACTGAAATAGGCGTTTCAGGAAAAAGTCTCAAACATATGTTTAATGGAACATAAATTTTCTTTTTTTCCTTTTTAATGATTAATAAGACATTTTAGGATATTTAATGTTTAGAGTTCATATATGTGTATGCTGACACACTTATTAATACATTTTCACTGCAATAATAATACATTTACTGTAATGTTAAATATCAGAATTCTGACTAGTAACATTAGATAAGCCTGTTTTTTACAGTAATCATTCTTTCTAATTGATTTAGCCACTGATGCCACCCCATAGATGTAACATTTAAAGATAGTAAACAACAACATACTTAAAGAGCATTTGGCAGAGGAGTTTTCCTTTTAAATTTGTACATTGTTTTCTATCTAAAATTTGGCCTTAATTATTACTTTAAAGGAATAAAATCTCGAGCTCCATTATTATCCAATGTTTCATATTTACAGCATGATTTTGTATGTCATACAATCTACAAACTGTACTGCTCTTACAAAATAACTCAAGTAAATGATTCCGACTATCAAAATAAGAAGAAATTTTAAAAGTAAACTCAAATCATCAAGTATTTCTGGAGAGCCTACTTGCACAAATGGTAACCTACTTACATTGTCAAGAAGGCCTGAAATAAGCAATTAGTTACTTTAACTAAAATAAGCGATTAATTAAACTTAAAGACACTCAAAATTACAGTGTATTAAATGAGACAGAGTTTACTTTGTTCTCACATGGGAGATCAAAATAAGTGATCCAGGGCTAGTATGGTGGCTCTGCTCCATAAAGTACTCAGAAAACCAGGCTCTTTCAAGATTTTCATTTCACCACCTTATCCTCATAGCACCATAGTTCAGTTAGAGTTCCAATCATGACATCCATATTCCAAGCAGCAGGACAGAGACAAAGGCTTCACACAGGTTTTTAGGAAAGTCTAGGAAGCTGCCCACTAAATGTTTTACTTACATCTCAATATCCTTAATCATATCTCAAAGCACAATTACAGCTATAAGGGACACTGGGAAACAGTTCCTTTTGGCTACTGGATTTTGTTATTGGAAGACAAAGAAAACTCATATTGGGGGTAACCATTTCACTGCCACATCACTCTCCTTTTCTTTCCCAAAATTCACATTTCTGAATATTTAGCAACTAGTCTTCCAAGTCCTACTACAGAAGAGAGCATGGAGCAGTTGTTAAATGCATGGGGTCTGTAAACAGCTTAGATTTGAATTCAGTCTCCAATGTGTCTGCATCTGTGAAATGGAGATAATGGCAATATTTAATCCTTGGAGTTTTGTGAGAATTAATCAGTTTATTCATTATATGCTCTTGGCACAATGCCTCACACATTGAAAGATAAGCTCAATAAATATTACTATCATAACAAACTCAGTCAAGAAGAAATGGGAGTAACCTAATTGCAGGTTGAATATTCCCTGTAGTGTCATGAATGCTCAGTGTCATGGGAGGCCTCCTGAAAAACAAAGCTACCATTACAGATTTCACAACAGTACTGTTGCCATCTCAGTACTATTCTTAATAAAAATAAACAGAAAATGACTGGTATGAAGCTCTATTTTATACAAAAACTGGTCCTAACTCACTGCCACATTAATAAGAAAATCTAAATACACAGATTACTCTTAAAACCTTCCTCAGACAGCATGTGGGATAAATTGATATTTCATTCTGACAGAGTAAAATAGAATGCAGATAAGTAGGAAAAGCAATCAGGGAAAGTGTGTCTGCTAAAATCTTTCAGCACCAAAGCTAAGAACAGAATTCAATATCCCTCTCCACTAATGCTGTGGACAAAATGGTGGAATTCATGCTTGCTAAAACCACCTTCACCTGAAAATACTGTGAGACTATTTCACAAACCAGGCAATAAAAATAATGTGAAAGAAGAATTTATCTGTCTTATTTTTTCCAACAAATACTTAAAAGTACTTTTAAGGCTTTACTGACAAAAGTGACTTTTTTAAAATAAATCAGGAGTGGAAAAGCTATCAGATTACTCTGTTGGAGTGGTGTTGCTCAGATGTCACCTTTTTGTCCATATTTTCCAGGCTTCTAATGTTACATTTAAGCTCCTGTTGGCAAACTGTTTTTCTTCTTTTATTTTTCTCTGGCACAAAATGATTATCTTACTTCAGACACCATAGTCCAACCTTGTGAAATACAGGATAAAGAAAAATGAATAAACCACCCTGCTCCTTATGTCCCAGCATCACTTATATGCAGCAGGAAGTCCCAGGCATAAGCCACAGGGAAATATCACAAATATAAAGCAATTCATTTAGGACTTACTTAGAAGCATGTTAATTTTATTTTATCTCCAATGGTTGTCTATCCATGCTATAGTAATAAACCACATAGAATTCTTGTCTGTAGTGGGGGGAAAAATAAGAACACTTTAGAAAGGGCTAGTTCAGAAATAGAGCAGCGTGACCCAGAAGGCATTTCTATCACTCAGCTACTCAAATGACATGACCATCTGAACATCTTTTCCTTACTTGGTCACAGAGTAAGATGAATATACATCTGTTAACATCCTTGATATGAGATATGGCATCTTTTCTAGCCAAACATAACCTCACCAAAGCCACATGCTTTAGAATAAAGATAATATTTTTAGAGAAGTTGACTGCTTCTAGAATTTATCATTAAAACTGGGTTTCATGCAGTGAGAAGGATCCCTGAGGAAGTTTCAAACATGAGTTCTTCCCAGTGAATTTCATCTTTACTCCTGAATCTGAGGCAAAAGCAACTGGGATTCCACAAATGAGGACTACAGCATCACTGAATGAACAAGGTGCCAAGATGAAGAGCAAATTAGAGAGAATGAAAAATCTAGTTACTATACTTATAGAAATCTGTGTGATTCAGTCTAGGGGAAAAATGGGAAGAAAAGTGCATATTAGTTTAATGAGATGTAGATAAAACATTTTAAATTGGCCCAAGTGTTCTGGTTGAATTATCTTCAATAATAAAAGATTAAATTTCCCAGAAAATCTTTGTCCCAAAGTTGAATGATTTTCTAGTTCATACATTTGATGCTTCATGAATAAAACCATCAAGGAGGAAGTGGGTGGGGGAGGGATGGATTATGAGTTTGGAATTAGTAGATACAAAATATTACATATAGAATAGATAAATAGCAAGATCCTACTGTATAGTACAGGGAACTATATTCAATGTCATGTGCTAAACCATAATAGGAAAGAATAGGAAAAAGAATATATATAAAATAACAGAATCACTTTCCTGTACAATAGAAATTAATACAGCATTATAAATCAATTTTACTTTAATAAAATAATTTTTAATTAACAAAATAAAACCAAAAGGGCATATATCTACTCTTCTTTTTCCTTAGGATAAAATAGTTTTGAAAAGTAAAACTGAGCCATAATGAGGTTGAGTTTGGAAATGCAATGGCAAACCCAAGGACTCACTGAAGGAAGGTGAATTAGGAAATCATGTTCTTACAACAGCTTCAGTGCTTAAAAAGAAAAAGATAAAACCACTTTCTACAAACTGCAGGCATATTTTTCTCTAAGATGTCCTACTTCTACACAGTAAGTGTTGATCCACAATTTTAATAGGAACTCAAAGTGTCTCTAATGGTAAAATTTAGGGAGGTTGAACTTCATTTCCACAGAAACAGAATTCATTTTTTGAGAAATGCTAACAAAAAAAAACTTTTGTGTTCTATTGATACTGAATAAAATCATATGCAACCATGCTAAACTTCTTGAAATCTACTTAAATCAGTTTATCTTGTTAACTTAGATCTATTTCTTTTCAAGTTAAAAAATATATATTTCACCTCATTTCACATTCCATGAGCTAGATTGTCCACTCTCAATGAGGATATTCCTACAGTCTTAACTCTGAAACTCTATTTCAATAGCTTCTAAACACTCAGTAAGCAATATGCTCACACACCTGAAAGCTTTTCCTACCTTTAATTTAACTTAGCTCTAAGCTACAGTACATGAATGTCTCTGCATTCTTTATGTCTTTTCATGTGTTATCCCTACATTCCAGCTTCTCTGAAGACACCGTATGACCTACACAATCAGTATATAAGTTGACAGAATGAAGGAGGGAAGGGAAAGGTTTAAAGTTTAAATGGTGGACATCAGGAAGAGGAGTCTATGCATACTTAACTTTACCAAAGTGGTACTGCAATGAAAAGTATAAGAAAGACTTACTGCTTTCAAAAGAAAAGATTCTAGTACATTCAGGTACTAGTGGAATTAAAGAGAAAACAACCAAGCATGTACACTAGTGTCCCCTCTCTATAAGTTCCAACATTCATAAGCCTCTAATAATAGAGCAGGACTGAACTACAAAAGCTGATGGGAGCTGGAATCAGAAATAACAATGGGCCAATACAGTTTTTTCCTCCAAGAAATTCTGCTGTATTGCTAGATTTACAGTGCATTGGGATGTTACAGTTACATTGGGATGTTAAGATTTCTCACTTCATTTTTATGATAATTATACTTTGATATACATGGCATTTACCATTGACAGCTTATATATTCTGTGTGCTGGTTTCATGCTAGATGAGGTTTGAATGCTCTTCAGGGATGTCTTTTTTTTCTTCCCCATTTTAAGAAACTAAACCCAGGTCAGATGATAATAATGACTCAGAAACAAGAAGATTAGAAAATTGAATAAAGAAGACCCTAAAAAGACAAGGAAGTTTCATACCCATACTATATATTTTGTTTGCTGACTGAGTAGGATAATGGAGTTAAAGAACACTGAAGTTGAAATATGGGAACACAGCTCTAATTCCATCTATACCAGAGTCTTTTAAGACCCTCTGTCTCTTTGGGCCTTAGTTGCTTCAGATGGAAAGTGAGAGGTCAGACTAGATCATCAGTTCAGTTCAATCGCTCAGTGGTGACCAACTCTTTACGACCCCACAGACTGCAGCATGCCAGGCTTCCCTGTCCATCACCAACTCCCAAAGCTTGCTCAAACTGAAATCCATTGACTCGGTGATGCCACCCAACAATCTCATCCTCTGTTGTCTCCTTCTCCTCCTGCCTCCAATCTTTCCCAGCATCACGGTCTTTTCTAACAAGTCAGCTCTTTGTATCAGGTGCCCAAAGTATTGGAGCTTCAGCTTCAGCATCAGTCCTTCCAGCAAATATTCAGGACTGATTTCCTTTAGGAATGATTGGTTTGATTTCCTTGCAGTTCAAAGGACTCTCAAAAGTCTTCTCTAACACCACAGTTCAAAAGCATCAGTTCTGGACGAAAGTGCAAAGTATCACAGATGATATGCTAAGTCGTCCATAAACACAAATGGGAGAGTAGCTATATGTGTGCAATATATTTCCCTTATTTGACTAAGGGATCAGCACAGTTTCTCTTAGTTATAGTCTACAAAGAATTTAATATGGCAAAATATCATAAGATCTTTATTTCTTCCCTTGCATTAATTCCAATTAATCGATAATGACTGATTGAAGCATTGTGTTAAAATTATTCTGAAAGTGATACTGGACAAAAGTGCATAGTATCACAGATGACATGCTAAGTCTTCCATAAACACAATGGGAGAGTAACTATGTATGCAATGTATTTTCCTTGTTTGTCTAAGGGATTAGCAAGGTTTCTCTTAGTTACATTCTATGAAGAATTTTATATGACAACATATCATAAGATATTTTATACAAAATCCCTTGTAATATATACTGTCTATAAAGAAACTCCTACATTTAAAGTTACTTACCTACATAACACCATTCCCTTAATAATACCTAAATAGATAGATTGATAGACTTTAAATTTGTTAATTTATTTTATCTTCAGGAATAAGACCAACTCTTCTTTCCATGGCTCAGTGGTAAAGAATCTTCCTGCAATGCAGGAGACCAGGGTTCAGTCCCTGGGTGGGAAAGATTCCCTGGAGAAGGAAATGGCAATCCACTCCAGTATTCTTGCCTGGAGAATTCAATTCCACGGACAGAGGAGCCTGGCAGGCCACAGTCCACAGGGTCTCAAAGAGTTAGACATGACTGAGTGACTAACACTTTCACACTTTCTTTTCATCATACATGACAATGAAGCTCAGGAAAGAAATGAGCCAAATAACAGAAAACATATGTAGTAATGTCATCACTGATCTGGAATCATAAATGAGACTCAGAACCTTAAAACTGTTATGAAACAAGAAGATGAAAACAATTTTCTTCTAATAAATATCTCATGTGTGGGCAAACTGCAGTAGCTTACCTACAATAACCAACAATATCATCCCACTCTGAAGATGGCTGAGGTGAAAAGAAATGTCTGCGATCTTTCTCTGGCCACCAAAAAGCACAAAAAAAGTCTCTTTGATGAAAACATATTACTTCCATGTAACAAGCAACCTTTTCCTCAACTTATAAATGTACCACTGGGTTAAGTCATAAGACTTGAAGTTTAGTTCATCTTTGCCACTAGGTCTTGGTTAATTTACAACTCATTTCAAACATAGTTGACTCATTATAAAATTTAGGGAGGTTGAACTGTATTTTCTTCTAGCTCACAAGAACAAAAGAAAATCTTATGAAATGGAGAAGTGGTCATTTGTGTTGCATAAATCCTTGAAGAGACTCTAGACCAGTTATTTGTTGTCTTCTGTAAGTAGCCGTGGTTGGCTTCATGTAATCACTCATTTTGGGGGATACATTATAGCCCTGGGTAGAGAAGGCAAAATCTTATCCTTATTAAGAATATCCTAGTGTATTGGGCTTGCCAGGTGGCGCAGTGGTAAAGAATCTGCCTGCCAATACAGGAGATGCAAGAGACACAGGTTCAATCCCTGGGTCAGGAAGATCCCCTGGAGTAGGAAATGGCAACCCTCTCCACTGTTCTTGCCTGGGAAATTCCATGGACAAAGGAACCTGGTGGATGACAGTCCATGGGGTCGCAAAGAGTCAGACCCAGCTGAGCGCAGCAGCACACACACGGTGTATTAGTAGGTTCCAGCATTTTGTTGTTGTTGATGGCTGTTCAGCAGTTAGGTGTAATTCTTGTGTTCTCTTGAAGGGAGTGAAAATTGGTACAGTTACTATGGAAAACAGTATGGAGGTTTCCTATAAAACTAAAACAGAGCTAGCATATCGTCCTGCAATCCCACTCCTGGGCATATAGTCAGAGAAAAACTTGGCTGAAAATAATAGATGTACCCTGGTGTTCATTACAGCACTGTGTACAATAGCCAAAGAATAGAAGCAACCTAAATGTCCATCAACAGAGGAGTGGATCAAGAAGATGTGGTACATATATGCAATGGAATATTACTCAGCCGTTAAGAAGAATGAGATAATGCCATTTACAGCAACATGGATGGACCTAGAAATTGTCACATTAAGTGAAATAAGTCAGAAAGAGAAAGAGAAATATAGCATGATATCACTTACAGGTAAAATCTAAAAAGAAATGATACAAATGAATTTATTTACAGAATAGTAGCAGATTCACAGACTTAGAGAATGAACACATGGTTAACGGGGGGAAAGGGGAGAGGAAGAGATAGTTAGGGAGTTTGGGATTGACATGTACACACTGCTGTATTTAAAATGGATAACCAACAAGGACCTACTGTATAACACAGGGAACTCGTCTCAATATTATGTAACAACCTAAATGGGAAAAGAATTTGAAAAAGAAAAGATACATGTATTACATATAACTGAGTCATTCTGCTGTATATCTGAAGCTAACACAGCATTGTTAATCAATGATACTCCAATATAAAATAAAAAGTTTGTTTGTTTTTTAAGTCTCTACTTTTCATCACCAGATTTTGTCCCAGGTAGACATAAGTCCTAGTTTGACTGTATATTAGTAAAGCATATGTAAAAACAGCAAATTTGTAACTGTTCAAGTTTGTGCAAGGATAACAACTTGTCCAAAATCACACAGTGATTCAGTGAAGAAGTCAAATGCCCCAATTCCCAGATCTTACTTGAACTGAATAATGGCAAGACTGTTACAAGACACAGTTAGGATATACACTGTATATCCTAATTATTATAATAATTAATTATTATATATTAATCCTGAGTATTATAAGGAAACTCAGATGAAAGCATACAATGTTTAGTTTTTAGAGTGACAACCAGAAATGTTAATACTTACTCAACTCCAGTATTCCATAAAAACATCTCAGTTCTATGTCAAGAGTTATGCCAAAAATATTTTTTTTACTATAGAGAACTAGAAAAACCTAACATAAAAAATTAACTAAATAAAATACTTTTCCACTATCTTATGTTTTAGTCAGTGATCACATTTCTAAGTTCATGAGGAAAAAAACACTTTTACATTGAAATAGCTCTTATTTTTTTTTTAATTTATTTATTTATTTTTTCAGTGGGTTTTGTCATACATTGATATGAATCAGCCATGGATTTACACGTATTCCCCATCCCAATCCCCCCTCCCCCCTCCCTCTCCATCCGATTCCTCTGGGTCTTCCCAGTGCACCAGGTTTGAGCACTTTCTCATGCATCCCACCTGGGCTGGTGACCTGTTTCACCATAGATAATATACATGCTGTTCTTTTGAAACATCCCACCCTCACCTTCTCCCACAGAGCTCAAAAGTCTGTTCTGTACTTCTGTGTCTCTTTTTCTGTTTTGCATATAGGGTTGTCGTTACCATCTTTCTAAATTCCATATATATGTGTTAGTATGCTTCTTTGTTCTTTATCTTTTCTGGCTTACTTCACTCTGTATAATGGGCTCCAGTTTCATCCATCTCATTAGACTGATTCAAATGAATTCTTTTTAACGGGCTGAGTAATATTCCATGGGTATATGTACCACAGCTTTTTTATCCATTCATCTGCTGATGGGCATCTAGGTTGCTTCCATGTCCTGGCTATTATAAACAGTGCTGCGATGAACATTGGGGTGCACGTGTCTCTTTCAGATCTGGTTTCCTCAGTGTGTATGCCCAGAAGTGGGATTGCTGGGTCATTATGGCAGTTCTATTTCCAGTTTTTTAAGAAATCTCCACACTGTTTCCATAGTGGCTGTACATAGTTGCATGCACCACCGCAAGATGTTGAAGAGGGATTCCCTTCTCTCCACACCCCTCAGCATTTATTAGCTTGTAGACTTTTGGATAGCAGCCATCCTGACTGGCGTGTAATGGTACCTCATTGTGGTTTTGATTTGCATTTCTCTGATAATGAGTGATGTTGAGCATCTTTTCATGTGTTTGTTAGCCATCTGTATGTCTTCTTTGGAGAAATGTCTGTTTAGTTCTTTGGCCCATTTTTTGATTGGGTCATTTATTTTTCTGGAATTGAGGTGCAGGAGTTGCTTGTATATTTTTGAGATTAATCCTTTGTCTGTTTCTTCATTTGCTATTATTTTCTCCCAATCTGACGGCTGTCTTTCACCTTACTTATAGTTTCCTTTGTAGTGCAAAAGCTTTTAAGTTTCATTAGATCCCATTTGTTTAGTTTTGCTTTTATTTCCAATATTCTGGGAGGTGGGTTCATAGAGGATCTTGCTGTTGATTTATGTCAGAGAGTGTTTGCCTAGTTCTCCTTCTAGGAGTTTATAGTTCTGTCTTACATTTAGATCTTTATCATTTTGAGTTTATTTTTGTGTATGGGTGTTAGAAAGTGTTCTTAGTTTCATTTCTTTTGCAGTGGTGACCAAGCCTTTCCCGCCACCACTTGTTAAAAAGCTTGTCTGTTTCCATTGTGTAATCCTTGCCCTCTTGTAAAATTAAGGGTGTCCATAATTCGTGAGCATTTAATCCTGGGTTATCAATATTCTGCTTTCAATTGATCTATATTCTGTCTTTGTGCCCAGTACCTTTACTGTCTATGACTGTGGCTTTGTGAGTATAAAGTCTGCAAGTCATGCAGGTTGATTCCTCCAGTTCCATTCTTCTCTTCAAGATTTACTTTGGCTTTCGAGGTTTTTTGTATTTCCTACAAATTGTTGAAATAATTTTTCTAGTTCTGTGGAAAAATACTGTTGGTTAGCTGATAGGGATTGCATTGAATCTATAGATCTGCTTGGGTAGAATAGCCATTTTGACAATATTGATTCTTCCAATCCATGAACACGGTATGTTTCTCCATCTGTTTGTGTCCTCTTTGATTTCTTTCATCAGTGTTTTATAGTTTTCTATGTATAGGTCTTTGTTTCTTTAGGTAGATATACTCCTAAGTATCTTATTCTTTTTGTTGCAATGGTGAATGGTATTGTTTCCTTAATTTCTCTTTCTGTTTTTTCATTGTTAGTATATAGGAATGCAAGGGATTTTTGTGTGTTAATTTTATATCCTGCAACTTTACTATATTCATTGATTAGCTCTAGTAATTTTCTGGAAGCGTCTTTAGGGTTTTCTATGTAGAGGATCATGTCGTCTGCAAACAGTGAGAGTTTCACTTCTTCTTTTCCTATCTGGATTCCTTTTACTTCTTTTTCTGCTCTGATTGCTGTGGCCAAAACTTCCAACACTATGTTGAATAGTAGTGGTGAGAGTGGGCACTCTTGTCTTGTTCCTAATTTCAGGGGAAATGCTTTCAATTTTTCACCATTGAGGGTGATGCTTGCTGTGGGTTTGTCATAGATAGCTTTTATTATGTTGAGGTATGTTCCTTCTATTCCTGCTTTCTGGAGAGTTTTAATCATAAATGAGTGTTGAATTTTGTCAAAGGCTTTCTCTGCATCTATTGAGATAATCATATGGTTTTTATCTTTCAATTTGTTAATGTGGTGTATTACATTGATTGATTTGCGGATATTAAAGAATCCTTGCATTCCTGGGATAAAGCCCACTTGGTCGTGGTGTATGATTTTTTTAATATGTTGTTGGATTCTGTTTGCTAGAATTTTGTTAAGGATTTTGCATCTATGTTCATCAGTGATATTGGCCTGTAGTTTTCTTTTTTGTGGCATCTTTGTCTGGTTTTGGAATTAGGGTGATGGTGGCCTCATAGAATGAGTTTGGAAGTTTACCTTCTTCTGCAATTTTCTGGAAGAGTTTGATTAAGATAGGTGTTAGCTCTTCTCTAAATTTTTGGTAGAATTCAGCTGTGAAGCCATCTGGTCCTGGGCTTTTGTTTGCTGGTAGATTTTTGATTACAGTTTCGATTTCCTTGCTTGTGATGGGTCTGTTAAGATCTTCTATTTCTTCCTGGTTCAGTTTTGGAAGGTTATACTTTTCTAAGAATTTGTCCATTTCATCCAAGTTGTCCATTTTATTGGCATAGAGCTGCTGGTAGTAGTCTCTTATGATCCTTTGTATTTCAGTGTTGTCTGTTGTGATCTCTCCATTTTCATTTCTAATTTTGTTAATTTGGTTCTTCTCTCTTTGCTTCTTAATGAGTCTTGCTAATGGTTTGTCAATTTTGTTTATTTTTTCAAAAAACCAGCTTTTAGCTTTGTTGATTTTTGCTATGGTCTCTTTAGTTTCTTTTGCATTTATTTCTGCCCTAATTTTTAGGATTTCTTTCCTTCTGCTAACCCTGGGGTTCTTCATTTCTTCCTTCTCTAATTGCTTTAGGTGTAGAGTTAGGTTATTTATTTGGCTTTTTTCTTGTTTCTTGATGTGACCTGTAATGCTATGAACCTTCCCCTTAGCACTGCTTTTACAGTATCCCATAGGTTTTGGGTTGTTGTGTTTTCATTTTCATTCATTTCTATGCATATTTTGATTTCTTTTTTGATTTCTTCTATGATTTGTTGGTTATTCAGAAGCGTGTTATTTAGCCTCCATCTGTTGGAATTTTTAACAATTTTTTTCCTGTAATTGAGATGTAATCTTACTGCACTGTAGTCAGAAAAGATGACTGGAATGATTTCAATTTTTTTTAATTTTCCAAGACCAGATTTATGGCCCAGGATGTGGTCTATTCTGGAGAAGGTTCCGTGTGCACTTGAGAAAAAGGTGAAGTTGATTGTTTTGGGGTGAATTGTCCTATAGATACCAATCAGGTCTAGCTGGTCCATTGTGTCATTCAAGGTTTGTGTTTCCTTGTTAATTTTCTGTTTAGTTGATCTATCCATAGTTGTGAGTGGGGTATTAAAGTCTCCCACTATTATTGTGTTAGTATTAATTTCCTCTTTCATACTTGTTAGCGTTTGCCGCACATATTGTGGTGCTCCTATGTTGGGTGCATATATATTTATAATTGTTATATCTTCTTCTTGCATTAATCCTTTGATCATTATGTAGTGTCCTTCTTTGTCTCTTTTCACATCCTTTATTTGAAAGTCTATTTTATCGGATATGAGTATTGCGACTCTTGCTTTCTTTTGGTCTCCGTTTGCGTGAAATATTTTTTTCCAGCCCTTCACTTTTAGTCTGTATGTGTCTCTTGCTTTGAGGTGGGTCTCTTGTAGACAGCATATATAGGGGTCTTGTTTTTGTATCCATTCAGCCAATCTTTGTCTTTTGGTTGGGGCATTCAACCCATTTACATTTAAGGTAATTATTGATAGGTGTGGTCCCGTTGCCATTTACTTTGTTGTTTTGGGTTCACGTTTATACAACCTTTCTGCATTTCCTGTCTAGAGAAGATCCTTTAGCATTTGTTGAAGAGCTGGTTTGGTGGTGCTGAATTCTCTCAGCTTTTGCTTATCTGTAAAGCTTTTGAATTCTCCTTCATATCTGAATGAGATCCTTGCTGGATACAGTAATCTAGGTTGTAGGTTATTCTCTTTCATTACTTTCAGTACGTCTTGCCATTCCCTTCTGGCCTGGAGGGTTTCTATTGATAGATCAGCTGTTATCCTTATGGGAATCCCTTTGTGTGTTATTTGTTGTTTCTCCCTTGCTGCTTTTAATATTTGTTCTTTGTGTTTGATCTTTGTTAATTTGATTAATATGTGTCTTGGGGTGTTTCGCCTTGGGTTTATCCTGTTTGGGACTCTCTGGGTTTCTTGGACTTGGGTGGCTATTTCCTTCCCCATTTTAGGGAAGTTTTCAGCTATTATCTCCTCGAGTATTTTCTCATGGCCTTTCTTTTTGTCTTCTTCTTCTGGGATTCCTATGATTCGAATGTTGGGGCATTTCACATTGTCCCAGAGGTCCCTGAGGTTGTCCTCATTTCTTTTGATCCTTTTTTCTTTTTTCCTTTATGCTTCATTTATTTCCACCATTTTATCTTCTACCTCACTTATCCTATCTTCTGTCTCCGTTATTCTACTCTTGGTTCCCTCCAGAGTGTTTTTGATCTCATTCATTGCATTATTCATTTTTAATTGACTCTTTTTTATTTCTTCTAGGTCTTTATTAAACATTTCTTGCATCTTTTCAATCTTTGTCTCCAGGCTATTTATCTGTAACTCCATTTTGTTTTCAAGATTTTGGATCATTTTTATTATCATTATTCTAAATTCTTTTTCAGGTAGATTCCCTATCTCCTCCTCTTTTGCTTGACGTGGTGGGCATTTTTCATGTTCCTTTACCTGTTGGGTATTTCTTTGCCTTTTCATCTTGTTTAGATTGCTGTGTCTGGAGTGGGCTTTCTGTATTCTGGAGGTCAGTGGTTCCTTTTTATTGTGGAGGATTTACCCAGTGGGTGGGGTTAGACGATTGGCTTGTCAAGGTTTCCTGGTTAGGAAAGTTTGCGTCGGTGTTCTGGTGCGTGGAACTTGATTTCTTCTCTCTGGAGAGCAATGGAGTGCTCAGTAATGAGTTTTGAGATGTGTCTATGTGTTAGGTGTCACCTTGGGCAGCCTGTATGTTGACGTTTAGGGCTATGTTCCTGCGTTGCTGGAGAATTTGCTTGGTATGTCTTGCTCTAAAACTTATTGGCTCTTGGGTGGTGGTTGGTTTCAGTGTAGGTATGGAGGCTTTTGGACGGTCACTTATTACTTAAAGTTCCATGTAGTCAGTAGTTTTCTGGTGTTCTCAGGTTTTGGGCGTA
Organism: Cervus canadensis; assembly: GCF_019320065.1. Lineage (NCBI taxonomy): Eukaryota > Metazoa > Chordata > Mammalia > Artiodactyla > Cervidae > Cervus > Cervus canadensis. Next base: position 69,624,804 of record NC_057393.1, on the reverse strand, counting down.
AGTCTCCTGCCTCTGGATTTCAGTTTTATTCTTCCTGTAGTCTCAGGACTTCTCCAACTACACAGCACTGATAATAAAACTTCTAGGTTAACGGCGAAAAGATTCTCCCCCGTTAGGGACACCCAGAGAGGTTCACAGAGTTACATGAAGAAGAGGAGAGGGAGGAGGGAGATAGTGATGAGCAGGAGGAGAAAAAGGGGGACTCAAGAGGAGAGAGACAGATCTACGCAGTTATCTGTTCCCAGAATGTTCTCCGTAGCCCAGACACCCACCAGGATTCACAGAATTGGATTGGGAAGAAAAGGAGAAAGGAGGAAATAGAGGTGTTCTGAGGTAGAAAACAGAGAGTCAAGATTGGGAGAGAAAAATCAATACACTCCTGAATAAAAATGGGAACTGAATATTGGATTCTTAAATGTTCACAATTTATATCATATATTGAAAAACAAAAATTAAAAATCTAGAGTAGAGATTAGACTCTTAAAAATACTATATTAAAAACAAAAACCAAAACACACACACAAAAAAATTTTTTAAATATATATGAAGTTCAGTTTAAAAAATAGGGCTTCTCTTTTTTTTTTTTGGTAAGGTTATAGTGTATTGAAAATGAAAATTAAGGAGTATTAGAGGAGTACTAGAGGACTTTAAAAGAAATAAGAGAAAAAGAAAAATAGAAAATAGAAGAGAAAAAGGAAGAAAAAAAGAAAGAGAAAAAAAAAAGAATTTTCCCTAATTAAAAAAATCGTAAAAATCTATGAAAATGAAAGTTAAGGAATGATGGGGGAGTAATAGGGAATTTTAAAGGCAAATAAAAGAGAAAAAATAAAAAAGAAAAAATTAAAAAAAAATTTTTTTTTCTTATTAAAAAAAAAAGTAAAAATATATCTAGGAATTTCTCTGGAGCTGTTGCGGTCAGTGTCGGTTCGGCTCAGTTTCAGATATCTCCTCGTTCCAGCTTACAGATCTCGATATCTACAGGCCTCTTCTGGTGTAAACGGTGTTTTCTACAGGGATTTTAATCTGTTGCACCGCTCTCTCCTGAAGCGGTTCCCTTTGTTTATTTGGCTTCTGTTTGCCGGTTTCTTCAGAGCCTCATTTCCGCCCTGACACAGGCGTGCGGAGGTGGACTCTTATTCAGGTAGCTAGTTCTGTCGCGCTGCTGGGAGGGGCTGACGCTGCGGGGATGGGCTGGCGCTGCCGGGAGAGGCTGGCGCTGGTTTCTCGGTCTGCGCTGCTCAGAATCCCGGCCGCTCCTCATGGAGCGCGCCGCGCGCAGCTCCAGCCCTCGGGTGATCCACAAGAGCGCGGAACAAAAGGCTGAGTCCGCTCTTGTGCCTTCCCCGTCAGTCAGAGAGTTCCAGGCAGCCAGAAGCTTGACCGGCGCACTCTCTCCGGGTGCGGCGCACCCTCTCCCACGGTCCCAATCTCGGTTTCTGCCGGCGCCTGTCGGGTGTGTGCACCTTCTGCCCTCTGCCCCCAGCCCGTCCCCGCCCTCGTTGGTCGGGTGCCTGCGCGCTGTGTCTCGCGGCGACCTGCTCCCGCCTCCGGCGGGTCCGGGCGGGCCCACAGTCTGCGAGCCCCTCTCCGGACTCTCTCAGTCACCCCCGCGAACGGCAGGCAGCGAGTTCGGGCCAGTCAATTTTCTCTCTCTCCCCTGCTCTCCCACAGTTCAAGCCGGCAACTCACAAAAGCTCCCTCCGATTGTCCTCAGGGCACTCAGGCCCGGACGCTGCCCCAAACAATGCCGCCTGCTCCTCTCCGAGCCGCCCCCACTTGCTGGTGGCGGATGTGGGTGTCTGGGGCACTTTTCTGCTGAGAGTTGCTTTTAGGCACGTAATCTGTGGGTTTTATTTATTGTTTCCCTCCCAGTCAGGTTGCCCTCCTAGATTCAAACACTTCCCCCAGGCCCGCCAGTGCGAGGGTTTCCTGGTGTCTGGAAACGTCCTCTAAAGACTTGCTTCCCGGGACGGATCTCCGTCCTTAGCTCTTTTGTCTCACTTTTTATCTTTTATATTTTTTCCTACCTCCTTTCGAAGACAATGGGCTGCTTTTCTGGGCGCCTGATGACCTCAGCTAGCGATCAGAAGTTGTTTTGTGAAGTTTGCTCTGCGTTCAGATATTCTTTTGATGAATTTGTAGGAGAGAAAGTGGTCTCCCCTTCCTACTCCTCCGCCATCTTGGCTCCTCCCCCTTGAAATAGCTCTTATTAAAAGTAAACTCTTTTAGAATGAAAATAGATGAGATGTGACAAATCTCTAAGGAATTACTGTTGTTCAAGCCCTCACTTTGTTATGAATATGTGTTTAGTTCTGATTGATTTAGAAAATTGTAATAAATAAAAACTGTTCAGCTTGAATATAGTGTTGATTCTCTATGCATGCCAACATATGACAAAAATTTTTTCTCACTTCAGCCTAAAAAATGTAGCCTTTATCCTCAAATAAATGTGTGAATACATGTGTAACATCAGTTTTTCTTCTTTTTTGTGACTAGTGGTTAATTTTTTATTAGAATATAATTGCTTTACATAATAAAAAATATTGTTCTTTAATGTATACCTGGTTTTATTAATATCTCCAGTATTCAACTATTGTCCATTTCAAGTTTAAGAAATGTAAAAGCATACTTTGAATCTTTGCTAAAGTAGCAGTGTCTGTATCTATCCACATGGTTCTCTACAGTAGAAGTGTAATATCTAACAAGGGTTAAAAGATCTATAGGTTTATTGCATTTTAAAAAGTTAATTTTCATTTAAAACTTTTTAAACAATATAAGAATATTCCAAGATAAAATCAAAGAAAAGAAAAATAGCGCTAAATTTTTATCAAACTTATCTGGCCTTCCCTGGAGTTCTTTGTTATCTTCATAGACTTGATCTAAATTTTTAAATCTGCCCAACAGCAAGCTCCAGGAGATAGTGAAGGACAGGGAAGCCTGGCGCACTGCAGTCCAGGAGCTCACAAAGAGTCGGACACGATGGAGCGACTGAACAACAGTAACAAAACAGTGTCCATGCTGAGATCTGCTTCTAAACGCTCAGCATACTAACATGTCAGGTTCCAAAAGTGATTGAATAGTCGTTTTTTCTCAAGGCTAACTCCAGCAAGGACTGATCCTTGAGTTGCCACCCTGCCTTGTCTTTACAGGACCAGACGCCACTCTGTTTGACCTCTCAGAGGCATGACCTACCCCAGGCAGGTCAGTTAAGAAGCCTTCCTTTTAACTGCAGCACAACCAGTACAATTCATTTGCTACTGGTGTTTCTCCAGAATTTGAACTGGCATAAATGTATCAAATTGTTAAGCAATATTACATAGGCTGTGATTTAAATAGCTTTAGATATAGAATACCATATTATAATCAGTATAATACTTCACTTAGAAAAGGAAGAAAAACATCTAGTGGATATTGTCATGTGTGATGTTCCCTTTTTAGAGTCAACAGAAACTAAATGATGCATAGGTTTTAGCATTATTTTTGTTTATTTTACTGAAGTACAGTTGATGTACAATATATTAATTTCTGCTACACAGCAAAGTGATTCACTGTCAAATACATATGTTCTTTCTCATATTCTTTTCCATTATGGTTTATCATAGAATATTGAATATAATTCCTTGTGCTAAACAGTAGGACCTTGTTGATCCATTATATATATATATATATATATATATATAAAATTTATATCTGCTAACAATAATAATATTATTTTTAAGTAATCATCATGTTTATTTAGCATCTTATTGCAAAGACAGAATTTTCAGAAATTAGGACCCCAAATCCTAGAATAAAACTTCAATTCAAATGACATTTTTTCTACTCCTTTGTGTATTCACTATGAAAGGCAGGAAAAGCATAAACAGAACAAACAGGGATGGCAAGACAAATGAACATAAGGTTTTGTGGTTTTTACAACCTAGTTATTGAGCTAAGACATATATACATTTTAAAAGGATAAACAAAGACAAATAAAAGACTGGACTTCATTTGGAAGCGGTAAGGCTCAGAGCTCTTAAAGGGCAGTACTTCGATTGTGTGGAGAAACTTTTCGGTTCAGTCTGAGTTTATTCAGGCCTTGCTAATATACTGTGGACACAGGTGAGAGATTACTAATTGAAATAACCTGAATTTCTTAGCCGTTAACAACATAATGCTAGGCCTCCATGCTTCAGAATGTCTGTACATGCTCAGAGTATCAATATCACTCATCCCTGACTTCCATTTGGGAACGCTTCTCTGGGGCAGAAGAAAGCCAGATCGCTGTCCATAGTGCTGGTGCCCACAGGACAGACCATAGCCATGTGACCTCCAAGAGATGCCTGCCCCCACGGGGAGTCACATTGCCCTGCACTCCCTGGAGTCCTTCTGAGCCGAAATCACACTAATGAGCAAGAGTGTGACAGAGACTTCTTTTCCCTACTCTGTGGCAACTTATCTCAACTAAGCGCCAACACTCTGTTCATGAAAACAGCTCCCTCAGCCCTGTCTGGGCCCCTTTTCACCAGGTCAGAAATGCTGACACAAGAGACAAGCAGCATGCCATAATGGCCGTGCCAGGCCAGTTCCCAGAAGGCTTTGCTAACTGCTCCTCTCCAGCTCAGCTAGTACTCCCAGGCAAAGCAACTCCTTGTGACCCACCCACTTGTAGGTCACCCTTACTCAGACATGGTTTGCACGTGTGCGTGCTAAGTCACTTCAGTCATGACAAACTCTTTGCGACCCTGTGGATCATAGCCTCCCAGGCTTCTCTGTCCATGAGGATGTTCCAGGCAAGAATACCGGAGTGGGTTGCCATGCCCTCCTCCAAACGATCTTCCTGACCCAGGGATCGAACCTGCGTCTTTTCCAACTCCTGCATTGCAGGCAGATTCTTTACCACTGAGCCGTGGAGGTAGCCCCAGGCATGGTTTAATGGCACCTAAATGGGAACTTCTGAGAACAAGAACCAAGCAAAGATGTCAAGGAACTCAGGAGACTGACTTGCTTCTGTTAGAAGATTTGCAGTGATGATTGTGGCAGACAGGCCAGCTGAATAAAAGTCCTGTAGTAGATGGTGCTCAGTTACTAATTGCTGATGTGGATTGAGCCCTGACCACTTGGTGCAAAATGCTTTATGCAGGTCCTAGCAATACTTATGTTAAAAAATGAGAAACCAAAGTTTAGAAAAATTAATGTTTTAATACTACACTCAGCTAATATATGTCAAATCTGAGTATAAAACTAAGTCCAAGTAATTCCAGAGTCTCTGTACATAAGTGGAGCTTCCCTGGTGGCTCAGTGGTAAAGAATCTGCTTGCCAATGCAGGAGACATGGGTTCAGTCCCTGGGGTGGGAAGATCCTTTGGAGAAGGAAATGGCAACCCACCTCAGTATTCTTGACTAAAAATTCCATGGACAGAGGAGCTTAGCAGGGGTCCATGAGGTTGCAAAAGAGTCAGACATGACTTAGAAACTAAACAACAACAACAACTGTGCATAAGCATTAGACTATATACTTGTGAGGACATCAGTGAAGGGCTATGAATGAATGATGGCATGAGGAAAGAGGCACTGTACTGGACATGAGGAAGAATAACCAGGAGAGACCAGAGGGGTGAGAAACTGAATTAAAAATGTAAAAATGTAGTTAAGAGGAAGTCTTGTTGCTTTCATTTAGTGTGAAGTCACAAAAGTTCAGTCCTAGTCAATAGCAATACTTAAAATTTCTCATGGTACTATGAATTTTACTTGATAAATAGACTAAAGCAGTCTCCTAGAATATCAGCATTATGCTTAAGTTTTAAGATTACAGGCACAAAGGTCTCTGTGTTAATGATCAACAGAAGAAAGTAAGGGAAAACACATTTGCTTATGTTATGAAAACCTTACTACCACCAACAAAGTTACCCCAGATAATTGGAAAACATCTTTATACCACTATATATACCTATCAGAATGACTAAAATAAAAGAAATAACACCTGGTGCTGGTGAAGATACAGAGCAATGGGAATTCCCATAGTTGCTGCTAAGAGCATAAATGGCACAGCCACTATGAAAAATGGTTTACCATTTTTTACCATAAAATTTAACATACACTTAGTATACAATCCAGCAATACTACTCCTAGGTGTTTACCTAAGTGAAATGAAAAACTCTGTTTATATCAAAAATGCCCAAATGTAAACATTTATATCATCTTCATTCATAATCACCAAAACCTACAAATAAACCACAGGTCCCTCAAAGAAGAATGGTTATAAACAAATACTGGTACATCCATACTATGAAATATTACTCAGCAATAAAGAGAATCAAACTATCGACTGATACATGAAACAAATGGATGAATCTTAAATGCTTTATGCTAAGTGAAAAAGCCAGAATCCAGAGGCTGAACAGTATATGATTACATTCATTTATATGACATTCTGAAAAAGGCAAAACAAATCAGTGGTTGTCAGGTGATAAGGGTGGGAGAAGATTTGGCTTTAAAGGGAGAGCATAAGGTAATGTTAGAGGAGAGGAAGGTTGTAAAAGTTTTGTATTTTAATTGTGGTGATGGCCATGTAACCCCACGCATTTGCCAAAACTCATGGAACTGTACACTAAAAAAGGGAATCTCACTATATTTAAATTAAAATAAATTTAAAAATGAAATAGGAACATCTCTCGTACAACTAAGCATAAGGCAAAAATTTCACATTTTCTAAATGTTATAAACCACTGAAACATCACTACACAGAGCACCATTTATAAACAAGATAATTTAACTGAGCAATTAAACCACAAACTAGACTATAATTTTTCAAAAAATTATATACAAGGCATAAAAATATGCTTATTAAAAGCATAAGTGGTTGGCCAGAATGTTGTTTACCACCTCTGAATTGCTATAAAATGTTTACAGATTTTTATATCTTTTAGAAATAAAGTGGAGTAAATTAATGCAAAGTTATCTTCCTGGGAGAAGCTGTCAAACTTTGCACTTTTGGCCAAAAGGGAATTTGTGACTTCCTGTTATGCTAAATTTGGTACTAAAGCCTGAATGAACCACCCCAAATGGGCTATTTACTATGATAAATACTGTTTCTTAACAAGAGGGAAACTGGTGGCCTGGGAAGATAACTGCTGAGATTTTAATGTAGTCTCTGAAACACTCTGACACACTCTGCTAGAGAGAATAATTTATTATCAGCAGAAGTCAGGCTCACATTCCATTTCCTATAAAAGATCATCAAAAAACAAATGCAATTTAATTGACCAAATATGTATTAAGTATTTACTATATGCCAAGCACTATTATAGGCACTAGGTAAACGGAGTTGAAAAAGAATACAATATTTGCCTTTAAAGAATGCTCAGACTAGCAAGAGAGACAGGCACATAAACAGTTAAACTTGCATACAATAATTTAACTGTAATGATAGAAGTGTATTGGGGTATGGGGATAACAAAAAAGGGTATTATCAACCAGATCCCAGGACTCCCTAACCTGCCTTCAGCAATAACTGGAATTTTAACAGGAATAAATGGAAGACTGCATGGATTGAACAGTTCACTCCTTGATTTTTGCACAAAGGGCTATGAAAAAGAGAAAAATAAAAGTCTTTTCATAGCTCATGCTAAGTCTCTTCAAGCTAACCATCCTTCTAAAAATTAACATAGAATGTCTATTCTATTAACATAGAATTAACACGAATGTCTCATTTCCTCTGTGTGTTAGCTGTGGTCATAGATAACACATAATTCCAACTCACAATTTCTAGTAATGTTGACCTAATCACCCCAAAGCTCTCATCATGGGTTAAACAAGTAAAGTGAGCATTCTGAAATGATAGAATTCCTACCATTTCCTGTTTTCAAGTGCTTTCCTAAAATTTCCAGCCCTATTAAGTAAGACTAACCAGAGGACCTTCTTTTCTCCCTTATTTCAGTTCTATTCATCACAAATACTAATTACAGGTGTGTGCACCATGGTCAAGTGTCAGGAAAGAAGTCACCAGAATGTTTTAAAAACAAAATGGTATGGAAAAAACATAAGTGCCATATATTCGAGGAGCAACATCATGTTTTAGAAATGGAAAAAGCTTTATAGCAAGATCTGGATTCAGATCCTGCCTCTTCCATTTAGTAGCTCCTCGCTTTAGACAACTTACCTTACCTGTTTGAATGTCCATGCCATCATCTGAAAAATATTGGCACTATTATTCTTGGGGTAAGTGCCAGACAGGAATGATTCTCAAGCCTGCTGCATGCCAGAGCTCAACGGAGATTCTATTTTCATTGGTCTAGAGCCTGGATCACAAAAAAAGCTCCCCAAGGTGTTCTACTGTGCATCTGGGGACACAACCACTAGATTACAATATTTGAGAGAACTCCCTAAACTTTAATTCAGTGCAAATTTAGCAGTTTGTTAAGTACCATTGAACTCATCCTATTATTCAAGTTTCATGATCTGAGAACACTAGCAATTCAGAAGTTAAATTTGGTGTTTATCTGTAATACCTCACTTGACAAGCAAATCATCTCTATTAATCAACAACTGAGAATTGTTCTAAGGAGCTGAATAAGATGTATACATTAAATGACTAAAGCCAATTAATGTGCCAAATACAAAAGGACTTAGATGTGAAAGAAAGTTTATACTGCTTGAGGTCAGGTACCATGCTTTTAAAAAATATTTCCAGCATCATCTTTAGTTTATGTAACTCAATAAATGTTTGTTAAATAAGTGAATGTGAGAATTAATGAATGAATAAGATAAATAATTTCTATAGGAATTTGCCAAGGGTGTCAAAGACCAGAGTATAAGGGAAAGTATTTTTATTGGAAAAATGAGTCTCAGCCAGCTGCCCACCAGTGAGGATACTGTATTCAGTCTATAGTGAAGAAACCTGAACTTAGCTTTGAAAAGTAAATTAAGCAGCTCTTGGTATTTCCAATTAAATCTTTGACCAATAACCTACCCCATCTTTGTTCTTGGCCTGAATCCTGACTACCCTCCAACCTTTACAATAACAATCAGCAAGAGAATAGCCTTCCTAATACACATTTCATCATTATTAGAATCATTATAAAAATCTTGCTTTCTGAGCAAGTATACCTGCTTAAGAGCTAATGAATTGCATAGCATAAACCAAAGAAGGAAAAAGACATGGATCCACTACACTGGTGCAGTCAATGAGCCTGGGAGATAAATGGACCAAATGCATACATATCATTTCACATTCTCCAAAATAACCCTAAATGGTTGCAGCAGAACTTAGATCAATGAGTATTTATTACTGAGTTTATTATTCTTTAACATCTTTTTTCTGAGCACCTAGCAACTAAAGTGATAAGTACCTTTAAACTTGCAAAGATAGATGCTGCAAATATCTAGGCTGAATTACCTATTTGTATGTTTGAAGCTTGAATTATTCATTTATACATTTTATTTCTTAAAAAGGAAAATAAACAACATGGTAAAGAAAGGGGACACTAAAAAAATCTCCTTGCTGTAAATTTAAAGATTTTCAAGCTGGTAGGAAGCCAAAAGGCCCCTTTAGGAATAAATAATAGATTTATTCTACAATCTAATTAATATTCACCAACTATGCTATTTATGAAACAAAATAATATATCTAGGGAATGCAACTGCATATAAGCAAAAATAATCATATTAATGAGTGAAAAAATTTTACAAAATAAGGCTAGGAAAAACATGTACACAAAAAATAGTTTTTCTTTGAAATTGTACTCAAATATTGAGGACAATGGGTAGATCCCATTTAATTGCTGGTTTTATAATAAAGCAAATGCTTAAATTAGAGTGACAGTGTGAGCTGTCCATGAGACCTCTGCCAACAACCACCTATGGCTTCAATCTCTTATTTGAAAAGGAACTGAATGCTTCTTATACCTATGTGCAAATGATTATGCAAGACCATGTAAAGTCTAGACCCATAAGCTTACCAATTTAATTAGTGAATTAAGTTCCAAAGTAATATCCAATTATTCTCTAAATATCTTAAGACTAACATTGATCTATTTTTTCCTATTTCCTTATTAATAGCAATAGAAGCTTATCAGTTATCACCAAAATAGAGCACGCCACTAGAATGTGAGAAGAAAATTTCAGAATGTCTATTTTATCAAAAAAAAAAAGAAAGAAATCAAGCTTTACTGATATTTTACAGAGATTACAATGGCCCTGTCTCTCAACTGCAAACAAGACAGCCACAAGATACGTAGAAGGAGATGAGAGGAGCTGGCTTTACAGCACAGTAGATAGCACCATATAATATACAGTCACAGTTAATTTAAGGGTTATATTATCTAGTTTTAATTTACGCTAACCTTACAAAAGAGAAGAATTTTTTAAATATTCTTGCAAAGAGAAACTGGACTGACAATTATACTAAATATAAGCAAAGTATATGAAATTAGGGAAACAATGCATGAACACAAATAAAGCTCAACAAAGAAACATAAACTATTAAAACACACACACGAACAGAAATCCTAAAGTTAAAAAATAGAATGTTGAGTTGAAGAATTAAATAGGGAACTTTCACTGCCGATTTAATTAAGCAGAAGAATTAGTGACCTAGAATAGAGTTCATTTGAAATATCCAGTCAGAGAAGCAAAAATAAATAATTCTAAAATGTTAACAATGTCTACATGAATTATGAGATATCATTAAAATAAACAGTTTATATACTGTTGAATTCACAGGAGAAAAAGGGAGCAGAAAACTTATTTAAATAAATAATGACTGAGAACTTCCCAAATCTGAGAAGAAACTGGACATCTGAGTTCATGAAACTAACAATCAAACCCAAAATTTTAATCCAAAATCATACTCTCGAAGACATATTATAACAAGACTGTCTAAAATCAAACACGAAGGGAGAATTTTTAAAGCAGCAAGAGAAAAAATAATTGCTTACATATAAAGGAACCCCCAAAAGACTATCAACAAATTTCTCAGCAGAAACCTTGCAGGCCAAGAAAAGGTGGCTTGATATATTCAAAGTGCTAAAAGAAAAAACTGCCAACCATGAATATTTTACCTGGAAAACTACTTTCAGAAATAAAAGAAAGATAAAGACTCTAGCAAACAAACAAAAGCTGATTATCCATCAGTTGAACCTTGAAAGGTATGTAAGGTGGTTAATGTCACCTAATGAATAGAGACTAGGGATGCTGCTAAAATCCTACAATGTACAACACGGTCCTCAAAGTAAAAAAATTATGCAACACTAAATGTTGAAGAAAAGCTATAATCAACCTAGGCAGCATATTAAAAAGAAGAGACACTAAATTGCCAACAAAGGTCTGTCTAGTCAAAGCTACGGCTTTTCCAATAGTCATGTATGGATGTGAGAGTTGGACCATAAACAAAGCTGAGCACCGAAGAATTGATACTTTTGAACTGTGGTGTTGGAGAAGATCCTTGGGAGTCCCTTGGACTGCAAGGAGAGCCAACCAGTCCATCCTAAAAAGGTCAGTCCTGAATATTCATTGGAAGGACTGGTGTTGAAGCTGAAACTCCAATACTTTGGCCACCTGATGTGAAGAACCAATTCATTGGAAAAGACCCTGATGCTGGCAAAGATTGAAGGTGAGAAGAAAAGGGGACGACAGAGGAGGAGATGGTTGGAGGCATCATCTATGTGATGGACATGAGTTTGAGTAGGCTCTGGGAGTTGGTAATGGACAGGGAAGCCTAGCATGCTGAAGTCCATAGGGTCACAAAGAGCTGGACACGACTTAGCAAATGAACTGAACTGAAATGTTGATAGCTCTGAGGTTGAGAAATCCTGTCCTAACGAAAAGGATACTCCTCTATCTTACAGAGAGGGTTAATGAGTTGATCACTTGTTAATTAGAAATGCTTTTGGCTAGCAAAACTTGAAACAAATGATGGTTAATTTTACTGTAATCAAATTTATTAAAAAAAAAAAAAAAGACTGCCCACAGTTGAACCTCAAAGGATAATAGCCTCAAGGTCACAAAGTGGCTGCTATAGCTACAGGCATCCCTACGACATTCAAGGAGAAAGCAGTGAGCACCAGCCACATCTGTGCCTTTTATCAGGAAAGCAAAACCTAGCGTCTCATGGGGCAGATCTACCTTTTAGAGACTTTGTAGACAATTTAAAAAGCGGCACATGCTTCTTTAATTGGCCCACTGGTCACACATTCTGCTTTACATTGTGCCGTCATTAGATATTAAGTTAGGAAGTGAACAAAAGGAACTGATAAGCCAAATACCTCTCTTTCACTACAGAGTGAGAGAGAAAATAAAAAACTATTGATCAGAGACTAACTGTTAAAAATCTTGGAAACCCTCTTCGGGGAACACTGGGGAAAGCAGTTTAATTACAGACAACCATCTTAGCTGTTGGCAGGAAAAAGCATTCCTGACTAGCCTGCTGGGGTCCTTCAGAGATATTACAGTCTTGATAAGAGAAATTCAATATATGTCAAAGCTCAGAGATATATGTTAGAGCCCATAGGTACAATGCCTTTTGAATCTATACAAAGTCAATGATATAAATTCAAGAATTCTGACTTAATTTAAAATGAAAGAGGCATATTTGCAATCCAGTGTGTAGATAAAAGAGCCCTCTTCCTCTGGGGAAGCACATATCCTAACCAGTCTGACATACTTTAATTTGGACTTCTGTTTGGTACATAAACAATATGCACCCTGCTGAACTTTATATAAGCCCCAGTAGATGTAATACATTCAGATTTTCAAATAGGTCTAAAAAGATTTAACCACTGAGATTGCTGCTAAAAAGAAAACTTATGAACTAGAAAGCAAAATGTGTATACAGCAGCCAGTAAGGAAAAGAAAGAATGTATCTATCAAGAGGGAAATACTGAGAAGTTAGCAAGAGGAAAGTTTGTTTAAACAATAGATTGACTTGGAACTAGTTGAAACCTCCCAGGTCTTTACAGTTTAGCCTGTCAAGAGTGAGATGCTATAGTTAATTTCATATGATAAACTTGAACTTCACATCTTAATACTTTTCTTAAAAAACTTTCTTTATTTAGATTGACATTTAACAACTGATTAAAGTAAAGGTTCTGGAAATTTTCAGATAAATTATTTTCAAACTCTTGAAGGTTGCTAAAAAATAAGGTTCAAAATTTTTGTTCAATCTATTCTTTTTGTGCAAAAAGGCATTATTTTATAGAATTCTCTGTGCTCTTTAGGGCTTCCCTGGTGGTTCAGTGGTAAAGAATCTGCCTGTCAATGAGGAGACACAGGTTCAGTCCCTGGTCCAGAAAGATGCCCTGTTGAAGGAAATGGCAACCTGCTCCAGTATTCTTACTTGGAAAGCCCCATGGACACAGGAGCCTGGTGGTCTACAGTCCATGGGATCTCAAAGAGTCAGACACAACTTAGCAACTAAACAACAACTATGCTCTTTAAAATTTATTTAGCTAGTACTGCAATAAGTAGGATACAAGGGCAGCTTCTTACGGGCATTTCAGACTGTGAATGGGTAACTGGGTAACTATGAGAAGCACCAGATGCACTGCCATTAATCAAATTCTATTGTCATTTGCCCACAGCGACAAATGCGGAGCTTTTTTTGCGGTATTTATGCAATAATTATGCCTCGACCATTTAAAAGGAACCTAGAAGTACACGTAGGGCGCACAAATACAAAATTTGACCTTTTGCAAAAAACACTCACTGCATACATAAATATATAAAATATTTTAAATATGTTTAAAATTGCAGTATGAATGAGTGAGTGAGTGAAAGTCGCACAGTTGTGTCCAACTCTTTGAAACACCATGGATTATACAGTCCATGGAGTTCTCCAGGCCAGAATACCGAAGTGGGTAGCCTTTCCCTTCTCCAGGGGATCTTCTGAACCCGGGGATTGAACCCAGGTCTCCCACATTGAAGGCAGATTCTTTACTAGCTGAGCCATCAGGTAAGCCCAAAATTGCAGTTTATTACTAAATTATTATAAATTCACTACTAGCCTAATTCTGTCCTATCATTTTTTAAAATAATTTAAAGGCCACACTGTATTGCAAAATGAACAAAAAACTAGGAGGCAAAATACCTGTATTTTGGTTCTAGTTTTAATCTTGGTAAGTCACTTATCCAACACCAAGTCAAATACCAAAGGAACATTTCATGCAGATAGGCACAAGAAAGGACAGAAATGGTATGGACCTAAGAAAAGCAGAAGATATTAAGAAGAGGTGGCAAGAATACACAGAAGAACTATGCAAAAAAGATCTTCATGACCCAGATAACCATGATGGTGTGATCACTCACCTAGAGCCAGACACCCTGGAGTGCGATGTCAAGTGGGCCTTAGAAGAATCACTATGAACAAAGCTAGTGGAGTTATGGAATTCCAACTGAGTTATTTCAAATCCTAAAAGATGATGCTGGTAAAGTGCTGAACTCAATATGCCAGCAAATTTGGAAAACTCATCAGTGACCACACAACTGGAAAAAGTCACTTTTCATTCCAATCCCAAAGAAAGGCGATGCCAAAGAATATTTGAACCACTGCACAATTGCACTCATTTCACACACTAGCAAAGTAATGCTCAAAATCCTTCAAGCTAGGCTTCAACTGTATGTGAACCAAGAACTTTGAGATGTAAAAGCTGGATTTAGAAAAGGCAGAGGCACCAGAGATCAGATTGTCAACATCCATTGCATCATAGAAAAAGCTAGAGGATTCCAGAAAAACATCTACTTCTGCTTCATTGGCAACACTAAAGCATTTGACTGTGTAGATCACAACAAACTGGAAAATTCTTAAAGAGACGGGAATATACCTCAACATAACAAAAGCTATATATGACAAACCCACAGCAAACATTATCCTCAATGGTGAAAAATTGAAAACATTTCCCTTAAAGTCAGGAACAAGACAAGGGTGTCCACTCTCACCACTACTATGCAACATAGTTTTGGAAGTGTTGGCCACAACAATCAGAGCGGAAAAAGAAATAAAAGGAATCCAGATAGGAAAAGAAGAAGTAAAACGCTCACTGTTTGCAGACGACATGATCCTCTACATAGAAAACCCTAAAGAATCTATCAGAAAATTACTACAGCTAATCAATGAATACAGTAATGTTGCAGGATATAAAATTAACACACAGAAATCCCTTGCATTCCTATATGCTAACAATGAGAAAACAGAAAGAGAAATTAAGGAAACAATACCATTCACCATTGCAATAAAAAGAATAAAATACTTAGGAGTATATCTACCTAAAGAAACAAAAGACCTATATATAGAAAACTATAAAACACTGATGAAAGAAATCAAAGAGGACACAAATAGATGGAGAAATATACTGTGTTCATGGATTGGAAGACTCAATATCGTGAAAATGGCTCTATTCCCAAAGCAATCTATAAATTCAATGCAATCCCTATCAAGCTACCAATGGTATTTTTCACAGAACTAGAACAAATAATTTCACAATGTGTATGGAAATACAAAAAACCTTGAATAGCCAAAGCAATCTTGAGAATGAAGAATGGAACTGGAGGAATCAACCTGCCTGACTTCAGGCTCTATTACAAAGCCACAGTCATCAAGGCAGTATGGTACTGGCACAAAGACAGAAATGTAAATCAATGGAACAAAATAGAAAGCCCAGAGATAAATCCACTCACCTATGGACACCTTATCTTTGACAAAGGAGGCAAGGATATACAATGGAAAAAAGACAACCTCTTTAACAAGTGGTGCTGGGAAAACTGGTCAACCACTTGTAAAAGAATGAAACTAGAACACTTTCTAACACCATACACAAAAATAAACTCAAAATGGATTAAAGATCTAAATGTAAGACCCAAAACTATAAAACTCCTAGAGGAGAACATAGGCAAAACACTCTCCGACATAAATCACAGCAAGATCCTCTATGACCCACCTCCCAGAATATTGGAAATAAAAGCAAAACTAAACAAATGGGACCTAATGAAACTTAAAAGCTTTTGCACTACAAAGGAAACTATAAGTAAGGTGAAAAGACAGCCCTCAGATTGGGAGGAAATAATAGCAAATGAAGAAACAGACAAAGGATTAATCTCAAAAATATACAAGCAACTCCTGCAGCTCAATTCCAGAAAAATAAATGACCCAATTAAAAAATGGGCCAAAGAACTAAACAGACATTTCTCCAAAGAAGACATACAGATGGCTAACAAACACATGAAAAGATGCTCAACATCACTCATTATCAGATAAATGCAAATCAAAACCACAATGAGGTACCATTACACGCCAGTCAGGATGGCTGCTATCCAAAAGTCTACAAGCAATAAATGCTGGAGAGGGTGTGGAGAAAAGGGAACCCTCTTACACTGTTGGTGGGAATGCAAACTAGTACAGCCACTATGGAGAACAGTGTGGAGATTCCTTAAAAAACTGGAAATAGAACTGCCATATGACCCAGCAATCCCACTCCTGGGCATACACACTGAGGAAACTAGATCTGAAAGAGACACGTGCACCCCAATGTTCATCGCAGCACTGTTTATAATAGCCAGGACATGGAAGCAACCTAGATGCCCATCAGCAAATGAATGGATAAGGAAGCTGTGGTACATATACACCATGGAATATTACTCAGCCATTAAAAAGAATTCATTTGAATCAGTTCTAATGAGATGGATGAAACTGGAGCCCATTATAGAGAGTGAAGTAAGCCAGAAAGATAAAGACCAATACAGTATACTGATGCATATATATGGAATTTAAAAAGATGGTAATGATAACCCAATATGCAAAACAGAAAAAGAGACACGGATGTACAGAACAGACTTTCGGACTCTGTGGGAGAAGGCGAGGGTGGGATGTTCTGAGAGAATAGCATTGAAATAAGTATACTATCAAGGGTGAAACAGACCACCAGCCCAGGTTGGATGCATGAGACAAGTGCTCAGGGCTGGTGCACTGGAAGACCCAGAGGGATGGGATGGGGAGGGAGGTGGGAGGGGGATAGGGATGGGGAACACATATAAATCCATGGCTGATTCATGTCAATGTATGGCAAAAGCCACTACAATAGTGTAAAGTAATTAGCCTCCAACTAATAAAAATAATTGAAAATAAATAAAATAAAAATAAAAAAAAAAAAAAGAGACGGGAATACCAGACCACCTTACCTGCTTCCTGAGAAACCTATATGCAGGTCAAGAAGTAACAGTTAGAATTGGACATGGACCAAGGGGCTGGTTCCAAATTGGGAAAGGAGTACATCAAGTCTGCATATTGTCAACCTGCTTATTTAAGTTATATGCAAAGTACATCATGCAAAATGCTGGGCTGGATGAAGACAAGCTGGAATCAAGATTGCCAGGAGAAATATCAATAACTCAGATATGCAGATGACACCACCCTTATGGCAGAAAGCGAAGAAGAACTAAAGAGCCTCTTGATGAAGGTGAAAGAGAAAATTCAACATTCAGAAAACAAAGATCATGACATCTGGTCCCATCACTTCATGGCAAGTAGATGGGTAAACGATGGAAACAATGATAGACTTTATATTCTTGGGCTCCATAATCACTGTGGACAGTGACTACAGCCATGAAATTAAAAGACGCTTGCTCCTTGGAAGAAAAGCAATGAGAAACCTAGACAGCGTATTAAAAAGCAGAGACATTACTTTGCCTGCAAAGGTCCATATAGTCAAAGCTATGGTTTTGCCAGTAATCATGTACGGATGTGAGAGCTGAACAATAAAAAAGGATAAGCACTGAAGAACTGATGGTTTCAAACTGTAGTGCTGGATAAGACTCTTGAAAGTCCCTTGGACAGCAAGGAGATCAAGCCAGTCAATCCTAAAAGAAATCAATCCTGAATATTCATTGGAAGGACTGATGCTGAAGCTGAATGAAGCTCCAGTACTTGGGCCAACTGATGCGAACAGTCAACTCATTGGAAAAGACCCTGACACTAGGAAAGATTGACGGCAGGAGGAGAAGAGGATGAGATCATTGGATGGCATCACTGACGCAAAGAACATGAGTCTGAGCAAGCTCTGGGAGGTGATGAACGACAGGGAAGCCTGGCGTGCCGCAGTCCATGGGGCTGCAAAGAGTCAGACATGACTCAGCAACTGAGCAACAACAAAGTCATTTAAAACTTAAGACTCAGTTTCAACCTGTGAACAATGAAGATGATGTAGCCTGCTTGCCTAATTCACAGGGCAGCTGTTGATAATTATATGCTAAACCCTCAGGAAAGTATTTAAAAAATTGTATCCCTTCATACAAAGATATTATTAATAAGAATAAATGCAAATATGAATATAGGATGTGGGGAAAAGTGGTGGAAAAAAGGAGTTGAAAATAAATTTAGAAATCATCACATGAACATGATGAACAGCAACATGCTTCTTTTCCCAAAGGTAAAGCAGGAACAAGTTCAGATTTTTGAAAGCTCCTTTTCACATTTTCTCTTTAAATGGGGTCTGTTTGTGACAGGTCCAAACTTAGTACAAACCACTTGATCAAAATAAGAAATCCAAGACTTTAGAGAACAAGATAAAAATCTTAAATCCTAAGTGGAGCATAGAATTAGTTTGCAGAGCAAATAGAACATTATATAAGAAAGGCAATTTGCCTATTATCAAATTAACCTGATTTCCAGACAAGGCAATGTTTTTTTTGAAATATGCTAAAGATGAAATGCTAAGAATCTGAGAGGTCTTAGAAACCAATTTTGGGAATATTATATTTTTATTTAAAATGTACCGGATAAAGTTCTCAAGTCTAAGAAACTCCAAGATACAATATCAGAAGAAAAAAAAAAGAAGGGAACATGCTGTAACCTCTGAAAAAGAAAGTCAAGTAGAAACTTTTCACAAAATATTACTATTCAATGAATAAAATAATATGCTAGAAACTAACCATAGTCTTCTGAGAGGCAACACTGCAAAGGAATTCTGATGAGCTGCATGTAAAAGTTAACTCAACAGATATTAAGTTAGTACCTAAAATAACATCTAAAACATTATATGTTTTGGGTGAGGAGTAGTTTTTATGATCTATGACATATGATCTATGATCCCTGCCATGCTCATGAAATATTAAGAGACCAATTTTTGTATAACTAAGGAAAAGTTTAATATACTCAAGAATCTAAATGATGGTATATATGCTATACCCACAAATGTTTCAACGTTTGCCAATGAGTGTCAAGGGCAATCAGGAAGATGAAGATAGTTTGGAATACCTAGGAAAGACTGCATGTAAAAGTGGAGGCCAGAAACAGAGGTCTTAGAGGATTGGTATGATCTAGGAAGGTGGGAAAGCAACTACTGTCACAAGAGCCTTACTCATTTGTGGTCTTAGAGAAGGGAAATCCTTAAGGGATTGCTTTCAACGTACACCTTTTTTCTTTTTTTTTTTTTTTGTATTTTTTTTAATTTATCTATTTATTTTTTTATTAGTTGGAGGCTAATTACTTCACAACATTTCAGTGGGTTTTGTCATACACTGATATGAATCAGCCATAGAGTTACACGTATTCCCCATCCCTATCCCCCCTCCCACCTCCCTCTCCTCAAGTGGGTTAGCAGAGGTCACTATGAATCATCATCAAGAATTAGAATCCTAAAACCTTGGTGTTTTGGAGTACCGTTCAGTTCAGTTCAGTTCAGTCACTCAGTCACCTGACCTCAAGCTCCCAGTCTAGGATTCCTGCTAATCTGTGGGGGATACTGAAACTAACATATAGGCTTTTTTTACTATACATACACACCTAATTTATATATTAGGAACAGGAAGAGATTAATATTAACTAATAATAAAATTAAAAAATTATAACATTATACTTTAATAAAAGTCACAGTAGATCTTAGCAACCTCAGATTTTTTCCTTTCTCTCACTTTCGTCTTCTCACTTAAAGGAAGCATGTTACAGCTTCCCTTTGGTATATCCAAATTGCCATTATCATTATTCTTGTGTTTTAGGGTCCTTGAAAAGTGAAAAAGTGCAAGTGTTAGTTACTCAGTCATGTCCAACTCTTTGTGACCCCATGGACTCTTTGTGACCCCCGTAGCCAGCCAGGGTCTTCAATCCATGGAATTCTCCAGGCAAGAATACTGGAGTGGGTAGCCATTCTGTTTCCCAGGGGACCTTCCTGATCCAGGGATCAAATCCAGGTCTCCAGGATTGCAGGCAGATTCTTTATTGCCTGAGTTACCAAGGAAGCATGTTTGGATCCTTATTAAGCAAAATAAAGGTTACTTGAACACAAGATCTGCAATATTGCAACAGTCAATCTGCTAACCAAGATAGCTACTAAGCAAGGAGTGGGCAGGTAGTTTATACAGCATGGATACACTGGACAAAGGGATGATTTACCTCCCAGGTGGGTCAGAGTGGAAGGGTGCACAGATTAATCCCACTACTCAGAGCAGCATGCAATTTAAAACTTATGAATCATTTATTTCTGCAGTTTTTCTTTTAATATTTTTAGGTCAAAGTTTATCACAGGTAACTGAAATGGCCAAAAACAAAACCATGGGTAAGGGAGACTGCTGTACTATGGTTCTGATGAGTGTCTCTCCTCTCCTTGAATATCTCCCAGAACTCACAATTTCATGAAGCAATCAATTCCCCACTTTGTTTCAGAATATTTCACAGATATGAATTGGAAGCCTCATAAGAATTTTAAGTGTACAGACAAATATCTCAATTTTCTATCCACAAAAACACTGAAAATTCAAGGAGAAACATCTGAATTATAAAATGAAAGAATTTCGCATAATCTTTAGTTTTCAAAGCTAGACAATCTGTAAGGAAACTAAAATCCAGACTTGCCTAGAGTCACAAAGCAATTTAGTGGCAGAACCTGGTCTAGAAATTCAATCTCCTGCTTCTTAAAACCTTCCAATATGTATTAACAGTCCCTTATACTCTAATCCAAAAGAGTCTATTTTGTGTTCCATATCAAGAATTAGACACTTTTTTTCACAGCCCTTCTGGTTAAAAAAAAAAAAGTATTATAATCTCTTCAGATTTGTTTCCCTTCCTCTATGTATTATAATTCTTTCAAATAAAGCAAGGTGAACAGCTACTTTATGTAGCTCTAAAAATTGTAAGAGGTTAATTGGAAGATCTAACTCAAAGCTGAAGCTAAATATACCACCCCCTCCACAAACCACCACCCTTGCCCTTGCTATCTTTCATATAAAAAATGATACATTTTAACTTCTGTTATCCATGCACCCTCTGCCCAT
The DNA here is from genome assembly GCF_019320065.1 of Cervus canadensis. NCBI lineage: Eukaryota > Metazoa > Chordata > Mammalia > Artiodactyla > Cervidae > Cervus > Cervus canadensis. Next base: position 69,603,573 of record NC_057393.1, on the reverse strand, counting down.
GGATATCACATGCAGAAATTCTACAGATTCACTATTTCCACATAACACTTTCAAAGGAATTAGTGCAATCATTGGGTGCTTTTTAGAATTGAAAACACTCACTCAGAAATAGCACCTCTAGCACATTGTGACATGTAAAGCTCTATTAATTAACCATTGCCTTACTGCCTTGTTTTCTTTTCCTTTCTGGTGGGATCATTGGAAAAATATTGCTATCTAGCTGTGATATCAGCATCTATCCATTTTACCCATACATTCATTGGAAGCTCTCTGGTAACTACTTTAATACTTAAAATTGTTAAGTTAGTTTACTTAAACCACATCCAATGACAGATGGGTCATTAAAAAGCCTTTGTACACAGAAACTTCTCCACTGACAGTTCATCAGAAGCCAATATTAGTTTCTTTTATACCACCTTTTGAATTAATTAAACAGAGTTAGAAATGGAGGTTTTCATCAACCATCTGAGTTTCTCAAGTTTTTCAGGATGCTTTGTCTAGTTAATTCTTGCAATGTCTTACAAAGGGAGTGCAATCATTTCCATAATCAAAGGATCCCTGCCAACACAGAACCCAAGGCACTGAATCCTTAGACACAATGCTTACTTGGTATATTTTAAGAAAAAATTTTAATGAAATTGTGTTTATCAATTTTCCTATTTTTATCAATTTACCTTATTTTTAAAAGATTTAAAGCAATGCATGATAAATGCATACAACAATAAACTGAAATTCAACTAATGAAGTTATGTGATAGAAACTGTATTAGAAAACCTTACTTTATAAAGCTTCCAAGGTGGCATTAGTGGTAAAGAAACCACCTACCAATGCAAGAGACCTAAAAGACACAAGTTTAATCCTTGGGTCTGAAATATCCCCTGGAGAAGGACATAGCAACCCACTCCAATATTCTTGCCTGAATAAGCCCATGGATAGAGGAGCCTGGCAGACTACAGTCCATAAGTTGCACAGGTGGATATGACTGAAGCAATTTAGCACAAACTATTAATCTCCAAGGTTTAACCATGAACTCCCTGGTAACAGAGCTTTCATCACCTGTTGAGCATGGACACATTTGTTTTTTACTCTATATACAGTTATATGTATATGCCTCTGTGAGAAGATAGTTGCAGTGTAATGGCAAAGTATGAATTTTTCACTTAATTCTTGAAACCGTATTCCTTACTTCGTTTAACATTATATTTCTTAGTAAATTTATTCTCTTATTAAACATTAATTGTCCTTAATTTTTAATGTACTGGATGATTTGTTTAAAAGATATTTCTAAACAGGAAGTATAATGTTTTAATTTATTCCTTCACCTATTTATTCAACAGGAAGATAAAGACAACCAATACAGTCAGGACCTACCTCAACTTTACAAGCATTACGCTCACAACAGGGCTTCCCTGGTGGCTCAGAAGGTAAAGAATCTGCCTACAATGCAAGACCCGGGTTCGATCCCTAGGTCAGGAAGATCCCCTGGAGAAGGGAACGGCAATCCGCTTCAGTATTCTTGCCTGGAGAATTCCATGGACAGAGAAGCCTGGTGGGCAACAGTCCAGGGGTTGCAAAGAATTTGACACGATTGAGTGACTAACTGGAGAAGGCAATGGCACCCCACTCCAGTACTCTTGCCTGGAAAATCCCATGGACAGAGGAGCCTGGTAGGCTGCAGTCCATGGGGTCGCTAAGAGTCAGACATGACTGAGCAACTTCCCTTTCACTTTTCACTTTCATGCATTGGAGAAGGAAATGACAACCCACTCCAGTGTTCTGGCCTGGAGAATCCCAGGGATGGAGGAGCCTGGTAGGCTGCCATCTATGGGGTCGCACAGAGTCGGACACAACTAAAGCAACTTAGCAGCAGCAGCATGGGAGATTTTGAAAATGATAGATTGAGAAAAAATATTTAGGAAGGCTTTACTTTGTTATATACAATTATTCCCCTTTGTCTGTCTGATAAGACAAAGCAGTAAAGATTTCAATTTACTTTCAATGATTGTGGATGCAACTTTGTTGTTTCTTCGAATGTGAAATGCTACCAAAACAGGGCATGAGATGGCTAACTTTATGCAACTTACATTTTAATGACCTCAGTATAGTATTCTAGCATCCCAGACCTCCTGTGGTTCCAACCATCTGCCCACTGTCTCACAGTGGACAAGAAGGGACTTCTCTCCATCTGTCCAGAATTCACTTATGCAAGAAAAAGACTTTTGAATTTTTTTAGACTCTAGAAGTTTTCTTTCAAAACCAACAAAGAACATAATGGGGAAATTGGACCAAAAAGACCACATGCACCAAATATCATTTCTGAGGTGTCTCAAATCTTTATAGAGACTTTATAGACAACCTCTTGGTAATCAGATATTGGTTATCGTAGTGATTTTAAGTCTTATTCACAAACTTTCATAAGCTTAAGCTTGCAGTATTACCCTTTGTAAAAATTCATATGTGTGAATTCATATTTCTAACATACAGTTAGAAACACTAGTTTAAATGAAAAAGGAATAATTTACCGAACAGTTCTCCAACTCTCCACCCATTCTTCCTGCTTCCCCACTCCACTCTTCAAAACCAAGTCTGCAAGTGCAACCTGAGCACCCTGGGCTCCGGGCAGCACCACCACCAGGGCAAACCAGCTCTGCCCAAGAACCACATGCCCACAGAAGGTCTGACAGCAGGTGATATCATAATGACTGGTTGACACACACCTTGCACAGTCTCAAAAATAACTTGAGGAGTGCTGGAGGACAGCAGCTGTGCAAATGGAGTCTATAAGCCTTTGCAGCAGAGATTTAATACCCTAGATACACCTAGGGTAGTAAGGGGATATCTAAACCACATACAAAGTGGAAATAATATCACCTGACCTGCTATGTCTCCATATTGCTTTCAAGATTTAAAGATAAAATGCAGACAAAGGCACTCAAAAAATATAACAGACAATATAAGTACAAGGTCATGTTATAACCAACTTCCAAATTTAAAAAAAATTACTTGTTAACAAAGTAACTTACCAACATATTTTAAATAATTACTTGCTGACAAAGGTCCATCTAGTCAAAGCTATGGTTTTTCCAGTAGTCATGTATGGATATGAGAGTTGGACTATAAAGCAAGCTAAGTGCCAAAGAATTGATGCTTTTGAACTGTGGTGTTGGAGAAGACTCGAGAGTTCCTTGGACTGCAAGGAGATCCAACCAGTCAATCCTAACTAAAATCAGTTCTGAATATTCATTGGAAGGACTGATGCTGAAGCTGAAGCTCCAGTACTTTGGCCACATGATGCGAAGAACTGAATCATTGGAAAAGACCCTGATGCTGGGAAGGATTGAGGGCAGGAGAAGAAGGGGATGACAGAGGATGAGATGGTTGGATGACATCACCGACACAATGGACATGAGTTTGAGCAATCTCGGGAATTGGTGATGAACAGCGAGGCCTGGCATGCTGTGATCCATGGGGTCGCAAAGAGTCAGACATGACTGAGAGACTGAACTGAAATGAACTGAACTTATTGATTGGTTTCAACGTTAACCCTGATTATGAATGTCTAAATTGCCATGCACGGTAGGGAAGGTGCTCCTAAAAATATACAACTTATATGGAGACCCTGAACTAAAGCATGCATTCTTACTTTTTATATCCAGACACTGAATTTCATTTTATTTATTTATGTTTGACCCTGTCCTCAGCTATTAGAAATTCGTCTGAGCAGAAATATTTCCCTATACAGCCCTTACATCACACAGAAGTCTCAGGCTCCACATCACCCTACATGTCCATCTCTTTCTTCCCTATCAACATGCTATCCTTCCTCCCCTCTTTTCAGATGGCAAAATGACCCTTCCTCATATTCTTTTACTGTGATATCTAACTTCAATACTTGTTTGAACTGTGTCAAAGGGCTTCATCAGCAAAAGCAGATTGTATGATAAAATATAGCTGAGAAAAGTAAGCATGAGGGAGAGAAACAGCATCGGGAAACATCATCTTAAAATACAGTAGGAAGAGGAGAGGTAAGAAGACATATTTTAATCTCAGTAGTGTTAATATATGTTTTGAAAACTGTGACAGTAAATGAATATGAGAGTTTTCATTTACTTATGACTAAAACTCTGATGATGATAAAGGTAGAAAATAATGCCTATTACTTATAAATCACCTGATACTAAATAAGAGGAAATCCAGTCACAGCACTAACATGAGTTCCACATAATGTTAATTTCAAAGCAAACCATAAATTTCTTTTTATTCATTCAACTGTTAAAAACATAAAATTCTCATAAAAGTTAAGCACTTTCTCAGTCCTCATTCCAAATCCTCTACCCTGCCTAACTACACTCCTTTAAGTCATCTGAAGTTTTGACCTGCAACAGGAAGCCTATTAACTAAATCAGCATGGGAGGTGGGCATTGTTAGAAAGCAGCAGCTCACACCAGTGGTCTAAAATGCAGAAAATCTTTCATAAAATGAAAGAGAGCATGGATATCTGTAAAAGGCATGAGTGCTTTGAAATATGCCTTAGGAATCTTAGCCCTTCACAATACCTACACATAGTTACCTCTTGGCAAGAAAAGAGTAATTCTCCAAGATCTTAAAACATTCTTGCATAATACTGGCTAAGGTCATTTTGATCCACTGACTCTGCCAGCTGTCACATTATAGTGTCTATATTAGAATGATGATTCTCACCTCTAGGATATTAGTCAAACAGGATTCTGAATACTAACTCAAATAAAAATAGAGGGAGAGAGTATCAAGTATCCATAAAAAAATTGTTTATAGCAACTGTAGTTATACTAGTTATTTCTAGAGAAAACCTATTCCCTAAGCCAATTTTTTTTGGCATTTTTTATTACTACATAGCTCAAAAGTGCCTTTCATGCTCAGCAGGCACATAATAGGCAAAGAACTGATAAACTGAGAAGCTATCATAAGAATATAAATCAAAAATTCTATAAAAATTGGCTTATGTGTCCTAGCAAGTCAAAAACATGATATACTATGTCAGTTATTCACCACAAATAAAAAGGAAAGTTGGAAGCATTATATTTTAATCCTGGTTTTTACCCATATAGAGCCCCCATATCTATCTTAAATGGTACTTGTGTGCAATATTTTCCCAAATATACATTTTATTAGTAGCTTTCCCTTAAACATGAAACAAAATCATAGCAGTTTCTCTTTGCCTCTGAAAAACTTGTTCAGTAAAAATACAACCAATGAAAAGTTTCTTCTCTAAAAATAAATCTAATTCTTAACCATAGGCTAATGGCACTTAAAGGAATTGTTTTGCAAGTTGACCACCAGATAGGACATGTCTCCTAGACTGCAACACAAGGAGAAAAAAATCTAAAAGACTGTTTGTTAGAAGAGGAAGTATAAGGGACACCACAGGAAGGAGCCATTCATAATCATTTTCTCCTTCGAGTAATTTAAAGCTGTGGACGGCAGCCAGATGATGACAGGGGATATACTCCCCACTAAATAAGAATTAAGATAACCAACTCTAATATAAGCAACACAGAAGTAATTGTTCTCATAAATCCATTCACTGTGTTAATACAAAATAGCAACGCTACGGTGCTGACAGCAGCAGGCATGAAAATGGTAAAAAACTTAGACCCAGCGCTTACACAGACAGTCAGGTGAACATATCACACTGTTATCTATTTTGGAATAAAGCAAACAGAACTAGACAGAGCCATGCTGGAACAATTCTGGGAATCTGAGCAGCAGAAAATATTTTCAGATTACAACATAGATTCTAAATGATAAAATTACATTAGCAATAATAGCTAAGATTTTTTAACATTTACATTAAATCCATTATCCAACTTAATTCCCCAACATCTATACGTACCATATTATTTCTCTAGTTTACAAACAAGAAAACACAGGTTTTCAGGCTACGCCTATGGCAGCACCACCCATCTTAGTTTTCATTTCAGAGACCTTTCCATGATCTCAAACTTCATATGTATATATCATGTATAAGTATTCACTTACTTATCTCCCTTTCTCTCTCTGTATGCATATATATATATATGAAAGGGAGATAAGTAAGTGAATTTTTAAGACTATTACTATGATAAAAAAAATCAGAAAGTTATCTAAAGGTAAATACCAACATTAACTTGTAAACATCAGTTATTCAGAAAGGAAATAAAATATGTGTCTAAGAAGACACAAAGTTCAAACTCAGTTTGAACCTAGAGAAATAGAGTTACATGTTTAAATATGTAATTTATTTGATATGAGACTATTCAAGAGAATACCAAAAATAAAATACTAAATATTTCCAGCATTTTACTTAAAATTTTATAGATACTATCATTAGTATAGTATTATAATCACCATCATCTTAGTAAAATTATCCTCCCAGCTATATAATTTTATTGTGTTTTATTACAAGTATGAGAAGTTAATGTTTCTGAATTATTAAAGAGTAAAAAATGTCACTTATGGTCAAATTTTAAAACATCATTATTCCTTTCATGGAATCTTATCAGTATTTTTCATTAAACATATCAACACACAATTGTTACACTCAACTGCCTAGACTCTGATTAAAATCTTAAATCATTTTATTGATAATTAAATAAAATTGCAGTTCTTGGCTAAGGCATTGAAGATCCTCCATTCTCTGACTCTTCCTAACTTTTTCAACACCATTTCCTAACCTGTGATCCAAATATGCTTAATACTTTATCTTTTTATACATTCATCGATTCTTCCCTAAGTCTTTGTCCAACTGGAACACCTTCTATCATTTCTTGTTAAAATTGTATGTGATCTTCAAGGCCAGCTAACATATTATTTCCTTTCTGGTGGCTTCCCTGATCCTGTCAACTATAGAGGATCTCTTCCTCCATTAGAGCACCTACCAAAGTTTGTCTTATGTTTCTGAAAACTGTCATACCTCCTAAATAACTATAAGCATTGTGACAACAGAGATTGTTTCAGATGTATCTCACATAACATTTATTATAGTGCCTGTGATCAAATGTACATTCAAGTGGTCTGCATTTACTACAAAGCCAAAAAAGTAGAGCTTACATCCTGACTAAAATCCTCTATGTCAAATAAACTCTGAATACATACACCAAAAATTTCAAGACATCAATAGGAATTTTAACTCTGTTATGAGTACTCATCATTTATAACTAATTTGGTCCCATATCTAAAAATCTATTTCATCACCCACAAATGTTCTGTACCATGACAAGGTATGAAAAATAATTCTCTCATATTTTGAACAGGTTTACTTTGAACAAATTTCACAAATAACTAAAAATCAGATACATTTATTGACATCTTGTGTTGATCATGAGAATAATAAAATGAACAATTCACAGGAAAGTGGTCCCAGATATCAAATCCTGTCCCCCTATAAAGAGCAAATCCTAACATCAGTGGAATGAACACTTCAGGGAAAAGATGATATTGAGATCATACCATTTTATTTGGCTATCAAACAAAGGATTATTTGCAAGAGACAAAAAGGTTTAAGTCCTAATAAATAATATACCACTCAAATTTTTTAAATAACCCCAAAATTATGCACACATACAAATTAAATTCAGTGTATATGTGCAATTGGTATAAGCATTTATACCACATTATTACTTACCAAAGTGCTGTCAGTAATATGAAATATAATACTCCAAAGGGTATTATTGGGATTTAATCTTATTGGACTTTTCTTTCACACTAAACGACAGAGGCTAAATTTCAACCACTTAGAAAAGAATTTCAGATTTTAAAAACAGACAAATTTACAAATAAATTAAGAAACGGTCATTTAACTCTTTATTAACATCTTAAACTGTGAGAGTTTAGCTAATAATATGGCTCTGGACTACTAAGTGTCATGTTTGTTTCCGATATAAAATTTTCACATAAATCATTCCTAGGCCAAAACAAAAATTGAAAATATAAAAAAAAATACGAATTACTAGTGGTCATCACATGGTAAAAACAGTGACATCATAAATATGCCACGTATAGTACAAAGCCAGGAATTATCAATACTAAAATGTACGAGAGTTCCAGAAAAACATCTACTTCAGCTTTATTGAATACACCAAAGCCTTTGACTGTGTGGATCACAACAAACTGTGGAAAATTTTTACAGAGATGGACTACCAGACCATATTACCTGCCTCCTGAGAAATGTGTATCCAGGTCAAGAAGCAATAGTTAGAAGTGGACATGGAACAACAGACTGGTTCCAAATCGGGAAAGAAGTATGTCAAGGCTGTATACTGTCACCCTGCTTATTTAACTTATATGCAGAGTATATCATTGGAAATTCCAGGCTGAATGAAGCACAAGCTGGAATCAAGATTGCCGGGAGAAATATCAGTAACCTTAGATACAAAGATGACACCACCTTTATGGCAGAAAGTGAAGAAGAACTAAACAGCCTCTTGATGAAAGTGAAAGAGAAGAGTAAAAAAGTTCACTTAAAGTTCAACATTCAGAAAACTAAGATCATGACATCTCTCCCATCACTTCATGGCAAACAGATGGGGAAACAATGGAAACAGTGACACACTTTATTTTGGGGGCTCCAAAATCACTGCGGATGGTGATTGTAGCCATGAAATTAAAAGACCTTGCTTCTTGGAAGAAAAGCTCTGACCAACCTAGACAGCATATTATAAAGCAGAGACATCAGTTTGCCAACAAAGGTCCATCTAATCAAAGCTATGGTTCTTCCAATAGTCATGTATGGATGGAGAAGGCAATGGCACCCCACTCCAGTACTCTTGCCTGGAAAAGCCCATGGACGGAGGAGCCTGGTAGGCTGCATTCCATGGGGTCGCTGAGTCGGACACGACTGAGCGACTTCACTTTCACTTTTCACTTTCATGTATTGGAGAAGGAAATGGCAACCTACTCCAGTGTTCTTAAAAGGGGAGGACAGAGGATGAGATGGTGAGTGATGCTATCCAACCACCTCATCCTCTGTTGTCCCCTTCTCTTCTTGCCTTCAGTCTTTCCCAGCATCAGGGCCTTTTCCAATGAGTCAGTGCTTCACATCAGGTTGCCAAAATATTGAAGCTTCAGCTTCAGCATCAGTCCTTCCAATGAATATTCAGGGTTGATTTTCTTTATGACTGACTGGTTTGATCTCCTGGCAGTCCAAGGAACTCTCAAGAGTCTTCTCCAACACCACAGTTCAAAAGCATCAATTCCTCGGCGCTCAGCCTTCTTTATGGTCCAACTCTCACATCCATACATGACTACTGGAAAAATCATCAGTTCAGTTCAGTTCAGTTCAGTATAAGGACCTTTGTTGGCAAAGTGATGTCACTGCTTTTTAATACACTGTCCAGGTTTTCACAGCTATTCTTCCAAGGAGTAAGTGTCTTTTAATTTCATGGCTTCAGTCACCATCTGCAGTGATTTTGGAGCCCAGGAAAATGAAATCTGACACTATTTCCACTTTTTCCCCATTTATTTGCCATGAAGTAATAGGACTGGATGCCATAATCTTCTTTTTTTGAATGTTGAGTTTTAAGTCAGTGTTTTCACTCTCCTCCTTCACCTTCATCAATAGGCTTTTTAGTTCCTCTTCACTTTCTGCCATTAAAGTGGTATTATCTGCATATCTGAAGTAGCTGATAGTTCTCCTGACAATCTTAAAGTGAGTCATCCAGTCCAGCATTTCACACGATGTACTCTGCATATAAGTTAAATAAGCACAGTGACAATATGCAGCCGTGATGTACTCCTTTCCCGATTTGGAACCAGTCTGTTGTTCCATGTCCATTTCTAACTATTGCTTCTTGACCCACATACACATTTCTCAGGACGTAAGTAATGTAGTCTGGTAGTCCCATCTTTTTAAGAATATTCCCCAGTTTGCTGTGCTCCACATAGTCAAAGGCTGTAGCATAGTCAATGAAGCAGAAGCAAAAATTTTTTTTAATTTCCTTGCTTTTTCTGTGATCCAGCAGATGTTGGCAATTTCATCTCTGGTTCCTCTGCCTTTTCTAAATCCAGCTTGTACATCTCGAAGTTCTCAGTTCATATACTGCTGAAGTCTAGCTTGAAGGATTTTGAGAATAATCTTGATAGCATGTGAAATGAGTGCAATTGTGTAGTAATTGGAACTTTCTTTGGCATTACCTTTCATTGGGATTGGAATGAAAACTGACCTTTTCCAGTCCTGTGGCCACTGCGAAATTTTCCAAATTTGCTGGCATACTGAGTGCCGCACTTTCACAGCATCATCTTTTAAAATTTGTTATAGCTCCACTGAAATTCCACCTCCACTAGCTTTATTCGTAGCAATGCTTTCTAAGGCCCACTTGACTTCATACTCCAGGATGTCTGGCTCTAGGTAAGTCACCACACATCATGGTTATCTGGGTCATTAAGAGCTTTTTTGTATAGTTCTTCCGTAAATTATTGCCACCTCTTCTTAATCTCTTCTGCTTCTGTTAGGTCTTTACTATTTTTGTCGTTTCTTGTGCCTATTTTTGGATGAAATGTTCTCTTGGCATCTCCAACATCATACTGTAGCTACAGGGAATAACTACAAATGGGCATAGAAGTTCTTTTTAGGGGTGATGAAAATGTTCTGCAAATTGGATTGTAGTAAACGATGATGTCGTTCAAGTGCTGCACTCAATATGTCAGCAAATTTGGAAAACTCAGCAGTAGCCACAGCACTGAAAGAGGTCAATTTTCAATCCAACTCCATAGAAAATCAATGCTAAATAATATTCAAATTGCTGTAAAATTGTGCTCATGTCACATGCTAAAGATGTTATGCTCAAAATCCTTCAAGCTAGGCTTTAGTAGCATGTGAACTGAGAACTTCCAAATGTACAAGGTGGATTTAGAACAGGCAGAGGAATTAGGGATCAACATCTGTTGGATCACAGAAAAAGCAAGGGAATTCCAGAAAATTTTTTTGCTTCATTGGCTACTAAAGCCTTTGACTGTGTGGATCACAACAAACTGGAAAATTCTTACAAAGATGGGAATACCAGATCACCTTAACTGTCTCCTGAGAAACCCATATGCAGATCAAGAAGCAACAGTTAGAACCGGACATGGAAAACAGACTGATTCAAAATTAGGAAAGGAGTATGTCAAGACTGTATATTGTCACCCTGCTACCCCTGTTTATTGAAGAATCAGCTGTCATGTGTAATAAAGCTAAACTAAATTTTATGGCTTTCTGCCTTCATTAGTGAAGACAATGATTGTACATTTAACAAGTCAGAAAATGCTTAAAAATAATTTTGTGTACAATGTTTCAGTCAGTCCCCACAACTAGATAAGGTAGGAGGAGGGCATTATTAGCCCTGTTTTACAAATGAGGAAACTGAGACTCAGATGTTAAATGACTTTATTTAAAATTCTTGTCTAATGGTTGGGAACTTGGACTAATCTAATACTTGTTCCACTGCACTACACTGTATCTCCATTCACATAAAATGGAACTATGAAGACATTTAACAGCATAAATCTTAAATGAGTTATCTAACTAGATAGGATAGTGCTGAAATATGCATCACCCTTGCCTTCAAACCAAAAGAAGACACCTTTTCATTCTTCTATACAAGCCTCTAGAGTAATTTTGTCATAAATTACAAATAAATTAAAGTACTTTTTCATACTCGGGGAAGAATGTAAATGAATATCAGCAAAATAATTGGTCTTCAGCAATTTAGAAACCAATGTAAGTTTAATCTTTCCTTTGCCAGGGAACATATGTGCCAACTGAGACACTCCAGAGTTATGATTCAAATTTCATTATTTTATAAAAATAACAGTACAGTAGCTATATTCATAAAATTATCTTCCTTTAATTAGGCACAAATCTAATGTACTAGTGTTCCTTCAGGGTTAAACAAGATACATTAAAAGCCAATATCAACTAACAAACTACCATTTTATTCTTAATAGTGAAAAGGCATTTAAATCTATTTGTGTAGTTTGTACTTTCAAACCCCTAAAACAAATTTAAGAAAAATTAACAAATTGTTGTTGTAAAGATTATGCATGATGGTATAAATTTTCAAATTATTATTATTAAAATAGTATCTGAAAACATCTAAATTATACATTATTTAAATTATAGTACAAAATCTTTGCAGGAATAAATTCATCTAATTGGTAACTGAAGAGGTAATTTGTTATGCCAAGTGACCCACAAGGCAGAATCCCTGCATTCAAGTCTCAGCTCTGACTTTTCTAGCTGTGTGACTTTGTAAAGCAGTTAAACATCTCTGTTTTACATCTGAAACTTATAATATTAGTATCTACCTCACACAGGTGTTTCAGGAGGATTAAATGAGCTAATCTGCATAAAACTAAGAAATTTTTTTCTGGTACACAATAGGTACATATTATCTTTATTTTCTCAGAGCACAGAGTGTTGTTATAAGACATTAAACAAGTTAGTAAAATAGTTGACTCTCCCCTTCTTATCATTAATAGGATATAATGTTTATTGTTCAGGGGCTAATAAGTCTAAGTTGAAATAAAGACTGCCTTTTACCAATAGTTAAAAGTTTAGCTTTTGTTGTTTTTAAGAAAAGTAATTCTCACTTACAATAAAATAATGAAGTATGCCACAGATACAGTGTACATGTGAATATCTCTGCTTCATAATGAAATAATATCACCTTTATCTTATAATTTTAGAACACTGCCTGACAGCTTCTCTTCACTAAAGATAGTCTAGGGAGTAGAAAAGGAAGAAGCTGAATTACTCTTAACCATCTGAATCAAAAGTCATCTATAAAATCTATGGAACATGCTATGTGGATTGACACAAAAGACAAGGTTTTTGATTAATATTAAAGTAAAAGAACTAAAAACTTTGAATACCACTGATACTTTACAGGTTGAAGAAAGTTACAGTTAATAGTGAGGAACATCAATATAACATGGAAAACATTCTATCATACATTCGGTCTTAGAAACTTTTCCCTATAATTAAAATTTCATGGCTATCTCATGAAGTTAATGTCTTCTACAATCTAGTATTTGTATTTTTTTTAACAGACCAACCTCATCTGTTCTAACATCTTCATAGATCACGTTTGAAGAGTAAACATGCTGCTGCTGCTGCTAAGTCGCTTCAGTCGCTTCAGTCGTGTCTGACTCTGTGCGACCCCATAGACGGCAGCCCACCAGGCTCCCCCATCCCTGGGATTCTCCAGGCAAGAACACTGGAGTGGGTTGCCATTTCCTTCTTCAATGCATGAAAGTGAAAACATGCCTCTAGTATAACAATATTATCAGCTTCAGAAGCCTAACCACAAGCGCACCTTTCCCATAATCACATGAGGATTAAGAAAACTCATCTACACCCCAGGAGTTTTGTTTTTTTAGGAACATTAAGCATTCAGTTTACACAACAAGCCTTCTCTGGGTTTCTTTAATAAACTGAATGTTGATTTTTCATAAATCATATTTTTCATCACCGAATGAAAGAAGTTGATCGGATTAGTAAGACTTTCCTGATACAGATATTTCCTCCTAGTCTTCCTAAATTCTCCAGCGTGACAATAAGGTATTCTGCATGTCATATAAACCCAAAAGAAAAAAAAAAACAGGAAAGGTGTATGCTGAGCAAATGAAAGTATTGGTATTGGTAACAGAATCAACTCAGATTTTTTAATGTAAATAGATAAACATAGATGCAGGTATATGTGTATTTGTGCAATATCGTTAATACTGGGACAAAACAACATCATGAACATTCTGAGAAGGAGAGAATATCACTTTTGTGCTATTCCTGCCAAAAATGTATAGCTTAAATCTAACTAATCATGAAAACATGAGCCAAACCCGAAATGAAGAATATTCTTTCAAACAACTAGCTTACACTTTTAAAAAAATAACAAGGTCAATAAAAACAAAGTTTGAGAGATTCTTCTAGATTAAAGGAGACAAACAAGAAAACAGTGTATTGCATGTGTCTGCATTGGTCCTGAACTGTGAGAAATAGTCACAATTTGGGGACAATTGACAAAAGTTGAATATGTATGAACTCTAAATTAGGTAATAGTATTTTATCAGTGGTAAGGTTCCTGAGTTTTGATGCCTATGTTGAGATTATGTGGGACAATGCCCTTGTTCACAGAAAATAATGAAGTTTTTAAGGGTGAAGTATCATAGTGTCTCCAATTGACTCTCCAAAAGTTCAGAAAAAGGAAGAAAGAGGGAGAATAATAAAGTAAATGATACACAATGTAAACAATTAATGAATCAGGGTAAAATGTACATAGGTAATAGTATAAGAGTTCCTTGTACTACTCTTAAAAACATTTTTATAATTTTGAAATTATATCAAAATTTAAAATTACTCAAAAATGCATCTATCAAAGATAAGAAGAGTATCTTTCTAAAATGCATAGTCATCCAACAAAGAAGAAAAGGTATTTGATCTTTTGAATAGAGATGATTTCTAATATACCTTAGAATTTCCTGACTTTATACTCTTTGGCCAAATTTATTCTGCAAGGTGACATAACATTCTAGATCACTTCTAATAGATTTAGAAGGTTTATTTTTTAAAAAGTCACAAAACAGTTAAGTTTTATATATATTTGTGGTAGACATCTATTATTTTTGTCTGCCAGCATCTTTTAGTCCTTCTTTTGAAATAGCATCTTTTTTTTCCACTATCACACTGATCTTTCCTCACTTCATATGATTCTATAAAAGCTGTTAATATTTTCAGTTTATCTTTCTCTTCCCAGAGGTAGGCACAGGATCTGGGTTGACCTATCAGAACCCATTGGTCCAGGGTTTTACATGGCCCAGGCAGAGTCCATCAGCGTGTTTTGGGGAATTGATATGGGGAAAAAGGGTAATCATCAGCTGAAAAACACAAACAAACCATGAACGAAGTAAGCCTGGAGTTGCTGAGAGGTCTCTTTGCTACATTATGGAGAAAGTCATTCTAAGAACAGAGCTAACCCAGAAGAAAGCAAAAGCTAGTCTGGGTTGTATTCCCAAGATAGAGATTTATCTAATTCAGAAATAATATATATTAAAAGCTTTTTTAGTCTTAAACCAAATCCAGAATAAGAACCTAAATATCCATTTTACTGTCTTATTGCAAACTTCTCCCGAACCGAAGCACACGAAGAAAAGAGCCAGCCAATGTCAGGACATCGGATGTGATGATTAATGGCAGTGTGTATTATTTTCTCAGATTCATAGAACAGATATGTACATACAATGCCAAGAACAGAACTTGGCACATAATGGGCGATCATTCAATGTTTGCTGAATGAATGAAGGTTGGTGACAGTCATCTCATACAAACTACGATTGTAATAAAAAATGGAAGCAACCAAAAATGCTAACTAATGTAGAATACACGTATCAACTCCCCATCAAAATATTTTCTAAATTTCAGACATAGATCTTCTTGGGTCTTTTTATTAAGAGAGCATAAATGCTGATTCAGTTAGGAAAATTAGTAAGTACTCAAAAAATTATCAAGTCTATGAAATTTAAGTCAAATGGCTATTAATATAATTGGCCCTAATGAGTATTCCGTTAATTTCACCCATTTTCTCTTGAGTGTGACTGATGAGAACGTTTACGTGAATAAACAAATGGATACCTACTTCTAGACACTCTGCATTAATGTTAACACATCAACAAGAATTCAGTCCCAATTTTTTCAACAGATTTTAAAACATAATAAAATTATTTTACAGGGTTTCAGTTCAATATTCTTGTCATTACAAGAAAACAACATTAAAAATGAAATGAAAGTCAGACATGACAGGGGAACTGCTGATTTGCTAGGAATGTACAGCTATTCTCTTCTTGATGTTGATAAAAATATGAGTTCCCACATACATTCATATGATTTTCTGCTTCTCCTACAAATATCATGAATAAAAATTTCAATAGGAAGTAAGTTAACCCATTCCCATTATTAAAGTTATACCATAAAAGTATTTCATTTATTAATATCTTTAAAGATAACCAAAAGATTCTGATCATACAGCATTTGCTAAGATTTCAAAGTACCTGGAATAAATTTCCAAATGCTTCTCTTTATATTATGAGACAACCAATTTCTAAATATGCTATTTCCAAAGTTGAAAAATATAATTATTATATTTGACAATTTTCTTCATAGCACTTGAAAAAACTCTTTAAATGATTGTTTCTGTATTTATTTAATTGCTCTCACACACTAAATTGTAATTTGTAATTTCCATGAACAGAGAATGTGTTTGATAGTGTCTTCTTTGTTACCCAACTACCAAACCTGGCCCATAGTTGGTACTCAACAAATGTTTGTTAAATAGGTAAATGGGATTGCCAACTTGCCCTGTCCTTGAGAAAATATTCAAGAAATATTTCATTCAACTCAAATGTATTTAGTCACTACTACTACTTTTAAAAAATATGTTTTAGAAATGCTTCCAGAATTAATTGGGGACTTAAATATCTGTATGTCTCTTAAAACACTTACCATAGTACCATCTAAGGCATTCAATCAGTATAAAATTGAAATAAATTACATAAAGTGAAAATTTCTTTGCTTTACCTGTCAAATGCAATAGGGAAACTTTAACAACACAGCAGAATTCAAGGATAGAGTAACTTATTTCTTTTTTCATTTTAGCCATACCCTTCATTCACTTAATATTTATTACTTACTTACTATAAAAAAAAAAAGAAAGAAAGAAAGAAACACCTCATATGGACTTCCCTGGTGGTTCAGATGGTAAAGAATCTGCCTCCAATGAGGGAGACCCAGTTTTGATCCCTGGGTTGGGAAGATCCCCTGGAGAAGGAAATGGCAACCCACCCAGTATTCTTGCTAGAGAATTCCATGGACAGAGGAGCCTGGTGGGCTACAGTCCATGGGGTCGCAAAGAGTCGGACATAACTGAGTGACTAACACACTCCCTAACACTTACTATAGGCCAAGCACCATACTAGATACCAAAGATACCAAGGCAGATAAAACACAGGTTAGTGTGGGAGATACATGAACAAGTAATAATGGCATACCCAATATGAAACCTCTGAAAAAGAATTATACACAAGAGAGATTCCAGAGCATAGTTTAGTAGAGAGGTGTTTTCCCTGAGGATGGGATCAGGAGGGAGAATCAGGAAACTTCAAAGGGGATGAGTGATCAGGCAGAAAACAGGGACTTATTAATTCTATACAAAGGGAATAGATAGAATGTATGCTTGGTTCTGCAAAACTGAATTTCTTCTTCTCTTTGACCGATGTTGTTCTGTGACTCTTTTGATAAGAAGAAAACTGCAGAGTAGTGTCTAGCTACTAAAGACTTAGACTTCCTTAACTCCCTATCAAATATGGCAGGAAGCACTATCCAGATATTAATCTGCTTCACCTCTGCCCTCCATCCAAAGATGGATTCTTAAGTGCCCAAGTAGTGCAAAGGCCTGGAACTGGTTTCATTCACTCTGTAATGAGCAGAGAGGTCATCTGCTACCCACAGCTGGGCCACTGAGACCATGAGTCACCATTCTGGGATGAAGAGGGACAGACAGAGGTGCTATGACTATTTTTATTGCTTTCATCAGAGTAAAAATTATCAGCCCAAGGGCTTTCCAATTATAACTCCCTTATCTCATATTCTGTTCTGAGGCAAAAATTGTTACCTATTCATTTATACAAAGCACAGATGACATGATTTTTAAATCAAAATACTTTATTCAGGAGATTTGTACACACTGTATACTATCCCACTCTGTTTCCAGAAAGGCCTGGAGGAACAGAGACCTTGGTTTATTTGAGACATAGGTGATACAGGGTCACCCTGTGTTAACCACAAGGCATTATGGGAGTGTTGCAGGCCCTAAGGAAAAGAGTTTACTGGAAGGTCATACAGCAGGAAACAAACTCATGAATGTTTCAGGGCATGGTGTATTCAGAGACCAGCAAGAAGTGCTGAGACATGGAAGTGCATGGAACATGTGGCCAGAACATGGGCGAATTGAGTAGAAGTATAAAATGAATCATGTTGGAACATTAGGACTAACGTGAAGAAATTTACATTCTATGATAATAAGATTATTATGATTTTATCCTGCTAGCAATGGAAACCAGAAACACTTTCAAAACAGAGAAATGGAGCAATATATTTGACTGATAACCACGTGGCAACATGAAAAATGAACAGAAAATGAGAAAACCATGGGAGCAAGGGAGTCAATTTAATTAGAGAAGCTTATTCAACCTAAAAGAGTAAGTTAACATGATAGACTCAACTGTGGGATTTCTCTGCTTAAAAAACAGAATGTTCTAGCTTGGCTTGGTCTAGACAAGTTTGTAAAAACATAATATAATAGAACTAAAATTTCTTGGATCTATCTACTCATTGATTAGCATTATCAGTTTTCTTCTATTTATTAATGTTTAAGTACCACATGTATGTTTCATAAAAATCATTTTCTTACTTCATAAGTTGAAAAAAACATATGAGTAATATGCTGACTAAGTACATAAATAAAAAAAATCACTGTGTGTAGGTTTGGCCATTAAAACAAGCAAGAAAAGGAAAATTACTGTTGGTCTAGAGAGAAGAGTTATCAGATATTGTTTTAAAGAAGTACCAAGGAATTTTTAACCAGTCCATGAACAGCTGCCAAAGATAACATGATGGGAATTTAATTTAATGTGTTCTAACCATGGAATATATTGGTTACATTATTTTCTAATAGCAGCTAAAGTTTGTCAAACCTCTAGTATTTCATTGAGCTGTCAAGGCCAAAGAGAAAACCACTCAGAAGCTTCTGCTCTAACAACAGCCACTTGCAGCAACTCTAAGTTATCTGAAATACTTTTTTCTTACCTCACTAAGAATGTGTCAAGAAATTGATAACTTAGAAGATGGTTGAAACTATTTGGAAATTTATTTAAGTACTTTTTGTTCCCTTAAATTATGTGTTGTCTAAAACTTGTTTTTTCTTAAGAGTAGGTGTGGAAATCTCTGAAGGAAAAAAAAAAAACATAGTGGGAATTTAGATTATTATGGGTAATAAGATCCTGTATATTGAAACTGTTTGAAATGCAAACAACAGTAGGTAATACTTCAATTCATTTAAGAGAGCACTAAATAGCTAGTCTTGGGGGGAGGGAGACTAAAAGAAGAGAGCAAGTCTACTATAGCAATTCATCTGACTTACCTCTGGGAATTTAAGGAAGTGAGGAATCTTTTTCAAAGAAGATAACTTTAAAAAAAGAAAGGTAGATTTTAGGAATTAGAAAGAATCGTACTTTGGACTATAATGATAAATTCCTTTGAAACCTAAGGGATTCATAAGGAAATGGCCACTTTGGAGGTAATGAATAGGAAAAAGCAATGCCCAAGTTATAAAACAAAAACTCTGTTATTTATGATTTGGTAATTAAAGATTCAAGAGTGTGTGGACTGCTGTCATTTTGCCATAAAAGAAAAAATACTTTCACCAAATTACTTTCTTTATCATCTTTTCTCCTTCCCTGATTTCCTTCCACCTGAATGCCTGAAACAGTGTTCCATTTCTCCAAACAAAATATCTTTGTTGTTCTTATTCTAATGGTTATTGACATTTTCTCCAGGTTTTGTTTTGGTTTTTTTTTTTCAGGATCAAAAGACACCAGTGTGGTATAATCAGTTAAAAGCAACTGTGGCCAGAATCAAAATTTCTTACTGAGGAGGAAAACGATGCTCAGAGTAAAATATGAATTACTTCTGGGGAAAAAAGGTCACTGTAATTATCTGGCACATCATAATGCTTTCTCTTATTTTATTTTCTTTTCTCATTGCAAGATTCCCAACCTAATGCAAAATTCTGTATTTTATCATTCTAAACCCCCTCAATACTGGTTATCAAGCCCCAAATAAGTTTTATGTTCCAGAATATTCTTAGAGGTAACACTATACCAGAGGCAGGAAGTACTAAAAAAAAGGCAAAATTGTAATTAAATATAACATATAGTTTGATATCATAGGATAGCATCCTTGCCTTCTTTTTAAAAATTCATGAAATTTTGACCCCTTTGCTTTGTAAGAATTCAAAAAGCTCTTATTACTGCTAAGAAATCCTATTGCTTTCTCAAGAGAGCCCTTTTCCCTCAACTTTTACAGTGGTCATAGATATTTTTTTCATACGTACATTGTTTTTATACAAAATAAAATAAGTAGAACTCAAAATAACTCAACCTTGTCAGGTGTAGTGTCCCTTTGTGTCTAAATTAATAAAAGGAACAGAGCAAAATTTGTCAGTGAGCTGGGAGGTGGGGTCTGAGGGATTCAAATCCATCCATTGCTGGCTTCAGTTTGGTGTCACCTGTTAACACTGTTCTTTCCAGGTTTTGATCTAGATGAGGATGATTCTGAGTCCTGGGGCTGGTTAGACTTGCAGAAAAGTAGTGATAATTACAGAAAATCTCCACTAGTTCTCTAGTTCTGTTCCAAGGAGACAGGACTCAGGGTCTACCTTTCGTCTCTCTGTACCTACAGAAAGAATCCTCCCACTAAGCCTTCCCCTTCTTTCATGTTTCCCCCAGACACTTAATCTACCGTTTTGAGAACAAGGGCCACTAGGAAAATTGAGCCAATCACTAACACTATTATATCTAAGTAAGAATCTGAAATCAATTAGCATAAACATTTACAAACAATAATTATATGTATAAAGATATCAAATATCACTTGACTCCAGAACACATTGGAGAAGGAAATGGCAACCCACTCCAGTACCCTTGTTTGGAAAATCCCATGGGAAGAGCCTGGTAGGCTACAGTCCATGGGCTCGCAAAGAGTCGGACATGACTGAGCAACTTTACTCCCAGAACACATAAATGTAATAGTTCAGAAATTAACAACTGGCACCCCAGGTTATTCTGGTAAATTAATGTTCTTACCTAATTCCATAAATTTGGCTTTATAATTTTGGGGTACTTTTACAATGTAAAATATTTTTCTATTAAATGATAAATAATAAAAGAGAAATCATTTATATAACATTAATGAGTTGAAAATACACACATGAACAAATCATTTTTAATGAGCCCTTGGAAACAGAATTATAGACATGCAAATTAATTAAGAACATATTTTAATAGGATTTCCCAGAGCACAACTATAGTAACTGCAGTTGTAAAGAGAAATATTAACACTGTACTATAGCACAATAAATGGGCAAGTATCTGGGGAAATGGATTAATTACCAAAGTAATTTCAGTAAAAACAGAATAATTGGCAATGCTTTCTTCACTTCTGCAAATCTCGAATAACATAGTCCTTCCAGAACTTGATTATGATATCTGTTCTTATCCTTATTGGATTTGGTCATCACACATTAACTCTATAAAGTGGAATTTTCTTTGTATTTTTCAAATATTTATTAGCTTAATAATTAAAAATTCATCCCCTCCTTACAGATAAAATCCCTCAAAGTGTAAAAATAGGCCCTAAACTTCTCCCATTAACTTTCACTAAAATAGATTAGGAATAAAATGATCTGGTTTTTATGCATCTTTCTTCCATATTTTGATATATATTAAAATGTTTTTTATAAAGGTAAAATAGCTTCAATTGGAATAACTAATGTTACAGAAAACATCTATTTTTGCTTTATTGACTATGCCAAAGTCTTTGACTGTGCGGATCACAATAAAATGTGGGAAAATTCTGAAAGAGATGGGAATGCCAGACCACCTGACCTGCCTCTTGGGAAACCTGTATGCAGGTCAGGAAGCAACAGTTAGAACTGGACATGGAACAACAGACTGGTTCCAAATAGGAAAAGGAGTACGTCAAGGCTGCATATTGTCACCCTGCTTATTTAACTTATATGCAGAGTACATCATGAGAAATAGTGGGCTGGAGGAAGCACAAGCTGGAATCAAGATTGCCATGAGAAATATCAATAACCTCAGATATGTGGATGACACCATCCTTATGGCAGAAAGTGAAGAGGAACTAAAGAGCCTCTTGATGAAAGTGCAAGAGGAGAGTGCAAAAGTTGGCTTAAAGCTCAACATTCAGAAAACTAAGATCATGGCATCCGGCATGCCATTTGATCATGGCATCAAAACTAAGATCATCATCACCACTTCATGGCAAATAGATGGGGAAACAGTGGAAACAGTGGCTGACTTTATTTTTCTGGGCTCCAAAATCACTGCAGATGGTGATTGCAGCCATGAAATTAAAAGACACTTACTCCTTGGAAGGAAAGTTATGACCAACCTAGATAGCATATTGAAAAGCAGAGACACTACTTTGTCAACAAAGGTCTGTCTAGTCAAGGCTGTGGTTTTTCCTTTGGTCATGTATGGACGTGATAGTTGGACTATAAAGAAAGCTGAGCACCAAAGAATTGATGCTTTTGAACTGTGGTGTTGGAGAAGACTCTTGAGAGTCCCTTGGACTGCAAGGAGATCCAACCAGTCCATCCTAAAGGAGATCAGTCCTGGGTGTTCATTGGAGGGACTGATATTGGAGCTGAAACTCCAATACTTTGGTCACCTGATGTGGAGAGCTGACTCACTGGAAAAGACCCTGATGCTGGGAGGGATTGGGGGTAGGAGGAGAAGGGGATGACAGAGGATGAGATGGTTGGATGGCATCACTGACACAATGGACATGGGTTTGGGTGGACTGCGGGAGTTGGTGATGGACAGGGAGGCCTGGCGTGCTGCGGTTCATGGGGTCGCAAAGAGTTGGACATGACTGAGCAACTGAACTGAACTGAAAGTTACAATTTGACTACAATAGTTGTAATACAATGTTACTAACTAATAACTGATATTCCCTGTAAAGACATCTTAATCCACAGAGTTCTATTTTAGTAATAATTTTAAGGAGGAGAACATGAACAGATTAATGATTCCCAATGTAAGAAATAACAAGCATTTATTTGTGTTGTATATTGTTAGCCAAGTAGAACTTATTATTAGCTAGTAGAACTCAACCTTCCAAAATACTCTGATTATTATTTATTTTTATTATTATTATGCCATTCAGACTTAAATTGAAGAAAGTAGGGAAAACCAGTAGACCATTCAGGTATGACCTAAATCAAGTCCCTTACGATTATAAGGTAGAAGTGACTTAAATTGAAGAAAGTAGGGAAAACCAGTAGACCATTCAGGTATGACCTAAATCAAGTCCCTTACGATTATAAGGTGGAAGTGACAAATAGATTCAAGGGATTAGATCTGATAGACAGAATACCTGAAGAACTATGGATGGAGGTCCATGACATTGTACAGGAAGCAGGGACCAAGACCATCCCCAAGAAAAAGAAATGCAAAAAGGCAAAATGGTTGTCTGAGGAGACCTTACCAATAGCTATGAATAGAAGAGAAGCAAAAGGCAAAGGAGAAAACAAAAGATATTCCCATTTGAATGCAGAGTTCCAAAGAATAGCAAGGAGAGATAAGAAAGCCTTCCTCAGCGATCAATGCAAAGAAATAGAGGAAAACAACAGAATGGGAAAGATTAGAGATCTCTCCAAGAAAATTAGAGATACCAAGGGAACATTTCATGCAAAGACGGACACAAAAAAGGACAGAAATGATATGGGCCTAACAAAAGCAGAAAATATTAAGAAGAGGTGGCAAGAATACACAGAAGAACTATGCAAAAAAGATCTTTATGGCCCAGATAACCACGATGATGTGATCACTCACCTAGAGCCAGACATCCTGGAGTACAAAGTCAAGTGGGCCTTAGGAAGAATCACTATAAGCAAAGCTAGTGGAGGTGATGGAATTCCAGCTCAGCTATTTCAAATCCTAAAAGATAATGCTGTGAAAGTGCTGCACTCAATATGCCAGCAAATTTGGAAAACTCAGCTGTGGCCACAGGACTGGAAAAGGTCAGTTTTCATTCCAATACCAAAGAAAGGCAATGCCAAAGAATGCTCAAACTACTGCACAGCTGCACTCTTCTCACACTCTAGTAAAGTAATGCTCAAAATTCTCCAAGCCAGGCTTCAGCCGTACATGAACCGTGAACTTCCAGATGTTCAAGCTGGATTTAGAAAAGGCACAGGAACCCAAGATCAAATTGCCAACATCCACTGGATCATCAAAAAAGCAAGAGAGTTCTAGAAAAGCATCTACTTCTGCTTTATTGACTATGCCAAAGCCTTTGACTGTGTGGATCACAATAAACTGTGGAAAATTCTGAAAGAGATGGGAATACCAGACCACCTGACCTGCCTTTTCAGAAATCTGTATGCAGGTCAGGAAGCAACAGTTAGAACTGGACATGGAACAACAGACTGGTTCCAGATAGGAAAAGGAGTACGTCAAGGCTGTATATTGTCACCCTGCTAATTTAACTTATATGCAGAGTACATCATGAGAAATGGTGGGCTGGATGAAGCACAAGCTGGGATCAAGATTGCAGGGAGAAATACCATTAACCTCAGATATGCAGATGACACCACCCTTATAGCAGAAAGCAAAGAAGAACTAAAAGGCCTCTTGATGAAAGTGCAAGAGAAGAGTGCAAAAGTTGGCTTAAAGCTCAACATTCAGAAAACTAAGATCATGGCATCTGGTCCCATCACTTCATGGCAAATAGATGGGGAAACAGTGGAAAGAGTGATAGACTTTATTTTTTGGTTATCCAAAATCACTGCAGATGGTGATTGCAGCCATGAAATTAAAAGACACTTGCTCCTTGGAAGAAAATTTCTGACCAACCTAGACAGCATACTGAAAAGCAGAGACATTACTTTGCCAACAAAGGTCCATCTAGTCAAAGCTATGGTTTTTCCAGTGGTCATGTATGGATGTGAGAGTTGGACTATAAAGAAAGCTGAGCACAGAAGAATTGATGCTTTTGAACTGTGGTGTTGGAGAAGACTCTTGAGAGTCCCTTGGACTGCAAGGAGATCCAACCAGTCCATCCTAAAGGAGATGAGTCCTGGGTGTTCATTGGAAGGACTGATGCTGAAGCTGAAACTCCAATACTTTGAAATATCAATACTTTGATGTGAAGAGCTGACTCATTTGAAAAGACCCTGATGCTGGGAAAGATTGAAGGCAGGAGTAGAAGGGGATGACAGAGGATTTGATGGTTGGACAGCATCACCGACTCAATGGACATGGGTTTGGGTGGACTCTGGGAGTTGGTGATGAACAAGGAGGCCTGGTGTGCTGCGGTTCATGAGGTCACAAAGAGTCGGACACGACAGAGCAACTAAACTGAACTGACCTGATTCATTTGGTTGTACACCTGAAACTAACAGCATTGTTAATCAACTAT
This sequence comes from Cervus canadensis, assembly GCF_019320065.1. Taxonomy (NCBI): domain Eukaryota; kingdom Metazoa; phylum Chordata; class Mammalia; order Artiodactyla; family Cervidae; genus Cervus; species Cervus canadensis. The sequence continues at coordinate 69,578,303 of NC_057393.1, read as the reverse complement.
ATTTAAATTAAAAAAAAGTTTTTAAGTGCTCTTTAAAATTTTCAGAATCTGACTTCAATGTCTATGTTACTCAGGAACAATCAGTGCATAAACCACTTCTGGTTGTGGTTCTCAAGCCTTCTAAATGCTTTGTGAGCATTTAGAACTTTAGTTCTAGTAACATCAGGAAGGTACCCGTATTATTCTTATTTGACAGATAAACAAACTAAGGTTTCATGACTTGTTTGGCAGAGATGGAATCAACCCAGCCCATCTGGCTTCAGATTCCATGTTTTTAACCACTTATATATGGACACAACTATGCAGCAAGTGGCAGAAGATACAAAATAATGGGCATACTGAGAATTTGAAATCACCCAAAACTGGGACCCTCCTGGCAAATATATATTCCTGCCACATTAAACAACCTTCCATTAAGACTAATAAATCTCTTTTTCAAGAGACACAAGGTTAAGAGTCTTAGTTTGCCTTACAAAAATGATAAGAATAAAATTAAACTAACATGGTTTGAAAAGAAATTCATCAAATAGGAGCCTTGCCAGAGATAGTAATACCATCTCCTATGCAATTTAATTCAATAATCCCAAACTAAGTCTTTTCCCCAAACATGTTCCTCCTCCAGTGTTCCCAGGAAATGGTAAACACTAGCCACTTAATTCTGAGAAGGCAATGGCAACCCACTCCAGTACTCTTGCCTGGAAAATCCCATAGACAGAGGAGCCTGGTGGGCTGCAGTCCATGGGGTCACACAGAGTCAGACACGACAGAAGTGACTTAGCAGCAGCAGCAGCCACGTAATTACAAACCTGGGCACCATCTGGACTCTACCTTCTTCCCCAGCCCATGCATCCAACCTAAATTCCCTTAGGTTCTACTCCTAAAGAGTGCTATAATCCAGCCATTGTTGCAACCCAAGTCACCACGTCTTTCTCCTGCACCAGCACTGTGGGCTTCCTAATTAGTCTCTCAACCTTATCCATCCTGCCTTTCCATCCCTGTTTACTCCACACCAAATTTACTCTCCAAAGCCAGAGATGTTCTGAAAATACAAATCTGAATCATATTACTTTCTTGCTTCAAATTTTATAATGCTTTCTGGTTTCCCTTTTTTTAAAAAGTCTAAAATTCTTAGCATTCCCTGAGGCCCTGATAGCTTGATCTATCTAATTCACCCCTTACGTCTCCATTTCCTCTCCCTCTTTCTCTCCTCTTCTTTCTCTTTCCCTTTCTCTCCCCCTGCCTCAACCCTTTTCCTCACTTGTGAAGGCACTGTGTTTGCTTTTCCCTCTGGGCCTTCAGATAAGCTGATTCTCCTCCACTATATGCCCTGCTTTCCTCTCCTCATACACTTTACTAATTTCTGCCAATAATTTTTTTAAACCTCATTGTAGAAGTTATATCTTAAGAAGATACCCTGGGCAATCAGAATCTCCCATCAGGGTAGAGCATGCTATGTTTAACCACTGACAGCCCTAATACTAACATTTATTGTTTCATATATGAGTGTGCATGTGTGTGTGTGTGCGCATGCGTGTGTGTGTGCGTGTGTGTGTGTGTGTATATGTATATACACACACTGAGTGTAAGTTTCATGAGAAGAACAACCTTGTATATTTTGTTTATTGTTGCATTCATAATATAGGAAAGTGCCCAGCAAAAGAATGCTCAATAAACATTTGTCCAAAGCACAAAGAAATGACAGATTTCAAGGTGTGGTCCTGGGAGTAAGTGGCTGAAGTGGAGGGAAAGGCATCTGAAGTTAAAGAAGGGAGTGGAGTAATATCTTCAATGTATTAAATAAAAATGCAAAACAAAGATGTTTTCAGACACACAGAAACTGAAAGAATTCATCACCAGTGGACCTTTGTCACTAAAAATGCTTATGGGAGTCCTTCACAAAGAAAGAAAATAATAGAAGATGGAAACCTAGATCTAAACAAAGGTATAAAAAGAACCAAAAATGGTAAATATACAGGTAAATACAAATAACTTTTCTCAATTTTTAAATGACTACAAAAATAATTGACTGCTTAAAGCAAAAAAAAAAAAGAAAGCCAATTACAATGCATTGTGAGATTTATAGCAAATATATACGTATGTTAACAACAATAGCACAAAGACCGGGAGAAATGGAAGTATACAGTTGTTAGATTCCAACATGAGGTAAAGGTAACCTGTAACAAAGATATATACTATCCACCCTAAAGTGATTACTATGATACGAGAAAAAATTCATAACTAATAAGCCAAAAAGGAGATAAAATATATATTGAAAAAAGTCGATTAACTGCAAAGGAAGAAAGAGAGAACAAAAAGGAAATGGGATGAACAGAAAACAAGTAACAAGATGGTACATTTAAATCCAACCCTATAATTACATTAAGAGGAAGAGCTTGTCAGGTTGGATAAAAATCAAAATGAAAATATTTGCTACATATTAGAAACCTACTATTAATATATAAAAGTAAAAGGCTGAGGAAAGATACACCATGCTAACAATAATCAAAATAAAGATGAAGTGACTATATTAATATCAGACAAACTAGATCTCAGAGGAAAAATTACTGTAAGAAATAGCCTAACGGACAGATGGCAGTCCAAGGCAACTGCCCCTACCCTAGAAGAATTGGTGGCAATCAGTAACCATCATCAAATCCATATTAAGGAAGATTCCAGGGTGTTGGGTAATTTGAGGCCTCTCACAACTACCTGCCCTCACATGGTATACAAGATTCTTCATAAGTAGTTATCCACTTGTCTCTAGGCTCAACTTTTGCCCCTCCTTCTCCAGCCACACTGAATCACTTGCATGCAGGTTCTTAAATGAGTTTTTTTTTTTCCTTCTTCCAAGTCAGCACTGCTCCAATTCCATCTCCCCCTTCCTCTGCTATCTTTGCCCCTACCTTCATTTTTTTTTTTTTTCTCCAGAACAAAGGCTACTGGTCCTCTTTAAGTTGCACAAGAACAGCAATAGCTCCAGGAGAACTTCTTGCTAGTTAGGTACTACTCATGTGTGCTTCCACTGAATCCTATTTACATTCAATATTTCTATGACCTTGACCATGTCACTCATCCTCTTCAAGGGCCAGCTTCTGAGTGAGGATAGCAATACCTGCCTTACAGAGCCATTGTCACAATGTAAGTAAACAACTAAACACAATGTTGTGTTCCTTGGATCTGTTCAATCAGTTCAGTTCAGTCTCTCAGTCCAGTACAACTCTTTGTGATCCCATGGACTGCAGCATGCCAAGCCTCCCTGTCCATCGGCAACTCAAACTCATGTCCATTGAGTCAGTGATGCCATCCAACCATCCCATCCTCTATCGTCCCCTTCTCCTCCCGCCTTCAATCTTTCCCAGCATCAGGGTCTTTTCCAATGAGTCAACTCTTCGCATCAGGTGGCCAAAGTATAGGAGTTTGAGCCTCAGCATCAGTCCTTCCAAAGAATATTCAGGACTGATTTCCTTTAAGATGGACTGGTTGGATCTCCTTACAGTTCAAGGGACTCTCAAGAATCTTCTCCAACACCACAGTTCAAAAGCATCAATTCTTTAGCACCCAGCTTTCTTTACAGTCCAGTTCTCACATCCATACATGACTACTGGAAAAACCATAGCTCTGACTAGATGGACCTTTGTTGGTAAAGTAATGTCTCTGCTTTTTAATATGCTGCCTAGGTTGGTCATAGCTTTTCTTCCAAGGAGCAAGTGTCTTTTAATTTCATGACTGTAGTCAACATCTGCAGTGATTTTGGAGCCCCCCAAAATAAAATCTGTCACTGTTTCCATTGTTTCCCCATCTATTTGTCATGAAGTGATGAGACCAGATGCCAGATCTTAGTTTTCTGAATGCTGAATCTTAGTTTTCTGTTCAATAGATGGAAACAAAATTGTTGCTCTTGTTTTAGTTACTCCGCTGTTGTTACAGTTATGACATTGTATACCAGTTGTTCATTTTTCTGCCTTCCCAATTAAACTATGATGAGGGCAGGAATTAAATCTTATATTTTATTTTATTGTCTATATCAAACACATTAAACACTTGTAGTAAGTATCCCGTGTATTGAATGAATATGCATTGAAATATGTAATTATTGGATGACTATGTAATGAATAGGTATTGAATGAATGAACAAATAAATGAATAGATGAATGAACAGTGGAAGTTTCTGTTTGTGTCATCATCATGTACTCCTTAGACATTACTTCCCACAACATCTTAGAGTGGACAGATTTGAAGTATCCTCAGCCATACCACCTTTCTGAAAAATGGAGTTTCAAAAAAATTTCCCCAAAGTTCAGACTTTTAAATCCACTAAGTATTAGCTAGTCAGAATTGCCTGGATTTCTTGTATCTCCCTCTCCAGCAGACCCTTTCTCACCTCTGAGCTTTTTGCCTAACCTGAAAACAATCTCCTCAACATGCTTTTATAATTTTGACATTTCAGTGACATTTTCCTATTGAACCATATATTAGTCTCTCTTATCTCCCCTATTAATCTGAAACCCTTTTCAAGACAGGTATTTGACTCTATTTTAATATGTCCCTAGAATTTAAAAACATTAAAGAACCACACTCTGGAATAAGTCAGACCTAAATTTGAATCTTAGGTGTTTGTTACTTGAAAGCTGAGTACCCTTGAGTAAATTACCTCAATTCTCCGTCTCAATTTCCTTATTTGGAAGTTGGCAATCATAGAATCTAATTTGTAAAGCTGTCATTAATATTTAATAAAATAAGGTCCATACACATATTAAGAACACCATAAATAGTACATCTAGCATAGGTGCTTAATAAATAACAGGGCTATCTTTCCTTCAGGAAAACAGGAAGTTATCACACAATATGGACACATTTTAACCATGTCCAAATTAAATCTATTTTAAGTAAGAAAAGCATTCCCTATTATTTCCTGAGTTTAATATATTAACCATAAAAATAAGAGGGTACCATATGTCTGGTTTCCCAGGTGGCGCTAGTAGTAAAGAACCTGCCTGCCAAGGCAGGAGAAGTAAGGTCCCTGGGTTGGGACACGACTGATGCGACTTAGCACGCGTGACTTAACATGATTGATGTGACTTAACGCGCACTGTATGTCTATCTGTTTTTGTCTGTGTATGTGTTTGTGTATTGTTGTTGTTTGGTCTCTGAGTTATGTACAACTGTTTGCGACCCCATGGACTGTAGCCTACCAGGCTTCTCTCTCCATGGGATTTCCCAGGCAAGGGATTGAACCTGTGTCTCCTGCATTGGCAGTTATATTCTTTACCACCGAGTCACCAAGGAAGCTCAGGTTTGTGTATAAGTCCATTCTAACAAAGAAATTTTTCCTAATATATGTATCCCTAACAACTCAACTATATTCATACTGAAACCCAAACCAAGTCATGGAAGTTTAAAGCTGAAACCGATAATGAATCCTAATAAAGCACCTAATTCACGCCTCCGTTAGAAAACCTGATAAGAAATATAAGGTAGAGAAAGGTCACAACTTACCAAATTCATACAGTTAGTACATGGCAGAGACTTGTAGCTGCCTCTACAAGTATATTTTTTTAAGTATTATCATTTTCTATCTAAAACACATTGCCTGAACGTTCTATCTCCTGAATACCTGTCAAATCAGAAAGCAAACTTAACAACAGTGAAGGAGTTGATGGGTATACAGATTACTTTCAGAGCAGTGGCACATTTTGCCTGTCATTCTGATGTATTGCTACAGGAACATGCTCTGTTGTTCTACAAACCACTAATAAAGTTTCTCTTTGTTACATATTCAATTGTTTGAGCTTTTTGAAGGATTTGTCTCCTTTTCTCTTCTTAGTTAGCTTTTATTTGTAATTACTGTTCAGACATGAGGTCTTTTTTATATTGTTCTAAACTCAATTTCTATTGTAATTTCAGATGTAATTACTGCTCCTTTCTGGCAACAGCTCTGAAGTAAACTCCACATTCATTCTGCTCTACAACACAGACAAACTCAACACATACCTCCATTCATTCTTTCACATTTATTCTTAAGGACAGATTTTGAAAAGGCAATAAATGATAAACTTGAGGGCCAGTAAGTGAATTAAGAAGAAAGGGGGAACACTGTGGCTCAAGGTAAAGATGTCATTCCTACTTATTAAGCACTTGATGAGTGATTTATGGGGGAGTCACTTATAACTACCACCCTGCTGCCTTAAGAGAGAAAACCTTGCCTGTGTGTCAATGTAGATGAGGCAAAGCTGCCAAAACCATCACTAGTGTGTACATTACATGAGGGCAGTAATTACTTTTTTACTTTTATTCACTGCTGAATCTCACAGAGCAGTAGCTGGCAAGCTGCAGGCTCTCTCTAACATTTGCTGAATGGAGAAAGTACATCGCCTCACCCGCCTTAGCATCAGAGACTGGCAATGCAACTCTTTACAACATCACTAAGCATCTAAAACTAAGTCAAACTCAAAAGATTTTTGTCTATAGTAGAGTCAGACAGTAAGCCTCATACAGGAAAGAAAGGAAGAGAGCGAGAAAAGAAGTCCTTTGAGTTCTTAAAGTATCACTAGTATTCTGAGAAAAAGCCAAAAGTAGCCTGAATATAAGTAGACCTTCTTTGGGTAATAACAGCATCACCAACAGAACTTTTACATTTGAGATGCAACTCTGGAATTGCGTGTAAATTTTATCTGAGCAAGTTACTGCATATAGCTATCACAGAATTTAGCACCTTGCACTGAAATTGCCCATAATTCATCCATTTTCCCAAGTGGACAGTGGGCTTCCTGAGGGTGGAAGAGATTCTCATTCATTTTATCCCAGTATCTGAAACATGGCAGATGCTCAGTAAATATCAGAGAGAAAAGGAAAAGAGGACAAACCAGTTCACACACTGACCTGCTTATTCCTTCAGACGATAATGAAGTGTAGTTTTCAGCTTAATCTTTCATTCAGCGAAAATTCGATATAGCCTCTGTCTTCAAGCACCTCATAATACAGAGTAATAGACAAGGCACATGTGAAGAAAGATGCCTGGATTTTAAATGGTTTCAGTCATTTGTGAACTCTATACATTTGTTGGTTCAACTGAAGCTCCATCCCTCCTAACTAAACTTTTCCAGTGCACCCTCTAAAATCTACAAACAAGCAAAGTGCTCTCTGCATCTCCTGCCTATCCATCTCCCAAAGTCCCCTTGGAGCATTCTCAAGGACGAAGACCTCCACCAAATCTCTCCTAGGTCAGCCTCTTCAATCCTCTATGAAGCAGACAGGGTTTCCTTCTAAAATCCTGAAGGAACATCTCATTCCTTTGCTTAGAACTCCCCAAGTACCCCTCAATCAAAGGAAAATCTAAAGTTCTAACCATTTTCATATCATCTGATTCCCTCTCTGACACACTGTGCCAGGACAAACAAAATCAAGAGACATGATTCTCCCTGTTGAAAGCGAGGAGCGGGAACCCACCCTATCCCATTGGACTTAGAACATGTAACTTTTGAAAACATGTAATATAAGATCTCTTTTGAGCTTTATGTCCCAGGAACATCTTTCTTAAGGACCTGGGAGTCATCTCCTTGAAAGGGAAACATCAGAAGAGATAGCACCATATCCATGAGTGTGTTTCTGTAGCCAATATTTTATAACTTTAAATTGAGTATACAAAAATTATGAATCACTATGTTGTATGCTTGAAATTAAAACAATAATGTAACTCAACTATACTTTAGTTTTTAAAAAAAGGAGCCAAGCACCCCAATCTCCCAGTTTCTACAGGAGGACTGGAGCCTAACTTTAGGTGGGTACCTTGCTCTAAGTTGCAAATCTACCTTCTATCATTAAGATATGAGAAGTTTGTTTTCCATCTGCATAAAGCCAATTAGCTAACACAGATGGTCAACCCAATTACCAGGTGAATCTAGGATGAACTATATGTGACAAATGATGCTGTTAAGTCTTTTCCTTCAGGAGCAGGTGTTTTATCTTAAAAACATATATGCAATGGGTTGCATCTGCTTTATCTATAAAAAGATAGGATTTCTTTCTGTCATTGCAACCCCTTAGCACAGCAGTCCCCAATCTTTTCAGCACCAGGGACCAGTTTCATGGAAGATAATTTTTCTACAGACCAAGCTGGGGTTGGGGAGGTGGTTTCGGGATAACTCAAGCACATAACATTTATTGTGCACTTTATTTCTATTATTACATCAGATCCATTTCAGATTATGCCTTAGATCCTGAACGTTGGGGACCCTTGCAAACAAATTGCCTATGATGCATACCACACTTTATTTTAAAGCATAATCAATTTAAAAAAAAACCAGCTTTTCTCTTTACTGTCTTTGTGGAGAGAGTCTCTGAGTTGGGAGACTATTTTGTTTTGGGGGGTTTTTTTCTTTTTTTTTTAGTTTTATTACTCTGACAATAAAGTCAGAGTATTTTGTTTTTAATTGTATTTTTCCAATGTCTACCACTTTTTCTTTGCTCCTTTCTCCTTCAAGAATAGCCTAGACCTTTGCATGGCCCATCTGATCTGTTCAAAATATTCCATATAACTACCCCCCCTTCCCGTATAGGCATGGCCCATTCCCTCTCCACTAATCTCTGCTCAAAGGTCACCTTTTCAGAAAGGCACTCTCTTTCCAATCTGCATTGAATAATACCCCTCAATCATTATCACCTCTTCTTTCTTGGCTTTGTTTATACTCATAGCACTTATCACTGCATACTATGTAAGTATCTGTTTATTCTATATATGAGAACTAACAATAAAAAAAAGATGTCCTTTTCATCATAGGGGACTGAAATGCAAAAGTAGGAAGTCAAAACATATCTGGAATAACAGACAACTTTGGCCTTAGAGTACAGAAGGAAGCAAGGCAAAGACTAAAAGAGTTTTGCCGAGAGAAAGTGCTGATGATAGCAAACACACTCTTCTTACAATACATGAGTTGACTCTACACATGAACATCACCAGATGATCAATACCAAAATCAGATGATTATATCTTTGTAACCAAAGATGGAGAAGGTGACTATAAGTCAGCAAAAACAAGACTGAGACCTGACTGTGGCTGAGATGATGATTGCTTATTATAAAAGTCTGACTCAAATTGAAGAATGTGGTGAAAGATACTAGGTCATTCAATTTAGTTCAGTTCAGTCACTCAATCGTGTCCGATGCTGAGAACCCACGGACTGCAGCACACCAGGCTTCCCTGTCCACCAAATCCTGGAGCTTGTTCAACCTCATGTCCATTGAGTTGGGGACGCCATCCAACCATCTCATCTTCTGTCGTCTCCATCTCCTCCTGCTTTCAACCTTTCCCAGCATCAAGATCTTTTCCAATGAGTCAATTCCTCACATCAGGTAGCCAAAGTATTGAAGCTTTTGCCTCAGCATCAGTCCTTCCAATGAATACTCAGGACTGATTTCCTTTAGAATTGACTGGTTTGATCTCCTTGCAGTCCAAGGGACTCTAAAGAATCTTCACCAACACCACAGTTCAAAAGCATCAGTTCTTCAGTGCTCAGCTTTCTTTATGCTCCAACACTCACATCCATATATGACTATTGGAAAAACCATAGCTTTGACGAGATGGAACTTGGCCAGCAAAGTAATGCTCTTCTTTTTAATATGCTGTCTAGGTTGGTCATAGCTTTTCTTCCAAGGAACAAGTGTCTTTTAATTTCATGACTGCAGTCACCATCTGCAGTGATTTTGGAGCCCAAGAAAATAAAATCTCTTACTGCTTCCACTGTTTCCCCATCTATGTGCCACCAAGTGATGGGACCAGATGCCATGATCTTAGCTTTTTGAATGTTGAGGTTTAAGCCAACTTTTTCACTCTACTCTCTCACTTTCATCAAGAGGCTGTTTAGTTTCTATTCACTTTCTGCCATAAAGGTGATGTCATCTGCGTATCTGAGGTTATTGATATTTCTCCTGGCAATCTTGAGTTAAGCTTGTGCTTCATCCAGCCTGGCATTTCACATAATGTTCTCTGCATATAAGTTAAATAAGCAGGGTGACAATATACAGCCTGACTACTCCATTCCCAATTTGGAACCAGTCCATTGTTCCATGTCCAAATATAGCTGTTGTTTCTTGACCTGCATACAGATTTCTCAGGAAGCAGGTAAGATGGTCTGGTATTTCTATCTCTTTAAGAATTTTCAACAGTTTGTTGTGATCAACACGGTCAAAGGATTTACTGTAGTCAATAAAGCAGAAACAAATGTTTTTATGGAACCCTCTTTCTTTTTCCTATGTTCCAACAGATGTTGGCCATTTGATTTCTGGTTCCTCTGCCTTTTCTAAATCCAGCTTGAACATCTGGAAGTTCTTGGTCATATACTGTTGAAGCCAGGCTTGGAGAATTTTGAGCATTACTTTTCTAGCGTGTGAGATGAGTGCAATTGTGTGGTACTGTGAACACTCCTTGGCATTGCCCTTCTTTGGGACTGGAATGAAAACTGACCTTTTCCAGTCCTGTGGCCACTGCTGAGTTTTCCAAATTTGCTGGCATACTGAGTGCACCACTTTCACAGCATCATCTTTCAGGATTTGAAATAGCTGAGCTGGAATTCCATCCCCTCCACTAGCTTTCTTTGTATTGATTCTTCCTAAGAAGAATCAATGATCATATCAATGATCACAATCAATGATCACACCATTGGTTATCTGAGTCATTAAGATCCTTTTTGTACAGTTCTTCTGTGTATTCTTGCCATCTCTTCTTACTATATTCTGTTTCTGTTAGGTCCATACCATTTTTGTCCTTTACTGTCCCCATCTTTGCATGAAATGTTGCCTTCCTATCTCTAATTTTCTTGAAGTGATCTCTAGTCTTTCCCATCCTATTGTTTTCCTCTAATTCTTTGCACTGATCACTGAGGAAGACTTCCTTATCTCTCCTTGCTATTCTTTGGAACTCTGAATCAGCCCTGCCTGTAAACAGAAAATTGGATTAAAGATTTACTGAGCATGGCCCTGCCCATCAGAACAAGACTCAGATTTCCCCACAGTCAATCCCTCCCATCAGGAAGTTTCCACAAGCCTCTTAACCTTATCCATCAGAGGGCAGACAGAATGAAAACCACAGTCACAGAAAACTAACAATATTGATCACATGGATCACAGCCTTGTCTAACTCTATTAAACTATGAGCCATGCTGTGTAGGGCCACCCAAGATGGATGGGTCATGGTGGAGAGTTCTGACAAAACATGGTCAAAGGGAAAAGGGAATGGCAAACCACTTCAGTGTTCTTGCCTTGAGAACATATGAACAGTATAAAAAGACAAAAAGATATGACACTGAAAGATGAAATCCCTAGGTCAGTAGGTACCCAATATGCTACTGGAGAAGAATGGAGAAATAACTCCAGAAATAATGAAGAAATAGAGCAAAGCAAAAACAACACCCAGTTGTGGATGTACTAGTAATGGAAGTAAAGTTCAACGCTGTAAAGAACAATATTTCATAGGAACCTGGAATGTTAGGTCCATGAATCAAGGTAAATTGGAAGTGGTTAAACAGGAGATGGCAAGAGTGAACATCATTATTTTAGGAATCAGTGAACTAAAATGGACTGGAATGGCTGATTTTAACTCAGATGACCATTATATCTACTACAGTGGGCAAGAATCCCTTAGAAGAAATGGAGTAGCCCAAAGAGTCAACAAAAGAATCCAAAATGCAGTACTTGGGTGCAACTTCAAAAATGTTAGAATGATCTCTATTCATTTCCAAGGCAAGCCATTCACTATCACCATAATCCAAGTCTATGCCCCAATTAGTAATCTGAAGAAGCTGAAGTTGAACGATTCTATGAAGACCTACAAGACCTTCTAGAACCAACACCAAAAAAAGATGACCTCTTTTCATCATAGGGGACTGGAATGCAAAAGTATGTAGTCAAGTGATACCTAAAGTAACAGGAAATGTTGGCCTTGGAGTACAAAATGAAGCAGGGTTAAGGCTAACAGAGTTTTGCCAAGAGAATGCACTGGTCATAGCAGTCACCCTCTTCCAACAACACAAGACTCTACACATGGACATCATCAGATGGTCAATATCGAAATCAGATTGATTATATTCTTTGCAGCCAAAGATGGAGAAGCTCTATACAGTCAGCAAAAACAAGACTGGGAGCTGACTGTGGCTCAGATCATGAACTCCTTATTGCAAAATTCAGACTTAAATTGAAGAAAGTAAGAAAAACCACTAGACCATTTAGGTATGACCTAAATCAAACCCCTTATGTTTATACAGTGGAAGTGACAAATATTCAAGGGATTAGATATGCTAGGCCGAGCACCTGAAGAACTATGGATGGAGGTTCATGACATCATACAGGAAGAGGTGATCAAACCATTCCCAAGAAAAAGAAATGCAAAAAGGCAAAATGGTTGCCTGAGACCTTACAAATAGCTGAGAAAAGAAGAGAAGTTAAAGGCAAAGGAGAACAGTAAAGATATACCCATCTGAATACAGGACATTCAGGCATGACCTAAATCAAATCCCTTATGATTATACACTGGAAGTGACAGATGGATTCAAGGGATTAGATTTGATAGACAGAGGGCCTAAAGAACTATTGACAGAGGTTCACAACATTTTATAGGAGGCAGTTATCAAAAGCATCCCCAAGTAAAAGAAATGCAGAAAGGCAAAGTGGTTGTCTGAGGAGGGCTTACAAATAGCTGAGAAAAGAAGAGAAGTGAAAGGCAAAGGAGAAAAGGAAAGATATATCCATCTGAACGCAGAGTTCCAGAGAACAGTCAGAAGAGATGAGAGCCTATTTAAGTGAACAATGCAAAGAAATAGAGGAAAACAATAGAATGGAAAAGACTAAAGATCTCTTCAAAGAAAATTAGAGATACCAAGTGAATATTTCATTCAGTTCAGTCCAGTTCAGTCACTCACTTGTATCCGACTCTTTGCAACCCCATGAACCGCAGCACACCAGGCCTCCCTGTCCATCACCAACTCCCGCAGTCCACCCAAACCCATGTCCATTGTGTGAGTGATGCCATCGAACCATCTCATCCTCTGTAATCCCCTTCTCCTCCGTCCCTCAATCTTTCCCAGCATCAGGGTCTTTTCAAATGAGTCAGCTCTCCACATCAGGTGGCCAAAGTACTGGAGTTTCAGCTTCAGCATCAGTCCTTCCAATGAACACCCAGGACTGATCTCCTTTAGGATGGACTGGTTGGATCTCCTTGCAGTCCAAGGGACTCTCAAGAGTCTTCTCCAACACCACAGTTCAAAAGCATCAATTCTTCGACGCTCAACTTTCATTATAGTCCAACTCTCACATCCATACATGATGCCTGGAAAAACCATAGTCTTGACTAGACAGACCTTTGTTGGCAAAGTAATGTCTCTGCTTTTTAATATGCTGTCTAGGTTGGTCATAACTTTCCTTCCAAGAAGCAAGCATATTTTAATTTCATGGCTGCAATCACCATCTGCAGTGATTTTGGAGCCCAGAAAAATAAAGTCAGCCACGGTTTCCCTGTATATTTGCCATGAATTGATGGGACCAGATGCCATGATCTCAGTTTTCTGAATGTTGAGCTTTAAGCCAAATTTTTCACTCTCCTCTTTCACTTTCATCAAGAGGCTCTTTAGTTCTTCTTCACTTTCTGCCATAAGGGTGGTCTCATCTGCATATCTGAGGTTATTGATATTTCTCCCGGCAATCTTGATTGCAGCTTGCGCTTCCTCCAGCCCACTGTTTCTCATGATGTACTCTGCATATAAGTTAAGCAGGGTGACAATATATAGCCTTGACATATTCCATTTCCTATTTGGAACCAGTCTGTTGTTCCACGTCCAGTTCTAACTGTTATTTCCTGACCTGCATACAGGTTTCTCAAGAGGCAGGTCAGGTGGTCTGGTATTCCCATCTCTTTCAGAATTTTCCACAGTTTATTGTGATCCAAACAGTCAAAGGCTTTGCCATAGTCAATAAAGCAGGAATGTTTCATTCAAGACAGCACAATAAAAACAGAACACAGATGAACTTAACAGAAGCAGAAAATATTAAGAAGAGGTGACAAGAATACACAGAAGAACTGTACAAAAAAGATCTTCATGACCCAGGTAACCACAATGGTATAATCACTCCCTCAGACCAGACATTCTGGATTATGAAGTCAAGTGGGCCATAGGAAGCATCATTTCAAACAAAGCTAGTGGAGGTCATGAAATTCCAGTTGAGCTATTTCAAATCCTAAAAGATGATGCTATTAAAGTGCTACACTCAATATGCCAGCAAATTTGGAAAATTCAGCAGTGACCACAGGACTGGGAAAGGTCAGCTTTCATTCCAATCCCCAAGCTAATGTTCAAGCTAATGGACAACTGAGCTCATTACACATGCTAGCAAAGTATTGCTCAAAATTCTCCAACCTAAGCTCCAACAGTACGTGAGCTGATAAATTCCAGATGTATAAGCTGAATCCAGAAAAGGCAGATGAACCAGAGATCAAATTACCAACATCCATTGAAACTAGAAAAAGCTAGAAAATTCCAGAAAAACATCTATTTGTGCTTCTTGACTACACTAAACCCTTTAACTGTGTAGATCACAATAAATTGTGAAAAATTCTTAAAGAGCTGGAAATACCAGGCTATCTTACCTGCTTCCTGGGAAACCTGTATGCAGGTCAAGAAGCAACAGCTAGATTTGGACATGGAACAATGAACTGGTTCCAAATTGGGAAAGGAGTACATCAAGGCTGTATACTGTCACCCTGCTTATTTAACTTATATGCAGAGTTCAGTTCAGTTCAGTCACTCAGTTCTGTCTGACTCTTTGCGACCCCATGAATCGCAGCACGCCAGGCCTCCCTGTCCATCACTAGCTCCCAGAGTTTACTCAAACTCATGCCCATCAAGTCGGTGATGCCATCCAGCCAACTCATCCTCTGTCATCCCCTTCTCTCCTGCCCCCAATCCCTCCCAGCATCAGGGTCTTTTCCAATAAGTCAACTCTTCGCAGAGTACATCATGCCAAATACCTGGCTGCATGAATCACAAGCTGGAATTAAGATTGTCAGGAGAAATATCAATAACCTCAGATATGCAAATGACCACTACACTTAAGGCAGAAATTGAAGAGTAACTCAAGAGCCTCTTGATGAAAGTGAAAGAGGAGAGTGGGAAAGCTGGCTTAAAACTCGACATTCAAAAAACAAAGATCATGGCATCCAGTCCCATCACTTTATGGCAAATAGGGAAACAATGCAAACAGTGACAGATTTTATTTTCTTGGGCTCCACACTCACTGAAGAAGGTGACTGCAGCCATGAAATTAAAAGACGCTTGCTCCTTGGAAGAAAAGTAATGACAAACCCAATCAACATGTTAAAAAGCAGAGACATTACTTTGCCTACAAAGGTCCATCTAGTCAAAGCTGTGGTTTTTCCAGTAGTCATGTACAGATGTGAGAGCTGGACAATAAAAAAGGCTGAGCACCAAAGAATTGATGCGTTAGAACTGTGGTGCTGGATAAGACTCTTGAGAGTCCCTTGGACATCAAGGAGATCAAACCAGTCAATCCTGAAGGAAATCAATCCTGAATATTCATAGGAAGGACTGATGCTAAAGTTTAAGCTCCAATACTTTGGCCATCTGATGCAAAGAGCCAACTCATTAGAAAAGTCCCTGATGCTGAGAAAGACTGAAGGTAGGAGGAGAAGGGGATGACAGAGTATGAGATGGTTGGACTGCATCACCAACTCAATGTACATGAGTTTGAGCAAGCTCCAGGAGATGGTGAAGGACAGGGAAGCCTGGCATGCTGCAGTCCATGGGGTCACAAAAAATCAGACATGACTGAGTGACTGAACAACAAACAACAACAGTTGTTTACAATATTACTTAAGTTTCGGGTGATTCATAACTTTTGTAATTCACAGTTTTTGAAGGGATACTCCATTTATAGTTATAAAATATTGGTTATTTTTTTGTTGTATAATATATCCTTGAAGCTTATTTTAAAAAAATACTGTGTTTTGAAGTTCCTTGAAATTATTTTTCTATGGGTATGAAGCTAATGTGAAATACAGTTAAGGCTTATTTTCTTTTGGACATGAGTTTGAGCAAGATGAGTGACTGAACAACAATATTTGTTTATCACCCATTACCTACCTCCTTGACTCTGATAAAATCTCCATAAGAGCAGAAGCTCTTCCTATTTCATTCACTTCTTGTATTCCCAGAGCCTAGAACATTGCAGTACAGATGACATTAATTCAGTGAATAAATGATAGAGTATTATTAATTGTACAAACTAAAAGAGATTAACCTAAAATGCTATTAGAATGAACCACTTAATTTTGCAGAATGTGCAATTCTGTATAGTTAGAACTATAAGAAAGCTTAGCATTTAGCTATAGGAATACTTGAGTAAGAATTTATTATAGCTACTTACCTCTTGTTACCTCTGATTTTAAAAAATTTACAAATTTGTAATTGGTGGCAGAGAGCTATTATCCTCATGCACTGACATTTGTACACATGGTCCTATCTCACTAATCAAACAATTGGAGGTGGAAGGAAAGGAAACGATCTTTAATGACGAAAAGTGGAATGCTAGAATATGTGAACAGTGGGAATGTAAATTGATACAACCATTATGGAGAACAGTACGGAGGTTCCTTAAAAAACTAAAAATAGAGCTACCACACAATCCAGCAATCCCACTCTTGGGATATATCCAGAGAAAACCATAATTCAAAAAGATATGTGCACCCCACTTTTCATTACAGCACTATTTGCAATAGCCAGGACATGTAAGCAAACTAAATGTCCATCAACAGAGAAATGGATAAAGAAGATATGATACGTATACACAATGGAATACTATTCAGCCATAAAAAGGAATGAAATAAATGCTATTTTCAAAGCAACATGGAAGGACCTAGGGATAATCATACTGAGTGAAGTAAGTCAGAAAGAGAAAGACAAATATTATATGACGTTGCTTATATGTGAAATCTAAAAAAAAAAACAAAGTGGTACAAATAAACTCATTTACAAAATAGTTACAGAGTCACAGATATAGAAAACAAATTTATGGCTACTAAGGGGTAGTGGGGGGCAGGCAGCAGGGATACACTGGAAGATTAGGATTGATCTATACACACTACTATATATAAAATAGATAACTAATAAGGACCTACTGCATAGCACAGGGAACTCTATTCAATACTGTGTAATGGCCTATATGGGGAAAGGATCTAAAAAATACTGGATATGTGTATAATTGATTCACTTTCCTGTACAGCAGAAACTAACACAATATTATAAATCAACTACACTCCAATTTAAAAAAAAATTTAAGTATATGTGAATAAAATCCTTAGATGGAAAAAATGATCCTGGGTATGAACATAAAGCAAAGATGAAGAATGTTATCATTTATTGGTCTATGCAATTCCAATCAGAATACAAATATAAATTTGTTCAGAACTTGGCAAAATAATTCATCTGAAAAATTAAGTAGATAAGTCTTTTAAAAAAAAAAGACACTAAACATCCTAAAACCATGATAATAAAACAAAGAAAAACTGATTTAAAGGTAGATTAATAAAACATGATAGCTACTCTAAAACTAGAGTATCTAACTCATAATTTCAAAAACATCCCAACTCAGTGAAGAATGAATGAGAAAAGTGATTATTTAGTAAGTGGTTTTCTAATAGCAAATTACACATTTAAAAAAAAATAACTTGAACACTTGATT
Source organism: Cervus canadensis (assembly GCF_019320065.1). Lineage (NCBI taxonomy): Eukaryota > Metazoa > Chordata > Mammalia > Artiodactyla > Cervidae > Cervus > Cervus canadensis. The sequence continues at coordinate 69,560,564 of NC_057393.1, read as the reverse complement.
TACATTACATAGTAAGAGAAAGTCTATATCAGTTACAGGGTTAAAGGTTGAATCCTATAAAACTTGGAAGAAATGGCTATTTATTACAGATATAAAGGGAACAGTCTTTCTAGGCTTCAAAACTATAGAAATGAATTTAAAAGAATAAAATTATGTGACATTATATATCTTAAGTAGAAAGTAATTTTGAGAGAAAAATTTTGCAGTAAATATGACAGACCTGGTTTAATACACTGACTACACAAAGAAATCAAACAAGCAGATAAGAAATAGACTAAAATCTCAAAAGACAAATGAGCAAAGGTCAAAAACAGACAATTCATAAGAAAGAAAATACATCTAGCAAAGAGACATGTGAAACAAGCTGTGGCTCTTATCCTAGATTCTGCTTTTGGTATCCAATCCATTGAGCTCTTGGTTTCACATTTTCTGATTGCCAATAATTGGCCTTCACACTGCTCTTCAATTCTGCCCTTGCTTTTCAAATGGAATTTGATGTTTTATTGCTGCTTCTTCTGTTCTGATCCCTACATAATCTCAGACCTCACATTCGCAAAGCAATGCCTTACAGGAGTAAGAAAAGTACAGGAAATCTCTACTTTTCCCTGCTTTACATTTTACTAATTCAGTGCTGCTATATAAAAGTCTAAACGCTTCATCACTTTTACATTACAGTCCACATCCAAATGAGTGAACAATCCTTAATGATCCATGTTATGATATTGCAAACACACAGTTAGAGCTCATTAAGTATTTAGAATGCAAGAAAGAGAGGGAAGGGAAGACACTGTATGCAACACTTCAAAGTATCCCAAGCAGCTATGAATTACACGGTGTTGTTAATCTACCAGGCACTGTGGGTAGAGTTTTGGCAAACATCTACAATAAACTTTTATTGATATCAAAATATAAAATGAAAAATTGCCCTCAATTATATTATGGTCACTTGATTAACTTTAAATTATAGTATTATAAATATATTCAAAAAGTTTGTATATTAGGTGATCTTATAACAAAAAAATTTCAAAAGGTACCTTATGATGGCAAAGAAATCATGGCCACACATAAATTAGTTATTAATAAAAATGCAATTTCAAAGTATATTTAGAAGGGAATTTTCCTATAGCAACACGAATGGACCTAGAGATTGACATACTGAGTGAAGTAAGTCAGACTGAGAAAGACAATTATCATATGATATTGCTTGTACACGGCATCTAAAAAAAATGGTGCAAATGAACTTATTTACAAAACAGAAATAGAGTCACAGATGTAGAAAACAAACCTATGGTTGCCAGAGGTTAAGTGCGGGGGGGAGTAAATTATGAACAGGACATTGGAACTGACACATACACACTGCCACATATCAAATCAATAACTAAGAATCTGCTGACTAATACCACGACATCCGGCCCCATCCCCTCATGGGAAATAGATGGGGAGACAGTGGAAACAGTCACAGACTTTATTTTCTGGGCTCCAAAATCACTGCAGATGGGGACTGCAGCCATGAAATTAAAAGACGCGTGCTTCTTGGAAGAAAAGCAATGACCAACCTAGACAGCATCTTAAAAAGCAGAGACATTACTTTGCCAACAAAGGTGTATCTAGTCAAAGCTATGGTTTTTCCAGTAGTCTGTACAGATGTGAGAGTTGGACCATAAAGAAAGTTGAGTGCCGAAGAATTGATGCTTTTGAACTGTCGTGTTGGAGAAGACTCTTGAGAGTTCCTTGGACTGCAAGGAGATCCAACCAGTCCATCCTAAAGGAAATCAGTCCTGAATATTCATTGGAAGGACTGATGCTGAAGCTGAAACTCTAATACTTTGGCCATCTGATGAGAACAACTGACTCATTTGAAAAGAACCTGATGCTGGGAAAGATTGAAAGCAGGAGTAGAAGGGGATGACAGGATGAGATGGCTGACTGGCATCACTGACGCGATGGACATGAGTTTGAGCAAGCTCCAAGTGTTGGTGATGGACAGGGAAGCTTGGTGTGCTGCAGTCCATAGGGTTTCAAAGAGTCAGACACGACTGAGCGACTGAACTAAACTGAAAGGATAGCAGACGAAACTCTACTGAACTCTCTGTATGGCCTATATGGGAAAGGAATATAAAAGAGAGTGGATATGTGTATATCTAATGTACTTTGCTATACAGCAGAAAGTAATAAAACAGCACTTTGCGGTGCTTAAGGCTGAAATGGTCTTCAGTGGTCCTGATGCAGGCTTCAGAAATTCAGACATGTCCAGGAGGGGAGGATTTAATTTGTTTAATTTGTTTTAATTTCTTCATCTTGAAGAAAAGAAGAGTCAGGTACACAAGTGTGATCCACAAATAATCCATTACAATTAAAGAGTGACTCTGAAATAGCACAGTAACGTAATGTTAAGATTGCCCTCAGCCTCAGCTAAAGCCTGGAAGTAGGAAAGAAAAACTGCGACAAAATAGCAAATAAAAAAAAAAAAATAATATAACCACATCAGTGAAATCTCTACAAGGAACTGTGAACACAACTCAGTTCACAGGCAGCGGCGGAGAGCGTTGAACATGTGGCTGTCCAAGTGTTACTCTGACACTTATTCAGCAGAGAACCAGTACCTCTACTGTGTTACCCTGTCAGTAGGGATGCAGCCAGTGACATAGGAGCATGGCAGTCTGGGCACTAGGCCAGCTACTTCCACTGCTAACCAGTCTGGAAACTGGGGCCGTGTAGCCAGTTACCAGGAAAGAGAATAGTGGCTGCTTGGTGAGTGTTAAATTCACAAACACATGTGAAAGACATATGAAAATCCCACAATGCTGGAATAGTCATACAAAGACATTTTGATGATGAAGATGACTCTAATATACCCTTTGGTGAGGCCTAAAGAAACAAAGGTTGTATAAGGAATTCTGTTCATTAGACACATAAAAATTCTTGTTATGCATTAGAAAGTAAACGCTGAGAGTCAAATGATCAACTTCACCATGTTATTTCTGAAAGATTATTGCACACAGTTTGTGGGAAACTTTCCAAGGTTTACCTTCTGCTTTTGTCCTTGCAAGGACTGTTGTTGCAAACTCACGGTAAAATACTAGTGGATCTACATTGACAAGGACACTGCAACGTGTATTTCCAGCATGGAAAAAAAACTTCACTTTCCAGATTCCAATTTCATCAAACTTAGTGATGATCCATTAGGAAAAGAAAAGAAAACAAGACTTAAATTCTTTAAGTCTTCAGAGGGAGACTTAAAGGATTCAGAACAGTTTTCTGTGAGCAAAAATGTGCAAAAAGGAGTGGAAGGAAAAAATCTGCAGGAGTCCAAGGCCTTGTTGTGATGAATGTACCATGACAAAACGAGCTTCTAAACAGTACTGTGTGAAGTTCCCTTTTGTTAATTTGGAATTTGGATATTTTAGATCCAGTTTCCTAAGTGCAAAAGTGATCTGTCCTAGAACAACATGACCCTGTTTCATGGACTATGGATAGAAACCATTATAGCCAAATGTGTGCTCTGAAACAATAAACACTGTTTTTTTCATCTATTTCACTTTTTATTCTCAGAAAACACATTCATACAGAATAAGAATTTCCTATGCATGTGAACAATATACATAAAATATACATTGCATATGTGATAACATCATATGAAATCTACAGAGAAAGACATGTTTCTGTATATCAGGCAAAATCACGGTGCTAAAGATGAGTGAATTCTCTCGAGACTCTTTCAAACACTTTCAGGCTGCCTCTCCTTTAATTTTAAGGTACATTAATAATGCAATATTTTTTAGACTTGATCCAAGAGATTAAAAAATGTGCTAAAGCCTTTAACAGACAAAAGATGGATCAGAATTCTCTTGACTATTTAAGAAATACACATACAGGTGAATTCAATCCACAATGGAGCTTATGTTTCCTCTATGATGATAAAAATGCTGAAAACAAGTTACAGAGGGTAAATGTCCCTGGCTCTATTGGAAAGCTCAGGCCAAAGTCAAAGAGAAAGGAAGAACTAAAGCAACCCAGTGAAAAAACTCTATTTCAAAGCAATGAAATACTGATTCACAGTGAAAATTTCAGGTCAAATAAAAATAAAGCATTGTTGTATAGTGGGAAGAATATTGACCTCACAATCAAAAGTCTTGCATTCCAATCTCACTCTATTCTTGCTAGCTGATAACCTGTGCCAAGTCTCTTATAGGTCATATTAAGTAAACAGTGAATCAGATCATTTCTAAAGATGTTCAACTCTAATATTTTATGATTCTATGAATCTCTACAAATGGAATCAATGTAGAAGAAAATGAGTCAAATGAAAGTAGGAAGGTACTAAGGAAAATGGGATAACAGAAAGCCATGAACAATTTGCATTGAAAAGGCAAAACCTTTTGTACCACTGTAATCTCATAAATAAAATATAACCAATCTACTATGTATAAAATACAATTTATAGAGTTACAAAATAAGAATAACCCCCAAATCTAAAAACTTTATTCTACTATACAATAAGGAATTTCAAAGTGATTTAACTTCGGGTGAAGTTTCCAGTTGTGCAAAATAGGATGAAATTATCCTAAATTACTGTATGCAATAATTAAGAAAGTATTTCTTCACTGTACAGTTAGTAACAAGTATTTCTGAAGAAATTTGTGAAACTGTCCTTTGAACAATCAGATTATACTTCATATTATATTGTATGACATCAATTGTATGAAATCAAGATTTCTTTTTCATGTTTACATTTCTCAAATTAGGATACGTCTTCCAAGTGATGATATCTTAAATATCAATAAAATGAAATATGGCAGTTTTTTATATGCATGTCTGATCTTCTCTATCATATTGTATTTGACAAGGAAGAAAGATCAGAACTATGAAAGAAATCAGATCAAGCCATGATAAACAAATGAGATCATCTTCCTTAAAGAATTTCAACCAATTTACCTCTTTACTTCTGTGGTCTTCCTCTCCAAAACCCATAACCTCAGTCTAACCATGAGAAAAACATCAGACAAATCCCAATTAAGAGACATTCTACAGAATTTCTGACTGGTACTCCTGCAAACTGTCAAGGTCATGAAAAAGAAGCAAAGTCTGAAAGACTGTCATACCACGAAGGAGACTAAGGAGGCTAATGACTAAATGTAATGTAGAACCTGGATTGGATCCTAGAACAGAAAAGGGACAGTAAAGGAAAAGTTAAGGAAATATGAATGAATATGGTATGAATGAATAATGTATGAATGCTGGCTTCTCAGGGACAAATATCTGATAAAATGTTACAATGAGAGTCACTGGAAGAAAGGCATAGGAGAACGCTCTGTACTATCTTTTGCAACTTTTCTGCAAACCTAAAGAGTCAGACACAACTTAGTAACTAAACAACAACAACAAAAACTGTTCTAAAATTATATTAAAAAGTCAAGTCATGCATAATTTCATTCATGTATTCCATAATAAATTGGCCCTATGAATTAAAAACAGAAACTCGGGATTCAATTCTAAACAATTCAGATTTTTTAAAAATAATGAAAGTAATAGTGTAATAATACAGAAAAATAAAATGCACCAAGAATTAAGAGGGTCTTATCTCAAGACTGTCATAGTGAGTGAAGTCAGTCAGAGAAACAAATATCATATGATATCACTTATATATGGAAACTTTAAAAAATGGTACAAATGAACTTACTTACAAAACAGAAATAGAGTCACAGATTTAGAAAGTGAACTTGGGGTTACCAAAGGGGAAAGCAAGTGTTAGGGGGAGGAGGTAAACTGGGAGATTGGGATTGACGTATATACACTATTATATAACTAAGCTTATATGTGGAATCAAAAAAAAAATAGTACAAATGGACTTATTTACAAAACAGAAGTAGAGTCACAGATATAGAAAACAAACTTACCATATGAGGGGATAAGGTGGGGGAGGGATAAATTGGGAGACTGGGACTGACACTGATACATAAAATAGATAATTAGAACCTCCTCTACAGCACAGGAAACTCTACTCAACACTCTGTAATGGTTTATATGGCTTACATGGGGAAAGAATCTATTTTTGAAAAATAGTGGATATATGCATATGTATAACCAATTTACTTTGCTAAATGGTAGAAACTAACACAATATTGTATACTCCAATAAAAATTAAAAAAAAAAAAGTTCCAAGACGGAATGAAAAAAAAAAAAGAGCACCTTATCTCAAATCTCACTAAGGATACAATTTTTCATCTGGAACAAGACCTAAAGCATATGTTAACTCATTTAATACAAAGTAACACTTTGCAACAAGACCTAAAGCATATGTTAACTCATTTAATACACAAATAGTTAAAGCCTCAACTGTTGTGCACGCCTGTGGGTAGTAATATTTCTGAAATAATGAACCTTGTCCTCCCTTTTTCTGATAACCCATCATAACTCTGGATGTCTTGAGTTTCTGGGAAAGACTTATGGGAAAACGTGTGAAATAAGTCATTAAACTTGGGCTTCAACTGCTGCACAGCTCATAAAACAAATAGAACTAAACTGATTTATTGGAGCCATCCCATTTTTGCTCGAGAGACAAGGCCAAAACCACTCTTTAGGGTTAAAATGGAATATGTTTTCTGTGTATGAAAGTCAACAGTGTAGTCAGCAATCACTATGCAGTTTAATTCACTAATCTCCAATTTATGATCAAATTGTGTTTTAAACTCCTGCCCCCTCTCTTAAGTGTAATGACAACAATCTTATAAAGAATTGCTAAATTCATAGTCTAGCTCAGAAAAACTTTTCTAACCCATAAATTAAATTTAAAAAGTTAAGATGAATGTAACCAGAGTGACTACTGGACTGGGGATTCTGTTTTTCATGCCATGAAAATACATAGTGAGCCAAATGTAACCTTCAAAAAAAGAAAAAGAAGAAAGAAAGAAAAAAAAATGTATATATCCTGGGTTATTTTCTACTCAAACTCCACCTCATGTTTTCTAAGGAGAACAAAAAGTAAGTATGTAGGGCAAGACAGTTTGAGAGAATGAAAGCAGGTGGGAAAAGTGGGATTTGCAATGGATAGAAAGGAAAGGCCACCAATATAAGAAATGCCTGAGAACATTATTCCTATTTCCTGACTTTCTGCAGCACTAGAGTTTCAAGAACTCCATAGCTAGAGATATTTTCAAGGCTCTGAATAGAAAACTGTGGAAATTACTCCCCTGCTAGAGCCAAGGTATGGTCAGTAAGATGTGAAGATGTTCTGAGCAACCAATAAAGGTACCTAGACAGGAAAAGACACTAACCTGACCCATTAAGACATGAAAGAAAGTCCTGAGCCAGCAACCTGCCAAGGATATCTGAGGGATTCCAGGTAACAATTTAAGGCCACATACCAAATAGAGTGTAGGCTTTGGAAATAAACATCTGGATTTGAAATCTCTGCCTTTTGCCCTGTGATGATGAGAATCTTACTTAACTGCTCTAAATTTCAGTTCTCTTATTTATAAAATTAGAATAAAAGCACTTACCTCTAGTAGTTTTATATTGCTGCTATAACAAATTACCACAAACTTGGTAGCTTTAAACAGTACAATCTCTGCTTCTCTCTCTTCTGCCACTCTTTTCCATTTTCAAAGATTTTTATGATTACCTTGGGTCCACCCAGATAATCCAGAATAATCTCCATATCTTAATATTAATTGACTAGCAACCTTAATTGTAACTGTAACCTTAATTTCTCCTTTCAGTTCAGTTCAGTTCAGTCACTCAGTTGTGTCCGACTCTTTGCAACCCCATGAATCGCAGCACGTCAGGCCTCCCTGTCCATCACCAACTCCCAGAGTTTACTCAAACTCATGCCCATCAAGTCGGTGATGCCATCCAGCCATCTCATCCTCTGTTGTCCCCTTCTCCTCCTACCCCCAATCCCTCCCAGCATCAGGGTCTTTTCCAACGAGTCAACTCTTCGCATGAGGTGGCCAAAGTATTAGAGTTTCAACTTCATTGTCAGTTCTTCAAATGAACACCCAGGACTGATCTGCTTTAGGATGGACTGGCTGGATCTCCTTGCAGTCCAAGGGACTCTCAAGAGTCTTCTCCAACACCACAGTTCAGAAGCATCAATTTTTTGGCACTCAGCTTTCTTCACAGTCCAACTCTCACACCCGTACATGGCTACTGGAAAAACTATAGCCTTGACCAGACGGACCTTTGTTGGCAAAGCAATGTCTCTGCTTTTTAATATGCTATCTAGGTTGGTCATAACTTTCCTTCCAAGGAGTAAGCGTCTTTTAATTTCATGGCTGCAGTCACCATCTGCAGTGATTTTGGAGCGCAAAAAAATGAAGTCTGACACTGTTTCCACTGTTTCCCCATCTATTTCCCATGAAGTGATGGGACCAGAGTTCTTAGTTTTCTGAATGTTGAGCTTTAAGTCAACTTTTTCACTCTCCTCTTTCACTTTCATCAAGAGGCTGTTTAGTTCCTCTTCACTCTCTGCCATAAGGGTGGTGTCATCCACATATCTGAGGTTATTGATATTTCTCCCGGCAATCTTGATTCCAGCTTGTGCTTCATCCAGCCCAGCATTTATCATGATGTACTCTGCATATAAGTTAAATAAGCAGGGTGACAATATACAGCCTTGATGTACTCCTTTTCCTATTTGGAACCAGTCTGTTGTTCCATGTCCAGTTCTAACTGTTGCTTCCTGACCTGCATACAGGTTTCTCAAGAGGCAGGTCAGGTGGTCTGGTATTCCCATCTCTTTCAGAATTTTCCACAGTTTATTGTGATCCACATAGTCAAAGGATTTGGCATAGTCAATAAAGCAGAAATAGATGTTTTTCTGGAACTCTCTTGCTTTTTCAATGATCCAGCAGATGTTGGCAATTTGATCTCTGGTTCCTCTGCCTTTTCTAAAACCAGATTGAACATCTGGAAGTTCTCGGTTCACGTATTGCTGAAGCCTGGCTTGGAGAATTTTGAGCATTACTTTACTAGCATGTGAGATGAGTGCAATTGTGTGGTAGTTTGAGCATTCTTTGGCATTGCCTTTCTTTGGGATTGGAATGAAAATGGACCTTTTCCAGTCCTGTGGCCACTGCTGAGTTTTCCAAATTTTCTGGCATATTGAGTGCAGCACTTTCACAGCATCATCTTTCAGGATTTGAAATAGCTCAACTGGAATTCCATCACATCTACTAGCTTTGTTCGTAGTGATGCTTTCTAAGGCTCACTTGACTTTACATTCCAGGATGTCTGGCTCTAGGTGAGTGATCACACCATTGTGATTATCTGGGTCGTGAAGATCTTTTTTGTACAGTTCTTCTGTGTATTCTTGCCAGCTCTTCTTAATATCTTCTGCTTCTGATTGATTATATTCTTTGCAGCCAAAGATGGAGAAGCTCTAAAAAGTCAGCAAAAACAAGACCGGGAGCTGACTGTGGCTCAGATCATGAACTCCTTATTGCCAAATTCAGACTTAAACTGAAGAAAGTAGGGATAACCACTAGACCATCAGGTAAGACCTAAATCAAATCCCTTATGACTATACAGTGGAAGTGAGAAATAGATTTAAGGGACTAGATCTGATAGACAGAGAGCCTGATGAACTATGGACGGAGGTTCGTGACATTGTACAGGAGACAGGGATCAAGACTATCCCCATGGAAAAGAAATGCAAAAAGGCAAAATGGTTGTCTGAGGAGGCCTTACAAATAGCTGTGAAACAAAGAGAAGCGAAAAGCAAAGGAGAAAAGGAAAGATATTCCTATTTGAATGCAGAGTTCCAAAGAATAGCAAGGAGAGATAAGAAAGCCTTCCTCAGAAATCAATGCAAAGAAATAGAGGAAAACAACAGAATGGGAAAGACTAGAGATCTCTTCAAGAAAAAAATCGGCTCAATTTCTCCTTTACCATATAACAAAATATTCATAGGTTACAGTGATTAGGACATGAATAAGGTTGGGAGACCATTATTCTGCTATTGCACCATTACATAGGGTAACTGTAACAATTACTTGTGATCACATATATAAAGTGGCTAATATTCAAATTAATATTGAATAATTATTATTATTCAAAAAATTTTAAAAATTAATAGCTCTCTGAGCCTCTCTATGCCCCTTCCCCATTTACCATCAAAGCTCTTCCTCTAATAAATCTCTTGCATCCATTTGGCATCTGCTTCTTAGAAGCCCTGGTTAACCAGCTGCATCAGTTTCAGCAGATCATCCATACTGTCAAGAATCATAATGTTAGAACTGAGAAAGATGTAAGAAATCCTCTACTCCAGCCACTTCATATTACACAACCAAAATGAAGGAAGCCTGCCCAAGTTCTGTGACTGGTAGGAAACATGCATGCGTGCTAAGTAGCTTTAGTTGTGTCCAGCTCTTTGTGACCCTATGGACTGTAGCCTGCCAGGCTCCCTGTCCACGGGATTCTCCAGGCAAGAATACTGGAGTGGGTTGCCATGCCCTCCTCCAGGGGATCTTCCCGACCCAAGGATCGAACCCACATCTCTTAGGTCTCCTGCATGGCAAATGGGCTCTTTACCACTAGCAGCACCTAGGATGCCCAGTGGGCAACACAGCTCGTGCAAAATGCCTGTAGTGCTTTCAGGGTAATTTCATGCCACATAAGGAATCCTAGCGAAGGAGCTAGCTCTTTTCTTGCTTGGAATTAGTGTTCCAATGTGCAATTTCTAGAAGTCAAAAGGAATGTTCTAACAGTAGTGACTCTTCACAGAGTAGAGGAAAGGGTTCACTGATGAAAGATGGTTAGATGGTTATGTCTTCTCAGTAGTAAAAGTTCCCACGCAAGTTCCAGTAGGAACTGCAGAAGCAGCATCAGTCATCGTGCTCATCTGTTCATAAGTGTGAGACTGCTGATGCTATATCCTAAGGTATAATGGAAAATGTTTCCAGGAAACATTTCTAAGGGAAATGTAAGGGGAAATTGTGTCCAAAGTTCTATCTAAAAATTCAGGTTTCTGGGAACAAGCACCACTACTTACACTTACAGACCAGGGTCTTGTTCCATCCCTGAGAACACAGACTGTCTAATTTACTTCCCCTAACAAAACTGTTCTTCAACTCCCTAGAAGTTGGTGGTATAAGAAAGTACATACACCACGGTAATAGTATCAAACAACAGTTTTAAGAAGTGATGCTTAAAACAGAGCAAATTAGTGAAAGGGGGATACTACTGTTAAATATGCTAATATTGAATACCGTGTCTATTTTAACCACATATTCAATGTTCTATGTGTCTACAACAGTGCTACTACTAAAAACTCACTATCTTTGCTGTAGTACACTCATTAATTTCACCCAAATAATAGAGTCCTTTCCCTAGTGGCTTCAGACAGTAAAGAACCTGCCTAAAAATGCAGGAGACCCAGGTTTGATCCCTGGGTCAGGAAGATCCCTGGAGATGGAAACGGCTACCAACTCAAGTTTTTTTGCCTAGAGAATCCCATGGACAGGGAGCCTGGCAGACTACAGTCCATGAGGTCACAAAGAGTTAGACATGACTGAGCAACTAACACTTTTCCCCAATTAGTTTGAGTCTGGAGGAAATTATAATGGTCACAATGAAACACTCCATGCAACGAGGAATTGGCAAGAGAATGCAGATCCAAGACTGATTCATTCACATTGTGTTTTAATATCAGGCTTTGCGTGGTGGAGGGGTAAAGGAAAGGAAAATATCAGTGTCTCATTTCTGCCCATGAGGTCAGCCACCATTCGTAGTTTTTGCAAAAAAGTGAATACACGAAAACCAATTTGTGCATCTCTTTCAAATAAGCTGTTTTCATCTTTTTAAGCTAAGGTCTGCATTTTTTCTTTGATGAATGTTTTATAAGCCTTCTCTATTTTCTCCCCTGCATAGTAACGCTTCTGTTAGAAATGAATATGATTTAGAATTCATGACTGGGTATGACATGTCCTGAAAACTAGTTTCAGTACCTCAGATCATAAACTGTATATGTCTCATGTTCATAGAGCAAAAGCAAAATGTCTTCATCACTTTTTAAAATTACTATGTAAGTAAATTACTCCTTTGACATATGCCTTAAGATTATCTTTTCATTTGTTGGCAAGGATAAAATATCTTAACTTTTCCTTTGCTTTGTGAAGATTTAACCCTAATTCATGTACCCCCATCTTTGAATCTGATAAATACATTCCGACCAAGCATGTTCCAAAGTCAGAGTCTCACATATTCCTTTTCTTTCCAGGAATACTGTATATCAACTTTCATTTTTATGACTCTCTTTACCTATCATCACATTCTTACTATCCCTCATATATTCTTTCTTTTTTGCAAGCATTTTCATAATTCCTCATTTTGCCCTAACAAGATTAAGGCATATGAGTACCCCTTCTTTCATACTAATATTCTTTAAATAGGTATTCAGTATTTGTTTATATATTTAACACTGCCCAAGAGAAGACAAAGAATGAAGGCAGTACTTCCCAATAGTTTTGCTTTCATTCTGACTAATGAATTAGAGGTAAATTTAATCTTTAACTTCTGGACATAGGGGCATGGACCAAACCTGAACTCAGATAAGCTGATGTTATTCCTAGGACATAGTCTGTGGAAGAAAAAAAAAAGTGCTGCAATTGATTAACACTAGTAGTATGTCAACTGTGTAATGACATCACACTGCTTAAATTTGCCCAAGAGATTTTTCGTAGTTGATAACCTCTATTTCTATCTACCTCAAAAAAAGAAAAAAAAAAAGGATTCACTGCAATTAGTAGAATTTACTCAAGAGGTTTTCAATACATATGGATTATTGTTGCAAAGGGGAAAAACATAAACAGGATAGATGACTTACTTTTTCACCTTTAGTACTCTTCTTTCTAGGATGGTAATGTGTTTTAATATTTTTTTCAATTATTTATTTTTGCTGCTGAGGGTCTTGAGACTTCTTTTGGCATCCTTTTCGATTACATGGAGTACCAAAAAAGCTTTTTAAAAAAAATAAAAGGCCATTGATTTTTTCCAATACAAATTTCATTATAGAGGTGCTATTAATCATAGTAGAAGATACTAACAAAAAAATAGAACAAAAAGAAATGAAAATATATTATGTCCAGGTTAGAGAATCTCTGAGAAAAGACAACTCAAACTCTCCCAATACTACACAGTAAATTACAAAGGTAATAATGTTCTGTCATGTGAATATCCAGTCCTATATCCAGTCCTATTGTACTTCACATGATTTGTGAGTTGGTAGTGTGTGAAGCTGGCATTGAAAGCAAGATCAGTGAGTAATTTAGATTAAACGTGCTGAATTTACAGAATTTACACTACGTAGATACTAGAAATTGTCAGGCATTCTGTCTCACTAAAAGTTGCTGGGGAAAAAGGCAAGTTCTTCTTAGAACTGCAATTCTCAAGCTATGGTCTAGGAACAAGCACTTTTCTGAACATTTGGCTTGGTAAGATAGAATGAACATACTATGGAGGGAAATATCCCAAGAGGCTATTGCAAGAACATTGATATATTAGGTTATTTTTCTTTTTCAGCGAGTCTTCAGAGCAGGACATTTGGAGAACCACTGACCATAAAAACTGTATTCTAAGATATTAGAAGGAGAATCCCTAGTATCTGCCTCATGTACTATCAATGGTGCTCCCCAAGCCCACAATTTCTGACCTACCTATCACATGGTTTGTGAAAAAAAAAAAAAAAAGAACAATAAGGTAAATAAAAATGGAAAGTTGTTCAATGTGGTATACAATTTACATTTTCCAATATGACATTCATTTATGGTCATAATTAGGACAGCTACATTATTTACAGTTTTCTAAATCACCTAAAAGGAATAAATAGAGAAGCAAAAAAAGTTACACAAAGTGACTGCAAAAGAGGCACTGAAGGTTACTGCAAAATTTCAACAGAGTAAGAAATGCAATTTGTTTCCCATTCTCTTCCTCCTTGGGCTCTATTTGATGCAAGCCTTGCCTAGTTGGGCTCTAGTCCATGGGGTTGCAAAGGGCTGAACACGACTGAGTGACTAACACTCACTTTTACTTTTGCCTAGTGAGTAAACCTCAGCAACATATCATTAATCTAATACTCATATCATTGAATATTCTGTTTTAAAACACCACACATACTCCTTTAAACATCCAGCAACACAAGCAACATGATGAGTTAGGATATGGCTAGTCCTAGAAAGAGAAGCTTTGGCTAGACTTTCTTTATTTTCTCACATAAGAAATATGAGTTCACAGAAGGAGCCTGGATGGCCACATTGAGGCAAACTACGCCACTGATCAGCCTCAAGGAGAAAAAGAGAGTTGCCTTGTTTTCAATCCAAACTTTCCAAAGAATAGTATAATAATTGCATGACTTCCTTGATAAATCAAAAGAAGCTCAGATTCAATTCAGGATCAATGTACTACATCCTTAGAGGAAAAAGAGCAGACAGCAGTGATGTTAGCACTAGCTCTGTTAAAGATTTGGGGATTGCTCCAAACAGACTCAGGCTATTCTGACCACTGTAACTGCTTCACCCTGGAACAGATGTGTTCCTTTGGGGGTGGCATCCATTGCCACCCTCTTTCATCCCTATCACAAGAGCTGAAAAGCTCTTTATCCTCTCATCACAGGAGCAGCAAAGCCAAAAACCACACCAGTGGTCCTCAATACCAGTCAACTACAATGTCCTGTATGCAAACAGGTTTTGCCAGTGAGGTGCATTCTTGAGTGATTCAGAAAGCAAGAAGAGAGACAGAGGCCATCTTCTCACTGTGTTGGTATCATCAAGGAAAGTTAGTCGGTCATGTTTGCAGCAGCCAAGTGCCTCATCATATTTCTGGTCACCAATTTTGTGGGTGTGAAAGGAAGCTGCTGTAACATAGTGGTTGGTGGTAACAGCTTCATGACCTCTGGAGCTCAGCTCTGAATCTCAGTTTCTGAAGCAGCCCCTCTGACTTCCACTGTCCCAGTCATTTCAGAAAATGTTATAATCACCTGCACCACTCTGTTCCCTGGATTCCTACTGCAAATACCTATAATGGTTACTATTTCCTGCAATGAACTCTGATTGACAGATATCTTCTCCTGCTCTACTTTTTAGTGGGAGATGCTATAAATCAGTGTTACCATTCAATATTCAGGCAATTAATAACCTTGGTCAACTAACACACACTTCTAAATGCTTGCTTACATTAAATACACTCACAGTGATCCGAATTCAAAAGTGTTTTTCTTATGCTTAAGGGCACCTCTTTAAACAAGGAATGGAAGAAGAATGGCAAGAGAAGCTAAAATGAAGCAGAAATTTTAGTCTCATACAAAATCTCAGGGCAGGACTCTGACTGGTTCAACTGGGATCTGGCATCTGATTTGACCCCTGGACCAATTTACTGTGGCTAGAATGAAACTTATACAGCAAAAATACAGCATTTAGAAACCAGCTCTGTAGCACTGAGTGGAAGGAAGGGGTGGTACCCTGAGAAGGAAAGATAAGCAGATATTCTAGTAGATTTTTTAGAATATCTAATAGATATTCTAATAGAATAATTATGTTGTATTCAAATCCTAGCTCTCCTAATTACCAGCTATTGGACTAGAGTTTGTTATGTAATATCTCTCACACACAGTTTACTTTTCTATCAAAAGAAGATAATTTTAAAACTTACTTGGATAATAGAATTTTGTGAAGCTAACAATAATACAAGCAAAGCAATCAGAACAGCATCCAATATACCATTAGTGTCCACTAAACCTTCATTTTTCATCTTTATCATTATCCTAATACTTCAGCTAACTAGGGGCATTAACTATCAATTTTCTTGGCAAAAGAAACCAAAATTCACCCTTGATTGCATTTTCTTGATTTCTAGATCCTACACCTGGAAGCCAACTAAGAAAACTGACCACACAAACTCACATCCGGTTATTAGCTCAAAGAAGACATCACCTTTCTAGCTCAACTTAAATGATACAAAAGTAAGACAAAAGAAATTCATGTTTATAGTCACGTCCTCCAAGGAAGAGCACAATGCACATCTATTTCAAGATGTGTGTTCAATTTAATTCAATATATTTTTTTTTTAATTTTTTTATTAGTTGGAGGCTAATTACTTCACAACATTTCAGTGGGTTTTGTCATACATTGATATGAATCAGCCATAGATTTACACTTATTCCCCATCATCTGGTTTTCCTGGAAGTAAAGTGAAGTGAAGTGAAATTCACTCAGTTGTGTCCTACTCTTTGTGACCCCATGGACTACACAGTCCATGAAGTTCTCCAGGCCAGAATATTGGAGTGGGGAGCTGTTCCCCTCTCCAGGGGACCTTCCCAACCAAGGGATAGAACCCAGGTCTCCCAAATATGCAGGCATATTCTTTACAAGCTAAGTCACCAGGGTTTCCTGGAACTTGCTGCAAACCAACATGCTGCAACCAGAAATGAGGTTTACTTAGTTGACTTATCAGAAGCCACTCAATAATACTAGACCAAGGGTCAGGAAACTTTGTCTGTAAAAAATGAGAGTAAATATTTCAGACGTTTGTGAACAATGTCTTTTTTTTAAATACTCAACTCTGCATTGAAACATAAAGCAGCCATATACAATATTTTTTAAATGAACATGGCTGTGTTCCAATAAAACTGTGTTTACAAGAACATGCAACAGTCTAGGCAACAGTTTCTGGTCCAGAAGCTATAGATTGCCAATCCCTGGTATATATTTGAAAGTACATGCAGCTTGTGTGTTTGTGTGTGTGTGTGTGTGTGTGTGTGTGTGTGGTCTGCAGTAAAGAGTAATGTTTCAAGTTTCAAGGGAGTCACATTCCTAAAAACTTATTCATGTCGTCTAAATATTTATATTTATTCTCGAAAGTCTGCTTATAATATTTCTTAAACTTTAATGTCTTAAGGATCCATAGCAACATAGCATTAATTGCTGATATTATAAATTTTTCTAATATAAGCATTTAAAGCAATATATCTTTCTCTAATAAAGCTGTTTTAAAATACAAACAGATAAAAATAAGAGTACATGTGGCATATAAATCTTGAAAACATCTCAAATTTGGTTATTCATACTTCAACTCAGTGCAACTGTGAGAATGTTAGGTAGTTAGAATAGGAAAAAGGAGTCCAGAATGGCAGTGGCTAAAAGACAAGGGAAAAGTCCACAAAAATAGAACAAAGGAAGGTCCGACCAGAGTGAGGACCTCAAGTAGAACAAACAGTACTCCTGGCTAGCCTAATTTTACATAGGGCAGGCCTGGGGGAGGAAAATACATAAAGAGGAGCCAAAGAACCGGAGGGTTTCTCTCTCCTGCGTGCGTGCCCTTTGGGTGCCTATCTGTCTTTTGGGTCGGCATGCCCCCACGCCTCGAGGATGTATTTTTCTTTATTTTCTAAATAAAACTAATCTGTCTGAGAGCTATAACACAGACTGTGCGAGAGCTGTGATGTGCTGAGGGCTTTATTGGCCATCGCTTCAAATTTTTGTCGTCACGAGACAGAACCAAGCAAATTACACTCCCCTGACGAGAGCATCTCCAACATGAAGCTTTCCCCAATCGTACCTTACCTTTCTACATCGTTCTACCCCTTGCTCATGCTTCTCACTCAAGCTTCTATGATTCCATAGGTCTGTCCCTGCAACAAGCTTCCTCTGACCACCTCTACTTCAGTTGTTCCTGCATAAGTAAGTTCAGTTGCTCAGTCGTGTCTGACTCTTTGCAACCCCATGAACCACAGCATGCCATGCCTCCCTATTCATCACCAACTCCCGGAGTTTACCCAAACCCATGTCCACTGAGTTGGTGATGCCATCCAACCATCTCATCCTCTGTCTTCCCCTTCTCCTCCTGCCCTCAATCTTTCCCAGCATCAGAGTCTTTTCAAATGAGTCAGCTCTCTGCATCAGGTGGCCAAAGTATTGGAGTTTCAGCTTCAGCATCAGTCCTTCCAATGAACACCCAGGATTGATCTCCTTTAGGATGGACTGGTTGGATCTCCTTGCAGTCCAAGGGACTCTCAAGAGTCTTCTCCAACAGCACAGTTCAAAAACATTCATTCTTCGGCACTCAGCTTTCTTTATAGCCCAACTCTCACATCTATAAATGATCACTGGAAAAACCATAGCCTTGACTAGACGGACCTTTGTTGGCAGAGTAATGTCTCTGCTTTTTAATATGCTGTCTAGGTTGGTCATAACTTTCCTTCCAAGGAGTAAGCGTCTTTTAATTTCATGGCTGCAATCACCATCTGCAGTGATTTTGGAGCCCCAAAAAATAAAGTCAGCCACTGTTTCCACTGTTTCCCTATCTATTTGCCATGAAGTGATGGGACTGGATGCCATTTTTTTTCTGAATGTTGAGCTTTAAACCAACTTTTTCACTCTCCTCTTTCGCTTTCATCAAGAGGCTCTTTAGTTCAAATGCATCTTTCTGTAACATTGTGTTATATATGCCACTTTCCCACTCAAAATCCCTCCAGTGCTTTCTATTATCTAAAAATGAAACTTTATCTTGTCATTTAAAACAGTCTATAATCTGGTTCCCACTGATTTTATCATTTTTATATCTCTCTTATCTTCTCTCTATATATATCATTGCATAAAGTGACGGACTCATTCTAAGAAGACGTCTTTCTTTATTCACATCCATATCTTTTCCTCACTAGAGTAGCCCTTCCTTCCCCAATTTCTTTACTAATTTAAATTCTTCATGTTCTAGATCCAGAGAACAAAAAAGAAGTTAACTTCTAAATAAAAAATTCTTTGATCCCCCTAGTCTCCATTAATTATTTCTCCTGCGACTCTGAAAATAAAATGACTGTTTATATCACTCCTAAGTCCTTGTCACATATTGTTTACTCATGTAATTTTTACTGTTGTTGCTGCTGCTTCTGCTTCTGCTATCATTTTATAGGAGCAGCAGACAGACTGTATGTTTCTTGAAAGTAGGACTGAATCTAAGACCTCTTTGAACTGCTTAGCTGATCTTTCAGTGTACTTTGTATATACAATGACTGTAAAGTTCATTAAGGCTAAGACATCTATGCAGCCCTATTTGTAGGAAGGGCCTTTCAGCAATTTGCAGCCCTTTTAACAGAAAACAGTTTGAAATGATCCTATGAAAAAAAGGAAGGACAGTCTGTCCCCAAGACAGACCTCCAGGGAATGATTATTCAGGATGTGTAAATCTCTGGGCTTTTGTTTCCCTTTTACCTAGAGCCCTCTACAGAAACCATTTCCATAATACCTATCAAAAGTGTAGGTAAGAAATTTTTTAAAGTACAGATCATTCAGAACTGTTCCTTTTTAGAAGCTTTAGAACAGGAAAATGTTTGATGGGGAAGAAACTGCAATAAATGCTTTAAAGAATTCTAACATTTTGTGAATGCAATTGCCTGTGTTTCTGCTGTCTCTCATAACCATAGGTGGGTAATTGAGAGTTAGCATTGCTTCTGTCAGGTGCTATGGAAGCAGTTAGTTTCAGGGTAGAAAGATCCAAAGATATTTTGCACCATTTTAAATAATAATGCCTTATGTATGTGGTATCGTTATAAACATTACAAACTTTTGATATTTTAAAAAGATTGCCTTTCATTTAGAAAGGGATTCTTTATTACATAGAATTTTTTAAGTAGTTATATTATTCTCCAGTCTAAAAACATAACTACTTTTCAGCTTTAATTACTCAACATAAGTGCCAGCTCTATTACTCTCTACAATAGAATGATGGTTTCAAAGTTATCCTCCTCAAGTATTTAACAGTTTATATTTTAGAGTATAGATGGGAAAAGAAAAGTAAAATAGGGGAAAGAATGAGACTATAATCAGTTTTCTCAGTAAACATTCTTTCCTAAAACATAACTATCTGTAAGACCAGGATCTACTTAGCTTAAACATCAATTTATGATACCTGTTGTTAAAATGTGAAAATACAAAACAAACAAATAAATAATAGAGGTTTAAGTAAATGGCACATTTCAGAAAGGCTTCATAGCCTCCAGGGAAAGATCTACCATAAAACAATTATCTTTGATACTATTGTATGCCCTGTTCCCAGCTTTGGTTATAATTCACTGCGGAGGTCAACTCAGCACACTGGGAAGAAAACTACAGCCTTTCAGGAAAAAAAAAAAAAAACCACAAAGGAGACTCTGGAATGTTCTTTTTTATTTGAAAGTAAAAAACAGCCTCTCTACTGCACATACACAGAAATTAATAATAACCACATGAATATGAAGTAGTTATTTTTTTCCTACATCAGAAGACTGCCATTTACTCTATCAACTGATAACAATTCCTCTCCTTCCAAAGTCATATTTTTGTTTCAATTTAGATATTATTTTCACCTGTATGGTTTCATCTCTATAGAATTTCTGCAGGTTTGTTGTCTACCTGTCAGGTTACTTCTCACATTATCGTTTTAGTTTGCATCTAAAATTTTGTATATGCATCCAAAGAAGAGTCAAGACATTTTGAAGTTAATTGCACTCAATTATCAAATGTTCCTTGGATCTAAAGACATACTAATATGCATCACAATTTGTTTCTGCCAAAACACATTTTCTCCTCTCATCTGTACAATGCTGCTTTTTATAATTGTATGTGAAGCCTTATTAATGGTATCTCTTAGGGGAAATATGCCCAGATTCCTTTTTAAAATCTAAGTAATCTAAATATGTTCAAAGTTGTGCCACAGATTAATGAACTAGAGTTAGAAAACAACACAACAAAAGTTTTGGGATGTGATAGCTTAAGCTTTATAGTCTTATAAAGACTATAAATAGCAATAGCTTTATAGTCTTAGTCAACTCATCAAATATAATGATGAAAAATAAATATTATAGCATAACCAATTGTTTTCTCCTCTTACTACTTAATTATAATTGTTCTGGAAAAGTTCTGTGCTGCCATTGCTTTTAATATAATCAAATATGCAAAGTCAAAAACTAGGATATATTTTTCTCACTAGGAGGAATTTCAAATTTGGCAGTAGAGTCGTGTGTGAACAAAGCCAAAGAAAATGCCAAGAGTAAAATATGAGTTTGTCTGTCTCTAAAGAGGAACAAAATTAGCTCAAGGGGAAAGGGAGGCAGAGAAATATCACATACTTAGAGACGTAAACCAGTGTTTGAAAATCTAGATATTGTCTGTCAGTAGCCAAAATATACACATAAAATTGTTTCTGAAGTATCACAAATAGTTTCTTGTCTTCCCAGATTTTTGTCACTTTCCTACTGCTTTTTTAGAGTAACTGAAAGATCTGACTTTAATCTACACGTGCTTCAAATGATCTTAGCCATATTATAGTGAAAATCCACAATAAAAACGTAATGAGTGGGTGTTTCCTAATTTAAATGAAGGAGCAGATCAGAAAACAAAAGACATACTAAACAAAAAGAAAGATGTTGAACTGAAGCCAAATCTCATAATAAGATTTCACAATTAATTTTTTCAGAGGGAAACCTACCTTAATCGCTAAAAGTCTACAGTCTGACCATGCTTCAGTTTTTAACTATACATTTCTATCTTAGTAAACCAAGCATTGCAGAATCTCCCATCCTCTTCCCATGCCCAACAACCATAATGTATATGCAATATCATTATATTAGTCCTGTTCAAGTTTAGATAATCTTAGACCTTCACAAGTTTCTCTACTTTTAGACTTTGTTTTCTCTTAGACTTTCATACCATTTAAATATTGCTTTTTAAAATTCCTTTATTGTTTATTCCCTGTACATCATTTCATATAGTCTTTACAACTAAAATAGTCATCTGATTCCCTTTTATTGAATATTCTAAATAAACTTTTTACTTAACATTTTATAGAAATATCTTTTTTTTTTCATTTATTTTTATTAGTTGGAGGCTAATTACTTTACAATATTATAGTGGTTTTTGTCATACATTGACATGAATTAGCCATGGATTTACATGTATTCCCCATCCCGATCCCCCCCCACCTCCCTCTCTACCCAATCCCTCTGGGTCTTCCCAGTGCACCAGGCCCGAGCACTTGTCTCATGCATCTAGAAATATCTTTAAAAACATGAGCTCTATGGATGCTTCTCTGGGTTGTACCATGCCTGACTCTGTGACATTAAGCTTCTTAAATTTTTTGGGCCATGATTTGTTCTAAAACTACATAATATTTATATCTGCCTCATTAAAATATTTTGAAAATCAAATGAGTTAATATATGTAGAACTCATGTTAGTTCATGCAAAAAATACATGTAAAACTGACAGAGATTATGAACTCAGTAAATTTTATGGCTATAAAAGCCCACTTTTCTTAACAGAATAGGAAATATAATTTTTTAATTAAAAAATTGTTTTAAAAGTGTACCACCATCACATATATATGACAATATATATTGAGCCAAAGAGAATTAAAGAATAAGTCTAAGAGAAACTGAACAATTTTTACATGGCTTATTCTGTCCCACCAAACTCAGATTTGTGGCTCAGTTGCAACTCAGGTCCTCTTGCTTTCCACTTCTACTGTTTAGAAGCAGATAGTACAGAGGCTACATCTTGGAATAAACTGAATTTATTCCTGGATCCCTGAATCACCAGGAGAGGAAAGTTGTCCAGCAAGTAGGAACATATATTGGACTGTTCAATAAGCCAGAAAACATCTATTGTGAGCCTCCTGATGAAATCAGAGAGATTCTTTTTCACAAAAGTAATTGATAGCTTAATTAAAACAACCCATTTTTCTTATTTCTTTTCATCTGCTATGATGAAAACTTGTGTTGGTATTGTTGTTTAGTCACTCAAACATGTCCGACTCTTTGTAACCCTATGGACTGCAGCATGTCAGGCTTCCCTGTCCTTTACCGTCTCCCAGAGGGTGCTCAAACTCATGTCCAGTGAGTCAGTGATGTCATCCAACCATCTCATCCTCTGCCCTCCCCTTCTCCTCTGGCCTTCAAGCTATCCCAGCATCAGGGTCTTTTCTAATGAGTCAGTTCTTCACAGCAGGTGGCCAAAATATTGGTGCTTCAGTTTCAGCATCACACCTTCCAATGAAGATATCCTTTAGGATTGACTGGTTTGATCTCCTTGCAACCCAAAGGACTCTCAAGACTCTTCTCCAATACCACAGTTTCAAAGCATCAGTTCTTCAGCACTCAGCCTTCTTTATGGTCCAACTCTCACATCCATACATGACTACTGGAAAAATCATAGCTTTCATTACGTGGACCTTTGTCAGCAAAGCAATGTCTCTGCTTTTGAATACACTAAGTTTGTCATAGATTTTCTTCCAAGGAACAAGTATCTTTTAATTTCATGGCTGTAGTCACCATCTGCACTGACTTTGGAGACCAAGAAAAGAAAGACTGTGACTGTTTCCATAGTTTCCCCATCTATTTGCCATGAAGTGATGGGACAGAAGCCATGATCTTCATTTTTTGAATGTTGAGTTTTAAGCCAGCTTTTTCACTCTCCTCTTTCACCTTCATCAAGAGGCTCTTGAGTTCCTCTTCACCTTTTGCCATAAGGGTGCTGTCATCTGCATATCTGAGGTTATTGATATTTCTCCCAGCAATCTTGATTCCAGCTTGTGATTCATCCAGTCCAGCATTTTGCATGATGTACTCTGTATATAAGTTAAATAAGCAGGGTCAGTATGCAGCCTTGATGCACCCCTTTCCCAATTTGGAACTAATCCATTTTTCCATTTTTGGTTCTAACTGTTGCTTCTTGACCTACATAGAGGTTTTGCAGGAGGCAGGTAAGATGGTCTGGTATTCCCATGTCTTTAAGAATTTTCCAGTTTGTTGTGATCCACACAGTCTAAGGCTTTAGCATAGTCAATGAAGAAGAGATAGATGCTTTTCTGGAATTCTCTTGCATTTTCCTAGGATCCAGTGAATGTTGGCAATTTGATCTCTGGTTCCTCCACCTTTTCTACAACCAGCTTAAACATCTGGAAGTTCTCAGTTAACATACTGTTGAAGCCTGTACATGTACTATTAAAGTCTGTGTTGGTATAAGGAAGCTTAATCACACTACTCTGAGGCTGATGCTTGTATTTTCCATCTACTGCCAGAAGTAACTGAGGAAAAAAAGAGGGTTGGAAAAGTGTACCTGGGACCAGTACTAATTTTCTGATCATTTCATGAGCTGAAAATTCTTTCTAAGAAATCTTTTCTGGTTACTTCATTTAAACCTTTAAAAAGAACTGCATTAAAAAGTTATGAGAATAAAAGTTATTAAAAGAAGATATATGGTGCTATTCATTATAACCTAAAACCATTCTGATTTCCTGATTTTTTTTCTCCTTACTTTTAAGCCTCTTTCTACATCCTAACATCCCTCAAACATATGTGAAATAAAGAAATTCAAGGATTTCTCATGAAGGACATTTTAGTCCTCCTAAACAGCAACCCACTCCAGTATTCTTGCCTGGAGAATCCCAGGGACAGGGGAGCCTGGTGGACTGTCGTCTACAGGGTCGCACAGGGTCGGACACAACTGAAGCGACTTAGCAGCAGTAGCAGCAAAGTTCCAATCAATTTAATCCTTTATGAAGTTCCTGCATTCACTCTCCAAGAAACATACATATGTTTGAGAACCTTTTTTAAATCAATTTTTCAAAGTCACTCCAAGTCTTTCAGGTAAATATATAGTTTTTTTGATATTTTTGAAGGCACAAGGCATAATATGTACCTGACTCTTCACTTGGAGTTTGTCTAGGTACATATACTGCTTTCAATAAATGATGCCTTCTTACCCAGCATACTACAACTGTATTATCTAGCAAGCTTGCTACACACACACACACACACACACACACACAGAGCAATGAGACTATAGCTGTTACCTAATTGGCCTCATCATCTGGTCCTTCCTGGATATAATAGAAGTACCATTCAATAGGCTGGTAATAGACCAAACCAAATATCTGTTACTTTAAAGAAGGATTTCTCAACTCCAGCACTATTGACATTTTGGGCCAGATAATTCTGCGTTGGGACGGTGGGGGTGGGTGTATCTTTACACTGCATAATGTTTTCAGCATCCTCTAGCCACTGGATGCCAGTCACACCCCTCCCTCTCCTCCCACCACAGTGAAACAACCAAAAATGTGTCTAAACATTACTAAGTGTCCACTGAGGACAAAAACTGCTCCCTGGTTGAAAGCCACTGCATAAGCAAAAAGTTTTTATTCCCCTTAGAATATAGAACATAATAAGAGTGTACTAAGCTCACAGAGCAAGCATCCTTTATGAAGCTAACTAACTCTGCATTTCAATGGCTTAAACTTCTGCTGGAGCAATGGTGCTAGACAGTAGTCTATAGCTTTAACTCTATGGCTTTAGTAATTCCTTCCCAACTACAAATTCCCCATTTGAAAATTCTATTACATGAAATTTTAATTCTATTTAACTCTTCAGCAACTGGGAAAAAAAAATTGGATTCCCCTAATCAGAGCAGCAAATTTCTCTTGTTGAGAATAATAAGAAAAAGAGGGAATTGGAGCTTAAAACAAGGAGAGGCTAAGGAAAAGGAAAAACTTGGCTGATTCCCTTCACTGTTCATCTGAAACTATCACAATATTTTTCACTGGCTATCCTCCAATAGAAAATTAAAAGTTTAAATTGAAAAAAGGAAAAGGAAAAACAAATAGATTTTGCAGCCATGGCTTCATCTTCCTGTAGGAAGATCTTGGCCTTAATTATGTATGCTTTTGTCTCTGTCAGGAGGAAGATATATTGTTTAGTCAAAATATTTATTGTGTGCTGATCAAGGGCTAGGCGCTATTCTAGAGTCTTTCTACAAACAGAATAAGATTGTTTGCTACAAGTATAAAATTGACAGTCAATGGTCAGACAGTCAATGACCAACTATGGAAACCACTGTTCTTTTCTCTCTGGCAAACTCTTTGTCAAGATAAAGTAGCAAATCTGTGTCCCTCTTGAGTCAAATTCCACCACAAAAACTATATCCTTATAATTAGGATATCTTTCCAAAATCACCATTTAATGATTCAATGACTGGTTATGTTAGGCACCTAGGAAGATGTGTAAAAGGTACACTGCATGGATTTGTTAGGGAACTGTTGACTGAAACCACCTGCGTTGACCAGGCCGGATTGCTTGAGTTGTCTCACAATAGGAGGTCCCAATAAGGAACATGTTGCTGCCACCGAAAACTAACCAGGAGAATTTGGGAGAAGACAACCAACCTCCCCTTGTCCTTGCTGGAATCCTTCTTGGCTGAGAGATGCAATGCCACCAGGAAGGACCCTGAATCAGACTATGGGCCAAGCAAGATGATTGGCCAGAGACAACCCAGAAATCAACCTATTACCATAAAACCTGAGATCACAAGCCACGTGGCCCAGCAGTTCTCCTGAGTTCCGTTACCCTGCTGCTCTCCGCCCTGGTGCCCTTTCTCAATAAAGTCTCTTGCTTTATGTGTCTCCACAGAAAACCCATTTTTAAGAGCTAGACAAGAGCCCACTCTCGGGCTCTGGAAGGGGTCCCCCTCCCTGCAACAGCTTCACTCATCAGGAAACTCGCACACTTTTGAGGGAGGTTTGATTTACAGCCTACATTCCAGTCATACTAAACTACTTATAGCTCCTTGACCTGCCCTTCTATTTCATATCTATGTGGTTTTGCACATAGATTAATCAGTTTATGATAGAATTATGTTTTCCCCTTCTCTGCCTGTTCTATCCATCCTTCAAAATGTGACTTAAGAGCTGCCCTCTGTAAAATCCTTCAGGATCCTTTCCAAAAATAGGATTAATCAGATCTCCCTTTGTTCCACTTTCATACATATATATGTGTTTGCTCAATTATCACAATATATTACAGTCACTTGCTGCATGTTTCTCTCTCCTCCAAAACTATGAGTTCCTTGAAGACTAAACACTATTTTTCAATGTTGCTTCTCCATAATATAGTTAAAGCTAAAAAATGTTGGCTGAATGACAAACTGAATACATAAAATTGTGGTAAAGATTGTTACAATATGACAAAATGTTTAACTAATATAATCTGGATACGTTTAAATCTATAAGCCACCTGAAATCACCCTTTCCTCTAATGTCCAGGAAAAAAAAAGGACTCAAGCCCTTATCTCACATGCTTTCGAAATTTTCAAGGATTTTCAGGAACTTTTATACTCGCTGGACACTTCTGAGGGAATTCTTGATCCTTCTCACTGCTTCACCTTCTATAGATTCTTTGCTTTTCATACATGCTTACCCTAAGTGTAGACACCGTCCCTTCTCCACTATCCTTTAAACCTCACTAACAAAAATCTATAAGAAGCTTTTGCTGAATATTGGTGATAATAGACTTAAGTATAGCATAACACAGAACATGAAACTTCCTAATATTTAAAATTAAATATTCATATTCTACCTATTATTTTATCATGCAAGCCAATTAGCTGTTTCTCACTTCACTTCCATCCAAAACTAGGGTCTGGGTGTACCTTTGCATAACATAAGAGACTCATAAAATTATACTGCTAATTATTCCTCTCTTATGGAATGAATTGCGCCCCCCGCCCTGCTAAAATCACATACTAAAGCGCTCACTTAGTGATAGGACCTTACAGAGCTAATAAGGTTAAATGAGGCCATAAGGGTGGGATGCTAAACTTATAGGACTAGTGTCCTTATAAGAGGATGAGACATCATGGCATGTCTCTTTTTCCCCCTCCTCTTCTCTCCCTCTCTCTCTTCCCTTCCCTCCCGCCCACTCTCTTGCTCTGTTTCTCTCTGTGTCTTTCAGCATGCACAGAGAAATGGCCATGTGAGGACGCTGACAAGGCACCCTCACCAGAAACAAACCCTACAGATCAAGACACCGTGTTATGGAAGCCCTAGGTGTCTCAGACACCTTCCCTCCCACCTAACAATGAAAGAAAAGAGAGAAGAGATAAAGACAGAGACTACTGAAATTATAAATTTTGCTTTAACACAGCAGAGATCAAATTCATATCTAAGAGTAGAACTATATAGGGATGTATGACAAGTTTATAGGCTTCAAGGTCAATATATAAAAATCAATTGTATTTCTATATATTAGCAATGGACAATGAGAAAGTGAATTTTGCACAGATAGTATAATTTACAATAGCACCAAAAGAATGAAGTACTTATGTAAATCCAACAAAATACAATAAAATCTGTATACTAAACACTAAAATGCACTAAGAAAAGTCAAAGAAGACCTAAATAAATGCAGATATACTGTGCTAATAGATTAAAAGACTAAATATTGTTAAAATGTCAACTCTCCCTTAAAGGAACTATAGATGAACACAATCCCAATTAAAATCCCATCATAATAGTTTATAGAAATCCACAAGATGACTGCAAATTTTGTGTGGAAACACCAAATCAATTTTGAAAAAGACTTACTCGTTAGCCACAGTAATCAAGACAATATGGTATTGGCTTCAGAGCAGAAATTCAGATCCATGGAACAGAGAGAATCTATAAAAAGGCTTAAACATGTATGACAGATTAGTTTTTTATTGACGTATAGTTAATACTTTGGTCACCTGATGTGAAGAGCTGACTCATTTGAAAAGACCCTGATGCTGGGAAAGATTGAGGGCAGGAGGAGAAGGGGATGACAGAAGATGAGATGGTTGGATGGCATCACCAACTCAATCATGGGTTTGGGTGGACTCCAGGAGTTTGTGATGGACAGGGAGGCCTGGCGTGCTGCGGTTCATGGGTCGCAAAGAGTCGGACACGACTGAGTGACTTAACTGAACTGAATAGTTAATATACAATGCTTTTTAGTTCCAGGTGTATGGAAAATGAGTCATATAGACATGGATTTTTTCAGATTTATTTCCATTATTATAGATTATTGTGAGATATTGAATATAGTTCCCTGTGCTATATAATATATTGTTGTTTATAGTAATGTGTGTTTGTTAATCTCAGTCTTCTAATTTGTTCCCCCTCCTCTCCCAGAATCCCCTTGGTAACCATAAATTTGTTTTTTATGTCTGTGAGTTTGTTTCTGTTTTATAAATAAGTTCATTTGTATCATTTTTTTAGATTCCACATACAAATGAATATCGTATTTGTCTTTCTCCGACTTACTTCACTTAATGAAAGAATTTGCCACAAATGACATTATTTTATTCTTTCTATGGCTGAGTAATATTCCATTGTGTGTGTATGTGTGTGTGTGTGTGTGTGTGTATATATATACATATATATATATGTATGTATGTATGTATGTATAATATATATATACCAAACCTTCTCTATCCATTCATCTGTTGATGGACATTAGGTTGCTTCCATGCCCTGGCTATATAAGTGATTGTTTTAAGTTGCTGATTTCTTAATTTCAAATGTATTTTAAATACCCTGCAATTGTGCCCTCGTCCCTTCATGATTACTGTTTTTTTATATCATATTTTATATCTAATTGTTTTGCATATTCTTTAACTGCTTATTGTGGATACAGATAATTTTACTATTTTTGTCTTTCAAACTCCCTACTAGTTTGTGTGGGGATGAGTTCTTTACTGTATGTGTGCCTTTACCAGTAAGCTTTGCCATTTTGTAACTGTCCTGTTTCTAGTTGTAGCCTTTTCTTTTCCCCCAGAGAAGTTTCTTTAGCATTTGTTGTAAACCTGGTTTAGTGGTACTGAATTATTTTAGCTTTTGCTTGTCTGTGAAGCTTTGATTTCTCCATCAAATATGAACAGGAACCATGCTGCATAGAGTATTCTTGGTTATAGATTTTTTCCCTTTCATCACTTTAAATATATCATGCCACTCCCTTCTGGCCTGCAGAGTTTCTGCTGAAAAAGCAGTTGATAGCCTCATGGGAGCTCCCTTGTATGTTATTTGTTGCTTTTAATATTCTCTCTTGATCTTTATTTTTTGTCTTTTTAATTACCATGTATCTTGGTTGTTCCTCTTTGGGTTAATTTTGTACAGAACTCTTTGAGCTTCTTGGACTTGAGTGACTGTTTCCTTTCTCAAATTAGAGAATTTTTCAGCTATTATCTTTTCAAATACTTTCTCAGGCCCTTTCTCTCTCCCTTCTGGAACCCATATAATATGAATACTAGTATGCTTATCCCATAGTATTGTCCCATAGGTCTCTTAAACCATCCTCATCCCTTTTCATTCTTTTTTCTGTTCTGTAATAGTGATTTCCACCACTATGTCTTTCAGTTCACTTCCAGTTCTGTCTCTGTTATTGATTCCTTCTAGTGTATTTTTCATTTCAGTTATTGTATTCTTCAACTCCATTTAATTGTTCTTTACATTTTCCAACTCTATGCTAAAAACTTAAAACTTCTCACTCTGTGCAGCCATTCTTTTCCCGAGTTTTTGGATCATCTTTACAATCATTACTTTGAACTCTTTCTCAGGTAGATTTCCTACTCCCATGTCACTTAGCTCTTCTTCTGGGATTTTATCTTGTTCCTTCACATGGAATATATTCCTCTGCTGGTTCATCATGTCTAAATTGCTATTTGTATTTTTATGTGTGTGGTGGTTAGTTATGTGTCTTGACCTGGAGAAGTGACCTCTGTAGGAGACATCCTATGCTTCCTAGCAATGCAGTTTCCCTTCATCAGCCAAGGGCGAGAGGAGAGCTGGTTCCTATGGTAGAATCTGGCTAGTATTTGCCAGCTGGTTCCACAGGCTACAGGATCGTAGTTTATTGCTTCTGGTGTCTGCTCCCTGGTGAGTGAGGCTGGTCTAGGGGCTTGTGCAGGCTTATTGGTAGGAGGAGCCGGTGCTTGCTCACTGGTGGGTGGAGCTGGGTCTTGGCTGTCTGATAGGCACGGCCATGTCTAGGGCCTGTCTAGACGTGGCTGTGGGCACAAGAGGTCTTTAGGCAACCTGTCTGCTAATAGGTGAGACTTGCCCCTGCCCAGTTATTTGTTTAGCCTGACACATCGCAGTGCTGGAGCTTACATGTTGCTGTGGGTGGTCAGGTCTTGGGGCTAACGACCCAAGATATCAGCCATCATGAGGGTTCACACAGATGAATCCTCCCCGACATGTCTGCCACCAGTGTCTCTGTCCCCAGGGTGAGCCACTCCCCACCTCCCCAGGAGACGTGCTAAGATCAACAGGTAGGTCTGGCCCAGGCTCCTATGAAATTATTGCTTTTGGCCTTAGGCCTCGTGCACATGAGATCTTGTGTGCGGCCCTTAAGATTGATGTCTCAAAAAAAAAAAAAAAAAGAAGAAGACTGATGTCTCTATTTCTCCCAGTCCTGTGGGCTCCTGCAATCAAGCCCTACTAGCCTTCAAAGCCAATTATTCTGGGGGCAGCTCCTCTTTTTGATGCCAGACCACCCAGGCTGGGGAGACTGATGTGGGACTCAGAATTCTCGCTCCTGTGGGAGAATCTCTGCAACATTCTGGGGGTATGGGATTTGATTACATCACAAGTCCATCCCCCCTACCTCCTCTCACTGTGGTTCCTTCTTTAGGTCTATAGTTGTAGCAGATACATTAGGGTAGGTTTCAGTCTTTTTAATCAATGGTTATTTGGCAGTTAGATGTGATTTTGGTATACTCATGAGAGGAGGTGAGTTCAGGGCATTTTTACCCTGCCATCTTGGCTGCTCTCAACAGATTAATTCTTTTCAAAGGCACAAAGGTAATTCAGTGAAGAAAACAAAGTCTTTTCAAGAGGTGCTGGAACAATTGTACATTATATACCAAAACATAATGAACCTCAACATACATCATATACAAAAGTAATTTGAAATGGGTCATAAATCTAAAGTCTTAGTACAGTTAAAACTCAAACAATGCAAATAAGAGTAATTAGGTAAAACTTTTTAAAGAAAAAATAAGAGAAAATCTCAGTGCCCTTGGATGAGGCAGTGACTTCTTCAATATGACACAAAAGTATAATCCACAAAAGAAAATTTGATAAATTGGACTTAATCAAAATTAGAACTTCTAGTCTTCAAAAGACATGTTAAGACAGTAAAAAGATATGCATAAAAAATATTTGCAAAGCACATATCTGATGAAGGATTTATATCTAGAATATAAAACAAATTCTCAAATAATAAGAAAGCAAACAACCTTCCTGTTATGGGCTGAATTGTGTTTCCTCAAAATTCATCTGCTAAAGCTCTAACCCCCAGTTCCTCAAATTGTGGCTATTATTTAGAGATAGAGCCTCTAAAAGGGTGATGAAGGTAAAATGAGACCATTAAAGTGGACCCTATTTCAATCTTAGCAGTGTCCTTGTAAGAAAGGAAAATTTGGACATCAAGGGTAACTAGGAGTATGCACACACAGAACAGACTAAAAGACCATATGAGGACACAGAAAGGAAGCAGTCATCTGCAACTCAGAAAGAGAAGCCTCAGAAGAAATCAAGCCTGCTGACTCCTTGATCTTGTACTCCTAACTTCCAGAACACTGATATAATAAATTTCTGTTGTTTAAGCCACCCAGTTTGGGGATATTTTGCTGTGGCAACCTAGCAATTTTGTACAATTCCATGAAAAAAAAAAAAAAGTAAGAGATTTTAACAGTCACTTCACCAATAAAAGATACATGGATGGCAAAGAAGCACACAAAAAGATGTCAATATAATTAGCCATTAGAGAAAATACAAATTAAAACCACAACAAGGTACATTAAATTCCTATTAGAATAGCTAAAACTGAAAATGTTTTTTTAAACTCCTGCTACAGAATGACAGAACGCTCATAAGAATACAAAGAAACTGAAGCTCTTATCAGTTGCTGCTAGAAATGCAAAAAGTTACAGCCACTTCGGAAACCAGTTTGGCAGTTTCTTACTAAGTTAGTCATATGCTATCATCTAACCCAACAATCCTACTCCTGAATCTTTACCTAAGCAAAACAAAAATTTATAGTCACAAAAACTTTCACACAAATATTTTTAGCAGCTTTTCTCATCATAGCCAAAAGTGGGAAATAACTCAAATATCCTCCAACTGGTGAATGGATAAACAAACTCTGATACATCTATACACTGGAATAACACATAGCAACAAAAATAAACTATTGATACATACAATTGGGCACATCCCAAATGTGTTGGCTAAGTGAAAGAAATCACAGTCAAATAGCTACATATTGTATGATCCCATTTATGTGAAATTCTAAAAAAGGGCAATACTACAGAGACAACAAAACAGTGCTTGCAAGGGACCAAGGGTCAGGAAAGTGATTAGCTGCAAGGAGCATGGGGGACTGTGGGGGATGGTAGAACTATTCTACATTTTTATTGTGGTGGTAGATATACAATTGCATGCATTTTCAAAGCTGATAGAACTATACACTCTAAAGAGTGAACTTGCTGCATGCAAATTATAGCAACAAACTTGACTTAAAAAAAATTCCTGGCTAAGGCAGACTTCCTCCCTCAAAATCCATAGCATACCTGGAAAGAAAGTAGCAAAGGTGGTGAGTTTAAAATAGTTACAATATGGCTATATCCCTGCATTATTTTAGTGATGAAAAATAAGTTGGAAAGAGTCAGGAATATACAGAGGAATGTGTCTGCATGCTAGGTCAATTCAGTCGTGTCCAACTCAGTGTGATTCCATAGACTGCAACCCGCCAGACTCCTATATCCATGAGATTCTCCAGGCAAGAATACTAACTAGTGTGGGTTGCCATGCCCTCCTCCAGGGGATCTCCCTCACCCAGGGATCAAACCGGAGTCTCCAATGTATCCTGCACTGGCAGCTACGTGGGTTCTTTACTGCTAATGCCACCTGGGAAACCCATATAGAGGAAGACATCACTTTTAATATTCTCATCAAAAGTAACAAAAAATTTTAAGTAACCCCCAATGTTGGGAACATTTATCTGAAACCCTTAATTTCAAAGATTTCTGTAGTTTATTATGGGTTTAATACAATGAAATTTCAATAAATACAAATAAAGGTAATAGGCAAAGGAGATCTAGCTTTTATCAGGTTTCAGTCAGTAATTTGAATTATGTTTGACTGAAGGTGAGAAATCACTGTGCTTTCTTTAGCAAGGGGGACTAGAACGAAAGGATGAAAATTGTGTTAGGAAAATTATTCTAGCAACTATGGACGGAATGAGTTTGAAGGAAAAACCTGAAACAAAGAAGCAAAAGAAGAGCCTTGGGCTAGGGTACTGATAATACTGACCATAGGATTGTATTCAATACATCCAAAATGTATATCTTTCCCATGTTTTTCAAAATACTGAGAAACAATGTCAGATTTGTTATATGAAGGTTATTTGAAGTTGAGACTCAGATGGCAAGCTGGCCTACAAAATTAAAACTCTCAAGTGACTGTATTAACTCATGTAAGGTCATGGCAAGAGCACCCAAGTCAAGTACAGGGGAAGCTAGATCTGGTTAAGGTAGAAATTAATCCTGATTTAATTTTCTTCTCATTGACTTTTTATTTTCTACTAGTTATCACTGTTAATATCCCCTTGGACAGTAATATGAGGCTTCACCGCAGCATTTCCAACCAGAGGCTGAAGCTAAAGGCAGACCCAGACAAGCCCAGTCTACAGAAAAGGCCCAGCTTTCATCTGAATCTACTTAGTACAAACTTTCTTTCAAATAAAGCAACTAAAGATCTCTCCCTTTTAAAGCCACCTGTCATCATTTGATAATAAACACTTCTCTGTTGGTTTTCTTTTGTTTCACACCAAGATTAGTATTTTCCCGTACAGGGATATCAATGATGTCATACCTTCTGTATTTTAAAAGTTCCAAATTAGAAGCCTGATACCTAACAAATCTCCTAAAAAGCAACTTAAACCAAAGGAAATTTTAAAAGGCAACATCAGTGTCACAACATAAGCTGTGAAGTCAAAGGTGTCAACTTACGTGGCACCTACACAATTGAACTGGCTATCAGAAGCAGTCTACTCCAAATTCACTCACTTTTTCTATTTCCAGGACTGCCCAAGCCCTGGGAACAAGGGTCTCCTTTAACCAGAAACACACATGGGCTCTCTAGATAAAGCTGAAGTTTGCCTCCATAAGCAAAGTCTTTTTTCAGATGTCTCCTCATATCTGAGGGATGTCACACTGCTTGTCTGGACTCTGATCTTAACTCCCTTCCTTTACAACATGGTTCATGAGCCCTCATCCTTCCCTGGCCCTAATTCCAGTGGGCCTTCTGATTCCTGATAGTCAAATACTTAACGACTACTCTTGCTTGGCTGCTGCTGCTGCTAAGTGGCTTCAGTCGTGTCCGACTCTGTGCGACCCCATAGACGGCAGCCCACCAGGCTCCCCCATCCCTGGGATTCCTGAATTCTTGCTTGATTTCTTATCTGTGGCTTATTTTAACAGCTAGTATTCATATATATTTTGTTTCCACTTCCTTCACATATTTTGTAGGTCCTTGTATGCCCCAAGTTTAATTTCCATCAGCCTCAGTTTTCTCATTTGTAAGGTGAGGAAAATAATAATATTAATGTAGTTAGCACAAGGATTAAATGAAGTAATAAGTAAAGTGATTTGCACAACTTGAGATAGTGAAAGCGGCTAGATAATTGCTAACTGCATCCAAGCATATTATACCTGGATAACAGGACTTTATCTTCTGATTTTATTCTATATTCATTGTTGTTGCTGCTGATGTTGTTCAGTCACTCCATACATGTCCAACTCTTTACGACCCCATGGACTGCAGCATTCCAGGCTTCCCTGTCCTTCACCATCTCCCGGAGCTTGCTCAAACCCATGTCCATTGAGTCGGTGATGCCACCCAATCATCTCATCCTCTGTGCTCCCCTTCTCCTCCTGCCTTCAGTCTTTCCCAGCATCAGGGTCTTTTCTAATGAGTCAGCTCTTCGCATCAAGTGGCCAAAGTACTTGAGCTTCAGCTTCAGCATCAGTCCTTCTAATGAATATTCAGGATTGATTTCCTTTAGGATTGGCTGGTTTGATCTCCTTGCAGTCCAAGGGACTCTCAAGAGTCTTCTCCAAGTAGATCATAGCCATTTTCCACCACATGAAGGAAAAATTCCTTTCTTAAGAATGAAGAATTACGGAGTCCCTTCTCACCCTTCCCTTCTGAAGGTTAAGTAAATTCAGTCTCTTTCCAATGACTCTTGCTTTCTCATCCTTAATCATTTTTACTACCATCTTCCATTTAAGTTCTCCAAAGTTAGTTTGGAAAAAAGAATACAGATTTCCAATAACACTGATACATACAAGTTAATAACAAATTCAAAAAATACTTACTAAAAGTTATCCTCCAAATGATTACCTGGAGCCCTCAGTCCTGATACAGGCCTCTACCAATGTCCCAGGCAGCACACCTCACTCTGGGTAAGGCTTCAGAGGACTCAAGATGCTACTGACTGCACCAAGCTCTGAATCGCTGCCCTAACACAAGGATAGTAGGAAAAAGAGCAGCAACAAGGAAGCCTGCAGGAAGTATCAGTTTCCTGTGTGTAGTTCAGCTAAGAGCCAGATAAAACGGACCATCCTAAGCATGACCATTGTGGTCAAACAGTAAGACATCCTCCTCAGCAAAACTGCCTCCTCCACTGGCTGCAGAGTTTCCTGACCATCCCAACACCACCTGCTGTGCTTTTAGTAAGCTTTTGCTAGCTGAGAGGCAGCGACTCTAGACTAAGAAACCTATGGAAGAGTGTATATTTGCATGTCTTCTCTTGGCTTCTGGCCAAGTTGCCCAAGTCAAATAGTCACTGAAACACAAAGGTGGCTACCTCCACCAAAGTTGGGTGATGAAGAGAGAAAGGAATGTAAAGTCATCCAGTCAATCAAGGACAATGTTCAGGGAAAGTGGGACATCTGTGTTTAAGGTCTAAAAATAAGCCATCTCATACACTGCATGGTTCCCCATGGAGGAAAAGAGGATGCACTCGGAAGAGCTGTAGTGGTAACCCAGATCTCTGGGAACATGACTAGAGCTAATGGGAAGAGCTGTTGTACACATAACTGATAAACAGTCCAGCAGGCTACCTTATTTCTACGGGAGAAGCAGAATGGTGAGCCCCATTCCTGAGGGTTGCAAAGACCAGCAACCTCACACGCCTGTCAAGGTCGTGAGGACCCCCAGCTTCAGTCCTGGCCATCCAAGCTATCACAGGATGTCTTCTGGGCAGACACAAGAGTGTTCAGATTTGCTGCTACTAGAGTTCTGTGGATGAGAGGGCTCTACACTCAGAAGACAGACGTGAGGGTACCCCTAGGAATCCCAAGCTTATGACAGACAGAGGAGGGCCTCCTGCCCACATTAATAATTAAGCAGGAATTAGTGCATCTGGGAATGTTTGTGAGGGAGGTGGAGGTCGGGAAATTAGAAATGCAGATCTCTGTCAAGTTTCTAAATTGGTAGTTCCCAGGCAACAAGAGACAGTATGGGGTCATAGAGTGTGCTGGAAGGAGAGAAAGAGAAAGACAAGAAATAAGTAAGTAAAAATGTGGTGAAAATAGTATAGGGGTACAAGAATGGTATTCAGGAAATAGGGAATATTAACTGTTAATAACAAATGGTATTCAGGAAATAGGGAATATTGACTTTTAATAACAAAAATAAAGACATTGAAAAGAAATAAATAGCTCTTTAAAAGGGTGTATAGATAAAACATTGCTTGAATCAGCTGATTTCTTATTGTATTTGATTATTTTTCCCTAACATGTATAAGTACAGCAAGTATTACATAGGCAACAAACTAAACTAAATTCACTTTCTAAAACAATTATCTCCATATCTCTGTTACTATATCTGTTATAGATTGCCCTGGAAGTCTTTTTTATATACCTAAGATTTAGCTTTCACTTACAGTAAATTATTCAAAAGCAATTCAAAGTAAAATCTGTTTTTGTTTCATTACTAAAATATATTTTTAAGGTCCAATGCTGATTACAAGTGAATAATTTCCCCCCCTCCTCAATAGCTGCCTCTGCAATTCCCAAACATATAGGCAAATTAGTCTTTTTGGTTGAGAAAAATGAACCATTACTTCACAACCTAAGTTGCAACTTGTCATTTTGCATTTGAGCATTCATTCACTGGAAGCTCATGTGGCAGCTGATTTTTGCTCTTTTGACAAGAACTAACCATTTAAGCACGGAAAGAAGCCAAGAAGAGCACCTTGGCCCACCTTCTCAGAGCCTCAGATAAATAACCAGACAAAATCAATATCATGAAAATGAAATGCCAAATTGTTTTAAAACTGCTTAGCTCTCACTATTACACCTAATACTTAGCTACTCTTCTTGACGAAAAAACTCAGATGCCTTTAGCATAAAAGCACCAATCTTGATGCAATTTTATTCTCATGTATTTTTCCACTAGTCATAAATTTTGAACACTTTAATTTGCTTTCTATCACCTATGCCCTAATCTGAATTTGTCCAAGAACAAAACTGATGCTAATTCTCTGGTGCTAATTTCTCCACCTTTCTTAATGGTAAGCACTCCATTTGCTTTATAAATTGATGTCGTTGGATAATTTATGTATTCAAACTGAAATTTCACAACACATTGAAAACTATCTCAAATTATTTTTTCAAAGAAAAAAAATAAATTATATTACTATGAGATTAATGGGAATGTTGTCTTTTAGTCCTTTTAAACATTTATGATCAAAATCTGAATAGCCAGGGCAATGGCAGCTATGTTAAGCCCAAATCTCCAAAAAAAATTAAAAAGCAATAAAACTACAGGAATATCTCACAGGGATTGCAGGTTCATTTCAAGACCACTGCAATAAAATGTGTCACAAGAGTTTGGTTTCCCAGTTCATGTAAAAGTTATATTTACATTCTGTTGTACTCTATTAAGTGTGCAATAGCATTATGCCTAAAATAAAATGTATATATCTTAATTTTAAAATACCTAATTGCTTAAAAAAAAAAAAAAACTCTAACCATCATCTGAATTTTGAATCCTAGTAGTAACATCAAAGATCACTAATCACAGATCATCATAACAAATATAAAAATGATGAAATGGTTTGAAGCATTGTGAAAATAACCAAACTGTGATACAAAACATGAAGTGAGCAAATGCTATTGGAAAAATAGCACGGATAGACTTGCTTGATGCAAGCCTGCCACAAAACCTTCAATCTGTTAAAAAAAAAAAAAAAACAGTATATGCACAGAGCAATAAAGCAGAGCATAATAAAATAAAGTATACCTAAACGCAAAACCTATGCCTTCAACATAACTAAAAATGAGAGAAAAAATAAATTTCAAATTACATTTAAATAGAAAGTTCACACCAACTCCTAGCATGCCATCCCTCATGATCCCAATGTAAGCCTTCCTGAAAAGCAAAGACAGTCTGGGGAAGAAAACTGCACTGAAAATAGAAGCTAGAACTCAGCAGCAATATTTACAATTGATTTAAAATACAGTTAGAGAGAAATTCCACTCTAATTGCAAAAGTACTAAAAAAAAGTCCTGGTAGATGAGAGCTAACTAGAGAGAAGGAGCATTGTCCGGGACTTGAGGAAGCAGTCTCAGAAAGGCTTTGAGGGAGAAGAGGGTAAAAAGGAATGGAGAGGCACTCTCCAAAAACTGAACATAAAAAATTAAAAATGGAAATTCAGGATCCTGCAAGAAAAAAGATTTTTAAACTAAAAGATTAATAACTTTTCCATTACCACTCCTTCTGAAACAGTCATCCAGGAAATAAACTTTACAACCTTGACAGAAGAGCTTGAACTAGGAATCTTGTAAACCATCCAAACTATCACAGAAACTATCACAAACTATCAAGCAATCTACAGGTAGAAAAGACTAATATGACAAGAAAATGGAAATAAGAAGCAAAACAATTCAGTTGATGAAAATGCCCCCCCAAAATGATAGTGAAGAAAAAGAAAACTGAATTAAATAGCCTCAGAAGATTATGAATGCTCCCCACCAGAAAAAGAGAGAGAGACAGAGAGAAATACACACAGAACTAGGAAATTACTTACACACTTGACAACTAGACATTAAAATACTAAAATCAACTTTGTCCCTGGCACTGTTCTAGGTGTTGGGGAATAGAGAAAAAAGAGTTTTCTCTATGATTTCAAGGAGCTAATTATATAGTAAAAGAAGACAGAAAAATAAACAAAGTAGAGTATGACAAGTGATGTGATAAAAGTATGCATGGAATGCTTTCAAAACACATAAACGTGCATCTACTCCAAATTAGGAGCAGTCAAATCTGCAACTTGAAGTATAAGAGCCAGGCGAGGAGCCTCTGGGAAGAAAACAATCAGACGGACATAATGAAATAAGCAAAGGCATGAAGCCAAAGGAAATGTGATGTAGTCAAAGAAAAATAAATATCCTGATATGGCTGAAAACAAGGCTTTTATTAGAAAATGAAGGGTCTTATATGTCTTATAAAACCTCGATTTTATTCTAAAGGCAATGGAAAACCACAGAAGGATTTTACATGAGGACATGCTCAGGTTTGCATTTTTAAATAAGTTTTCTAGCAACAATATATAGGCTGAATTAGAAAGAGGTGAAACTAAATGCAAGAAAATCGATTAGCAGGTATTTACTAAGGTAAGAAATACAAGTGGAAAGAAGGCATAAGGATGGAGGGCAAGATGATATAATAGTTTTTGATTTGAATTGGAAAAGTTAAGTAACCAGATAAAGTCTGGATTGTAGAGAAGCATTTGGGATGGAAATGAAGATATGAAAATCATCTAATCATCAGGTTAGGGGCAATTATTGAGTCCATATGTATACATGAAATGACTTTATAGGTTATACAGCGAATACAGAAAATGAAAATGAGGAGGAAGGAAAAGGAAAAGGAATCACATCTGGGAAACATCAACATTTACCCAGAAAGAATATGAGACATGTCCAGACAAATAGTAAGAAATTTAGAAGAAAAGCAAGAAAGCAAGAAAATTAAGATTCACAGAAAGGAAGACCAGTTTGTGTTGAGCCCCTTATAGAAGTTTAAAGGTCTGAAAACTGTCAGTTGGATATGTGATCATAATAAGAACAGTGCTGGTGCAATTAGAGGGCAGAATCCAGATTACTGAGATGTATAAGATAAATTGGATGTTAAAAAAGGTATTATATTCCTTGTCCAGGGAATGCACAAAAATGTTAATGACAGATTGCTCCAAGTCTGTTGTAAGAAGATCTTTGAAAAATAAAAATGCCTGTGCTTTCTGGAGCTTAAAAAATGCTTATCTTTAATGAGATAAGAAGGGCCTTCCAGGCCACACTTCTTTGGTCTTCTATTTTCTTAAGCCTCACCTAGCCCAACATGTGGGGACAAAAAAATCATGAAGGGAATACATAGCTTTCTTTATATTAAGAGTTTGGTTTTATAGACAACATCTATTTGAAAAAAACTATATTTATATTACCTGTTTTCATTTATTTTCATGATCTATTTTGGAATTTTTAGGGTACCTGATACTTGGTGAGAACAGAACACAAGTTAATAACAATTAGCTACAGGAAATATTCAATTCCCTCACTTCTTTCCAAGAACAGATGTAGTTAGTAACCAGGTTAGCTCACCTAAAATCTTCCAGAAACTTTGCTCTGAGGAATAGAGGAGAGATGGGACTGTTACTGGAGAGGATACCACTTTGAATGAAGGTTGTTTGGACCAAACTGTAACAGTTTAAAATGCTAGGAAGGAAAAATGAGTAAGAAAGTTGAAACCAAAGAGAAACCAGGCATTCTTAGTGTAGCAAGGGACAGAAGGAAATGGAATCCAGAACACTGGATTATTCTGGGACAAAAGAGGAAAAGAGTAAGGAAAGGAGACTGGTTGTGACA
Source organism: Cervus canadensis (assembly GCF_019320065.1). Lineage (NCBI taxonomy): Eukaryota > Metazoa > Chordata > Mammalia > Artiodactyla > Cervidae > Cervus > Cervus canadensis. Next base: position 69,518,821 of record NC_057393.1, on the reverse strand, counting down.
CTGGGCCATGAAGTTAAAAGACGCTTGCTCCTTGGAAGAAAAGCTATGGCAACCTAGACAGCATGTTAAAAAGCAAAGACATTATTTTACCAACAAAGGTCCATCTAGTCAAAGCTGTGGTTTTTCCAGGAGTCACGTATGGATATGAGAGTGGGACTATAAAGAAAGCTGAGTGCCAAAGAATTCATGCTTTTGGACTGTGGTGCTGGAGAAGACTCTTGAGAGTCCCTTGGACTGCAAGGATATCCAACCAGTCCATCCTAAAGAAAATCAGTCCTGAATATTCATTGGAAGGACTGATGCTGAAGCTGAAACTCCAATACTTAGGCCACCTGTTGTGAAGAAGTGACTCATTGGAAAAGACCCTGATGCTGGGAAAGATTGAAGGCAGGAGTAGAAGGGGAGGACAGAGGATGAGATGGTTTGATGGCATCACCAACACGATGGACACGAATTTGAGCAAGCTCCAGGAGTTGGTGATTGACAGGAAGGCCTGGTGTGCGGCAGTCCATGGGGTCGCAAAGAGTTGGACACGACTGAACAACTGAACTGATACTAACTGTGACACTGGGATCTGAAAACAGTTACTAAGAACCAACTATCCAAATTAGGTGAAAGACTTAATATAATCAAACTATATTGCACTGGAGTAGAGGAGTGAGGTTTTTTTTTTTTTATTGCTTTATAATTTTAAAGTTGCTAATAATTAGAGCTATTTAACTCAGTACAATATTCAGCTAGATGACATCACTGTGTCAGTGCGCAATTCTGGCTAAAATCCCACTGTTTTAATTTCAGAAAAAAAATAAGTAGCATCTCCTGATTTCTTTAAAATAATCCAACTAATTTCAAAAGGCATGATTCCTGAAAAAATTCCTAAGGTTCCTTTTATAGTGTTGACCATAAAGGAAGAGTACATTAGAAAAGACAGCAACAGCTATCAAACCACCCAGATTTTAAGAGTATTTTTCTTTATACTATATATGCTTCTATATACTATATATACTATATATTTATATACTATAAATATGTTTCTAAGAAGTTCTTTGAAAGTTGAATTTGTATTGTGAAGACCATTTGGACCTGGCAAAACCTGATTCCGCAATTTACTATTTGTGTTCTCTAGAAAAAGTTACTAAATAGGTGATTTTCTTGCAAGTTTCTTAAACTTTTCCATTCTATTTGGCCTAATTTGTGTGACAGAGGGCCAGCCCAACCCATCAAGATGAGCCAAGAATTGCCTCTTCTATGAAATGCAATATTAACACCCATTGTAAAGCACCCACATATTGTCAAACTTCACAGACTGATGGAGTAAAGTGCAGGCCAACTTTATTCCTTCACTGGCTAAGTGCGCCAAAGAGCAGGGCTGCAAGATTCAGCAACTAAAAACTCAAGCACTCCCAGTCAAATTTCAATGTCCAACAAATAATGAATATATTTTTTAGGATAAGGAGGAACCGTGCAATATTCAGGACATACTTATACTAGAAAACTATTTGTCATTTATATGAAATTAAAATGTAACTGTGCATACTATATTTTATCTGGAAACCCTAAGTGAACTGATTATCCCAGCTGGCTATGGGCAAAGTGGAATACAAAACCAAAGTAAATGATAAAGCCTCTGGTGCTACACACACACACACACACACACACACACACACACACACACACACACTTACCCCCATCTAAATCTCTGCTGTATTTCCAAACATCACAATGTTGCCTCATTCAGTTCTGGATTTGGAACTTTATAGCAAATACAAACTTCACAAACATGAACACAAAGGTGCAAAAATATAACTTTGGGTTTTTTCAGCTTTATTAGAGTATAATGGACAAATTTTTCTATAATAAAATTAATTTCTTTATTCCAAGCCCTACTTTGCTCAGAGTAGAAATTTCATTTAATCCCATTCAAGCAAAGTCAGTCCATTTCAGTGATTTCCCAGTCACACTCAATTCAATCACATTCAAGTTAAATCGCTCTCTCAGATTTTTCTCCTGATTCCTCCTCCCTGGGGATGAGTCTAAGACAGAAGGGTTCATTCAGCTGCCAACACAGGACAGTTGGGAATACAGCCATCTACACATCCACCTGGATCTGCCTTGGTCCGTCACGGGCCTCCCGTTCCTGAAGCAACTCCACCCACCTGGTCTTCAGCACTGGCGAGCACTCGCCCGTGTGACAACTGGACAGTCTGTGGCTCTCAGTTCCCACCGCATCCTGTGATACCCGTGGTCAGCTACAATCCCCCTCACCCATCCTTTTATCTGCTGCCCTGTTGCCTCCACGCAACAAGCCTCCCTGACTCCCTCTCTTAGATGAATCCTGCTCTACCTTCAGGTCCCAAGGAAATTATCTGATGTCCTCCCAAACTAATTCAGAATTGGAAAAATATTCTGGCTGACAGCATGGCAGAAAAACTCACTCTGACTTAAGATCTTCAGAAACCTTTCTACTCTCAGATTAGATCTAGGATTCATTGGTCATCTCAGATAAGCTAATATCATATCTCCCACCCTATCAAAATGAGAGTAGTGGAGACAGTACTACAGACAGTAGTACAGACAGTTCCAAAACACAAGAGACAACGCCACACATGGACATCACCAGATGACCAATATCAATATCAGACTGATTATATTCTCCACAGCTGAAGATGGAGAAGCTCTGTAAAGTCAGCAAAAACAAGACCAGGAGCTGACTGTGGTTCAGATCATGAACTCCTTATTAAAAATTCAGACTTAAATTGAAGAAAGGAGAGAAAACCACTAGACCATTCAGGTATGACCTAAATCAAATCCCTTAAGATTATACAGTAGAAGTGACAAATAGATTCATGGGGATTAGACCTGATAGAGTGCCTGAAGAACTATGGACAGAGGTTCGTAACACTGTACAGGAGGCTGTGATCAAAACCATCCCCAAGAAAAAGAAATGCAAAAAAGCAAAATGGTTGTCTGAAGTCTTACAAATAGCTGAGAAAAGAGGAAAAGCTAAAGGCAAAGGAGAAAAAGAATGATATATCCATCTGAATGCAGACTTCCAAAGAATAGCCAGGAGAGATAAGAAAGCCTTTCTTGGATATCAATGTAAAGAAATAGTGGAACACATTAGAATAGGAAAGACTAAAGATCTCTTCAAGAAAATTAGAGATATCAAGGGAACATTTCAGGCAAAGATGGGCACAATAAAGGACAAAAATGATATGGATCTAACAGAAGCAGAAAATATTAAGAAGAGGTGGCAAGAATAAACAGAAGAACTGTACAAAAAAGATCTTCATGACCCAGATAACCACGATGCTAGAGCCAGATATCCTGGAGTGCAAGGTCAAGTGGGCCTTAGAAAGTGTCGCTACAAACAAAGCTAGTAGAGGTGATGAAATCACAGTTGAGCTATTTCAAATCCTAAAAGATGATGCTGTGAAAGTGCTGCACTCAATATGCCAACAAATTTGGAAAACTCAGCAGTGGTCACAGGACTGGAAAAGGTCATTTTTCACTCCGATCCCAAACAAAGGCAATGCCAAAGAATGGTCAAACTACCGCACAATTACAATCTAGCAAAGTAATGCTCAAAATTCTCCATGATAGCAAAGTAATGCTCAAAATTCTCCAAACCTGGCTTAACAGTATGTGAACCAAGAACTTTCAGATGTTCAAGCTGGATTTAGAAAATGCAGAGGAACCAGAGATCAAACTGCCAACATCCCTTGGATCGTAGAAAAAGCAAGAGAGCTCCAGAAAAACAAATATTTCTGCTTTATTGAATATGCCAAAGCCTTTGACTGTGTGGATCACAACAAACTGTGGAAAACTCTTAAAGAGACAGGAGTACCAGAGCATCTTACCTGCCTCCTGAGAAATCTGTATGCAGGTCAAAAAGCAACAGAACTGGACATGGAACAATGGGCTGGTTCCAAATAAGGAAAGAGTAGGTTAAGGCTGTATATTTAACAGCTTTAAAGAGTTATATACAGAGTACATCATGAGAAATGCCAGGCTGGATGAAGCAAGCTGGAATCAAGATTGTCAGGAGAAATATCAGTAACCTCAGATATGCAGATGACACCACCCTTATGGCAGAAGGCAAAGAGAAACTAAAGAGCCTCTTGATGAAAGTGAAAGAAGAGAGTGAAAAGCTGGCTTAAGGCTCAACATTCAGAAAACTAAGATCATGGCATCCAGTCCCATCACTTTATGGTAAATGGATGGGGAAACAATGGAAACAGTGACAGACTTTATTTTGGGGCTCCAAAATCACTGCAGATGGTGACTGCAGCCATGAAATTAAAAGACACTTGCTCTTTGGAAGAAAAGTCATGGCCAACTCAGACAGCATGTCAAAAAGCAAAGACATTACTTTGCTGACAATGGTCCATCTAGTCAAAGCTATGGCTTTTCCAGTAATCACAAATAAATGTGAAAGTTGGACTATAAAGAAAACTGACTGCCAAGCAATTGATGCTTTTGAACTGTGGTGTTGGAAAAGTCTCTTGAGAGTCCCTTGGACTGTAAGGAGATCCAACCAGTCCATCCTAAAGGAGATCAGTCCTGAATATTCATTGGAAGGACTGATGCTGAAGCTGAAACTCCAATACTTTGACCACCTGATGCGAAAAACTAACTCATTGGAAAAGACCCTGATGCTGGGAAAGATTGAAGGTAGGAGGAGCAGGGGACAACAGAGAATGAGATGGTTGGATGGCATCAGCAACTTGATGGACATGAGTTTGAGCAAGCTCTGAGACTTCGTGATGGACAGGGAAGTCTGGCATGCTGCAGTCCATGGGGTCACAAAGAGTCGGATACAACTGAGCAACTGAACTGAACTGAGTACAGACAGTGGTAGGAGACAGAAACAAAAACAATATCTAAGTTTGGTCTATTCTCATCAAATTCTCCTCCATCTCCCCAGTGTGGGGGGTGTTTCCTAGGGTGGCAGGAAACAGAGGATGAGACAATCCGGTTATGCCTACTTGCCTCTCCTTATACGATATTAAGTATTTGCAAAATTTGTTTAAGTATGCCTGATTTGAAACTTCTCTGAAACTTTTTTAAAACTTCTTTGAAACTTCTTTTGATACTTCAGTGTGAGCAGTCCAGGGGAGAAAACAGAAAAAGTATATAATTAATGTCTCAAAGTAAAATTACACCACACGATCTTGCATTTTGCTTCCAGGAAAGTAACCCCAATTCCATATTACCCTGAACTCTAACTTTTCCATATCAATCTCCCATCTTAATCTTCCTTTAGCAGTTACTGTGTGCCCTCCAGACCATTAGTTCCCCCACCAACAACTCATTTTTCCCTTATGTCTACAATGTGCTCATCCACACCCCTTCTTATACTGTGTCTTTGGCAATCCCTTCAGACAATCCCACTGTCTACCCATTAAGCATTAGGAATTCCATATCAGTCTTTTTCATAATGAACTGGGAAAGAATGGAGGGAGTAGGGACTAGAAAGAACAGGCTTGTTCTTATAGGACATTATCAAAATATAACCTGTTTTCAACCATTACTGCAAGGCTCAGGTCGTAACCCTATAAGAACATTCCCATCACATAGTAACTGTAAGAATTAGGTAACCTAAAGAACTAGCCTGTGTAATAGGCATTCCTACAGCTTCAGAGATGGGAAATCTTTATTACTGTAGAGTATCAAATAGGCAGTGTCTTCCTAGCATTCCAACCTCTCTGTCAAAAATCTGTAAATGAACAGTTATGTACACTAAAAAGTCATCCTGCTGTTTTGTGAACAATTATCAACTATTTTTTATTAAAGTGAATTGCTACATAGTATGTTTCTTACATCAGATAGCCCTAGTAGAAAATATTTACATAATGCTGGGAAGAGTCTATCCTCTTTCCATAAACTCACTTTACAATTCTATTATTTTTTTCTTTCTAGTAGAAAATGGTTTCCATGCATAGAGAACACAGCTTTTATCTTGCTAGGTGACAGACTTACACATGCCTTTTTAATTTCAATAAACTAACCTCACATGCTGGTGGGGATTTTATTCATGAATATATGGCTCATGCTAGTGCTTAGGAGGAAGATAAATTTTAAAAAATAACAAAGTATTTTCTGCCTTTACTAAAGCCAAGTTTCAGGGTTTTATAAGATTTAATACATTATCTCATTATTTTTAATGCATTTTCTTTAAAAAAAAATCCAAACTTCCCAAATCACTCCATAACAATTTTGAGTTTCCTTTTCAGCAGAATGCTCTCATCCCCTATTGCTTATTCCAGTCCTAGCCCAAGAGAACCTTTTGCAAAGCCAGTTTTAGAGTATGGTTGAGTTAAGGAGAATATTCATGTAAGTGGATAGATATGGTATGAGTCATTGTTTGAGAACATGGTTATCTGTTATGAAGAAATTTTTAATTGCTTATAACATGATGCAATGAAATAAATTCTTGCCACTGTCCTAATTCCATCAATTTTGGAATAAAATTCACCATCAAAACTATAAATAAGAAATGTGGATCATAATTTTCATTAATAATAATGTTATATATTATTCCTGGTGTCTATAATTCCTCTGATACACGTATTTTTCTCAAGCACTCATAGAGACTATCTCACCTTCAACACACTATATGTTAATCTTAACTATTTTTTTTTTATTATTCTGGAGTGTTAATGCTTTGTTTAGCTTATTAGTCTTCAAAATAAATGTTTCAATGCCAAATTTCATAAAAATAATGTTATCACTCTATCTAGCCTAAAAATACTCATAATTACCCATGCTCTTTAGTATCATCATCAGTTTTTTTAGTCTACTCCAAGATCTTAGATTGTGTTCACTGATCTCAGGTCTTATACAGAACCAACGCAGAAATATCTTTAAAATGCAGGATGATAATATCTATTCCACTTATACAAACATTCTGTAAAATTCTCATCTTTGACTTTTTTCATATTTATATCCCAGTGACATTAATAAATCACTAATTTTCTATAGCAGCAATGTGTGCAACTGGTTATTAAATTAAGGGTAAGAAATAAACCATTCCAAACCCTTTTTAACTACAGAGTAACAAATTTATCAAAATATTCTATCTATTTGCACAAACAGATGTATGGAACACAAGAAAATGTACAGCCTTTGATACAAGTCTCTCGTGAGCACCACATGTTCACAAGGGCTAACTTACTTATCATACATTACTTAATACAGAATCTAATTGAAGTTTCCTTTCCTTCATAAACACCCCACTGCTGGTATACTTTGATTTTCTCTTTCAGGGATCTAATTGTAGCCCAATATTTAAGCATTTAAAAAAGGTCAAATATCTTAAATATCTTAAGCCAGGAGTTATGTACTCCCTGTTTTACCTGGTAGATTTCAAAGATATTCCAAAAGATAGTTTCTTCTAAGTTCAAAACAAACTCCAGGTATACTTAGTTCATTTACTTCAGCTTAGTCTTTAGATTTAATGTTTCCCATGTCCTGAGTAAAATAAACATCATTCCCCAGTTGGTATTTTGACCTTAAATGTGTCTACTCTTACTGTATAACACAGACATGTTTTTATTAGAGTGAGCAAGAGGCAAGCTGAAAGTTTCTATCCATTTTTTCTCAAAAATGCACACTGATGCTTGCCTAAAATTTTCTTTATTCACGTGATACCCCCAGGATACGCTGCTCTGATCCAAAGTGGAAAATCCTGAGAAAACAAGCTTTGAACTCAGTTTTTTACTCAAAAACTGATAAAGAAGCTCTAAAACTTGCGTAATTTACCACACTTCATTTCTCGAAATTCACAGGTGATGATTAACAAAACTGTCAAAGTATCCTAACTATTCTTAATGACTTTAACATTAAAGCTCTGGAAATGACCTAAACACAATTACCTTTAATTTTACAAATATAAATTTAAGATGAAGACATAAATATATAACTATCTGCGATGAAACATCTGGTGTACCAGTCATTCTGCACAACTGAAAGTACCAAGAAAGATTTCAGTAATTTCCAAGGTTTGGGTAGAGAGATTAGCACAATAGTCACAAATATCAATATCTAAATCAGAATGGGGAAATAATATAATTTCTTCATGAAGCAAAAAGTGAGGTTACAAAATATGCAACTTAAAATCAGAGCACAAAAAAGGCCCTCAAAATAATCAAAACAGCTTAATCCCCTAATCTAAGGAACTCCTATCAGCAACCAGCACTACGTTTGGAAAATCAACCACAGGTCAGCCACTGATGCTGAATGGATGCAGCAACAGATCATTACCTACTTAATTGTGTATATACCTAATAGGCTCATACAGCTCCTTGGGAACAAAGATTTTGTAATGGAGTACATGATAAATACTTAACTATGGTGCAACCAGATGCTATAAGAACATGAGCAGCGTTTATACAGAGAATATTAGCATGTATTAATGCTGTGTGATACAATAGAGAAAAAGTCAGATTCATAAAAATACAGTTAAGAGAAGACTACAGTGTAAATTATAGGTTGGTTGTGGCATCTTGCTAAAAGCCCCTAGGTGATGTTAAAAATATTAAGCAAAATATGATTAACTTGGTCAATGAATACAATTATCAGCTGCTCATAGAAGAAAAGCTATTTACATTGCAAAAATTCAAAGATATCTCACTTCAAATGTAATATGACTGAAGAATATTAACTAGATTAATTTTTTGCCATTTGAAACCAGATTGCATGGAAGAAAACCTATAGATATACATAGGTTTGTAAATCACTGAACAAAATGCAGAGCAAGCCGCGATCCTGCTTCATCTTCTGGTGCTATTTGCCCTCACCTAGATGTATTTCAGCATGTGTTTCTACTCCTGTCACATTTGGAGCATGAGAAATAATATAAAAGCTGATTAGCTTCCTCCTAAATGGAAAACTTGAAACTTACCAAATATGGTATTTTAGAGAGCAAAAATTGAGTATGCTTTTTTTTTTATTTTTTTTTTTTTAATTTTTTTATTAGTTGGAGGCTAATTGCTTCACAACATTTCAGTGGGTTTTGTCATACATTGATATGAATCAGCCATAGGTTTACACTTATTCCCCATCCCGATCCCCTCTCCCATCTCCCTCTCCACCCGATTCCTCGAGTATGCTTTTAAAAAATAAAGGAAAAACTGAAATCTCTCATTACATATTAAATTAGCCTTCTGGCAATCAGCCCCTTACAAACAAACAGCTTTACATCTTCAAAAGGCAGCGTGATTGGTGTGTGCATAAGTTTAAAGCTCTGCTGTCAGCAGAACCATTGCCCTCGTCTAAGCAGCATCAACACTTCCTTTGAATTTTAGCCAGTGGCGCTCTAGGCATGCTCCAGGCCCTACTATCAACACAGAGAGCCAGGACGATAGCAGTCATCTTTTTGCCTGACAAGGACACAGTGACAGTCATTGTGGTGTTTTCTGATTGTACACTCAGGTAGAGACACACAACTTGGATACACCAATTTAACAAGAATGTGTTTGAGACTTTAATTTTCATCAGTTGTATAGTAAGCATGTGACCAAGCTTACTTTTCTGGAGCGAATTCTGCTGAATCAATACCAACTTTTCCCATGGTCAGTCTGGCCAGATCACAATGAACACTGCAAGGTTAAAATACTACATTCTCACTTCTTCAGCAACTTGTACCTTACACTCAGCTGTCCTCATATGCAATCTTTCACTTGCAGCAAAAATATACAAAGGACAACTTCTACAACTACTGAAATATGTAATCCATAAAAATATACTATGCATGTGGATAAATGTGTCCTTTCACATGACAGTAAAACATCAAAATAAACTATAAAATTTGTGAGAAGGAAATTATAGTAGGAGAGCAATATCTTCTATGTCCAAACATTGACATGAATCTTACTACTGGACGATAACTCAAATCCAAGATATTTATTAAGTACTTACTATGTTCCAGGGACTGTACTAGGCTTTTGAGACACAACTAGAAATAATGCTCTCCTGCAACTTAGTACTGAAACTCCACTGATACTTGAACTGTGGACTGTGGAAGGGTAGCATAAGCATCACTGGGGAGCTTAACTTTCCAGTCTCACTCTAAATCTACTGAATCAAAATCTGTACTACAACAAAATTCCCCTTGCTATTTGTATACATATTAAAGTTTAGGAAGCACTGATTTAGAGGGCACAGGATCTAGGTATTATCAAAGAAATAAAAATTCCTATGCAATAGAAAAGAACAAAATTACCTTTTCTGAATTATTTGCATATCCATGTACAGAAGTGGTTGAACTGGGTGATGCATATAATAATCCCTGCGCCCTGTGTGCTAAGTGACTTCAGCTGAGTCCAGTTCTTCGCGACACCGTGGACTGTAGCCTGCCAGGCTCCTCTGTCCGTGGGATTCTCCAGGCAAGAATACTGGAGTGTGTTGCCCTGCCCTCCTCCAGGGGATCTTCCCGACCTAGGGATCCAATCCACATCTCCTGCGGATACCACATTGTAGGTGGATTCTTTACCCCTGAGCCATGGGAAAGCCCCATATGATCCTTACCTCTTCTAAAATGTTGTAATATTATTGCATTGTCTTTCCATTTCAAAAAATGGCACTACTGAATGATTTCCATTTATATGCAACTCAATGTCAAATACAGTTTGTATAGTACACACACACACACACACACACACACACACACACACATATGTTAAAAGTACCTATAATTACATTCAGAATACAAACCAGAGATACCAAAGGATCAATATACAACTGACTGATGTATGCTAAAAGACTCAGAAAGAAAAGAAAGTGTAGCTGCTCAATCCTGTTTGATTCTTTGTGACCCTATGTATGGGACCCTGGTTCCTCAGAACAGAACCAAAGAAAATATTGCTTCCTGCTATTGTCCCAGCTCTGCATTAACAAAGTATATAACCTTGTACAAGACATCTAATCCCCTTGTGCCTCATTTTTTTTCACATCTAAAATATAACAGTCAAGTTCGATGAATTCTCCCCTGGTGGGTCAGACAGTAAAGAATCTGCCTTCAATGCAGGAGACCCAGGTTCAATCCTTGGGTCCAGAAGATCTCCTGGAGAAGGGAATGGCTACCTACTCCAGCATTCTTGCCTGGAGAATTCCATGGACAGAGAAGTCTGTTGAGGCTACAGTCTATGGGGTCACAAAGAGTGGGATATGACTGAGGGAATAACACACAAAGACTCTTTAGTTTGAAGTTCACTGACTGATTCTTCTACATCCTCTTTGGTTTTCATCTTAAGCCACCAGAGGTCACAATCCTAGCAGTGAAAAGTTATCTCATTTGTACACAAAGGTCACTTTCAAACTACAAAACAAACTAGAGAAGATATCATTTTCAGAGTTAACTCTTTCAGAATTTTTATTTCTCATCAATACCAACTTTTATTGACAATCTTATAGACTTAGGTATGTCAATATAAGACATGAACAAATAAGTGCCACTTGAATGCAGTTACTAAAGTTTTTTTTTACCACCTCTAAAATTCCTATCCACATTGTAAATTTTGAAAACAACCCATAACAAAGAAGTAACTATTTCAATAAGCATTCCTCACTATAAAGTAGCTATAAGCTTCCCATAAGGCAAACTGTCATATAGCAAACAACCTTGTAAAAAAAATTAATAAATCTTTTCTGGTGCATGAAAGTCAGTTAGTGCATTTTTGATTCAACAGCTCTCTACTTAATTGCCACCAATAAACTAAACTCTGGAGAAAACAGATGGAAACAGAATAGCAAACCTTAGAACTGAAAAGATTTCTCTATAATGTTTTACTTTACTAATTTAATAGAATAAACTTATTTTGTCATGACTATTAACTGTATACAATGTGGAAATCACAGTTTAGAAGGAGAACAAGTATATAATATGCATCATTTTGATCATTTTTTTAATAAAGAATAGGGTTCTTCTATAAAACTCCATAAGGTGTTTTAAATTCATACTATAGCTATAGAAAATGAAATCACATTATAAAGATCTGCAGTTTATGAAAGAGTGAAAATGGTTGAATGGCTATTGCAATAAGCTAGAAGTTAGGAAATATGAATATTAATTTTGAATCTGCTACTGATTCAGTACAACCTTGAATGATGCACCCAAACTTCTCTCTGTATCAGAAAACTGAAGAATAAATTTAATGCCATCTTTTTTTCCCTGTGAGACAAACAGCTATGTGCAATTGAATAAAAAGAGAATTGCATATGCAGTGGACAGAGTAAAGCATATTTGGACTGTTTGGACTTTTTTGTAGCACACTGTATTATAATCCAACATTTTCAATATCTATTCAGTTTTTAAATGATGTCTGAAATGCTTTGGAATCTTCAGAAACAGTTTTATACATGGCATAAAAAACCATTTTACTTGATTTGGCAAATAAGAAACAGAATACCATCTAAGATAGACATAAATATTTTAATGCAGCAGTTTTTGGTTCACTTACTCTTAAAAGCAATAATTCAATCAGAACTCTTTCAAGATATTTGGATTAATTACAGAATAAGTAAGAGAAGGATCTTCTCCCAATTGAGCTATTAACATATTTCACCCAATAAAGGCCAATGAAGTGAAACTATTGCTTATAGAACTCTCTTTCTAGAAGTTTAGCACCTCCTCATAACATTCATTCAGCTTCCATTACACTCTTTCTTAGACTGCATCTAAGTAATCCCATAAGCATGTGTACTTTATTTTTAAAGTTCTTAAGTAAAATATATTTACAACTTCCATTTTAGTGTTAACCAAAATGGGAAGTTAGTTTTCCCTTACACTGTACTTACAGATAAACAAACTCTCAGTACAACAACATTGAATAACCCCTTATCCAAGATGATCCATAATATTTTTATTTCTATAAGCCTTTACATGGCTAAAAACTAATACTTAAAATTTCTTCTTCTACTCTATGTGCTATAGCACAAAAACAACCAGCCTAAAAACTATCTGTTTTGTTTTGCTATAAGCATTCATTTCACAAGAACACTACATTGCTGTCTTGTGTCCCGCAGAAGTCTTGAGTTCCAGGGTAAGCCTGGGATTCTTTTCTATGTGGTCAGTCATTATCTATCTAGGATTTTATTTCTTAATGCAAGGTATTAACTTGCAGTCATTTTTACTAAATAAAATTCATCTGATTTATTTCTCTCTTTCTTCATTGTTAAGGGGTCTTTTTAAATTCAACCCCTATTCTATAATGTATTATATACGCTTCAGGTTTTGGAGTTATCTAAAGGAATTAACTCACTCAGCTCAGAAAAAGAAAAAGGCAGTGTTCACTCCCAAACATCATCACTAAAGAGAAAACAGTATTTTACTGAATGATACCACTTGGAACCACAGGGGAAGTTTAGGTACATGTGTTGTAATTATCACATGAGTTCGAGCTTAGTCAGGACATTAGGTCTAATACACTACTTCTGTCACAGATAATCATGACACAGTACTCAGTACCTTAATTTTACTACCCATCAAAAGACACTACCTCAAGAACACATGAGGGTTTCCAGTTCAAGATAGTGGAGTAGAAGGACATGCACTCATATCCTCCTGCAAGAGCACCAAAACTGTAGCTAGCTGTTGAACAACCATCGACAGGACTCTGGAACCCACCAAAAAAAGATACTCCATGTCCAAAGACAAAGAAGAAGCCACAGCAAGACAGTAGGAGGGGCAGAGTCATGACAAAATAAAATCCCATACCCACTGGGTGGGTGACCCACAGACTGGAGAACAATAATACCAAAGGAGTTCCACACTATTATGAAGGTTCTGACCCCACATCAGGCTTCCCAGCCTGGGGATCTGACAAAGGGACTGGGAATCCCGAGGGAATCTGGCCTGAGGGCCAGCAGGCTGTGATTACAGGACTTCCAGAGGACTAGGGGAGACAGAGACTCCAGGCTTGGACAGCACAAACAAAACTTTGGGTGTACCAAGACCCAGAGGACAGAAGCAGTGACCCCACAGAAGACTGAACCAAAACTATTTGCTAATGTATACTATCTATGGTGAAACAGATCACCAGCCCAGGTGGGATGCATGAGACAAGTGCTCCGGCCTGGTGCACTGGGAAGACCCAGAGGAATCGGGTGGAGAGGGAGATGGGAGGGGGGATCGGGATGGGGAATAAGTGTAAATCTATGGCTGATTCATATCAATGTATGACAAAACCCACTGAAATGTTGTGAAGTAATTAGCCTCCAACTAATAAAAAAAATTTAAAAAAAAAAACTATTTGCTAGTGTTGGAGGGCATCCTGTGGAGGCATGGGTCAGCAGGGGCTCCCCGCAGGGATGGGGGCACTGGAAGGTCCCCCTTGGTGTAAACCCTATTGGAGTTCACTATCAACCATACCATAGAGCCTGCAGACCCCAGGACTGGGTTACCACCTTAGGCCAAACAACTAGCAGAGAGGGAGTGCAGCTCCACCCATCATCAGATAATTGGATTAAAGCTTTACTGAGCAAGGCCCTGCCTACCAGAGCAAGACCCAGTTTTTCCCATCACCAGTCCCTCCCATCAAGAAGCTTACACAAGCCTCTTAACCTCATCCATTAGACAGCAGACAGAAAAAGCACAGTCTTACAGCAGCTAAACCAAAAACAATATTACAAAAGTTAACCATGATAAAAAAGCAGAAAGTTATGTCCCAGATGAAGGGACAAGATAAAATCCCAGAAAAACAACTAAATGAAATTGAGGTAGACAACCTTCCAGATAAAGAATTCATAATAATGATAGTGAAGATGATTCAAGATCCTGGAAAAAGAATGGAGGCAAAGGTTGAGAAAATGCAAGAAATGTTCACCAAAGACCCAGGAAAACTAAAGAACAAATAAACAGAGGTGAATAATACACTGGAAGGAATCAATCACAGAATAACTGAGGCAGGAGTACAGATAAATGACCTGGAAGACAGAATGGTGGAAATCACTGCCACAAAATAGAATATAGAAAAAAGAGTGAAAAGAAAGGAAGACTTAGAGACCTCTGGAGCAACATTACATGCACCAACATTGGCATTACAGGGGTCCCAGAAGGAGAAGAGAGAGAGAGAGAAAGGACCTAAGAAAATATTTGAAGACATAATTGCTGAAAATTTCCCAAACATAGGAAAGAAAATTGTCAGCCAAGTCCAGGAAGCACAGAGAGTCCCAGGCAGGATAAATCCAATGGGGAACACACTGAGACACAATGACAAAAATTAAAGACAGAGATATTAAAAGCAACAGAGAAAAATGACAAGCAACATACAAAGGAACTCCCATCAGGCTATCAGCTAATTTCTCAACAGAAACTCTGCAAACCAGAAGGGAATGGTATGACATATTTAAAGCAATGAAAGGGAAGAACCTACAACCACGAACTCTACCCCGCAAGACTCTCCTTTGATTTGACAGAGAAATCAAAAGCTTTCCAGACAAGCAAAAGTTAAGAGAATTCAGCACCACCAAACCAGCTTTACAACCAATGCTGAAGGAACTTCTCTAGGCAGGAAACACAAGAGAAGGAAAGACGACAGAAAAAAAACCCAAAACAATTAAGAAAACGGTAACTGGATCATACATATCAGTAATTACCTTAAATGAAAATGGATTAAATGCACCAACAAAAGACATAAACTGGCTGGGTGGACACAAATATGCACATGTATGCACTTCCGCTTACCACATCACTCTCCCTGACTCCAAATTGTATGTAATTATTTTATATTGTTAAGTTAATCAAGTTCCCATTATGACTTGCAATTGTAATTATCTTTTATTTCTTGTCTGGCTACTGATTGTGAAAACTGATAAACATCTTTTACTATTGTGATTACATAACTATTACTCACTTAATACCACTGTATCATGATTGGTCAACAGAAAAATAAGAACTCTATGCCACCAAAACTAGTATCTACCATAAAAACATCAGTTTTTAAAATCCAGAAACATATCAGAATTATCTTGAAAATTTTTGAAAAATAAAAATGCTCAAGTATTGCTTTTTTTCTCCAGAGTTCCAGATGTTTCTAATAAGCAGTCATGTTTAAAAACAACTGGACTATATGAGGATCTTCTACTTTTATCTAGTTTGTTTCACATTTTCTATTTTATATTCAGTGCTCCCATTTCATTTAGTTTGAAGTAAAGTGGCTCAGTCATGTCTGACTCTTTGGGACCCCATGGACTGTAGCCTACCAGGCTCCTCCGTCCATGGGATTTTCCAGGCAAGAGTCCTGGAGTGGTTGCCATTTCCTTCTCCAGGGGATCTTCCCGACCCAGGGATTGAACCCGGGTCTCCCATATTGTAGGCAGACGCTTTATCCTCTGAGCCACAAGGGAAGTCCCTTCATTTCGTTTATGTTCTCCAATTTCTCCATCTCTTCTCTTTTTTTTTTATGTTCTTTCTCAAGACTTTATCAAGTGTAGTAGAAAAGTTGTTTATACATATATATACAAATATGTATTATATATACTGTAGAAAACCTATGAATTTTTGCCTAAATAAAAAAATTATGACATTTGATTCCATTGGTTTGACTTAGTATGAATAGAATGCTAGATTTCGAATTAAAAAATAGATATACAACAAGCAACAAAAGTTTACTGTATAGCATAGGGAACTATAGTCAATATCTTGTAATAACTTATGATGGAAAAAATTTTCAAAAATAACATGTGCTTTTATATAACTGAATCACCTTGCTGTGCCTCTGAAACATTGTAAGTCAACTATACTTCAATAAAATATACATATTTAAAACACACACACACCCATTAGAACCAAATACTGCAATTCCCTTTTCAAAAGGTATCAACATTTTTATGACAGAGATCACTAACCACTGCTACATATGTCCAAAACCATTATATTCCATATGTTCATAACAGTGCTGAACCCTATGTGAAGTACAAAAGCATATGAAAGAGAGCATATCCTTATGGAACTTACCAACCATCTAGGATGAAGACTGATGAGAATTATACAAAACAACACTATAATAACTACAAATTATACTAACCACAAATCAGGCACAATGCTAAGTCCCTTATATATTGATTACTTTATGTATTTTAAAGGATTTAAAGCATATATGTACTTTACACTTTATATATTGCTTTCTCAAAACAGGTTATAAGTTAGGTATTACTTTCCTAACATTTTAAAAGAAGAAACTACAGAAGAAGTCTGTAATCATTCAGATGTTAAATTGAATGACACTGATAAAAGCTAAGAGTGACAAAGAAGGAAGTTTACATACTGACTGAAAGCCATAGGATAAAGAGTCGTGAGGAAGACTAGACTTCAGTTTGGCTTTAAAGGAAGATTAGTAATTAATTAAATAAATATAAAAGGGCTAGATATAAAAAACTTCAAGTTTATGAACCCTGTGAAAAGTTCAGAAGGCAAGAAGAGCATGCCATGATCAGGGAGACAAGAGGGAATTCAGAGATCCTGATGTGCTCCAACATGGATATGCATCTGAAGTACATTTTAATTTTACATATTTTCTCATCAGTGTATAAATGTGCTTTAGTCTACATAAAGTTCAAGTTAATAATGTCAACTTTATACCAAAGGACCTCAGAAGCCTCTGGAAACAGGATGTGTCTTATAATGTTATTTTTAATATTGTAAGTATTGAGAGGACTTCCTTGGTGACTCAGATAGTAAAGAATCTGCCTGCGATACAGGAGACCACCTATAGTGCAGGAGACCCAGGTTTGATCCCTGGGTTGTGAAGATCCCCTGGAAAAGGAAATGGCAACCCACTCCAGTATTCTTGCTTGTGAAATATGGACAGAGGAGCCTGGCTGGCTACAGTTCACAGGGTCGCACGAGTTAGACACAACGCAGCAACTAAATCACCACCAGAATATCAAACTTTATTTTATTCCAAAAAGCAAAGCCCCAAGAAAATCTCTTTATTTATAAGCTCTCGAATTAATACATAAACCTGGGTTCTACATAAGAGCTAAATCTTGCTAGTACTTTTATATATCATCAACCAGGAGGATAAAAACCAAGCAGTCTAAGTAGGTAAACTCAAACATTGCATGTCCAGATATACTACAAACTCAAAGTCTTCAGATTCTTTGGTTAATAAGGCTTTGGCACCCATTTACTTCAGACAGATTCATCCTGGAAAAACCACCAGGAGAGGAGAGGAGAGGGAAAGGAAAGGAAACAAAAGGAAAGGAAAGGCAAAGCTAATCTACACCTAGGAGACAAAACACTATAACCATCACCACCAATCCACATTTAAAAAAACGGTAAAAGAATAGAACGAAGTATTCCCGGGTCGTATCTGGCCCAGGGAAAGAAATCTCTCAAAATGATCTTTAAAATATCATAGAAAGGGACATAAAATAAAATCTAATGAAAGAGTCCAAGAAAATAATTATAGTTCATTGGGAATTCTTAATACATAGATAAGGTAGCCTTGATGTTCTGTGTTTGTTTAAAGAAACAGATGGAAAATGGAATATATTAGGAGAAAACCTAAATAATACATACAGCAAGAAGCAATATGTCAGCTTTTGGCATCCAGGAAGCCTAAGGGTTAATATCCTTCTGTATTTTAAAAGTGCAGTAAAACATATCAATTTTAGTTGCCTCTAATCTGAGGCCAAAACTTTTGGCATACTTCCCTCTTCACAGTGATAAAAGTACCAACAAGTATTTATTGAGTATTTGTCATGGGTCAGATACTGTTGTGAGCACTGCAGAAGATACAGCATTGAAGGTGACAGACAAGGTCCTGCCCTTATGGAGCTTACGTTCTGTCACAAAAAGAAATGATAAATGTGGTTGGACCAGGGAACAAAGCATGACTAATTCTCTGGTACAAAGCATCCTCTCCTACAAGGCAGAAGCCTTCTTGCTGAACGACAGTTTTACAGAGACCTGAATCTTTTCCAGGAGGAGAAACTTATAGTGTGTGTTTAGAGGTTTGGGGGACTTTGCAGGGAGTAGGGGTGTAGGATAGGGCTTCACTGGTGGCGCTAGTGGTAAAGAATCGGCCTGCCAATGCAGGAGACACAAGAGACACGCATTCGATCCCTGGGTCAGGAAGATCCCCTGGAGGAGGGCATGACAACCCACTCCTGTATGACTGCTGAAAAATCCCACTGGCAAAAGAGCCTGGCGGGCTACAGACCATAGGGTCACAAAGTGTTGGACATGACTAAGCAAGGAAACAAGGATAGGACATGAAAGCAAATCCCACTAAGTCAAAAAAAGCTAATATTCTGACTCTTTAAACCCTGCCCATCCAGTAAGCACAAAACCTCTGTGGCTTTGGCGCAGAAGAACTTGGTTAATATTACAAATTTCTAGGAAGCTTTGATACATTTGGAAGCTAATGGGAAATAAAGTTTGTCTTTTCTCTGCCACCTCACTTGTTCAGTATGTCTTCTTGCAATCCTCTTTTATTTTCCCTTTTTCTATTTTGAGACTTTTTTGTTTTTTATTCTTCAGAAATCAATGCTTTAACCTACTAGAACTTATAATATAACACCAAGTATAGTTTCATTTCCAACATTTTATCCCTCTCCTCCTATCCCTTTCCCTCTTTTTTTATTACTCTTTGATCCCTGACTTTCTACTCTACCATCCTTTTTCTAACCACTTCACTCCAATTCCCCTTCCATCTTCTCCAGACAGAAAAAAAAAAAAAAATGATTACTAGATACAGGGAAAGACAGAACCAAGTAAAACAAAGGGTTGACAATATGCTATGCATGCAGGTAAGTTCATTTTGTAAGAATTTGACATTTCAAGTTTAAAAAACTGCCTTATGTGCATAAATTTTCTTGGACTAGAATTACTAGATATAACACTCAAAGACTACAAAAGTAAAGTTTTAGGGGCTTCTCTAGTTGTCCAGTGGTTAACAATCCACCCTGCAATGCAGGTGATGTGGGTTCAATCCCTGGTCAGGGAGCTATTAATAAGATCCCACATGCCGCAGAGAAACTAAGCTCTCACACCAAACTAGAGAGACTGTGGGCCACAACAAAAGTTTCACATGACGCAATGAAGATCCCATGTGCCGCAACTAAGACCCAATGCAGCCATATAAAATAATAAACATTAAAAAAATAAAGTTTTACATATTTTCTTAGCTCTGAAGATATTCTTTCAAAAGTCCTTTTGTGTTTTTGTATATATTGAACAATTTGCATGAGAGAGAGGAGGAAAGAACTGCCCCTGTTTTCTGCCTCTCATCAGAAGTCCCTTTTCAAATGTCTCTTTAAGTCCCAGATCTGGCCTCTCCTGAAACTGCCTTCATACCACATACCTAGAATGCCTCGCTTTATTATCCCTCCAGTTTGTCTCCCTGCAGGGATATTGGGGACAGCCCAGGTTTGGAGTCAGACTGATTTCTACTGGAAGCTCAGCTTTACTTTACTTCTCCAGTGACCTTAGGCAAGTTACTTAACTCTCTAAACAATTTTCTCAACTGTAAAATGGTGAAGCCAATCTCATTACATTGTTATAAGCATTTAATGATCTAATCCATAAATGTTCTAATCACACTATGTGACATACAGTTGTCACTTAATAAATAGCATATATGATTTATATACACATACACATATGTACACATATATAAACACCCAAGTGCCCGTCTTTTCCTCACATACACATGCACTCTACCTGTCTGTTTTCAATGCCATTCTCCCAGAGCTCTGCCTTTCTGCTGTTGAAGCATTCACAATTTTCCAGATTCACAATTAGCTAATGTAGGAATCTAATCACTGAAAATGTGCTAATGAGAAAGGATAAGAGAAGAGGACAGTGACTATTGCCTGCCAACTCCAATACCCCCCAGTGGTAAAATATGGCTCTTGGAAACAAAACTGTACTAAAAACTACATAGGCTGGAGCAGTGATTCACAGTGTGAATTTTAAGCAGTATCATTTGGGAGCTTACTGGAGTAGTTCTCAGTAACTGTGACTGCTTCTTTTACATGTGTTAATACATAGGCCATCACTAATACAAGAATAAAGAAATAAATGGATATTGTGTCCTTTTTCATATGAATTAAAGTATGTGCAGAGATACTGCATTTGCCCCCAAACACTCTACAAAACAAATGTAACTCCTAGGAAAATAAGACCATGAGAAGGTTAAATATCCATGTAATGTCTGTGATAAAGCAAACCCTAGAACACAAGTCTCTTTTCAAGTCACTATTTCTAGGCCATACTATGTTGACCTCATAAAGTTTATATAGGACATACTGATTTGAAATCCCCCTTTCAAAAGACGCGAAATTTGTAAATTAGGCAATGTCAAGAAAGCCACACCATCTGCCAGACTAACAGGCAAGTCTCTTAAGTAATGGACTCAATGCCTGGCCATGCAAGTCAGCCACTTAGTCATTTTTCTAGACGCTATCCATCATTGAGCACATTCCCAAATTTCATGCAACATAATTTAAACATTTAACTGGCTGTTCTGATTGGAATAAACGGTCAGCCCAAGTAAAAGCTTGACAATCCTGACACCTAGTGGCTGTGAAAAACTAGGGGGGATCCAGTTTGGGAAAAAGTAGCTATCTACCATAGCAATATCTTACAAACTACAGAGAATTTAATGATTATTAATACTACAAAATACCAATTCTAAAAGCAACACTATAAAATTCCATTTTGGCTCTGATTTGTCTAGTGGTCTATACAAAGAGGCTGAAACACTTGCATTTGTAAAGCATGTTTTTCTTTAACCTTACACATTTGGCAAACTTACTAAGCTTCAGAGATCAAACAAGAAAACTAAAGCTAAACTAAGCAAAAAAAAAAAAAAAAAAAAATTATTTGGCATATTTATGATTCCCTTCTTTAATTTTGTATGTACATTCACATCCTTTCTTGATCTTGAGGTGGTTTTTCTCCTCACATATCCCCCTGTCAAATATAAAAGCCATCTATTCAAGCCACAGAGGTTCCCTTTATGTCACTAAAGCATCCTTTGTCAAAGGATAGCTGAACCCTCACAAACCAGCAGGAGTTTTCTTTAACAAAGGTATAAGGACACACGTGGAAACCCCCAAAGTGCACATCTAAAAGCAAGGACAATGTTGAATGCTGCAAAAAAAAAAAAAATAAGAACACAGCAGGTCAGCACCACACAGCACAACTTATTTCTGCCTCAGACATTAGAATATAAGTCTCCCCAGACCCACCTAAACCTCTGACAGGCAGAAAGGTGAGAAGACTTAAAGTGTTCACACCCTCCACCAAGGAGAGCTCTGAGTCCTACCTGCTGACGTTTGAAGGCTAAATAGTCCAGATTTTCAAGCTCCTTCCCAAGCTTCTGGTAGGTTTTCTGGAGATCAGATTTGCTGGAAACATTTTTAAGAGACTCAAACGTCCTCTGAAACTGAAATTGAAAACAAAGTAAATCATTAGGATAGCAGCAGATTTTTCTCAAATTCCTAACCAGCTAACAAAGACTATAAAGAATTAGAAACTATATGCTAAGTACAAGCAACATTGCTGCATGAATGAGAAACTTGTTTAGTCCTCATTGTAACAAAAGAACATACAGAATTTTAAAAATTTTTTACTTTTCATGGTTTAGGATACAATGCTACCCTTAAAGAAAAAATTACAATGAATGTATAATTTCCATTAATAATGAGAAAGTATTAATATTAAAAGATCTCTCACATCCCAATCATGGAAACAAATTTATGTAAAAGTACCCACTTGTCTCTATAGAAACACTTATGCAGAATAGGTACCCAACAAACTTCAGCCAGGAAGATCTGTCAGATCTTATATTTTGAGAAGAAAGGAAAATGAATGTTTTGATGATCGAAGCATATGTAGCATGTTCAGCAAACATTTATTCATTTCTGCTCTATAACAGACATGTTATTAAATTGATTCTGCTGAATCAGAATGCTTTCATTCATTTTTAAGTCAGAGACTACATAAACACAAAGGAGACAAATTGCAGTGTATCACAGAATATTGTTCTGCTACTAATAATTAATTAAGCAAAAAGATCTCACAAGAAATTGAATTCTTGGTTTATCTTAGTAAATTAGAACATACTTTAAAAGATTAGTGATTGAAAATGTCAAAGTAATACCATTTGCAAGACATTTGCATTTACTCTCTCTTTATGTCATTTATTTCCCATATTCTCAGTGTGTGCCATTAGATAAAGATCTCTAAATAGAGACTTCACCATCTTAAACACACCAGAATTCCGCTGTGACTATAATGCTATGAGACAGGCTAATAAAATTTTATAGAATATAATTAAGTTTCCAGGGAAATGATTTGACCCTTACTATTTCAAACTCTGTGGAATAAGTCACAATATAATGGCATTCTACTGAATTAAATCCTTAATTTCATGAAAGCAACATATTTATCTCAATCCAGGGTGACAGAGGAAAAAGAAATAGAAAATAATGCTAAACTTTCACATCAGGGCAATAAACTAAATTCAACAATCTTTTAGAGCCTACTACGCACAAGGCACTTTGAATATAAAACATATTTCTAAAATAACTTACAGACTACCAGGGAAATTAGACACAAAGCTCAAAAATGGGAAAGATAGTGACATTTACTACACGCCTACTCAGTGTCAGTTACTTCATCCTTTTCAATTTAAGCTTCACAAGAGCCACAGGAGTTCCTATTTCTCTTCCATTCTAAAAGCAAGTAAACTGAGACTCAGAAAGTTTAAGCTGTTTTATTTTTTAATAATACATAATTTTAATTCATAAAACAATAATTCCTTAATTTTTCTTTCTCTTGGCCTTTTCTTCTAATCTGGCTTTTCTTTCTATATGCCTTTCTCCTAAGAATCACCAAAGCTTTTATTAAGCCAAATGATATTTTTTTTCTCAGTTTTACTGAGATATAACTGACATAGAGCACTGTATAAGCTAAGGGGTATGGCATAATGATTTGACTTACATACATCACAAAATGATTATCGTAATAAGTTTAGTGAACATCCATCATCTCATAGAGTTACAAAATAAATGAAATGTAAAAAAATATCATTTCCTTGTGATGAGATCTCTTCAGATTTACTGTCTTAACTTTCATATATAACATATATCGTCAAACATATTTATCATGTTGTACATCACATTTCTAGTGCTTATTTACCTTATAACTTATCTCATAACTGGAGTTTGGACTACCTTTGTCCAATTCCCCCTCCCACCACACCTCACCTCTGGTAATCACAAATCTTATCTCCCTATACATATAAATTTGGGGGTTTTTTTGTTTGTTTGCTTTTGAAGTATAATTGGCCTACAATACTATGTCAGTTCCTAGTATACAATATAGTGATTTGATATCTCTATACATTTCAAAATAGAACTAGGTTTTTACCCTAATATTTATACTCTTTCTACTCTACCATTAACTTTAACACTAGGCAAAGTAGTAAAAAGAGTGCAAAAAAGGAGATAAAAATAATGTGGTGAAATAGAAAAAAACTCTCTGATACTATTGGAGAGACTCAGGCCATATAGAAGACATGAAGGAATTTGAGTTGGGTCTTGAAGGAGTTTTCAGAGCCTTAAATGGGAACTGACTCTACCCATCAGTTTAAACATAGCCAAAGTCTGCTCATTCTCCCCTTCTGCAGCAGAGTAAACAAATTTCTTTTAGCATAATTTTAATAACCTGTATATTAGCTATTTATCATATTGTATGATCATTTCTGTATCTTGCCCATTTCTTGGTTTCTTCTCACTATGTTTAAATGAAACTAATACCAGATCTGAGAATCTAAACAATTTAGAAATTTTACCTATGAATTAATATAAGCGTTTACCAATCAACCTGTTCAGTTCTAAAGCATTCCTTATCCTCTGCATTTTCTCTTTCCTAAGATATTAGCTTTATTTCTTAACTATCTCTTCTTCACATTGTTCTTTGTGAATTTTATGCAACTCCAAATAGCAACTTTAGGGTAAACACATTTGTAAGGCTTCAAAATAAGAAACATGAAAACCAATACTTCCAGGCAATATGTCCATGACCAAAGAAAAAAGGGAAATCCAGTAATGATACCTCCCCACAAGATGTATTCATTAACAGTGGGAGCTTGCATAACATGGAGATTTTAGCTTGAACTTTCATTATCAGGACTTATATCCTTCATTTATTGACACTAACTAGTTCCAAGTGCTCAGACTATGATGATTCGTTCATTTAAGCAGCTTTTTTCACTTACAACAACAAATAATTATCAAGGAGAGGTCATATAAAATCTATAATGTAACTTGAAGTTAGATCTCTATTAAACATATCCCATTCCCATCTGCTCACATATACACTTAAACATACTAGAGAGTCAAGTAGTAATTCTGCCTTAGAGGTGAAGCTGAAGTACAAGAGATAAAAATAAGACAAAAGCTAAGGTTCAGATTTTACTTTAAGAGATTTGAGGTCACCTTGATTTGAAAATTTTTTATTCCAATAGGCCACTGTGCTTAATCACTGAAACAGACCTCTTGAGATATTCTACATTAGTTTAGTACACTGTAATTTCATTATATTTACTGCTTCTCAATAAAGATCTCTCAATTGAAGATGAGAAAGGAAGCATGATTAATTTAAGAGATTTTAATATTTCTGGATTTTTCCTGTTCAAAATTTTGAGTGAAAACTTTGAAGAATCCCCAAATAATTTGTTGAACACCGACTTTATCCTATGTTAATATTTTTAACTCATTGCAAACTAAATTCAAGCTTTAAAAAAAAAAAATCCCAATGAATAAATTTGATCCAAAACAAACTTAAACTTTAGGTATGTTATAAAACTGTCAAAACTGAACATTAAAATAGCCTCTTGTACTGAGACAGAAATTCAAATTCTGTCCAATCTGACTGCCGCTGCTGCTGCTAAGTCACTTCAGTCATGTTCAACTCTGTGCGACCCCATAGACAGCAGCCCACCAGGCTCCCCCATCGCTGGGATTCTCCAGGCAAGAACACTGGAGTGGGTTGCCATTTCCTTCTCCAATGCATGAAAGTGAAAAGTGAAAGTGAAGTCGCTCGGTCGTGGACCCCATGGACTGCAGCCTACCAGGCTCCCCCGTCCATGGGACTTTCCAGGAAAGAGTACTGGAGTGGGGTGCCATTGCCTCCTCCGTCCAATCTGACTACTTTAACCAAATTTCACACGACAAACAAGAATAAGAAGATGCAAACAGCATCTCTAAAACCAAAAAGTAAGTATTGCGCACCACAAAAGTAAGCATTGTAAACACACACCCAGAGTGTTTTCTTATCAAATTCCTTTTTGGTCAGAAATTATAATAATAAGAATCCATAAAATAAAACAACAGAGGCCATGATTGCTCCTATCCCATTAAAATAACTGAAAATCTCTTTTGCAGAAAAGAGAAGCATGAGTGCGGCAGAAAAGAAAATATCTAGATTGACTCAGCATTCCCTCTTCCCAAATCCATTTTCCTCCTTTTCCTGAAAACATACTTTTAAATAAATCTAAGCTAATGTTCTGTACAAACTATCCATTCAATGAGTTCACGAAAATTATGTAGATTCATGGAGTAATTTGAGAAAGAGGACAAGAAGAAACCAGCTGAAACAGCAGGAAAAAAATGCATCCAGGGCAAGTAAAGCTTCCCTGGACCTCACTGCCAATGTCCTGGCTTCCTCTTGTAGTCAGATCAATAGAATCAAATAATTCCACCGCTCCAGCAGCCTACTAATTCCTATAATGAAAAAATATTGAGTAGCACTGCTCCAAAAGAACAGCCAGCTCATCAGTTGTCATTTTCCTTTATTTAATATTTTGTGCATTTGTATGATGTTAAGTGTTACTTGTAACATAAAAAGGAATTCCATACTCACAGCATTGGGTATACAAAAGAGCATCCAATAAGTACCTGACTGAAAGCAATGAATCACTAAGTATGATCTTAGTGTCCCTAAAATGTCACTGTGAAATAGTACCAAAAGATTCTGGAAACTAAAGCAGAAGGAAGGAATGTTCAAAGAATAAATATTAATGCTCTATAAATATTAATGTTTAGAGCAAAAATGTTTTGAGCATAAGAAAGGCTAATCCACTCTATTTCATTGTGGCAACAACAGAGCAACCAAAGTGAAGTATTATTAAGAAAAAAAAGTATTTCATTTTCTGAACTTAATCCACTGACTCTCATATTTTCCAAATGAATTTACGGGATAATACGACTCATGAAAGGAAAGCTTACAGCTAAAGCTGAAAATTAAAGGACACATATATCTCAAATGATGTTTTAATGTAAGGAATGATAACCAAAACTAAATTAAGAACATAGAACAAAAAAATTGAGCTTGAAATCTGAATTAGAAATAATCCTGTAGTGTTGACAGCAATTGCTCTTGAAGTCTGGGTTCAAGTCCTCGCTGTGCCATTTAATAATTTCATACCTTGGGACAAGTCATATTACTTCAATTCTTGATTGTGTTATCTGTAAAATGGGCGAGATTGTCCCTGCCTGCTTACTTTATAAAATTGTTGTGAAATCAGTTGAGGAAAAATAAGACATTCATTCAACAAATATTTAATATTGGCCTGGCAACATGCAAGCCATGCATGAAATGGAGGGGAAAAAATAGCTCTTGCTCTAAAAAAGCATATAATTCAGCTTTACAGATTACTGATTTATAAATTTTAAAGTTCCATAAAAGTATGAAATCACTGTCATTAACTCATGACCATTCAGTAGTGAATGAGGATTGAACAAAAGAGCAATCCAGTAATTCCTTATTGAGACTCTCTCAGCAAGGGATTTTTGAAGGAAATAGAAAGAAAAGATACATTATTTAGATTTTTCTTCAATATTGCTACAAAACTTTATTTAATTAATTTTAATATGGCAGAACACTTAACATAAGATATATGCCCCCAAAAAATTAAGTATACAATATGCTGTTGCTGTCTACAGGTACAACGTTCTGAGATTTCTAGTTTATTCACTTCATTTAACTGAAACTTTATGCACACTAATTCCCCATTCTCTCTCCCCCTTACTCTCTGTAAATCACCATTCCACTCTTTGATTCTATGATTTTTCTATTTTAGATATCTCATATAAGTGCAATCATGCAGCATTTATCTCTCTGTGACTGGTTGAGGTTATTTGGCATAATGTCTTCATCTATGTTGTTACATATTATAGAATTTCCTTCCTTCCTTTTTAATACTGAACAGTATTTCACCATGCATTTATATTACATTTTCTTGATCCATTTACTTGTAAACATATAGGTTGTTCCCACATCTTTAGTGAATGGTGTTGCAATGAACATGGGAGTGCTAATACCTCTTTGGGATCCTGATCTCAATTCTTTTGAATAAATACTTAGAAGATGAATTGCTGGAGCAAATGATATTTGTATTTTTAATTTTTTTAGAAACCTCCATACTGTTTTCCATGATATGGAAAATACTACAGTATTAGTGCTTCCCTGATACCTCAGTTGGTAAGGAATCCACCTGCAATGCAGGAAACCCACTTCAATTCCTGGGTCGGGAAGATCCACTGGAGAAGGGATAGGCTACCCACTCCAGTATTCTGGCCTGAAGAATTCCATGGACTGTATAGTTCATGGGGTCGCAAAGAGTCTGATGTGACTGAATGACTTTCACTTCACTTAACGTCACCATATTTTGCATTTCCACTGATGGGGTACAAGGGTTCCAATTTCTCCACATCCTTACTAATGCTTGTCTTTTTTTAATATTATTAATAGTAATTCTGACAGGTATGAGGTGTTATCTCATTGTGGCTTTGATTTGCATTTCTCTGACGATCACTGTCACTAAGCATTTTTTTCATGTATTTGTTGGGTGTTTATATGCCCTCTTTGGAGAAATATAAATACCCATTCAAGTTCTTGGCCCATTTCTTTTTTATAATTTTATTTATTTATTGACTATGCTGGGTCTCTGTTGCTGTGCAGGCTTTTCTCCAGTTGTGGCAAAGAGCGGCCACTCTCTAGTCTCAGTGCACAGGCTTCCCATGCGGGGCTTCTCGCACACGCTGTGCTGCAGCATGGACTCCAAAGTACGCAGGCTTCAGCGGTTGCAGCTCCTGGGTTCTGGACCTCGGGTTCAACAATTGTGGTGCATGGCCTTCGTTGCTCTGTGGTTAGCCCATTTCTTAATTGAGTTGTTAGTTTCTGAGCTGCAAAATCTCCTTATATATTTTGGATATTGACCCTTTATCAGATATATGATTTGCAAATATTTTCTCCTATTCCATAGGTTGCCTTTTCTGTGTTGATTGTGTCCTTTCAATGCAAAAGCTTTTTAAAAAGTTTGATGTAGCTCCACTTGATTATTTTTGGTTTTGTTACCTGTGCTTCTAAAGTCATATCCATAAAATCATTGCCAAGACCAGAGTCATGAAGATTTTCCCTGATGTTTTCTTCTAGAAATTTTAGTTTTAAGTCTTACAATAAAGTCCTTAATCCATTTTTGGTTAATTTTTGTGTGTAGTATAAAATAAGGGTCTAATTCCATTCATTTGTATCTGAATATCCAGTTTCCCACACCATGTGTTGAAGAGATTATCATTTCCCAGTTGTATATTCTTGGCACCTTTATTGAGGATTAGTTGATTATACATGTGTGGATTTATTTCTGGGCTCCCATTCTATTCCATTGGTCTATAGGTCTGTCTTTATGTCAGTACCATGCTGTTTCAATTACTGTAACTTTGTAATATTTTTTAAATAGAGTAATGTGATGCATCCAGCTTTGTTCTTCTTCCTCGGAATTGATTTGGCTATTTGGGGTTTTCATGTGGTTCCATATGAATTGTAGAGTTGTTTTTAAATTTCTGTTTTAAAAACGCCATTGGGACTTTAATAGGAATTGCTTTCAATCTGTAGATTACTTTGGATATGGAGTGTTTAACAATACTAATTCTATCAATCCATGTACACAGGATGTCTTTCTATTTCTGTCTTCTGTAATTTCTTTCATCAAAGTTTCATAGTTTTTTCAGTAGTACATCTTTTACCTCCTTCATTACACTTATTCCTAGGTATATTATTCTTTTTGGTGGTATTGTAGAAGGACATTGTTTTTCTAATATCCTTTGCAGATAGTTCATCCTAAGTGTACAGAAATGCAATTGAAGTTGCTGTGATTATGATTTTCAATACAATGTTTAATAAAACTGGTGAGAGTTCACATCATTCTCTTTTTCCTGATCCTAGATGAAAAGCTCTCAGTTTACCAACATTAAGTATGGTTTAAGCTATGAGATTGTCATATATGGACATTATTATGTTGAGGGAATTTTCTATCCCTAGTTTCTGGAGAGTTTTCTTCATAAAATGATGTAAAATCTTTTCCTGAATCTATTGAAATGATAACATTATCAGTTCACTTCAGTCACTCAGTCATGTCCAACATTTCGTGACCCATGGACCACAGCAAGCCAGGCTTCCCTATCCATCACCAACTCCCAGAGCTTACTTAAACTCATGTCCATCAAGTCAGTGATGCCATCCAACCATCTCATCCTCTGTCCTCCCTTTCTCCTCCTGCATTCAATCTTTCCCAGCATCAGGTTCTTTTCCAATGAGTCAGTTCTTCGCATCAGGTGGCCAAAGTATTGGAGTTTCAGCTTCAGCATCAGTCCTTCCAATGAATATTCAGGACTGATTTCCTTTAGGATGGACTGGCTGGATCTCCTTGCAGTCCAAGGGACTCTCAAGGGTCTTTTCCAACACCACAGTTCAAAAGCATCAATTCTTCGGCACTCACCTTTCTTTATGGTCCAACTCTCACACCCATACATGACTACTGGAAAAACCATAGCTTTGACTAGATGGACCTTTTTTGGCAAAGTCATGTCTCTGCTTTTTAATAAGCTGTCTAGGTTGGTCATAGCTTTTCTTCCAAGGATCAAGCACCTTTTAATTTCATGGCTGCAGTCACCATCTGCAGTGATTTTGGAGCTCAAAAAAATAAACTCTCTCACTGTTTCCATTGTTTCCCCATCTATTTGCCATGAAGTGATAAGACCAGATGCCATGATCTTAGTTTTCTGAATGTTAAGTTTTAAGCCAACTTTTCACTCTCAATCTTTCACTTTCATCTAGAGGTTCTTTAGTTCTTCACTTTCTGCCATAAGGGTGGTGTCATCTGCATATCTGAGGTTATTGATATTTCTCCTGGCAATCTTGATTCCAGTTTGTGCTTCATCCAACCCAGCATTTCACAGGATGTACTCTGCATGTAAGTTAAATAAGCAGGGTGACAATATACAACCTTGACATACTCCTTTCCCAATTTGGAACCAGTCTGTTGTTCCATGTTCAGTTTTAACTGTTGCTTCTTGACCTGCATACAGGTTTCTCAGGAGGCAGGTCAGGTGGTCTGGAATTCCCATCTCTTTAAGAATTTTCCACAGCTTGTTGTGATCCACACAGTCAAAGGCTTTGGCATTTATTCTGTTCATGTGCTGGTTTTACATTAACTGATTTTCATATGTTAAACTATTCTTGTAAACCACATAAAACCCACTTGATCGTAGTGCATCATCCTTTAATTAAACTATTGAATTCAGTGTGTCTGTATTTTTGAATATTTTTGCATCTACACTCATTAGGGATATTGGCCTATAATTTCTTTTCTTATGGTATTCTTATCTGGCTTCATAAGTGAATTTGAGATTATTCCCTCTACTTCGGCAGTTTGGAAGAGACTGAGAAGGATTGACATTAATTCTTCTTTAAATATTAAGTAGAATTCACTAGTGAAGCCATCTCATCCTGAGCTTTTCTTTTTTAGGAGGTTTTGATTATTGATTCAATCTTTATTCTTGTCATAGGTCTGTTTAGGCTTTCTGTTCCTTCATGATTTAGCCTTGGTGGTAAGTTGTATGTTTCTAGGAATTTATACATTTCTTCCAGGTGTTGTTTGTTGGTATGTAATTATTCATAGTAGTCTTTTATTATCATTCTTTATTCCTGTGGCCTTAGTTGTAATGTATTCTTTCTTTCTTATAATTTTATTTATTTGAATCTTCTCTCTTCTATTTAGTCAGTCTAGCTAAAGTTTGTCAATTTTGCTTATCTTTCTAAAAAAAATACCAACTGTTAGTTTGATTGGTTTCTTCTCTTGTTTTCTCTTGTTTTCCTATTTTCTATTTCATTTATTTCTGCTGCTATAATGTTTGTAATTTCCTTCCATCTTCATTCTTGTAACTTCAGGCTTAGTTCTTCTTTTTTAGCTCTTTTAGGTATAAAGTTAAGTTCTTTACTTGAGAACTTTCTTCTTTTTTAATGTAGGGATTTATCTGTCTAACTTCCCTCTTAGTACTACTTTTGCTATATACTGTAAGTTTTGGCATGTTTTCATTTTCATTTGTTTCAAGTAATTGTCTAATTTCCTTTCTTATTTCAACTTTGACCTAATGGTTCAAAAATATGTCATATAATTTCACATATTTAAATTTTCCAGTTTTCCTTCTGTTGTCAATTTCTAGTTTCATTTCATTATGGTCAGAAAAGATCTTTGGTATTTATTATTGCCATTTAATCAGTTGCTTTTGTCAGTCTCTTAGTTCTTTTTTTGTCTTTTCCTCTCTTGCTGTCTTCCTTTATGTTTTGTTGGGGGGTTTTTTTTTTGTATTGATATGCTTTGACTTCTTTATTTTTTCTCTTTTGTGTATCTTCTTTAGTATTTTTTGTGGTTACCTTGGAGTCTACCTAAAATAATCTTGTAAAAATTTGTTTTGAGTTGGTAACAACTTAAGTTCAATTAAAAACTCTACACTTTTACTTCTCTCTCACACACACACACACACACTTTATGTTATTGTTATCACAGTTTACATTTATTTATATTGTATATTTTTACCATGTTTTTAGTCAAAGTTATTTTAAATATTCTTGTCTTTTAACTTTTATGCTAGAATTAAAAGTGATTTACCTACCACCATTACAGTAGTATAGTATTTTGCATTTATTTCTATAATTACCATTATCATAATTTCATACTTTCTTATGCTGTAGTATTATTGTTTCAAATCTTTTCAACTTGAAGTATACCTTTTAGCTATTCTTGTAAGCCAGGTCTAGTGGTGATGGACTCCCTCAGCTTTTGCTTAGGAAAATTTTTTAGGGAAAAAACCCACTGTCTTCCTAAGCTTTGAGTAGTACCGTGTTTACTATGATGTTCTCGAGCTGCACGGGCTCCAGCACCAACCAGGATTGCACAAGGGAGCTGAGGCCAGGTGGCAGCTGGTACAACTCTGCTTGGCTCACAGTGACACAGCTCAGCCAGCCAGGCCTCCGAGGCCAATGCTGCCCGTCACACACTTTCCACCCACCCTGGGTATTATCCCAATACCCTGGGAAATTCTTTATCTCTCCATTTTTTGAAGATCAGTTTTGCTGGGTATAGTGTTCTTAGATGTGTCTCTTTTTTTTTCCAACATTCCTTTTGGCCTGCAAGTTTCTGCTGAAAAATCCTCTGATAGCCTTATAGGGGTTCCCTTGTATGTGACAAGTCACTTTTCTCTTGTTTGTTGTTTTTCACTTTGGACAATTTGCTTACAATAATCCAACCCCCCCCCCCATTTGCAGAGATACATTCTAAGACTCACAAGGGATACCTGAAACTATGGATAGTACCAAACCACATATATACTGTTTTTTACTTATACTGACAGATATGTAACATAAAAATTATGGATATACGGGACAAAGAGATGTCCTGTCCTAGACAGAATAGAGCAGGATGGCATGAGATTTCATCACACTACACACAACAGCATGCAGTTTAAAATTTATGAATTGTTTATTTCTGAAATTTATCATTTAATATTTTGGGGCCATATTTGACCATGGGTAACTGAACCCAAGAAAAGCAAAACTACCTATAAGGGATACTACTGTATAATATGTCTCAGTATAGATTTCTTTGGGTTCATCTTTTCAGTATCATTGAGGATTTTTAAAGCTGGATGTCCATTTCTTTCCCCTGATTTGGTGGGTTTCCAGCCATTATTTCTTTGAATAAGCTTCCAGG
The DNA here is from genome assembly GCF_019320065.1 of Cervus canadensis. Classification (NCBI taxonomy): domain Eukaryota; kingdom Metazoa; phylum Chordata; class Mammalia; order Artiodactyla; family Cervidae; genus Cervus; species Cervus canadensis. Next base: position 69,484,751 of record NC_057393.1, on the reverse strand, counting down.
TTCTTTTTCTATTTCTTTTTTCTCCTTTGAGGACTTCCATAATGCATACATTGTTCTGTTTAATGGTATTTCATAAATCCTTAATCTATCTTCATGCTTTGTTAAAATTCTCTCTCTGTTCATGCATTTTCCTCCTGGTTTCAGTGAGCATCTTTATAATTGTCATTTTGAATTCTCTGTCAGTATCACATATTGACAGAATTCTCTGTCAAAATCATATGACTCTGTTTCATTAGGGTCAATTTCTAGACATTTATCTTATTCCTTTGTTTGGAACATCTTTGCCTGATTCTTAATTTTCCTTAGTTCTCTTTGTTGGTATCTACATATCTAACAAAGCAGGCACCTTTCTGCATCTTTGTGGACTGGCTTTGTGCAAGAGAAAACTTCCCACCAATCAGTGAGGCTTCTACCAATGCCCCTTCCTAAGGAAAAACAGACAACTGCAGTTTTTGTCTACTTACTCTATACTGAGCCAGAGAGGGCAAGAAGTTGTGGTGTATACCAACCTAAGCCACCCCCTTCATTTTCTCCCACCAGGTAGGTAAACTTTGATGGATCCTCCGGAGCTCCAAGACTGGCAAGACAGAGCCAATTTTGGGGGGATACCCCTCAGAAAAGCTGGAGTACTGAACTGTGAACCAATCCCCAGGGCTAGAGACTCCAGTGAGAAAATGTCTCAAATATCCCTACTGAGGCCAGACTGAACACAAACCTATTGATTCATCATTCAGTGAGCTTTCCACTAAACCACAAGGTCTCAAAGATTTGAGACCAAAGGTTTACGTTCACTGTATAAACCTTCCCCAGGTGATCTCATACAAACCTATTGCTTATCCTAATACTTACTTCTTGAGGCTTTCTAATCTACCTCTTGTTTATTTGTTCCAGATAAATATTTCAATATCTAGTATATCTCATGTGCATATGCCTAGTCACTTCAGTCAGTCCAACTCTTTGCAATCCTAAGGACTGTAGCCCACCAGGATCCTCTGTCCACGGGATTCTCCAGGCAAGAATGCTGGAGTGGGTTGCCATGCCCTCCTCCAGGGGATCTTCCCAACCCAGGGATTGAACCCACATCTCCTGCATCTTCTGCATTGCAGGTAGATTCTTTACCACTGAGCCACCAGAGAAGCCTAGTATCTCTCATATGGATCTCAAATCTAACATGTATAAAATCCATAGACTGCTTCTCCTCTTTGTAAACAGCAAGCCAATATCCTCAATGCCTCATCAGATGCCTGAAAGGTTGCTTAATGTTTCCCTTTCCCTCTAAATAGATTCCAATCACTTTCCAAATTGCAGGCTGTTCCTCTTTCATTTTTATCATTAATTCCCCACCCCACATAATCATTTCACAACCAGAAAACTATATCAGTCTCACCACTGACCTCTCTGCCTCCACTGTGCCCCCTGGCTCACTGCTACCAGAATAATAGTCCTAAAATTCAAATCTGTTTATATCACTTCCATGCTTAAAATCTTCAATAGTTCTCCCTTCATTTTCAGACTAAAGTTCAAACTTTTTAACTCAGCATAATGGCCTTTCACAAGTAGGTCGACGTCTGATTCTGCAGTTCAACTCTTGTTCCTCCCAAACAATATGCCTTCATCTGAGCCATTCAGAACTACTACTGGTCTTTGAGCACATACTGTTCCCTCCAGCTAAAATGCTCTCAGCCCCCACCACTTTCTTTGTCTAGTTAAATCATTCTCCAAATTTGTCTCTGCATTATTATCAAAGCACTTCCTTGATACAATTGCCATCATGCCTCCACAACACCTTATACCAACTTTGATCATATTAACTTATATTGGGACTTCCCTAGTGGCCCAGTGGCTAAGGCGCCATGCTCCCAATGCAGGGGGCCTGGGTTCAACCATTGGTCAGGGAACTAGATCTCACATGCTGCAACTAAGAGTTCACATGCCACAACGAAGACTGAAGATCCCACACGCCAAAACTAAGACCCGGTGCAGCCAATTAAATAAATATCTTAGTAACATTATAAATTTATGTCTTTAGTCTGTATATTCCAGGAGAACAGGACCATGGTAGTATATTTTCTAAATTTGACTCTCTAGCACATATTATGGTGACTGGCACTCAGTAAGCACACAAAAAAATAACCATCTGCTGAATGGACTGATTAACTAATGAAACTCAGGCTACCTGAAATGACACAGGTCCTTTTTAATGTTAAACATTTCTTTAACAAGGCGTAAATTTTCTTTGTCCCTAGCATTTTTAGTATAAAATTTTTGTGTCCTATTTGTCTCTATTTCTTTTTTCTCTTAATCCATCTTATACCAGTCCTGTGACTGGCTTTTTTCTTTAAACCTTGAAATGTCCCTGTTATTTTGCCTCGAATCTTCTACAGAATATACTTGGTTTCTAATAACATTTAAATGTACAGCAATTTCTCTTGTTATAGACTGCTGACATTCTTAATAATAAGATTTAGGAAACCTTTTGCTGATACATATCTGCATTTTAACAATAGAGGGTGGCATCAAAAATTCTGAGTGTTATCATCATTATAATATGTGACTCTATATCAACATTATGAATATTCTTCATATTCACAATTACTGGTCTGTATACAAATGCTTTATAGCAATGTTTGTAGCAAATATTAAATATGTACTTGATATAAGTTATTAAATAGAGGTGCCATTTCTTATAATAACACCTATTTCTAATCCAAAGGGACAAATATTCCCATTTTAAGAAAAATAAAACTGGCTATGGTATGATAAATGGAAAAAGCCAGAAAAGTTATTTCAACTCAGGAGTCAAATTTATTTCCCTTCATTTTTAGGAATAAGGATAATATTGCACCTCAAGAGATGAAAAACGGAAGTAAGATACCACAGTGGGAAAAGGTAGGACAGGGAAAGGAAGGAAGGTAAAAGAAAATTTGTGCCAGTTCTTACCACGTAGTTTATATACTATATCATTTAATCTTCACAAGGCCCTTAAATTATTCAGGCTTTATCATACCAACATCTCAGAAGAAATTAAGGCTCACAGATTTTTAACTTTCCCAAATCACCCAGCTAATCAACAATATAACCAGGATTCAAGCAAAGTCTCTCTCTTTGCTGCCAAACGCCATAGTTTCTCTCCATATTGTTCTGACTCCCAAAGAAAACAAGAGCTATGCAAGCCAACATTCTCTCAAAGAAAACTGACCCTTATAAAATTCATATGCCAATAAAATAGGATGTGGAATCTTGAGATGTATAAATAGTATAAAAATATTCAAAAACCTTGAAAGGTTCCAGAGAGAAATTTTTAAACTTAAACTCACATAGAAAATTATGAGCAATGGTGGTAATAAAGCCAAACTGCCTTTTCAAGTTTCTGTAATTAATTATATACTGAAACAGCATCACTTTTTTCTCTGTCCTCTCTTACTTTTGATTTGGACCTATGCCACCCCACCCCACTCCTTGGAAGAAAACACATACTTCCCTAAGGAACTAGATATATTTTAAACTGCTAAGTCAAGAATCCCTGATATATTTAATTATATATTAACTCTGTGTTGGTTGGAAGTACTTATCCCATGGAGAGTTACTCAGTGAACCATCTTTGCACAAGTTGGTGGTCTCAGTCTATGTCTTTATAAATGTTTGATCATAATTACATCACTGGGACAGTCTCAGTGGAAAGAGGATAATTTAATAAAGATAAGGAATCAGGAAATATAGAGGTACATGCTATCAATCAAAAATAGAGTAATATTTCATTTACTTGACTTCTAAAAGGAAATAGGGATCCCCAATAGGGATGAAAATGCTGTTATTTAGAAAAATTATAAGAAGGAAGAAAAGAGTAAGGCCACTTAAGAAAACATTGTGACAGCAAAGGAATTCTCTGATACTGTGCAATAAAGAATAAACAAACAAAAAAAAAATTGCAGCAGGGATTTTTGTGGGCATTATGGAGTGGGGAGCCAAAAATGACCAGAAACTTGCATAAAATAGCAAGATAAGACTGGAAGAGAAGCAGGTATTTGTCCATCATGTCCAAAACTAGGAAAAGAAATAAAAAGGTAGTCCACTGCTTTTGAAAGAAGAATATGTGCCCAGAAGAACTCTATATCTTCATAGCTGATGCCCTCCCCAGAAAGAACATTTATAATATATTATTTTATATTAGGATGTTTAGTGTGTGAGAGAGAAAAGGGGGTGGAGGGAGGAAGAAAGAGAGAAAGAGCTGACTACAGAATTCTTGGGAAAGGAACTATTTATACTGAGGAAAGTACCTTCAGGTGTAATTTAAGATGGAGATAGTGATATCTGAGGATACAAATTAGCAGAGGTCAAGTCAATAGTGGCTTGATAGAATATCTTACTGCTTAGGAATATGAGAGAAAACATAGAGCAGGCAGTGAGAAGAGGTGGAAGGACGAGATGAAGTTGCTAAAGGATTCTAAGTGGCAAGAATATACCACTTAGAATATACTGTTATACTACAGAATCCCCTCCTTTTCATCTTCCCAAGTTTCTAATAGGTTTGCATTACATACATAAAAATGCATTGTAAGGGAGTATTTGTGTGTGTGTGTGTGTGTTAAAGAGGGAAAGGGTCTACTTCCAAGTATGAATTAACATACCATAGAATACAAGTAGAAAGATCATCCATAAGCTAAAGTAATTCTGTGGAAGGAAAAACTTGGAGTCAGAGGTGACCCTGAGAATATGAGCCTAACAGAATTTGCAGAAATCTTGAGGATAACATTATACTAACAGAATGAGGGTTCAAGCCAATTATATCTAAATCTTGAAAGTGAAAGTAGCTCAGTTGTGTCCGACTCTTTGCGACCCCATGGACTACAGTCCATGGAATTCTCAGGGCCAGAATACTGTAGTAGGTAGCCTTTCCCTTCTCCAGGGGATCTTCCCAACCTAGAGATTGAACCCAGGTCTCCCACACTGCAGGCGGATTCTTTACCAGCTGAGCCACAAGGGAAGCCCAGAAGGAAGCAGAGAAGTGGTTTGCAATAAGCAGAATGTGAGTAATTGAAAACTGAAGGTCAAAAAAATAGAAAGAAAAGAAATAAAAGCAAGCAAGCAATGATCACTTAGAGCTCTTACGGGGTTATTAAAAGTAAGTCAATCTATTTCTTCTATGCCAAACTAACCTCATTTCTATACAACTGGGGTTACTAGACTGATAAATCCATGATGCCACAGAGAATACATCTTAATTTCAGAAAGGTTTTTGAGAAAGTGCTTGAGAATAAAATAAAGAAACATAAACATAGTTTATACAGCAACCCAATGAAGTGAATTTGAAGCTCATTTCAACAACTTTATTCGAAGTGTGTGAATATTTGATCTTAACTAAAACAAAGCTATATCACTATTTTCCATTTCATTAGATGTTTTTTCAGGAATAACTAGGTGAAGAAATCTGAAAATGACACCCAGGTTAGGAGGGGAAGACAAATCAAAAGTCAAGAAAGTCTGGAAGGATATTAGAAAAGACAGAATTAACAAGACAAAATTCAATGACTATAAAGATAACATCAATCTTTATATATTATTAATAAAAAGATAAACTGTATCAGAGGAAGAGGGCTTCAGGTGGCACTAGTGATAAAGAACCTGACTGCCTTTGCAGGAGGTATAATAGACACAGGTTCGATCCCTGGGCTTGAAAGATTCCCTGGAAGAGGGCACAGCAACCCCACTCCAGTATTCTTATCTGGAGAATCCCATGGACAGAGGAGCCTGGTGGGCTACAGTCCACGGGGTTGCAGAGAGTTGGACACAACCAAAGTGACTTAGCATACATCAAAGAAGGAAGACCTACATTAAGAGTAGTCCAAGTTCAGACACTGTTCACAAAAACAGTGTGAACCAACAACATGACAAGGGTATCATAATAGGTAAGATAAAGTTAGACATTAAATCAGAGGGGGAATTATCTGAGTAAATTATGGAGTGTTCTTATCAGAATATTTGTTTTTATTTCAAGACATTTGACTTCAACATTTTATGGCTGTTACCTATAATCTAGAATATGCATCAGTTCAGTTCAGTCGCTCAGTCGTGTCCAACTCTTTGCAACCCCCATGAACCGCAGCACTTCAGGCCTCCCTGTCCATCACCAACTCCCGGAGTCCACCCAAACCCATGTCCATTGAGTCGGTGATGCCATCCAACCATCTCATCCTCTGTTGTCCCCTTCTCCTCCTGCCCTGAATCTTTCCCAACATCAGGGTCTTTTCAAATGAGTCAGCTCTTCGCATTAGGTGGCCAAAGGATTGGAGTTTCAGCTTCAACATCAGTCCTTCCAATGAACACCCAGGACTGAAGAAAAGGATTTATAGAGATGATTCTTGGGATTTCTGTTTCTTATATCGGCATATTAGTAATTCAGTCCAGCCCTTCTGCCTAAGAAAACTAACAAGATTTGATGTAATATAAAATACTTCATGTTAAAAACATTAAAGATCTAACAAAACAGTGAGGAAATTCCTGAGATAAATTCCAGATGAGGTAATGTTTCATATACAAAGATAGGCATTCACATGAGAAAACAAGACACCATCAGCATAAGAAAAACTGACATACTGACAGTACCACAAGCAAACATCCAGGGAGTCCAGACGCTGAAGTTTTCCAACTTTAACCATAAAACAAATCTGCTTATAATGTTCAAGTACATCAAAATCAAGACTGAAACAAAATCATACAAGATATGGAAATTCCAGAATATCCTGAGTTGTCTGAAACTGGTCAAAACTCAAGAATTTTTTAGCTTAAATAAGAGAAGACATATGTAAGTCCTAAGAGTAATCATCAGTTATTTGAAAATGTACTTCCTATTGCCTTGATTCTGTGTTGCTCCAGAAGATAAACTAGAAGCAGTGAAAGAAAATAGCAGGGATGCAGCTTTAAGCTCAGCTTGAGAAAAATGTCTCCAATGACTAGAATTATCCAAAATATGCTTTACTGTCTAATAGAATTGAGATGGCTATCACTGTACATGATCATCTATATTGTTAGACAGTTGTGTCTATTTCATACTGAAGGATAGTCTACCTGCTTCAGCAACATACTAGACTAGAAGGGCACTGAAGTTTCTCCACTATGATGTTTTCATTCTAAGTACAAACTTAATAGAATCATAAACTAAAAATATTCTAAACCACTATATCTCAACATACAGCCTGAGAAAACACCAAGATTAATATATTATAGAAGAGTTCTAGAGTCACGAAATTTGGGAAACTCTGGGTTAAGCAAAGTTAAACAAGTTTCTTTGCTTTGACATTTCTCACCAACTTTATTTTATTTATTATTTTTTTTTTTGTCATACATTGATATGAATCAGCCATGGATTTACACGTATTCCCCATCCCGATCCCCCCTCCCACCTCCCTCTCCACCCGATTCCTCTGGGTCTTCCCAGTGCACCAGGCCCGAGCACTTGTCTCATGCATCCCACCTGGGCTGGTGATCTGTTTCACCATAAATAGTATACATGCTGTTCTTTTGAAATATCCCACCCTCACATTTTCCCACAGAGTTCAAAAGTCTGTTCTGTATTTCTGTGTCTCTTTTTCCATTTTGCATATAGGGTTATCGTTACCATCTTTCTAAATTCCATATATATGTGTTAGTATGCTGTAATGTTCTTTATCTTTCTGGCTTACTTCACTCTGTATAATGGGCTCCAGTTTCATCCATCTCATTAGGACTGATTCAAATGAATTCTTTTTAACGGCTGAGTAATATTCCATGGTGTATATGTACCACAGCTTCCTTATCCATTCATCTGCTGATGGGCATCTAGGTTGCTTCCATGTCCTGGATATTATAAACAGTGCTTCAATGAATGTTGGGGTACACATGTCTCTTTCAGATCTGGTTTCCTCAGTGTGTATGCCCAGAAGTGGGATTGCTGGGTCATATGGCAGTTCTATTTCCAGTTTTTTAAGAAATCTCCACACTGTTTTCCATAGCAGCTGTACTAGTTTGCATTCCCACCAACAGTGTAAGAGGGTTCCCTTTTCTCCACACCCTCTCCAGCATTTATTGCTTGTAGACCTTTGGATAGCAGCCATCCTGACTGGCGAGTAATGGTACCTCATTGTGGTTTTGATTTGCATTTCTCTAATAATGAGTGATGTTGAGCATCTTTTCATGTGTTTGTTAGCCATCTGTATGTCTTCTTTGGAGAAATGTCTGTTTAGTTCTTGGCCCATTTTTTGATTGGGTCATTTATTTTTCTGGAATTGAGCTGCAGGAGTTGCTTGTATATTTTTGAGATTAATCCTTTGTCTGTTTCTTCATTTGCTATTATTTTCTCCCAATCTGACGGCTGTCTTTTCACCTACTTATAGTTTCCTTTGTAGTGCAAAAGCTTTTAAGTTTCATTAGATCCCATTTGTTTAGTTTTGCTTTTATTTCCAATATTCTGGGAGGTGGGTCATAGAGGATCTTGCTGTGATTTATGTCGGAGAGTGTTTTGCCTATGTTCTCCTCGAGGAGTTTTATAGTTTCTGGTCTGACATTTAGATCTTTAATCCATTTTGAGTTTATTTTTGTGTATGGTGTTAGAAAGTGTTCTAGTTTCATTCTTTTACAAGTGGTTGACCAGTTTTCCAGCACCACTTGTTAAAGAGGTTGTCTTTTTTCCATTGTATATCCTTGCCTCCTTTGTCAAAGATAAGGTGTCCATAGGTTCGTGGATTTATCTCTGGGCTTTCTATTCTGTTCCATTGATCTATATTTCTGTCTTTGTGCCAGTACCATACTGTCTAGATGACTGTGGCTTTGTAGTAGAGTCTGAAGTCAGGCAGGTTGATTCCTCCAGTTCCATTCTTCTTTCTCAAGATTACTTTGGCTATTCGAGGTTTTTTGTATTTCCATACAAATTGTGAAATTCTTTGGTCTAGTTCTGTGAAAAATACCGTTGGTAACTTGATAGGGATTGCATTGAATCTATAGATTGCTTTAGGTAGAATAGCCATTTTGACAACATTGATTCTTCCAATCCATGAACACGGTATGTTTCTCCATCTGTTTGTGTCCTCTTTGATTTCTTTCATCAGTGTTTTATAGTTTTCTATGTATAGGTCTTTTGTTTCTTTAGGTAGATATACTCCTAAGTATTTTATTCTTTTTGTTGCAATGGTGAATGGTATTGTTTCCTTAATTTCTCTTTCTGTTTTTTCATTGTTAGTATATAGGAATGCAAGGGATTTCTGTGTGTTAATTTTATATCCTGCAACTTTACTATATTCGTTGATTAGTTCTAGTAATTTTCTGGTAGAGTCTTTAGGGTTTTCTATATAGAGGATCATGTCATCTGCAAACAGTGAGAGTTTCACTTCTTCTTTTCCTATCTGGATTCCTTTTACTTCTTTTTCTGCTCTGATTGCTGTGGCCAAAACTTCCAACACTATGTTGAACAGTAGTGGTGAGAGTGGGCACCCTTGTCTTGTTCCTGATTTCAGGGGAAATGCTTTCAATTTTTCACCATTGAGGGTGATGCTTGCTGTGGGTTTGTCATATATAGCTTTTATTATGTTGAGGTATGTTCCTTCTATTCCTGCTTTTTGGAGAGTTTTAATCATAAATGAGTGTTGAATTTTGTCAAAGGCTTTCTCTGCATCTATTGAGATAATCATATGATTTTTATCTTTCAATTTGTTAATGTGGTGTATTACATTGATTGATTTGCAGATATTAAAGAATCCTTGCATTCCTGGGATAAAGCCCACTTGGTCATGGTGTATGATTTTTTTAATATGTTGTTGGATTCTGTTTGCTAGAATTTTGTTAAGGATTTTTGCATCTATGTTCATCAGTGATATTGGCCTGTAGTTTTCTTTTTTTGTGGCATCTTTGTCTGGTTTTGGAATTAGGGTGATGGGGGCCTCATAGAATGAGCTTGGAAGTTTACCTTCCTCTGCAATTTTCTGGAAGAGTTTGAGTAAGATAGGTGTTAGCTCTTCTCTAAATTTTTGGTAGAATTCAGCTGTGAAGCCTTCTGGTCCTGGGCTTTTGTTTGCTGGAGGATTTTTCATTACAGTTTCGATTTCCTTGCTTGTGATGGGTCTGTTAAGATCTTCTATTTCTTCCTGGTTCAGTTTTGGAAAGTTATACTTTTCTAAGAATTTGTCCATTTCATCCAAGTTGTCCATTTTATTGGCATAGAGCTGCTGGTAGTAGTCTCTTATGATCCTTTGTATTTCAGTGTTGTCTGTTGTGATCTCTCCATTTTCATTTCTAACTTTGTTAATTTGGTTCTTCTCTCTTTGTTTCTTAATGAGTCTTGCTAATGGTTTGTCAATTTTGTTTATTTTTTCAAAAAACCAGCTTTTAGCTTTGTTGATTTTTGCTATGGTCTCTTTAGTTTCTTTTGCATTTATTTCTGCCCTGATTTTTAAGATTTCTTTCCTTCTGCTAACCCTGGGGTTCTTCATTTCTTCCTTCTCTAATTGCTTTAGGTGTAGAGTTAGGTTATTTATTTGGCTTTTTTCTTGTTTCTTGATGTAAGCCTGTAATGCTATGAACCTTCCCCTTAGCACTGCTTTTACAGTGTCCCATAGGTTTTGGGTTGTTGTGTTTTCATTTTCATTCATTTCTATACATATTTTGATTTCTTTTTTGATTTCTTCTATGATTTGTTGGTTATTCAGAAGCGTGTTATTCAGCCTCCATATGTTTGAATTTTTAACAATTTTTTTTCTGTAATTGAGATCTAATCTTACTGCACTGTGGTCAGAAAAGATGACTGGAATGATTTCAATTTTTTTGAATTTTCCAAGACCAGATTTATGGCCCAGGATGTGATCTATTCTGGAGAAGGTTCCGTGTGCACTTGAGAAAAAGGTGAAGTTGATTGTTTTGGGGTGAAATGTCCTATAGATATCAATTAGGTCTAGCTGGTCCATTGTGTCATTTAAGGTTTGTGTTTCCTTGTTAATTTTCTGTTTAGTTGATCTATCCATAGTTGTGAGTGGGGTATTAAAGTCTCCCACTATTATTGTGTTACTATTAATTTCCTCTTTCATACTTGTTAGTGTTTGCCGTACATATTGCGGTGCTCCTATGTTGGGTGCATATATATTTATAATTGTTATATCTTCTTCTTGGATTGATCCTTTGATCATTATATAGTGTCCTTCTTTGTCTCTTTTCACATCCTTTATTTGAAAGTCTATTTTATCTGATATGAGTATTGCAACTCCTGCTTTCTTTTGGTCTCCGTTTGCATGAAATATTTTTTTCCAGCCCTTCACTTTTAGTCTGTATGTGTCTCTTGCTTTGAGGTGGGTCTCTGTAGACAGCATATATAGGGGTCTTGTTTTTGTATCCATTCAGCCAATCTTTGTCTTTTGGTTGGGGCATTCAACCCATTTACATTTAGGGTAATTATTGATAGGTGTGGTCCCGTTGCCATTTACTTTGTTGTTTTGGGTTCACGTTTATACAACCTTTCTGCATTTCCTGTCTAGAGAAGATCCTTTAGCATTTGTTGAAGAGCTGGTTTGGTGGTGCTGAATTCTCTCAGCTTTTGCTTATCTGTAAAGCTTTTGAATTCTCCTTCATATCTGAATGAGATCCTTGCTGGATACAGTAATCTAGGTTGTAGGTTATTCTCTTTCATTACTTTCAGTACGTCCTGCCATTCCCTTCTGGCCTGGAGGGTTTCTATTGATAGATCAGCTGTTATCCTTATGGGGATCCCTTTGTGTGTTATTTGTTGTTTCTCCCTTGCTGCTTTTAATATTTGTTCTTTGTGTTTGATCTTTGTTAATTTGATTAATATGTGTCTTGGGTGTTTTCGCCTTGGGTTTATCCTGTTTGGGACCTCTGGGCTTCTTGGACTTGGTGGCTATTTCCTTCCCCATTTTAGGGAAGTTTTCAGCTATTATCTCCTCGAGTATTTTCTCATGGCCTTTCTTTTTTTTTTTTTTTTCTGGGACTCCTATGATTCGAATGTTGGGGCGTTTCACAGTGTCCCAGAGGTCCCTGAGGTTGTCCTCATTTCTTTTGATCCTTTTTTCTTTTTTTCTCTCTGCTTCATTTATTTCCACCATTTTATCTTCTATCTCACTTATCCTATCTTCTGCCTCCGTTATTCTACTCTTGGTTCCCTCCAAAGTGTTTTTGATCTCATTCATTGCATTGTTCATTTTTAATTGACTCTTTTTTATTTCTTCTAGGTCTTTATTAAACATTTCTTGTATCTTTTCAATCTTTGTCTCCAGGCTATTTATCTGTAACTCCATTTTGTTTTCAAGATTTTTGGATCATTTTTATTATCATTATTCTAAATTCTTTTTCAGGTAGATTCCCTATCTCCTCCTCTTTTGTTTGACTTGGTGGGCATTTTTCATGTTCCTTTACCTGTTGGGTATTTCTTTGCCTTTTCATCTTGTTTAGATTGCTGTGTCTGGAGTGGGCTTTCTGTATTCTGGAGGTCTGTGGTTCCTTTTTATTGTGGAGGATTTACCCCGTGGGTGGGGTTAGACGATTGGCTTGTCAAGGTTTCCTGGTTAGGGAAGCTTGCGTCAGTGTACTGGTGCGTGCTATTTGATTTCTTCTCTTTGGAGAGCAATGGAGTGCCCAGTAATGAGTTTTGAGATGGGTCTATGTGTTAGGTGTGTCCTTGGGCAGTCTGTATGTTGACGTTCACGGCTATGTTCCTGAATTGCTGGAGAATTTGCGTGGTATGTCTTGCTCTAAAACTTATTGGCTCTTGGGTGGTGGTTGGTTTCAGTGTAGGTATGGAGGCTTTTGGACAGTCACTTATTACTTAAAGTTCCATGTAGTCAGGAGTTTTCTGGTGTTCTCAGGTTTTGGGCTTAAGTCTCCTGCCTCTGGATTTCAGTTTTATTCTTCCTGTAGTCTCAGGACTTCTCCAACTATACAGCACTGATAAGAAAACTTCTAGGTTAATGGCGAAAAGATTCTCCCCTGTTAGGGACACCCAGAGAGGTTCACAGAGTTACATGAAGAAGAGGAGAGGGAGGAGGGAGATAGAGATGAGCAGGAGGAGGAAAAGGGGGACTCAAGAGGAGAGAGACACATCTACACAGCTCTCTGTTCCCAAAGTGTTCTCCGTATCCCAGTCACCTACAAAGATTCACAGAATTGGATTGGGAAGAGAAGGGGAAAGGAGGAAATAGAGGTGTTCTGAGGTAGAAAACAGAGAGTCAAGATTGGGAGAGAATAATCTTCGGTTTAAAAATAGGGCTTCTCTTCTTTTTTTTTGGTAAGGTTATAGTGTATTGAAAATGAAAATTAAGGAGTAGTAGAGGAGTACTAGAGGACTTTAAAAGAAATAAGAGAAAAAGAAAAATAGAAAATAGAAGAGAAAAAGGAAAGAAAAAAAAGAAGAAAAAAGGAAAAAAAAGAAAAAGAGAAAAAGAAAAAAAAAAGAAAGAAAGAAAAAAAAAATTTTTTTTCCCTAATTAAAAAAATCGTAAAAATCTATGGAAATGAAAGTTAAGGAGTAATGGGGGAGTAATAGGGGATTTTAAAGGAAAATAAAAGAGAAAAAATAAAAAAGAAAAAATAATAAAAAAGAAAAAAGAAAAAAAGGAAAAAAAAAGAGAAAAAAGTAAAATTATATCTAGGAGTTTCTCTGGAGCTGTTGCGGTCAGTGTGGGTTCGGCTCATTTTCAGATAGCTCCTCGTTCCAGCTTACACTTCTCGATATCTACAGGCCCCTTCCGGTGTAGTCGGTGTTTTCTAGAGGGATTTTAATCTGTTGCACCAGTCCCTTCTGAGGCGGTTCCCTTTGTTTATTTGGCTTCTGTTTGCCGGTCTCTTCAGAGCCTCATTTCCGCCCTGACACAGGCGGGCGGAGGTGGACTCTTATTCAGGTAGCTAGTTCCGTCGCTCTGCGGTGCAGGGAGGGACTTGCGCCGCGGGACGGGCTGGCGCTGCCGGGAGGGGCTGACGCTGCTTTCTCCGTCTGCCGCTGCTCAAGCTCCCGGCTGTTCTATATGGAGCGCGGCCCGCGCTGCGCGAGGTTCCAGCCCTCGGGTGTTCCACAAAAGCGCCGAACGAAAAGCTGCGCCCGCTCTCTGTGCCTTCCCCGTCAGAGCGGTCCAGGCAGCGAGGGGCTTGGTGGGCGCATTCTCCCCAGGTGTGGCGCGCCCACTCCCTTCCACGGACCCAGTCTCAGTTTCCTCTGGCGCCAGTCGGGTGCGTGCGCCTTCTGCCCTCCGCGTCCCCAGCCCCAGTCCCCGCCCGCGCCGGTCGGGTGCCTGCGCCCTGTGTCTCGCCGCGACCTTCCCCTCCCCCCTGCCTCCTGCCTCCGGCGGGGCTGGGCGGGTCCGTAGCCTGCGAGCACTTCTCTGGACCTTCTCGGTCTCTTTGTTCTGCCAACGGCTGGCAGTGTGTTCGGGCCGGTTAATTTTCTCTCCTTTGGTCTCCCACAGTTCAAGTTGGCACCTCACAGAAGCTCCCTCCGATTGTCCTCAGGGCACTCAGGCCTGGACCCTAGCCCAAGCAAGGCCGCCTAAGACTCCCTTCCCGGGACGGGTCTCCGTCCTTAGCTCTTTTGTCTCACTTTTAATCTTTTATATTTTGTCCTACCTCCTTTCGAAGACAATGGGCTGCTTTTCTGGGCGCCTGATGACCTCAGCTAGTGATCAGAAGTTGTTTTGCGAAGTTTGCTCTGCGTTCAGTTATTCTTTTGATGAATTTGTAGGAGAGAAAATGGTCTCCCCGTCCTACCCCTCTGCCATCTTGGCTCCTTCTCACCAACTTTAATGTGCTAATGTGCATCAAACATTAAGAGAAGGACTTCCCTTGCAGTCCAGTGGTTAAGACTCCACATTTCTAATGCAGAGGACATGGGTTCCATCCCTGGTTGGTGAACTAGGATCCTACATGCTGTGCAGCCAATAAATAAATAAAGCATTCAAAGGGAATTTCTGTGTGCAGCACAGACCGTTGAAAAGCTTTTTTTCATGCTGCATATTTAGAAGACAGGTTCTGCAGAATATTTCTAAGGGACTGTTGGACTATATAATTCTAATCTTTGTCTCCAAAAGATTTTTTTCAACTAGCCTTCATTCTGTGTGAAACATTAAAAGAATTGAGTTGAATAATACAACACAAATTATACAAATAATTTATATATTATATATTACATAAAATTGTATAATGCAAATTATACAAACAATACAAATGCAACTTATAAATTTTATTAAGATGTAACAATTAAAAACACTGTCACAATAAGGTCTTCCCTTTTTCATAGATAAAGTATCATTGTTTGATTAGACATCTTACAAGTGATTTAAATGATCTAGCCCAAGTTCAGGCTCTAATGAGGAATCAGTAAATGTGGGAAAGAGTGGCTAGAGTTAAGAATGCCTCCTCCTAGTGACTTACCTAAATTCCCTTAACAATTTGCTATAGGCCCATGAATTTGTCTAAACATTTCTGAAAGCTATTTATAGTGAAAGCTGTTGTAACACTTGGAGAACTAAGTTCCCAAAGTTGCTTTTTATCTATTGCCGTGAGCAAGCTTCTTAAATTCAATATGCCTCGGGTTTTTTTTCATCTATAAAATAGGAATCATAATCACTAAGGTGCTGTGAGGTTGAATTAAAGGAGATAATCCCCCACATTTCTTGACCCATTATAAAAACTCATATAACTATTAAGTATAATTTTATTATAAAAATAGCACTTTGTTTTTCTTTGATCTACAGTTACCTCCTGCTTCATTTGAATGATACAATATGTGTGAATTACCTAGCACAGTGCTAGTAGTTAGTAGCAATCAATTAAAATATTAATGAAGGGACTCATGGTCTTATATATATAGTTACTCCTTAATTGATTATAAGGGAAGTAGTTTTCACCTAACAAAAGCCTTTCATTCTGCCCTATCTCAACAAATCCTGAGTTAAAACATAGGAAATACTGGGTCATGGGACTAGGAATTATCTGGCATTTAATCTTTCATAACCACTTATGGCTATAATATTTATCAGCATCTGTATTCACATATGGTTGTTGTTGTTGCTCAGTCACTAAGTCATGTCTGACTCTTTTGCAACACCATAGACTGTAGCCCACCAGATTCCTCTGTCCATGGGATTTCCCAGGCAAGAATACTGGAGTGAGTTGCCATTTCCTTCTCCAGGTGATCTTCCCGACTCAGGAACTGAACACACATTGCTTGCACTGGCAGGCGGATTCTTTACCACTGGGCCATCAGGGAAGCCCTCCTTCATGGATCACAGCATTGTCATGGTGAAGGGGCTTGCATAACTCAAGAATCTATGAACCAAGCAATGCAAGGCCACCAAGACAAGCAGGTCATAGTGAAGAGTTCTGACAAAATGTGGTCCACTGGAGAAGGAAATGGCAACCCACTCTTGTATTCTTGCTTGGAGAACCACATGGACAGCATGAAAAGTCAAAAAGATATGATGCAGGAAGAAGTGACCCCCAGGTCCGAAGGTGATTAATATGCTACTGGGGATTAATTGCAGAGGGCAATTACTAATAGCTCCAGTAAGAATGAAGAAGCTAGGCCAAAGTGGGAACAATACTCAGCTGTGGATGTGTTTGGTACTGAAAGTAAAGTTTGAGGCTCTAAAGAACAATATTGCACAAGAATCTGGAACATTAGTTCCATGGAACAAGATAATTTGGATTAGTCAAGTGGGAGATGGCAAGATTGAACACTGACATCTTAAGAATCAGGGAACTAAAATGGACAAAAATGGGAGAATTTAATTCACATGACCATTTTATCTACTACTGTGGGCAAGGATCCCTTAGAAGAAATGAAGCAGCCCTCACAGTCAACAAAAGAGTCCAAAATACAGTACTTGAGTGCAATCTCAAAAACAACAGAATAATGTCAGTTTGTTTTCAAGGCAAACAATTCAACATCACAGTAATCCAAGTCTATACTCCAATCACTGATGCCAAAGAAGCTAAAGTTGACAGGTTCTCAGAAGACCTTTAGCACCTTCTAGAACTAAAACCAAAAAAAGATGTCTTTTTCATCATAGGGGATTGGAATACAAAAGTAGGAAGTCAAGAGATACCCAGGAAAAACAGGTAAGTTTGGCCTTGGAGTACAAAATGAAGCAGGGCAAAGGCTAACAGAGTTTAGTCAAGAGAACACGCTGGTGACAGCAATCATTCTTCTTCCAAAAACACAAGAGATGACTATAGACATGGACATCAACAAATGGTCTATACCAAAATAACATTAATTATGTTTTTTGTAGCCAAAGATGGAGAAGCTCTATACAGTCAGTAAAAACAAGAACTGGAGCTGACTGTGGCTCTGATTACAAGCTCCTTATTGCAAATTTCAGGCTTAAATTGAAGAAAGTAGAGAAAACAATTAGGCCATTCAGGTATGACCAAAATAAAATTCTTTATGATTATATTAATATAGTGGAGGTGATGAATAGATTCAAGGCATTAGATCTGGTAGGCAGAGTGCCTGAAGAATTATGGACTGAGATATATAACATAGTACGGGAGGCAGTGACTGAAACCATTTCCAAAAAAGAAGTCCAAGAAGAAGAAAAAGTGGTTGTCTGAGGAGGCTTTACAAATATCTGGGGAAAGAAGAGAAGTGAAAGGCACGGAGAATAGGAAAGATATATCATGCTGAATGCAGAGTTACACAGAATGGCAAAGAGAGATAAGAAGGCCTTCCTAAATGAACAATGCAAAGAAATAGAGGAAAACAATAGAATGGGAAAGACTAGAGGTCTCTTCAAGAAAATAGGAGATATCAAAGGAACATTTCATGCAAGGATGGGCCCAATAAAGAATAGAAATTGTAAGGATCTAACAGAAGCAGAAGATATTAAGAAGAGGTGGCAAAAATACACAGAAGAACCATACAAAAAAGTTCTTAATAACCACAATGATGTGGTCACTCACCTAGAGCCAGGCATCCTGGAATGTGAAGTTAGGTGGGCCTTAGGAAGCATTTCTATGAACAAAGCTCATGGAGGTGATGGAATTCCAGCTGAGCTATTTCAAATCCTAAAAGATGATGCTGTGAAAGTGCTGCACTCAATATGTCAACAAATTTGGAAAACTCAGCAGTAGCCACAGGACTGAAAAAGGTCAGTTTTCATTTCAATCCCAAAGAAGGGCAATGCCAAAGAACATTCTCACTACTGTACAATTGTGTTCATGTCACATGCTAGCAAAGTTATACTCAAAATCTTTCAAGTTAGGCTTCAACAGTATGTGAACCAAGAACTTACAGATGTATAAGCAGGGTTTAGAAGAGGCAGAGGAACCAGAGATCAAATGGCAAACATCTGCTGGATCATGGAGAAAGCAAGGCACTTCCAGAAAAACATCAGCTTCTGCTTCATTGACCATGCTAAAGCCTTTGACTGTGTGGATCACAACAAGCTGTGGAAAATTATTAAAGACACAGAAGTACCAGACCACCTTACCTGCCTCCTGAGAAACCTTTATGCAGGTCAAGAAGTAACAATTAGAACCAAACATGGAACAATGGACTGATTCAAAATTGGGAAAGTAGTCAAGGCTATATATGGTCACTTTGCTTGTTTAAATTAAATGCAGAGTACATCATGGAAAACATGGAAAATTCCATCACAATATGGAATCAAGGTTGCTGGGAGAAATATCAACAACCTCAGATATTCAGATGATACCAACTCTCATGGCAGAAAGTGAAGAGGAACTAAAGAGCCTCTTGATGAGGGTGAAAGAGAAGAATGGAAAAAGCTAGCTTGAAACTCACCATTCAAAAAACTAAGATCATGGCATCTGGTCCCATCACTTCATGGCAAATAAAAGGGGGAAAAGTGGAAGCAGTGACATATTTTACCTTCTTGGACTTCAAAATCACTGCAGACAGTGACTGCAGCCATGGAATTAAAAGATTGCTCCTTGGAAAAAAAAGTGATGACAAACCTAGACAGCATATTAAAAAGCAGAGACATCACTTAGCTGACAAATGTCCATATAGTCCAAGCTATGGTTTTTCCAGTAGCCGTGTATGGATGTGAAAGTTGGACAATTAAGAAAGCTGATCACCAAAGAATTGATGCTTTCAAATTATGGCCCTGAAGAAGACTCCTGAGAGTCCGTTGGACTGCAAAGAGATCAAACCAGTCAATCCTAAAGGACATCAATCGTGAATATTCACTGGAAGGACTGATGCTGAAGTTGAAGCTCCAAAACTTTGGCCACCTGATGCAAAGAACTGACTCACTGGGAAAGACTCTGATGCTGGGATGACTAAAGGCAAAAGGAGAAGTAGTCAGCAGAGGATGAGATGGTTAGATAGTATCACAGACTCAATGAACATGAATTTGAGCAAGCTCCAGGAAACAGTAGAAGACAGAGGAGCCTCACGTGATACAGTCCATGGGGTCACAAAGCATTAGACCCGACTTAGCAACTGAACAACAGCAAATATTCACATATTAAAAAATGAATCTCAAGAATGTCCAGAGATTTGTTTAAGGTGTCCAGGAAACCATCAGTCAAGTAACAAAAAATATTGTTAAAATATCTCCCCTACAAATCTGGTAGACAGTGGCTGGGGATGAGAACTAATCCCTTTCCTGAAAAGCTACTTAACAACAAAAAAAGGTGCCAAATTGACTTTTTACACTAATAAACTATCAAAAGAAAGTAAATATGAAAGTATAAATGAAAGGGTTAAGACAAACCCTTTCCTTTTAACGCTACTTTAGGGTTAAAATAAACATTAGTAAGTATAATAGTGTTAGTCGCTCAGTCATGTCTGATTCTTTGCTATCCCATGGACTGTAGCCCTGCAGGCTCCTCTGTTCATGGGATTCTCCAGGCAAGAATACTGGAGTGGGTTGCCATTCCCTTCTCCAGAGAGTAAGTAAGAGAATAATGCAAAAAAAAAAGATTTAGCTTAGCAATTAGAGAAAATTATTTTGACAAGAAGGTCAATCAGCAAGGCATTTGCTTAATAGTTACAATAGTCACCAAGCACCTTTATGAAAATGCAAATATATTTATGAACAGAAGAGCCAGGGTCCTATTTAAAGTGAGAGAAAAAGAAGAGACTCCAAAGTTCTTTGCAACCTTTTCATCTCAACACTATTAATGATGGTCAAACTAAATAAATTAAGAAAGTGATAAAGGCTAAAAAAAATTGTCCTTCTACTAAACCAATGCTAAATGGTTTTATCTAGCAAAATAAAGCAAATGAGATATCCTTCTGCCTTTGTAACCTCCTAGTTTAAATATATTCTTTACTCTTCTTAAATAAATACATTTATACATTTTCATAATGCATTACTACAGACAACACAGACTAGCTGGAAACAGGTACTGTTTAACTTGGATCAAGAGGAGCTGGCAAAAGGAGTTTTCATTTACAATTAGGACAAACTTCCACATGCCTTAAGCTTCAAGGTTTTTCTTTCTCAAATAATTTATATTCACAGATTTCTTTTCTATATTATCTTTATAATTATGTTATTATGTATTTATTTACATACTTATATAGGGCATAATAACTTAAATGGTCAAAAGCCTAGAAATTTTCTAGCCATTTCCTTATCAATAAGCCTTCTTCTGTTTTTCAGTCTCCCACTGGCTTTAAAACTAACTTCTGGCTTCATTCTTGTGAAGTGTGCATTAGTTTCACAACCCAATCAAGTCAACTTCTGAATGGTGACATTAAGAAATGAGAGGACAGATGTGCTCGGATTGATGCTGGGTTCAGAAAATGGGATTATAAGTGAGAACAATGCCAAGGTAAACTAAGTCATCTTTTACTTACAGCTGACACGTGCTGCAAGAGACACATGACATCAATCATATCTGCGAGGACAAGGAGTCTGGTAACTGCAGCCAGCAAGGCACGGGCAGCCTGAACCACAGCTTCCCTCTTCGGGAGATAACAGGGGTCATCTGCAAATCTCTCAGCTGATACTTTCAGAGCTTCACCTGAAAGACACAACCCCACATATGTTATATTTTAAGCTTCACTTATGCCTGTTGCAGCATTTATCATCCAACCTAATTCCAAGTACATTCCATGACTAAGCATAATATTAAAATACTGTCACTTGACACTAGATCGTCTCTTAATAAAGAATGCACTTTCAAATTGATATTTGTTTTTGATAAATGTTCTGGAGTTTAAGAAGCATGGTACCATTTTCCTGCATGAAAATTGTGTTCAATTGACTAGCAACATCTAATAAAATTGCTGTCAACTTCTGCATTTGCTGAATCTCATTTGCTGTGAAAGGTTTCATTACTAAGACTTCAATCAGAAACAATTTTGTTTATAAAGATAAGATAAATCTTCACTGAGTTACTTTCCAACTCAATGGATGTTAGAAAAGAACTAGCCTTTAAGATAGTAAGATAGCAGTTCTCTGATAAAAGTTTAACATAGGTAGATTTATTCTTAACTGTCAACATACTAAATAAACTATATCCTAAACTTAGTCACGGAAATAATATTCCACAGTTAAAGAAATATATTTCCCTTGTTAGATAAATATACTCACTATTTTTCAGGTTTCTTTATTTAAAATATGTTCTTTATAAAAGTAACATGCACCAATTTATTTTAAAAAGTTCACAGTTCAATAGGCAAAACACTCTCCGACACAAACCACAGCAAGATCCTCTATGACCCACCTCCCAGAATATTGGAAATAAAAGCAAAAATAAACAAATGGGACCTAATGAAACTTAAAAGCTTTTGCACTACAAAGGAAACTATAAGTAAGGTGAAAAGACAGCCCTCAGATTGGGAGAAAATAATAGCAAATGAAGAAACAGACAAAGGATTAATCTCAAAAATATACAAGCAACTCCTGCAGCTCAATTCCAGAAAAATAAATGACCCAATCAAAAATGGGCCAAAGAACTAAACAGACATTTCTCCAAAGAAGACATACAGATGGCTAACAAACACTTGAAAAGATGCTCAACATCACTCATTATTAGAGAAATGCAAAGCAAAACCACAATGAGGTACCATTACTCGCCAGTCAGGATGGCTGCTATCCAAAAGTCTACAAGCAATAAATGCTGGAGAGGGTGTGGAGAAAAGGGAACCCTCTTACACTGTTGGTGGGAATGTAAACTAGTACAGCCACTATGGAGAACAGTGTGGAGATTTCTTAAAAAACTGGAAATAGAACTGCCATATGACCCAGCAATCCCACTTCTGGGCATACACACTGAGGAAACCAGATCTGAAAGAGACACGTGCACCCCAATGTTCATCGCAGCACTGTTTATAATAGCCAGGACATGGAAGCAACCTAGATGCCCATCAGCAGATGAATGGATAAGGAAGCTGTGGTACATATACACCATGCAATATTACTCAGCCGTTAAAAAGAATTCATTTGAACCAGTTCTAATGAGATGGATGAAACTGGAGCCCATTATACAGAGTGAAGTAAGCCAGAAAGATAAAGAACATTACAGCATACTAACACATATATATGGAATTTAGAAAGATGGTAACGATAACCCTATATGCAAAACAGAAAAAGAGACACAGAAATACAGAACAGACTTTTGAACTCTGTGGGAGAAGGTGAGGGTGGGATGTTGGGAAAGAACAGCATGTATACTATCTATGGTGAAACAGATCACCAGCCCAGGTGGGATGCATGAGACAAGTGCTCGAGCCTGGTGCACTGGGAAGACCCAGAGGAATCGGGTGGGGAGGGAGGTGGGAGGGGGGATCGGGATGAGGAACACGTGTAAATCTATTGCTGATTCATGTCAATGTATGACAAAACCCACTGAAAAAATAAATAAATAAATAAATTAAAAAAAAAAAAAAGTTCACAGTTCAGAAAGGTGCAAAATAAAAAATCCCTCTTTACTCCACTCCATTAACATATTGCTAAAGACACCATATCCACTATTTTTTACATTTTTTAAAGTTAAACATTTTTATTATGAAAGCAATATGTGACTTGCTACTTTTAAATAATTCACCATACTAAAGAATATAGAGTGAATTTTTTGTTTGTTTCCATAAAAATCCCCAAAACAACCATTAAGTTCTTAAATCTATCCAGAAATTTTTCTATGAAGGTATGTTTTATGTGTGGCATATACATATATATATATGTATACTTATAAATACACAATTTATTTTATTAGTATATTCAGTCATATACATTCATATTATTTAAAAGATTTATATCATAGGAAAACATAGATATTATATGTTATAAAGGAAACATATAGAAGATATAGATTCAGATTCTTTTCATAAATAGTTTTATACTATAGGCTTCCCTTGTAGCTCAGTCAGTAGAAAATCTGCCTGCAATGCAGGAGACCCAGGTTCAGTCCCTGGGTCAGGAAGGTCCCCTGAAGAAGGAAATAGCAACTCATTCCAGTATTCTTGCCTGGAGAATTCCCATGGACAGAGGAGCCTGGCAGGCTACCATGGCGTCGTGAGTTGGACATAACTTAGTGACTAAACCACCACCACCATTATACTATAAAAACCTTCTACATTCTTTTCACTTATCAATTTATTTTCTTTACATATTGGGATACAGATGATCAGGAGGCAACAGAGCACAAAATTTAACAATGTGGGCACAAGTAACTTAGCCTCTTTAGGTTTCATTTTTTTCCACTATAAGTGGTTTTTGTTCAGTCACGCAGACATGTCCAACTCTTTGCAACCCCATGGACAGTAGCAAGTCAGGCTTCCCTGTCTTTCACTATTTCCCAGAGTTTGCTCAAACTCACATACGTTGAATCAGTGATGTCATCCAACAATCTCATCCTCTGTTGCCCCTGCCTCCTGCCCTCAATTTTCCCAGCATCAGGGTCTTTTCCAGTGAGTCAGCTCTTCATATCAGGTGGCCAAATTATTGGAGTTTCAGCTTCAGCATCAGTCCTTCCAATGAATATTCAGGACTGATTTCCTTTAGGATTGAATAGTTTGATCTCCTTGCAGTCCAAGGGACTCTCAAGAATCTTCCCCAACAACACACTTCAAAAACCTCAATTCTTAGGCACTCAGCCTCCTTAATGGTCCAACTCTCACATCCATACATGACACCTGGAAAACCATAGCTTTGACTAGATGGACTTCTGTCACCTAAGTGATGTCTCTGCTTTTTAATATGCTGTCTAGCTTTCCTTCCAGGGAGCAAGCATATTTTATTTTCATGGCTGCAGTCACTGTCCACACGGATTTCGGAGGCCAAGAAAACAGAATCTGTCACTGTTTCCATTTTTCCCCATCTATTTGCCATGAAGTGATTGGACTGGATGCCATGATCTTAGCTTTTTAATGTTGAGTTTTAAGCCAAGTTTTTCACCCTCCTCTTTCACCTTCATCAAGAGGCTCTTTAGCTCCTCTTCCCTTTCGGACATTAGGGTGGTGTAATCTGAGTATCTGAAGTTATTGATATATCTCCCAGAGATCTTGATTCCAGCTTGTGCTTCATCCAGTCTGGCATTTCACATAATGCACTCTGCATATAAGTTAAATAAGCAAGGTGACAATATACAGTCTTTACATACTCTTTTCCCAATTTTGAACCAGTCTGCTGTTCCATGTCCAGTTCTAACTGTTGCTTCTTGACCTGCATACAAGTTTCTCAGGAGGCAGGTAAGGTGATCTGGAATTCCCATCTCTTGAAAAACTTATCACAGTTTGCTGTGATCCACATAGTCAAAGACTTTAGCATAATCAATGAAGCAGTAGATGTTTTTCTGGAATTCTGTTGTTTTTTTTCTATGATCCAACAGATTTTGGCAATTAGATCTCTGGTTCCTCTGCCTTTTCTCAATCCAGATGGTACATCTGGTTCACATACTGTTGAAGCCTAGCTTGAAGGATTTTGACCATTACCTTGCTAGCATGTGAAATGAGCACAATTATGAGGCAGTTTGAACATTGTTGGGCACTGCCTTTCTTAGGGATTATAATTAAAACTGACCTTTTGTAGTTCTATGGCTACTGCTGAGTTTTCCAAATTTGCTGGCAGAAAATCAGAGGTACCAAGAGAACATTTCATGCAAAGATGGGCACAATGAAGGACAGAAATGGTAAGGACCTAACAGAAGCAGAAGAGATTAAGAAGAGGTGGCAAGAATACACAGAAGAATTGTATAAAAATGTCTTATGACCTGGATAACCATGATGGTCTGGTCATTCACTGTAAATGTAGCTGATAATAGTAAGTATAATTTTTATGAAGGTTAAATAAGAGCAGTGTTTGGAACTAATAAGACTTGATTAGCTGTTTTGTCATTCTTTTTAATGCTTGAGTAAAGTTACATTTAATTGATATATTATAACTTACTTTTCAAGGCCTCCCTTTTTGTTAGTAAGGCTTTTTCCAGTTTTGTTGAGAAATAATTGGCATGTATCACTGTATAAGTTTAAGGCATAGAACATGATGGTTTGATTTACACATGTTGTAAAAAATACTATCAGATTAAGTTCATCTGATAGTAACATTCATCATCTCATGTAAATAAAGGAAAAGAAGGAAAAAAGGGGGGGAAAATGTTCTTTTTGATGAGAACTCAGGATTTACCCTCTTATCAATTCTCCTTCATATAATACAGCAGTATTAATAATGTCATCATGCTGTACATTACGTCTCTCGTACTCACTTATAATAGTAAACGTGTACCTTTTGACCATATTTATCTAACTCCCCCTCCCACCACACTCAACCTCTGGTAACTGCAAGTCTGATCCCTTTTGTTATGAGTTTGGTCTTATTTTTGCTTTTTAGATTTCACAAGTAAGTGAAATCATAAAGCATTTGTCTGCCTTTCTCTGACTTATTTCACTGAGGATAATACCTTCAAGGTCCACCAACATTGTTTCATATGGTAGGATTTCCTCATTTTTTGTGGATGAATAATAGTGCACTGTGTATATGCCACATCTTCTTCATCCTTTCATTCATCAGTGGACATTTAGCTTGTTTCCGTGTCTTAACTATTGTAAATAATGCCCCTATGACCATGGGGATACAGGTAACTTTTTGATTTAGTGTTTTGTTTGCTTTACATATATTAACAGAAGTGGAATTGCTGAATCACAGCATAGTTCTATTTTTAAATTTTTGAGAGTCCTTCACAGTTTTCCATAGTGGCTGTACCAATTTAAAATCCCACCAATAGTACACAAGGATTCCCTTTTCTCCACACTCACACCATTAAGCTCTTATCAGATATATGGTTTGCAAATATTTTTCTCCATTCCATAAATTGCCTTTTTACTTTGTTGATGATTTTTTTTACTGTAAGAAATTTTTTACTTTGATCTAGTCCCACTTGTTTATTTTTCATTTTGTTTCTTATGCTTCAGGTGTCATATCCAAAAAAATCATTACCAAGGTCCATCACAAGATTTATTCTTATGTTATTTTCCTAGGAATGTAATGGTTTCAGACCTTACATTTAAATATTTAATCCATTTTGAGTTAACTTTTCTGATTGATGTAAGATAGGAGCCCAATTTCATTCTTTCATATATGAAATTCAATTATCCCAGCACTATTTATTGAAGAGAGACATCACTTTGCTGACAAAAGTTTGTATAGTCAAAGCTATGATTTTTCCAGTAGTTATGTAGAATGCGAGAGTTGGGCCATGAAGAAGGCTGAGCATGGAAGAATTGATGCTTTCCAAATGTGGTACTGGAGAAGACTCTTGAGAGTCCCTTGGACTGCAAGGAGATCAAACCAGTCAATCTGAAAAGAAGTCAACCCTGAATATTCATTGGAAGGACTGGTGCTCAAACTGAAGCTCCAAACTTTGGCCACCTGATGCAAAGAGCCAACTCACTGGAAAAGATCCTGACTTGGGGAAAGATTGAGAACAAGAAGAGAAGGGGACAACAGAAGATGAGATGGTTGTATGGAATCACTGACTCAATGGACATGAGTTTGGGCAGACTCGGAGATAATGAAGGACAGGAAAGCCTGGCAAGCTGCAGTTCATGGGGTTGCAAAGAGTTGGACATGACTTAGCAACTGAACAACAACAACAACAATTTATTGAAGAGACTGTCTTTTCTCCTTTGAGTATTCTCATCTCTCTTCACTAATATTAGTTGACTATAAATGCTTGGGCTATTTCTGGGCTCTTGATTCTCTTCTATGGATCTGTTTGTCTGTCTTTATGTACGAGGCCCCTATTGAACACACAAATTATTTCCAACTTTTTTCTATTTCAAACAATACTACAAAGAATGCCCATAACATGTATCTTTGTATGTATGGACAAATTTAGCTGCAGCATAAATTCTTAAAATTAGAATTGCTGAGTCAAGAGGTAAATGAATTTTAAGTATTGATATACATGCCAAAAAATTCTCTAAACACAGCAATCTCACCAACATATGAAAGGGCCTGTCTCATCTACTTTACTCCATGACTCTTTTGTTCCTATTTATTCACAATCTTAAGCATAAAGAAAATGCAATAAATTATTAATAAAAATAACAAGGAATAATATTTCTTAATATGGACAAAGCCTGTGAAAGGTCTGAGACTGTCTTAATATGTTAATACATTCCATTTAGCTCTCCTAAGCAATACCATGAGCAGTAAAAAGATGGCAGAGTAGAAGAGTGTGTGCTCATCTTCTCCTGTAAGAACTCCAAAATATGACCATTATATCTACTACTGTGGGCAAGAATCCCTTAGAAGAATTAGAGTAGCCATTACAGTCAAAAAAAGAGTCCAAAAGGCAGGACTTGGATGCAATCTCAAAAATGACACGATGATCTCTGTTCATTTCCAAGGCAAACCATTCAATGTCACAGTTATACAATTCTATGCCCCAACCAGTAATGCTGAAGAAGCTGAAGCTAAACAGTTCTATGAAGACCTACAAGACCTTCTAGCAGTAACACCCAAAAAAGATGTCCTTTTCCTTATAGGGGACTGGAATGCAAAAGTAGGATGTCAAGAGCTACCTGGAGTAACAGGGAAACTTGGCCTTGGAATACAAAATGAAGAAGGGCTAAGGCTAACAGAGATTTGCCAAGAGAACACACTGGTCAGAGCAAACACCCTCTTCCAAAAACACAAGAGAAGACTCTACACATGGACATCACCAGATGGTCATACCAAAATCAGATTGATTATATTCTTTGCAGCCAAAGATGGAGAAGCTCTATACAGTCAGCAAAAATAAGACTGGGAGCTGACTGTGGCTCAGATCATGAACTCCTTATTGCCAAGTTCAGACTTATACTGAAGAAAGTAGGGATAACCACTAGACCATTCAGGTATGACCTAAATCAAATCCCTTATGATTATATGGTGGAAGTGACATATAGATTCAAGGGATTAGATCTGATAGACAGAGTGCCTGAAGAACTATGGATGGAGGTTCGTGACATTGTACAGGAGACAATGATCAAGACCAGCCTCAAGAAAAAGAAATGCAAAAAAGCAAAATGGTTATCTGAGGTGGCCTAAGAAATAGCTGAGAA
Source organism: Cervus canadensis (assembly GCF_019320065.1). Lineage (NCBI taxonomy): Eukaryota > Metazoa > Chordata > Mammalia > Artiodactyla > Cervidae > Cervus > Cervus canadensis. The sequence goes on along the minus strand of NC_057393.1, from coordinate 69,456,265 downwards.
AAGAAGAGAAGCAAAAGGCAAAGGAGAAAAGGATAGCAGAGTTCCAAAGGATATCAAGGAGAAATAAGAGAGCCTTCCTCAGTGATCAATGCAAAGAAATAGCAGAAAACAATAGAATGGGGAAGACTAGAGATCTCTTCAAGAAAATCAGAGATATCAAGGGAACATTTCATGTAAAGATGGTCTCAATAAAAGACAGAAATGATATGGACCTAACAGAAGCAGAAGATATTAAGAAGAGGTGGAAAGAATACACAGAAGAACTATATAAAAAAGATCTTCATGACCCAGATAATCAAGATAGTGTGATCACTCACCTAGAGCCAGACATCCTGGAATATAGAGTCAAGTGGGCCTTAGGAAGCATCACTATGAACAAAGCTAGTGGAGGTGATGGAATTCTAGTTGAGCTATTTCAAATCATAAAAGAAGATGCTATGAAAGTGCTGCACTCAATATGTCAGCAAATTTGGAAACTCAGCAGTGGCTACAGGACTGGAAAAGCTCAGTTGTTATTCCAATCTCAAAGAAAGGCAATGCCAAAGCATGTTCAAACTACTGCACAGTTGCACTCATCTCACACTCTAGCAAACTAATGCTCAAAATTCTCCAAGCTGGGCTTCAACAGTACATGAACCGTGAACTTCCAGATGTTCAAGCTGGATTTAGAAAAGGCAGAGGAACCAGAGATCAAATTGTCAACATCTGTTGGGTCATTGAAAAAGCAAGAGAGTTCCAGAAAAACATCTAATTCTGCTTTATTGACTACACCAAAGCCTTTGACTGTGTGATTCACAACAAACTGTGGAAAATTCTTCAAGAAATGGGAATACCAGACCACCTGACCTGCCTCCTGAGAAATCTGTACACAGGTCAAGGAGCAACAGTTAGAACTGGACATGGAAAAACAGACTGGCTCCAGATCAGGAAAGGAGTATGTCAAGGCTGTATATAGTCACCCTGCTAATTAAACTTAAATGCAGTTACATCATGCAAACTGTTGGGCTGGATGAAGCACAAGCTGGGAATCAAGATTGCCCAGAGAAATATCAATAACCTCAGACATGCAGGTGACACCACTCTCAGGGCAGAAAGCGAAGAAAAAATAAAGAGCCTCTTGATGAAAGTGAAAGAGGAGAGTGAAAAAGTTGGCTTAAAGCTCAACATTCAGAAAACTAAGATCATGGCATCTGGTCTCATTACTTCATGGCAAATAGATGGGGAAACAATGGAAACAGTGACAGACTTTAATTTGGGGGCTCCAAAATCACTGCAAATGGGGACCGCAGCCATGAAATTAAAAGACGCTTGTTTCTTGGAAGAACAGTTATGACCAACCTAGACAGCTTATAAAAAGCAGAGACATTACTTTGCCAACAAAGGTCTGTCTAGTCAAAGCTATGGTTTTTCCAGTAGTCATGTATGGATGTGAGAGGTGGACTATAAAGAAAGCTGAGCACCAAAGAATTGATGCTTTTGAACTGTGGTGTTTGAGGATTCTTGAGAGTCTCTTGGATTGCAAGGATATCCAACCAGCCCATCCTAAAGGAAATCAGTCCTGAATATTCATTGGAAGGACTGATGCTTTGGAAAGACTGATGCTGAAGCTGAAGCTCCGATACTTTGACCACATGATTCGAAGAACTGACTCATTGGAAAAGACCCTGATGCTGGGAAAGATTGAAGGAAGGAGGAGAAGGAGACGACAGAGGATGAGATGGCTGGATGGTATCACCAACTTGATGGACATGAGTTTGAGCAAGCTTCAGGAATTGGTGATGGACAAGGAAGCCTAGCGTGCTTCAGTCCATGGGGTTGCAAAGAGTTGGACACGACTGAGTGACTGAACTGAACCGAACTGAAGCAACACCAAGTTAGGAACTCAGGCTGTGAAGTCAGACACTTCTGAGATCAAATTCTTATCTGCCACTTCTAGTTCCGAGGCTGTGGACAGCTAAATATTTTCAGTGTCCTTATCAATAGGAAATGGATTAAATATTAATTGTCTCACAGTGTTTCTAGGATGTTTAAATGAAATATATTTTATAATATACATTTAACACAGTATCTGAATATGAAAAGCACTCAACAAATGTTAGCTGTTATTTTCTCAGGAAATTTCTAGTAGGGACAGTAAATTTTTAAACCAGTAAATGCTTTTTTTTTTTAATGTGTTTCTCTGCAAGTCAGAATTGCTACTAGGAGACTAGAAAATTAAACTGGCCTCTGAAATTAAGAGAGCAAATGAATTCCCACAAAAGAAGATTATCTTTTCTTGTCATGTGTCTGAATTGTAAAGTTATGATAGCCTTTATAGAATCTTGTCTTTGACTTCACATACTAAAACTAAATATATATTCAAAAAGAATTATATGTTCTTGGCTCTAAAGATGTTAAGATGTTTAACAACTAGCTGAAGAGACATACTCAGAAAAAGGCCATTTAAACATTAAACAATTACAGTCTTTGTTAAGGCAATATGAAGACACAGCCAAGTAGCATTGTTGGGTTATTCCTGAAAAAAAAAAAAAAAAAGTTACTCCTGAAATACCTTAAAAAAGATGTAGTAAGTAAACTTTATTACTGGACTTACTACCCTCACTCCTCTGTAATACTTCCAATCTTTTCCAGCTGTTTTCAGTCCATACTTCTGCTTTCAACAAAACGATACTTTCTGTAGGAAGCCTTAGCCCCCTATTACTAAGGCAGGTCTTATGGTAGGATTCTATGCTTCCTATCATAAACCCTATCATCACTTATTGTGTGAGTGTATGCTAAGTCATTTCAGTCATGTCCAACTCTTTGCAACCCTATGGACTGTAGCCCACCAGGCTTCTCTGTCCATGGGATTCTCCAGGCAAGAATACTGAAGTGGATTGCTGTGCCCTCCTCCAGGGTATCTTCCTGATCCAGGGATCGAACCTGCATCTCTTGTATCTTCTGCATTGGTAGGTGGGTTCTCACCACTAGCACCACCTGGGAAGCCTTCACTTATTGCAATAACCTGTATCAAAACCTGTCTTTTCTTCTGAAGCAAAAGACTGTGAGTGTAAGAGCTGTCCTGGTGCTGCATCACAATATTCAGAGTGTAGTAGAGCATGTGTGTCTGTGGGCTTCCCAGATGGCTCAGTGGTAAATAATCTCCTTGCCCAATGCAGGAGACGTGGGGTTCAGTCCCTGGGTCGGAATCCCCTGGAGAAGGAAATGGCAACCCACTCCGGTATTCTTGCCTGGGAAATCACAAAACAACAATAAGGACTCTTGTGAGAGTAAGCGAAATACTGGTCCTGGTCACTATAATATTCACAGGGTCTAGAATAGCACTTACTCTCTTGCATAATTCTATACATTGAATGTGTATTGTTGAATGAGTACATGAATAAACGTTATTCAACTTTCCTTTGACAAGTTTTTGTTGTTATCCATATAACACAGATCCATCATAGGCATCTGAGATCTAGAGCATTTTGCAGCGCAAGTTCATCACCGAGAGTCAACAAATACTGATACAACCTAAGCTGGGCTCAGGTAGAGACCTGTACAAAGTACTAAGAGGCACAGAGAAAAAGGACTACCTCTGTGAGGTGTCAGAGGGCACGTAACTAAACACTCTAGGTAAGAGCAGTATGTTCCAGCTTATTGACAAAGATAGACAACTTATAGAATTTAGCTAATTCCCAGTCAAATTGTATGCAGAGAAAATAGATATTTTCCTAATTAAACATTTAAAAAGTACAACAAATTTCCCTTCTATCTAGAATATTATCATCTGTGCTTTATAAAGTCTACATGTGAGGAGTCTATTCTTCTGAAATAATTCCCAATCTTTCTTATAACACTTTTACCTTGAAGTTAATTGGAAATTTTACTTTCAAAATACATACAAATAAAAAACTACATTTTCCTTCAAGAAATTCCACTTTATATATAAAAACAATTTACTAAATGTCATAAAAATATCACAAGAACTAGATTCAGAAAGTTTCCTTTCTACTGGGGTCATTTGTTCCTTTCCTATCAAATATGCTCTTTTTAATCTTAAAAAAAATCCATTATGAAATGCTTGCTTGGATATAATACTAAGGTATAAATTTTATTTTTTTTCCATTTATTTTTATTAGTTGGAGGCTTATAACTTTACAATATTGTAGTGGTTTTTGTCATACATTGACATGAATCAGCCATGGATTTACATGTATTCCCCATCCTGATCCTCCCTCCCACCTCCCTCTCTACCCAATTCCCCTGGGTCTTCCAAGTGCACCAGGCCCGAGCACTTGTCTCACGCATCCAGCCTGGGCTGGTGATCTGTTTCACCCTAGATAATATACATGTTTCAATGCTGTTCCCTCGAAACATCCCACCCTCGCCTTCTCCCACAGAGTCCAAAAGTCTGTTCTGTACATCTGTGTCTCTTTTTCTGTTTTGCATATAGGGTTATCATTACCATCTTTCTAAATTCCATATATATGCGTTAGTATGCTGTAATGTTCTTTATCTTTCTGGCTTACTTCACTCTGTATAATGGGCTCCAGTTTCATCCATCTCATTAGAACTGATTCAAATGAATTCTTTTTAACGGCTGAGTAATATTCCATGGTGTATATGTACCACAGCTTCCTTGTCCATTCATCTGCTGATGGGCATCTAGGTTGCTTCCATGTCCTGGCTATTATAAACAGTGCTGCGATGAACACTGGGGTGCACGTATCTCTTTCAGATCTGGTTTCCTCAGTGTGTATGCCCAGGAGTGGGATTGCTGGGTCATATGGCAGTTCTAATTCCAGTTTTTTAAGAAATCTCCACACTGTTTTCCATAGCAGCTGTACTAGTTTGCATTCCCACCAACAGTGTAAGAGGGTTCCCTTTACTCCACACCATCTCCAGCATTTATTGCTTGTAGACTTTTGGATAGCAGCCATCCTGACTGGCGTGTAATGGTACCTCATTGTGGTTTTGATTTGCATTTCTCTGATAATGAGTGATGTTGAGCATCTTTTCATGTGTTTGCTAGCCATCTGTATGTCTTCTTTGGAGAAATGTCTGTTTAGTTCTTTGGCCCATTTTTTGATTGGGTCATTTATTTTTCTGGAATTGAGCTGCAGGACTTGCTTGTATATAGTTTCCTTTGTTGTGCAAAAGCTTTTAAGTTTAATTAGGTCCCATTTGTTTATTTTTTGCTTTTATTTCCAATATTCTGGGAGGTGGGTCATAGAGGATCCTGCTGTGATTTATGTCAGAGAGTGTTTTGCCTATGTTCTCCTTAAGGTATAAATTTTAGAAAGATTATATAGGCACATGTTATACCTATACAAATGTAATATAGGAAAACTTCTACATACACAAAAATTTAATAGGAAAGGTTTTCTATGATCCTATGAGTAAACTCCAAAAGGTAAAAAAGAACACTTCTGGGCCAAATAGACACATTACAAATTATTCTTCACTTTATAAAAGATATGTACATGTTTCTTTTAAATATCAAGTTCCTTTAGTACATTCAAAAGTTTAACTTCACTTTCTAAAAATGATCATATTGATTATAAATGTGAAAATCAAAGAAAACAATGTATAAGCAAAACATCCACAGGAGAAAGGGGAACAACTAAAATGAAAATGGGCAAGTACTAAAGATCAAATTTCCTCCAACTTTTATAATTAACATTATTTATGATTCAATTAAGGTTTCTAGTTATGCCTTTGGCCACCCTTCCATTTGTGTTTTATTATACCATACACATATAACATGCACTAGTACATATTAATTGATTCAATATATAATAACATACTCTGGTACAATGGAGTTCACGGGCTGAAAGTGGGCACTAGGGGTTTGGTTTTATTTGTTTTTAATTGGGAAACAGTCACTTTGCATGTTAAAGCTCCTAAGAGGTAGAACCTTAAATTTAACTTTGAAGCAGATCAATTTGGGGGTGGAAAGGGGAAGAGAAGAGGGGAAAATTACTTCAACAAGGTACTAAACTTACACAGATATTTAAAAATAAGCAAAGATCCTCCTTTAAAATGTTTTAGTCAGTTTGACTGCAAGGAGCAAAGATGTTTTGTTTAATAAAGAAAACTTTATCATAGCAGGGGCTTCCCTGGTGGCTTAGACAGTAAAGAAACTACCTGAAATGCAGGAGACCGGTTCAGTTCCTGGGTTGGGAAGATTCCCTGGAGGAGGGAATGGCTTCCCACTCCAGTATTCTTACCTGGAGAATTCCATGGACAGAGGAGCCTGGCAGGCTATATACAGTCCATGGGATCACAAAGAGCTGGATACTTTCACTTTAACTATCATAGCAGAGGAAAGAGCTGAAAAGCTAGCATTGTGTGGTCTTGGGATTGGGAGCTACAAGGACATCAGCAGGACCTATGGAATCAGAAAATAGCTGCCTATGGTTGCCTTTGTAAGCATATGCATTTTATTTCCCTTGCATTCTTTTAAAATTTATATTTTAGTTCCAATCAAGGCAGAAAAACAAAGACCAGATTTCTTTCTCACTTAAAAAATAAAACCAAAAAATAGACAAAATATATGAAAAATAGTTGTGAAGAGCATTAGAGAGTAATCCCTGAGAAACGGTAAACAAAATAGGATGAACCCTTTGATAGCCCTAGCTTAGTGCCTTGAGAGACTTCCCAGGCCACAGATAGGAAAGGGAAACTAAGAGACTGGCGAATACTCTGAGCTGAAAAGACAAAGCTGAATCTCCAGGGAGACTGTGACCCCTAACATATGTTTATACGGGAAAGAAGAGAGCTACAAACAGAGAGAACTCAGAGGATCTGAATTCTTGAACACTCAGCTGGATACTGATTAACACACACATTGGACGCCCATGCACCACAGGGAAGAATAGATCCCACTCACCACAACTAGCGAAAGCCCACAAGCAACAACAAAGAACCAGCATAACCAAAAATAAATAAACTATTTTTAAAAATTATCTGTTGTATCTTTAAACATTGGAAATAATCTTTACATTTCAATCATATCTAGGCAACCTTTAATTATATATTTATATGTAAAAATGCATAGCTCCATGCTTTAAAAAACCTTTATTAATGTCTTTTATGTGTAAAATATTTTATACAATATATGAACTATTCTTCTAAACAAACTGTAATATAGAACTTTTAAAATAGAGCTATATGATGACACTTCAGAATTTCAAAGACAATAAACTATTTTTTAAATTGCCAAAGAACTGAAAAAGTAATTTCATGTCATATTTTAAGTTGAAAATAATTTTAGGGTAATAAAATACATTAAATATATTTGAGTATTATATTTAATATTGTACTTCCTACAACATTATCTCCTAATATTTGGAGTGTCATATATTTAAAGCTACTTATAGTAAAAGAAAAAATGACAAGTGAACATAGCAATCCATATAGTAAAATAAACAATAAAAAGAAATAATAGTATGGATTTACAACTCAATTGAATGTTAAAACTTAGAGCTGAAATAGCTGCCAACAATTGCTATCTATTGAATCTTTCTCCAAATAACCTATTGACTAATATGCCACCAGTAAACATTTTCAATATTATTCCTGATGTCAACTTGATTATTTGAAGGGAAAAAACTAAACCTTACAACTAAGATGCTAGACTAAAGTTAACAATCCATTATTTTTCCCTTTACTTGATAAATCTGAGCAAAAATAGCTTCTATTATATTATGCTGAATTAACAACACCTTGCACCCTTGATTTTTTTATATCTCCTAAAAGAATCTCACATTAGTGCTTTGAAGTTGAAGTGGCAACGCTATCAATTTTTTCTAAGACATACCTAACCCTTGCAAAGAGTTCATTCACTCATATAACAAGTATCTGTTGAGCAATGCAGTATGCAAAGTACCATGCAGTATATGATGTTGACCAAAATGTGGACACAAGGGATCCTCAAATAGGAAAACAAAGCACTTCAATAGGAAGATTCTTCTGTTTTGGATTTGAATTTCAACCTATTCAGATGTATTCCATTGAAGTATAATAAAACAGAACTCCATAGCACAGAAAAACATACACATCATCATAATAATCCTTCATGAGCAAAGATCCTAAAGTCTTTCTCTTTTTAAAATAGTTCTAAAGTCCAGACTCCACTTCAAGATGACAATAAAGGAGGATCTTGAATTCACCTCCTCCCGTGAATACATCACATCTGTAACTATATATGGAACAACTTCCTTTGGGGAAAAACCTAAAAACTGTCTGAGTGATTCCTACTCATCAAGTGAATAAGGGAAAGCTCACATCAAACTGGGTAGGAGAGGATAAGATACAGTCTCACCATGAACCCCATCCTGAGCACATCAATCCACAGTCAGGAGGGAACTGAACACCCAGAGCTTCTCCCTAAAAAGTAGAGCTTGAATGCCATATCAAGCAACCCAACTTTTAAGATCTGTACCAGAGAAACAATCCCCTAACATATCTAGCTTTGAAAACCAATGGGGATCACATTCAGGAGACCCACAAACTTATAACAAACTGAGAAATGGCTCTTTAAAGGTTCATATGTGGACTCACCGGCCTCAGAGCCCCAAGCAGAGGCACCTAGACTTTAGGTATATGAGGCTTGTTTGTTATTCTGAAAGCATTAATCTGAGGGCAGGCAACTAATTTTTCTAATTTAGCACAAATCTAGGAGCCTTCTGGCTGGCAGGCACCATCTTCACTCCCTCCTTCTGCCTTATTCTAGTCAGCAGGCCCCATCTTTTTCTTTTTCACATTTTTATTATCCCCACCATCTTTTTTTTCTTTTCTTTTTTTCCTGCAGATCCAATCTATATGCTCTTCCTCTATTATTCCAGCCAGAAGGTACAATATTCACACTCTCCATCTGTTGTGCTCCAGAGTGCCAATATCTTCCAGAGGGAGTTTAATACAATGTGGTGCCCTGGTTTTTAAATGTGGTGATCTGGTTTTTGTGGCCATCACCTAGGGTATGCCCTTTGATGACCCAGCTCTGAAGGCCAGGGGGCTTCCAATCCTGGTGTCCCACAGGACTATAACAATCAGAGAGACAGTCTTAGCATACTACCTCTCCCAGGACACAACACGGAAAGCAGACTGAAACACACTCCGTTTTTTCTGTGAAAGGCCTATTAGGTTGTCCAAGAGGTTCAAGGGCAGGGAAGGCTTCTGGTTTGGCACACAACTAGGGCCTACACAGGTGCTTTCAAGGAAAGGAGAACAGCAGATGCTATCTTCGTGCTCTCCTTCTGCATTGCTCCAGCTCACACGTATCTCCTAGGAAGGAATTTATCCCTTGTCTGGCACATTGATTTTCTTGGCTACCCCAAGGGACACCTTTACATTGCCTGGTTTTAGTGGCCAGTGGGACTTATGTTCATGGGTTCCACAGAACTGCACCAGCAAAGAAAGATTTATTAAAGGGCTACCATGCCCAGGATATAGCAAGAGCCCAGGAACTCAGTCTTTCTGTGAAAGTGACCCATTAACTTATCATCATAGCTGCAGTCTGAGGGGCAAACTACTAACTAAACATATATGTAAGGACTAACTATTCCTTTCAAGAGACCTCAGAGGGCAAGTGCTATCTTTGCACTGTCCCCCAGCTATGCTCCAGAGCACTAGTACTTCACAGAAGGGAGCTTTTACATGCATATGTTGTCCCAGTTTTTGTAACCGGTATCAGGGAATGCCTCTTGATCACCTGACTCTATGACCCAGAAGACTGTAAAAATCAGAGAGGAAATTCTTGACAGGTCCTTCCATCTTGTTACAATTGGTAAACATTTTTATTCTTTTTTATGGCTGAGTAGAATTCCACTTCTAGGTATTCATTCAAAGGAAATTAAAAACACTAACTCAAAAAGATATCTACACCCCATGTTCACTGGGGGGCTTCCCTAGTGGCTCAGTGGTAAAGAATCCACCACCTGCCAATGCAGGAGATGCAGCTTCCATGCCTGGGTCAGGACGATCCCCTGCAGAAGGAAATGGCAATTCACTCCAATATTCTTGCCTGGGAAAGCCCATAAACAGAGGAGACCGGCAGGCTACAGTCCATGAGTTCACAAAAGAGCTGAACACAACTTAGTGACTAAACAACAACAACAATGTCCACTGAAGCATTGTTTACAAAGCCAATACAAAACAACCTCAGTTCCCACTGATGGAGAAATGAATAAAGAAAAAGTGGTGTGTATATACATTAAATGGGATATTATTCAGCCTCAAAAAAGAAATTCTGCCATTTGCAACAAGATGAATGGATCTTGAAGGTATGTTTGCTAAGCGAAATAAGTCAGAGAGAAAAAAACAAACAATGTTCTGATATCCCCTATACGTGTAATCTAAAAAACAAATTGAACTCATAAACAGAACAGATTGGCAGTTACGAGAGGTAGAGGGTAGGAGTAGGTGAAATGGGTAAAGGTGATCAAATAGTACAAACGTCCACCTATAAGATAAATAATACCTTGGGAAGTAATGTACAGTACAGTGACTAAAGTTAATAATACTTTATTATATATTTGAAGGTTGCATGAAAGTAAATCTTAAAAGTTCTTATCACAAGAAAAAAAATTGCAATTGTGTGAGGTTATAGATGCTAACCAAACTTACTGTGGTAATCATTTCATAACAAATACATATATCAAATTGTCACACAAACATAAAATAATATAATTTTATATATTAATTAGATCTCAGTGTATATCCTTTTCTTGAAATTGCAATGAAGAAATAAACCTTTAAATTCAAAAAAAAAGTTATATGAGGAAGAAATGAAAAATAAGAGTGACTACATTCAGGTACTGCTTGGTCGTTTTAAAATAAGATCACCAGACAGACTTAGGGAATGAGCTTATAGTTGCTGAGGGGAAGGATGGGGGGGAAGGGATGGTTAGGGAGTGTGGATGGACAGGGAACACACTGCTTATTTAAACTGGATAACCAACAAGGACCTATTGTATAGCAAGGAAACTTTGTTCAATGATATGTGGTAGCCTGGATGGGAGGGGAGTTTGAGAGAGAAAGGATACCTAAATATATATGGCTGAGTTCCTTTGCTGTCCACCTAAAACTATCACATTGTTACTGGCTCTACTCCAATACAAAATAAAGTTTGAAAAAAATAAGAACACCAATTCTCACTTATAACCAATCTTAAAAATCTCCATTATGTTTAACTAGGTAACAAACGAGACGTCATCCTTTTCTGTACTAAAAATTCAAGCTCCACACCTGTAATCAAAGCAATAAATGTCTAGCAAATGTATCCTTTCAAATGCCAATTTATTCAGAGCAGTAGTGCTAAAAATTAACAAGTAGGATTTTTCCCAATTGCAAATAAAGTGTTCATTAGGTAGAAATGAGAGAAATTATTTCAGGGCTCAACTGTATAGTCTTCAGTTCAATTAAGTTCAGTCACTCAGTCATGTCCAACTCTTTGCGACCCCGTAGACTGCAGCATGCCAGGCTTCCCTGTCCGTCACAAACTCCTGAGTTTACTCAAAAACATGTCCATTGAATCGGTGATGCCATCCAAACCTCTCATCCTCTCCCTTCTCCTCCCACCCTCAATCTTTCCCAGCATCAGGGACTTTTCCAATGACTTAGTTCTTCACATCATGTGGCCAAAGTATTGGAGCTTCAGCTGCAACATCAGTCCTTCCAATGAATATTCAGGACTAATTTTCTTTAGGATGGACTGGGTGAATCTCCTTGCAGTCCAAGGGACTCTCAAGAGTTTTCTCCAACACCATAGTTCAAAAGCATCAATTCTTCGGCGCTCAGCTTTCTTTATAGTCCAACTCTCACATCCATACATGACCACAGGAAAAACCAGAGCCTTGACTAGACGGACCTTTGTTGACAAAGTAATGTCTCTGCTTTTTAATATGCTGTTTAGGTTGGTCATAACTTTCCTTCCAAGGAATAAGTGTCTTTTAATTTCATGTATGTTACTGGTATAAAAACAGACTAAACCAAAGGAACAGAATACAGAGCCCAGAAATAAACCCACACATATGCAGTCCATTGATCTTCAATAAATGTTCCAGGAATACACAATGTAGAAAAGATATTCTCTTCAATACATGGTTTGGCAAAATTAGATATCCACATGCAAATTTGCAATGGACTCTTCCCTTACTCCACATGCAAAAATCAAAATGGATTAAAGACTTAAATGAAAAACCTGAAGCAATAAATCTCTTAAATAAAAACAGAAAAAGTTTCTAGACATTGGACTGGGCAATGATTTCTTGGATATGAAACCAAAAGCACAGACAACAAAAGCAAAAATACACAAGTGGAATTACAACAAACTAAAAAGTTTCTGCAAAGGAAAGAAATAGTTTAAAAAATGAAAAGGCAACCTACAGGAGAGATTTTTAACAAACCATATATCTGATGAGAGGCTAATAGTCAAAAAATAAGAAATTCCTACAATTCAACAGCAAAAAAACAAACAACCCAGTTTAAAAATGGGCAAAGGGCTGTCTTTTCACCTTGCTTATAGTTTCCTTTGTTGTGCAAAAGCTTTTAAGTTTAATTAGGTCCCATTTGTTTATTTAAGCTTTTATTTCCAATATTCTGGGAGGTGGGTCATAGAGGATCCTGCTGTGATTTATGTGGGAGAGTGTTTTGCCTATGTTCTCCTCTAGGAGTTTTATAGTTTCTGGTCTTACGTTTAGAACTTTAATCCATTTTGAGTTTATTTTTGTATATGGTGTTAGAAAGTGTTCTAGTTTCATTCTTTTACAAGTGGTTGACCAGTTTTCCCAGCACCACTTGTTAAAGAGGTTGTCTTTTTTCCATTGTATATTCTTGCCTCCTTTGTCGAAGATAAGGTGTCCATAGGTTTGTGGATTTATCCCTGGGCTTTCTATTCTGTTCCATTGACCTATATTTCTGTCTTTGTGCCAGTACCATACTGTCTTGACACCATGGAATATTACTCAGCCATTAAAAAGAATTCATTTGAATCAGTTCTAATGAGATGGATGAAACTGGAGCCCATTATACAGAGTGAAGTAAGCCAGAAAGATAAAGACCAATACAGTATACTAACACATGTATATGGAATTTAGAAAGATGGTAACGATAACCCTATATGCAAAACAGAAAAAGAGACACAGATGTACAGAACAGACTTTTGGACTCTGTGGGAGAAGGCGAGGGTGGGATGTTTCGAGAGAACAGCATCGAAACATGTATATTATCTAGGGTGAAACAGATCACCAGCCCAGGTTGGATGCATGAGACGAGTGCTCGGGGCTGGTGCACTGGGAAGACCCAGAGGGATGGGATGGGGAGGGAGGTGGGAGGGGGGATAGGGATGGGGAATACACGTAAATCCATGGCTGATTCATGTCAATGTATGACAAAAACCACTACAATATTGTAAAGTAATAAGCCTCCAACTAATAAAAATAAATGGAAAAAAAAATAAAAAATAAAAAAAAATGGGCAAAGGACCTCAATAGACATTTCTCCAAAGAAGACATACAAATGACAAACAGGTATAAGAAAATATACTCAACATCACTAATCATCAGGAAAATGCAATTCAAAACCACATTGTAATATCACTTCACAACTGTCAGGACGGCTATTATCAAAAAAAATCAAAGGACAGCAAGTGATCAGTATATAGAGAAAAGGAAACCCTTGCACGTTGTTGATGGGGATCTAAATTGGTACAGCCACTATGGGAAACAATATGGAGGTTCCTCAAAAAATTATAACTTCATCATTTGATCCAGCAATCCCACTTCTGAGTATATATCCAAAGAAATTTAAGTATGAATCTCATAGAGATACTTGCACTCCCATGCTCAGTGCAACATTATTCAAAATAGCAAGCGTAGAGCAACCTAAATATCCATTGATGAATAAATAGATAAGGAAACTGTGGTATATACACATAATAAAATAGTATTTAGCCTTAAAAAAAAGAAGGAAATTCTATTTGCAACAACTTGGATGGACCTGGAAGGTATTTCCCTGTGTGAAATAAGCCAGACACAGAAAGAAAAATTCTGTGTAATCTCCAGAATCTAAAATAGTTAAGGCATAGAAGTAACTAATTGTTTCCAGAAGCCTGAGGGAGGGGTTAAGGGGTGATATTGGTCAAAGGGTACAAAGTTTCAGTTGTGAAAGATAAAAAATTCTGGATGTCTACTGTACAAAATAGGCCTATGATTAGCAATACTGTATTGTATACTTAAATTTTGCTGAGGGTAGATTTTATGTTAAGTGCTCTGCCAACAAAAGGAAAAAACAAAAGCAAATAAAGGGAGGAGGAACAGTTTTTGTAGGTGATGGGTAAGTTTATGACATTGATTGATGATCAATGTCATTGATGATAGTTTCACAGCAGTATCAACTGTCTTTGATGATAGTTTCACAGGTGTATATTTGTTTTCAAACACATCACGTTGTATATATTAAATATTATAGTCTTTTATGTATCGATAACACCTCAGTAAAGCAGTTTTTTTAAATTTGGACTTCAAAAACATCACAAAAGGGAAAAGAGAAGCCATAGAATGATAAAAAAAAAAAAAATTTGTATATCATGTATCCAACAAGAAACTTATATCCAGAATCTATTTTAAAAATCTTACAACTCAATAACAAAAAGACAATCCAGTTTTTAAATGGAAAAATGATCTAAATAGATATTTTTCCAGAGAAATATAAATGGCAAATAAACACATAAAAAGATTTTCTATCAAAAATATAATCCAAATTATTAAAATTTCAAATGTACAAGCATTTTAGTAAGGTCATGTGTATAGTTTATTTTTTCCCCTGTATAGGTACTTTTTTAGTAGTCAAAAGAAAAGAACTAAAACTTACCTATACAAGAGATAAAAGAGAATGAATATATATGTGTGTGTATCAGAAAGTGTCACTATAATAACTGTTATGTACAGTGAATAATTATTATAATGAAGTAATAGAAAAGTAGTATTTAAAGTACAACTAACTTCTTTCTGGGCTTCCCTGGTAGCTGAGCTGGTAAAGAAGTTGCCTGCAATGCAGGAGACCCCAGTTCTGTTTCTGGGTTGGGAAGATCCTCTGGAGAAGAGATAAGTTACCCACTCCACTATTCTTGGGCTTCCCTGGTGGTTCAGCTGGCAAAGAATCCGCCTGCAATGTGGGAGACCTGGGTTCGATCCCTGGGTTGGGAAGAGCCCCTGGAGAAGTGAAAGACTACCCACTCCAGTATTCTGACCTGGAGAATTCCATGGACTGTATAGTCATGGGGTCACAAATGAAAAGAATATCAAGATCATTAAAAGAGTGGGAGGAAAGAATGCTGAAAACTCCTGTTTACAATGCTGTAGCTAAACCCTGAGCAGAATGCACCTTCCTTAGAAGTCCCTGGAAAACTTGTAGAGCCTACTATGTAGCTAAACACAAATTTGAGCTATAAAAATTAGTTCTTTTTTGCACAAAATGAACAGCAATAAAAATCAGTCTTTATTTTATTTTTCTCACCAATGATAAATTTAGTCTGAGAAACTTATGATTTTTAACAAAAAACAGGTGAAATATCTTTGTAACTCCTTAAATTCCCAGTTCTTTTATCTAAGACAAGATTGGAAAACAGACTAACTCCAGCCTTCCCTGTTTATGTATAACCTACAAGCTAAGAATGGTTTTTACATTTTTTTAATGGTTAGACAGAAAAATCAAAAGATGAATAATATTTTGACATGTGAAATAACATGAAATTGAAATTTCATTTTACATTGATAATTCTTTATTAGAATATAGTCACACTTTTTACTTTATTGCCTATGTTTATCTATGGCTGCTTTCTCACTTCAAAGGCAATATTGAGAAGTTGTGACATACTGCATACAACCCACAGTGCCTAAAATACTTACTAAGCCTTTGGGGCTTTTACAGAAAATGTTTGCTAACTCCTTATCTGAGATAAATGAACATTCTTAATCTTAAAAATAAAAAACTCAAGTGCTCCATCAAAAAAAGAGAAAAGAAAGTTCATATAACTCTCAAGTGTCTCCATTTTGATGTACATGAATGTGGCTCTAAAAAACCAATTCTTTTTCATAAAATCTTCAGTTAGCTTTCATATCTTAGGCTAAGTGTATGGACGTAGCCTGAAAATCCAGGCAACATAAAGTCTGGTTTATCCCTTAGAAGTATAAAATTTGACCCAGCACTCCTTTGGCCACAGTATTTATACATCTAATAATTTTAGCATCTCAGGAAATTTCCATATGCCTCTGTAAAATGGTTCCCTGAAGAAAGCTTAGCCAACTTCAAATAAAACTCCCAGTGTGATGCCACAAGGAATTATGAATTTTCTTCTCAGCTCCAAAGTATAACAGTGAATAACTGTACTGCAGGGTCAACAACCAACTCACCCACCTTCTTCACTAACTTTTGATGACTTTTGAGCAAGTCACATAATTTTTTTTTTTTTTTTTCTATATTATGAAAACACAAAGATTCTGGAAACATAAGAACGAAAACAGGTAGAAAGCCTTTACTCCCCAGAGAAAAGTACTAGATAAACACCCACAGAATTCTTAAAAGGCAAAATTGTTCTGACTGCTGTTTTATTATTTTATATCTTTTTATGTGAAGATTTATCATATCAAATCTGTTCCCATGGAACTTCCAGAACAATTTCTTCAGCAAACGATCACATTTCAGTCCATCATGAACCCCTTGCTACCAGCCACACAACTGTAAAGGTTTAAGTGTTCATAGCCAGTGAATTCTCAATAGTGACTTAATTCCAAATGCCTCCCTCCAGGGATGGTTGAAACCAACATTTACTGAACTTGGCAATGTCACAGACTGAGGAAGAAAAGAGAAGTCAAAAATATTGGGTAAAAAGAGGAGCAACGAAAACTTTTGGAATATAGGGGCGATAGGGTGAAGAAACCAAGGAGGAAAAGAGTTGTTAATTCCTTCTTTTGGATTGTTACTCTAGATTGTGACTATTTGGTGAGAAAGATAAAACAGTAAACCTCATTGAGAGCCTCTATTATCAAAAAGATAAGAAATACAAGAACTAAACACCATCTTTTATTAGTATAGAGGAAAGGGTAAAAATAAACTTTCAAGAATACAATCTAACAACTCAATGATTAATTTGATGGTAATACGTCTGTACATATTTAAGCATAGCCATTCCACATTTCATAGCCTCTTACAGTTTTCTCTAGTTGTTAGTAGTTAGACCCAGACTGGCCATATGATAAGCCAATTTAGAATAGTAGTTGCAATTTTCATGCAATACTACTTTTAAATAGGTTCTTCATTAAAACTCTTTTCTCTAGCCCTTTTTAACCCCCTTTTTCTTCAGCACTCATTCCTTCATATTGCCAGGAACTTCTCTTGTTCTGTGATACTAAATTTTCACTGATTTGGGGACACTACTGTGCCTCATGGTTTTGTCCTAAAACCACAATTACAATTTGAGCATGATATTAATATGTTGTATGGTGGGTAGGGTGTGTGTATGTGATAAAAACAGTTTTACTATAAAGATCATGCTCTGTTTTAATTCATTTTGTTGAAGTGTAGTTGATTTACAACACTGTATTAGTTTCAGCTATACTGCAAAGTGATTCAGTTATATATATAAATATATGTATATTCTTTTTCATATTATTTTCCATTATGGCTTATTACAGGATATTGAATATGGCTCCCTGTGCTACGCAGTAGGACCTTGTTGCTTATCCACAAATATAATAGTTTGCATCTGCTAATCCCAAACTCCCAATTCATCTTTCCCCACCTCACTTCTCCTTAGCAACCACAAATCTCTAAAGAGCATGCTCTTCAAGTAACTTTGGTAATTCCCTTCTCTCCATAATGACCCCTCAGGCACTAAAACACACTAGCTCCTAAAATCCTTCATAACTAAACCTCTTAGACTTATATTTCACAATATTTTATTATGTGGCAAGTTTAATTCATTTTACATAGGTTTATTCATATTCACTGATATAATATCACTGATATTTTGAAGTCAATCTATCCTCTCTTAATACTTCTTTTGTTAGAAATTAGTTAATAATAAGCTCTGATCCTGGAGGAACACCTTGGGTAACCAGCTAAACCTGAACATTTTACAATCCTCTTAAAATATTACTATTAATTAACTGAGGAAGTCTCCAGCACAAAGTATCTCACATTGGTGTAGGAGAAATAATAACAGTCTGAATGTTGAGACCTACTTTCTACTCATCAGCAGTATTCAAGGAATGGCATTTGAAAATATGGAAAAGAAAATTACCTTTTAGGAATTAAACTCTGTATTCATCCACATACACATGGATTAGAAGAGAGATAAACCCAAAAGAGAAAGAAATTTTCTTCTCACATTCAAGAACATTATAGTGATGAACCAACATTGCTAGAGTCAAATGAGCAGTCACCTTAAGAAACATAATGGATCCCAAGAAGCAGATAGTGACTAATCTTGACTACTAATTGATTACAAGTATTAGAATGTCTATTATAAACAGCACTATAATGAACATTGAGATGCATGTATCCTTTGGAGAACATTTTTCTCCAGATATATAGTCAGCAGTGAGATTGTAGGGTCATATGGTAGCTCTACTTTTAGTTTCTTAAGGAACCTCCATATTGTTTTCCATAGTGGTTACACCAATTTACAGTCCCACCAACAGTATAGGAAGGTTTCCTTATTGTTGTAGATTTTTTTGATGATAACCATTCTGACTGGTATGAGGTAATATCTCATTGTAGTTTTGACCTGTATTTCTCTAATAATTAGCAATGTTGAACATCTTTTCATATGCCTTTTGGCCACCTGTATGTCTTCTTTGGAGAATACATGTACCCCCATGTTCACTGCAGCACTGTTTACAACAGCCAAAACATGGAAGCAACCTAAATGTCCATCAGCAGAGGATGAATAAAGAAGACACAGTACTGTATACAATGGAATATTATTCAGTCATTAAAAAGAATGAAATAATGTCACCTGCAGCAACATGGGTGGACGTAGAAATTGTCATTCTGAGTGAAATAAGTCAGACAGAGAAAGGGAAATATCATATGATATCACTTATACAGAGAATCTTTTTAAAATGTTACAAATTAACTTATTTACAAAACAGAAACAGACTCACAGACTTAGAGAACAAAGTTATGGTTACTGGGGGGAAATGTGGTGGGGAGCGGTAGTTAGGGAGTTTGGGATTGACTTGTACACACTACTATATTTAAAATGGATAAACAAAGACCTACTGTATACCAAAGAGAACTCTACTCAATATTAGATAACAAACTAACTGGCAAATGAATTTGAAAAAGAATACATATATGCACATGTATAACTGAATTACCTTGTTGTACCACTGAAACTAACACATCGTTAATCAACTATACTCCAGTATAAAATAAGAAGTTTCTTTTAAAAAAAAAAAAAAAAGAAGTTTCTTTTAAAAGAGTATTAGTATATCTTTTCATGCTAATCAAAAAATGGATTATGTCAACCTCAGAAAAAAGAAAACCACAGGAGTTAATTACATCCACCCAAATACCTTCCACTAGAATAAGAGGTTTATATAATAAACTTTAAATACTATAACCCTATTGGTAAGGTTATCTCTATAGAAATTATAGATTAATCTGATAATTTTTAACTTTATAGCATTAGCCATTCCATTTATCCCACTTCCTTTGTTCTATTTCCATACTCACTAAGCAATCTTCCGGTTATTATTTATGTTCCCAATATTGGCCTGTTTACAATGAGAAAATATATAGTTGTATGAGTGTACTTTGTTCTGCATAATAACTTTATTTTTCATTACAAGTTTAAAGATGATTCTGATTTTATATTTTAGTGTCATAATGTGAGAATGAGCCTAAGAGGTAAATCTGGTCTTGGCATGTGTACCTGTCAGGAATCATAGATGCAAATAACAAAATCCACTCTAGCTAACTTAAAGAGAAAGCAATTTGTTCCAGGTTGTTAGATTATTTACAAAATTTCACAAGGCCTAGAAAATCCAGGTTTGAATGCCACCACCAACCAAGAAAAATTTTCAGAATACCATAGTTATGCTTTAGTGGACATCTCACCACCATCACTCAATACCTATGATAGTAGGAACCAGACTTGAGAACCTATATCGGGACTACCTCAAAAGAACAAAATGCTTCAGCCACCATTCTGCAAGAAGATCCTATTTCTCTGGATACCCTCATGCTGCATCCCTCCAAGTCTCACTCCCTGGCATTTAGATTTTTAGCAGAGCTTGGGACACATTCCCAGCTGCAAGAGAGCCTAGGAAATGTAGCTTTTATTTTTCTAAGCAATTCAGTACTGGACAGCATACTATAAATGAGCTAAAATAGGTCAGGTGAACCAATCCCAATATCTATCAAAAACTTCTTAAAACACTTAAACTAAAGAATCGTATGATACCTGATATATTTCTCTTTCTCAACTATATGACTTATAAAATTAGGGTATTAATATCTATCTTATTTTCTCATAGAGGTTGTTATACAGATCATGCCACTGATAATATGTCAAAGTGTTTTGAAAAGTAAGGATGACTAGATGATCATTACAAAAATTACCAATTGTTGAGAGTTTTCCGTGTGTCATTCATGGAACTAAAAATTTTAGATTTAATATAATAACTATGGTAGAAGAGTTAGGGGAAGATCTTAACCACTGCACAATTCCTCTCATTATTTGGTATGTGACTATTAAAACACATAAATTCCTAGATACTTTAAATTATTCATCTATTTACTTAGATCAAATAACTCTCAAGCTCAATGCTTAAAATTAAACAAAAAATGTTAAAGAACTGTTTATTTTTCAGAGAAACCTGCCCAGAAAATGACTTTCAGAAGTTTCACACTTTTTAGTAATTAAACCTAGCCTGCTAAACTTTATTCATAACAATACTCAACTGTTTAAAAATGTATAGTTGTTTCCTGATCACTAAGATATTAAAGCAATCTTTTCTGTCTTAAGGTGAGTTCAGCTCTGAATCAGCTAACCCTAAATTATTTAGTTTCACTTAATTAATTCTCTGTTTCAGGTAAACTATTTACCATATTCCTGTTAACCCTATTAACTTACCTTGGCTCAGACCATTACCTCACCTGGGAGGTCTATCGGGACCATTAGCTCTTTCAAGTTAGTGCCGTAAGCACTCTTAAATAACCAGGTCTTTTTCCTGGTTTCAACAAGACGGAAACTTAAAAGTACAAAAAGGAAGGAAAACATAAGACTGTTAAGAAGAGTCAACAACAGCTGGGTGCCTTCTGGCAGTTGGAGAGATGATAGGACTTGACAGATGAAACAAGAAGAGAAACCTACAGTCTAGAATATACCATGATGAATCTTCAGAGAATATGGGAGTCATCTGCCTGTTAGAATCCAAACAGGCTCTAACTTAGAGGTTCGATATAGGGCAGAAATAAGCAGTGGTCTGAAAACTGGGGTGATTAACTGAATTCCTGATATATGACATATATGCTGTGCTCACTGCCTTTTCTCTATTGCTGTTTGCAAAACAACATGCACCTCAACAGTTACATCTAAATAATAAAAAGGGAGCTTTTTTATCTGAAGAAATTGAGGAAAGTCATCTGGGGAGAACTGAACCATCTAGTGTGTTATTGAATTCCAGAGTAAAGCCCCACTTATTCTGACATGCAGAGAGAGGTTTACAGCTGTTTTGTAGCAAGAAAGAGAATGCCAGAAAGAGAAGTATGTGGGATAAAAGACATGGTGTGCCTAGCCCAGAAGGGTCTGGAGATGATAATCATGTAGATATATTACTGAAAAAAAAAAAAACACAATGTTTCAGAAGAGATGTCTCTGTGGGAAAAAAACAAAGGAGGATTCCATGAAACAACTACTAGGATTGAAAGAGACACTAAACTTTTAAATGTGTAGAGATTCAAAATCTCCTTAGAAAACCATATATACACATAATGGAAATGAGAACTAGACCAAATGGTAGCATAATTTTAAGGCATTGAAAATAAAATCCATTTGACCTTGATCCTGGAATGATTCCTCTTTTGATTGGCCCAGGGGTTGTGATATTTGACCCTTAGAGAAGGAGAAATAATTTTAGCATACTGTTCAATACTTCATCATGCAGTAAATAAAATGTACACTGGTTTTCAACTTTTACTATCATCCAATGGACAAATGCAGATGTTTCATTATGGCTGAATATCAGAATTAAAATCTTAACTTCTTAACAATGTAAGAGTAAAATGAGAAGTGGCAAAAAGAAAGTGAAAGGTGGAATGTAAAAGTAAAGAGAGACAGAATGGAATGGATGCTGTCATCCGTATCATACACAAAAGAAAATCAGGATAAAGATGAAAGAGGAGAACAGCAGTACAACTAAATCAAGCAGTCCTAAGAAAGTGAAGTTAAAGAGGTAGTATAGATGATCAGAATTTTTATATTTCATAAAAGGAAGTGAATGGATAATGACTTAAGTTGATAAGTAAAGGAAAAAAAGTTGTAAGTATATAACTTAGTTATGTAGTGGCCACCAGAAGATCTAAAATCTAAAAGCCTTCCTCCAGCATATGGGACTAGAGGTAGAGATTTTCTCTAGGGTGTGGAACTGAAAGTAGCAAGGGGTAGGACAGGAGATTGTTGCTCTTCACCATAAATTTTTCTGCATTATTTGATGCTTCATAATGTGCATATTTTTCTCCAAAAATTTTTTAGATCTGAATCGAAGTTCAACTTCTGAAACAATTATCAATTATGTGTCTCCACTAACGATCATTCTACTGCCACTATAATGTGCTCTCTTAACCCTTTCATATTTAGAGGTACTGCAACATCTTGAACTTGTTCATCTCTACAATTACTCTCATTTTATTTCCTAAAATTTTCCTTTAAAATGTGGTTACCAAAATATTTTAAAGTGTGTATAGTGGTTCACATTAGTTTTCTATTGGACTGTTCTGAGCTAAAGTTTTTCTCTGCCTAATCCCACAAGGAACTCTGGAGAATGAGTGGCACCAGAATGGTCACCCCTTGAGGCAAGGAAGTCAGTCTTCTGTGTCCCTGGATCAGTTACTCAAGGTTCCACTACATTAAGTTCTTTGAAATCAGAGATCAGAACTTTTTAAAAATAAAATACTAAGTTTTTTATACAAAGTGCAATGTATATTTAGTTCAGCTAATATACTAAGAGGGTTGAATAGTAGCTCTGACTCAATGGACATGAGTTTGAGCAAACTCCAGGAGACAGAAAGGATAGAGAACCCTGGCATGCTGCAGTCCATGGGGTTGCAGAGTTGGACACAATTTAGCAACTGAATAACAATAGCAACAGATAGATTAAGTAGCCAGCAAAAAAGAAAAAAAAAAAAAACTGCCATTAGAATTTACCTAACACTTGACTTTCTTTACTCCATAAACTAACATTCTCTCTTCATTTCACATGCCAATGTTTTATTCTTCTTGCAATTTTTAACAAATGTTTCTGAAATGATTTTTAAGAATCCTGAAGTATTCCAGAGAGTATTTATCCAATTCTGTCACTTTATGTGAGATAGAGGATTGAACCTGTTCTCCATCTCATAGTCTGATCTCAAGAGGATGAAGAGAAAAGACAGAAACTATAGAATGCTGTCTCTTTCATGTGCTCCAAGCCTTATCAGCTGCCCTTCTCCAGGCATTGCTTAAACTTGCTTCCTTTTCTGTCCAGATTGTATTCTTACAAACTGGGATAAGAGACAAAGAACTATTATCTCTGGCTCTGAGAATTTTTTTTTCTGGGCTTTGTCTTTTTTCTTGAACATCAATGAACTGATTATATCCCAATCCCATCACTGTCTGTACACCAGCTCCGAATGACTTTATGATAAATACATTGATCCAAAAGGCATGAGAGAGTAGTATAGCTTTTCATTATAATATTCTCCTTGGGACATATAAACCAGAAGTCTCTTTAAACAGAAATCAAAACTACTGATAATTGTCTAGCACTTAGGTAACTCAGAAACAAGCATCAATACAGCTATGCAAAATATTGCCGTTTCTGTGTAATGAGTTTCATGTTTAAATGCCCAAGAAAGACAGACACCTAAGTAACAATAATACACAGGAAAACCACTGGAGTTTGGTGATTTCCATCCTTTAAGACTTATTAACTATATAGTGGTCTTTAATCAAATCCAGTATGGCACATAGCAGATCTGTGGTCAAGTTTGTGAAAGAGTCTCCCAAATATTCAAAACTATATTATGCCTGCAAGTTATGCCTTGAGATGGGTAAGAAACATAAGAGTGGCCACTAGCCAGTGACTGACTGAGTCTGTGACATAAAAGTTTGGCTCCGTGACTCCAGGGAGACAGCCCCAGGGTCACTCACTGTCCAAAGTTCCCGGTGGCATCAGGCAGAGACAGACTTGAGCTCTGCACTGTCCGATACAAAACTAATGTGAGCCACATATGCAATTTAAAACATTTTGGTAGCTACATTTTAAAAATATTAACATTAAGAAACATTTTTTAAGTATATAGGTAAATATTTTTCATTTTTTAAGATTTTTTAATGTAGATCATTTTTACAGTTTCTATTGAATTTGCTACAATAGCGCTTCTGTTTTATGTATTGGTTTGTTGGCCACTAGGTATGTGGGATCTCAGCTTCCCAACCAGGGATTGAACATGCACCCGCTGCGCTGGAAAGTGAAGTCTTAACCGCTGGACCACCAGGCAAGTCCAGGTAAAAAAAATTTTTTTAATTTCATGTAAAAATACATACAGTGAGTTTCTAAATGATATATTATTTACCAATATATTCAAAGTATATCATCTCAACATCCAATAAATATAAAAATTATTTGTTGTTGTTATTCAGTCACTCAGTCAACTTTGCAACCCCGTGGACTACAGCACACCAGGTTTCCCTGTCCTTTACTATCTCCCGGAATCCGCTCAAATTCATGTCCACCGAGTTGATGATGCCACCCACCCAACCATCTCATCCTCCGTTGCCCCTTTTGCCTCCTGCCCTCAATCTTTTCCAACACCAGGGTCTTTTCCAATAATAAAAATTATTAATGAAATATTTTACAGTTTTTCATCATGTATTTTACACTTACAAATATCTCAATTCAGATGTTAGATTTTCATCAAAAATAGTTGATCTTCTTTTAAATTTTTTGAAGTATAGTTGATTTACAATGTTGTGTTAATTTCAGCTGTACAGCAAAGCAGCTCAATTATAGATATATACATTCTATTTCAGATTCTTCTCCATTATGGTTTGTCACAGGATATTAAATAGAGTTCCCTTGCTATGCAGTAGGGCCTTGTTGTTTATCTATCCTATATACATTAATTTGGATTTGCTAATCCCAAACTTCCAGTCCTCCCCTCCACCCACCCTTGGCAACTGCAAGTCTGTTCTCTATGTCTGCAAGTCTGTTTCTGTTTCGTAGATATGTTCATTGATGTCATATTTTAGATTCCACATATAAGTGATATCATATGGTATTTGTCTTTCTCTTTCTGACTCACTTCACTTATGATAACCTCCAAGTCCACCCATGTTGCTGAAAATGCCATTATTTCATTCTTTTAAAGACTGAGGAACATTTCATTGTATGTATATACCACATCTTCTTTATCTGTTCATCTGTTGAGGGATGGTTAGGTTGCTTCTGTGTCTTGGCTATTGAATATAGTGCTGCTATGAACATTGAGGTGCATGTATCTTTTAATTCGAGTTTTCTCTGGATGTATTCTCTGGAGTGGGATTGCTGGATCACACAGCAACTTTATTTTTAGTTTTTTTAAGAACCTCCATACTCCTCTTCCATAATGGCTCCACCAACAGTGTAAGAGGGTTCTCTTTTCTCTATACCCTCTCGAACATTTATTATTTGTAGACTTTATAATGATGGCCTTTCTAACTGGTGTGAGGTGGTACCTCATTGTTATTTTGATTTACAAGAAATAGCTGATCTTTAATCACTCAATCCAATGAATTATTCTTTTCTTCAGACATTTTTGAATCCTAGATCAAAGTTAGTGCAATAATTCTGGATTGTGCTTTGTTTTTTATATCACATCAGGTAATTATGAAAATAAAAGTTTTAAAAGATAAAAAAAGAAATAGTTTATCCATATTTAGATTTCATAAAACTGTTTTTAAAAAGTATCAGCATCAAGTATCAGTTTTTAAAGTTTAAATTATAATTAAATAAAATTAAAAACTTATATCCTGTCTCACACTACCTGCATTTCAAGTGGTCAGTAGCCACATGTTGCTAGTATTTGTCAAACTATACGGCACAGTTTTAGCTCAGCTTGGCTCAGCTTCTTCCTTCCCCCTTCTGCTTCCTTCACCCTCTCATAGGCTGAACTCGAGACAACTCCTTCAGTAAATCACCTGCATAAGGACTCCCATATCAGATTCTGCTTCAAGGGAATCCAACTAATCTATAGAGACTAAATCTCTTTCTCTCTTGAAGATTTGTGATACAACTTAGCATTTTTTAAAGCACTGACTGAGATATCCACTGATAAAGAATTCTGCCTTAAAATTTTAATCCAAAGTTCTATAATTTTATAAAACTGTTTTTCTCACAGAAGCACTCTTAATATCCCCATGAACACTAGTTTTACAAGGAGCAGTTTGAGGCTGTATTAGAGCATTATTGTCAAGCAATTTCAAAGATACTTGGAGAAATAAGACTAAAATATATTAAACAACTGCAAAATAAAGGGAAATACATATGTACAGCTACAAAACTGTCAGCAAATATTTCTTTAGTATAGCGTGATGAAATGTAGTCCAAACTCTGACAACTAGCTGGGTGACCCTAGGCAAGTCATTTTTTGTTTCTAAAGTCTCCTCAACTATACATAGAGATAACAGTATTAGCTACTTCACAGGGTTATAGTCAGGATTAATATCAATGTCCAGTAATGTGATCAACACTTTACATGTGCTATCTCACCAGGTCATATAAATATTGATAGTATTACAGTTATTTTTAGGTACTAGGGAGATGTAACCTGTTTTCTATATATTAATGCCAAATAAATCTCTCTAAAGCACACACAGAGTCCTGTCACTGTCTAACTCAAAAATTTCCTTTGATACCTCTGCACCCTTACTTTGCTTCAAGGAGCTCCAAAATCTATTCCAAATCTGTCATCACAAGTTGATTTCCCATTTTGTTTTCCATGCATCCTATACAATGATCAGGCTTTGAGGAGTTCCAGCATTTGCTGACCATTTTAGAAAAGATGAACCAAAAAGGAAATTGAGAGGAAGTAGTCAAAGAGATAAAAAGGGAGAATCAGGACTGTGGGGTGCTCCATTATTCAAGGAAACAGGGTGTTTAAGAAAGAAGCAAATAATTAGTTGTGCCAAAGGCGCTGAGAATTCAAGTCAGATGGTGTTAGAGAAATAAAAGTTTGTAAAGGACTTATACAGAATAAGTGTTCAGTTCAGTTCAGTTCAGTTCAGCCACTCAGTCGTGTCCGACTCTTTGCAACCCCATGAATTGCAGCACGCCAGGCCTGTAAGGTACCATATAAAAATTTTTAAAAAAAAGCCAGAAAGTAAATGGTTAGAGCAGCGGTGTTGACCACATTGTGTATCATTTCTCACTGAAGGAGAAGGGAATAGTTTCAACCAGTGCGTGGAGCATCACACATTCCCGAGAATGACCGTTAATTTGTGGGAATAAGTTGAGTAAGACTATCGATGTGTTAACACAGAAACATAATTGAAAAACACTCCGAATTTGGTAGTGAAGTTTTATATGATAACTGAAATTCATCAAAAAAGCAGTTATAATTAAGTCATGAGAATGAAAATGCTTCCCAAAAAATGGAGAGAAGAGCGAACAAAGAGGACCAAGACTAAGGCTTAAGAAAAATCATAGTAGACAAGAGGAAGGCATTCACAAGTAAAGATAAGAAGGTTAGGGAGAAGTATTATGACAATTTAGTGTATAATGTCCTAAAAGAAAAGAGAATAAAGTTTCAAGGTGAAAAAACTAAATGCCAAATGCAGCAGAGCAGTTGAAGAGAATTAAAAAACTGTGCAAAGTAATTGGATTAAACAATAATTAGGTCAGAGCAGAAAAAATAGATAAGCTAAATTAGCCTATGGAGTTAAGAAGAAATTAGACTAAAGAGATATGTACTTTTTATTGAATATTTGCCAATCATCAGGCAGGGGCAAACTAATATGTGTGAAGAAAGAACAAATGAAAAGAAATAAGAATGTATAGCCTAGAGGGAAAAAAAGATAATTGTAGAATTAAAGTGTCTCAAGAGAAGAGAAGAGATGAGATGAGCTATGAGTCAAGTAATGATTGGAAAGATTAGTTTTAATGTCTAAAAAGGGATAGCACTTCCTTTGAAACTGAAGTAAGAGATGAGAAGAGTCAAAAACTCTTAGATTCTTATTTCTAACCCTGAGAAACTTCTGACAGTTTAATGCACACTTAAACACTAGAATATGCAACAAAACAATAATGTTCAGACCTGTCTTCCAAGAGTATAAACTTTAGATCATTTGTCAGCATTACATACTCTGTTACCTTTACACACATTTATGAAATAACTACAGCGTGGTACCATCCCTCTAGCAAAGTGCCACACTAGCAAAGCCATGCTAATATACGTATCATGCCTTTAAATTCAGACTCTATCAGCTGAAGTTTCAGACCACATTTTAGTTTCTAGGACTCCTTAATTACAAATCACTGTTAATGTGCATTAAGTCTTTGTTCCTATCTTTGAATTATACATCAAAGTAAAGGGTATATGTTATATAGAAATAGAAACATCTATTTCTGCTTTATTGACTATGCCAAAGCCTTTGTGTGGATCACAATAAACTGGAAAATTCTGAAAGAGATGGGAATACCAGACCACCTGACCTGCCTCTTGAGAGACCTGTATGCAGGTCAGGAAGCAACAGTTAGAACTGGACATGGAACAACAGACTGGTTCCAAATAGGAAAAGGGGTATGTCAAGGCTGTATATTGTCACCCTGCTTATTTAACTTAAACGCAGAGTACATCATGAGAAATGCTGGGCTGGAAGAAGCACAAGCTGGAGTCAAGATTGCCGGGAGAAATATCAATAACCTCAGAATGCAGATGACACCACCCTTATGGCAGAAAGTGAAGAAGAGCTAAAGAGCCTATTAATGAAAGTGAAAGAGGAGAGTGAAAAAGTTGGCTTAAAGCTCAACATTCAGAAAACTAAGATCATGGCATCCAGTCCCATCACTTCATGGCAAATAGATGGGGAAACAGTGGCTGACTTTATTTTTCTGGGCTCCAAAATCACTGCAGATGGTGATTGCAGCCATGAAATTAAAAGACACTCACTCCTTGGAAGGAAAGTTATGACCCAACCTAGACAGCATATTAAAAAGCAGAGACATTACTTTGCCAACAAAGGTCCATCTAGTCAAGGCTATGGTTTTTCCAGTGGACATGTATGGATGTGAGAGTGGGACTATAAAGAAAGCTGAGCACCAAAGAATTGATGCTTTTGAACTATGGTGTTGGAGAAGACTCTTGAGAGTCCCTTGGACTGCAAGGAGATCCAACCAGTCCATCCTAAAGGAAATCAGTCCTGGGTGTTCATTGAAAGGGCTGATGTTGAAGCTGAAACTCCAATATTTTGGCCACCTGATGCAAAGGGCTGGCTCATTTGAAAAGACCCTGATGTTGGGAAAGACTGAAGGCAGGAGGAGAAGGGGATGACAGAGGATGAGATGGTTGGATGGCATCACTGACTCAATGGACATGAGTTTGGGTAAACTCTGGGAGTTGGTGATGGACAGGGAGGCCTGGCATGCTGCAGTTCATGGGGTCACAAAGAGTCAGACACGTCTGAGCAACTAAACTGAACTGAAAGGGTATATGAGTTACAGAATTTCTCTTACTTTCAAAACTGACATGGCTGTTACTTCTCATAGCAGTCTGTGTACATGCCATAGATCCAGCATATCGATTGATTGAAATTGAGATGCTGCACACACACATAAAGTACTCCCCAACTACCTGCACAGTCTTCCCTGGTGGCTCAGTGGTAAAGAACCCACCTGCCAATGCAGGAGACATGGGTTCCATCCCTGGATTGGGTTGGGAATATTCCCTGGAGAAGGAAATGACAATCCACCACAGTATTCTTGCTGGGAAAACTCCATGGACAGAGGAACCTGGCAGGCTACAGTTCATGTGGTTGCAAGGAGCTGGATGTGATTTAACAACTGAGCATGCATACACAACTCCCTACAGAGCAGTTCAAGATGGGCAACACTGACGAGTTTGCTGAGAATATCAAATGCACTATAAGAAAAGCCTGCTGCTGGGATTAACAGATACAAACTACTATACATAAAACAGATAAACAAAAAAGATTTACTGTATAGACATGGGATTATATTCAATTTCTTATAATAACCTATAATGGAATATAATCTGAAAAAATATATATAACTGAATTGCTTTGCTATATACCTGAAACTAACAGAGTATTGTAAATCAACTATACTTCCATTAAAAAAAGTCTGCTGCAGATTTTTCAAGTGAACACTAAGGGATTCCATGTTGAGTGTTTTCCAGCAATTAGTAGTTTACAAGCAATGTGGCTAATTAGCTCATCAGTCTTCAATGGAAGTGTTTCCATAAACATTCTGCCAATTACAAGACACCATGCATGCATGCTAAAATGTGTTTGAACAAGAGTTCATCATCCCCTTTCTAATGAAGAATAAACAGCAACTTCTAAAACACACTATACTTGGTTGAAAAGATTATTGTATTTGTGACTATATGCTCATCTAAGAATACTCTTGAGATATAATAACAGTTAAATACACACAACATAAACATAGCAATAGATGGAAATAACAAGGCAGCAGCTGTTGCCTTTGAAACCATATATAGGCTGTGAGTAAGTGGTGGTAAACACCACACATTTTATCTAAGTCCTAACTGCAATGCTGTTGAGCAGAGTGAATGGAGCTAACCTATTACTTAGGGATGGTTAACTAAAAATGAACTGCTATTTTCTTTTGTTTAAAAATGTCCCATACATATGAGTTTCAAGAGATAAGATTTTTCAACTCAGGTGACCCAAAATGGACACTAATAAATTTCTTAAATCTCTACTTTCCCTGGGAAATAATTTATTTTCTTATACCAAAAAAAAAAAAAGCACTGAATGACCAGGAAGGCAATAGGTAACATTTTAACGGTTCAATATTGGAAATTCTATAATGGCATTTGTTGTTTGAGTAAGTACTCAAGTATTCTGATAGGAAGACCAATTACACTTCTAAGATACCATCTTCCAGGAATAATCATTTCCAGGAGTAATTGTCTTCTCTGACGAATATGGATGATAGTAAGTTTCATTCCTAATTCCTGCTTGGGGAAAAAAATGTAAACCGAGGGTCTTGCAAATCATGATGATAAAGAACTATGGAAATGCAGAAAGAGGAAGAGTTTTTTAAATACCCTGAAAACATATATTATGCACAAGAAGAATGTATACATTTCACCTGTTTGCTTCTCACTGGGGAGGGAGAGAGTCCCCTAGGTACAAGTCACATCATATATCCTGCTAGAACTACTCATGAGCCAGCAAAGTGGGGCAAGCTGTCAGCTGCTGCTGGCCTAAGCTTTACAAACATGCCATTAGTTGGGAGGCTCCTGCACTGGTAGACTAGACAGCGTAGCATTTCTTTTAGTATAAAATACCATAGCCCAATATTTGAGAAGAAGAGCTACATATTAATGAGAGGGCCCCTGATGGATTAAAAAGCTCCTCATTTATTGGCTCATGGTGGCCTTGGTGGAGGCCCACAGTTAAAAATAGATGGGGAAATATTTTAGCAGTGGCAGGATTCCAACATATGTACAAGTCCTCTCCCATTTGACATATGTGAATAAGAAGGCCATGATACATGTTTCCAACTGCAGGCTTTGGTAGGCTTAACTGCCAAGACTACTGGTGTTAAACAACAACTTTCAGCTCCAGATAAGTTAAACCAAAGTATATGGAGATTTGATAGGTGTTGTACACCACTTCTGTAGGCCCCTTGGTTTGTCTGGCAATATACAAAACAGTTAAATCTTAAAGTTTCTCTGAACACTCTTGAGATCTCAAATTATCCCTTTACACATTAAGGAGGCACCTCTTTCATACTTAAAAATGTGTAATTATTAAGATAAAGTAGTTAATGCTTCCATGAGAACACTAAATATTATTTTTAAATATTCTAAGGGAAAAGCCTCTGATTTGACTGACAGATCTTTAAGACTTTTGTTAAACCCAGATCATTAGTTATCTTCTTGTCCAAACAGCACAATCAATATCTTTATTGTTTATCTCAAGAACTTATTATGATATTTCATGACATTAACAAAACTTCAAAGTATAATTATCCCAGTCACTACAATAGACCATGTATCACCATACATACCTTTCTTCATATTAGAAAAAGCAGCATGTTTAGAATTAGATATCTGAGAACAGCTTGTGTGCATGCACACTCAGTCACCAGTCATGTCCAACTCTATGCAATCCTATGAACTGTAGCACACCAGGCTACTCTGCCCATGGGATTCTCCAGGCAAGAATAATGGAGTGGGTTGCCATGTTCTCCTCCAGGGGATCTTCCTGACCCAGGGATCGAACCCACATCTGCCTGTGGCACCTGCATTGCAGGTGGACTCTTTACCCACTGAGCCACCAGGGAAGCCCCCTGAGAAGAGCTATTTTCCTAAATGTTTATTAATATAAAGTATGTATTTCTCTATCAAAACAGTTCTTTGTTCTTTACAATTTTATGTATGAATAGCACGCCATATACTGGGTCACTTTTGTAAAATTTGCTTCTAACATAAGCCAAATAAAGTACCATAATGTTACCATCATAAGGATACCAAAGAAACAGACCACATGTGTTTGCATGGCTCAAATGTTTCCCTCTTTTTAAAATTACTGTCCAAATATTTCATTTCAAAGATAATATCTCAAGAAGTATCAATCTTTAAAAGACAACTGCATTTTTACACACCAACAACACCAGAAATATAATTGAGTCCAGAAACACATGTATATGGAACTTTGGCATTTGACAAAAGTGACATACCAAAACTGTGTTTTGAAATAGTTGCATCAATTTTACATTCCCACAGGCAACATATAAAATCCTATTGCTTCAATGTCTAGCATATTAGACTTTTAAATTTTTACCAATTGAATTGCATAAAATGGAATATTATTTGCATCTCCCTATCATCGGTGTGATTGAACATCTCTTTGATTTTTGTTGGTGCTTATTCTTTTGTAAAAATCTTTCATGCTCATTTTTCCTTTGCTTATTGATTTACGAGTTCCTTATGTGTTCTTGTAGCTCAATTGGTAAAAAATCTGCCTGTATTCAGGAGACCTGGGTTCAGTTCCTCGGTTGAGAAGATCCCCTGGAGAAGGAAAAGGCAACCCACTCCAGTATTCTTGCCTGGAGAATCCCATGGACAGACAAGCATGGCAGGCTACAGTCCATGGGGTCGCAAGAGTCGGACACAACTTAGCAACTAAACCTATAATCTATACCTATGTGTTCTTGTTATTAATGCCTAGTGTTTATGCCAATATCTTTCCTAGATTGCCTTCTCATTTTCCTTAAAAATTTTATGATGTAAGAAAGTTCTCAGAGACTTCCCTGGTGGTTCAGTGGTTAAGTATCCACCTTCCAATGCAGGGCACCTGGGTTTGGTCCCTGGTGGGGGAACTAAGATTCCCACATTCTTCAGGGCAACTAAGCCCAGGCACTGCAAGGAGAAATCCAGCATGCAGCAACTAAGACCTATGTTGTTCAGTCACTCAGTTGAGTCTGATTCTTTGCCACCCATGGACTGCAACACACCAGGCTTCCTTGTCCTTCACCATCCCTGGAGCTTGCTCAAACTCATGTCCATTGAGTCAGTGATGCCATCCAACCAACTCTTCCTCTGTCATCCCCATCTCTTCCTTGCCTTCAATCTTTCCCAACATCAGGATCTTTTCCAATCAGTCAGCTCTTCACATCAGGGTCAGCTCTTTGCATCAGGGGCCAAAGTACTGGAGCTTCAGCTTCAGCATCAGTCCTTCCAATGAATATTCAGGACTGATTTCCTTTAGGATTGACTGACTTGATCTCCTTGCAGTCCACAGGAGTCTCAAGAGTCATCTCCAACATCACAGTTAAGAAGCATCAATTCTTCAGTGCTCAGCCTTCTTTATGATCCAACTCTCATATCCATACATGACTTCTGGAAAAACCATAGCTTTGACTAGATGGACCTTTGTTGGCAAAGTCATATCTCTGCTTTTTAATATGCTATCTAGGTTGATCATAGCTTTTCTTCCAAAAAACAAGTGTCTTTTAATTTCCTGGCTGCAGTCACCATCTGCAGTGATCTTGGAGCCCAGAAAACTGAGTCCGTCACTGTTTCCTTTGCTTCCCCATCGATTTGCCATGAAGTGATGGGACCAGATGCCATAATCGTGGTTTTTTGAATGTTGAGTTTTAAAGCAGCTTTTTCACTCTCTTCTTTCACCTTCATCAAGAGGTTCTTTAGTTCCTCTTCACTTTCTGCCATAATGGTGGTATCATCTGCGTATCTGAGGTTATTGATATTTCCCCTGCAATCTTGATTCTGGCTTGTGCTTCATCCATTGCATGATGTACTCTGACTATAAGTTAAATAAGCAGGGTAATAATTTGCAGCCTTGACGTCCTCCTTTCCCAATTTGGAACCAGTCCATTGTCACATGTGCGGTTCTAACTGTTGCTTCTTGACCTGCATACAGGTTTCACAGGAGACAGGTCAGGTGGTCTGGTATTCCTATCTCTTGAAGAATTTTTCACAGTTTGTTGTGATCCACACAGTCAAAGGCTTTAGCATAGTCAATGAAGCAGAAGTAGATGTTTTTCAGGAATTCTCTTGCTTTTTCTATGATCCAAAGGATGTTGGCAATTTGACCTCTGGTTCCTCTGCCTTTTCTAAATCCAGATTGAACATCTGGAAGTTCATGGTTCACGTCCTGTTGAAGTTTGGGGAATTTTGAGCATTACTTTACTAGCATGTGAGATGAGTGCAATTGTGTGGTAGTTTGAACATTCTTTGGCTGAGACCCATGCAGATAAATAAATAAATAATTTTTTTTAAAAATAAAGCTTTAATTTTGATACAATAAAACGTATCAGTCTTTTCTTTAAAATCGTTTCATGATTAATAAATCCTGTTGAACATCCAAAGCCTTTCAACTATACACCCTTAATTTTCAGTGAGTTTTTAATTTTTGTCTTAATATTTAGATCTTAAACCCACTTGAAGCTAACTTTTTGTATATGATTATAGGAAACCAAACAGCAGAGTGACTCAATAAGAGAGAAGCCAAAAAAAAAAAAAATGGCAGCTGAAAGAATGAGATATAAAGCAAACAATTTTGTCCTCCTTGAGGAAGTGAAAGTGAAAGGGAAAGTTGCTCAGTCATGTAGAACTCTTTACGAACCCATGGACTATACATCCATGGAATTCTCCAGGCCAGAACAGTGAAGTGGGTATCCTGTTCCTTCTCCAGCGGATCTTCCTGACCAAGGAATCAAACCTAGGTCTCCTGCATTGCAGGCGGATTCTTTACCAACTGAGAATTGAGGAAGGGAGGGAGAAAAAAATTAGAGCTCTGAGACTGCCTAAGATGAAATGTCCTGTTAAATATCCTATACTTTCAATTGAGAACTCAGTTGCTACATCCAAGAGGAACAGCTAGCTGTGTGTGCTCAGTCACTCAGTTGTGTCTGACTCTTTGTGTACTGTAGACCACCAGGACCCTTGGACTGTAGACCACCAGGTTCTTCTGTCCATGGAAATTTTCCAGACAAGAATATAGGAGTGGGTTGCCATTTCCTTCTCCAGGGGATCCTCCAAACCCAGGGATCAAACTCACATCTCTTGTGTCTCCTGCATTGGCTGGCAGATTCTTTACCACTACGGGAAGCCCAAGGACTAGCTAGAGATAGAATAATCTTTAAAAATTAAATTTTTAATTTTTCATTTATGATGCCAAGCATTTGATCAAAAACTATCCAAGACATCTGTAGACAAAATCAGTTACTTTAAAAATCAAAAGGAAAAAACAGACAATAGAAACAAACCTATAGGAGACCCACATATTGAAAATGTTAGGTACAGAAATTAACTTTAAAGGAAACGTTCAAGAAAAGTAATGGCAAGACAAAATTTCAGCAGGGAACTAGAATTTGGAAAGAAATTAAATAAAATTGTTTCTATTTCTATTTTCACAGAAATGAAAACTATTTTAAAAAAACAAATAAAAATTAAAGAAATAAAAATGTATAATATCTAAAGTGAAAATTTCACTGGATGGACTTAAAAATATACTGAAGATGGCAGGGGGAAAAGTGTGATGAATTTGAAGATATATTTAAAATTAAAATGTTTTAAAGTACCATTTAATTTTTCTGGAATTGAGCTTCAGGATTTGCTTGTATATTTTTGAGATTAATCCTTTGTCTGTTTCTTCATTTGCTATTATTTTCTCCCAATCTGAGGGCTGTCTTTTCACCTTACTTATAGTTTCCTTTGTAGTGCAAAAGCTTTTAAGTTTCATTAGGTCCCATTTGTTTAGTTTTGCTTTAATTTCCAATATTCTGGGAGGTGGGTCATAGAGGGTCTTGCTGTGATTTATGTCAGAAAAATAAATGACCCAATCAAAAAATGGGCCAAAGAACTAAACAGACATTTCTCCAAAGAAGACATACAGATGGCTAACAAACACATGAAAAGATGCTCAACATCACTCATTATTAGAGAAATGTAAATCAAAACCACAATGAGGTACCATTACACGCCAGTCAGGATGGCTGCTATCCAAAAGTCTACAAGCAATAAATGCTGGAGAGGGTGTGGAGAGAAGGGAACCCTCTTACACTGTTGGTGGGAATGCAAACTAGTACAGCCACTATGGAGAACAGTGTAGAGATTTCTTAAAAAACTGGAAATAGACCTGCCATATGACCCAGCAATCCCACTTCTGGGCATACACAGGGAGGAAACCAGATCTGAAAGAGACACATGCACCCCAATGTTCATCGCAGCACTGTTTATAATAGCCAGGACATGGAAGCAACCTAGATGCCCATCAGCAGATGAATGGACAAGGAAGCTGTGGTACATATACACCATGGAATATTACTCAGCCATTAAAAAGAATTCATTTGAATCAGTTCTAATGAGATGGATGAAACTGGAGCCCATTATACAGAGTGAAGTAAGCCAGAAAGATAAAGAACATTACAGCATACTAACACATATATATGGAATTTAGAAAGATGGTAACGATAACCCTATATGCAAAACAGAAAAAGAGACACAGAAATACAGAACAGACTTTTGAACTCTGTGGGAGAGGGTGAGGGTGGGATGTTTCAAAAGAACAGCATGTATACTATCTATGGTGAAACAGATCACCAGCCCAGGTGGGATGCATGAGACAAGTGCTCGGGCCTGGTGCACTGGGAAGACCCAGAGGAATCGGGTGGAGAGGGAGGTGGGAGGGGGGATCGGGATGGGGAATAAGTGTAAATCTATGGCTGATTCATATCAATGTATGACCAAAACCCACTGAAATGTTGTGAAGTATTAGCCTCCAACTAATAAAAAAAAAAAAAAAAACACTGAAAAAAAAATAAAATTAAAAAAAAAAATAAAGTACCATTTAAATATCATTTTCAAAAATGAGTTACATGTTTTGAATCAGAAGACTCTTAAATACTGAAGTATCAACTCAGCACAAATGGATCGATAGACCCAACTTACTCCCAATCAAAATTTCAGCAGGCTTGTTTTATAAAAATTTCCATGATTTTTATGGATATGCATGGGACCTAGTATAACCAAATGAAGATAATTTTTATTTTAATACTTACTCCGGTATACAGTAACCAAAACAATGTATTATTGCCATAAGGATTGATATGTGAATCAATGGAACAGAAGAGAGTTCCAAAGTAGACTCACACAGAGGTGGTCAACTAGTTTTCAACAAAGGTGCAAAAATGACTCAGTTGAGAAAGATTAGGATTGTGAGGGTTTTTTTCAACAAATGGTATGGGAACCATTAAACTTCTATATGCATCTATATGATATTGGATTAATTGTATTCTCATATTAAAAAGTGAATTATGACACCTAAATCACACCATTTATAAAATGTATATCCAAGTAGATTGTACGAGTAAAACAATAAAGCCTCTAGATGACGACACAAGAGGATATCCTCCTGACTTTGTAATAGGCAAATTTTTTAAACACAACAAAAGTCTCTACCCATAAAGGAATAAAATGATTAACCTGAATTTATCAAAACTACTTATAAGCAACAAAAATGCTTAAATAAAGGGAGAAGACTTTTTAATATCACAACTAAAATCTCATATCAAGACCAAATGTAAACTACAATGAGTCTTTCAAGGCAATAGAAATAAAAGCAAAAATAAACAAATGGGACATAATCAAACATAAGCTTTTGCACAACAAAGGAAATCATCAACAAAAAGAAAAGAGAACATACAGACTGGGGAAAAATATTTGCAAACAATGCAATCAACAAGGAATTAATTTCCAAATGATACAAACAACTTACATAACACAATAGCAACAACAACAACAAAAATACCATCCAATCAAAAAAACGGCAGAGGACCTAACAGACATTCTTCAGAGAAGATATACAGCTGGCCAATAAGCACATGAAAAGACACTCAACATCACTAAATATTAGAGAAATGCAAATCAAAACTAGAATAAGTTATCACATCACACAGGTCAGAGTGGCCACCATTAGAAAGTCAACAGATGCTAGAGAGGGTGTGGAGAAAAAGGAACCCTCCTATACTGCTGCTGGGGATGTAAATTGATACAGTCACTATGGAAAACAGTATAGAGATTTCTTTAAAAACTAAAAATAGAATTGCATTTGTTGTTGTTGTTGTTATTCAGTCACTAAATCATGTTCGACTCTTTGTGACCCCATGGACTGCAGCACGCCAGGCTCCCCTGTCCTTCACTATCTCACAGAGTTTGCTCAAACTCATGTCCATTGAGTCAGTGATACCATTCAACCATCTCATCCTCTGTCGCCCCCTTTTCCTCCTGCCCTCAATTTTTCCCAACATCAGGGTCTTTTCCAATGAGTCGGCTCTTCACATCAGGTGGCCGAAGTATTAGAGCTTCAGCTTCAGCATCAGTTCTTCCAATGAATATTCAGCGTTGATTTTCTTGAGGATTTACTGGTTTTATCTCCTTGCCATCCAAGGGACTCTCAAGAGTCTTCTCCAGCACCAGAGTTCACAGCACCAATTCTTCAGTATTCCACCTTCTTTATGGTCCAACTTTCACATTCATACATGACACCTGGAAAAGCCATAGATTTGACCATCCAGACCTTTGTTGACAAAGTGATGTCTCTGCTTTTTAATATGCTGTCTAGGTTTGTCATAGCTTTCCTTCTGAGGAGCAAGCATCTTTTAATTTCACGGCTGCAGTCACCATCCACAGTGATTTCGGAGCCCAAGAAAATAAAAGCTGTCACTGTTTTCACTTTCTCCCCTTCTATTTGCCATGAAGTGATGGGACTGGAAGCTATGACCTTTGTTTTTTGAATGTTGAGTTTTAAGCCAGTTTTTTCACTCTCATCTTTCACCCTCATCAAGAGGCTCTTTAGTTCCTCTTCAATTTCTGACATTAGAGTGGTATCATCTGCATGTCTGAAGTTACTGATATTTCTCCCAGCAATCTTGATTCCAGCTTGTGACTCATCCAGCCCAGCATTTTGCATGATGTACTCTGCATATAAGTTAAATGAGAAGGGTGACAATACACAGCCTTGACATACTCCTTTCTCAATTTTGAACCAGTCCATTGTTCAATTATACTCATATATTTTTAATTAAAAAGCAAAGAAAAAATTGACAATGGGATACCACTATATATATTTGAATTTAAAGCACTGACACTTGTTAACACCAAGTTAGTAAGAATGTAAAACAACTAGAATTCTTATACATTACTGATGAGTATGTCAATTGGAAAATCCAGCCTGGAAAATTGTTTGGTAATATCTATTAGAGCTGAATGTTTACCTTATGACCCAGCAATTTCCTTCCTAGGTATAAACCCAACAGGATGTCTACATTCATGCACCATAAGTAATACACAGATATGTACATAACAGGAATGTACATTAAAGCCAAAAACTGGAAACAACTCAAGCATTCATCAACAATAGAGTGGATAAATAATTATGGACTGTTAAACAATGAAGGGGCTTCCCAGGTGGCACCAGTGGTAAAGAAACCACCTGCCAATGCAGGAGACACAGGAGACCTGGGTACAATCCCTGGGTCAGGAAGATTCCCCCAGAAGAGAGCATGGCAACCCCCTCAAGTATTGACACCTGGAGAATCTCATGAACAGAGGAGACTGGCAGGCTACAGTCCACAGCATCACAAAGAGTCGGACACAACTGAAGTGACTTAGGATGCACACATTCAACAACAGAAACAAATGAACTACTATGTGGCAAGGCCTCACAAAGATAACATTGAGCAAAAGGAGCCATACTCAGGAGGCTACATACTGTATGATCCTACTCATACAAAGTTCAAAAAGATGAGGGGGGGTGGGGAAACTACTCTATGTAATAAGCAGGATAATGGTAACCTGTGTGGTGAGAGTAGTAACTGACACAGGGTATGCGTCTAGGGCTCTAGTATTGTTCTATTTTTTATTGTATTATTCTATTATTGTTATTCTATATATTCTATTGTTATTTATTTATTTATATATATTCCTATTGTTATTTATTGTTATTCTACATATTCTATATATTCTATTCTGTAATTCTACATATTGTATTGTTCTATTATTGTTCTATTATTGATCTAGGTGGAGGTTACATTCATATATTCACAATGAAAATATATTGAGTTGTTTGACAATGTGGTTTTTTTTGTACATATGTCATTATTAATAAACCACTAAAAATCCTTAAATATTATACAACCAATTGTATGACTTACAAACAATGTCTGCTGTAGAAGAGCAAAGGGTACACAAAAGTAGCAAATAGGCTACAGGCAAAAAATGTAATCCGGACATTATAAATAATTCCTAGCTAATTCCTAGGTAACTGTTATGTGAATATTCTAAAAGTATTTAATACCAGATTTAATACTTTACCATTGTAAAAGACCTATTAGGTTATGAGTGACCATATATAATCAGTACATGGACCACAGTTTCTGGATCTTGACAGTTTCACCTTTCCTTTCACCGTTCTCCCCCAATACTATCCATATACCATCTTCTACAAGCAGCTTCTTTAGGTAACCAAATGCCCGTTTTATTTAACACCTCAACTGTCTAGCTAAAGCCACAGAAGGCAGTAAAACAGAATAAAAGAGACTCCTATAACAAGGTTATGTAAATTATACTATGTTTTTATTAGAAAAAAATTTTTAATTAATGTCAGAAATCTTCTTGAAGTAAAGATAAAAATATCCTCTACTTGCAATATTCTTCGCCCTTTCAAAAGCATTAAACTTATCATTTGCTCTTCAGAACTACTTCACATTATGTCACTAGACAAAGCCCTCAAAAAAAAAAAAAAGAAAAAAGAATGAAAGCAGGAAATTTTTAAAATATGTTTCTAGTATTATACAGAGTTACTTGGATCAGAACCCATTCTCCTGATACTTCAGCTCCACCACTGGGCTAAAATTCCTTCCAAGCTTCAGAGAACAGCGCTCTCGCTGTCACTCCCTCTGCTGTCCACAAGATCAGCACTGGCCATTCCCCAAATTCCAGAACCATTTGCCATTTCACTGCCTTCCTCCCACACACTAGTGGCAGTGAATTCAATTTGGCAGTTGGTCAAAAAGATTAGGAGTATAAAGCACTTGGTGATCTTTAACCAAACGTATTTGTTGTGTGTATAGCATATGCCATGTATATGTATTTCACACATTATAACAGAACACAGTGAGGGATACATTGCATAATTCTAGAATCCAAAGAGACTTCTCGTTGAGAACTTTTCCTTAAAATAATTTACTTTTGTTGAGCTAAAAGTGTTGATTACTGTTTCTTTAAAAAGCAAATACCATTTCTTGACAATTATTACAATTATTATTCTCTTCTAAGAAAGACCAATGTCTTACATATTTACTGCCAGGTGATTTATGGAAACTATGTTGGCAAATATATCACATTTTCTGAGAGAAAGAGTACCAAATAGGGTTCATATTCTTTCCAAACACTTAGCAAAGAAACCATAACTATGAAAGAAATTTTTCATAAAAACAGGCAAAAATAGTTATAAATTTTTATAACATAAAATGATGCTTAGGTTTTTTTTTATTTAACAAACATTTATCAGGTGTCTGTTATGTGTCAAATAAACGTGGTGCTTGACACCTTTAAGAAGTTGAGTCTAAAGATTTCTCTGGTGGTCCAGTGGTTAAAATTCTGTGCTTCCACTGCAGGGGGCACAGGTTCGATCCCTAACCAAGGAACTAAGATCCCACATGCCATGCTACTGTACAGCCAAAAAATAAAAAGAGAAAGGAGAGAGTGGTAGAAGCCAAACATGGAACGTTGTAGGAGCTGAGTTTAAAAGTTTGAACTTTATCCAGAGAGATAATCCCTAATCCTTCAAAAGTTACTAAAAGGATTTTAAGCAGGGAGGTAAAATAAGTATATTTTCTTTTTTTAATTTATTAGTTTTAATTGAAGGATAATTGCTTTGCAATATTGTGTTGGTTTCTGCCATACATCAACATGAATCAGCTATAGGCATACATATGTCCTCTCCTTGAATCTCCCTCCCACCTCCCATACCATCCCACCATTCTAGGTAGTCACAAAGCACCAGATTTGAGCACATGAAAAGCTGCTCAACATCACTCATTATTAGAGAAATGCAAAACAAATCTACAATGAAATATATTTTAATTTTTAAAAAACACATTTGGCTTTGGTATTGGGCAAAGCTAAGGCAGTAATCCAAAATTCAGAAGGCAACACTAACAATGGAGAAGAAAGAACAGATCTGAGAAGCAAAAGAATTTGTTAAACTTGGAGACTAATTGGAAGAGAGGGGTAGAATAAAAACAAAAAGTCTAACTGATTTGTTAACTAAGTGGATGAGGATACCATGGCAGAGAAGACAGGAGAAAAAATGGGTCTGAGGTGGTAGGGAGCAAGGAGGAATGATGAATTTATTTAAAATTATCTTAGGCATTATGTTTTTTATATATTTTCCAAAGAATCCCTTTAATATATAAGTCATATATATGGGCTTCGCAGGTGGCACTAGAGGTAAAAAAAAAAAACCTGCATACCAATGCAGGAGATATACGAGATACAGGTTAGATCCCAGGGTAGGGAAGATCTCCTGGAGGAGGGCATGGCAACCCACTCCACTATTCTTGCCTGGAGAAACCCATGAACAGAGGAGCCTGGCAGGCTATGGTCCATAGAGTTGTAAAGAGTTGAATACAATTGAAGCAACAGCATGCACACATATAACATATATAACCAAAAAAATTGTATTTGACCTAAAGTTTATTGTGGTTAATTATTCATTTTAAGTATTTAATTAGTAAAAATTCCCTGATCTTCTTAAAATTATGTTTGGGATGGGGAGAGGGAAATATATAAATACCCCCCTGGTCTCTTTTAAGAAGCTAAACAGGAAAATTTGCTTCTTTGTGATCTCAAAATAGCTCCTAACAGCAAGTTGATATATAAAATCAATCCACTAACTAAAAGAGTGTTGTTCAGTTCTTTATAAAATAGCCTGCTAATGATACATTCATTATAAAACTAGTCAAGGAAATATATACACTACCATACGTAAAATAGATAGCCAGTGGGAATTTGCTATATGACTCAGGGGGCTCAAATGGGTGCTCTGTGACAACCTAGGGGGGTGGGATGGGGTGGGAGGTGGGAGGGAGTTCCAAGAGGGAGATATATGTATACCTTTGGCTGATTCATGTTGATGTATGGCAGAAACTGACAATATTGTAAAGCAATTATCCTTCAATTAAAAATAAATAAAAATGTTTAAAAAAAACTATTCAAAATATCAAAAGGTGAAATACATGTTTTTAGTATGTAATTTTGTGTGTGTGGTTTTGTAACTGGAGGATAGTTGATTTACAATGTTGTGTTTATGTGTACAGCAAGGTGATTCGGTTATACATATACATATATTCATTCTTCTCTAGATTCTTTCTTCATACACGTTATCATAGAATATTGAGTAGAGTTCCCTGTGCTATGCAGTAGGTTCTTGTTGGTTATCTGTCTTATATACAGTAGTATGCCTATGTTCATATCA
Source organism: Cervus canadensis (assembly GCF_019320065.1). Taxonomy (NCBI): domain Eukaryota; kingdom Metazoa; phylum Chordata; class Mammalia; order Artiodactyla; family Cervidae; genus Cervus; species Cervus canadensis. The sequence continues at coordinate 69,411,759 of NC_057393.1, read as the reverse complement.
AGCTCCTGATTTATCATTCCCACTACATTTCCCCTTATTGTGTACTAGTAACACAGCAACAATGTGAGTTATACATAGTTTATGCAAAACAATTTTTTATGTTTAGGAAATATAAACCTCCAGGAAGATGAAAAATATACCTCTAAGATGGCCAGGTCTGAAATTTCTATCTCCAATTGTTTACAAAGAAACTGACAATTTTTTTATGTATGGGAAAATATGTCTTCAGCTTCATTAGTCATTTCTCGTTTCATGACAAAACGTGTACATTTCTCTGTTTATTATGGCTAAACTACGGTGTGAGGAGAACAAATAAAGGAAGAATCAGGAGGGGGGCTCTGAGCCTTGGAGCTGCCTAATGAGCCACTCTGTCTCCCGCAGTTAGCTCCTCAGAGCTCACCAAAAGACTAATTAAACTCAAATCAGCAAAGCACAACATTCAAATCTAATTCAGTACCTAATCCCGTAAGGATATGCAGTTGCTTCCAACCAGGACTAGAGTACTCACTCTCTTTGCGAACTTCCTCAAGTGCCCCAGTAAGTTCTTCCTTTAAAACTGTGGCTTCCTGAGCAATCTTCTCTCCCTTGTCTAATAAATTCCAAGTTGCTTCCTCCACAGAAGCTAGAAGGACTCTGGCTCTTTTTGAACGTCCTTTTTTCCTGTTGGACGGATTCTGGGGACAATTTACAAGTGTAGTAACCTAAAATTGGAAAAACACAAGTCACTCGTCAGACAAATTGCAAGAGGAACAGTCTCGGGATATCATAGACCAGAACAAAAAGAAGTATTTCATAATAACATGATTCATTCCCAATACTACTGGTACATTCCCAAAAGTCAAGTCAAGTCACCAATAGCAATATTATCAGCTACTACGGACTTCCCAACTAAAGGTAGGAAGAAAGAAAGGAAGGAAGGAAGGAATCTCATCAAGTTTTATTATTGGAACAGTGTAAAATATACTATATATAATATACACATATATATTATTTGATATATACATATATATATCAAATGATTATTTATATCACTTTGTAGCCAGCAATCTATATTAAGAAGGAGGAAAAATAATTACAGTTAAGTCAGTAGGTAGTAACCTATTTAGATTAAGAAGAGATTACTAATGTGTGTGGGGGTGCGGTGCAGAATCACTCTGAAACATGTAAAACAGTGGCTATCTAAGGAGGACAAAACCCAAGTTCTCACTATGACCTACATTCTGGCCCTTTGTAAGCTCTTACCTCTCTCCTACACTATCCCCTAACTCAGTTGGCCTGCCCAACACTCAGATCCCCCTCAACGTGTCCTATCAAGAAGCCTTTCCTGACCACCCCAGTCCTCATCCTCTTCCACTCTGTTCCCTCACTACCCTCACTACACTACCCTCACTACCCTCACTACTACTTCTTCAGGACATTTCAGAGCCTGGTATTTTTTGTTCATATATGTTTATTGCACCCTTCCCACACAAAATGTAAACTCCATGAAAACAGGAAATGTGGTTTCTTCCTCCATCACTCAGAACAATGCACGAAGTGGTGGTTGTTGTTCAGTCACTAAGTCATGTCAGACTCTTTGTGACCCCGTGAACTGCAGCACACCAGGCTTCCCTGTCCTTCACTATCTCCCAGAGTTCGCTCAAACTCACATCCATTGAGTCAGTGATGTCATCCAACCATCTCAACTTCTGTCATTCCCTTCTCCTCTTGCCCTCAATCTTTCCCAGCATCAAGGTCTTTTCCAATGAATCAGCTCTTCGCATTGGGTGGCCAAAGTATTGAAGCTTCAGTTTCAGCATCAGTCCTTCCAATGAATATTCAGGGTTTATTTCCTTTAGGAATGACTGGTTTGATCTCCTAGCTGTCCAAAAGTCTCTCAATAGTCTTCCCCAGCACTGCAATTTGAAAACATCAATTCTTTGGTGCTTGGCCTTCTTTATGGTCCAACTCTCACATCCGTACATGACTACTGGAAAAACCAAAGCTTTGACTATATGGACCTTTGTCAGCAAAGTGATGTCTCTGCTTTGTGATACACTCTCTAGGTTTGTCATAGCTTTTCTTCCAAGGAGCAGGTGTCCATTTCAACATAAAGTAGCTGTTCAATAAGTGTTTCTTATATAAATGGCTTAATGAATGGAGTAGCTGAACAGATGAACTTTTTTTGTTAATTAACTTATTTTTTAATTGAAGGATAATTGCTTTACAGAAGTTTGCTGTTTTCTGTCAAACATCAACATGAATCAGCCATAGGTATACATATGTCCCCTCCCCCTTGAACCTCCCGCCCATCTCCCTCCCCATCCCACACCTCTAGATTGATACAGAGTCCCTGTTTGGGTTCCCCACTTATAGAGCAAATTCCCACTGGTGATTTATTTTATATATGGTAATTTAGGTTTCCATGTTACTCTCTCCATACATTTTATCCTTTCCTCCCCTCTCCCTGATGTCCATAAGTCTGTTCTTTATGTCTGTTTTCCCATTGCTACCCTGCAAATAAATTCATCAGTACCATCTTTCTAGATTCCATATATATGCATTAGTATATGATATTTATCTTTCTCTTTTGAACAGAGAAACTCTTTAATGTCTATATTTTAAATTGCCTGAATATGTTAATAATCAGCATGTATTACTTTTGTAGATTTGCTAAAATAAGAATAGACTCAAACTTCCCTAGTGGTACAGTGGATAGAAATCTGCCTGCCAATGCAGGGGACACAGGTTCGATCCCTGGTCCAGGAAGATTCTACATGCTGCAGGGCAACTGAGCTCATACACCACTACTGAGCCTACTTGGCACAACTACCAAAGCCTGCACATTCTAGGGCCCCACGAGCCACAACTACGGAGTCCGAGTGCTACAACTACTGAAGCCCACATGCCTAGAGCCCATGCTCCACAACAAGAAGGCCACTGCAACGAGAAGCCTGCACACCACAACTAGAGAGTAGCCCCTGCTCTTTGCAGCTAGCAAAAGCCCACATGCAGCAACAAAGACCCAGTGCAACCAAAATAAAAATAAGCAATTAATTGAGAAAAAGAATAAACTCAAGATAAGAGCATTGTTTGGAGACAGAAATTAAGTATCTGTATTTGGAAACAAAACCTTATACAAAATTACATTGTGAAAAATATCCATTTCTTAATTAAACCTTGAATCCCAATAACTAAATATGGTTAACATTTTCATAAGCAAAACTTGAAGATCCCCATTGTAGAGAAGAAAAAGACACTTTTATCCAGTATTTTAAAAGACCTGAAACTCTTGTTGAAAGCTAGGCTCTTGTGCGTCATCAAAGAGCCAAGGCTTTTAACAATCATGTACCACATCTTTTTCAACAGACGATAGATAATCTTTCCTGTTCTGTAGCCCCTGAAAATTTTTGCTTGTTTATTATTAATGGAGCATTAAATATTTGTTTATTTGACTAACTCGACCCAGTTCTTAGCCAAGAACTGAGAAGGGAGTTGGTGATGGACAGGGAAGCCGGGTGTGTTGCAGTCCATAGGGTCGCAAAGATCTGGACATGACTGAGTGACTGAACTGAACTGAACTGAGAAAGAACTCACAAGCTATGGGGGAAATATGTGGATGAAAATAATTTTCATCTGCCCTTTTATTCCCCTCCTCTGTCCAACAAACGCTCTTCTTGATCCTAGTTTGCTTTATTTCCATGTTCACAACCCAGAGTGGATTTCCTTATAGCAAGCATTTATTTCCTTTCTTGGAAAATGATAATAATCATAATATCCTATAAGATTATATGAAGTTTAAATAATGTAAAGTGTTTTTTAAGACATAAAACATGACACAAGTGTTGGATGGTATTTAACGTGTGTTTTCTAGTCCAGCCCCATGAGATCCTTGTCAAAGATGTTCTCTCTGGGTCTATCTATATCTTGCTTATAGGGTCCTCCAAGCTAAATGTGAAGGAGTCAATTAGCAAAGCACATTCTGTGTGCTCTACAAGCAGTCAAATAGGGCCATGTGTCTTTATCATGCATTATGTAAAGATGATAATAAGTCTGGCTTATTACATGGGTTTTCACATATTCCAAAAGATAGGTATCTCGCTATTATCAGTGTAATTTATATATCAAGAGTTAAAAGATACTTGTCCAGATTAAGACAAATTACAGCACCTTGCTTAAAACCTTTGTTTAAAATGAACAATAAGTATCACTGTCTAAAATGTTTCTTCAGAATTTATTTTAAGTGCCACAGTTCATGACGCTTCCCACTGAACATTCCTCTATTATTGTTCAGATCCTCCAAGCGCCAAATGTTTTCCATAGAATAGCCTGAGCTTTCAAATTAAAATGAGCATTCCAGAAATGCTTTGTTCCTTATAATGAATGCCAGAGACGTAGGAAATGTGAAAAGAACATTGTGCTTCTATCAAAAAAAAAAAAAAACTGCAATTGCACCTTGCAAGTTGTTCAAGTTTAACCTAAATCTTCTTTTTAAATACCCCAATATAGTTATTTAATACTGACTAAATTAAAGTTGTGATGCTTTCAATGATTCATTTTATTTCATAAAGTAAATATGATGTAGTAAGCCTTGGGAAATAAAAGAAAAAATAGAAAGCTAAAACTTTTTTTTACCCCAAATCACCTATGGGGATCTAATCAACTATCATAGGTGACCGTGGGACTTCCCTTGTGGCTCAGCTGGTAAAGAATTCACCTGCAATGCAGGAGACCTGGGTTCAATCCCTGGGTTGGGAAATTCCCCTGGAGAAGGGAAAGGCTACCCACTCCAGGCCAGTATTCCATGGACTGTATAATTCATTGGGTCGCAAGAATTGGACACAACTGAGCAACTTTCACTTTCACATAGGTGACCATGACCCCTGAAAGTAGATGATTCTCACCAAGGGCTGGAGGGTGCATAAGTTTTCTGAAAACATCTCCCATCTCTTCTATCAGCAAACAGTAAAAATTAGCCTGAAGCTATTTTGTAAAATAATTCTTGTTTCTTTCCAGCACAAAATCAGTTATATACCAGGAACACAAAAACTTTATTGGAATTTATAGCAAAGATTATTCTAATGTAGGATCCAAGTTCAGATCTTGCTAATCTTTCTTTTTACCACTGTGCAAAACTGACCCCTTTCCTTCTTTATCAGACTTACATAGTCCTTCTCAAATGGAAAGTCTTTGACTTCAATGTGCAGCTCTTAAAGAACTTGGGTTTTATTCACTTTTCTTTAGTCTATAAATCTGTTCTAGGCTACAGACACACCTTCATCATAGCTACAGAATCAGCTCCCCACTGATGTGGTCCTAAATTAGAGATATCTAGTAATATAAAAAGAAGAAATTTCTTACTTTATGCATTCTTCTCATGCATAATTCCATAATACCAGGTGTATTTTAATGGTGTGTAACACTTATATATTAAAATTTAGAGTACAAAAAAATTAAAGGGTTTTCTAATCTTTCCTAATTCATGTATGCTTTTCTAGGTGCCCCAAAGATACTGAAAATTAAATTGATATGCTAGGGAACTACCCCTTCATGGAACTCAGCCTTGTGAAGGGGCTTGCATAACTCGGTGAAGCTATTAGCCATGTTGTGCAGGGCTACCCAAGATGGACAGGTCATAATGAAGAGTTCTGACAAAATGTGGTCAACTGGAGAGGGAAATGGCAAACCAGTCCAGTTACTCTTGCCACAGAACCCCATTAACACTATCAAAAGGTAAAAAATATATGACATCAGAAGATGAACCCCCCCTTCCAAGTGGGAGGGTGTCCAATATGCTACAGGGAAACAGCAGAGGACAATTACTAATAGCTCCAGAAAGAATGGAGCAGCTGGGCCAAAGCAGAAATAGCACTCAGTTGTGGATATGTCTGATGGTGAAAATAAAGTCCAGAGCTGCAAAAAAAAAAAACAATATTGTATAGGAATCTGGAATGTTAGGTTAAGTAGGAGATGGCAAGAGTGAACATCAACATCTTAGGAATCAGGACAGGAATGGGTGAATTTAATTCAGAGGACCATTATATTTACTACTGTGGGCAAGAATCCCTCAGAAGAAATTGAGTAGTCCTCATAGTTTACAAAAGAGTTTGAAATGTAGTGCTTGAGCACAATCTCAAAAATGACAGACTGATCTCTGTTCATTTCCAAGGCAAATCATTCAATATCATAGTAATCCAAGTCCATGCCCCAACCACTGATCCCAAAGAAGTTGACTAGTTCTATAAAGACCTACAAGACCTTCTAGAACTAATATCAAAAAGGATGTCTTTTTCACCATAGGGGATTGGAATGCAAAAGTAGGAAGTCAAGAGATGCCTGGAGTGATAGGCAAGCTTGGCTTTGGAGTACAGAATGAAGCAAGGTAAAGGCTAACAGAATTTTGTAAAGAGAACACACTGGCTAGCAAACACCCTTTTCCAACAATACGATAGATGACTCTACGCATGGACGTCAGAAAATTGTCAACACTAAAATCAGATTGATTATATTCTTTACAACCAAAGATGGAGAAGCTCTATACAGTCAGTAAAAACAAGACCTGGAGCTGACTGTGGCTCAGATCATCAGCTTCTTAATACAAGATTCAGGCTTAAATTGAAGAAAGTAGGGAAAGCCACTAAACCAATCAGGTATGACCTAAATCAAGTCCAAGTCCTTATGATTATACAGTGGAGGTGATGAATAGATTCAAGGGATTAGCTCTGGTAGACAAGAGTGCCTGAAGATCTATGGACAGAGCTTCATAACATTGTACAGGAGGTAATGTTCAAAACTATGCCAAAGTAAAAAAAAAAAAATTGCAAGAAAGCAAAGTCATTGTCTGAGGTGGCCTTACAGATAGTTGAGGAAAGAAGAGAAGTGAAAGGCAAGGGAGAAAGGGAAAGATATACCCAACTGAGGGCTTCCCTGGTGGTTCAGCAATAAAGAATTGGCCTGCAATGTAGGAGACACAGGAGACATGGGTTCAATCCCTGGGTCAGAAAGATCCCCTGGAAGAGGACATGGCAACCCACTCCAATATTCTTGCTGGGAAAATCCAATGGACAGCGGAGCCTGGCAGACTCCAGTTCACAGTGTTGCAAAGAGTCGGACATGACTGAAGTGATTGGGCACGCACACACACCCAACTGAATACTGAGTTCCAGTGAATAGCTAGGAGAGATAAGAAGGTCTTCTTAAATGAATAATGAAAAGAAATAGAGGAAAACAATAGAATGGAAAAGACTAGAGATCTCTCCAAGAAAATCAGAGAAGCCAAGGGAACATCTCATACAAAGATGGACACAGTAAAGAATAGAAACAGCAAGGACCTAACCAAACGAAGCTAAAGACATTAACAAGAGATGGCAAGAATACACAGAAGAACTGTACAAAGAGATCTTAATGACCTGGATAACCACAATGGTGTGATCACTCACCTAGAACCAGATATCCTGGAATGTGACTTCAAGTGGGCCTTAGGAAGCATTACAATGAACAAAGCTAATGGAGATGATAGAATTCCAGCTGAGCTATTTCAAATCCTAAAAGATGATGCTGTTAAAGTGCTGCACTCAATATGTCAGCAAATTTGGAAAACTCAGCAGTGGCCACAGGACTGGAAAAGGTCAGTTTTCATTCCAATCCCAAAGAAGGGCAATGCTAAAGAATATTTGAACTACTGTACGACTGTTCTTAGGGAAGAAAGCCGAGCACCAAAAAATTGATGCTTTTGAACTGTGGTGTTGGAGAAGACTCTTGAGAGTCCCTTGGACTGCAAGGACATCCAGCCAGTCCATCATAAAGCAGATCAGTCCTGGGTGTTCATTAGAAGGACTGATGTCGAAGCTGAAACTCCAATACTTTGACCACCTCATGTGAAGAGTTGACTCATTGGAAAAGACCCTGATGCTTGGAGGGATTGGGGGCAGGAGGAGAAGGGGATGACAGAGGATGAGATGGCTGGATGCCATCACCGACTCGATGGGCATGAGTTTGAGTAAACTCCGGGAGTTGGTGATGGACAGGGAGGCCTGGCATGCTGCAATTCATGGGGTTGCAAAGAGTCAGACATGACTGAATGACTGAACTGAACTGAACTGAACTGAACTACTTCTAGTTTTACATGCTAATAAAGTTATGGTCAAAATCCTACAAGCTAGCCTTCAGCAGTACATGAACTAAGAACTTCCAAACATACAAATTACATTTGGAAGAGGCAGAGGAACCAGAGATCAGATTCCCAACATCCGTTGGATCATCAAAAAAGCAAGAGAGTTCTAGAAAAACATCTACTTCTGCTTTATTGACTACACCAAAGCCTTTGACTGTGTGGATCACAACAAACTGTGGAAAATTCTTCAAGAGATGGGAATACCAGACCACCTTACCTTCCTCCTAAGAAACCTGTATGCAGGTCAAGAAGCAACAGTTAGAACTGGACATGGAACAATGGACTGGTTCAAAATTTGGAAAGGAGACAACAAGGCTGTATATTGTCACGCTGCTTATTTAACTTATACACAGAGTACATCATGCAAAATACTAGGCTAGATGAATCACAAGCTGGAATCAAGATTGCTGGGAGAAACAGCAACAACCTCAGATATGCAGATGATACCACTCTAATGGCAGAAAGTGAAGAACTGAAGAGCCTCTTGATGAAGGTGAAAGAGGAGCGTGAAAAAGCTGGCTTAAAACTCAACATTGAAAAAAACTAAGACCATGGCTTCCAGTCCCATCACTTCATGGCAAATAGAAGGGGCAAAGTGGAAGCAGTGACAGATTTTATTTTCTTGGGCTCCAAAATCACTGTGGACAGTGACTGCAGCCATGAAAATAAAATACGTGTGCTCCCTGGAAGGAAAGCTATGACAAACCTAGACAGCATTTTACAAAACAGAGACATCACTTTGCCAATAAAGGTCCATCTAGTCAAAGCTATGGTTTTTCCAGTAGTCATGTACATGACAGTTGGACCATAAAGAAGGCTGAGCACCAAAGAATTGATGCTTTTGAACTGTGGTACTAGAGAATACTCTTGAGAGTCCCTTGGACTGCAAACCAGTCAATCCTAATGAAATCAACCCTGAATATTCATTGGAAGGACTGATGCTGAAGCTGAAACTCCAATACTTTGGCCACCTGATACAAAGAGCCAATTCATTGGAAAAGACACTGATGCTGGGAAAGATTGAAGGCAAAAGGAGAAGCGGGCAGCAGAGGATGAGATGGCGAGATAGAATCACCAACTCAATGGACATGAGTTTGAACAAAGTCTGGGAGATCATGAAGGACAGGGGAGCCTGGCGTGCTGCAGTCCTTGGGGTCACAAAAGGTAGGACACAACTTAGTGAGTGAACAACAGCTAAGGGAATTAAATCATCAACTGCCACTGTAGAGAATTAACACTAGTGTGCAATAGGAGCATTACAGAATATGGCATGGGTTTGTGATCTATTTTCATTTGTCACATTAGTGCAATGCCTTAGTATCTCAGATGGTACTGTAGAAAGTGTTCTCTAGTGCCAACTTGGGTAACACATTCATATTCTATAACCATATTCTTTCCTAATCTAACTTTTTTTAACTTTACTATCACTGTAATATAAAAATCCATGTCAACAGCTATCTCTTTTCTTATTAGATAAAATATTTTGAATTTTAACCCTTATCTAATAGCTCACAGGAACCTTCTTTGCTACTTTGCTTCCTTAAGTTAATTTTAATGGGTGAAGTAACAAATGAGATTTTTAAGCCATGTTAATTAGCTTAAAAGTCTTATCTTCAAACAGGATTATGAAAGAAATTAGAAGGGTTGGGGAAATTTGTAGAATTATAAAGCAAGTGACATTTTAAAGTAAAAGGTATCATCCAGTCTTAAGGAGAATGGTCCTTTCTACAAGTCATTAATAATTTCAACTGTTCTTTATTTCCTACAAAAGCAACCTTTACTATGTTAACAAAAGTACTAGGAAAGATTGAATTGTTGAGAACCTAGAAAATATATATCCTTTGATCAACATTAAGTGCTCTCCCCAAACCAAATACTATCATCTTTTTGGCCAATAAACATTTATTAAGCACATATTATGTCCAAAACAATATCCTAGCCATTTAGAAAAGAAATATAAGTAAGAAAGACACATAACTAGCTGCAATATAAAAGGCAGAATGGCTGCTTAAACTTATAAGTAAAAGGAAAGTGCTGAAGAGACTACAAACATTCATAAGGATTAAGAAGTGTTTCCAAAAAGAGTCTTTAAAGACAGATCATCTTCTGGCATGAGAGACAGAAGGGAAGTCAAGCCAGGTAAAGGGATCATGTACAAAGCAACAGAGATGGAAATTATTTTTGTCTGAGAGTAGCAGATAGTCAAGTTTGGCAGACCAAGGGGCAAAAACAGGAATTTGGGCCAGAAATAAGGTCAGGAAGTAGGCTGAAGCTTGAGTACAGAAAGTGTTGAAAGTCAAGGAAAGAGTTAATATTCAATTTAATAGGCAATAGATGCTTCACACAGCATGCCCAAAGTGGAAGCCTTCTTCCCACATCCTGCTTTTCCTCCATCTGTATTTTTTCCCTCAGATCATCTGGGCTACCCCCTCTCTCTCATCCTCCTCTCCAAGGTCTTTATAGTATGTCCTTAAAAGCTTTCATTTCTGTCACTCTCCCCACTCCAGCCCAGGGCCATTGTCTCCCACAGCTGCTCTCTGGATTACTGCCCTCACCTACTCTTTCTCCAAGCCTTCCCCATGGCTCAGAAACAGGGCCTCTGTCCTAGTCCTATCCTCACGCTATCATTATGAAAAGTATATGCATTAATTCTGGCCCTCAACATGTCTCTACACTCAACCCACACTTCCATTAGGGCCACTTCTGTATAAGGTAAAATGACACATTTGCAGCTGCTTCAGTCGGTTCAGTTCAGTTCAGTCACTCAGTCGTGTCCGACTCTTTGCGACCCCATGAATCGCAGCACGCCAGGCTTCCCTGTCCATCACCAACTCCCGGAGTCTACCCAAACCCATGTCCATCGGTTCAGTGATGGCATCTAGCCATCTCATCCTCTATCATCCCCTTTTCCTCCTGCCCCCAATCCCTCCCAGCATCAGGGTTTTTTCCAAAGAGTCAACTCTTCGCATGAGGTGGCCAAAGTATTGAAGTTTCAGCTTCAGCATCAGTCCTTCCAATGAACACCCAGGACTGATCTCCTTTATGATGGACTGGCTGGATGTCCTTGAAGTCCAAGGGACTCTCAAGAGTCTTCTCCAACACCACAATTCAAAAGCATCAATTTTTCGGCGCTCAGCTTTCTTCACAGTCCAGCTCTCACATGCTTAAAACCCCCTAATAGCTCCCTGATTCCTATAAGATAAAGTCCAAAGCATGATTTGGATAAGGTTTACAGTATGGTTTATGAAACAATTTATACCTTACTTTTGACTAACTTTTCACTCTCATCTTCCATGCATGAAGTTTGACAATAAACTTCTTGTTATGCCCAGAATGGGAATGGCATCCTTGACCTAAAATAACTCTCCCTTCACACAGCCACCTGTATGTACCACTCACACCACTCATCATAGTGTTTTGTAATTAACTATTAACATACTGCCTCCCCAGCTTTACCAGGAACTCGACAAGGGAAAGGGCCATGCCTGACTCATCCTGAAAATCCAGAGTTAGGGTACTGTACGTAATAAATAAAAGGTGGTTGACTTAATAAAAAAATGAATGAAGTTCTAGATGTTCAAAACCTTAAATTAAGAGCCACAATGCTGAGTGATATGCACTATGTTACCAAGAAAGCTGGTAACTAAAGCAAAGGTAAAATTTAAGTTTTATGAAAGGACATGATAGTTTTTAAGTCAAAGGCAATCACTTATGCAGGATACTCTGTCATTTCCCATATCTACTATCATGAAAAAGCAAGATTTTGCAAATTCTGAATAAGCAGATCTCCATTTGTATAGTTTATTTGTGATCTGATTAGTTCAATGTGATCTAGAAACAAGTATATACTTATATTCAGTCTTTTCTGGCAAAAAAAAAAAAGAGAGAGAGAGAGAGAAAGGCTACATAGCTTGTTTTCAAATTCTAAATAAAAAGACCAGGCACAGAGAGAACAAGATGGTGGAGGAGTAGATGGACGTGGAATACATCTCTCTCCACAGATACATCAGGAATACGCCTTCATACACAGAAGTGCATGCAGAATACCAGTTGAGAGTGGACAGGAGTACCTGACCAGCAGAAAAGAACATATGACCCACACAAAACTCAAGATCAAGCCCTGAGCCTTTGGAGTGGGAGCACTGAATCCAAGACCCTAGACTTCCAGAGAACTAACCCTAGGAGGTATTGAATACTGAGAACTCACACAAAGGAAACCACTGTAATACAAGACCCAGCATCACTCAACCACCAATAGCACCCTGTGGAGGATACCTCAATTAAACAACAAACAAAACAAAAATACAAACCAAATCATCAGCAGACAGGATTACCACCTCACTCAGCCTTGCCCATCAGAGGAAAAACAAACAAAAATTAAGCACAAATATCACCCTATAAGAACCTTACACAAACCACTGAACCAAACTCAGAGGTCAGAAACCAAACGGAAGAAAGAATTCAACCTTGAAGCCTTCAAACACAATAAGTTTAAAAAAATAATAATGAAAAGGCAGAGAAATACTACAGAAATGAAAGAGCAAACTAGAAACACAGAAGTCCAAATAAATGAAGAGGAAATAGGCAAACTACCTGAAAAAGAATTCAGAATGATGATAGTAAAGATGACCAAAAATCTTGAAAGCAAAATGGAGAAAATGCAAGAATCAATTAACAAAGACCTAGAAGAATTAAAGAATAAACATGCAGAAACAAACAACACAGTTACTGAAATTAAAAATACTCTAGAAGGAATCAATAGCAGAATATCTGAAGCAGAAGAACAAATCAGTGAGCTAGAAGATAAACTGGTGGGAATAACTTCTGAAGAGCATAATAAAGTAAAAAGAATGAAAAGAACTGAGGATCGTCTCAGAGACTGCTGGGACAATATCAAACACACCAACTTACAAATAATAGGGGTCCCAGAGATGAAGATAAAAAGAAAGGGTATGAGAAAATTTTTGAAGAGATTATAGTTGAAAATTTCCCCGACATGGAAAAGAAAATAGTCAACCAAACCAAGAGGCACAAAGAGATCCATACAGGATAAACCCAAGGAGAAACACACCAAGACACACACTAATCTAACTAACAAACACTAAACACAAAGAAAGAATATTAAAAGCAGCAAGGGAGAAGCAACAAGTAACATGCAAGGGAAACCCCATATGCTTAACAGCTGATCTTTCTGCAGAAACTCTGCAGGCCAGAAGGGAATAGCAGGATATATTTAAAGTACTGAAAGGGAAAAATCTACAACCAAGATTACTGTACCTGGCAAGGATCTCATTCAAAATTGACAGAGAAATCAAAAGCTTTTCAGACAAGCAAAATTAACAGAATTCAGTACCACCAAACCAGCTTTACAACAAATGTTTAAAGTGAAGTGAAGTGAAAGTGAAAGTCACTCAGTCATGTTCGACTCTTTGTGACCCATGGACTGTATAGACCATGGAATTCTCTAGGCCAGAATCCTGGAGTTGGTTGCCTTTCCCTTCTCCAGGGGATCTTCCCAACCCAAGGATCGAACACATGTCTCCCACATTGCAGGCAGATTCTTTACCAGCTGAGCCACAAAGGAAGCCAAATGTTAAATGGACTTATATAGTTAAGAAATACAAGAGAGGAAAAAAAATTTCAAAATCAACCCCAAACAATGAAGAAAATGGCAACAGGAACATATATATCAATAATTACTTTAAATGTAAATGGATTAAATGCTCCAAACAAAAAACACAGACTGGCTGAATGGGTACAAAAACAAGACCCATATTATGCTGTCTACATGAAACCCACTTCAGACCTCAACACACATGTAGACAGAGAGGGAGGATGGAAAAATACTTTCCATGCAAATAGGAAGCAAAAGAAAGCTGGAGTAGCAATCCTCATATCAGATAAAATAGACCTTAAAATAAAGGTTATAAGAGATAAGGAAGGACATACATAATGATAAAGGGATCAATCCAAGAGGAAGACATAACAATTGTAAATATCTATGCACCCAACATAGGAGCACCTCAATACATAAGACAAACACTAACAGACATAAAAGGAGAAATTGACAGTAATACAATAATAGTAGGAGACTTTAACACCCCACTCATACCAATGGACAGGTCATCAAAACAGAAAATTCATAAGGAAACACAAGTCTTAAATGATACATTATATGAGATGGATCTCATTGATATCTTTAGGACACCCCATCCAAATGCAGAAGAATACACCTTCTTCTCAAGTGTACATGGAACATTCTCCAGGATAGACCACATCTTGGGTCACAAATCAAACCTCAGTAAATTGAAGAAAATTGAAATCATATCAAGCATCTTCTCTGACCACAATGCTATGAGACTAGATATCAACTACAAGAAAAAAACTGTAAGAAACATAAACACATGGAGATTAAACAACACACTTCTAAATAAGCAACAGATTCCTGAAGAAATCAAAAAGGAAATCAAAAAATTTCTAGAAACAAATGGCAACGAAAACACGGCAACTCACAACCTATGGGATGCAGCAAAAGCATTCTCAGAGGGACGTTTATAGCAATACATTCCTACCTCAAGAAACAAGAAAAACATCTAACAGACAGCCTAACTTTACACCTAAAACAAATAGAGAAAGAAGAACTAAAAAAAAAAACAAAATTAGAAGAAGGAAAGAAATCATAAAGATCTGAGCAGAAATAAGTGAAAAAGAAATGAAAGAAATAATAGTAAAGATTAATCTAACTAAAAGCTGGTTCTTTGAGAAAATAAACAAAATTGACAAGCCTTTAGCCAGACTTATCAAGAAAAAAAGAGAGAAGAATCAAATCAACAACATTAGAAATGAAAATAGAAGAGGTTACAACAGACAATGCAGAAATATAAAGGATTATAAGAGACTATTATGAACAATTATATGGCAATAAAATGGATAACCTGGAAGAAATGGACAGATGGTTAGAAAAGTTCAATCTTCCAAGACTGAACCAGGAAAAAACAGAAATTATGAATAACCTAATTACAAGCACTGAAATTGAAGCTGTGATCAAAAAACTCCCAAAAAACAAAAGTCCAGGACCAGATGGCTTCACAGGAGAATTCTGTCAAACATTTAGAGAAGAACTAATGCCGATCTTTCTGAAACTCTTTCAAAAAATTGCAGAGGAAGGAACACTTCCAAATTCATTCTGTGAGGCCACCATTGCCCTGATACCAAAACCAGACAAAGACAACACAAAAAAAGGAAACTACAGGCCAATATCACTGATGAACATAGATGTAAAAATTCTCAAAAAAATTTTAGCAAACAGAATTCAACAACACATCAAAAAACATATACACCATGATCAAGTTGTGTTTATTCCAGGAATGCAAGGATTCTTCAATATATGCAAATCAATCAATCTGATACACCATGTTAACAAATTGAAAGATAAAAACCATATGATCATCTCAATAGATGCAGGAAAAGCCTTTGGCAAAATTCAGCACCCATTTATGAATAAAATTCTTCAAAAAATGGGCATAGAAGAAATCTACCTCAACATAGTAAAGCCCATATATGATAAGCCTATAGCAAACATTATTCTCAATGGTGAGAAACTGAAAGCATTCCCCCTAAGATCAGTGAGAAGACAAGGGGTGTCCACTTTCACTACTATTATTCAACATAGTTCTGGAAGTCCTATAGCTACAGTAATCAGAGAAGAAAAAGAAATAAAAGGAATCCAAATTGGAAAAGAAGCAATAAAGCTTCTTGTACATTACTTCTATCATGTACATGATACTGTACATAGAAAACCCTAAAGATAGTACCAGAAAATTACTAGAGCTAATCAGTGAATTTAGCTAAGTTGCAGGATACAAAATCAATACACAGAAATCACTTGCATTTCTAAATAATAACAATGAAAAATCAGAAAGAGAAAGTAAGGAATCAATCCTATTCTCCATTGCAACAAAAAGAATTAAATATCTAGGAATAAACTTACCTAAGGAGACAAAAGAACTGTACACAGAAAGTTACAAGACACTGAGGAAAGAAATCAAAGATGACATAAACAGATAGAGAGATATTCCATGTTCCTGGGTAGAAAGAATCAATATTGTGAAAATGACTATACTACCAATCACAATCTACAGATTCAATGTGATCCCTATCAAATTACCAATAGCATTTTTCACAGAACTAGAGCGAAAAAATTCACAATTCATATGGAAACACAAAAAACCCTGAATAGCCAAAGCACACTTGAGAAAGAAGGATGAAGCTGGAGGAATCAACCTTCCTGACTTCCGATTGTACTACAAAGCTACAGTCATCAAGACAGTATGGTATTGGCACAAAAACAGAAATATAGACCAATGGAACAAGATAGAAAGCCCAGAAATAAACCCATGCACCTATGGGTACCTTATTTTTGACAAAGGAGGCAAGTATATACAATGGGGCAAAGACAACCTCTTCAATAAATGGTGCTGGAAAAACTGAACAGCTGGGTGTAAAAGAACGAAATTAGAACACTTTCTAACACCATACACAAAGATAAACTCAAAATAGATTGAAGATCTAAATGTGAGACCAAAAACCACAAAACTCTTAGAGGAAAACATAGGCAGAACACTCGATGACATAAATCAAAGCAAGATCTTTTATGGCCCACCTCCTAGAGTAATGGAAATAAAAACAAAAATAAACAAGTGGGACCTGATTAAACTTAAAAGCTTTTGCACAGCAAAAGAAACTATAAGCAAGGTGAAAAGACAACCCTTGGAATGGGAGAAAATAATAGCAAATGAAACAACTGACAAAGGATTAATTTCCAAAATATACAAGCAACTCATACAACTCAATACCAGGAAAACAAACAACCCAATCAAAAAGTGGGGAAAAGACCTAAACAGACATTTCTCCAAAGACCTACAGAAGGCTAACAAACACATGGAAATATGCTCAACATCACTCATTATTAGAGAAATGCAAATCAAAATCACAATGAGATATCACCTCACACCGGTCAGAATGGCCATCATCAAAATGTCGACAAACAATAAATGCTGGAGAGGGTGTGGAGAAAAGGGAATGCTCTTATGCTGTTGGTGAGAACATAAATTGATACAGCCACTATGGAAGATGATATGGAGATTCCTTAAAAAGAAAAAAAAAAGGAATAAAACCACCATATGACCCAGCAATCTCACTCCTAGGCATATACCCTGAGGAAACCAGGGTTGAAAAAGATACACGCATCCCCTTGTTCATTGCAGCACTATTTACAATAGCTAGAACATGGAAGCAACCTAGATGCCCATCGACAGATGAATGGATAAAGAAGTTGTGGTACACATACACAATAGAATATTACTCAGCCATAAAAAGGAATGCATTTGAGTCAGTTCTGATGAGGTGGATGAACCTAGAACTTATTATACAGAGTGAAGTGAGTCAGAAAGAGAAAGGTTAAGTATCATATTCTAATGCACATATACAAAATCTAGAAAAATGGTTCTGAAGAATTTATTTACAGGGCAGCAATGGAGAAACAGACATAGAGAATAGACTGATGGACATGAGGAGAGAGGAGGACAGGGTGAGATGTATGGAAAGAGTAACATGGAAACTTACATGACCATATATAAAATAGATAGCCAACGGGAATTTGCTGTATGGCTCAGGAAACTCAAACAGAGCACTGTATCAACATAGAGGGGTGAGATGGGGAGGGAGATTGGAGGGAAGTTCCAAAGGGAGTGGATATATGTATACCTATGGCTGATTCATGTTGAGGTTTGATAGAAAACAACAAAGTTTTGTAAAGCAATCATCCTTCAGCAAAAAAAAAAAAAAAAATTAATTAAAAAACAAAAAGAAATATAAGCGGTAAAACAAATGAACAAAAAAAAACTCATAAAAAGAAAAAAGAGCAGGCACACATTTTTATTACCAAATTTCATTTCAAATGAAAGGATTAAAAATCATTTTATTAGGGCTGCCACAATAAAGTACAACAAAGTGAGTAGCTTAAAAAAGAGAAATTTCTCACAGTTATGGAGGCTAACAGTTCAAGGTCAAAATGTCAACAGGGCTGATTTCTTAAACCTCCCTCACTGGCTTACAGGTGGTTACGTCTCACTGTGACATGTTCTTTTTTCCGTCCACACATCCCCTCTGTGTCTCTGTGTCTCTCTGGGTGTGTTCTAATCTACTCTTATAAGATTGGATTAGGGCCCACCATCAAGATCCCATTTTTTACTCAATATCTCTCTGAAGACCCTACTTCAAAATACAGTCACATTCCAAGGTACTGAGGGCTTGCGCTTAACACATGAATTTAGAAGGAACATAGTGTAATCTTCAACAGCCCTCAGTTACAAATGATACAGAAAATATAAAACAACCATCAGCTTTTAAAATATACTTTAGGATTTTGTTTGTTTGTTATATTAACAATCACAACTAACTAGAGCTTATAAGTAATCTTGGAACTATTAAGGAATGATAACAAAGCACTTGTAGATCCCACTCCAATTCCACTAGCTCTCTAGACCAAACAGATGGCATAACAGAGCAGATATTTACATGACAAACATATAAACAGCTGTAGCTAAATGTCCTAATCCAGAAAGCACACTTATCCCCAGGGGGGGAAAAAAAAAAAAAATATATATATATATATATATATATATATATATATATATATATATATATAAACTTAAACACATCTAGGAGAAGATCACACACTGAGAATAGTATCAAATATTAGTTTTTTCCATTTTTACTTAGCTTCTTAAAACTTAAAACCAAACACACAGAAAAAAGCAAGTTTGGACTCTACCATTCATTTATTCAACAGATATTTATGGTGCACCTGCACTGCCATGAAAACATGGCAGTGAGCTTCATTCTACTGAGGGGAGAGAGAGTAAACAAACACAAAATAATTGTATAGCATAGTGGTGGTTATTGGCATGTGCTGTGAAGAAAATAAACAAGGCTATGGAAACAGAAGAAAGATAGGAAATATAGATTTGATATCAGAGAAGGCCTATATGATTAGAGAATAAGGACCCAAGGAAGTAGAGAAGACTTTTGAATATCTGGGGGGAAATATTCCAAACAGAAGAAACAGAAAGTTCAAGGTCTCCCAAATTAGTTTTTGGTGGTATGTTCCAGGAGCGGCAGGAAGGCGAGTGTACCTCCCACAGAATGAGAGGAGAACATAAAAGATGAGTCAGGCTGGCAGGTAGGCACCAAAAGTGCAGATCCTGTAAATCACCACCAATATTCTCAATTCCATTCTTGTGACTGGGAGCTACTGAAGATATTAGGACAGAGAAGTAGCATAATCTGACCTAAAATGCAAATAGATCATTCTGGCTACTTTGAGAGAATAGACAAGACTGGGCAGGGATTTGGGAGAGGGGTGAAAAGTACTTAGGAGGTTGATGCACTAACCCCAGTGGAGACCACCTTGGCTTGTTCCAGGGAGCAGGGGTGGAGCTGTTGAGAAGTGGCAGAATTCTGGTAAATCTGAAGTGAGTCAACAGGGTTTGCTCATAGATTGTATATGGATTATGAAAGAAACAGGTCAAGAATGACTCTATGGCACATGACATGAGCAACCAGGTATAGAAATAATATTACTTCGAAAGAAATGAGTAGGGAGGAGGAATCAAGAGTTGATCTTAGACATTTTAGGTTTGACTATTAGAGTTGCTAAGCTGGAGACTAGTATACAATTCCAGAGTTGAGAGAAGTTATGAGCCAGAGATATGTTTATTGTGACTTACATTTCCATTTTAACTACTCACGTATCAATAGTTTTGCTAGTCTTAATAAAAAGTTCAAAGATATTTGAGAACACTATTTGTTTTCCAAAGTCATGAAACAATGAGATCTCTGAAAACAAAGTTATAGGACTTAGCTTTGGTCACTCCCAACATTTACAGGTAATTATCCCACAGGAAGCCTAACCATGAACTCTATTAATCCTAGGATATATGGCTTTTGCCATTTTAAATGTTACTGTTTGGAAAAAACACTTCTTTTATACAGAGCAATGATTCAGAGGCAAATGCAGCCTTCAGTAAAAAATGTAAAGTTAATGTTAATTATAGTCTCCTTCTCTCCAAATGTTTTCAAAAATGAGGAGAAAAATTATCAAGATGCTGAATTAAGAAAACCAAGGAGAAATTAAATTCATGCTGCTATGTACACCTAAATCAAGCATTAATCATTCTGGTGAATCAATAACCAATAGTTTTAGCAGAACTGATTTAAAGAAATGCTGAGCAAGAAAAAGCAAAAGGATAATTCTTTCCATCAGTAACCATTGACTGCTTGAAGGAAACAAAATAATAAGCAAAAAATCCAATTAGCCCAAAGCTGGCCCTAAAATTGAAAATGGGTTGATCTCATATGTTGTAGTTCAAGCATGTCCACAGGGTCCCTTGGTCAATCCAGCCCATCATTCCACTTCCAGCAGTGATTGATGTGGGATATGGTTATGACCCCTAATTCTCTGTTCCAGCTTTTTAAAATAATCATTTATAACCTTTTAACCATAATATTGAATAAACTATGCCAATATGCTTTGCTAACACAAAATTATGAGGTTTTCTTTGAATTTAGATGCTACTATCTCTCACCAAATTCATTTTTATCCATTTACTCTAGGCCATCAAATTTACTCCTGTTCTATTCTAACATAAAACTGTTTTTTATTAAAGATGTCTAGGGAAAAATATACAAAAATCACCTGCTTCAAACATGAATAAGAAATAACAAACAAAAAGCCAGAATGGCCAAATGAGATAGTGATTCGATTTGTAGGACTCCACAGTCAAGATTTTATAACAACACAATACGGTTTGAATATAACCAATCAGGGATTTAAATGATGATGTTCAGTTTAAAATTGATTAGGTCATGTCCATCTCATTTCTCATGATTGTCTCTAAGTTGAGAAAGCCATTTTTGCCTCATTTTTTTAAGTTAAATATTTAGTCACCAATCTTGAACCCTTTTGGCCAATGCTTGATTTATACATCTTAAGGTTCCTTCTTCAAAGCATCAGGATATTTCCATAGTCCTTTAATTTTAAAACACCATCAATTATAATATATACCATCAATTTAACCACTTCTTTTCAGAATGCAAGTATAGATAATATTTTGTCAGTAATGAACCTGTCAAATCCAAGGCTGAGCCATGAGTCATATTATACAAGGAAAGGAGAGAGTAGAGAGAAAAAAATACTGTCTTTGAGTTTCAAAGCTCACTTTCTTGCAGTCCTAAGCAAGAACAGTTGTGAAAGTCATTAGAGAAACAGAAAACTATTTTCTAAATTTATTAACTCCCATTAGCAGAAGCTGGATTTGATAGGTTAGAAAAACACAAAGTCATACGAAAAAGATCTGGTGAGACAGGAAAAAGAAGTAGGGACACTCTCCTTAACTAACCCCAAAAGACTATGGAAAGAAGGAGCTCAGAGGTAAGAAAGACAAGCAAAATACCCTTCCTTATTTCCCCTCTCTGAAATCACCCATACTGGGTTGGGGTCGGGCTGGGGGATGGTGCTCTTTTAGCATGATTGCAGGAAAACACTGAAAGCAGAGGGATTTGCTCCATTTAGCTTTGGAACTTTGGAAGAAAACTGCCTCAGAAGCTGCCGTGAACAAACCCTGGGGTGGCCATAGTGTAATCTGGGCATCACTGTGTAAATAGATAAAAGGAAGGCCAGTTTAGCTTTCCTAAGCCACTCTTGATTCCCATGAAGTATGGATAAGACCCAGACCATCCTAGATACCCTGAAGGACAATCAAAGTATGATTAAACTGAAGATTGGTGGGCTTGCCCTGAGCCCACCATGGTGAGAACCAAGATAATCCTACAGCAAAGGCTGAGAGGTAGAGAGACAATGCCAGACACTTGATGAAGGATGTAGCTGGGACTTGGCATGAAGCACCATCAAGGGCCAAGCTGAGGTTAAGGCATCTGTGGAGAACCATGGACCTTAAGCAGGCTAAAAAGAGCACTCTACAAATTTTATCAGCTATAGACCATATCAGAAAATGCACAGTGTTGCCCAGAGGACTCATGCATGGTAGTGGTCACCCCTCAAAGGTCACCATTCAGGACAGCATTCCAGACCAGCCATCCAGCAGTAATGGACACTAAGTGTCCAAAGGTTACCACATGGGTCCAAAAGCCCATCTCCATGAGCTTACATAAACAACACTCTTCACCCCAACCACACATTTCTGATCCAAAGAACCTGGGTAGTTACCAGAAAGAAGGATTTATATTGCTGAATCATACCAGTTTGCCAATCTTATTGGCTCAGTCCAATTTAGACTGAGAGATTTATCCCAATCTCCAGGGAATGGGAGCTTATGAGGAATATCAAATCACTTATGAAAGATACAGCTTAAGTGTATGTGGATAAGTTTGTGATCCCCTACATGTATGGATGTGAGAGTTGGACTGTGAAGAAAGCTGAGCACCGAAAAATTGATTCTTTTGAACTGTGGTGTTGGAGAAAAATCTTGAGAGTCCCTTGGACTGCAAGGAGGTCCAACCAGTCCATCCTAAAGGAGATCAGTCCTGGGTGTTCATTAGAAGGACTGATGCTGAAGCTGAAACTCCAATACTTTGGCCACCTCATGCGAAGAGTTGACTCATTGGAAAAGACCCTGATGCTGGGAGGGATTGGGGGCAGGAGAAGAAGGGATGACAGAGGATGAGATGGCTGGATGGCATCACCGACTCAATGGACATGAGTTTGAGTAAACTCCAGGAGTTGGTGATGGACAGGGAGGCCTGGCGTGCTGCGATTCATGGGGTCACAAAGAGTCGGACATGACTGAGCAACTAAACGTACTGACTGACTGACAAGTATCAAAAAGGAAAACTACATTAAAATGTTCATATCCATTCTATGATGCGTTCTACTTTCAGAAATGTTAAAAATATGAGGGGGAGAATGTAGAAAAAATGTGTCTAAACTGAAGAACTGCAGTATCTTGCAAGCCAGGGTTGAGAATGCAAATTGTTTCCTAAAAGAAAAAACTCATGAAAATCACAAACCACATTTGTTAAGCCTTAATTTACAGAGCATTCAGTACTGTGAATATATATATATATAGTTGACCCTTAAACAACATGGGTTTGAACTATAAGTGTCCACTCAAATGTGGATTTATTTCAGTAGTAAATACTACATCTGAGGCTGGCTGAATCCACAGCTGCGGAACCATGAATACCTAGGAATCTTGGATGCAGAGAACCAGCTGTAAGTTATATGCAGATTTTCAATTGCACAGAAGGTATGTACTCCTAACCCCTGCATTGTCCAAAGGTCACCTGTATATACGAACTTGGTTATAACAAAGTTAAGCAACTTTCCCAGAGATTATATATATGTATACATACACACACACACACATATATATATACATATATACATATGTATATATATATATATATATACACATGCCGAGACAAACTGTGTCATGGTTCCAAACATCCTAAAGGAGAAGCACTAGCTCTTGAAAATCTCATTTCTCAGGCCATGCTTCCTAGTGTCCAAAAGCCAATTTCTGGGTAGAACATTATCACTTGACATGAGACTAACCTCAGGCTTGGAGAGAGAAGGGAGTGAGGGTGGCTAAGTCTAAGTCAAAGTGTGGGAAAGGTAACTCTTAAGAAGAAATGCACTGGTCACACAAGACCATCACTAAGGAATCCCCTTCAAAGACTCAACTGCAGAGCAAGTTAGAACTCTCCTGGTGACTTCACCACGTACACACCATCAGGTAGCTATAGGGCAGTGGTTTTCAACTCTGGCTACACAGGTTGCTATTTAAATTTGAAATATACAGTCTCCTACACTAGCTTCTCAAACTTTAAAGTGATACAAATAACATGGGATCTTATTATACTATATATATATATATATATATATATAAAATAGTAGAACAAAGAATATATTTCTAGTTGGTGATTTAATATACCTTTTCTTTTTGTAGTCTATGGTTTTTCTTTTTATATTTTTTAACACCAAAAACATCTTGTATGGGGCATAGCTGATTAATGATGTTGTGGTAGTTTTAGGTGAACAGCAAAGAGACTCAGCCATATATATGCATGTATCCATTCTCCCCCAAACCCACTTCCCATCCAGGCTGGCACATAACATTGAGCAGAATTCCAAGTGCTATACAATAGGTCT
This sequence comes from Cervus canadensis, assembly GCF_019320065.1. NCBI lineage: Eukaryota > Metazoa > Chordata > Mammalia > Artiodactyla > Cervidae > Cervus > Cervus canadensis. Next base: position 69,387,376 of record NC_057393.1, on the reverse strand, counting down.
TTATTGGTTATCCATTTTAAATATAGTAGTGTGTACATATTTGATTCAGTGGATCTAGGACAGGGTTCTGCATTTTTTAAGAGTTTCAAAATAAGCCTGATACTGGCAGTCCACGGACAACACTCTGGCAGCAGCAAGGTCTACTTTAGTGACTGTACAATAGAATCACCTGGGAGGCTTTCAAAAATACTGTTAATGGGATCGTACTCCAGATATTCTGATTTGATTGGCCTTAACTGTAGGCTGGGGCTATCAGGATGTTTATAAGTTCCCCAAGTGATGCCCTTTGGCAGCTAAGGTTGAGAAGAACTGGTTACAGGTAATTGTAAAGGTAAACTTCATGTGATGTAATACCACACTGTAATTTCAGACTTGTGCATTATGAATCTCTTCCCTCATTTGCACTTCCTCCACCTAATGCTGGCAAACAAAACATGCCTTGGATACTCAGAATCCTAGAGTCCACCATAATCTAAACCATACATAGATTTATAACACCATAATCTAATACCATAACACTATAATCTAATCCATGCATAGATCCATAACAGTGGCTTGCTGGATAAAAGATAGATGCAGAACATGGATCCCACCTCTCAGCTGCAGTAATTTTCCTAGAGCTGCTACTAATAGCCCCACCGGGATCTAGGAGAACTAAGCATATCACAAACAGAGCTGATAAAGGGGCTCCAGGAATTCCTTATAAATTTATTCAAGACGGACACTACCCAACCCCATTAGAAAGGCAAAGAAGAGGCACCATTCTGGGGCAAGCTTTGCTCCAGGAAGCAGAACCATGCTCACCACTGGCTGATGTAATTGCCAGGCCAGCAATTTTCACACTGTAATCACCTTGGAGCTTTTAAAATTGCTACCTGGTCCTATTCCCAAAGATTCTGATTTAATTAGTTTCCCGTGTGGCCTGATTGCTGGGAGGTTTATAAGCTCCCCCAGGTGAATTTAATGTGCAGTCAGGGTTAAAAACCACTAGGCTAACAGGATCCCAACACTAAGAGGAATTTTCTGAATTGCCTAGTTAGTACTCTTGCCCCAATGAGGCTTTTGTGTCTCTCACAGGGCTTAGCCACAAACCACTCCATCGTAATTTATCTCACAAGGGCTCTCAACTGTGTGTGATATTGCACATTTCTTATCCTTCCTTAACCAGTGTGAGTGCAGAGTATCTTCATGAGAAAATGGTCAGTCTAGAGCTGGGGTCTGCAAATTAAGTACCAAGAGCCAAGTCTTGCCACTTACCTGTTTCTGCAAATAATATTTTATTGGAACACAGTTAACATCCACTTGTTTATATATTGTCTGTGGCTAAAACTAAAACAGAAGAGTATTTATAACAGAGAATCTATGGCTGTTGTTGGGCTGCATGCCACAGGCCTGCAAGCCTTGTAGTTACCCATCCTCCAGACTGAAGAAAAAGTCAATAGACAGCGACAAAGACATCAATGGTTTATTGGTCAGAGAGATCTTACACAAAAGTTCCTGGAGAAACACCCCACCCTTTACAGCAGACAGTGGGCAGGACATGGCAGCAGTCTTTGATACTAGGGGGAGAAAGAGGCCACTGTTTACAGGGGGAATGATGTCAGGTGGGATTCTCAGTTAACAAGGACAAATTAAGCCCTATAATTAAAAGGTTTGGCTCTAATGTGAGTGAATCAAGGACTGGTCAAGAAGGAGAGTCTACAGAAAGCAGAGAACACCCATCATGAATGGCCTAACCACACAGGTATCAAAGCTGAAACTACTATCTGGACCCAAGCACAGAAGAAGTTTGCCAACCACTGGTCTAGCAACATGGAGGTGTCAAGCTGCAGCAGTATCTTCTGGGACAAGCTGAGTGTTCTAAAATAGACCAGCGGATTCTATGAAGGGCAGAATCATACCATAAACAGTGCAAATGTCCACATCTGGGGGTATATGGACAGCTGAACCACAATTGCTCCCAACAATCTAGCCATTTCCACTAAAACTGCAAGTGTACCTGGACTTATCAGTCTATACCACCTGGTTGCCTACAGAACCAGTTTATAAGAAAAAGATCTTATTTCACAGCTAAACTGGAAGTGGATATCTGTGAGATCAATCAGAATTTGTGGAGAAAAAGATTGAAAGAAAAAATATTAACAGTAGTGAAGTGGATCAGAGGTAATCAGAGAACCCAGAACAACAAGGCAACAACATTGGTGTATTTTAAAAAATCAGAGTCTGATAGAATAAAAGGTCTAGGAAGCAAGCCGAGAGGAAGTGAAGCATATTCAGAGACAGACATCGGCCCACAGCTAAGTTCAAAGCTAAAAGGTTCTAATGGTGGGGGCTTCCTTTGCATGTTCACCGTGCACATTCCCATGGACTTGTGCTATTTTAATCAACTACTAGTTTTTCTTATCCTTATTTTAAGAAGTGGCTTCCTTTTTCTCAACTATTTTGTTCCTCAAGGAATACTGTAGCCTAACAACTTTCCCATGGGAGCAGTTTTCCAGCAGTAAGAGAATGCAGAAATTGAAGAATTCACTTTATAAGAAACAACTCAACTATACTGATCATCTTAAAATTTAAAACATTAAAGAGGCAGAATTAAGTTTATTTCTTCATCCCATCATACAAATAACATCTTTATACTTACTATGCTTTGTACATATAAGTACTTAAAAGATATTTAATTTACTAACTTTCAAGGTTACTTGTTAAGATTATAGTCAAGACTCCAATATTTGCTTTTAAAGTAATCTACAAAAAGACTATATGTGCTCAGCCCTGTCTGAGATTTTCTTGGAACCTTCAAGATTAATTTTGACATGAATTCATTTGATAGGATAATCAGCAAGGATGCAAAAAAAAGAAGCTTGGAGATAAAAGCAAAGAAATATAAGTAAAAGGCATCATGCTCATTCAAAATGACCCCTAAAATGATAGAAAACAACCACAAACAAATGAAAACTTTTCTGAAAGAAACAAAGGAAATTATATTCTAGGAAGCTAAGAAGCCAAAGCAGGTTCTCTCCCTGCTACCTGGAAGTCAGTCAAATCTCTCTTAGAAAAACAGAAATAAACCCTTTGGGCATCAACATCTGGAGTGGGGTATATCAGAGAAGTCCTCCATAGGAGTCAAAGAGGAAAGAAAAACATGGTGCTTAGAAGAAGAATTAAGTTTGTCATCCAGACACTTAAGACATGGAGAAGAAAGAAATTAGGGGAAAAGCTGAAAGGGGCTGTTCTCATAGGAATTTCATGTGATTCTAGGTACAAATAATTCATTGGGGCATATGTAACAGAGTGAAGCACAGTTTGGAAGAAAGGTATTCTCTCCTCTTCTGAAAAAGCCCCGTGTCATTCTGCTACTTTGAAAATTTAGAGGCATTGGGACCTTGGCATGTCCATCTCCAGTCTTAAAAATGGGCATCTTTGGCAGTTACCTTCTACATATCAACTAGATGAAACCAGGCAAAGTGGAAAAACATGGCAGATAGACTAGTTTGGGAGAGTTGATGAGTCAAACATCAGAAACTTCAAAAACTGGAGCTGAAGGGAAGAGCAGAAGAGAAGCTTTACAGGAAAATCTTCATTCTATAAAAAGTAAGTGAGGGCCATTACAAGAACCCTTGATTACTGCTACTAATGGAACTTCTTCTGAAGTTTCAGCCACTGATGAAGAGGTAGGAGGCCAGGGAATCAGATGACATAGTAAGACAAGCATCAGGGCTATATGGTCGATGCTCAAGGAAACTGGAAACTGTGAGGGCCCACAGAGGCTAGAGTATTATTTTGAGACTAGTTTGTGGTTTGGAAATTGGAAGGATCCCTTAAAACCATGGTAACTAGGAAACCTTATTGTCCCTCAACAGCATGAGTTTGTAGATCCAAACTTGAAAATTGCTCCAACAGAACTCTCCTCTATATCTCTACTTCTTTCTGTGTATTGCTTGGTTTTGCACATGATATAACTGTGTAATGCTAGGTAACTGCTTAACTACACCCAAAGTCAATTCCCAAAGGAGAGGATGGCAATAGGACCAATTTACCATCACACCCGAGAGGCAGAGCTCTCATGCCAGACTGCCTCACAGGCTTCTTGTCAACCTATAATTGTCAATAAGTCAGTTGCCCACCCTGATAAGGTCAGATGTGATCAGAGTGGAAAGGTGACAAATCAGATGGAGACTTAACAAAAAAAGAACCCCTGAAAAGGAAGCAATGGAAAGATAATGGTTTTCAGGGCTGTTCAAAAATATTCCCATCCTCCTGGGCACAGAACAAGATCACACATCTATCATCCCCATTGACCACATGACTTGCTTTGACAAAAGCAATATGAGTGGAACTGACATATGTCACATCCAGGTGGACAACTTAGGAGCCTTTGCATGATTCATAGTGTTCCCTTTTCCTGTGGTGACCATAGTGGAAATAAATATTGAGATGGAATATACATTAACCTGGGTCCCTGAGTGCCTGAATTTAGCAGGGACCTCCCAGCCAACTCACTTTAAACATGTAGTTTGAGCAGGAAATGAACCTTTGTTAAGCCAAAATCACTGTGGATGATGATTGCAGCCATGAAATTAGAAGACGCTTACTCCTTGGAAGGAAAGTTATGACCAACCTAGACAGCATATTAAAAAGCAGAGACATTACTTTGCCAACAAAGGTCCATCTAGTCAAGGCTATGGTTTTTCCAGTGGTCATGTATGGATGTGAGAGTTGGACTATAAAGAAAGCTGAGCACCAAAGAATTGATGCTTTTGAACTGTGGTGTTGAAGAAGACTCTTGAGAGTCCCTTGGACTGCAAGGAGATCCAACTAGTCCATCCTAAAGGAGATCAGTCCTGGGTGTTCGTTGGAAGGACTGATGTTGAAGCTGAAACTTCAATATTGTGGCCACCTGATGCAAAGAGCTGACTCATTTGAAAAGACCCTACTGCTGGGAAAGATTGAGGGTGGGAGGAGAAGGGGACGACAGAGGACGAGATGGTTGGATGGCATCACTGACTCAATGGACATGAGTTTGGGTAGGCTCCGGGAGTTGGTGATGGACAGGGAGGCCTGGCATGCTGCGGTTCATGGGGTCACAAAGAGTAGGACACGACTGAGCGACTGAACTGAACTGAACTGAAGCCTCAAGAGATTTGGAGGTTGCTTTATCACAGCATAACCTAGCTTATGCTGACTGATAAAAAATTAAGCAGATATTCTTAAACTTGACCCAATGCATATTATAGAGTATATAAAAGCCATCCCTAAGGGACTCCCAGAAATAGATGTGAAACACTATCAAAGTGGAAACCGCGAAAAGGCTAAGAGGTCCTACAAGAGATAGAGGTAAGAGACAGAGTAATAATGTTTATTACTGTTGATCTAACTCTATATTTACCACTTGAAAACATGAAATATATTTATGTCAGAAAATTTATTTGAACCTTTGCCCCCTCAAAAGATCTTCTGTCTTCATTGGAGATAACATTATGAGGAGCTTGTTATTGTTCTTATCTTAAGGGGTTTTAAATTAACTCTTTAGCTCACATTCTACATGAATCTGACACATACCAAATTATGTTTTGTGGCAAATAAGATTATAGACAGGTCCATTATGTAACAACTGTAGCATGCTTTAGCAGTTTATATCTCCTTCAGAGAGTATACAACACAGAAATATAAATTCTTTTCATCGTAATTCTGCATAAATAGACTTTGTGCACTGCATTGTCAAACTTGGATCTTGAAAGTGATAAACTACAGATGCCTACAGTTGCAATCATAAAAATGTAATTGCTGAGAAAAAAATTATTTCTGATCCATTGGAGGAATTTATTACAGAAGGATGCAACTGTGTACGTTATCACACATAGAAAATGAAAGTGAATGACTGAAATATATCCCAGCCTGAACATCCCTGCAAAATGACCTAGTGATTTACCTGTGCCCAAAAGAAAAAAAATAGATTAAAGATAAATCAAGTTTGGTCGGAAAGATTGGTAACTATAAAAAGAGCAGAATAAAGATTTATGAATCAATGAATTTAGAAGTCAGAGTGACATAATAGTATCTATGACCAATTACTCCAAAAATTAAAATGTAATTTTGACTTTGAGTTATATACAGAGATGGTAAGTAATTTCTGTGGAACCTTGAAAGCAAAGGAATATAACATGAAGATAAATAATGATGAAATGTGAGACTTTTTTAATGGGATTACTAAATGATAACTTTATCTGCTGGCATTATGAACTTAAAGATCACTAACTTCTTTTGGAATGTTTTCCACTATAATCAGAGACTATATTACATGCTTAAAATAAACAATGTAACTATTTCAAATTAAACACTCTTTGAAAAAAAAGAATGTGATGAGATATTTAGTATGATGCTATTCTAGTAAAAAATCTTTAATTTAATGGAATTTTTATTGTATTGATAGGTAATACATGATCAAAGTGACAAGAAGGTTGTTCATCAAATCCAAATTAATGACGCTGACTTTGAAATATACTGGTTTTTTGTAAGGAAAATCCCATTATAATGAAAATCAAGAGCTTGGGCAAATAATTTTGTTGTACAAAAATTCTCTTTTTAACATGAGACCATTCTGTGGGTTGCAAAGACAGGGACTTCAGTGAAGTTTCAGAGTCATCTAATATCAATTTCATACAAGATATCAGTGTCTTATAGACTGCCAAAGTTCATGATTAAGCTATCATCAGTGAGGCACATGTTTTAAATCGTCTTTCCAGTAGGAGATATGCTAAGTAAAAATATGTACAAAGCTTATTCTTAGAGCTACTCTCCTCCCCACCATCCATCTCACAAAGAAGACAAACAGAAAGTGTTTAAATTATCAGAGGTAAGGTCAGTGTCATTTCTCACTTAAGAAACCCTAGAGTACTTCAAGGCCTTAGAAAAAGGGACAATCTGTCTTAAGGGGTATGATGGAAGGTAAGCCTAAAGAGGAGTTTTCTCACAAATTTGGGGTTAAAAACAAAAAATCTAAATCTATACTATAGTGTAAGTTTCTCCAAGCGCTGCTCTAAGAAAAGCCAATAAATAAAACCTGGGCTTACATAATAAAGTCAGAGAATCATTATGCCTATTACCAAGGAATTATTTACTTTATGAAAGATTTTATCATAGAATAACTTAAATATCTGCTTTTCTCATACATTTTGGTATTTTTAAAATAATTTCCTATTTGACAGATGAGCCACCATGTGCTCTGAGGCAAGTCACTGAAATTCTCTAGGCTGTTTCTAGCTGTTTCTGCTTCTGTATAATAAGAATGGTTTTAACCATGCTGCCTGCCTCACTCAGTTTCATGACAATTGAACAAGATAATCTGCATAAAGATACTTTCAAAACTGCATACGCATATTATTACTTTTTTGATTTTTAAAGAGAATCTGCAGAGGAACTTTCAGAATGTGTTCATTATTATTACTAAATAGATACTTTGGTACACTTTAAAATATTTTAAAGGACAATTTTGGATAACATATTCATTCTATAAAAATCAAATCTTTCCATTATTTATTTTTCCTATGTTTCTTAATTCTTTTGCAGTTACTATTACTCATTGTAATTTCCATATTATCAATACCTGGATTATGAGAGGCTCCAGTAGCTTCTCTACAGTGAATGTCTGGACCCGCAGATCCTGAGGATTGATACTCAGTGTGATTGGTGTTTCAGCTGACATGCTTCCTGTGCACAAAAACAAAAAGACATTTACTAATAAAGAAAAAATACTTTCTAGAGGAAAGCACTAATGAAAATCATAGCATATGTGCAATTAGTATTCAAGCACCTCCTCCTGCTATCAGCTGTAGCCCTCAGAGGACAAAGGTGCCAAGTCCACCAACAGAGAAACAAGATATTCCCTGAGTGTTTTCTCAGGTCATGTTTCTGGGCTTGGGTCCTCTAACAAATTAATTTATGCTGGTTTGTTCATGACTAAAATTATAACCCAGCCAAGGCAAGTTTGCATTTGATCAGGAGTCTTAAGTGAAAAATGAATGGCTGAGTTAGAGATATCTTGCAGCAAACACATGCTTTGACTTCCATGAAATCATAAGCACTAACGCAGCCAGAGCCCATATGTTGTCTGTTGTTAATGATCATTCAGATGAGGAATCAGGTAGGACTTTGGAAGACATGATACATCTCTCTATTTGGGGAATCATTTGAGGGTTTTGGAGAAGGAAATGGCAACCCACTCCAGTATTCTTGCCTGGAAAATCCCATGGACGTAGGAGCCTGGTAGGCTACAGCCCATGGGGTCACAAAGAGTCAGACATGACTAAGCGACTTTCTGTGTCTCTCTCTCTCTCTCTCTCTCTCTCTCTAGGGTTTTGATTTGGAGAAGAAAGTTTTGGGCAATTTACTTTCCTTTACAGAAAAGAAACTAACATAAATTGGCATAGTTATTATAAAAAGAAAGGCAAATCTTCATATTTGGGCAAGACAAAATAAGAAAAACATTACAAACCATTCTTTCAGATCTTAATATAAATCGTAAATGTCAGTCCAGTGAGATTTTTTAATAAGAATACATATATAGCAAGTGACCATGTATAGAATTTCATAACATATTCAAAGTAACACATCAGCCATGAAGACTATTACCCAAATTTCTAAGCCCACAAATCTATATTAACTTATTCACAGTCAATAATCACCCAGCAAGTATTTACTGGAGGTTCACAGGATAACAGTAAGAAACACATCTGTCCTATATATAACTTGGCCTATTATTAGCCTATAAACTATTATAGTCTATAGAAGTGTGTGTTACTATCAATGCACAAATCTTTCCATTTAGTTGTTACATATTTTCTTTCAAAGTTTCTTCCAAACTTTCTTTCAAGTTTCTTATTTTCTTACAAAGTCCATTTGTAAAACCAAGGTTGGTTCTGGTTTTATGAATGGACTATGGATAGATAGATAAATGAGTGAAAGAAAGAATGACACATTTTCATGAAATCATGTTTTATCCCAGAATCAGTCCTTTCAACACTCCTCTCAATCTCAGGGATTCTAGAAAAGAACAGTGTTCTTTTTTCTATACCTCTGCCTCCAACCCCTAAGGGAAGTCAGAATCATAGGGTAGGGCCCATATTCCCTCCAACTCCTTGCCCTGAGAGTCTACCCCTCTTCTCCTCCTACTTTTCTCAGCTCCCACTGTTTTAGTTCCACAAAATCAGCATCTCTCTGCCCTTCAGCCTCTCACGCTGTCTCAAATCCTTCCCCTGGATCCATAAATGTTTTAGTGTATATATCCAAAGATAATCATGATCTCTTCATGTACATGTAACTGAAAAGATCAGTGCTTCACTAAGCCTACACTATATGCCTGATACATGTGCAGACAGAGAGATGCACAAACAAAACCACCCTGTACAAAAAAAAATCTTGCTTATTGGCTCTTTTCTTGATGTAATTTAATTCTTAGATAATAATAATTTGTTAAATAGAGGCAAATACTATAGAGCCTAGAAACCTTATGGCTCTCCAAATATATGCCACATGGCTACATTCATTCCATGACTTTCTCACTACAAAAATGGATATGTGAAGTATTCTTGAGAAAAATAAGAATCTGCCAAAGACTGTCTCCAGTACTCAACAGAGAATTTTGTACATAAAGTCAAAATTATGATTTCAAATAAGCTTATAATCAAACATACTCATAATTAATATTTATAATTCTTTCATATATCTTATTAAAAACAAAGATAATTATACTGAAAATTTCAAATGAAACCATTATGACAAATCTAATAATTTAAGAAAGCATTTAAGTACAATTACATCTCCAAAATTGAGTATACTATTAAAAATACTAACACTGTACATACTAATCACTTTGTGTATATTATCAAAACATTTTCTAGTTAACTGAGGAAACTGTTTGGAGATCAAGGCAATAATAGGCATCAAACTGCAGAATTTTGCAGATGAAGTCAAAGCAAGGTCAAAGTCTGACGAGATTTTACCAACCTTTTGTAGCCATAATGCAATGTGAATCCAAAACAAAAATCCTGCTAGGGTATGGGTATTATAACCTAAGGCATTTGCATTTTATAATTCACAAAATTTTAAGAGTTAGAAAGTACCTCCGAAATAATTCAAGGACACCGCCTACAGCATCCTTCATTTCAACAATGTACTGGGAAATGAGATGCTCACTATACCATTAGATGCGAGTGATTACTTTTATAAAGTTCTTCCTCATGTTGAGTTGAAATCTGAAACTTTTTAACTTCTAACCACTACAGATAGTTTTATAAAGTGGGAAAGGTTCAGGTTTAGAAACAAGCAGACTAGATTAAACCCCAACTTTCAGAATTTAAGGGAGGAAAACAAATCTCTTGACAGCAGTAATTGATGTCTCCAGGGATAGTCTGTAAGGCAGAGCAAAGTATCATGTTGATACTTCCTTTCTCCCCAGATTGCCTTTGCCCATATGCCTAACTTTTCTTTACTCCACTTTATTCCCTGCTTTAAATTGAGCTTATAGCAATTTAAAACTCATTCAGTTTAACAAGTATTTCACTTTTAAGTGAAGTTAACTCTGAGAGGCCATGAGGGATACACATTCTATTATGCTTCAGAAGAGTCCATGAGACCAAGGTGATGTGTCCTCCCAGAGCTCATATATACCCTTTCTGACACACTCAGTACCCCCAACTCTCTACTTAGTCCAAGTCCACTTCCAATGCCTATGCCAGCCTCTTTCTGCAACCCAAACTTCTAAGTGCAAATGACAACATGCCCACCCCTATACCTGAGAGGCAGCCAAGAGGCAGCTGTTTACTGATGAGTATTATGGAGCTCAGACACGCAAGTTGTCCATTTGCATGTACCCAAGGCCTCTCAAGTACAAGGTAGAGCCAGAAGTAGAAAGGAAAGGAAGCTGACCATCAGGGGCAAGGGTGAGCTCCCTGTCTATCACCTCATTCTAACAGGAAACGTCAAGGAATACCAGAATTCTAAATCCAGATCTATATCTTTCAGGTCAGTTTGAAGGTATATTTCTCAAGGTAGAAAGATAAGAGGATAAAACCTATATTAGCAACTTGTTAGCTTGATTTGTAGCTTTCACATATGTAAGTATGATATGCAGGCCTCCATGTATATTTTCATTCTGCTCGCTACAAATGTTAAGGATAAAACTACCCAAACTTTCTAGCACTCCATATCACCAAGTTCTTCCCTTTTAGTCAGATTTAGTCAGCTCTTCCATTCTATCCTCAATCTTCTAAAACATGCAGTTAACACAGAGGTACGGTAAAAAGTCATCAGTTCTTTCACGTTTAGGAAAAGACTTTCAAGCTTCGGCAACAAAATTATTTCTCTTTTCCTCTCTGTTTCCCCCTCATTCAAATGCTCTGTTATTATTTTTTCCTTAAGTTTACTTGTTTCCATGCAAGAGTTATTCACTGCATATATTTCTTTACTCCTCTTATTAAAATTATTTCTGTGAACATTCAGCATTACATTCATGAGAAAATAAACAATTTAAATACTCAAAAACACAAAAAAAGTCATAATTTATTGATATCTATGAAGATTACTTAAACTGCTTTTCCATGTGCCTGTTTATTATTACTTATTTATTATTGACCCTCTCTCATGTGATTTTCTCTAGATAATCATTATGCATCATCTCTATTAACATGGTTCTTTCTATGCCCTAATTATTGTCATAACATTAACACACATACACATACATACGTGTGTGTACACATTCACATGACTTCGATGGCTTTATCTGAGAATAGATTTCTTTCCTTCAAGTTTAAAGTGCTTTGATGGTGTCAACAATTCTTCTACCAAAAGTATCTTTGGGCTTCATGAGATCCATTCGGGATCTCATTTAGTGAAATAGAAAAGGGAAATACTTTTAGTAGGTCACAATCCCCACCATCTTCAGTGGTAAAGAATGTGCCTGCCAATGCAAGAGATGTGGATTTGATCCCTGGATCAGGAAGATCCCCTGGAGAAGGAAGTAACAACCCACTCCAGTATTCTTGCCTGGGAAATCCCATGGACAGAGGAGCTAGGCAGGCTACAGTCCATGGGGTCACAAAAGAATTGGATATGACTTAGTGACTAAACAACAAAAATATCCCACGATCATCTCAAATGTTTATATTAGCTGACACTGTACTTCCAAAATATCAGAAGAAAGGGTGAGCAACTAATTAAGGATTTCCAAGTACTGAGATAGTTTCATGAAAGAGAACATTTAGGTCCCATTTGTTTATTTTTGCTTTTATTTCCAATATTCTGGGAGGTGGGTCATAGAGGATCCTGCTGTGATTTATGTCGGAGAGTGTTTTGCCTATGTTCTCCTCTAGGTGTTTTATAGTTTCTGGTCTTACATTTAGATCTTTAATCCATTTTGAGTTTATTTTTGTGTATGGTGTTAGAAAGTGTTCTAGTTTCATTCTTTTACAAGTGGTTGACCAGCTTTCCCAGCACCACTTGTTAAAGAGGTTGTCTTTTTTCCATTGTATATTCTCGCCTCCTTTGTCGAAGATAAGGTGTCCACAGGTTCATGGATTTATCTCTGGGCTTTCTATTCTGTTCCATTGATCTATATTTCTGTCTTTGTGCCAGTACCATACTGTCTTGATGACTGTGGCTTTTGAAACAGATCACCAGCCCAGGCTGGATGCATGAGACAAATGCTCGGGCCTGGTGCACTGGGAAGACCCAGAGGAATCGGGTGGAGAGGGAGGTGGGAGGGGAGATCGGGATGGGGAATACGTGTAAATCCATGGCTGATTCATGCCAATGTATGACAAAAACCACTACAATACTGTAAAGTAATTAGCCTCCAACAAATAAAAATAAATGAAAAAAATAAATAAATAAATAAAAGTGGGGAAAAAAAGAGAACATTTATTTTAATTATCATTAAAAATTTATATTGAGTACATAACAAAAGTAGGCTTCACTCTCCCCCTTCGGCATCCCATAGAAGGGTTAGCTGAATGTGGTTAGGAGTAATGTGAAGGAGTGGAACCAAATGTTAATTGACCAAAAAATCATCTAAATTATAATAAACAGGTTTAAGTAAAGAAAAGGAAAATGGGGCATGGGGGACTTACTGCATAATATTATCACAGTTGATTTTGTATGATTAAGTCTTAGCTAGAGTGAAACCAAATGGAAAGGGGACAACTATAATTTTTAAAATTTCCACTATAATGTCTATACATAGCTATTTTCCAAGTGCACCTCCATCCCCACCCCAAACCCCCATTTCCGTGCTTCCAATGCAATCATCTACTGGATTGTTTGTCCTGTCAAGAAAGAAACACACACATCTTTTACTCATTTGGTGAACAAAAGGATCTTAGGTTTGTCAGAGTCAATAAAATCAAGCAATTGTCTAATAATTGAATTTCTCTCTTTTCAAATGTTCTTCTTACATTTTACAAATACTTTGCATGTATTTGTTTAAGATCAATAATCAGTGTAAGCTCTTCTACCTTGCCTTTTGGTCAGTTATAAGACTTAAGTGATTTGAGATCAGAGGTACCCCTAGACTATAGCGCACCATTCATTTATTCACTATCAACTTATATTTATTGTTTCTACTTTGTGCTAGTCATGGGAAAGGAGAGAGCATAAACAATAAACCTAATAACAGTGACATCGTTTAGTACCTTAGAAAAAGACATGCTAGCAAAAAAGAAAAAGTAAAAACGGAGTAAGTGATAAGAGAGTTGGGAGCAGACTGCAATATTAAATAAGATCAATATTAACCTCAATGAGAAGAGTACAGTTGAGCAAAGACTTCAAGAGGCTAGGAAATTAGCCAAGCAGAGGTCTGAGAGAAGAGCATTCTAGGCAGAGAATGGTGAAAAACTGCAGAAATGGAAGAACTGGAGAAAAAAACCTAATGACAGGAGAGTATTGTCATGTTTGCAGATGAGCCAGGAGGCCAGTGTAAGTGGGTTGGAGTGAACTACAAAAAGTATAATAAAAGAGAAGGTCAGAATTGTACTGGAGTTAGTTAAGGGGGTGCAGGGGGGACTGCAGATCATATCAAACCACGAGACACAGTGCAGGGGTTTGAACACTAGAGAAACATAATTTGTTCTATATTTTGAAAGGATCACTCTGGTGAATAAAATGAAGTATTGAGGGCAAGAGCCAAATTAGGGACACTATTGGGAAACTTCTGGTAGTGACTCCAATGAGAAAGAATAATGGCCTAAACCTGACTGGTGGCAGCAGAAGTGAACAGAAGTGGTCAGATTGTGGACAACTGTGAACCAATAGGAATTCCAGACAGACTGAACAGAGGATAAAAAGAACTCTAGATATCTTTAAGTTTTTTGTCTGTCACAACTGGAAGGATGGTATTGCCATTAACTGAGGTAGGGAGGCTGCAGGAGGAACAGAAAGATGAAGAGCCCAGTTTGGGACATGAGTTGAGATACATACAAATTTAAGATATATAACAGACATCCAAGTAAAGATGTTATTAGTGAGTAGGCAGTTAGATATATGAAAGTAGAGTTTGGGAGAGAAGTCTGGGACCAAAATACAGATTTCAGAGCTGACAACATAAAGGCAGATGAAATGAGACAACCAAGGAGGATGTGGACCAGAAAGAGACAGGTTGGAGTCAAAGGATTATTGTGAATGAATGGAAATATAGGCAGCAGTACTCAGAGGTTTAGAGAATTAAGATTTGCTTTGAGTGAACTAGTAAAATCTGAGTCTTTCAGGCAGACCAATTAGAAAAAGCCCTGTAGGTGTTAGCAGGAAGGCCCCCAGTTTGTCCAACAGACGGGGACAAGATTTCAGCCCCACTCGGCCCCTCACAGAGCAACAGTGCAGCAGCCAGTGTGAGAACCATGCAGCTTCTCCACTCCCACTGTCTGCGAAAGGATCCTTAAATTCTCCTACATTTCATCACCATCTCCTATATTTCCTCACCCAGTAATTAAGAGGACTGGCTTTGAAGCTGGTCTGGGTGAGAATCTAGGCTCTGCTCACTGGTGACTTTAGGCAAGTTAGTGAACCTTGCTAAACATCAGCTTTTTCATAAAAAGCATACGTCAAGGCTGTATATTGTCACCCTGTTTATTTAACTTATATGCAGAATACATCATGAGAAATGCTGGGCTGGAGCAAGCACAAGCTGGAATCAAGATTTCGGGGAGAAATATCAATAACCTCAGATATGTAGATGACATCACCCTTATGGCAGAAAGTGAAGAAGAACTAAAAAGCCTCTTGATGAAAGTGAAAGAGGAGAGTGAAAAAGTTGACTTAAAGCTCAACATTCAGAAAACTAAGATCATGGCATCCGGCCCCATCACTTCATGGCAAATAGATGGGGAAACAGTGGAAACAGTGGCTGACTTTATTTTTCTGGGCTCCAAAATCACTGCAGATGGTGATTGTAGCCATGAAATTAAAAGACGCTTACTCCTTGGAAGGAAAGTTATGACCAACCTAGATAGCATATTAAAAAGCAGAGACATTACTTTGTCAACAAAGGTCCATCTATTCGGGGCTATGATTTTTCCAGTGGTCATGTATGGATGTGAGAGTTGGACTATAAAGAAAGCTGAGCACCAAAGAATTGATGCTTTTGAACTGTGGTGTTGGAGAAGACTCTTGAGAGGCTCTTGGACTGCAAGGAGATCCAACCAGTCCACCCTAAAGGAGATCAGTCCTGGGTGTTCATTGGAAGAACTGATGCTGAAGCTGAAACTCTAGTACTTTGGACACCTGATACAAAGAGCTGACTCATTTGAAAAGACCCTGATGCTGGGGAAGATTGAGGGCAGGAGGAGAAGGGGACGACAGAGGATGAGATGTTTGGAGGGCATCACCAACTCGATGGACATGAGTTTGAGTAAACTCCGGGAGTTGGTAATGGACAGGGAGGCCTGGCGTGCTGCCATTCATGGGGTAACAAAGAGTCGGACATGACTGAGCGACTGAACTGATCTGAACTGAAGAATACCTTCTTCAAAATGATCTTGAAGATTAAAATTAAAAATCCATATAGAAGTCATAACTTAGCCCATGCCTCAGACACCTATTAAGAGCTCAACAAATATTAGTTGATATTACTATCCCCTTTTCAGTAGCAAAGTAGAATCTACTTGTCTACGTTTAGGTTAAACATACCTCTTTCATCTATAGAGCCTGTAATTATTATTCAAAAATGCTTTCGCTCTTTGTTCCCATAATGAAAGGGCTTAACACAAAGCTTCCCTCTGGTGACTCATTTCATTGGATCTCTTGACTTCAAAATCTAAGGCATATTGCCTACATGTGCATTAATTAGAAATGCAGCATGCCTAAATACTCTAAAAAATTCCTAAGGCAAAACAGCCTCATAAAGAGTCTTGAGCCCCTTGAAATCAATTCTAGAGTGAGACATAAGAGGTATGTTCCAGAGATAGGGCTACAATTGTTTGGTTGGTTGGTTGATGTTTTTAGGATTTTTGTTTTCTTTTGTTTTAAGAATAAAACAGAGCAAAGGAAATACAATAGAATGTATATATTCCAACAACGTGGTAGGGCTACGACTATTAAATGTACTACATGTCTGGATCCCTAAGACTCTGAATTTTTTATTTCCTTAACTTTTAAGAATTCTGGATTTCAATATAGCAAAAAAACAAAATCACATTTTATAATAAAATGTAAATATCTTTAGCAGGTTATAATTAAAACTTTCAAAGGCTTCTTGGAAGCATTTGAAGTTCTTTCTAACAACCTTTGGATAGTAATCTTGCTGGTGTTTTTTGAAAAATAATCAAATTGAGCTCCTCCCCCCCAATATTATGTTTTATGGATTCTTTATGAGAAAATACAAATTAAATTCAATTCAAACATTTGTTTCTTCTATTCATAGTAACCAAAATAAAACTTGTTTCCCCACATACAACCTTAATGAGAGCTGCAAAAAAAGATAAAAAACAAAAAATCCAAATGACTGACTTAACTAATATGAAATAAAACAAAGGAAAACATCAGATTCTATTTATATTTAGGTCTTATGTCCTTCTTGTTATGAATGGCTGGCTAGTCTAATGGCCCTCCAAAATAAAGAAAAAGGTTGTAATTCAATTTCTGATTTAACTGAAAAGTAAGACTATATATAAGAATTTTATAAGATGACCTAATTACCCCTCTACTGATAGCACACATTTTAAGTTATTTTACAAAATGACAGTTCACACTAAAAGCTCATTCTTTTTTCACAATGGCACACATTTTCAAAATTGCAGGTAGGAAGAAAGGACAAAAATGCCCCATGGTTATTCTGTGTAGCAATGCCTTTCAACTTAAGGACATTTCGTATAAAATTATACCAGAAGTGAGATCCTATCTCATATAAGCCCAGCTTGAAGTTTACCTGCCTGTTATTTAGAAAGTCAAAAGGTCTAAACCGGTCCAATTGAAATCTAAGAAGAAAATAATCTAGTATGTGAAACCTCAGAGAAGCTTTCACTGATTCACCCAGGACAAGAATAACTTGCACTATAAGCATCAAGTTTAAACAACCAGGGCAGAAGTAACATGCCCTTCATATACACCTTGAAAGTGACAGTAGCTTTCGTTGCTGCAAGTCCAGTGGGCCTATGGGTCAGTTCTACTCCATAATATTATAAGACAGCTCAAATGTATGTGAAGTCTCCTAAGGTCTGGTATTTTTGAAAAGCAGAGAACAAAAAAGAGAATAGCAAAAAAAAGAAAAAAGCAGAATTCATATCAACCTCAATTTGAAGCCAAAAAAAGTCCCATTTCTTCATTTTCTGATTACTCATAAATAAATAAGACCCTGCTTATCAAAATAGATAAAACAAAACCAAAGTCTGAAAACACTACATTCATTTTTCCATAAATCTATTAATATATTTGCAAAAAACAGTAATTTGCAACTGTTTTGAGAATTCCAGCTTTCTTCTCTACTTCCAGGATTTCCATTCTTACATACTCTCTTAAAAGAAGTTTTAAAAGTCTGTGCCACTATTTGCAATAGCCAGGACATGGAAGTAACCCAAATGTTCAACAACAGAGGAATGGATATGAAGATGTGGTATATATATAATGGAATGTTACTGAGCCATAAAAAGTAACAAAATTGTGCAGTTTGCAGAGACTTGGATAGACCTAGAGACTGTCATACAGAGTGAAGTAAGTCAGATAGAGAAAAACAAATATCATATAATATTGCTTATATGTAGAATCTAGAAAATGATACAGATGAACTTATTTGCAAAGCAGAAATACAAACACTGACATAGAGAATGGACGCATGGATACTAAGGTGGGAAGAGGGGTGGAATGGTGTGAGAACGGGATTGACATATATATACTACTGTGTGTAAAATATTAGATAACTAATGATAGCCTACTGTATAGCACAGGGAACTCAGCTCTGTGGTGACCTAAATGGTAAAGAAATTTTTAAAAAGGGCGGGGGGGGGGGGGGACATATATATATGTATAGTTGATTCAGTTTGCTATATATGGCAGAAACTGACACATACATAGTGGTAAAGCAACTATACTCCAATAAAAATTAATTAAAAAAAAAAAAAGTCTGATCCAAGGTTATTCCCTCTTCCTACTAATGCCTCTCTTTAGGAAAGTAGCAACTTGGAATAAAATCTGGCAAACCTCGGGTTTCTGAGGGAAAGGGATGTTTATTTCCTTTGCTTTCCTTTGTGAACATGTATGCTTAACTCTGGATAGACTTGTGCTTTCTCATTCACACACTGAAGCTCCTTTCTTTCTTGACATAGGCCAGAGGCATCGATGTACAGCAAGTTTCCTTAGTCATCAACTATGACTTCCCCACCAGTAGCAAAAACTACATCCACAGAATTCCTCATGGTGGATGTTTCGGCCATAAGATTATGGCTATTAACATGGTGAGAGAAGAAGACAAGAGGACTCTTTGAGACACTGAGACCTTCTACAGCACCTCCACTGAGAAGATGCCCCTTAATGTTGCTGACCTCACATGAGAGGAGTTGTGCTACCTAGCACCAGCCAGGGATCAAACCTTGGAGCGGGCCAAGGAGCAGCAGAAGGGAAGGGAAGAGAACCAAGGGATGGACATCTTGCCATTTTTCTTTTTTTATCTTTGACTCTTGGAACAAATGTCACTTTTTGAGGCAAAAAAAAAGAAAAGCCTGTGCCAGAATTGTCAGTCTAACCATCCAAGCCCACCATTTTACCATGACTTTTTAAAATTTTCTCCAAGAACTCTGACTATATACCTGTTAGCCATATTTAACTACTTCTAATCCCACATAGTATTTTTTCTATAGTAAATAAAAGACTTCCTCCTCTGAATTCCTTCTGACCATTCCTCCCCAGTGTCTTTTGCTAGCTCTTCCTTATCTACATGTGTGTGTGTGCATTCTAAGTCGCTTCAGTCATGCCTGGCTCCGTGTGACCCCATAGACCGTAGCCCGCCAGGTTCTTCTGTCCATGGGATTCTCCAGGCAAGAATACTGGAGTGGGTAGTCATGCCCTCCTCCAGGTAATCTTCCTGACCCAGGGATCGAACCTGTGTCTTACATCTCCTGCATTGGCAGGAGTGTCACCTGGGAAGCCCTCCTTATCTGCTAACTCCTGTTAACTACAGGTCTTACCGCAGGTTCCACCCCTTACATCCTATTCATTGCTCACATTACATTGTTCTTTCAGAACAATATCATCCTGGAGTTTCAATTCAACTTACAACCTCTGATTCAACAGTCCAGACCTCTCACCTAAGCTTTAGAGCCCCTAATCCACTACCCACTGAGCTGTCTCACAGGCACCTCAAAACTGAACTCCATGATCTTGTCCTCAAAACCTGTTACCACCATCCTCAGTTCTGATCTGGATTAATTACATCATCACATAATGGGAACTTGCATTCAACCCAGTAATTTGAAGGTCATCTCCAAATATTTTCTTTCACTTTGCCTCTCTCTTCACATCAGATTAGCAGAAAAATTACATAACTTCTATTCCCTTAACTCTTCTTATATTGGCCATTTCTTCTCTATTTGTATTGGTACTTCCTTAGTTCAAACCGTGGTTAGGCTTACTTAGACTTTCCAATGATATCCTAACTGATCTCCCTTCTAGTTTCTCACAACCTCCAATTCACCCTCCAAACTATTCCCAAAGTGATCTCTTTAATATGAAATAAGATAATGTTACACTAATCCCCTGATTAAAACTGTCAACTGTCACACATTCTTCTTCTGAACACAATAGAGTTTCAGTTCAGTTCAATTCAGTTCAGTCACTCAGTCATGTCAGACTCTTTGCGACCCCATGAACCACAGCACGCCAGGCCTACCTGTCCATCACCAACTCCCGGAGTCCATCCAAACTCATGTCCATTGAGTCGGTGATGCCATCCAACCACCTCATCCTCTGTTGTCCCCTTCTCCTACTGCCCCCAATCTTTCCCAGCATCAGGGCCTTTTCCAATGAGTCAGTTCTTTGTATCAGGTGGCCAAAATATTGGAGTTTCAGCTTCAACATCAGTCCTTCTAATGAACACCCAGGACTGATTGCCTTTAGGATGGACTGGCTGGATCTCCTTGCAGTCCAAGGGACTCTCAAGAGTCTTCTCCCACTCCACAGTTCAAAAGCATCAATTCTTCGGTGCTCAGCTTTCTTTATAGTCCAACTCTCACATCCATACATGACTACTAGAAAAACCATAGCCTTGACTATACGGCCTTTTAGGCTCCACTGAAAGACTCGAGGCAATTTGGTCTTCCCTATCTCTCCAGCTTTTTCTTTTTCTTTGACTCACTGCCTCCCTGTACTCCATCCACGCTAAAGAACTTGAAGTTCTCTAAATGGACCATATTATTTCATGGCCCTAGATTTCTACTCATTCTGTATTCTTGGTCTGAAATAATCTTCCTAATATCCACTCAGTAAATGCTTGCTCATTTTCCCAACCTCAGCTCAAACAATCTTCTTTACATCTTAATAAACACACACACACATAAGAGCATACACGCTCATAGAGGAAGTAAGCAATGCTTTACTCTGCACCCTACACAGATCTCTAAGAGAATCATCAGCATCCTACCATCTCCCAGGATTTATTATAATATATGGTTGAACAGAGACATGTTTATGTCACTTCCTCCCATCAAAACTGAGGGAAGACAGGAAAACCCAAAATTAAACCTCTATCTTCAAGGAAACTTGTCATTATCCCAACTTACAAATAAATGAAAGAAAGAACGAGAGAGAGAAAGAAAAGAGGAGAGAACCAAAAAAACGCATATAAATAAGGATTAATGAAGGAAACAGAGGAAGAACTCGGTGAAATAGTTATTTGTTGCTGTTTTTCAGTTGCTAAGTCATGCCCAACTCTTTGCAACCTCATGGACTGCAGCACACCAGGCTCCTCTGCCCTCCACTGTCTCCTGGAATCTGCGCAAATTCTTGTCTATTGATGTTATCTAATCATCTCATCCTCCATTGCCCTCTTCTCTGTTTGCCTTCAGTCTTTTCCAGAATTAGTCTTTTCCAGTGAGTTGGCTCTTCATATCAGGTGGCCAAAGTATTGGAGCTTCAGTTGAGCAACAGACCTTCCAATGAATATTCAGGGTTGATTTCCTTTAGGATTGACTGATGTGATCTCCTTGCAGTCCAAGGGACTCTCAAGAGTCTTCTCCAGTGCCACAATTCGAAAGCCATCAGTTCTTCAGCACTCAGTCTTCTTTATGGTCCAACTCTCACATCTGTAAATTACTACAAGAAAAACTATAGCTTTGACTATACGGACCTTTGTCGGCAAAGTGATGCCTCTGCTTTTTAGTATACTGTCTAGGTTTGTCATAGCTTTCCTTCCAAGGAGCAAGCATGTTCTATTTTCATGGCTATAGTCACTGTCCACAGTGGTTTTGGGGCCCAAGAACATAAAATCTGTCATTTCTTCCACTTTTTCCCATTCTATTTGCTGTGAAGTGATGGAACCAAATGCCATGATCTTAGCTTTTTTAATATTGAGTTTCAAACCAGTTTTATCACTCTCCTCTTTCACCCTCATCAAGAGGCTTTTTAAGTTCCTCTTCACTTTCTGCCATTAGAGTGGTATCATCTGCATATCTGAGATTATTGATATTTCTCATGGAAATCTTGATTCCAGCTTGTGATTTAACCAGTCCAGCATTTCACATAATGTACTCTGTATATTAGTTAAATAAGCAGGTGACAACATACAGGCTTGATGTATTCCTTTCCCAATTTGGAACCAGTCAGCTTTTTCATGCCCGGTTCTAACTGTTGCTTCTTGACCCACACACATGTTTCTCAGGAGATAGGCAAGGTGGTCTTGTACTCCCCTCTCTTTGAGAACTTTCCACAGTTTGTGATCCACACAATGACTTTAGCATAGTCGATGAAGCAGAAGTAGATGTTTTTCTGGAATTCCCTTGCTTTTTCCATGTTGTTATTTTGATCTCTGGTTCCTCTGCCTCTTCGAAACTCAGCCTGTACACCTGTAAGTTCTCAGTTCAGGTACTGCTGAAGCCTAGCTTGAAGGATTTTGAACATAACCTTGTTCACATGTGAAAGTTATATGCGGACTCAAATACACACACACACAAAGATACACACGTGTATACAAAATGTCCTCACTTTTAAAAAAAACTCAAAGAAGAGTTGCAAAATTCAAAAAAGAGGCAAAAGATCATAGGGAATAAAAACAAGATAGAAGAACTCAAAACACAAATAGAAGCAAAAAACAAAACACTACAGGATCTTCCCTAGTAGCTCAGTGGTTAAGAATCTGGCTTGCAATGCAGGGGACATGGGTTCAATCCCTGCTTGGGGAATGAAGATCCCACATGCCACAGGACAACTAAACCCGGGCACCTCAACTACTGAGCCCTCACCATAATGTAAGGATCTATGCAGCACAACAAAGATCCCACATGCTGCAACTAAAATCCAAGGTATCCAAATAGATAAATAAACATAAAAAATAAAACAAAAAGTGAAACACTATAACATAAAAGTAACATTTTCAGCTCAGTTCAGTTGCTCAGTCATGTCCGCTTCTTTACCACCCCATGGACCGCAGCACACCAGGCTTCCCTATCCATAACCAACTCCTGTAGATTGCTCAAACTCATGTGCATCGAGTCAGTGATGCCATTCAACCATCTCATCCTCTGTCATCCCCTACACCTTCTCCCTTCAATCTTTCCCAGCATCAAGGTCTTTTCTAATGAGTCAGTTCTTCACATCAGGTGACCAGAGTACTGGAGCTTCAGCTTCAACATCAGTCCTTCCAACAAATATTCAGCACTGATTTCCTTTAGGATTGACTGGTTGAATCTCCTTGAAGTCCAAGGGACTCTCAAGAGTCTTCTCCAACACCACAGTTCAAAAGCATCAATTCTTTGGTGCTCAGCTTTCTTTATGGTCCAACTCTCACATCCGTACATGACTACTGGAAAAACCACACCATTGACTAGACAGATCTTTGTCGGCAAAGTAATGCCTCTGCTTTTTAATATGCTGTCTAAGTAGGTCATAACTTTCCTTCCAAGGAGCAAGCGTCTTTTAATTTCATGGCTGCAGTCATCATCTGCAGTGATTTTGGAGCCCAGGAAAATAAAGTCTCTCACTGGTTCCATTGTTTCCCCATCTATTTGCCTTGAAATGATGGGACCAGATGCCATGATCTTCATTTTTTGAATGTTGAGCTTTAAGCCAGCGTTTTCACGCTCCTCTTTCATTTTCATCAAGAATCTCTTCAGTTCCTCTTCACTCTCTGCCATAAGGATGGTGTCATCTGCATATCTGAGGTTATTGATATTTCTCCCAGCAATCTTGTTTCCAGCTTGTGCTTCATCCAGTCTGGCGTTTCGCATGATATACTCTGTACATAAGTTAAATAAGTAGGGTGCCAATATACAGCCTTGATGTACTCTTTTCCCAATTTGGAACCAGTCAATTGTGCCATGTCCTGTACTAACTTTTGCTTCTTGACCTGCATATAGATTTCTCAGGAGGCAGGTAAGGTGGTCTGAGAGTTCCATCTCTTTAAGAATTTTCCACAGTTTGTTGTGATCCACACAGTCAAAGGCTTTGGCATAGTCAATAAAGCAGATGTTTTTCTGGAACTCTCTTGCTTTTTCTAGGATCCAACAGATGCTGGCAATTTGATCTCTTGTTCCTCTGCCTTTTCTAAATCCAGCTTGAACATCTGGAAGTTCACAGTTCAGGTACTGTTGAAGCCTGGCTTGGAGAATTTTGAGCATTACTTTGCTAGCATGTGAGATGAGTGCAATTGTGTGATAGTTTGAACATTGCTTGGTATTGCCTTTCTTTGGGATTTGAATGAAAATGAAAAGGCAAAAAGTAACATTAGAAGCATCCAATATACATGGACAGAGAGTGCATTAGGAAAGATAGAGGACAGACTAGTAAAATCACTATCAAAATAGATGGAAAAACTCAAATACTCATCTTTCCTCATCTTTCATAGCAAGGAATCAATAGATATTGTTTAAAGTTGAGTGTAATTTAAAACAATTTCTCATTCAAGGAAAAATAGGCAAATATCCCTTAAGTATATAAAAAGCTGCCCAACTTTGTTCATAATCAAAGAAATACACATTAAATCTACCCTGAGATACAATTTCTCACCTTGCAGATCGGCAAATATTCAAAATTTAGATAACAACCTCTGTTAGTAAAGCTATAGTGTATCAGACACCCTCATAAATTGTGTGTGGTTATGCAAAATGTTGTTCCTACAGATGGCGAATTTGCAATATACATATACCCTTTGACCCAGTGATCTCACTTCTGGAAATCTATCCCCAAAATGAAAACTATAACATAACATTTGTAAATCAACTATACTTCAATTTTTTTAAATATTGATTATATCTTTCAGAAAATCTGTGAGAGCAACTATTAAAATTTTTTAAATCTAATATATGCCCAAGACAATTCTTTGCAGCAATATTTTTAAAAGGAGAGGAAACAAACGAAGGAAGGAAGGGGACACTATGTATGGTATATCCACACAAACAAATACAACCTAGCTGTAAAAAAGAGTGAGGAAGTTTTCTCTATATGCTACTGTGGAGTGATTTTTCATAGTGAAAAAAGAAAGCAAGGTTCAAAACAGTGTTTATAGCACAGTACCTTTACATAAGAAAATTGTAAAAAAGTTAGACTTTTGTTGGCAAACTAATGTCTCTGCTTTTTAATATGCGATCTAGGTTGGTCATAGCTTGTTCTTCCAAGGAGCAAGTATCTTTTAATTTCATGGCTACAGTCATCATCTGCAGTGATTTTGGAGCCCAGGAAAATAAAGTCTCTCACTGTTTCCATTGTTTCCCCATCTATTTGCCATGAAGTGATGGGACCAGATACCATGATTTTCTTTTTTTGAATGTTGAGTTTTAAGCCAGCTTTTTCACTATTCTCTTTCACTTTCATCAAGAGGCTCTTTAGTTCTCTTTGCTTTCTGCCGTAAGGGTGGTGTCATCTGCATAACTGAGGTTATTGATATTTCTCCCTGCAATTTTGATTCCAGCTTGTGCTTCATCCAGCCCAACATTTCACATGATGAACTCTGCATATAAGGGTGACAATATACAGCTTTGCCATTCTCCTCTCCCAATCTGAAACCAGTCCATTGTTCCATGGCTGGTTGTAACCATTGCTTCTTGACCTGCAAAAGATTTCTCAGGAGGCAGGTAAGGTGGTCTGATATTCCCATCTCTTGAAGAATTTTATGCAGTTTTTTGTGATCCACACAGTCAAAGGCTTTGGCATAGTCAATAAAACTGAAGTAGATGTTTTTCTGGAACTCTCTTGCTTTTTCTAGGATCCAACAGATGCTGGCAATTTGATCTCTGGTTCCTCTGCCTTTTCTAAATCCAACTTGAACATCTGGAAGTTCTCAGTTCACGTACTGTTGAATCTCCTAGCTTGGAAAAACTTGACCATTGCTTTGCTAGTGTGTGAGATGAGTGCAATTGTGTGGTAGTTTAAACATCGTTTGGCATTGCCTTTCTTTGGAATGGAATGAAAACTGACATTTTCCAGTCCTGTGGCCACTGCTGAGTTTTCCAAATTTGCTGGCATACTGAGTGCAGACTTTGACAGCATCATCTTTTAGGATTTGAAATAGCTCACCTGGAATTCCATCACATCCATTAGTTTTGCTCATAGTGATGCTTCCTAAGGCCCACTTGACTTTGCACTCCAGGATGTCTGGCTCTAGGTGAGTGATCACACCATCATGGTTATCTGGGTCATTAATATCTCTTTTGTACAATTCTTTTGTGTATTCTTGCCACCTCATCTTAATATCTTTTGCTTCTGTTAGGTTCATACCATTTCTGTCCTTTATTGTGCCCGTCTTCACATGAAATGTTCCCTTGGTGTCTCTAACTTTCTTGAAGAAATCTCTAGTCTTTCCCATTCTACTGTTTTCCTCTATTTCTTTACATTGATCACTTAGGAAGGCTTTCCTATCTCTCCTTGCTATTCTTTGGAACTCTCCATTCAGATGGGTATATCTTTCCTTTTCTCCTTGCCTTTTGCTTCTCTTCTTTTCTCAGCTATTTGTAAGGCCTCCTCAGACAACCATTTTGTCCTTTTGCATTTCTTTTTCTTAAGGATGGTTTTGATCACCACCTCCTATACAATGTCTCAAACCTTTATCCATAGTTCTTCAGGCACTCTATCAGATCTAATCCCTTGAATTTATTTGCCATTTCCACTGTATAGTTGTAAGGGTTTTGATTTAGGTCATACTTGAATGGTATAGTGGTTTTCCCTACTTTCTTCAATTTAACTCTGAATTTGGCAATAAGGAGTTCATTATCTGAGCCACAGTCAGCTCCTGATCTTGTTTTTGATGGCTTTTAAAGAGCTTCTCCACCTTCAGCTGCAAAGAATAAAATCTATCTGACTTCTGTATTGACCATCTGGTGATGTCCATGTTTAGAGTCATCTCTTGTGTTGTTGGAAGAGGGTGTTTGCTACGATCAGTGCATTATCTTGGCAAAACTCTGTTAGCCTTTGCCCTGCTTCATTCTGTACTCCAAGGCCAAACTTGACTATTATTCCAGGTATCTCTTGACTTGCTACTGTTGCATACCAGTCCCCTATGATGAAAAGGACATCTTTTCTGGTCTTAATTCTAGATCATTTGGGTCTTCATAGAACCGCTCAAGTTCAGCTTTTTGGCATTAGTGGTTGGGGCGTAAGCTTGGATTACTAAGATATTGAATGGTTTGCCTTGGAAACAGAGATCATTCTGTTGTTTTTGAGACTGCACCCAAGTACTGCATTTCAGACTCTTTTTTTGACTATCAGCATTATTCCATTTCTTCTAAGGGATTCTTGCCTACAGTAGTAGATATAATGGTCATCTGAATTAAATTCACCCATTCCAGTCCATCTTAGTTCACTTATTCCTAAAATGTTGATGTTTACTCTTTCCATCTCCTGTTTGACCACTTCCAATTTACCTTGATTCATGGGCCTAACATTCCAGGTTCCTATGCAGTATTGTTCTTTACAGCATCGCACTTTACTTTCAGCACCAGACACATCCACACCTGGACGTTGTTTCCACTTTGTCTCAGTCTCTTCATTCCTTCTGTAGCTATTTCTCCACTCTTCTCCAGTAGCATATTGGGCACCTACCAATCTGGGGAGCTCATCTTTCAGTGTCATATCACTTTGCTTTTTCATATTGTTCATGAGGTTCTCAAGGCAAGAATGCTAAAATGGTTTGCCATTCCCTTCTCCAGTGGACTATGTTTTGTCAGAACTCTTCCTGAATTCTAGATCATCATCTGTCATCTGATTGGATATCCCACAAATAAATCCAAATCCCAAACTAAAAAAAAAATAAAATAAGGACCATATTTTTACTCTAATCCTAGAGAGATAGCCTCTAGGACAAAAAGAATGGCAAAGTAATTCTAAACTACATTTAGCATTCTTATATATATGTGTGGTGTAATGGGCTTCCCAGGTGGTGCTAGTGTTAAGAACCTTCCGACGCAGGAGATGTAAGAGGCATAGCCTCGATCCCTTGGTTGGGAAGATCCCTTGGAGAAGGGAATCTCAGCCCACTCCAGTTTTCTTGCCTGAAGAATGCCATGTACAGAGGAGCCTGGAGAGCTACAGTCCATAGGGATGCAAAGAGTCAGACATGACTGAAGAGACTTAGCATGCATGCACGTGTGTAATATATATATATTCTTATTATATGTATATACACATGTTGCTGCTCAGTCACCAAGTTGTGTCCAACTCTTCATGACACCATGGACTGCAGCGCACCAGGCTTCCCTGTCCCTCACCATCTCCTGGAGTTTGCCCAAGTTTGTGTCCATTGCATCAGTGATGCCATCCAGCCATCTCATCTGTCACCCTATTCTCCTTCTCCTTTCCAATGAGTCAGCTGTTCACATCAAGTGGCCAACATATGTATACACATACATAAGGATAAAGCAAACAAATAATTATATTCACACTATTAGGAAATAAGATTCCAGAATAAAAAAAAAGAGAGAGAGATACAGATAGCCAACAGGCTCATGAAAAATGCTTAATATCTCTAATCATCAGAGAAATGCAAATTAAAATGACAGTGAGACACCACCCAACACCTGTCAGAATGGCTATCATCAAAAAGAACATAAATAACAAATGCTGGCAAGGATGTAGAGAAATGCAACCTTTGTACACTGTTGGTGGGAAGGTAAACTGATAAAATCACTGTGGGAAACAGCATGGAGTTTTCTCAGAAACTAAAAATGAAACTACCATATGATTCAGCAATTCCACATGTGGGTATATAGCTGAAGAAAATGAAAACATTAATTTGAAAGGATTCATGTACAAAAAAGAACTTAACAACCCAAATAACCACAATGGTGTGATCACTCACCTAGAGCCAGACATCCTAGAGTGTAAAGTCAAGTGGGCCTTAGGAAGCATCACTATGAGCAAAGCTAATGGAGGTGATGGAATTCCAGGTGAGCTATTTCAAAACCTAAAAGATGATGCTGTCAAAGTCTGCACTCAGTATGCCAGCAAATTTGGAAAACTCAACAGTGGACACAAGACTGGAAAATGTCAGTTTTCATTCCATTCCAAAGAAAGGCAATGCCAAAGAATGTTCAAACTACCGCACAATTGCACTCATCTCACACACTAGCAAAGTAATGCTCAAAATTTTTCCAAGCTAGGCTTCAACAGTACGTGAACTGAGAACTCCCAGATGTTCAAGTTGCATTCAGAAAAGGCAGAGGAACCAGAGATCAAATTGCCAGCATCTGCTGGATCATAGAAAAATCAAGAGAGCTCCAGAAAAATACCTACTTCTGCTTTAGTGACTACGCCAAAGCCTTTGACTGTATGGATCACAACAAACTGTGGAAAATTCTTCAAGAGATGGGAATATCAGACCACCTTACCTGCCTCCTGAGAAATCTGTAAGCAGGTCAAGAAACAAAAGTTAGAATGGGACATGGAACAATGGACTGGTTCCAAATCGGGAAAGGAGTACATCAAGGCTGTATATTGTCACCTTGTTTATTTAACTTAAATGCAAAGTACATCATGCAAAATGCCAGGCTGGATGAAGCACAAGCAAGCTGAAATCAAGCTTGCCGGGAAAAATATCAATAACCTCAGATATGCAGATAACACCATCCTTATAGCAGAAAGAGAAGAGGAACTGAAGAGATTCTTGATGAAAGTGAAAGAGGAGAGTGAAAATGCTGGCTTAAAACTCAACATTCAAAAAAAGAAGATCATGGCAACCAGTCCCATCACTTCATGGCAAATAGATGGGGAAACAATGGAAACGGTGAGAGACTTTACTTTCTTGGACTCCAAAATCACCACAGATGGTGACTGCAGCCATGAAATTAAAAGACGTTTGCTCCTTGGAAGAAAAGTTATGACCAACGTAGACAGCATATTAAAAAGCAGAGACATTACCAACAAAGGTCTGTCTAGTCAAAGCTATGATTTTTCCAGAAGTCATGTACGGATGTGAGAGTTGGACCATAAAAAAAGCTGAGCACCGAAGAATTGATGCTTTTGAACTGTGGTGTTGGAGAAGACTCTTGAGAGTACCCTGGACTGCAAAGAGTCAAACCAGCCAATCCTAAAGGAAATCAGTCCTGAATATTCTTCGGAAGGACTGATGCTGAAGCTGGAAGCTTCAAACCTTTGGCCACCTGATGTGAAGAACTGACTCATTAGAAAAGACCCTGATTCTTGGAAAGATTGAGGGCAGGAGGAGAAGGGGACAACGGAGGATGAGATGGTTGTATGGCATCACTGACTAGATGGTCGTGAGTTTGAGCAAGTTCTGGGAATTGGTGATGGACAGGGAAGCCTGGTGTGCGGCAGTCCATGGGGTCTCAAAGAGCCGGACATGACTAAGTGACTGCACTGAATATACTTCAAAGTTCATAGCAGAATTATTTACAATTGCCAAGATACAGAAGAAGCCTAGGTGTCCATCAACAGATGAACAGATAAAGATGTGCTATAGATATTCAAAAGAATACTATTTAGCTGTAAAAAATGAAATTGTGTTAACTGCAACAACGTGGACGGACTTAGAGAGTACTCTGCATAGTGAAATAAGTCATACAGAGAAAGACAAATACTGTATGTTATCATTTGTATGTGGAATCTAAAAAATAAAACAAACTAGTGACTAAAAAAAAAAAGAGTCACAGATATAGAGAACAAACTAGTGGTTACCAGTGCTAACAGGGGAGGGCTCCTGCCTGGTAAATGGGCTACAAGGATACATTTTACAGTGTAGGAAATACAGCAATATTTCATAATAACTATAAATGGAGTATAATCCATAAAAAAATTTTGAGTCACTATGTTGTACACCTGAAATTAATATAATATTGTAAATCAACTATACCTCAATATAAAGAAAAAAGATGCAAACATAAAATCAAAAAACTTTAAATTAACTTTATTTTAAATGGGAGCCATCAGTATGATCTCATTATATATGTTTCCTTTCCTAAAAAATATCTACTTCTTTTTGTATGTGTTCACACACATCCAAAGGAAAAAGAAAACTGGGCAGCAATGGCAATCTGGTGCAGAGTTTGTGTTCCCTAAATACTATTTTCCACTAAAAGGACCTAGGTTCCTTGGTGAAAAGGCTGATCAAAGATCTGGTGCAGGAAATGTACAAAACATCTTCTTAAGCTAGGAATCAAGGTTCACTTGGGTTTTGTCCAAAGCTTCTTGTTGTTTTGTCACTAAATTGTGTCTGACTATTTTACGACTCTATGGACTATAGCCCATCAGGCTCCTCTGTCCATGGGATTTTCCAGACAAGAATACTGAAATGGGTTGTCATTTTCTTCTCCCAGGGATCTTCCCAAACCAGGGATCAAACCCACGTCTCCTGTTTTGGGAGGGGGATTTTTTATCACTGACCAACCAGGAAAGCCAATCAAAAGGCTAAGTAAACAATTTAAAGGGGTTCTCAGTGGCCAAAAATCAGAAAATTTGAGCATCAAAAGAATAAAAATTATAATACACTGCAACATATCCAACATATAAAAATTCAAAAACAAAAACTCATTGGTCACCTTTCAAAGTTGCTAGAATATCTTATTTTTTTGAAAATGGGTAAATAATAGGAAATAATCAAGTACTTTCCTGATTTCCTGGTATGAACTATACTTCTGACTAATGAAATAGTAAGGGAAGAGTTCTTTATAAATGATCCCAACTGATAAAACTAATAAACAGGGTACTTCCCTGGCAATCCAGTAGTTGGGAGTCCGCCTTCCAATGCAGGGGACATGGGTTTGATCCCTGGTCATGGAACTAAGATCCAACATACCACCGAGCAACTAGGCCCACACACCACAACTAGTGAACACACGCACCCTAAAGTCCGTGCTTTGCAACAAGAGAGGTCAATTCGCAGCAACTAGAGAGAAAAGCCCATGTGCCACAACGAAGACTCGACACAGCCAAAATTTTAAAAAATAAAATAATTAAAAATAAAAACAAAAAAATTAAAAAAAACAAAAATGTAAGCATTTTAAAAAGAATTATAGAATGATAAAGTCACCCTTAAAAAATAATAGACTATACAGGAATTACCAGTATGAAGGCTAAAATCATTAGGTGACTGATTAACAGGGAACTATGAGAATCAGGATCATAGTGCGTGAGTGCACTAATCAATTTTAACGTTACCAAAAGTGAGACAACCCGGGCTCACGTATTAGACATAATATTAAATGGACACTTGACTTTCAATGAAGATGTCACAGTAACTCAGTGGAAAAAAGATAGTCTTTTCAACAAATGGTGCTGAAATCACTGAACAACCATGCATAAAACAGGTAACTTTTTGGATTGATTCAAATAGAAATGTTCTATTTGATAATGGTGGTGATTATATGATTGTGTATAATTGTCAGAATTCATCAAACTGTAAACTTAAAAAGAGTGCATTTAATGTATGTAAATTTTTCCTTAATAAATCTAACTTTTAAAAAATCTTTTCTGTTCATCTCTTATCTCACTGACACTGAAAATATTTCCAAGTTACTTCAGTTACTATATAATTACAGATTTCTATTGATATCCATTGACTGTACAAGCAGTTAGCATATTTCTCACTAGGATCTCTGAATTAATGTTTTCAAAAGCTAATTTGTTTTCCTTAAGCATCCTTGACCACTCTGGTAATCACTCAGTTTATTTGATGCCAAAACCTGCAACCCACTCCAGTATTTTTGTCTGGAAAATCCCATGGACAGAGGAGCCTGGCGGGCTATATAGTCCATGGGTCACAAAGAGTTGGACAGGACTGAAACAACTTAGCACAAATCTGCTTTGGGCTTCCCAGGTGGACCTACTGGTAAAGAATTCATCTGCCAAGCAGGAACTGCAGGAGACACCGGTTCAATCCCTGGATCGGGAAGATCCCCTGGAAAAAGAAATGGCAACCCACTCCAGTATTCTTGTCTGGAGAATCTCCATGGACAGAGGAGACTGGCAGGCTACAGTCCATGGGGTTGCAAAGAATCAAATACAACTTAGCGACTAAACAACAACAAAACCCTACTTAGTATCTTAAGAATATTTGCTTCCCAGGTTTCAAACCTGTGTGTCCATGTTATCCACAATGTCATGTCATGCAGCTGACGTGTTATAGAACTCTAAGTCAACCTGAATATGTGTTTACAAAAGTACAAAAAAAAAAAAGCTTTGGGTATTTTGTTTCTGTAGTGCTTTTTGTAAAAGACAACCATTTCTTACTTATTTTATTTTTTATTTGGCTTCCTTAAAAAAGGGAGCCAAATGATTGTCTCTGACTCATCATGTTAATTGAATATCTGAAGATATCACTGAAAGATCCTTAGCAAAATGTTATTGCTACACTTTTGTCCTTTTTCAGTACTATTGGGTGAAAGCAGTGAACTTCTAACCTTATTCAGTTTTACAGGCTGGGTTTAGCATGGTGTGCAGCACAGAGCCCAAAGTCTTCAACACAGTAGTTGGTTTTTGAGTATTTGAAGATCAAAGTACATTAAAAAGTCCTACCTCTGAATTCCTTCCTCCTACCCAACAACTTTTCTCCAAGTTAAATGTATCTAGTTAATTTTTACCTAACAGAAGTTGAAATTCAAGTTAAATTTATAACCAAATTGAGTGAAGGAAGGAAAGTAACTAATCTCATTTATAAAAACCTATTCAGAAAAAATTTTAAATACCAGGACTAGATTCATACAAAATTGCCAAATATATTTTATCTTAACATTAGCTTGATTGTATCTGTTCTAATATGTAGATATATGACCTTATTTAAACAACTTCTTGTTGTTTCCAAACAACTAAGCCTCTTTAATCTTTCTTCTGAATTAAGTAACAAACCAAATTCCTTTCTGCTCCTAGAAAACTTAGAGCCACACTTGTGCCTACACAAATCAGTGTGTGGGCTAAAAGGGTAGCAGTTCTCTACTTTTTTTTCCACCAAAACACAAAGTGATATTTAAAGCATATTTAATATTCACCATCCAGCTTACTTTCCCCACTCTGCACTGTCATCTTTGGTAAGGAAGACAGCTAGTTTGCATGAAAGTCCCCCGTAAGACTTCTGTATATAAGCTTATATTTTCTCTCCCATCAATCCACCATACACCAGTGTCATAAAACCATAATCAAGAATTGTGGCAGCTCAGCCTTATTCCTGGCTCTGTTTTATATCCCATACTTATTTTTCTTTCTACTTTCACCCCACTTTTAATTTCTCCTTTCTTGAATTTCACATAGCCTTATAAGTCACCTTGAATCCTTTCAGGAACAAGGTAAGGCATAAATAATCATTCTATGTATCAGCAAAAGCAATCTCTTCTTGTTTACCCTAGATAAAGCCTTAAAACTTCAAGTCCTTGCAGCTCTTAACTATTCTCTACCATATTAAACACACAAGTATCAAAATCCACAAGTTCCTATATTTTTACTTTTATTAATTCTCTTTTTAAAATATTAAGGCTACATACAGAAAATACTGGAAAAGTATCCATGTACAACTTAGGTTTAGAGCTTCATATAGAAATTAAATTGTCTGCACAAAGAGCCTGCTTGCTGAATAACTTTTATGTCTAAAGAATGTAAAGCTTCCAGTGTCTTGAATATAGTTACTCAAACAGTAATAGCTCAGTTAATAGGAATTTTTTAATGCTTTGATATAAGACTACTATAGCTTGGTCATTGGCACATGAGAATTTGTTTTAGCACTATTTTTAATGCCGTTAATAAATACTTCAAATAACAGAACTGAGCCTCTGCTCAACTGAATCTGCCTCAACTGATGTGAAAGAAAAAGTATGTAAGAGAATTAAATTTCTATTGAAAACGGAAATGACTGCTAATCTACTTGGAAAAGTAGATATTTATAAAGCTGGAGTTTTCATAAAGTAGTTTAGAGTTTAGTGCTATTAAAAGGAAATTAGTTATAAAAGT
This sequence comes from Cervus canadensis, assembly GCF_019320065.1. Lineage (NCBI taxonomy): Eukaryota > Metazoa > Chordata > Mammalia > Artiodactyla > Cervidae > Cervus > Cervus canadensis. The sequence goes on along the minus strand of NC_057393.1, from coordinate 69,352,315 downwards.
AATAAATACACAATACAGTAGTTTCTATTCATCCCATTTTATAGAAATAATATCCTTTAATTTCCCCCAAAGTTATCTAACCAAGTAACATATAACCTATAATTAGGATTTGCCTTAGAGCAAAGTTTGATTTTAAAAAGTTTGACACTTCACTCACCTACTGCAAGACAGAGTATTGCCCATACACAGATACTAAACCAACTGTCTAAGCAATTTCTTGTGTTTAGAAATTCAGTGCCACTATCATGGCTCACAATTTGGCTTATGATGCATTTGTAAGCAAACAGCCTGACAAGTACCCTAGTGTATTTCAGGATGACTGACAGGACACAGTGGCTCAAACAGGAAAGGGGGATGGGTGCTCTTAAAGCAACATACCAGTGAAAGGCAATATTAAACAGTAGAATCAGATTAAAATTATATTTTTCAAGTTTGCAATGAAATAATGACATACTGTGTAATACAAGCTTTTAAATATAACTTCATGTCATCATGTGCCCCAAACACTGTAAATTCCAAAGTGACTTTTAGAATTTAAAATATATTTTAAATGGACGACCAAAAGGACCTACACAAGAGCCAGGGAATTTTGTTCAGTATTATGTAACAACTTAAATGGGAAAAGAATTTGCAAAAGAATAGATATATGTACATGTATAACTGAATCACTGCTATACACCTGAAACTATCACAACATTCTTCATCAACTGTACTCCAGTATAAAATTAAAAGTGAAAAAAATAAAATATAGAAAAAATTTTAAAACAAACATGCTATATGATACTTCCATGTATCGAACTTATCGAACTTCCAGATTATTTAAGAATATTTCAATTATTTTTAACAGAAATTAGGTCAGGGTAGCCAAAGAAAAGCAGTTCTCGAGGTAGGATTTTTTTTTTTTGTCCGCACAGTGAGGAAACTTAGTTCCCGGACCAGAGATGGAACCCATTCCCCCTGCAGTGGAAGCATGAAATCCTAGCTATTGGACCACCAGGGAAGCCCTGAGAAAAGCAGTTCTTATCTCACCTCGAGCTATTTGCCAGTCACTGTTACAACAGTAAGTAATAAAAGTAATTTAAGTAGCTTCGATTATTCAAAATTGTTATTGAAGACGGAGGTAAGGAGATCTATATATTCTGCCCCTGCTGTTTCTTTCCTACTTCCTACTTCCATGGTTAAAAAATAAATCCTCAGGTTAGGAAATTCCAATTATGGGTATTTCCATATTAGTTTCATTTGAAAAAATATTTCTTTAAGCAATACACTGACTTCATTATTCACATTTATAATTTTTCTATCTTACAATATTCTGCACTGCTCAATCCTTTTATACAACAATCACCCCTATTTTTAAAACCACAAAAAAAAGCCATTCATTTTTAAACGCAATCCCACATTTAGCCAGCAGAGGGTACCATCTGATCCTGAAAGGCCACAGTATTGAGTCCAATGACATTTAATACTTGAACTAGGAATTGAAGCACACCACCTCAACTTTGCCTATTAATAATATTGTGTCTAGCAATATTCCATTATATTTGCCCATATTAGTGTTTATTACTTCTCATCTGTGACAAATTATTTTGTTACATTATTTCCTCCTCTATCAACTCAATCAGATGCATCAGAATTGGGTTCAATCATCAGGATGACTTTCTACAACTCTAGATTTTCTGGGACAAAAAAGCAAACAAAAACTCTATGTAAAGTTTCCAAGCTCCATTAGAAAATCCAAAACTAAATTCCAAAATATAAAAATAAACTGCACTATAAAGCAAAATAATTTTTCTTCAAAAATACATATGATATTTGTAAACCACTTAGTATTTTCTAATTGCCCTGTTTAATATTTGCTAACTGTCCATTTTATAATAGAAGCTATTATAACAGAAGTGATTTTAGAAGATACATTTCCTGTTATCACTGCATTATTTCTCATGAGTATGCAATGTTATGACTGTAACAAAGTCCTCATACAAGCTGCAAATTATTTCATAATTTAATACCCACTTCAGTTTGGAAAAGCATGGACACTGATTTGCCTGATTTATTCTAAAAATAAAGATTTTACTATATAATTAATTAAAATCCAGCTTCCCAGGTAGCTCAGTGGTAAAGAATCCACCTGCCAATGCAGGAGCCACAGGAGACGTGGTTCAATCCCTGGGTGGAGAAGATCCCCTAGAGAAGGAAATGGCAGTCCACTCCCTATCTTGCCAGGATAATCCCATGGACAGAGGAGCCTGGCGGGATACAGTCCATGGGGTCTCAAAGAGTCAGACACAACTGAACATGAATGCAGACCCAGCTAAAATCATTAACTACCACAAATTTATCTTAACCAAAGATACAGATTTTCCATGCTTCTCTAAAACTATTGTCACAAACATCAAGTCTACCATTAACGATGGCAAAAATAAGACAGATCTAGAGGCTCAGAATGATCTCTCTTCTTATGCTTGCAGGCTTGCCACTAGCGACATATCCTTTATACTAAAGAATTAAATTTTCCAAAAAGAAGAGAAATAATCACTCAGTTGCAATACAAAATAGGAAATTGCAATTTCTTGAAAAGAGAATTCTATTCCTTATAATGACAGCAACTTTGGGGTTCTTCACTCTATAAAATCACTTTTAACATCTGAATATGGCTGTTTCTTTCCTCATATAATTATCATGGTGGCCATGTAAAAATTATATTTCACATTTGGAAATAATAACATCCTGTTATTGATTTTTTCATAAAATTTTGTAACTTTAATTTTCTAAACTGATATATTCTCTATAATACAAAATCAACACTTAAAATTATTTCTCAAATTAACTTAGAAGAAAGCATCCAGAAGGAAACTGAAAAGTCTGTTTTGCCAGTAATTTGCTTATCCTTTTCACCTATCACCCACACATTTTAGAATATACAGATAACTAATTTTTTCTTTCTGTTCTCAGCTTCCAACCCTGAGTTTCGTTCCCTGACACAGGCACTCCTGAACTATGTCTCATTTAATGATTTCTGGATTTTCCAGGTGCCTTAAGCACCTACATGTAAAGTCCTTGTTAGATTCTACTTGTGGCTAAAAAAAAAAAAAATATTTTAAACAATAATGCTTTGGTAGGGAGGGGAGACTGAATGACTAGTCAATAGATACTACTTCTTTAAAATAATCCTTTTTACTTTTAACAAAAATGCCTCCATATAGTTTATGCTTTATTTTAATTTTTTTACACTCTTTATATAGTTTATCTTGAAAACAACATATTACCTCCCTATTGCAGTAACATATTACTCATAACATATGGCTCATAACATAATATTCACACCAATGAGCAGATCTAGAGCAAGCGCTACTCTGACTACAGTAGACATGATGAGTTTGGGGTATGAGTAGCGTGTGCAAATGGGTATTCCCATCGGCAGCTGGAAATTCAGAATCCTGCAACTCAGGAGAAAAATCAAGATATGATAACTATGCATTTGTGTTGTGCCTTAAACTATGAGACAAGAAGAGCTCTCTCATGGCTGAGTAGAGAGAGATAAGGCATCAAGAACTCACTAAGTGTAGGAAAAGAAGGGAAGTAATGAAAAACATAAGCAGAAAGGCAAGACAAACTTCAGATTCAAGCTCTGCTTTACTCTGCTTGGTCTTGTTCACCCTGACTCCCCTTTACCCTGGGTTCTTCGTGTGAGATGAGACCTATAAAGTTGCTATAAAAGGTAATTACTTATAAAATTACTCATAGAATCCAATGAAGTGTTCATTACAGTATTAAATAATTCATTAGTCAATTATTGTTATTTTGTGGAAGATAAATTTCTCATTGAGGAATTCTAGTTTTCCAAATCCAAATACCATTGACTCTTAGAAAACTACTGTGAGAGATAAGAAGTAGATTCCCATCTGATTTAAAAGTTGGTGAGGAGTCATTAAATTCACACATTTTTATTTACAAATTAAATCCATTTCACCATTTCTACCCCATCCATGTTAATAATTTATAATTAAGTAATAAGGAATCATGGTCCTAAAACGGAAGTGCTTAAGAGCTGCTTCCAAAGTTGTAACAAATGCTTAATAAAAGCAAAACATACTAACACATATTAATTAATTATGTATATTATCTAGAGGATTGAGTATGAGATGTTTTAAGGATAGAATACAAAACTAAAAGCAAAAGAATGACAATAAATTTTAAAAAATGAAATAAATAAACTTCTGTGTCTTGTTCCCACGTAAGACATGGAATTGTGCCAGTTTGCTTCATTCCAGAGAAGGGAGCCAGTCAGTCACTGAGGGCTATATTAGAGAAGAAGGAAATCCTTTCTCCCACTCTCTGTTTCCAAAGATAATAACAGAAGACTAGAGCATGATGGATTTCACTACCAAGTAGCCATATTTATTTCACTCATGCTCTCACTGACCCTCTAAAAGTCAACTCTTACTAATTTTGTATTATGGAACACAAGAAAAAATATGTACAAAATTCATTTTTCAAAACTTACAATATCCCTAAATTATCTAAAAAAGAACTGCTGTCATCCCTAAACTTAAACTGTAACACATTCCTATCAGTCCTTCAACTATAGTGAAAAGAATGGTGCTTATCACAGAGTAAAGAAAATTGAACTCAGCATTAACATAGCGAGTCACATTTTTTGGCTCTAAATAACCCTGCCCACACCTACACAGGTATGTAAGAGACATGGATCTGATCCCTGGGTTGGGTAGATCCCCTGGAGAAGGGCATGACAACCCACTCCAGTATTCTTGCCTGGAGAATTTCATGGAATAGGAGCCTGGTGGGCTACAGTCCATAGAGTCTCAAAGAGCCTGACATGAATGAAGCGACTTCGCACGCACGCACAATTAACCCTCCCCAATGATCTGAATAACCACACATGTGACCTGACTCATCCCAGCTTTATTCCTCCCAGGTCTTAAATACAAAGAATCAGATGGACCCAATCAACCATGCTCCTCTGTTACAGTTCAACTCATGGAACTGGTGTTTAAAGTCTGGGGTTGTTTTTGTTGTTGTTATTGTTGCTATCATATTCTATATCCTTCAGTCTCAGTTCCATTCCACCCCCTCCTTCTGATAGTCATCCAATCTGTAGTAGCTAGTGTTGGCAGTTTTCCAATCAACTTTCTGTGGCTTTTTTTACATATGATATCTATCTTTACAATGATACATATCTTTACAAAGATATATCACCTTATGTGTGTGTGGATTTTTTAATTTACACAAACAGTATTGTAATTCCCATCTCTTTCTACTTCTCAATCTCTCTCTCTCTCTCAATTTCTCTTCTTAACATGACATTTTCACAGCCTACTGATGTCCAACTATAGTTGCAGTTTAGCTCATTCGACACACAGTCTCATCTCCCCCTTGCCTTTCACTGCTATGGAAACAAACAAGACTAGATTTCCCAGCATTCTTTGCAACTCAATGGCATATGATGGAATGAGATGTCAACTTTTGCTTTACCTATAAAAAAGTAAAGCAGTGTTGCCATGGCCCTTCACCCTTCCTTCTGTTATCTGTGGTATAAAGCCTAGACACCAAGCAGTCTTACTGCAAACCTGAGGAGGAAAGATGATGGAGCAGAACTACAAAAAGAGCTTGCGTCGTTGATGTTATTAGCTCTGAACTTCTCATCTACAGATTTCTTATTATTTGAGAAAAAGAGTTCTCAATTAATATAATCGATTTAGTTTATCCTTTCATTTTGCATTTGTAGCTTTCTATTTTGTATTTTATTTTGCATCAGATGCATTTATAATATATTTTATCTGACCATATGCCTATTCAAGTATGTTTAGGTCGTTTCCAACTGTTTACTATAGGAAACAATGTTAAAATATAATAAACATTCTCATACAAGTCTCTGTGTACCTCTGCAAGAGTCCCTCTCTATAATTTATATATATATATACATACATATAGTTCATCTATGTGTGTGTGTGTGTGTGTGTGTGTGTATACACACATATATGTATGTGTTCTGCTGTGGGTTGAATTGTGTCCTCACCCATATTCATGTTTATATTCCAATCCCCTATACCTCGGAATATGGCTTTATAGGAAACAGGGTCTTTAGTGATGTGATTAAGTTAAAATGAGGCCATTATGATGGACCTTAATTCAATATAAAAATTTAGTCACTCAGCCGTGTCTGAGTCTTTGCAACTCCATGGAGTGCAGTCTGCTAGCTCCTCTGTCCATGGAATTCTCCAGGCTAAAATACTGGAGTAGGTAGCCATTCCCGTCTCCAGGGGATCTTCCCAACCCAGAGATTGAACCCAGGTCTCCTGCATTGCAGGCAGATTCTTTACCATCTGAACAACCAGGGAAGCCCAATTCAATATAAGTGGTGTCCTTTTAAGAAGAGAGGTGCAGACACAGGTACCCACAGAGGAATGACCATATAAGGACATGCAAAAAAACATGGCTATTTGCAAGTCAAGGAGAGAAGCCTTAGGAAAACACACACACACATCTACTGACACCTTGATCTTAGATTTCTAGCCTTCAAACTATGGGAAAATAAATTTCTGTTGTTTAAGCCTCCCATCATGTTGTAATTTGTTATGGCAGCAGTAGCAAGTAATACAATTCAGAAGTAGAATTTCTGGGTCAGAATGCATGTGAGTACGCAATTTCAACAAATATTACCAAATCAGTGTCCAAAATACTATTAGCAGCAGACCACATGGATTCACATGTGTCCCCCACCTCCTTAACCAGAACAGAGACTGCATGACATTTCAACTTCTGCCACCATGGGAGGTACAAGGTTGATCTCATTGTCATTTTAATTTTCATTTCTGATTACCAATGTAATTGGTGATCTGTTTTAGGTTGATTAGCCATTCAACACTCCTTTTTGTGAATTGCTTATCTATATTTTTTACCAATTTTTCTCCTAGGTTGCCTATTTTTCCTTAATAATTTCCAAAACTTCTCTATAAATTCTATACATAATCCTTCGTCAATTATATTCCTTGAAAACACCCTCTCCCTGCTTAATACAGCAATATAGAAAAATAGCAAAGACCCTTTCTTTGTGTTTTTTTCTTTTGGCCATGCTACATGCATGAAGGATCTTAGTTTCCCAACCAGGGATTGAACCTATGTCCCCTGCAGTGGAAGCCTGTAGTCTAAACAACTGCACCACCAGGGAAGTCCCTCTCTTTGTATTCTTAAGCATTCCACCATCTATATATATATATATAAGTCCTGTTTTCTTCACATCCTTACAGATACTACTCTATTGTCAGACATTAATTTTTGCCAATCTAATAGGTATGATAAACTGGCTCATCATTGATTAAAACTATATTTACCTGATAACCAGTGAAACAAGCTAAACATCTTTTCACCTATGTATTGGTCATTCCAATTTTCTCATCTGTGAATTATTTTTTCACTTATCAGGGACCCATTTCCCTGTTAAGATTATTCTTTTCCTCATTAATTTTTTAGGAGTTCTTTGGATAACTTCAGTTGAGTAAGTCTATAAGTCAGTTATTTCCACAATAATTCTACAAGAGAAACTATCCTAAAATTCGGTGGCATAAAAATAAAATTATGTCTTGCACATTTTCAGGTTGGCTGGGAGTTGGCCAGGATGGGCCTCGCTGGCTTACTCCAAGCTGTACTCCAGATCTACTCCACGGGTTTCTCATCTTCCTTGGATGAGGAGGCGACCAGAACCACGTTTTTCCCATGCCAACAACAAAAAGAACAGTTGGAAACACAGTGCATCTTAACATAGAAGCTTCAAACAAAGACTCTGCCTCTTCTGCCCACATTTCAACGGGCAAAGCAAATCACACAACCAAGTCTAATACTAACCAAGTTTTCAAGTACAGGGAAATATACTCTGTCTCTAGCAGGAAGAACCACAATGTCACATGGGAAAGGATGTGGATACATGGGAAGGAAAAGGGGAACAACAATGCCATCCACTTTATAGGCCAATTTGTAAATATTAATATCTCTTTTCAGTTGGTATCTTTCATTTATCTTCTTTTATGTGATTTTTTCACAAAGAAAGTTTTTATATTAAGATAATTAAATATTTTACCTTATTGCTTATGTTTTGGGGGTCCTACTTAAGAAATTATTTCCTACCCTAAGATCATAATAAACATGCTCCTATATTTCCCACTAGAAGAATGCAATTAAGAGCATCAACAATCAATATATTATTTTAGATTAGTATGTGCATAAATACAAGATTATATGATATAAACTAAGGCACCAAAGTAAAACAAGTATTTAAAGTTAAAGATAATTACCAAGGATGACTAACTACTATAGGTAAAAATTTTAGCTTGGTCTTTTAAAAATATTAATGGATATAGGCTGACAAAGATGAAAAATACGCAAGAATGAAAAGGAATCACAAAACTTTATATTTTTTCATTAACATATGTTTATTGATCTAAGCTACATCTTTAAAACTGCTAAGCACAAGACCACAGGAAAATATACATAGCCTTCTCAGGTCATGACATCTTAGAAAAAGAAAAAAGAAACTTTTATAGAACTTAGCTATTTACAAAACAATATATGTTATGATATCAAATATATAAAATACATGTATAGATGTGCTAATAGTAGCAACTACTTCGGTAGTTTGGGGTGAAAAAGAGGTCCTATGTATTAATTTTCAAACTAAAAGTACTTCCCTACTACCACACTGGCAGGGAGTCCAGTATCTCTCCTGTTCCTTAAACTGTTCGGGAACTCTGGGAGCCTCTGGATCCACACACCTCAGAAAGAGGAGACCAGAGAACTGTATTAGACACAAGAGGGCCCTGTTGCGGCCGCTGGTGTTCTGCTCCTGGCACAGTTTCCTGATGAAAACAGATCCCCTGCGGCTCCATGTGACCTTTCCGCCTGGTGTGCTCTTGCCTTTGCTGCTGCAAATACAGCGGTCACAGTGATTCTTAAAGAGAGAAGAGCCCGCGCCCTTAGAGGCAGCGCGTGCAGCCACGCCCAGAACGTTTCGGTTCACCACGCACCAAGTGGCTGCATCAGGAGGGCCTTCTGCGTCCAGACACACAAGTGCCCAAACAGCATCTCCCACTAGGCAATGCAGACCACAACAGGAGTCCTAGTCTAAGATCTTTGATGTTCTTTCTTACTCAGTCCTTTTTTAATCATGACCAGTTCAATGCACAAAACACTTTCTAATAGCAACTACAGGGAAGGAGTCCAGGTCTTGGCTCTGTTCCTCTCTAAAGGCTCCCAGACTCTTTATAAATTTCCTCCAGTCCTCTCGGTACTGACCAGCCCTGCAGGTGAAGGACGACTGGGAAGGGCAACCTCTACAAAACCAGAAAAAAACCCTGTTACACCAGTACCTGAGGCACAAAAGACCTCACTAACTGTTTCAAACACTGGGGGGAAATTTCTCTGACCTTATAGCTACCAGATAAAATATAGAATGCCCAGCTAAGTTTGAATTTCAGATAAACAATGAATAATTTTCTGGCATATGTCCTATGCAGTGTTTGAAACGCACTGAAAAGATTATTGGTTGTTTTCCTAAAAGTCAAACCTGTGTGTCTTATATTTTTATTTGCTCAATCTGGCCACTCTACCTTATCTACTTCATGAATGGAACAAATTAGGAGGGAGGAGACCTAGAACTCCCCGGTACCTAAATTTAAAGCAGCCATAGGGCCAGACCCTCAAATCCATGTATCTTGACTTCCTATCAGAGACTTGAGGCTGAGACAGCCAACAAAAAGCCAGCTTTCACACTGGTACTGCTCAGGAGCTGCTCTTTAGATAGCTAGAGAGGTTTCCTGGCCGCCTTCCAGCAATATATTTCTAACTACACTCAGCTGGAAGATTTCTAGTTCCCAAAAATGCAACACAGGATAAATGAGGACAAGGGAAGAATGACATATGTGCCCTGGGACATTACAGCCCCAACAGCAGGAGTAGACATACAAAAAAAACACTGGCAGAGGCTATGCTAGAGATTAGGTTTTATGCATCTCTGTTAGAAAAGGGAATCGAAATTGCTCCAAATTATCTAAGATAAAATTCACCTCCAATAGAGGACCAAATAATAGGAATAGGAGAATGGTTGTCCCAGATGAATATGTAGCTCCTGTAGCCCAGGAATTTAACAAGATACTTGCCCTGCACTTTAAGATTTGAGAGAGAAATAATGTAGCTCCAAAATTGATAGTGACAGAGCTCAAAAGGGATATAGATATGTATATATCTCACTTATGATAAACGCCAGGACCGAATAAATCTCCTGTCTTTAAAAAAAATAAGTAAACAGAAAAAAATCCAAAATTAAAAGACTGCATAATGATAAAAGAGGGAGACAGGGGAAATTATCCTCAAGACAAAAGAGAATTTATAATACATCAACTCTTGTTCTCTCAGTGAAATACTGAAAGTTAAAAATTCTAGGTAAGAAGTGATGGAAATTCTAAGTAAAATGAAAAGAAAGTTGACTGAGGTGAAATGTCAGGATAAAAAAGAGACCTGGTTAAAAACTAAAGTAAAAGAATTCAGTAAATCCAAAGAGACAATAAAGTAATTAAAATTTGCACTGAGGAATCACTCCTCTCCTTTATCATCTGCCTTTCTATCAGCAACTTCATCATCCAGAGAGCAAAAGAAACTAAGAATGGAAGGGCTACCATGGGCTTAATCCTTACCAACAAAGAGGAATGCATTAGTGAAGTGAAAGTGACAGGAACCTTGGGAAAAATTGAATATATCACCTTAGAGTTCATTACAGCCAAGGAAGAAAATAAAAAGCAAAGTAAGACAAGTATCTTAGATTGCTTAGCAGTTCAGAGAAAATGTAAGGATTTCCCAGAGCCAGAGATTCTAAAATGAGAGACAGGTCAAAAAATAAAACTCACCACTGCAATCGCAAGTGAGTAAAAAAATGGGAGAGAACGTAAATATAACTCAATGTGCTATCTAAGGAATTTTCTAAAGACTCAGATTTTTAAAGGACATACAAAAGAAGGAAAAGGTGATATTGGCCTAATAGAAGAATGGACTACTACAATGAGCAAAGACTTGTGAAAAACACACAAAACAACACAAAAACATTTAGGTTGTATTTAAGGGTGGAAGGACAAGAAAAGTACAACCTAGCTCCTCTACTCCCAGGTAGATTCCATGTTAACAAGTTACAGAGAGGAAGTTTGCTTTCATGTTATATACCAAGGAACAAGGTCTTCCCTGGTGGTCCAGTGGTTAAGAATCTGCCTGCCAATTCGGGGGATGCTGGTTTGATCCCTGGTCTGGGAAGATTCCACTAATGCTGTGGGGCAACTAAGCCCATGTTCCGCAACTATTGAAGTCCCACGCCCTAGAGTCTGCACACCACAGCTAGAGAGCAGCCCCAGTTCACTGCAACTAGAGAAAGCCCTTGCAGAGCAATCAAGACCCAGCATAGCCAAAAATTCATCACTTTTTTTTAAAAAACGAAAGACTGCGCCAACAATCTTAAGAAATTGATAAACCAGCCAGAAAAGACAGTGGGAGAATGTTTGTTTAAAAAAATGCCCATTTCCAGGTGTATTTTATTATAGCAGGCCTTCTCATTCTCAGCACTACTGACATTTTAGGCTGGATAATTTGTTGTGGAGTCGGGGGATGGGAGGGGAAGGGCTGTCTTGAGTTGTAGGATATTTAGCAGCATCTTTGGCCTCTAGCCACTAGATGCCAGTATCATCAGCCTCCTAGTTGTAGTAATCACAAATAATTCTAGACATTGTCAAATGTCTCCTGGGAAGCAAAAGTATTCTGGGGTGAGAACCACTATACTGCAGAACACTGAAAAATATAATAAAAAATATATTAACACAAAATTATGGTTAGCATCTTTGAGTAATCATGGCACAGGGAAATAACAAGTGTTCTCCCATATATCAAAAAGGCAGATTCTGAAAATCTAATGTTAATCCACGGAAAATTATAATATAGTATCAAAATATTATTTATTGGAAAAGAGAGTAATGATCTCATTTTGGTATGGTTGTATTAAAAGCCCCTCAAACTAAACTAATATAATTTTTTCTTTAGCTTTTTTTCAATATCATAACTAAAGAAGGTATATTGGTTTCACTAAAACAACTTTAGCTTAGGAACCTGAACATGTGTACAAAGATGCAAGGCAAGGACTGCAGTGTGTAGTGTTTTTGTGATAATAAAAAGCTAGAAACAACCTAAACGTGCATCAAGAGAGACTAGTTACATAAATTGTCATATATTTTCTCATTTGTATGATTTGAACTGCAACCAGAGAAAAAAGCTTAGGAAATACACAGAATCCAATTGGATTTCATTTGCCTATAATTAGGGGAGATATTAAAAGTATTTAACAACCAGCATGGATTAGGCCCCAACTAATCAGAGTCTAGCCTGGAGCTGGGTCTTGGAAAGCTCCCTGTATATGAGGGTTCATCCTTTAGTTGCTGGGTCTAAGGAAAATCTAGAGGGTCCCAGGCAGAGGCCAAGTGAAGGAAGGCTACTGGAGAAGGAATACAAAAGCATTTCATATTTTAACAATTTGTATGCCCTTACAAAAAAAAGAAAAAGCAAAAGAGTTCCAGAAAAACATCTATTTCTGCTTTATTGACTATGCCAAGGTCTTTGACTGTGTGATTCACAATAAACTGTGGAAAATTCTGAAAGAGATGGGAATACCAAACCACCTGACCTGCCTCTTGAGAAATCTATATGCGGGTCAGGAAGCCACAGTTAGAACTGGACATGAAACAACAGACTGGTTCCAAATCAGGAAAAGAGTATGTCAAGGCTGTATATTATCACCCTGCTTATTTAATTTATATACAGAGAAATGCTGGGCTGGATGGATGAAGCACAAACTGGAATCAAGATTGCCAGGAGAAATACCAATAACTTCAGATATGCAGATGACACCACTCTTATGGCAGAAAGTGAAGAAGAACTAAAGAGCCTCTTGATGGAAGTGAAAGAGGAGAGTGAAAAAGTTGGCTTAAAGCTCAACATTCAGAAAGCTAAGATCATGGCATCCAGTCCCATCACTTCACGGCAAATAGATGGGGAAACAGTGGAAACAATGGCTGACTTTATTTTGGGGGGGCTCCAAAATCACTGCAGATGGTGATTGTAGCCATGAAATTAAAAGACGCTTACTCCTTGAAGGAAAGTTATGACCAACCTAGACAGCATATTAAAAAGCAGAGACATTACTTTGCCAACAAAGGTCCATCTAGTCAAGGCTATGGTTTTTCCAGTGGTTATGTATGGATGTGAGAGTTGGACTATAAAGAAAGCTGAGCACCAAAGAATTGATGCTTTTGAACTGTGGAGTTGGAGAAGACTCTTGAGAGTCCCTTGGACTGCAAGGAGATCCAACCAGTCCATCCTAAAGGAGATCAGTCCTGGGTGTTCATTGGAAGGACTGATGTTGAAGCTGAAACTCCCATACTTTGGACGCTTGATGCGAAGAGCTCATTCATTTGAAAAGACCCTGATGCTGGGAAAGATTGAGGGCAGGAGGAGAAGGGGACGACAGAGGATGAGATGGTTGGATGGCATCACTGACTCAACAGACATGAGATTGGGTAAACTCCGGGAGTTGGTGATAGACAGGGAGGCCTGGCGTGCTGTGGTCCATGGGGTCACAAAGAGTCAGACCCGACTGAGTGACTGAACTGAACTAACTGATGTCCTTACTAGAGAATATCAGTCCTCACCAATAGATAGAAACAACATTAAAACAATCTAGAATAGCATAGAAAAATAAGTTAAATTCAACCAAGTGGTAGCTATGATGAAAAGTAAATTTGTAAATATTGACATGGAATAATTCTTCTTTAATTTTCACCAGAAACTGGTAGCAGTTTCCTTGGGAAAAGAGAATCAGAGAACTGAGGACCTAAGGTCAAGGCCAAAGGAAGATGTATTCTCACTGAAAGCCCTCTGTGGCAAATGTTGTTTGTTAACACCATTTCCATCCCTGGCCCAGCTTTCCCCCTCTAATAGAGAGACTGGAAAGTTAAGAAACGTGCTCTTCTCAGACTCCCTTGAAGTAGTGGGACCCAGATTTCACCACCAAAGACAGCTTGGATGAGATTTTTAAAGGTTACAGACATCAGATCCTTCTGGGATAGTTGTAGAAGGACTCTACTGCCCAGTGCAAGAGCAAGGAATAATGGAATCTAGTACACCCATAGGACCATTCCTCAGGTACAGTTGGACATTCTTCCTACAGCTGCATTGTCTTTGGCTGTTTAGTGGCTCTCCAAGAGAATCTATGAGTTGTCTAGTATCATTTGTGAAAAACTCAGCTGGAGCTATCCAGAGCAGACTCTTGGTTGCAATCAAGAATTCTAGCTAAAGCACACTTTACTAAAATAAAAATAAACATGCAAATAGAAGTTTTTCAGTTTAAAAAGTTAAGTTTTATAAAAATGCTTTAAAAATAAAGTATATGTGGGCTGGGGGTTTCTCTGGGGTCCAGTGGCTAAGACTCTGTGTTCCCAATGAAGGGGCATGGGTTTAATCTCTTGTCAGGGAATTAGATCCCATACACCACAACTAAGAGTTCACATGCAACAATTAAAGATCCCACATGACGCAATGAAGATCAAAGATCCCTCGTGCCACAGCTAAGACCTGATGCAGGCAAATAAATCAATATATGTTTTTAACATATACACATGTGGGCTGGATGGTGGTACAGTTCAGGGTGGACATACCTAGTTGAAGAAGCACACTCAGAGATCTGGGTCCCCAAGTCCCATTTGTATATCAGCTGTGCCTCAGCCACCAGAGGCAATCTTAGAAATACAAATGTGGACTCAAATCCTTCTTACAAATAAATAGCCAGTGTTAAAAAATGTTATGGAAGGAAAGATGCCAGGCTATGAATAAAACCAAAGATAGCAACCAAAATGTACAAAATACTTGTGTAAAGACAACTCTACTGAAGGACAAAAAAGAAGTGAATAAATAAAAAGATGATGTGCTGGTGTGTCTGTGTTAGTTGCTCAGTCATGTCCTACTCTTTACAACCCCATGGACTGCAGGCCGCCTGGATTCTCCGTCCATGGAATTCTCAGGCAAGAATTACTGGAGTGGGTAGCCATTCCCTTCTTCAGTAGACCTTCCCAACCCAGAGATCAAACCTGAGTCTCCTGCATTGCAGGCAGATTCTTTACTGTCTGAGCCACGAGGGAAGCCCTGATGTATAAGGAGATTAAACATTAAAAGGGCATTATTTTCTCCCTGAATTAAAATATTCAAAGGCTATTATAATAATTTTCTAAAATGTTACACTAAAATTCATCTGGAAATAAATAGTATGTGATTAGATATCAGAAAACCCTGAAGGAGCAGAAAAGAATAAGGAGAAAGATTAATCCTTCCAGATATTAAAACATGTTAAAAAGTAGTTTTAAAAGTAGGGGTTGCATCAGCAAGGTAGCAGGATACAAGCTTAATATACTAAACTCGGTTGCATTTTTTACACTAATAATGTAAAAATAATCCCTTTAATATCACATCAAAAAAATAAAATACCCTGGAATAAACTTAAAAGAAGTGAAAGACCATAAGCTGAAAACTGTAAAATGTTGATAAGGGAAATTTAAGAAAATTCAAAGACATGGAAAGATATTCCATGCTCCTGGATTGGAAGAATTGATATTGCTAAATTGGTCATACTACCCAAAACAATCTACACATTTAATGCAATTCCTATCAAATTACCAATGACATTTTTCACAGAGCTAGAACAAATAATCCTACAATATAGGGCTTCCCTAGTGGCTCAGTAGTAAAGAATCCACCTGCCAATGCAAAAGACATAGGTTCAATCCCTGATCCAGGAAGATCCTACAGGCCACGGAACAACTAAGCTAGGGTGTCACAACAGAACCTACTATGCCTGTGTTCTAGAGCTCAGGAGCTGCAACTACTGAGCCCATGTGCCACAAATACTGAAGCCTGTGTGCCCTAGAGCCCATGCTCTGCAACAAGAGAAGCCACTGCAATGAGAAGTCTATATACCACAACTAGAGAAAGCCCATGTCCAGCAATAAAGACCCAGCACAGCCATAAATAAAAATTAAAAAATAAAATGATTTAAAAAATCAAAATTATTCCCCCCCAACAAAGTTCTACAATATATATAGAATCACAAAAGACCCAGAATTGCCAAAGCAATCCTGAGGAAAAAGAACAAAGCTGGAGGTATAACCAGACTCCAGACTATACTACAAAGCTACAGTAATCAAAACAGTGTGGTACTGGCACAAAAACAGACTTGCAGATCAATGAACTAGAATAGAGAGCCCAGAAATAAACCCATGCACCTACAGTCAATTGCTATACTACAAAGGAGGCAAGAATATACAATGGAAAAAAGAAAGTCTCTTCAACAAGTGTTTGGTGTAAGGAAAGCTGGACAGCTATATATAAATCAATGAAATTAGAAAACTCACACCACATACAAAAACAAACTCAAAATGGTTTAAAGACCTAAATATAGGAAATGACACCATAAAACTCCTAAACAAGAACATAGGGAAAAACATTCTCAGATATAAATTATAGCAATATTTTCTTAGATTCATCTCCCAAAGCAAAGAGAAATAAAAGCAAAAACAAACAAATGGCACCTAATCAAACTTCAAAGTTTTTGCACAGCAAAGAAAATCATCAATAAAACAAAAAGACAACGTATGAAATGGGAGGAAATACTTGCAAACAATATGACCAACAAGGAGTTAATATCCAAAATACACAAAGAGCTCATACAACTCAAAATTGAAAAAATAAATAAATAAACGCCTCAATCAACAAATGGGCAGAAGACCTAAGTAGATGCTTTTCCAAAAACACAGATAGCCAACAGGCACATGGAAAGATGCTTAACATTGTTAATTATTAAAGAAATGTAAATCAAAAACACAATGATGTATCACCTCACACCAGTCAGAATGGCCACCATTGAAAAATCTACAAGTAAATGCTGGTGTGAAGAAAAGAGAGCCCTCCCACACTGTTGGTGGGAATGTTAAATCAGTGCAGCCACTATGGAAAACAGTAGAGAAGTTCCTCAAAAAAATGAAACTAGAGCTATTATATGATCCAATGATCATACTTCTGGATATATATTAAGAAAAAATTGAAAACTCTAATTTGAAAACACACATGCACCCCAATGTTCATGGCAGCATTATAATAACCAAGACATGGAAATAATCCAAGTGGCCACCAACAAACAATTGCCACATCTAGAGAAATTTCACATGCAGCAATGAAGACCCAGTGCAACCAAAAATAAATTAATTTTAAAAAATAATAATAATACATATGAATTCATATATAAAGACAGAAACAAATTCATAGACATAGAAAACATAGATACCAAAAGGAAGAGGGAGGGAGAGAGAATCAAATAAGGAGAATGTGATTAACAGATACAAACTCCAATAAATAAATAAGCAACAAGGATTTACTATTTAGCACAGTAAATTATATTCAATATCTTATAATAATCTATAATGGAATATAAACTGAAAAAGAACTGAATCATCTTGCTACACACCTGAAACTAACACAATATTGTAAGTCAATGAAAAAAAAATTTTTTTTAGAATAAATAAGAAAAGAAAAGGCAGGGAAAGTAGAGATTACAGAAAAATTAGATAAAAACATTACCAGAAAAACTTATGGTTACCAAGGGGAAAGGGAAGGTGGGATAAATCAAGAGCTTGGGATTAACATATACACACTACTATATATAAAAGAGAAAACCAACAAGAACCTACTGTATAGCATAGGGAACTCTACTCAATATTCTGTGATAACCTATATGAGAAAAGAATCTGAAAAAGGTAGCCTCCAACTAATAAATAAAAAATAATAATAATAAAAAAATTAAAAAAAAAAAAAAGAATCTGAAAAAGAATGAATATATATATAAACATATACATATATATATAAACTTTGCTATACACCTGAAACTAACACAACATTGTTAAATCAACTATACTCAATGTAAAATAAAAAATTTTCTAAAAAGAATATTGCCACAACAGGAGAAAGAGTGAAACACAGACTCTAATATAAATTTATCTTATGATAAAGATTTTAAATTAGCAGGAAAGAGTGACCCTTACATAAATCATATTAGATCAACTAAATAAACATTTAGAAGAAAAATTAAGATTCAGCTGACTCCAAGACTCATGACTCATTTCTTTGCTTAAAATCAATTCCAGATATAACAAAAGTTATAAATTCTGAAAGATAGTATGAGTGAATTTACATATAATACAATTATGTATAATAATTGAAGTAGAAAGTCCTTTCTAACCAAACACAAAATTCAGAAACCATAAAGGAAGAGGTTTTAAAAACTGAACACAAAAATATTTTATTTTTTTTAAATAAAATCATACATATATATGATTTTAAAATAAAACATAAAAGTAAAATAAACAAAAAATTGGAGGGAAATACTTGCAACACATTAAGCAAACAAAAAAAAAACTAATTTGCTTAATTTACTATGGGGCAATTAAAGAAAATAAGTACTGGATCTCCTTGCCAGAGCAATCACACACAAAAAAGGAATAAAGGGCATCAGATTTGGAAAGGAAGAAGTAAAACTGTCACTATTTGCAAATGACATAATTTTATATACAGAAAATATTAAAGACTCTACTGAAAAGCTGAGAAAACTCATTCTAATCAATGAATTTCATAAAGTTGCAGGATACAAAATTAACATATAGAAACCAGTAGCATTCCTATACACTGACAAAGAATTATCTGAAAAAGAAAGAAAGAAAACAATTCCATTTTAAATAAAATGAAAAACATTAAATAAAATACTTGGGAATAAATTTAACCAAGAAGGTGAAAGATCTTTACTCTGAAAACACTGATGAAAAAAATTTAAGAACACAAAATAGATGGAAATGTATCCAATGTTCATGGATTACAAGAATTATTATTGTCAAAATGTCAGTCTCTAGACTGACCAAAAACCACCCATAGATTCAATGCAATTTCTATCAGGATTTCAATGGCATTTTTTCAGAAGTAGAAAAAAATTCTGAAGTTTATATAGGACCACAGAAGACCCAGAATAGCCAAAGTCATCCTGAGAAAAAAACAACAAAGTGAGAGGCATCATACTTCCTGATTTCAAGTTTTTGACTTCAAGCAGTCAAAAAGTATGATACTGGCACAAAAATGACAAATAGACCAGCGAAACAGAATAGAGAGCCCAGAAGTAAACCTAAGTATAAATTCAACTAATATTTGACAACGGAGCCAAGAATACTCAATGGATAAGACTCTCGTCAATAAATGGTGTTAGAAAAATTGGATATTCACATGTAAAAGAATAAAATTAGACCCCTACCTTACACCACTCACAAAAATTAACCTGAAATAGATTAAAGACTTAAATGTAAGGACTAACACCATAAAACTTCTAGAAAAAATCACATGCAGTAAGCATGGAATACTTTTGACATAGGTCTTAGTAGTATTTTTGTTTGTTGGTTTCCTCAGGCAATAGAAACAAAAGCAAAAATAAACAATTGGGAATACATCAAACTAAAAAGCTTCTACACAGCGAAACAATCAACAAAGTGAAAAGGAAACCTACACAATAGGGAAAAATACTTGCAAATCATATATTCAATAAGGGATTAATATCCAAAATAAAGAAAGAACTTATTCAACTCGATAGCAAAAAAAAAAAAAAAAATTGCCCACAACTAAAAGTGGGCAAAAGATTGGAAATACACATTTTTCTAAAGACTATATACAAATGGTCCACAGGTACACTGAAAGATGCTCAACATCACTAGTCTTTAGGGAAATGCAAATCAAAACTACACTGAGATATCACCTCATACCATAGAATGGCCATAATCAAAAAGACAACAGATAATATGCATTGGCAAGGATGTGAAGAAAAGGGAACCCTTGTGCACTATCTTGGTGAGACTGTAAACTGGTGCAGCCACTGTGGAAAACAGTATGGTGGTTCCTCAAAAATTATACATAGAACTACTATACAACCCAGTAATTTTACTTCTGGGAATATACTCAAAAGAAACAAAACACTAACTCAAAAAGATATCTGCACCCCCATATTCATAGCAGTATTATTTACAATAGCTTAGCTTAGACATGGAAACAACTTTAGTGTCCACTGATTGACGCATAGATAAAGAAGTTGTGGCATATACACACTGTATAATGAAATATTATTCTGCCATTAAAAATGAGGAAATCCTGCCATTTATACCAACATGAATGGAACTTGAGGGCATTATGCTTGGTGAAATAAGACAGACAGAGGAAAGAAAAATATTGTATAATCTCATTCGTATGTGGAATCTTTTAAAAAAAAAAAAGTCACACAAAAGGAGATCATATTTGTGCTTACCAGAGATGGGGCATTGCGGCTGGGGGAAGGAGAATTGAAGGGAAGTAACAAACTTTGGTGAAAAAGGAACAAATTCCCAGTTTTAAAATAAATAAGTCCTTGGGATATAATGTACAATATGATTATAGTTATCACTGCTGTATGACATTCATTAAAGTTACTAAGAGAGTAAACCCTAAGAGTTTACTAAAAAAACTAAAAAAAAAAATTGTTTCTTCTTTTCCTTTTCTTTTTATTGTGTCTATATGAAAGGATGGATGCAAACTAAACTTATCACAGTAATCATTTTACTATACAGGTGATCCTTGAACAGCATAGGAATTAGGAACACCAACTCTCCTAACAGTCAAAACTCCACAAATAGTTTAATGTTCATATCCACAGTTCTTCCATATCTTCAGTTCTACATCTGAAGATTCAACCAACCACAGATCATGTAATACAATACTATTTAGTACTGAAAAAAATATTTGCTTATAAGTGGATCTCTGTCATTCAATTCATGTTGTTCAAGGGTCAACTATACATGTAAATCAAACCATTATGCTGGACCTTTTAAACATACAGTGAGGTATAACAATTATATCTCAATAAAACTGGAAAAGAAAAGAAGAGCAAAAAATATGGAAAGGCAATTTGTATAAAAAAGAAATACAATGGGCTAATATTTAGAAATTGCTCAACCTTACTTACTATTAATCAAATGCAAATCAAAAGAACAAGATATAATTTTCACCTATCACTAAAAGATCATTATCAACAGTGGTAAGAGTTAGGGACATAAGCTTTCAACATATGCTGCTTGTGGGGGTAAAAATTGATATGACCTTCTTGAAGAAAAATATGGTAACAGCTCTCAAATTTTAAATTATGCATACTCTATACTCTTTAACCTTCAGCTGATATTTCCAATTAAAGTTAATACTTATTAAATTGTAAAATGAACATTTCTTTTGACTCAGCAATTCTATTGTAATGAATTTATCCTAAAGATATATTCATAAAATTACATCAAGATATGTGAACAGGGATATTCATTATGGCATAGCAACATAAAAAAATATATATGGAAAACAACAAACATATTCATCAATATAGAATGAGCTAAATATATTATGCTACATCCATATGAAACTGCAACTCAGATGGAACTTGAACCACATGCCAGGACTCTGATGCTGCTAAGCTGCTAAGTCACATCAGTCGTGTCCGACTCTGTGTGACCCCATAGACGGCAGCCCACCAGGCTCCTGTCCCTGGGATTCTCCAGGCAAGAATACTGGGGTGGGTTGCCATTTCCTTCTCCAGTGCATGAAACTGAAAAGTGAAAGTGAAGTTGCTCAGTCGTGTCCAACTCTTCACGACCCCATGGACTGTAGCCTACCAGGCTCCTCCGTCCATGGGATTTCCCAGGCAAGAGTACTGGAGTAGGTTGCCATTGCCTTCTCTAACCCAGCCTAAATTCCAATAAGGACTTGAACTCACAGTCTTTAACTGAAATCATATACCTGGTCTCATTACATAAGGAAGCTCAGGTTTGGGACTTCCCTGATGGTCCACTGGTTAAGAATCCTCCTTCTAGTGAAATAAAGATTAGTCTGTGCACCCAACAAGAAGCCCTTGTGAGGCAATAAAGACTCAGTGCAGCCACAAATTCTTTAAATAAACTAAATTTAAAAATGAAGCTCAGGCTCTTTATGTCTCATTGCAGAAAGAATTCAGTAAGAGACAAAGTGATAAGTAAGAAGTGAATTTATTTAGAGATGCATGTTCCATAGACAGAATGCAGTCCATCTCAAAAGGCAAGAATGGCTTTGGGAGAAATAACTCCACAGACAGCGTGGGCCATCTCAGAAGGCAAGAGGCCCCAAAATAAGGGGGAGTTAGCTTTTATGGGTTGGGTAATCTCATAGGCTAATGAGTCGGTGAATTATTTCAACTATAATATTCAGGGAAAGAGTGGGGATTTCCAGGAACTGGGCCACCACCCACTTTTTTACTTTTATGGTGAGTCTCAGAACTGCCATGGTGTTTGTGGGTGTGTCATTTAGCATGCTTATGTATGACAATAAGCATATAATGAAGTTCAAGGTCCACTGGAAGCCAAATCTTCCACTATCTTGGACTAGTTGGTTTTAACCAGTGCATGTCATGTCCCATGGCTATGTCATTCTTTTAAAGGTTGTATCTTGCCCCCTTCTCTCCCGTTTCACATATAGTATGAAGAAATTGAAAAAAAATGAGGTGGGTCTACATGAATTGCTATGCATCTATCTTAACTAAATGTAACTATCCTAATTCAGGGAAAGCAGGGGGGACATAAGATGCAGATAACTACGTATAGCATAAACCCTTTTTTTCCTGACCTAAATCAGGGTTCTGTAAGTTAACAAAGAGCAGAATACATGGATATTGCATAGGCAACCAGCAATGCATATCATTGATTATTTGATTCTTAAAACTTTTGTTAACCCATGTTGGAAAGGGAACTGCTGATTCTAACAGAAAAGCTAATGAATCCTACAAATTTCCATGGAAACATAATCAATGAGCTCCAGCCCTGGACTAAGAAAGACCCTGGTACTTCTGGAGAACCACAGAGAGGTAGGTTTTATTTCTCACTCTCCCTTCATCTTCATCCCTACCCACTAAAAACACAAACACTAGAAAGGAAGCACCACAAGGGCAGGGCTTTAATTTGGTTCACTAGTATCTATCCCCAGCACTAAGAGTAATATCTGGTACTCAAGTCATCTAGAAAGAGCAAATAATTCCAAGGCCAATGTTGGCGTAGAGCCAAAGTAGCCCTTTGAGGAATCCTGCTTCTCTATCATTCTGTTTTCTCAATGAGGTAACCCAGGGCCTCTTCGCATTGATACTACCTCCAGAAGACTCATCAGCTGAGACCTGGTAATTCATTTATTATCTAGTTAATTGTACTAGCTATTATTCATTCTAGTTATTCAATTATAATCTAGTTATTCATGTATTATCTAGTACACCTCCATCCCAATTCTCTATTCCATATGCATATAAACAAAGAAGATAAATGCTTGTATAGTCTCCTTTCATGAACCAGTAATAGACTGAGAACTGCTGATCACATTTTGAATGGTGCTAATACAAAATAGAGGCTAAAGTCTTCAAGTTCCAATACTTAAAGGTTTTTGTACTAAACATTGCCTTCTCCATCAAATGTTTTTCGCCATTAACGGAGGGACCCGAAGCAGCACAGGCATACCAGCTAGGATAATGAGAAGCAGGAAAAAGGCAAAGGAGTGGGGGTCCCAGGTAAACTTGACCTAATTTACTATTTTGCACATAGGAATTTAGTCACTTCTCAGATCCTGGAAGTTAGTGATTAAATTGGTAGCAGATTACTGGCTGTGTACTAGACTGCAATAATATAGCTAAAAATAGTAAATAAGCATGTGAAAATCAGGTGCAACAGCTAACAGTCATGTTCATTTTCAAAAATTCTATAGTCTCAAGTATCTGTCACTTTCCATTAGGTTTGCAATTGGGCAAAACTCTGGAGTTCCACCCCACAATATCATGTCACTTAAAATCCAGTATCGAAACAAGATTTAGAAAATCATTCTTTTTGAGTCTCTAGAGTAACATTCCCATGAGCCAATGATCCATAAATAAACACTATTTTTAAGTCTTCATTACAAGGCACATAGTTTCTCTCCAGGCAAGATTGGGCTGCCAACTTCTCTACTTAAGTCTTAATCCTTCCTATTCCAAAGAAAAAATAGAAACATGCTAGCAGAAGTTCAGAGTGAATAAAGAATGGAACTCCCACCCCTCCATAGCTATGATTTTTCTCTAACTACCACTGAAAAAATAAAACTCTACAATTAAAACAAGATGATCCAGGCAAAACATATTCTTTAAAAATTCACAACCCCATACCTCACCTCCCACCAAATACTGATACCTCTACTCTTTCCATTTTGACTTCTCTGTACCAGCCACTACCTCTGAAAATCAAATCATTTTATTTATTACCAATTCCTTGGCTTTTTACTTCAATATATTCTATTTCTATAACCATAATTCCCAAATTCAATACCAATAACAGAATTAAAATTTCTTTTTTTTTTTCTTTTTTTTTTCAGGGCCCCAAATTCTTTTATTCCCCTTCTCATTCACCCCCACCCCTATAAAATTTCATATCTTGCCTAACTCCCACCCTACCCATGCCTTACTCCACTCTCATGGTTCCATAAGCAGAAAATTCAAAAACTGAAACTGTTTTAACATGCGCCTTCTATACTTTTTCTTTACACCTTACTCGCTAGATTTTCTCCAAATAATTCTAATTTCCACAGACTTCTATTATAAAATATTTGTTCTTTCTAATTCTATTTCTTTGCCACAGATCATAATATTCATAAAATATGGACAACATATAGATAATCCTCTACAAAAGTTATTTATAAATTCTGTTGTTTTAAAGTCCAAAATAACATAAGCAGTCAATAATACTGTCTGTTGGTTTCAGGCAGAGATAAAGAATTTTCAACATGTAGCTTTGTTGATACCTGTGAAAGTTCATAAGGAGAAATTTTGTAACTAGAGAAGATCCTTCCAAATACTAAATATATTGCTATCTCTGTGCCTGATAACTATGTTTTGCATCTCACAGACACTCAATAAATATTTCAGTTGGTAGATAAAGAATTATACAAAACCTTAAAAGAAAACCAGTAAAAGCCATCTTCTTAAAAATCACAATCTTTGCCTTCAACTCTAATTTTCTCTAATTAGTCCACACTTAAAAATAGAGCTTTGGGAAATGACCTTTAAAATAAATAAATACACAAACACACACCCCATAGCACCTAGATGTTCAACAATGATTAATAAACTTATATCTATTCACTTGGAAGAATGTTAGAAATCTAAAATAACATCTATGTAGATTAGGTAATATCATATGGAAAATGTTTTGGTAAAGGTTAAATGAAAAGCAAGGTACCAAATTTTATCCACAGTTTTACTGCAATTCATTTTAAAGTTGTACAGAGAAAAAAGACTAAAAGAAAATGTATCAATTAGATTACAGATAATTTTGTCTGTGCTTTTAAAATCCCTACAATGAACTCATATCATTTTTATAATGAAAATAAACATAAATTTTACTATAAAAATCCCAATATTTCACTCAATTAAGAGAGACACAGACTGTGTATAGGACGCAACAAATGGAAATAGTTGTATATATGCTGTTGGTATTTTGGGTTTCTTCTTTTAACAAATTGTCCTATGCCACTACTAAGGTAATTTTTTTATAGTGGATAACAAAATTTTAATAGTTCGTCCAAATATGCCATTTGAATTTGACTACTGATAATCTATATCTCCAAACCACAATTGTTCTCAGTATGTTGACATTTTAGTCTGTCTAAAAAAACCTAGCCATAAACCCACAACCAAGGCTAATTTGAAATCCTGTTTTTCCCACCTGTGGGTTTTAAGCAAATCATTGGATCTCTTACATCATCAGATATGTTGCAACTGTCTTAGTGGTGCATATCCATGGCTCAAAACATGTACAGTTAATGAACTTCCTGATGCCTAACCTAAATTTCCTCCTGTTTCCATTTGTACTTCTCTCCAGTTCTGTTTTCAGTGCAACTGAGAGCAATTGCTTGCAGTCACCCCAGCCACTGTCAGATAGTGACCTTCTCTTTACATGACTGATGACTATTTCCCATATTCATCTCAACTAGTGTGATTTTCATTTGATTATAAATGGCAGTAAAAACAGCTCTGAGAGATTCCTCAATTTCCTAATATTATTGACAAGTATAAAACAAGTATATAAAGCAAATATTAAATTCAAAATTAAGGCTTTTGCCACTATCTCATTTTAAAAATCTCCCATTACTATGAACAAGTTTTGGGTTGAAAGTAAAATCCCTTCAAATATTTTGCCCCAGCCCCATGCCAAGGCACATGTATCCAGGCCATATCTTATCTTTTCCTGCACTGGATCCCAATCGGCTTTTTATAGCCAGAAACTCTCTGAATGCAAAGCACGACCTTGGCTACTAGCTTCCCCTGGCACTAGTTTGAAAGTTATTTATAACTTTAAACAGCGTGAAAGCCTATATTTCTCAACATAACTAGTCAAAACATTCCCGTTTTATATAATAATGTGATGTTCCTTAATTCAGAAAGAAACCCCACACTTTAAACCTACAATATGTAACTAAGGCAGAGCAATTTCAACGCAGAAACAAGAATGCACTGAAGTCCAGCTCCTCTTTTTACGACTTGACTCTTACCTTTCTGTTGCTTCCTATAGAGTAAATGTGTTTAAAATTCGGCTCTTGTAGGAAATTTTCCAAAAAGAGTTTGGGTGAGGAAAAAAAATAAGACTTCTTGGTTAGTCACAGAGCTGCAGAGCACCAAACTGAGGGTCAGTGACAGTGGGGCAGTCACTTCAGCAGAGCGGCATTCACCCAGGATGAGAGAGAAGGGGGAGGTTACAAACCAGGGTGGGTGGTATCTAATCCTGAACTGCTAGTCACTGACCTCACTGACAACTTGTTACTGAAAATACTTTGTTGAAAAAGGCCAGACACATACTTTACCCAGAGATCTACAAACATAGCTGTCAGGAAGCTCTAAATACGTAGGATCTGCATTTCTCTAGTACCTTTCTGAAACAAGGACCTCTTACATCTAATTAAAGCTGAATGCTGGAATCATCGAGAGTGAAAAATGATAAAGCAGGGATAATAGGAAAGTCCAGGAAATTCACACATCAAAAGATCAATTATGTAAAATTCAGTGTCTTCAGTACCGTAGAATTCTGTGTCATATCTGAGATAGTTTTTTCCTCTGAAATCTTACCAAGCATCATGCTCTGTGCCTCTAGGGTTTATTTAGACCCATGTAATTATTAGTAAAGAATGTAAGTGAAGACTTACCAAAAGCTCCACAGGTGAAAGAAACCATTATTAAAGTCACTACAAAAAAAACTCTTTCCAACAAAATTTCTTTTTCCTATGGCTATTCTTTTATATATTTCCTCTTTCCCTTTTTAATCTCCTCACCATCAACATCTTAACATTCATTGGAACAATCTTCCATACCCCTGCTTTATGCTTTATCACTGCATCTATTCCTTGACACCCCACCTGAACTTGTACCATATTCTTTTAGGCATTAACACTTTTGTGACTTCCTGCCAAAGTCATAAAAGTAGTGACTGTAGTAGTAGGTGGTAACTACCCCTAAAATAAAACTGTTCGTTTGAGTTTTGGCATTTCTGTTCTTAAAAGGCTGAATTCAAAAATTTTTAAAGGCATTTATTTATTAGCTCTATAGGCACTCTTAGAACAAATATGAGGGAGCTAAGAGGAAAAGGCAAGGTTTGCAAATTGTCAGAGAGAATCAATTATGAAAGAGGTCTCATTTTATATGATTTCTAGGGAAATCTGTGAAATAACTTTTTATGTAGCTTCCTTTAAAATGTGCATGCACTTGACATTACATTTCTCTAACGATTCTTAGTTGCTAATATACTGTCTTCCCCAGATTTTTTTTAAAGCAGCTTCTTCCCCCTGGAGAATCTAGGAACAGCCTCTTTTCACAGTGAAAACAAAGAGTAAGTTTTATGTCTCTCAATCCATCTTTTCCTGAATAAAGAAATCACTTTTCACTTGCAAAATAGAAGTTTTTGTTTTAGAGCTTTAATAATGAATGTTTTCTAAACACAGAATGTTGAATTGAGCCCAAGATTAGATACCCAAATTCTATTATGGGCCAGCCTGCTCCTATTTTAAAGCCACAGATAAGTTACTTACCTGCTCTGTACCTCTCGTTTCCATCTGCAAAATGGAAATGAAAACCACTATTCTTTCTATATACTTTTCAGGGGATATGTGATTTTACATGGATCAAATCTGAAGTGCTTCAAATTACATTGAACTCCTCAGAGATGCAATACAGATGCAATTATATTACTTGGTATAATCAAATCAATTAAATATTATAAATAATGGAATATAATTTTAAAGAGCTCTATAAAGTTGTATTTAAGAAAAAAAAAATTCCCTCTTAAAAATGTCTGCAGCCTCCAAGATAGGTTTTAGCTGAAGTATTTCCCACTATAGCCACAAGAGGTCCTCCTCCTAGCAATTCAAATCACGTCGGATTTGATGAGCAGAGGCCCCACGGTTCTCTATATTTATATCGGTTGGGTGACAGAAAACACAGATCACCTATGTCAGATTTCCATAGCAAACTATAGGGTAGCAAACAAAACCGGAAAAATCTGGCTTTCTCTGGGTGATCACTGAAGCATGCTGAACACTAAATAGTTCCTGTAAACTACACAGCCACTGCATTTTGTGCCCTGGCCTGCGTCCAGATTTTCACAGTAATTCCATCTTGTCACCTTGCCCAGTCTTGTTCAGTATTTATTATCCTTCCCTATTTACTTGTTTTCTTTCTTTATACTTTTAAAACTTTAAAATTTTGGCTCACATTCTTCCTGCAAGCAAACAAAGGTTAGGGATCAAGGAGCTAGATAAAAAGAGAAAAAAGAATAAATCAGAGCCATCGTAGAAATCCTTCTGAGGTAATCACGGGTGTCTCTGGCTCTAGGTATCAGGGCTGGCCCCAGACAAACTCACTCAACCACATGTACTGAGAAGCCCCTTGATGCAGAGCCCTGTCTTAGGGGCCAGTTAGATCAGAGGAACAGAAGGGAGGCCTCCAAAAAGAAAACAACTCAATCCCTATCAGCAGTCCCTTCTGGGAAATAAGCCTTTCAGGGTACAATCAGTATTTTAATCACAACGGAATAGTTTCTTCTTTACATTAAAATCCCTTTAAAAATGAAACTAGCTTTTGCATGAACCATGAGTCCACTTTATTCTATATATGACACCTTAAAATATTGGCTTTCAGATTGAGACTTAAAAACACGTAATTTTCTGAACAGCTATAACACTTTTTTTTCTAATTCCTGTTTTATTAACTAAGGAGAGGCACCTAGATGGAGTTTAAACACAAGATGGAAGTTAGAATGTCCCACCCAGAATCCTTTTTCTCATTCCAGCATTCCAAATAGCTTCTGTGCTGTTCACCTCACCTCACCTCTGTCACACCTTTTTAAGAAGATATTTGAAGTAAAGAATACTTTCAGTTTGTGATAATTAAAGGTATTTTATTCCAAAAAATATGTGATAAATAGTTCTGGCACTTTATTGGGTGTTCTAGATGAATCTGCTCCTATTTCAACATTTGTATACTGTAGCAAAAAGATGTTTCCCCCACTGTCTGTTTCTACCCACCTTGTTATTAGCTATTAACCAACTCTCCTGCCTCATTCACAAAAACAAGCCATCTTGGAAGACAGCCCCTACCTTCTCATCATCAAATCTACAAAACCACCCACTCGAGTCCTGCCTTTTCTCCTATTACAATTCAAGCTGTACTCTTGCTCCTACCAAAGGTTAATCTCTCCTCTTCTGCTCTGGATCCCTTCTTCTCCTACCTTCTCTAGGACTCTGCTCCTTCATTGTTATCTCATGTACTTCATTATAACCCCTTCTCTACTTTTCTCAGCAGAAAAGCAGGCCACTATCTCTAATTTTAAAACATCGGACAAACATCAGCTTCACCTTACAGATCTCTCCAGCTGCTCCTCCCAAGTTATCTGCCGCCTTCATCTCAACACTTCCCTGGGTTGCTTGCCATACCTATGTTTTCACGTCTCATTTATTCTACAAACCCATTCCATGTGACTTCTGTCACCTTCACTGCCATAAGGACCATTTTAAAGTCTATCCACAACTTCCATGTGGCCAAATCCATAAGTCACCTCAGGGATTACATCATCCAATCCGACAGTTTTAAAAATGAGATCTGTAATAGGATGCTGAGTGGAATTTTTCTTATTGCTCAGAATTGGCAACTAAGGCTCAAAATGAAAGAAAAAGAAGCCTTCTGTGTACACCACATGCTAAGGGATTTTCAGTGTCTTAGGACAGACATCTCACTCTGGGGCTTACTGAAAATCAGTTCAGAAAAGTGCTTTATGCTTCCCTCTCAGCCCTAACAATAGAGGAAAAGTTAGGGGACTTGAAAAATTAGAGGAATTAGGCCAACTACTCATCTCCTCTAGAAGATATCAGAGCAGGAGAAATGGTGGAAAAGTCAATCTTGGCCCTTCCTCCTTTCAGGTCTCTCAAGAGTGATGGAGGAAAGAGAGGAGATGAGATTTAAATTGGAATGAGATGAAAGTTTCAAACTGGACTAAGCAGGCCTTAAAGCACTGAAAATGGCAGGAAAATTAAGGAACTCACCAATGTGTCACTAAGGAATGAGAAAGGGAGGTGTGGCAGAGCAAGGGGAAATGCAAGAATTGAGCTAACTGATTCACTCAACAGTCACACCTTCACAGGCTAACAATTCTCAAACTTGTATCCCCAACCCAGACCCCTCTCATGAGCCCAGAGGCATACATCCAACTGCTATTTCCTTTGGATAGCAAACATACATTTCAAACTTATGCTGTACCCAAAAAAAAGTTCTTGATTTTTCCTTTCAAACCTCTCTCATTCATGGTGATTATAACAGAAATATCAAATCAATATGTTGTGCACCTGGAACTAACATAGCATTGTAGGTCAATTATATCTCAATTTTAAAATTATAATTTAAAAAAATTAAGGGATGGAAGGGTGGAAAAACCCTATTTCTATCACTCTAGTAATCGTCACCATCACCTAATTGCTTAAGCCGAAATCCTGCAGTCATCTTTCATTCATTCTTTTCCTTTACAACCATCAAGAATTTCCATAAATCCTATTTCCAAAAGTTTTCTTGAATACAACCTGTCTCTATCTCCCCTACCCCAAGTTTTCTGAGGCATTTGCAATCCATTTTCTACATAGCATCTAAATGATATTTCATAAGACAGTTTAATTCATGTTATTCTCCTGCTTAAAATTACCCAATGGCTTCCTATTATCCATAGCACAAAAGGAAAATTATTTACCAAATCTACAAGGCCCTTCATGATCTGGCTCCTGTCGACCTCTCCCACTGGACTCACAATACTGTTCTCCCTAGTTCACTGACTTCAATTACACTTTCTGTTCAGAAAACATCCAAGCTTATTCCCTTAGGGCCATTGCACTTTCTGTTCTTTTGCCTGAAATCATTTTGTCCCAGCTGTTTACATGCCTGGCTCATTCTCATCTTTGATATAATCCCTCAGAGAGGTATTACCTGAGTACCTTCTCTCACTGCCCCTAGTCACTTATCACAACCTTGCATATTTATTTATGTTTGCTTTTTCTGTTTTCACCACTGGAATAAAAGCCAGGGGCAATGGCAATGTCCTTAACAGCACGGCATGTGAAAATTAACTATACAAGATAAAGTATCAATAGCTATTGGCTTTCAAACGAAGAAAAGATAGCTCTAGAAGGAGGAGGTAACCAAGAAAATTTCCTGGAGGGAGTTATATTTGCCTTGATACAGAAATAAAAGATGTCAGCATCATGATAGAATGATATGCTATTAATTTTATTTCTCAAATATCCTTCAAACCCATTGCCTCTCCATGTTTATAGCTATTACCCTGATACAAACTACAGTTGTCTTGCTTGCTGTCTTTATATACTTACCACTTAATTTCTCCCTCTCCCTCTGTTTCACTTTGTGTAAACCCAAATGTGGTATTTAGATGCTAATCAGAATATGTGGATGCTAAAATTTTAAATCTTGATTTAACTATTTCTGAACTACTAAAACTGACACATTAACTTCACTGCCTTGGTGAAAACAGAAGGGCTAAAATGAATGTTCTTCTGATTAATTTTCTCAAGAGTGCCATGCCTCAACTCTGACAGCTCATCTTGCTGTTAGTCAATAACCTTAACGAGCACAGTAATTACAGTCAATCATGTCTGCTTTAGTTCATTGATTACTTTGTTATTTCTTTTACAACTTGTTAATGAAAATTCCCAGCACAGACATCCTGGGTGACATTTCTTTTATTAATTAACTACCCTATCAGTCCCTTCACTATATTAAAACACCAAAGCATCTTGTATTGATAGTTCTAGAAACAACTTGGTCTTGCAGCTTTGAAAAAAATCAAAATCATTTTCAGGGCCATGGGATTTTGAGCATAGCCACAGTTACTGTCATAATTATGATGTGCTGTCTTTTCTTTTTCCTGCCTTTTTCTATAAACTTTAGTTAAAATGCTATCCTACAGAAAATTAAGGAAAGGGTCTATTTCTTGAATTAGATGGAATATCAACCTAGAGAACAAGAACAAAAGCAGCAGTGCGACAGCATAGCAAGGCATCCGAAACAGGAAAACATGATGGACCTCTGCCTAAACATAGCTGAGACAGCTCTGGGCATGACTCAAAAATAACCCAGAAACACATCAGGGGCTGATTTCTGGCACTAAGGCAGTGGGAATTTAAGCTACTGGAATCTAGGTATCTAAAATAATATGAGACTTCATTTTATAATACAAGTGTTGAAATAAAAATTTTAACAACATAAAGTTTTCAAGTAAATAGTAACAGTTTTTAATCATTTTAACTGTGTAGTAAATGGTATACAGTGCATATTGCATTTTAGGCAGGCTCTATTTCAATTTTAGCAGTGAGCAAGTTACAAGAAAAAGAACCAAGCAACAGTAAGAGCTGAGCCCAATCGAAATAGCTTGCTGGCCTAATGAAATACAGTTAACTTGTATTTAATTAGGACCAGTTACAATATCTAAGAACCAACAGTCTAGAGAGTGGGGCACTGCAGCAGGAGCCTCCACCCAGCAATGTCACTGTGTTAGATGGTGGCAATGCCCTGTTTCAGGTGGTTCAACTAAAAACACCCAACCTGAGGCATAAGTTAGAGCCACAGTCAAGCACACTGGGCAGAAACCCAGTCACCTAGACTAAACGAACGTGGTGGAAAGTTAGATGGAAGGCTATGATTCAATGGACACAAAATTGCTCAGGCTTCAGCCAGGCACACCAGATATGGGACTAAAATTCTGGCTTCCAGCTACAAGGTAGATTCATTCGGAAATAGGATCTGACTATGGCTATAGATTGCAAACAGTACAATCTACACAGGTGAAAAAGTTTGGGGTAGGCATTCTTCACATAATAAGGTTTAGTTCTTCTCAAGTATTCAGGGTATTTACATAATACATGTTTAGTTCTTCTCAAGTGATCAGTGCAAATACTTATCCTGTCCTGAGCTGTAAGAACCCTTTTCATACAAATATTCTTAGGAATAGGTATCTTAACTGACTGCCAATAGTCAGCTGAATAAGCAGAACCTTTACTATATGGCACCTAGATATGAATAATCCTTGTTTGGGTGGGCTACTCCTTTCAGTAATACAAACATGAGTTTAATGTTTTATTTTCAGAATCAGATTTAATTTCAGATTGTCAAATACAGGAATATTAACACTTACCATGTGCAAACTAGGAACTTATGTGTCAGAAATTATGCAAAAAAAAAAAACTAACTTTAAGTTTTCATTAAATGAATGAATGTATTTGCTCATGTATATTCAGTGTTTATGAACTTGATTAAAATCCTTCCTATGGGTTTATTATGACACAGAAACACTGCATAACCCAGAGTTTTACTTGAGGAAAAGGAAAGAGAAGGGAGAAAAAAGCTACATTTTCCCCCAAAATTTTTTCAGTTTTCTGATAAGCAATTTAATCTCACGACCCTAAATAGTAGCTTCACTGTGAATAAATGTTTTGTCCACCTTTTAAAACATTATAAACCAAGTATCAGCTATGTCAGAAACTTCTGGTTAGCCTTGCCCCTGATTCCCATCACACCTGTGGAAGATAGTTCCTGGCAGGCCATAACAGCCTCACATTGTCAGCGTCACACCACACATCCTTCACGGTTTGGGCTTCTCCAATACCGCAGAGGAGAGGGGGAACCCACTCAGTATGTGCATATCCATAGACGTTCCCAGGATTGAGTGTCCAGGATTAAGACACAACCAGTGAGGGTGAACTGCTCCCTCCAGTTGACCCCCATGTAGAGAATTCTAAGGGGCATTTTACACAATCCTCAGAAGGTTCTGGGTCGTATTAAGTCACAGTTGGACTCAATAGTGACTCTGACAATGCAAGTTTATAAGATGATTTTCTCTTTTCCTCATCCTGCCCAGTCTCTCATCCCTGCTCCCTGGTGCTATCACCTAAATAAACTACCTAGACACAAGTCCCTATCTCAGGCTTTTGCTTTCAGGAAGAATCCAAGTCAAGGCTTGGAATGGGTTCCCCCTCTCCTCTGCGGTATTGGAGAAGCCCCACTGCAAACAGTGAAGATGTGTGGTGTGACGCTGACAATGTGAGGGTGTTAATGGCCTGCCAGGAACTATCTTCCACAGATGTGATGGGAATCAGGGGCGAGGCTAACCAGAAGTTTCTGCTATAGCTGATACTTGGTTTATAATGTTTTAAGCCACTTGGAGTCAAATGGGCCTAGAAAGCAGGTCCTTGGGATGATACTCTTGAATCAGATCACTAAAAGGCCAAATGGAAGTAAGAGCCTACTGCTGGTGAGTTGCATGTGGCATCTCACCTCTTATGGGGTAAGATGAAGTTACAGGTGAGAGAACTGACTGCCAGCATCTAATCCCAATTCTGCATTTACTGACTTCATGCATGTAATTTTTAAATGGCTATGGTTAGGAGTATTCACAGCACAAAAATTGTCAAACACTACAAATCAGGGCTACCCCTTTCCCAGCATCCTCTTGAAAGGACTAGATGTTTGGGAAGCAGCTACAGAAGTTTGGCCAATACTCCAGTTTTTAGCTCTTTTCTTTCCATACCCCATTTAAAGAGGTAACCTGATAACTTTTCCAGGATTTATGCTATAAATCACCAATTCCAAGGCTGCTCCTGTTCTAGCATATAAATCAGCTGCTTCCACTATGGTCAACCTTGTATCCAAATGCAATAAATCTCTTTTTAGCAATTAAAAATTCTTCTATAGTGTAGTTTGGGAAAGTTTCTAAATATCCAGTACATTGTGGTCTGCTAGTGCTCAAGTGAGGTTTCCATAAACATAAACAGGTAATACATATTAGTCACATTCTATTTTTATAAAATTATATCATTTGTACTCTGACTACAATTTATTTTCAAACTTTTTATCTCTCAGGGCACATAATACTTGATAAGACAATGGGTCTACAGTCTCTATGTGAGTCATTTAACTATGTACCCACCTAGTAAAAATATTAATTTATTATGTTGCTTTTAAATAGTAATATCTGCCTGTCTATTATACTCTAAGGGCAAGAGACTTTTCTTTCTCCCAATTTCCCTATCTTTCCAAATACCAATTCCAAAATAAAAGCATATAAATATACTAAGGAGAATAAATTTTTCTTTTCTGATTGGTTATCTTTCAGTGGTAAAAGCATACAGATACCCAGAATACTTGCCAGTCTCTAGAACAAGAACAAACCATGCTCTTCTTTCTCCAGCAAGCTTCCTTTACACTCTCCAACCACTCCTTAAGATTGTCCCTTTTCCCACACCCTATGGTGAAGAACAGGGAAGCCTGACCTGCTGCAGTCCATGGGGTTGCAAACAGTCAGACAGATTGAGCAACTGAACAACAACACTTTCATAGTGATAGACGCTCTGCTTGTCTTCAGTTCCCCTACAATAAAAAACACTGGAACAGGAGACTTCCTTGTCAGTCCAGTGGTTGAGACTCCATGCTTTCAATATAGGGGGCACAGGTTTGATTGCTGGTCATGGAACTGAGATCCCACATACTGGTTGATGGGTCCAAAAATAAATTAATTAATTAAAAAGAAAAACACTGCAACAAAAACTCTTGTAGTAATACTCAGGATAGTGTTACTTACTGTAACCAACAAACCCAAAATTTTAGTACTCTCAGCTCCAAATCTACTATTGCCCTGTGATACTGGAGCTGGAACTCAGCACGCCCTCCTTCACCAGCTGGTTTTCTGTTAGCTTCTTCCAAGGACACTCGAAGGCAAGAGAGTAGGTGGAATTTGCTTTTTCCTATTTTCTTGCTGTTCATACAGCTCAGCCCAACAATGGTTCTTCATTCCTCGAATCAGCAATAGCTGTTCCAGGTTCAGCTCCTTCACAGTCCCAGAAATGTCCGGTCTGCTTGCTTCATCCCAACAGTACTCTCTCCTAGGACAACTGAGTCCTGGCTCCACTGGACCAGCTTGAAGGTTTTAAGAACGCCTCTTCTTGCCTTTGTTCCCCCAAGGGTGATAGCTGTGCCTGTATTCCCTCTGGTTTCCTTATTTTCAGCCCTCCAATGGCAATTTAGCCATTTCCTAACAGTGAATTATTTTTACTAAACCTCCCTGTATTTTTTTTATTTTTTTGACTAGATGCTGGACATACATATACAGTTGACTGGCATTAATTATGCTATAAAGTCACCATGAACACTGAACTAGTGAACCATTGCTCCTAGGAGAAATACAGTTGCTGTGAGTCTGTGGTCACAATATTTCCACTACGATCAATATTTACTTCTTGTTTTATGTGTGCTTCTGTTAAAAGCATCTTACTTAATATATTCTCTTTTTTTTTTAGCAACTGTTTATCTTCTATCAACCCAATTTCCATTTTAAGCGTTTGAGGAAGAACAGTTTAAGAGGACTCGGTGGCTGTTTCCACCCTTTCCGCGGCCTGAGCAGTGTGAGCTGCAGACCTGTGTGAAGCGGCAGGCTGAGCGCTCCATTCTTCAGGGGGCACCGCTGAACAGGCAGAGAAGGCACCGGCACGCCTTGCGACCAGTCCAATACCTCAGGCTGAGGAGAAGTGAACTCTGGAGCTGAAGTAGTCCATTTACCCTGAAATTCCTCCTCAGTCACACCTTCTCAGCTGCTGCCTGCTCTTCCTTTTCAGGATACCTGTAGAAGCAGAGATGAGGCATGACTTCCGGGGGTGTTCCACGCATGTGCAGAACTACCCAGGTGAGCATCCACTGCATTCGACCCACTGAGTTCTGTGTTACACAGAGCAATGGTAGGCAGGTTAACATAGGCTTCTGTGAGAGGCTGGTAGTCAGCCCTGGGATCAGTAAACACCAGAAATCATGGCTCCCAGAACACTGCATGTATCTGGTTAGTGAAGGCTCCAGGAGTGAAGCAGCCAACAATAGAAGTGGCAGCGGCAGCAGCGTCAAACTTCAACAAAGCTCGCTGGCCAGTGTTCCTAGACGATATGACACCGACATCATCTGGGTTTTCAATGGCAACAACGCACAAGCTGCCAACAGAATCTTCTCCCAGGCTCTCTTCAGATCTATGATTTAGATGCCATCATTTTTGTAGATGTACTGTTCCATGTGGAAGTCAAGGTTGGTGCCACCTTAGTGGGTTCCTACTGCAAGGAATTTGAGGACATTCTCCTCCTTCATTTGCAGAATGAAATTCATTTGAATTCTTGACCAGTAGCCCTATAACTCATATCTGAAAAAGCTTATGTAACACAAATATCTTCTCCATAAAACACATCACAGATTCCTTGCACTTAAGAGCACTAGAGAGCACTTGAACACTATACATATGTGGGGGTCATTTTAGATAGCGAAATCACTATCAAAAGGCACAAAATTGGGATTTCCCTGGTAGTCGGGGGATTAAGAGTCTACCTTCCAAAGGAGAGTACGCAGGTCCAATACCGGGTCAAGGAACTAAGATCCCACAAGGTGCAAAGCAAATAAGCCAGCATACCACAACTAGAGAACCCAAAGGCCACAAGAAACATCCCCTGTGGTGCAACTAAGATGTGACACACACAAATAAATAGGTAAATATTTTTTAAAGCTGTGGAAATGTGTAATATTAAGGCTTTTGAATATGTATTAATATGTTTTCCAGTAGTCATGTATGGATGTGAGAGTTGGACTGTAAGGAAGACTGAGCACCAAAGAATCAATGCTTTTGAACTGTGGTACTGGAGAAGACTCTTGAGAGTCCCTTGGACTACAAGGAAATCAAACCAGTCAATCCTAAAAAATTAATCCTGAATATTCATTGGAAGGGTTGATGCTGAAGCTGAAGCTCCAGTACTTTGGCCTCCTGATGCCAAGGACTGACTCATTAGAAAAGACCTTGATGCTGGGAAAGATTGAAGGTAGAAGGAGAGGGGGACAACAGAGGATGAGATGGTTGGATGACATCACTTATTCAATGGACATGAGTTTGAGCAAGCTCCGGGAGTTGGTGATGGACAAGGAAGCCTGGCATACTGCAGTCCATGGGGTCACAAAGAGTCGGACATGACTGAGTGACTAAACTGAATATCTAGTATGATAAATACCCCCTCTTCGCTCTTCTTTTTTAAGGCTAACTTAGCTATTCTTATACCTTTATTATTCCATGTAAATCTTATAGTAGGTGTATCAAGTTCTTTAAAAAAAAAAGCCAACTATTATTTTAACTGGCATTGCAATTAGCTTACACATTAATTAAGGGAGAATTGACATATTTATTAACATGTTCCATCCAACATGGGGGGGCATGCATGCTAAGTTGCTTTAGTCGTGTCCAACTCTGTGCAACTCTATGGACTGCAGCCTGCCAGGCTCCTCCGTCCATGGGATTCTCCAGGCAAGAATACTGGAGTGGTTTGCTGTGCCCTCCTCCAGGGGATCTTTCCAACCCAAGGATCCAACCTGTGTCTCTTAAGTAGACCTGCACTGGCAGGCGGGTTCTTTACCACTAGCGCCACCTGGGAAGCCCCCAACATGGGATATTACTCTATTTATTCAGCTTAAATAATTCAGCTTAAATATTCAGCTTAAATGTCTTGGGGTTTCAAAGTTTTTGCCACAGAGATTTTGTGTATTCCTTGATGCATTAGAAATATTGTCACATTGTGAATGGATCTTTTTATTATATTTTCTAATTGGCTGTGATGGGTACAGTGAAGCACTATTAATTTTGCAAGCAGATCTCATACCTGTCTAGTCAAAGCTATGGTTTTTCCAGTAGTCATGTATGATGTGAGAGTTGGATCATAAGGAAAGCTGAGCGCCGACAAATTGATGCTTTTGAATTGCTGTGTTGGAGGAGAC
The DNA here is from genome assembly GCF_019320065.1 of Cervus canadensis. Classification (NCBI taxonomy): domain Eukaryota; kingdom Metazoa; phylum Chordata; class Mammalia; order Artiodactyla; family Cervidae; genus Cervus; species Cervus canadensis. The sequence continues at coordinate 69,312,711 of NC_057393.1, read as the reverse complement.
TCTTGAGAGTCCCTTGGACTGCAAGGAGATCAAACCAGTCAATCCTAAAGGAAATTAATCCTGAATATTCATTAAAAAGATTGATGTTGAAGCTGAAGCTCCAATACTTTGGCCACCTGATACGAAGAACTGACTCCTTGGAAAAGACCCTGATGCTGGAAAGGATCAAAGGCAGGAGGAGAAGGGGACAACAGAGGATGAGACGGTTGGATGGCATCACCGACTTGATGGATATGAGTTTGAGAAAGCTCTGGGAGTTGGTGATGGATAGGCAAATCTGGCGTGCTGCAGTCCAAAGGGTCGCAAAGAGTTGGACTCGACTGAGCTACTTAACTGACTGACTGACCGATTTCATATCTGGCAATCTCACAGAACTTTCCTTAGTTTTACATTTCTTGGTTGATTCCTATGTCGTCTACAAACGATAACAGTGCTCCTTTTATACTCTGCTCTCTGTTCCCTCAGATATACCAGCCTGGGCCACTCTGAACTTGGCTCAGTTCAGACAAACATTTTCTCTGACAAGTCTTACCTAATTGCCTGGCCTCATATACAACCATCAGTCCTTGTTCCCCAACTAAGTTAAATGCCAAGTTAAATGTACCAACCACATGCTTCTTTCTGTATACCTCTATTATAGAACTTAACATATTGCATAAAATTATGCATTCACATATTTCTCCACAAAAGAAATAAACTCTATCATATCTTACCCATGCTTATCCACCTAGGACCAAGCATGGTATCTAACACATAATATTCACTCAATAAAAGGTTGATAAGTAAATGAATAAATGTAATAGGCCAAAGTATTGCACACTGCTCACTCAGCACATGGAGAGAACAGATAAATATAAATATAATCACTTAAGTGAGTAACTCATGCTAAACAGCTTTCTTGGAGTTAATAAACATATGTCCAAAATCCCCAAAATTATACAATGTAAGAATAAAGCCTAATTGTGCTTCCTTTATTTTTCAGTTAGTATTTTAAGTTACGATGCCTAAGAACTAAGCAAATTCACAGATTACAAAAAAATATTAAATAAGCTTATAATTAATAGTACACTAATATATGTTTTTCCCTGAAAATTTCTAGGAAAGTTGTAATATTATGACGACAATAAAAATAAACTTACTTTACCAAAGATAACTTCCTCTGAGAGAGATTTTTATAAGTTTGAGTTTTAAAAAAGAAGAAAATAGGAATCTGAGATAATGCCTTCTTAAAACACCTTTTCCATAAAAATTTAAATTTTAAAGGTTAAATATAATTGTAGGAAAAAGTAGAGCCAGTTTGCCATTAACATAAAATGTAAATAACTTAAGCATTATTAGTCACAAAAATGCAAAGCTAAAACCAAGAATCTCAGCAACTGTACAAAGATGGCTCTAGAGTTAAATAAACACTAATAGTGCTTCTAATAGCAATATCTAATAGTTATTGAGAATTTATGTCAGACATTATTCTAGCACTTTATATATAATGTAATGCTCATATCTATAAATTATAATTTAAGTATAATGTAATGTTCACATTTAATTAGATACTGTTAGATTATTAGTTTGTTAGATGAGCTAGTCTAAGCTCAAAGGTATTTATTTTCCAAAGACAGAAAGCTAATAAATGTTGAGGTGGTTTGTCTGGTTCCACAGGTTCTCCATCAACCCCTATGCTTAAGTAAGCAAGCACCTCTGTGCTGAGATCCAAGGCAAGGAGTAGGTCAAGTACCTGTTCAATTACTTATGATAGTCTCCAAATTCCTGCCTTTAAGGGTTTTAAGATAGAAGCTGAAGAAGACTGAAAATATTTAATGGAAGAAACAAATCCAAAAGACACTGAATAGCAAAAGGGTCAGTAAGCTGAGGAGACAGGAAGTATGCAAGCCTGAAAAGGAGGCCTCAGAAGGAGAAGACATGAAATGGAAAACACAAAATTATAACAAATTAACATTTTTAGGCACCAGCAGTTGTCTGCTTTACAGTTTCACCAAACTTGTCTATGCCTCTTTGACAATATGAAAAGATATTGTCAAAGACAATATAATAAGACAATACAATATTGCAAGCAAGGAACTGCTCCCTCATCTCAACTTCTAAAAAGATAACCTTCCATAGTACAAATGTGGAAAATAAAGAGAATGAAATTATGAACTTCTAAGCTATTAAGCAGTCTTTAAATAGTATGTTTACAACATACTTTTAATGACTTTTACAAAGTACTTTTATTCCATAATGGTAAGTCCAAAAAGACCAAAGTTTCAAATTGTATAGATCATATTTTCTAAAATTTGTAAAAGTGTATATAGGAAAAAATCCTTACAGAAATATTGAGGGAGGACAATTTTAGAAAAAAAAAAAAAATTCTTTTATTTTCATCTTTACATCGGGATTTCTAGGTCAAGCCCAGTAATTTGTCAATGTAGTTTTGGCAAAAACACTGGAGGGTACTCTATTAGTGAACAGTAGGGTGAAAGTGAAAGTCGCTCACTCCTGTCTGACAATTTGGGATTCCAAGGACTATACAGTCCATAGAATTCTCCAGGCCTGAATACTGGAGTGGGAAGCCTTTCCCTTCTCCAGGGTATCTTTCCAACCCAGGGATCGAATCCAAGTCTCCTGCATTGCATGGCGTAGTAGGGTAGTTCTCCACTCTCCAAATTTTAATGTGAGTCCTGTATTAGAACCACCTGGTGGTCCAGTAGTTAAGACTTTATACTCCCACTGCATGGAGCCCAGGTTCAATTCTTGATCAGGGAGCTAGATCCCACATGCCACAGCTAAGAATTGGCATGCCACAGCTAAAGATCTTGCATGCTGCAACTATGACCTGGCACAGCCAAATAAATAATGTTTTTAAAACACAATTTAAAAATAAATAAAATAAAGAACCACCATGAGGGCTTATTAAAAAAGGGCTTACTGTATCCCACCCCTAGAGTTTCTGAATCAATAGATTCTGTAGTTCTGACAAGTTCCTAGGTGATGCCAATGCTGCTGGTCTGGGACTCACACTTAAAGAAACACTGTTTTAAATAATTACATATAATTGTTACATATACATATATATTTATATACATAATTTAATTAAAATGTAATTTATTTTACTTATTTTATTATACTACTTTGGTTATTGTTTTCTATTTAATTTACTATCCATAATTAGTATAATTAAACTTTGTGCTTTTTTATAAATCTCCACAGTTACATAGATTTATTAGGTATACCTGTTGTTGTGTGGTATTTTATTCCACACTAAAACAGGAAAAAGAGAGTAGCTGTTTATTTGATTGGTAGATAAAACAACAAATTTGGCTTAACTGTTACCCATGACTAACCAAAGCTGATGAGAGTCTGCCTTCCAGAGAGAACATTTCTTCCCTTGAAGCTTCCTTATTCATTTCTAAATCTCATTTACAAAATAAACAGCTAGATAATAAGAAAAGCAGAAATTTGAAGGCAGGATATCTAATTTTTAAAAATAGAGTTTTAGGAGAAAATGAAAAGCTAAAAGCATTCTCTGACCCTTTCCCTATTCCCTTCTCTTCCACCCCCGACAATGGTACCAGAAATCATTCTCCATAAAATTCTACCCACTTTAAGCCCTGTTCAAAGGAGAATCTCCATCACAGAATGACAGTGATGATCATCCTACAGCATATGACAAATGAGAGCATATGTGCTGGTAAAAAAAAAAAAGAAAAGCAAAACATTTACAGATCTATTAACTCATTTGCTAAATGAACCATTCTTTATGAGATTTGCCTACTCAGCAGCCTGCATTTTCAAAGTCCTATAGCAGTACACTTCTAAATGTCCTAAAACAAAAATAATAAATAAAACGTTATTCTAAGTTTTTGAACACTCTGTTCTGATTTAATTTCTACATAACTAGATTCAAAGAACATGATAGGAAGGAAGGACATTAATATCCTTTTGAGATCTTCTGACAAGAAAACTATAAACTGTATAAAGTGAAGCTCTAAAGGAATTGCATGGTCAGAAAAGAATAATCTGGCTTATTTCCATGGTGGCTAATATATTAAGAACAAATTTTGAAGCCAGTGTACCAGTTTATGTTCTAGAAAAAGTACCCATATTAAGATTGGGCAACCTTTGGGGATGATAAAAATGTTTTGGAACTAGAAAGTGGTGATGGTTGCCCAACACTATGAGAGTACTAAATGCTACTGAATTGTTCACTTTAAAATGGCTAATTCGGGGGCTTTCTTGGTGGCTCAGTGGTAAAGAATCTGACTGCCAATGCAGGAGACACAGGTTTGATCCCTGGTCCAGGAAGATCCCACATGCTGCGGAGCAGCTGAGCCCATGCACCACAACTACTGAGCCTATGCTCTTAGAGCCCACGCTCACATCAAGAGAAGTGAGAAGCCAGCGCACCACAACCAAGAGTGGCCCTCACTCACCACAACTAGAGTCTGCCCAGCAATGAAGACCCAACACAGCAAAAAATAAACAAATAAAATGAGTAATTTTTGTTTTGTCTTTTTCACCTCAGTAACAAAAAAAAAAAAATACATAAAAGCAAAAACAAAAATCAGCAAGACAACTTTCACAATGTCCACGTCCTTTTAAGATTCTTGCTCCTGACATTTTACAAAAGAAAGAAAACTTTCAAAAGGAAAATATTACATTTCTTATATATAAATCCAATGGCCAAACAATCTTCAATGCTAAACTCTCAAAAGTATTGAGAGAGTCAATTCCTAGGCAGGTTGATAAGAAGTCTGGGGGTCCCCAAAGAGAGAGGGGTCTGGAATTCTCAAGGAGGAGGAAAGGACAAACTTTTTTTCCTCTACATTCCTTAGGATTATATAATAATAATGTATCCTGCTTGAGGACAGTTTCTGGGAAACTGTCTGGGAAAAAAACACCTTCTGGTTAATCTTGTTATCTTAAAATCTAAATTATGGGAGTGGGTCTAGTAAGATCTTTACAACCTCCGGACATTCTTTGATTCACTGTAATAACTATTTTTCTGGGCTCCAAAATCAGTGCAGATGGTGATTGCAGCCATGAAATTAAAAGACGCTTATTCCTTGGAAGGAAAGTTATGACCAACCTAGACAGCATATTAAAAAGCAGAGACATTACTTTGTAAACAAAGGTCCGTCTAGTCAAGACTATGGTTTTTCCAGTGGTTATGTATGGATGTGAGAGTTGGACTATAAAGAAAGCTGAGTGCCAAAGAATTGATGCTTTCGAACTGTGGTGTTGGAGAAGACTCTTGAGAGTCCCTTGGACTGCAAGGAGATCCAACCAGTCCATCCTAAAGGAGATCAGTCCTGGGTGTTCATTGGAAGGGCTGATGCTGAAGCTGAAACTCCAATACTTTGGCCACCTGATGCGAAGAGCTGACTCATTTGAAAAGACCCTGATGCTAGGAAAGATTGAGGGCAGGAGGAGAAGGGGATGACAGAGGATAAGGTGGTTGGATGGCATCACCGACACAATGGACACGGGTTTGGGTGGACTCCGGGAGTTGGTGATGGGCAGGGAGGCCTGGAGTGCTGCAGTTCATGAGGTCGCAAAGAGTCAGACACAACTGAGCGACTGAACTGAACTGAATAACTAATTAAGAGTATATAACTTCATTGCTAACACTAGTGAGGGGGTACTCTTTCTGCCCCTTTCTGATGTCTATGTCAGAAGCTTTCTCTATCCTTTTCACACATTAATAAAACTCTATTACACAAAAGATCTGAGTGATGAAGCCTCATCTCTGGCCCTGGATTGAATTCTTCTCTGGAGGCCAAGAATCCCGGCATCTTCTTGGTTCAGCAAAAACCTTTCAGGCTTTAATTAGATTGCTTTCCCCAACCCACCTGTTTCTTCATCTACTCTCCCCTCTCTCTTGGAGTGACAGTCCCACTCTGACTTCACACATGTTATTAGTACTTCTAGAGAAATTCTCAAAAATTTCTAAGTAAAACTTTACACATACATCTGAATGGTACACAGTTTTCAAAAAGAAAGTGTCATAAAATCTCAAAAATCATAATTTTTACAACCATTGTTGACTTTATCTTCTTGATGAGTAAAAACCTTGCGTTACTAATTTCACCCAAACTAAGAAGTCACTTTGTGTTCTGAGCGCTTACTAATGATATAACTTCTAATTAAAAATGCACTGTGCTTTAGGGTTTAAAAAAAGATATAACCTTTCATTTCAGAGCCCATCAGTGATAGAATGGCCTTATTTCTTACTACATTATTTACAAATAATGAGCCAACAATACAAAAATGGGCAGTGGTTTTATAACCGAGATATTCTAATAGAGTATGAAATTAGATAAAATATCCTCTAATTTACAATCTCTCACACAACATATTAGTTTCTCATTATCTTTTTATTTGTCCATATAACTCTATAAGACCTGACTATTAAAACTGTGCACTATAACTTATCAAGAAAAGATTAAGAAATAGGTTAAAGATGGCAAATTGAGCACACCCTTATCTTCTCTTCCTCTCAAGACTCCAATAAAATTGTGCAGTTAAGCAAACAAGTCCAGCTCCTAAATGATCAGAGAGCAAACATACCAAACTTGGAACAGTGTTATGGGAGAAATGCACAGAGATAGGAACAATAGCAGGTTCACAGTCCCGTGATGCCCATTACGTAGTCAAAAAATGTAAATGGCTAGTTACGTGATATAGGTATTTGCTCAAAATGAAAATATAATAATTCAGCAGGAACTGTAATGAATTACCAGTGTACTTGTATTACACACATTTATTTAAATTTTTAATTTAGGGACTTCCCTAGTGGTCCAGTGGCTAACCTCCATTCTCTCAATGCAGGAACCGGGGTTCAATCCCTGGTGGGGGAACTAGATCTCACATGATGCAACTAAGAGTTCGCATGCCAAAACTAAAAGGATCCTGCAAGCTGTAAATAAATTAAAAAAACAAAAACCCCGTACGCTGCAATGAAGATAGAAGATCCTACATGTTGCAAATAAGACCTAGTGCAGCCACACAGATAAATAAACAAATAGAGCAAAAATAAATAAAATTTTAATTTAAAAATCAGTGAACCAGAGATCAAATTGCCAACATCCACTGGATCATCAAAAAAGCAAGAGAGTTCCAGAAAAATACCTATTTCTGCTTTATGACTATGCCAAAGCCTTTGACTGTGTGGATCACAATAAACTGTGGAAAATTCTGAAAGCGATGGGAATACCAGACCACCCGACCTGCCTCTTGAGAACCCTACATGCAGGTCAGGAAGCAACAGTTAGAACTGGACATGGAACAACAGACTGGTTCCAAATAGGAAAAGGAGTACATCAAGGCTGTATATTGTCACCCTGCTTATATAACTTATATGCAGAGTACATCATGAGAAACGCTGGGCTGGAAGAAGCACAAGTTGGAATCAAGATTGCCGGGAGAAATATCAATAACCTCAGATATGCAGATGACACCACCCTTAGGCAGAAAGTGAAGAGAAACTAAAAAGTCTCTTGATGAAAGTGAAAGAGAGTGAAAACGTTGGCTTAAAGCTCTACATTCAAAAAACTAAGATCATGGCATTTCGTCCCATCACTTCATGGCAAATAGTTGGGAAAACAGTGGAAACAGGGTCAGACTTTATTTTTCTGGGCTCCAAAATCACTGCAGTTGGTGCTTGCAGCCATGAAATTAAAAGACGCTTGCTCCTTGGAAGGAAAGTTATGACCAACCTAAACAGCATATTAAAAAGCAGAGACATTACTTTGCCAGCAGAGGTCCATCTAGTCAAGGCTATGGTTTTTCCAGTGGTCATGTATGGATGTGAAAGTTGGACTGTAAATAAAGCTGAGTGCCAAAGAATTGATGCTTTTGAACTGTGGTGTTGAAGACTCTTGAGAGTCCCTTGGACTGCAAGGAGATCCAACCAGTCCATCCTAAAGGAGATCAGTCCTGGGTGTTCATTGGAAGGACTAATGCTGAAGCTGAAACTCAAATACTTTGGCCACCTGATGCAAAGAGTTGACTCATTGCAAAAGACCCTGATGCTGGGAGGGATTGGTGGCAGGAGGAAAAGGGGACGACAGAGGATGAGATGGCTGGATGGCATCATCGACTCGATGGACATGAGTTTGGGTAAACTCCGGGAGTTGGTGATGGACAGGGAGGCCTGGCGTGCTGCGATTCATGAGGTCGCAAAGAGTCGGACATGACTGAGTGACTGAACTGAACTGAACTGAACTGAAAGTTCCATTTTGGAGAAGTTCAGATTAAAGAATAAAATGGCCCATAAAAATTTTCTTTGAAAAATTGCTACTATACTTTGAGTTCAAAAGATTTTATTTTTCCTGAAAGAGTACCAGTTCAAATCACGAAAATCTATTTGAATGTGTCAAAGGCATTTCAAATACAATATACATCTACAGTGGAATTCTGTATCACTCACTCACTTGCAACTTACTCTCCATTCCTAGATCAAACCCACATCCCACCTCAGTGCATTGATCCAACATTTAGGGAAGAAGCTGTCTTTGGCTTGGAGAAGGGCCACAAGGAGGAATTATGATGGTATATATTCTCTTCTATTGCTCAAAACAATTCAGTTCTTGCCCTAAACTTGTGCTTCCTACTCAGTTTCTCCAAGCTAGGCTTCAACATTATGTGAACCGTGAACTTCCAGATGTTCCAGCTGGATTTAGAAAAGGCAGAGAAATCAGAGATCAAATTGCCAACATCCATTGGATCATAGAAAAAGCAAGAGAGTTCCAGAAAAATATCTACTTCTGCTTCATTGACTATGCTAAAGCCTTTGACTGTGTGGATCACAACACTGTGGAAAATTCTTAAAGAGAGAGGAATATCAGACCACCTTACCTGCCCCCTGAGAAATCTGTATGCAGGTTAAGAAGCACAGTTAGAAAAAAAAAAAAAGAAGAAGAAGAAGCACAGTTAGAACCAGACAAGGAACAACAATATGGTTCCAAATTGGAAAAAGAGTACGTCAAATTGGAAAAGGTGAGTATGTCACCTTGCTTACTTAACTTACGTGCAGAGTGCATCATGAAAAATGCCAGGCTTGGTAAAGCACAAGCTGGAATCAAGATTGCTGGAAGAAATATCAATAACCTCAGATATGCAAATAACAACACCTTATGGAAGAAAGTGAAGACGAACCAAAAAGTTTCTTGATGAAGGTGAAAGAGGAGAGTCAAAAACCTGGCTTAAAACTCAACATTCACAAAAACGAAGATCATGGCATCTGGTCACTTCATGGCAAATAGATGGGGAAACAGTGGAGACAGTGACCAAATTTATTTTCTTGGGCTCCAAAATCACTGCAGATGGTGACTGCAGCCATGAAATTAAAAGACACTTACTCCTTGTAAGAAAAGCTATGACTAACCTAGGCAGCAAATTAAGAAGCAGAGATATTACTTTACTGACAAAGGTCCATCTAGTCAAAGCTATGGTTTTTCCAGTGGTCATGTATGGATGTGAGAGTTGGACTAAAAAGAAAATTGAGTGCTGAAGAATTGATGCTTTTGAACAGTGGTGTGGCAGAAGACTCTTGAGAGTCCCTTGGACAGCAAGGAGATCCAACCAGTCCATCCTAAAGGAGATCAGTCCTGAATATTCATTGCAAGGGCTGATGCTGAAGCTGAAGCTCCAATACTTTGGCCACATGATGCAAAGAACTAATTCACTGGAAAAGACCCTGATGCTGGGAAAGACTGAAGGCAGGAGGAGAAGGGGATAGCAGAGGATGAGATGGTTGGATGGCATCACCGACTCAATGGACATGAGTTTGAGCAAGCTCCGGGAGTTGGTGATGGGCAGGCATGTCTGGCTTGCTACAGTCCATGGGTTCGCAGAGAGTTGGACACAACTGAGCGACTGAACTGAAGTGACTCAGCACTCAGCAAAGGAAGATTGGACCCACCTTCCTTGGAAAGTATCTAACTGAACACATCTTCCTTAGATAATAGTTTAGCAACATCTTTCATTGTTGGAGCATGTTGCCCACAAATATCCCATTATTAGTGCCTCCCATCATTTCAAGTGTTTTAGTGTTTCCTGTCATATTTACTTTTCTTCCTGAGAGACATTCAGGAAAACACCATTTTATCCATCCCATTACATTGCCACTGATGTTTTAGTAACACTTATAAGTGAACATTTTGGGGAGCTTCCTGGTGGCCAGAACCTAAATTTGATGCTGCCCTTTAAACAATACAAAAGAAGAAGTCACAGTCCTTATTCTTCAAAGTTTCCCTTTCCATTAAAAGGCCTCAACTGGACCATTAAGAAGGAGACAGATTTTCAGAAAACACTTACCCTCCAGCAGGGAATTTATTTTGTCTCATAACAAAATAAAAACACACTGGGATTGTGTTTATTATGTCCAGCTCAAACTCTTCCAGAAGCAGCGTCAGTTCCTTCTATCAACTATGTAAAACCCACTTATAGACTTGAGCCTTATTAAATAACTCTTTCCGTTTCTCTTTTTCTGGCCAATAACATTCCCTTAATCTGCGTTCAAATATTAATTCTACATTTTAGTTAATTCAAATTAATTGTCTTTTTTTTAAAAAAAAAAAAAGAACCTAAGAACTGTGTGAAGATGGGCTATGACTGTGGTCAAAATCAGTGGGTCATTGGGACTGAAACATTAACAATCATATAATACGTTCTGAATCTGGAAGTGAAAGTTGAAAAATCTTCTGTTTCTGGGAACTCAAATCAAACAGATAAAAACTTATTGAGTGCTCATCCAAGACAAGCATCCAGAAAGGACAAATATGAAGAAATAAAAGATTCAAAAACACATCTGATTCTGAAAAAGTGAATAATGTAACAGAAGAAAATAATATGGTTTTACCTATCACAAAAGGGATAATTCACATAACAGTCAGTTAATCAAAACAAGGAGAAACTATTTATTGCTTATTATCAAAATGTAAGAGAATAATAAGACCGGGCATAAGAAAGTCAAGAGTGCAGAGAAACAGATACCAAGACACTTCCAGGGTGTATGCAAATTGGGAAAACACCTCTAAAGGACAATTTGGCAACAAGTACCAACATCTTTTTTAAAATACATACTTTTAATCAGAAATTGCATATCTAGGGATTTTTCCCAAAGAAATAACCTGTAAAGTATTTAAAGACACATGTACTACAAGGAAGCAAGCAACATGGTTTGTAACCATGAATAATTACAAATAATCTAAATGTCCTACAATATGGACATGAAAGTGATGACATAGCTGGCTAACCATCAGCATGGAAATATCTTTAAGATAGGATAAATGGGAAAAAGAAGCTTTATTAAAAATACATAGTATTTTTCCAAATAATATATACCATTGTTCTTAAAGACAAGTAATGTCCCCACAAAAAAATAAAAATAAAGACAAGCTATGTCCCCACACGTTCTAGTATAAAAGGCTTAGAGCAAGGCCCAGAAATGTGAATTTTCAATATTCCCCCTCCCTGCACACACAAACACACACACACACACACACACACACACACACTGACTTGGGTAATCCTGGCGCAAGTATTCTATAGAGGACCCTTTGAAACACGGTGTATGAACATATCTCAAATTTGAGAGTGAGTATATGTGCAAAATAGAAACAGGATAAAATAAGAAAGTACAGCCTGGAAGTGATATTTAATTAGAAGACTGAGAGATGAAAGAATAAGAAAATGAAATATAATACATCTACTCAGACTATCAAGTAACCATTAAAATAATAACCACAGTGACAGAAACAGACAATATGATATAGTTTTAAGTTATGTCAATCAACAGCAAAAAAAAAAAAAAACCACAAAAATCTAGATCAAAAAAAGGCAAAGGAATTTGTGACAACACAGATGGACCTTGAGGGCATTATGTTAAGCAATATCTTTCTCTGACAAAGAAAAACAAGTACTGTATGATGTCACCAATATGTGGAATATTTTTAAAGCTGTACTCATAAAAATAGAGAGTAGAATGGTGGTTACCAGGGGCTCAGGGGTAGGGAAATTGGGGAGATGTTATTTAAGGGAACAAACTTGCCACTGGACAAAAGTCCTAAAGATCTGCTGTACAACAGTGATTATAGGAAACACACTGTGTTATAGATTTCACAGGGACTAGATCTTAATTATTCTTCCCATAAAAAATGAAATAATAATTATGTGACATGATATAGGTGTTACCTAATGCTGTAATGGTAATCATATTGCAATATACACATGTATCAAATCAAAACACTGTGTATTTAAACCTACACAATTTTATACATCAATTAAATCTTGATTTTAAAAACTAGGCAAAGGATTTACAAAGACTTTTTTTCAAAGGAGATATACTAATGGCCTATAAACACATGGAAAGAGTTCAACATCATTAGTCATTAGGGAAATATAAATCTAACTTATAGTGAGGTACCACTTTACATATATTAAGATACAATAGTTTTTTAAATGGAAAATAAGTGTTGGCTAGTATGTAGAAAAATTGGAACCCCCATACATGACTGATGACAGTAATGTGTAAAAGTGTAAAATGATGCAGCCACTGCAAAACAGTTTGGCAGTTTCTCAAAGTTAAACATAACATTACCCTATGACCCCACAATTCCACTCCCAGGTACCTACTCAAGAGCACTGCAAACAGATGTTCAAATTCTTGTACACAAATGTCATAGCAGAATTATTCATAAATATAGCCAAAAAGTAGAAACAACCCAATGGTGATTAGAGAAACAAAATGCAGTATACCTATACAACGCCATTATCATTCAACCTGAAAAAGAAACGAAGTGATACTTGTACACCACTGTTGACAGCAGCATTATTCACAATAACCAAAAGTTAGAAACAACCCAATATCCATCATTAGACAAATGGATAAACAAAATACAGTGTACTAGATACACACAATGGAATATTATTCTGCCAAAAATGAAAGGAAATTATGATACATGATACAACATGGATAAACCTTGGAAATATTAAGTTAAGTGAAATATGTCAGACACAAAAAGATAAATATTGCCTGATTCTACCTATACAAGGTACCTGTAGAGACATAAAGAAGAGAGGTTACCAAGAACTGAGGAGGAGAGGGAAGAATGAGGAGTTATTGTTTAATAAGCACAGAATTTCCACTCAGGATGATGAGAAAGTTCTGGAAATGGATAGTGGTTGGTTGTACAACACTGTAATTGCCTTCAGTGTCCCTGAATCCTGAATTGTACACTTAAAAATAGTTAAAATGGCATATTTTGTGTTATGCATATTTTGTCACAATCTTTTAAAGGCAACACAGAAAATCACTGTCAAAACACACAAAAAAATTAAAAAATAAAGTAGTGATGTATGGTATAGTCACATACAACCTTGAAAATGGTATGCTAAGTGAAAAAAGCTAGACACAAAAATCCACATATCATATGATTCCACTTATATGCAATGTACAGAATAGGCAAACCTATAGGGACAGATCTAAGATCATGGCATCTGGTCCCATCACTTCATGGCAAATAGATGGGGAAACAGTGGAAACAGTGACATAATTTATTTTGGGGGGCTCCAAAATCACTGCAGACAGTGACTGCAGCCATGAAATTAAAAGACGCTTGCTCCTTGGAAGAGAAGCTATGACCAAGCTCAACAGCATATTTAAAAGCAAAGACATTACTTTGCCAACAAAGGTCCGTCTAGTCAAAGCTATGATTTTTCCAGTGGTCATGTATGAATGTGAGAGTTGGACCATAAAGAAAGCTGAGCACCAAAGAATTGATGCTTTTGAACAGTGGTGTTGGAAAAGACTCCTGAGAGTCCCTTGAACGGCAAGGGGATCCAACCAGTCCATCCTAAAGGAAATCAGTCCTGAATATTCACTGGAAGGACTGATGCTGAGACTGAAACTCCAACACTTTGGCCACCTGATGTGAAGAACTGACTCATTGGAAAAGACCCTGATGCTCAGAAAGATTGAAGGCAGGAGGAGAAGGGGATGACAGAGGATGAGATGGTTGGATGGCATCACTGACTCTATAGACATGAGTTTGAGTAAGCTCCTGGAGTTGGTGGTGGACAGGGAAGCCTGGTGTGCTGCAGTCCACGGGGTCGCAAAGAGTTGGACACGACTGAGCGACTGAACTGAACTGAACTGATGGGGACAGAAACAGATTATTGATTGCCAGGAAAGAGTAGGGAGTGATTGTTTAATGGGTACAGGGTTTCCTCCTAGGATGATGAAAATGTTCTGTAGTAAGATATTGCGGAAAAACCCAAGTGAACTTTTTGGCTAGCCCAATAGATAATGGTCATGGTTTCACATAATGAATGTACTGGAAGCCCCTGACATGTACTGTAATGGTTAAAATAGGGAATTTTATGTTATATGAGTTTATCTCAACAAAACAAAAGCAGAAAAATTGTCACATACACAATTAAAACTATGCAAAAACCTATGTAAGTGTAAGGGGAAAAATAAAGCAGAGATACACAAAAAGGCTTAAACGGGTCAGGGTTTTTTCTATTTCTTAAAACTTTTTATAACATTGTTACATTGTTTTCATAATAAAAAGATAACTATCATGTATCAAGTACCTACTAAAAAATTAAGCACTCTGTTAGGCATTTTCATGAATCATAAGTACTTTCCAACATACTGGGTGAACAGGAAACATTTGACAGAAACATGGAAAGGAGAGCAAAGGAATCTAGTTATGGGCATGGGGGATTGAATTCTTAGTTATGTATTTCTGTTAAACAACCCCAAAACATGGCTTTAGAAGAAAGATTTGTATATTTAATGCATAAGCTTATAGCCCCAAAGAGAAATTAGAATTAGTACGAGACAGCATTCTTTTACAAAGAACCAGGACAGTGTTAAAGTTATAGTTCCTTAAAGTTAAAAGAAAACTGGTCTGTGAGTTGTTTCCCAGTCAATTTTAACTATAATGCAGTGATCATAGCTGTATTTTTATATAATTCATAAAATTATTTTTATAACCTCTGTTCATAAAATCAATTGCCTTTATAAAAACCACTTGGAGTAACAACCTGGAGGGTGGGACTGGGTAAGGGGCGGAGGGAGAGACTCAAGACGGGAGGGAGATGTGGATACTCATGACTGATTCACACTGTTGTATGGCAGAAGCCAACACAGAATTGTAAAGCAACTATTCTCCAATTAAAAATAAATTTTAAAAAATAATTTTTTTAAAAAATCCCACTTGGAAACCCCAGTACCATCAATTCTATAGAGAGAGCCAGTCCAGAGAGTTTTATAAGGCAACTCAATTCTTATAAATAAGCTGGGTGAAGATTTCATCCTTAATAAATTTATTCTGCCCTTTTGATATTTAATTGGACTTTAAAAGTACACTAAGATGTCTTTGGTAGATCTAGATCTCTGCTGTTTCAAAATCAGTAGGTGCTACTATTGAGAACTCAAGACCGAATATCATACTAGCATCATACCCTTCAAGAAAAGAGGATTCCATCATTCTTGACTTTATTTCTTAGTTGACATGGCATTAGAGGACTGATTAGGTAGGAAAATCCTACCAATAAATTGTTCTAGTCCTTACTAGGATATATCTCCAGTCTCCTTCAAAATATATACATATAAGCAATATAATAATCAAAAAGCAATCCATAACTAATTGCTTAGACTTCAAAAGTACAATTGGTGACTTCCCAAGTGGTTCAGTGGTAAAGAATCTGCCTGCCAACGCAGGAGATGCAAGAGACACAGGTTCCATCCCTGGGAAGATCCCCTGAAGGAGGAAATGGCAACCCACTCCAGTATTCTTTAGCCTGGGAAATCCCATAAACAGAGGAGCCTAGTAAGCTACAGTCCACGGAGACTCAGTCAGACACAACTGAGCACACATACATGCAAAAATACAGTCATCTGCAAAGGAATAATTTTCATGAGAATTATTTACATCACTTTTCAAGATGCCTGTAATTTAACAACTAAATTTTCATCAGGGTTTTGCTACCAATAAATCAGTAAATTTTTTGGCCATTCTGAACTAAGCCCCTTACATATGTTGTTACAAATGTACAGCTAGGGTTATTCTCCAGTCAGTATAGAATTAAATTCAAGAATCTTGAATGGTGGCTAAGCTTCTCGAACTCTGTAGTTGTTACCAATTCTATTCTTTTTAAATGAAGTACAAAAGCACACAAAGCAGCTAAGTTAAAATTTCCACACTCTGATTACCTATCATTGGTTCCCATATGAGCGTGCTGTGTTCAATTCAGTTCAGTAGCTCAGTCGTGTCTGACTCTTCACAACCCCATGGACTGCAGCACGCCAGGCTTCCCTGTCCATCACCCATGCCCAGAGCTTACTCAAACTCATGTCCATAGAGTCAGTGATGCCATCCAACCATCTCATCCTCTATCATCCCCTTCTCCTGCCTTCAATCTTTCTCAGCATCAGGGTTTTTTCCAATGAGTCAGTTCTTCGCATCAGAAGGTCGAAATTTTGGCATTTCAGTTTCAGCATCAGTCCTTCCAGTGAATATTCAGCACTGATCTCCTTTAGGATGGACTGGTTGGATCCCCTTGCCGTTCAAGGGACTCTCAAGAGTCTTCTCCAACACCACAGTTCAAAAGCATCAATTCTTTGGCACTCAGCTTTCTTTATGGTCCTACTCTCACATCCATACATGACTACCGGAAAAACTGTAGCTTTGACTAGATGGACCTTTGCTGGCTGTGTGCTATGTAGGATGCTCATAAAAATACGATTGTATAATGGAAAGAACAGGGATTCTGAGAGAGTCTGACTGGCCCAGCTTGAGCTGTCTGGTGGACAGAATTCAAAGATAGTTCCCCAGATCCCTGTCCCCACTGTACACAGATCCTGCCCCCACTTGAGCAGGATTTGTGATATGATGCAATAGTCACTGCAGTGATTACATTATATCATATAAAACTTTACTGTAGTAAACTAGAGAGCAGTTTTCTCCTGCTGGCCTTGAAAACCCCAACTACCATATTGTAGAGAGGGCCACATGGCAAGGTAAGTGGGCAGCTTCTGGGAACTGAGAAAGGTCCTCCACTGACAGCCAACAGGCCTGAAACCACAGGAGCTGAATTCTGGTAACAATGAGTGATCCTAGCAGAGGATCCCAAGCCTTAGATGAGAGCAAAGTCTCAGTCAGCACCTTGAAAACTGGTGAGACCCCAAGCAGAGGACACAGTCAACCCGTGACCATACACCTGACCCACAGAAACATAAGATAACAAATTCATGTTTTTTATGTCACTAAGTTTGTGATAACCTATTATTCAGCAACAGAAAACCAAGTCCCACACCTGCCCCTTAACTAGAGCAGGATGGAATACCTTGACTAACAGGTGAAGTAAGTTCACATCCAATGGGGGAGGATTCATCCTCCTTAAGTGCAATTGAAGTGTCATCATCAGTTTGGAGGATGCATACTGGAAAAAAGAAGAGCAAAAATTACCCACCACAATATATTCAGTATCTGACATTTCATAGGCTTTCAAGGTTCAACTCACAACTCTTCCCTACTGTTGGCTCCCTAATCCCCCTCCCAATGCAAGAGACACAGATTCGATCCCTGGGTTGGGAAGATCCTCTGGAGAAGGAAATGGCAACCCACTCTAGTATTCTTGCCTGGAAAATCCCATGAATAGAGGAGACTGGCAGGCTACAGCCCATGGGGTCAAAAAGAGTCAACACAACTGAGCATGCATGCACACTTCCATATACACACTTCTAGAAATACATGTCACTGAGCCAGAGACTAACAAAGAAAACATGAGGGTAACAAAATCTAGTCAACAAAGTAGGCTAATATAACAAATTATAATCTTGAATCTGCCACTAATTAGACGTGTGACCTTGGGCAACCACTCATGGGCCACAGTTCCTATCTGAAAATAAAAGGATTGGACTAGCTCTAATGTTATTCCAACATTTAAATTCTGATTTATTAAAATTGGGAAGGGGGATCATCAAAATAATTCAAATTAAGTTTTGCTTTGTTATAAAAGGACAAAGAAATGTCACACTGCTCCCAAACATATGCCCCATCCCTCTCAGTATTCTGCTTCTGAAAGTGGCATCAAGAAAGTTTCACATGCAAATTAGCTTAGTAAAAACTACCACATAAAGGAACAAAATCTGGGAGTGATATGGAGTAGGAGGCAACCAGAATCACAGGGGACTTTTATAAACTAAAATGTCCACAGTTGAAAATCAAATTTTTATGATGTTATTGTCATGAATGATAACATGCTGATATCATGATTGGGTTGAAAGATATGTATTTTACTTTTTTTCTGTTACTTGCCACTCACTGCATTAAATGGCATTGCTAAAGAGCTAATGCTGAAAAAGAACTAATTTAGAAATTCACACTTTTAAAAAATAAAACCTGTAATAAATTTGACCTCCTGGCTCATTTTAGCAATATGACAAATCATTTTAAAAGGCAATTTAAGCTTTTTAAAAGCCTGCTGCTGCTGCTAAGTCACTTCAGTCGTGTCCGACTCTGTGTGATCCCATAGATGGCAGCCCACCAGGCTCCCCCATATCTGGGATTCTCCAGGCAAGAACACTGGAGAGGGTTGCCATTTCCTTCTCCAACATGCGAAAGTGAAAAGTAAAAGCCTACAGTAACTCAAAGAAGCTGAAAATGCAAAGCAAAAATCATAATCATCAAAATAACATTAAATCTAGGTATTTCATTTTTCAAATGATGCAAAGAAAAATTAATCACAATTGTTCTTACCAAATGCACGTTAATTTTGTAATATTCTTTCCCTTCACAGCATTCCTTTCTCCCACACAAACACACAAAAACCCTCAGTAGAATTTCTGATTGAACTATTTTAACCATAATCAACTCCCATTACTGTCGAGTGTTTAAGCAAGTGAAGAAAATTCTTAAAAGGGGAAGTTAGGAAAGAGTAAGAACTTTCCATAAATATTATCATTCAACAACACAGAAGAAAGGAGTTTTAAAAAGACTTCAAGTGCTCGCTTCGGCAGCACATATACTAAAATTGGAACGATACAGAGAAGATCAGCATGGCCCCTGCGCAAGGATGACACGCAAATTAGTGAAGCGTTCCATATTTTTAAAAAAAGTAAAAAAATAAAAAAATAAAAAAAATAAAAAGACTTCAAGATAGAACCAATAAATAGTAAGATAAAATTATAGGTTATCTCAGCATACATAGAATATAAGAGATAAAAAGACAAAGTTTTATTTCTTCTAGGATAGTGTCTACTAGAAAAGCAAACGTTAATATAAATGTTAATATACATGATAAAAGTACATGTGCATACATGATACAAAAGTAAATGTTAATATACATGATAAAAGTTATGCCTGGAAATGTCAAGAATAACTTTGCTCTTATATAGTATTGATAAAGAAACTGAGAGCACCCATGTAGCTCTGCCAAATTAAAATCAAAAAGATAAATTTTTTTTAAAAAGATAAATTTTTTAAAAGCAAAATCTCAAATTAGATAAAACTTATTCTTACAATTCTCAAGTATTTTGCTTCTCATCCACAATTAATAGATTTAGACACTTAGTACCTTATTTTAGTTAAGTTGTTGTTCAGTCACTCAAGTCGTATCCGACTCTACAACCCCATGGACTGCGGCACGCCAGGCTTCCCTGTCCTTCACCACCTGCCAGAGTTTGCTCAAACTCATATGCATTGACTCAGTAATGCCATCCAATGATCTCATCCACTGTTGTCCCCTTTACCTCCTGCCTTCAATCCTTCCCAGTATCAGGGTCTTTTCCAATAAGTCAGCTCTTCACATCAAGTGGTCAAAGTATTGGAGCTTCAGCTTCAGCATCAGTCCTTTCAATGAACATTCAGGACTGATTTCCTTTAGGATTGACAGGTTTGATCTCCTTGCTGTCCAAGGGACTCTCAAGAGTCTTCTCCAGCACCACAGTTTGAAAGCATCAGTTCTTTGGTGTTCAGCCTTCTTAATGGTCCAACTTCCACATCTGTACACAACTACTGGAAAAACAATAGCTTTGACTAGACAGACCTTTGTCGGCAAAGTGAAGTCTCTGCTTTTTAATATGCTGTCTAGGTTTGTAATAGCTTTTCTTCCAAGGAGCAAGCATCATTGGACTTCATGGCTGCAGTCACCGTCCACAGAGATTTCGGAGCCCAAGAAAATAAAATCTGTCACTGTTTCCATTGTTTCCCCATCTATTTGACATGAGGTGATGGGACTGGATGCCATGATGTTAGTTTTTTGAATGTTGAGTTTTAAGTCAACTTTTTGACTCTCCTCTTTCACTTTCATCAAGAGGCTTTTTAGTTCCTCTTTGCTTTCTGCCATAACGGTGGTGTCATAGGTCATTGATATTTCTCCCAGCAGTCTTGATTCCAGCTTGTGATTCATACAGCCTGGCATTTCGCATGATATACTCTGCATATAACTTAAATAAGCAGGATGACAATATACAGCCTTGATGTACTCCTTGCCCAATTTGAAACCAGTTCCATGTTCAGCTCTGTTGCTTCTTGACCTACCTACAGG
Organism: Cervus canadensis; assembly: GCF_019320065.1. Classification (NCBI taxonomy): domain Eukaryota; kingdom Metazoa; phylum Chordata; class Mammalia; order Artiodactyla; family Cervidae; genus Cervus; species Cervus canadensis. Next base: position 69,292,152 of record NC_057393.1, on the reverse strand, counting down.
TTTCTCAGGAAGCAGGTAAGGTGGTCTGGTAGTCCCATATCTTTAAGAATTTTCCACAGCTTGTTGTAATCCACACAGTCAAAGGCTTTAGCATAGTCAATGAAACAGAAGTAGATGTTTTTCTGGAATTCCCTTGCGTTTTTTAGATCCAACAGATGTTGGCAGTTGATCACTGGTTGATGATCACTGGTTCCTCTGCCTTTTCTAAGTCCAGCTTGTATATCTGGAAGTTCTCAGTTCATGGACCATTGAAGCCTAGCTTTAAGGATTTTGAGTATTCCCTTTCTAGCGTGTGAAATGAGCGCAATTGTGCAGTAGTTTGAACATTTTTTGGCATTGCCCTACTTTGGGATTGGAATAAAAATTAACCTTTTCCTGTTCTGTGGCCACTGCTGAATTTTCCAAATTTGCTGGCATACTGAGTGCAGTGCTTAGTTAAGGGAGATGGCCAACAAACACATGAAGAGATGTTCAACATCACTAATTATTAGAGAAATGCAAATCTAAACTACTATGAGATGCCACTTCATACCCGTCAGAATGGCCATCATATTAAAAATCTACACACAATGCTGGAGAGGTTGTGGAGAAAAGAGAACCTTCTTGCACTGTTGGTGGGAATGTAAACTGATACAACCACTATATGGAAGTTCCTTAAAAAACTAAAAATAAAACTACCATATGACCCAGCAATCCCTCTACTTGGCACATACCCAGAGAAAATCATAATTCAAAAAGGCACATGCACCCAAAGGTTCATTGAAGCACTATTTACAAGAGCCAGATTATGGAAGCAACCTAAATGTTCATCAGCAGAAGAATGGATAAAGATGTGGTACCTATATACAGTGGAAACTAATTACTCAGTCACAAAAATGAGTGAAATTGGATCCTTTGTAGACACGTGGATGGACCTAGAGATTGTCATACAAAGTGAAGTAAGTCAGAAAGAGAAAAACAAATACTGTATATTAATGCACGGGGCTTCCCAGGTGGCACTAGAGGTAAAGAACCCACATTCCAATCAGGAGACATAAGAGAAGCAGATTCGATCCCTGCATGGGGAAGATCCATATGTATGGAATGTAGAAAAATAGTACTAATGAACCTATTTGCAGGCCAGGAATAGAGACACAGAGGTTGAGAATAGACAAGTGGGCATGAAGAGGGTGGGGAAGAAGACAGTGCGACAAATCGAGAAAGTAGCGCGCGCGCGCGCGTGTGTGTGTGTGTGTGTGTGTGTGTGTGTGTGTGTGTGTGTATAATCACACTATATATTCACACTAGGGAACTCTACTCAGTGCTCTACAGTGACCTAAATGGGAAGGAAAGCCAAAGAGTGGATATTAGTATATGTATGGCTGATTCACTTTCCTATGCAGCAGAAACTAACACAACATTGTAAAGCAACTATACTTCAATAAAAATTAATTTTTTTTTAAAGTTTAGATGAGAAAGGTACTGAAAAAAATCTCAAGAAAATTCACACAACTTTCAAGTGAGGTCACTTAACAACTGGTCTTCCAAAGAGCAAGGATTCGTTCTCCTGCCTTACTATGAAATCCCGGCCCGCACCCAGGAAGATTTCTGGATCTGTGAAAATTTCTGTGAGAAATTACCATGAGAAAGATGGTTACGTTTCCCTGAACAGGTTCAGAAATTTAAAGTAATAAAAGGCCTCCTATGGTTTTCTGAAAATCTTCCAACAGACAGAACTTTCTGGTAGTAGGACGCCACAGTGTGCGAGCAGGAGGTGCTTGCACGCACCCTGGGATTCCCAGCGCCAACCCTTCGGCCACATTCCCCCTTCAGTTCTCTGAGGTAAAAACCAGGGTACAGACCGACCGGATTCCAAGAACTTTCACGAAATAACGCAGTTAAAGTACCCAGTGCAGAAGCTACACTTAACACGTGTGTGGTTGGGGCGGGGGGCTGGAATTAATAGCATTTAAAGGTAAAATGCAGACCTAATCCGCAGAACTTTGTTCTCAAAGCACCTTCAAGTCACCCCGTCAACTGAGAAAACAGGCCAGCAACGAAGGGGTCAATCGGCAGAGAATGAAAGATGACTGCCTGGGCAAGAGCCTGGGAGGGGCGAGCCTGGGGGCAGCTGCAGAGGGCTCGTGCCTTCCCTCACTCCTCCCAGTCATTCCAGAAATTGAGGAGCGCTCAACGCGGTCAGAGCAGTCCAAGATGCAGAACTTTTCCAGGGCGCGGGCCCGCAACACTGAAGGAGAGAGTTTTTTTGTTTCAAATCTCTCTCTGTGACCTAATGAGGAAGCGGGAGGGCAAACAGCAGGTCTGAGACCAGAAGCTAAGCAGGGTGGCGATTTTCGATTTTCCAAGCGCATGGAAGGGAAGGATTTCTAAGATCCTCTCTTAAAGGCGTTTACTTAAACTACTTAAGGGAGATTTTATTATTTCTTCGCGTTAACGAGGTAGCTCCTGCAACTTGAGCAGTAAGCCCCGGCCGCCTCTCACAACGGACCTCAGGAAGACTGTAGGCCCCGCCCACTAGCGTGTCTGCTGCGCATGTGCTCAGTTTTAACACTAAAGTGTCTCCGCCTTCCTCCTTTCGCCGTGGCAGCGATGGCCGAGTGGTTAAGGCGTTGGACTTGAAATCCAATGGGGTCTCCCCGCGCAGGTTCGAACCCTGCTCGCTGCGGAAGCGGTTCCCTTTACCCTTTTTTTCCACAGAGTTCTGATAAATACCATCAAATGATAATCCGCATTCTTCAGCTACATTTCCGATATCTGCCGGCTAAATGGTCTGACTACAGAGAAATTAAACGTGTCAAAGAAAAGCCAGTGTCAGTGCTGTGAACATGCCACTAATGAAAATAGTTTTCTTTTATCCTAAACAGCAAGCTAATCTTTCAGAATCTTGTTCCTCGTTCACAGAATAAAAATAAAATGAAGATAAATATTGGTGAGAATCTTCAGGCTATCATAGCCTGAGCAAGCTATCATCTCATTAAAACTGATGGTAAACCTAATACTATCTCTCCTTCCATCCCAGAATCACCTTCACCTTCACCTCACAACATCAAAAAGTGGTGTGAAATACAAACTTCTAAAAGTTCAACTTCTAAAGTAGAATAAGTAGATCTGCACGATGGAACCCTGCATGTAGCCACTAAAATGATATTACAGACATGGGAAGACTTTCCCAATATATTTCCAAATGCAAAACGTTGGACAGGTGGAAAGACAGTATATATTATTATCACATTTTTGTTAAACAATTCACTTATATAATCATTTATGTGGCAAAAAATGGCAGAAAAAAAGAATGAATGGGGGCTGGAAAGAAAGAACCAAAATGTTAGCAGTAATTATTATCTCTGGATGGTGAAATTTGGGGGGATTTTAATTTTAATTTTCCTAACAGTTTTTTGTTTAACTTAGTTTTCTAAAATGTGTGTATTCATCCAGTATTTTTTTTTTAATAATAAAAAGACCAACTCTAGCAGCTTAAACACATAAGTGGTTTGTCTCAAGAAATCTGGGAACAGTTAACTCTCTAATGGAACAATGGAACAGTGCTCTTTCCAGCTTTCTTTTCTGCCATTTTTATTTTATTTTTTGTCCACATGGCACATGTGGGATCTTAGCTCTCCAGCCAGGTGAACCATGCCCCCCGCCTTGGAAGGACCAGTGTTAACTAGTGGACTGCCAGGGAAGTCCCTCTGCTCTGCCATTCTCAATGCGCAGGCCAAATTCCAAGCATGTTGTCTCATTGTCCTAAGATGATTGCCAGACCTCCAGACCTCACATCTGTATTCAGCTAGAAAGTGAAGAGACAAAAACCCTGTTTATATCTCATTTCCTTGAACTGTGTAACATGACTACCACTCAGTTCAGTTCAGTTCAGTTGCTCAGTCATGTCCAACTCCCACCAGCTACAGGAATTCTAATGAAATAAGTGTTTTAAGCTGAGTGTATTGCTACCCAATTCAAAATTAGAATTTCATTGATAAGGAAGAAAAATGGATGGATAGGAAGTGGACAACCAACTGTTTCTGCCACACTCTTCTAACAGGAAAGTCAAATTTTCTAGGCATAAGACCTTCTATTTAAGTCCCCTATCTGCCTCCCCAGCCTTCCCACCCTTCTCTTCCATCTCCTTTTGAGTTACTAGAAGGCTTCCCAGCCCTGTTTGATGGCTCTTGTCTTTGAACCTTTTCACTTGTTCACACACAATTGCCTTCCTAGTTAGAGGACTTGCTCTCTTTTTTAATCTAGATGGAAGACTACAATTTATCCTCACTCCCCCCTCCCTCTATCACAGAAGCTGAAAGCGCCACTCATTTGCTTCCAAGTACCTCTTGCAGGTAGGGAGGCAGCATGTGACCTAGGCCCAACCAACCAAATGTGCCCACTGCCCCCAGCTTTCAATCAGAACTGCTAATGCAAAGAAGCAGGGAGGGCAAGGATCCACCCTGTTGATGAGCAGAGGCCACAGCGGCAGCTGCGGAGATTGCTGAGGGTAGCAGCACCGAGGTCACAAGTGAAGTTTACAGTCAGTCCTTCAGCAGCAGCAACGGTAGTGTCGTCATTCCACACTGATCTTGGACTTTGCCGAGCCTAACTTACTCCTGCCCCATTTTCCAAAAGTGGCTTTGCAGCCCTCCTGGAGATTCTATGAACTACTTGATTTGCTTCCAGTAAGTATTCTGCTTAAATCAGGCCCAGTCAATTTCTTTTCTTCCTAACACCAGATATAGCTTCCCTCTTCACCTCACCATTACCTGCTGGGAAAACTCATGTTCTTTCTTCAGGTGTCACCTTCTGGGTAAAGCATTCCTGCAATTTCCAGGTTTGACCCCAGAGGCCCCATTTTTATTCTTTTATTCTCGCTACTTATTATAGCAAATCTCACATTGAACTATCTCTGTCCGTTTGCCTCTCTTCCCACTAAACGGTAAATTTCCTGCGAATGTAAAAAGGGATCATGTCTCATCTTTGTATCCCTGACTAACACAAAAAAGGCACTCTATGAATCTTTTATAAAGGAATGAATAAATACATGAATCAACACACAAGTCCACAGTCCACCCCTAGAATAGCCTGGAAAAAATGGCAGGGGAGAAGCAAACTTGTTATCTTCCTTTTGAAGACCACTTATCTTTCCCTCAGGCTTCCCAGGTGGTACAGTGGTAAAGAATCCGCCTCCCAGTGCAGGTTCCTGAGTTGGGAAGATCCCCTGGAGGAGGGAATGGCAACCCACTCCAGTATTCTTGCCTGGAAAATCCTATGGACAGAGGAGCCTGGTGTGCTACAGTCTACAGGGTCACAAAGAGTCAGACACAACTGAAGCGACTTACACATGCAACCTTTGTCTTAGCATGAACGTGAGTTAATTTAATATATAATATTCTTCTCCCTTCCTTAGCTTTCCATTTCCTTCCCTTTCCTTATTTTTTCCCTGCCATCTTTTTATTTTTCTTCTGTTCCCTTGTCTTGTAGCACTGAAAGAACCGACTGAACCAGGAGGCAAGTGCATACAGACCTCCATCTCTCCGGGCAACCTCCATGCCCATCTCCCTAAGAGTGGTTCACTTTCACCCTGGCCTCCATGTAACCTGAATGTCATCTCTCTCTGTGGGGAGCAGGGGAAAATCCACAGACGATTTTAGAGATGTCGAAGTGGTTCTGTAGCACACTCCTCAGAGGACACCACCTCAACTTCTCCTTCTCCTTCCACCTTTCTCTTCATCCAAGTCCCCCAGCGCCTTCACTCTCCTGTGCATCCCTGAAGCCTACAATTTCCAACCTAACTTCATATGGTGAATGACCTTGAGGATTTTCCCTCAAGATCCCAGCTCTTTCACTCTTTTATAATACAGAGTAATTAAGTCTCATCCCTATGCATTGGCATCAGTGTGCCCAACAATCAAAGAGCCCCCCTGAGAAGGCAGAAGAAGTTATAAATATGATACCAAAGTCTCCTTACCCTACCTCAGATATTTCTCTATTCACTTCTATTAATACAAAATAAATCCTTAAAAAAAATAAATAAATCCTGCAACTTCCCAGAGTTCAAAAAGTTTTTCAATGTAGATAAACTGAAGAGAATTTTTTTGTAAATTGTAATCAGTTGATCTGCAAGCAAATACTGAACTCTTAACCATCCCTCGCCTTCCAAATCCAGGTCTTTCTCCATCTGTGCTTCCAGTTTGCGGCATCTCGACCCCCTGAGCAGGACATACCCACTTGGAATTATCCTGATACTTCCTATTCCCCACCTCATCTATCCACCCCAAGTGCCACTGAGGTTCCTAACCCCTAAATATGCTCAGAATCCACTCTGTTCCAAATCTACCACCATCACCCAATCTAAATCAACATCACCTCTCAGGCTGATTACTTCTCAGCTTCCTGTCTCCCCCATCTACTCTTCCTCCCCTTTAATCTACTGTCCATAAAATAAAATTCAAAAATTTAATATACTGGGAATTACCAGGTGGTTATGACTCTGCTTTCACTGCTGTGGGCCAAGGTTCAATCCCTGGTAGGGGAACTAAGATCCAGTAAGCCATGTGGCACAGCCAAAAAAAAATTTAGTGCACATTTGGTCTAATAACTCTCCTCTGAAGACCTTTCTTGAGATTCCCAAGTGCTCTTACAATAAAGACTAAACTCCCTACAATGACCCCTGAGCTCCCCATGATGCTGCCAGCATACCAACTGGGCTTCTCCCACTCATTCTCTGGCAAGATATACTGTCCTTTCCTTTAGTTTCTTGAAGAGATTACACTCTTTCCCACCTTAGGAATTTTATGTATGTTCCAATGTAATCCTCCCCATCAAATTAGGTCACCTGCTTATGTGATTTCATACCATTTTATTCTTTTTCTTCACAACACTTACTGTACTATGTGATACTTTAGTATGAATATTTGCTTCATTTCTCCCTGCATGTGAACATATAGTGTGGGATATGTATGTGTGTTTAACCACTGAAACTCCTTATCTGGTCCTTAGTGGGCCCTCAATAAATAATTTTGCTGAATGACTTTTGGGGTTGAGAAGATCAGGGAGCACAAGGTCTTGAAATGGGACTTCTCTGGTGGCCCAGTGGTTGGGAATCCACCTTGGAATGTGGGGGACAAAGGTTTGATCCTGGAAGGATCTAAGTTCCCACAAGGAACTAAGTTCCCACATGCCTCAAAGCAACTGAGTCCTCAGCAGAAGGATCCTGCACGAGGCAACAGAAATCCCCCTATGCTGCAACTAAGAACTGATGCAACCAAATACATTTTTTTAAAAAGGTCTCAGAATACCTGAAACAGTGGGAGATAGAGTCTCTAATGAGGGTGGGTATACCCTGCTTTCCTTCGACTTTCAGGGATGAATCAAAACTGTACCTGAGGGACTTCCCTGGTGGCTCAGTGGTAAAGAATCTGCCTGCCAATGCACAGGACACAGCTTTAATCCCTGGTTCAGGAAGATCCCACATGCTGCAGAGCAACTAAACCCATACACCACAACTATTGAGCCTGTGCTCTAGAAGCCCCAAGCCACAACTACTGAAGCCCTCAAGCTCTAGAGCTTCTGCTCTTCTATAAGAGAAGCCACTGCAGTGAGAAGCCCGCACACCACAATGGAGACCCAGCCCAGCCAAAAATAAATATAAATAAATGAAAACTTTTAGATCATATATTAGTTTTATTTTAAATATTTTTGAGGAACAGCATTGAAACAAGTATTCTATCAAGGGTGAAACAGATCACCAGCCCAGGTTGGATGCATGAGACAAGTGCTCAGGGCTGGTGCACTGGGAAAACTTTTTTTAAAATTACACCTGAATAGATTTGTGTCCTGACTGCATAGATCGGCAGGAGCATTGCAGCTGAACCACCTGATGTATTGCAGCTCCCTTTAGTATGATTTCTGAAGCTGTTATTTTGTTTTAACACATCATGTTTATTGTAAAGGAGTTTCCTCCCCAGTGGTTTCATTAATGGAGGCATTGTTGTGTAGTGTGGCTGGGGAAAAGTGATTCAGAGATAGGGCTGGCCTAGAACACGTATAAAACTTATATTCCAAGTCCCCTCTGGCCCTGACAAACCCCCCATGCCCACCTTTGAAGGCATCACTCCCCAATGTGCCCACATCCTCAAGAACATCTGGTCTTATGCCTTTTCTAAATGCAAGAGTGCAAACAACTAACAATGATGCCTAAGTCATAGCCGCTGCAGGGGCTAGAGAGATAGAACCTCTGACACTGGAATCTTTAGATAAAACAGATGACTTGTTCTATCTGAAGCAATGATGGGGAAAACTTAGAACTTTCAGCTCTTGTTTTAATCACTAGTTTCCTTCCCAACATACATGAAGTTAATCAGACAAGGTCACTCAGGCTGGTAGTCTGGATGCCACAGGCAACTGTTTATTTCTTTTTCCTTCCCATTTTCCCTCACTTCTACTCATCAGTCCTACACCTGGGGGACACTCTTTCATGAGTTGAATTCCGAGGCCTAAAGAGTGGATGGGAGGGACTTAGATTTACCTTTGCTTAGTCCTAGACCTGGGGACACTGTCTCATGGGTTGGATTCCAAGGCCTAAAGAGTGGATGGGAGGGACTTAGGTTTACCTTAGCTGCTTTGTCTGGTACTAGGCTGCCACGGAAGAAATGAGTGAACAAGGCCAAGGATCCATTGGTATCTCTAGGCCAATCAGAAGACACGAGTGACAGAGAGCATGGCCCTTGGGCTTCATGCTCTTGATGCTCTTTGATGCTTGAGGTCAGGGATAGAAAAGAGTCAGGAATTGCTCTGCTCCTCACTGAGGTGCTGAGGTACAGTGCTAGCCTGGTCAGCTCATCAATACCGTGTCCCACTCCAGAGATCTCAGAACCCTTTGTTCTTTCATATCACATTCATTTCCAAACACTTTAGGGGGATGTGTTTCCCTCCCAAACATAGCCATTTGAGACAAATTCAAAGTATTTGTCTATAGAGGCAATTTTTTACATATTTCACCTGACACCATATTTCATTCTAAGAGATAAGTATATACAGTGTCCATATAAATGGTATTTATCTTCCAGATGTTAAGACACATGCATCAGTGGAGAGAGACTGTTAGTGTTCTGACATCATATATTTTGGGACGTTGGAGCACAGAAATGCCATACTTCCTATTGGTACACATTTGTAGTACAGAGATCTGCAAAGTTTTACTGTAAAAGATCAGTTAGTAGATATTTTCAGCTTTAGAGGTCATGTAGTTTCTATTGCAACTACTCAGCTCTGTCTTTGTAACTTGAAAGAAGATATAAACAAATGAGTTCCAACAAAACTTTATTTACACAAGCAGGCAGCAGTGAGAGGGTAACAGGTAGGAAGGCCAGAGGTCCCCAAGCAGCAAGAAGAAATAAACTGCAAGTGGCAGACATTTTTCCCTCCCCTACACAAAATTAAAGAGTGCCCAACTCTTTGGGACCCCAACTCTTTGGTAGCCCACCAGGCTCCTCTGTCCATGGGACTTTCCAGGCAAGGATACTGGAGTGGGTTGCCATTTCCTTCTCCAAGGGATCTTCCCAACCCAGGCATCAAACCTGGGTCTCCTGTACTGCAGGTAGATTCTTTACCAACTGAGCTACCAGGAAAGCCCTAATGGCTTTCTAACAGACATAAAACACCTTGCTAAAAACTAGCAAGGGGGCACTCTTTCTGTCCCCTTCTGATGTCTATGTCAGAAGCTTTCCCTATCTCTATTATACTTCAGTAAAACTTTGCTACACAAAAAGTTCCAAGTAGTCAAGGCTCATCTCTGACCCCGGATCAAAATCCTCTCCTCTGGAGGTCACCAATCCCAGCATAACACACGGCTTGCAGCAGCAACCTTTCAGCAGGCTGGATTGGCCCACAGGCTGGAGTTCACAATCCCTGCTCTGGAGGACTCTCCCCAGTATAATAAAAAAAAAAAAAAGGTCTTTCCAAGTTACAATTGTTAAAATGCAGTTAATTGGGACATTGTTAACAGGTTGTTAACATTTCACTTATGGTTTCACATTTATATCAATACATACCTATGAAATCTTACAATTTCCATTAATATAAACATATCTGGCTCAGTGATTAAGAATCCACCTGCCAATGCAGGACACCCAGGTTCGATCCCTGGGTTCAGAAGATCCCCTGGAGAAGGAAATGGCAACCCACTCCAGTATTCTTGCCTGGGAAATCCCATGGACAGAGGAACCTGGCAGGCTATAGTCCAAGGGGTCGCAAGAGTCAGAGATGACTTAGCGACTAAACAGCAGCAAGAAAAGATATCAAGAAAAGACATCAGTAATACATACATGAGACAAAATTGGGAGTAAATGTTTTCTAAGATCATTCCATCTCAATACATCAATATGAATATATCTGGAGTTCTTTCCTGTACATCATACTTGTCAGCTCCACTCAGCAGGAGACTGATGGGGTGCAGACTGTGGAAATACCTGCTTATTTTCTTCTCTTTCTGTATTTTGCCATCTAGGCCTCTGCTCTGAAATAAGAAGGTATTGGGTCTGCTGTTGTAAACAAAGCCATTCAGCCTTTGAGCATCTTAAGGTGCGGTTTAAATTCATGTTTGCAAGTTTATTTGCGAAGTGCCCTGAGCAAGCAGGAAGAAGAGGGACTTTGAAGTCAGAGCAACCAGGCTCCAAATCCAGGCTCCTTTCCTTTCTTGCTGTGTAACTTTGGGCAGCTTACCTAACCTTTCTCAGCCTCAGTTTCCTTATCTACTAAGAGGCAATAATTATTATTTCTACTTTGTGGCACGGTCAGAGCCATTTTCTGAACTCGAACCACAGGCCTGGCTCTGTGATAAGTGCTTTATATACATTGTCTCATTTAACTCTCCAAACAGGTCACAGCTAGTTTACCCCTGAGGAACTGAGGGTGGGATCACATGCTGTCATATGTCCTTCCCCTTTTCCCAGAGCTGGTCTCTCATAACAGTGTCTAGGACCAACTCGAAGGAGCCACTGGATAGGGATGAAAGAGGCCTTTCGATTTATGTTGCTGGGGTGAAATTTTCTTTGTTCTGCTGTCTCTCTCATTTTGATATATTAGGGAACAAGTTCCCAGGGAGTTGATAGGTAAAGCTGCCCAGACTCTGGCGAGGATGTGTTTGAGACTAGGTGAGGCCTTCTCTAACAAGCTAGCAGCTCCTTTGAGATTCTCTTACGTGGGCTTTTTTTCCCCTGATGCCATTAATAGTTCATTAATGGTTTCAGAAATATAACTTCCCAACCTGTGTTACATTCTTCCTTCCAACTCCAGTCCACTCCAATTGTTTTTTTGTTTTTTAATTTATTTGACTGCAGTGGGTCTTAGTTGCAGCAAGCAAACTCTTAGCTGCAGCATGTGAGATCTAGTTCCCTGACTGGGGTTGAACCCAGGCCTCCTGCATTGGGAATGCAGAATCTTAGCCACGGGACCACCAGAGAAGTCCCTGCCCCAACTTTTTAAATGTATGTGTCAACTACATGATATGTGTCTTGACCCCTGGATGTGAGATGACCTATCTCTGGGAAGGAAAAATCTGTTTTAGAGGACCCTCTCTCCTGCATCCTCTGGACCTGGTAAGTCTGTCTGGCCACCATCATTGCCTCTTCTTAGACAATCATCTGAACCACCAATCTTCCCAACGGATCCCCTTGGCAGGCAGAGTAAAGGCAAACTCCCCAGCCTAGGAATCCTAGCATTGGCACTCTTGGCTCTCCTTAATGGCTGATTTGGAATATACACACCCAGCAACATGCACATACACATACATACACACACACTACCCCATACACATAGATTTGAGGATATACACATAAGTAAGTTTTAAAAATGTCATGTAAGCAAAATTCAATTCATATTCTTCTTTATCTGTCCCATGTTCAAGAAATACTCCAGAAAAGCCAATATCAGGTATTACATATCAGGGACAGCCAAGAATTGAAACACCAGGAATCCTATTATACAGCAAGACAAAGTGAAGATTTTTTTTTAATTAAATTATGTTGACTCGCTTATCAAATAGGCAATATATTCTTATAGATCAAAATCATAATGGTTCCCTCCCACCCTTGGCGTCCTGCCACCAACATCGCCCTCCTGGACCACCAGTTATCAGCTTCTCATTTTTTCTTTCGGCACCTTCTTTCTGCACACACAAGAATATGCATATTTTTAAAATAAATGTTAGCATCCTATACAAATTGTTCCGAACCTTCTTTTGCTATTGAAAAGAACATTGTGAACATCTTTCTATACAAAGAGCTTTCTCATTAAAAATGGCCTCTGCTAACTCAAATACAATCTGCAGGTAGAGCTCAATGCCTCAGAATGAATGGACCCAAATTTATTTAACCAAATCATTGTTGACGATCATTCAAGTTTTCCAATCTTTTGACTTTACAAAAAAAAAAAGTGCTTAAAGGAATATCTTGTGTGTGTGTGTGTGTATATATATGACATTTTCTAAAACAAGAAGCTTAATCTCAGTTACCCATTTTCATGTACAATTGGGAGAAAGGGGCTGGCCCTTTGAGCACCTAACAAGAATTCGCTATAAGAAATCAAACAGTTCTAAAAGCATAATCAAACCTCAATAAAGCTGAAAAATAAATAAAATAAAAAGGTATAGTCTACACAAATAACCTAGAAAGAAAAGGGAAGCCTCCACTCTGGTAATCTATTTCATTTCCAGGGGAAAGGGAGGGTCAGAAGTAAAAGTACTCATTTACCTTTTGACACCTCAAGTGAGTTAATTTCTATTTCCCTTCTCTTCCTCCTGTTTCCCCTCCCTGCTGCTTAGCTCCATATTCTACCCAGTAGCTACTGGGCTTCCTGGAATTTTTATTAACAATTGAAGATGCTCCAGGAATCATTTCTGTGACCACAGCCAGTGCCCTCTGGGTATAGCGCTCACTGCCTCTGGCCCATAAAAAAGACAGCAAAGGCTGATGTTGCAAATAATGCAGGTCTGGAACTTTCCCTAAAGAATGACAATGGTTATTTGTAAGGCAAGGGAGTGATGGGAGTCCATAAGACGCACTCTCAGTTCCTGCTTCTATTTTCAGGGGTGAGATGTATGACGATTAATTTTTTCAGTACCTATATTAATATCATGCCACAGTCCCAAGTCCTTTGCAAGACTGACTTGAGGGTGCATTCATTGCAGAAACAAATTTATTTCTTAAATGCAGGCAAAGAGGCACAGAGACACTCTTATCTATTGCTTTTCCTGTTCCTGTTTTTGTCATAAAAATTAGCTAATTATGGTTCAAATCTACTTGTAACAATTTGATTTTGCCTTACATTCATTCAGGCTTGAAAAATGACTGGAGCTCAGGCAGATTGATGCTTCCTGGCCACTCGTTTCTAACATGTATTAATACACCAGCACCACCAGCACCAACTTGGAGTAAATTATTCTTTGTTTTTACCCCCAACACTTTTTAAACTTCATTAAAATAGAAACCCCTAAACATTTTTCTTGATTGTCTCTATGAAACACCCAGACTGCTGACAACTAGGCTGTATCTTCATATTTCCAATTTTTTAATTTTTTGGCCACACCACACATCACGTGGGGTCCTAGTTCCCCAACCAGGGATCCAATCTGTGCCCCCTTCTTTGGAAGCACAGAGTCTTAATCACCGGACCATCAGGGAAGTCCCCATATTTCAATATCTTAGCTGCTCCTTTTTATTATCTATTTCTATTACAACAGCATTCCCATTGAGGGGAATGTTCGGCTATTGAGGGAACAGGGGAGATTTTCATTGGTCAAAAACCAAAATTCAATTGAGTAAACTTGAAAATCTAATTGGCTTTCTTCAATAATTCTTGAATCAGGCAGCGACCAAATCAGTAAATAGAGAAGCTCTGAAGGGCTGTACAAAACAGGTTTTTATAGGCAGAATGAGGGTGGGGCAAGAAGGTATTAGCAAAAGAAAGGATTATTTTAGGCCAGGCTGATGTCTTTGGGAAAGGGAACAGAAGGGGTCTTTGTCACACAGGATTCCTCAATAGGGCCAATGAGGAAATTTCAGATTGACTGTTTAAACAGTCACTTTTCTAGTAGGTGTTGAAACTGCAACTAAATCTTGCTATTTGGGGGACAAATGATTTCATTTGGGGGCCTCTTTTTTTAAACACATTTTTTTAAGGTACTAGTCTCTTTCCCTTTTTAAAAATATGTATTTGTTTATTTATTTGGTTTCACAAGGTTTTATATGCAGCACATGGGCCCTTCGACCTTTGCAGCATGCAGGATCTTTAGCTGAGACACGTGGAATCTAGTTCCCTGAGGAGGGATTGAACCTGGACCCCCAGCATTGCGGGGGCAGAGTCTTAGCCACTGGGCAACCAGGAAAGTCCCTTGACATATCTTTCTGCTAAAGCCCACCACACAGCTATACCATTTCCAGTTATGACTCTTCTGCAATGTCACAAGTTCTGGTGGGCATTATATTTGAAAAAAATAAAAAATAAAAGTATCAAAATGTTTATATCTGTTCTAAAATGTAGGTTTTATTATTCAGGTATGGTAAGAACAACAGAGATTCTCATTGAAAAGATAATTTGTTATTCACAATATTGACTGGAAAAAATTGCACAGGGTGAGAGTTGTGAGTTAAGTTTTACTGAGGGCAATAGCCCAGGAGAGAGTTCTCAGGAATTGCTCCAAAGTGGCTGGGGGAAGGTCAGTACTCTATTTGATTTTAGTGAAGAGAGATAAGTACAGACAAACACACATTTAAACAGAAGGTTGCTGCTAGTCATAAGGAGGGGCCGTCTCTGTTAATTATTTTAGTGCTTTTCTAAATATGAGAAGATTCAAAAAATTGGACTCATAAAATCGCCTGAAAACATTTAACTAGCCAAAACCTGTTCTGCCAGTTTATCCCAGAGCACAGAGTGCCGCATTCCTGATCTCCACCCTGAACTTCTTTCAGGGTGTGTTAAAGGTCAGTGACTGAAGTAGCCCCACCTAATCCTCATAGAGGCAGATGTTGTTATTGTTGTTAAGTCACTAAGTCGTGTCCAACTCTTTGTGACCCCATGGACTGCAGCCCATCATGCTCCTCTGTCCATGAAATTCTCTAGGCAAGAATACTGGAGTGGGTTGCCATTTCCTCTGTCAGGGGATCTTCCCAACCCAGGGATCAAACCCACGTGTCCTGCGTTTTATATATTGGCAGGTGGCTTCTTTACCACTGAGCTACCAGGGAAGCCCACAGAGGCAGATGGCAAGTGACAATTTTTAGCTGGCAACAGTTTCCAAAGGGAAGGGTCATGCCAAGCCCTGTGGGTTGGGGGTGGGGCAATGCTGGAAAGCCCTGGGTCTGTCCAGAAGCAGAGGAAGCAAGGGGGGAAAGTGGGCGAGAGGCTTTATTTTGGTTTCTGTGAGGAGCTGGGAAGACAGGGCAAATAGGTTTAGGATTGGCTAGTTTGAATGATTTCAGCAGGCTGTTGGGTATTTAAGGTTTGTTCCTAGTTGTCTGGTATCTGGCCCTGGCATGATCAAGATAGAGGAATAGCGGCCCACAGGTGGTGGAGTTAACAGACTCAGGATTGGTTCACTTACATATAAAAGGTATGCTTGCAGCTGAGATGTTTAATGTCTCCAGGAACTGGCTGCCCTGGGAGGGACAGTCTCTCCAGGGTTAGTAAGGCCCCAGATGTCAAAGCACCAAAAATACAGAAAATGAAAGGGCATGATTAAGTATCTCAGCAAGAAACTTAAAGCACATTCACTTTAGGGCAATTCTATATGGGCTGAGTAAGAAAAGACTATTTTCAAAGGTTATAGAGAGGGTACAGAAAACTCACAAGGGACAGGAAAGTGGTGCAAACAAGGAATGTCCCATGCCGTCTAGTTCTGCAAGGATTACTGTCACTGACCTACATTACACCCTAAGAGGAATTCAGAACTAAGAACAAGATGAGGCATTCTGTGCTTTAGGGAAACAGTCCCTGAGATAGTAATATGAACTCAGATTCTCGCATCTTCCCACACTTCAGTTCAGTTCAGTTCAGTCGCTCAGTCGTGTCCAACTCTTTGTGACCCCATGAAGCGCAGCACATCAGACCTCCCTGTCCATCACCAACTCCCGGAGTCTACCCAAACCCATGTCCATCGAGTTGGTGATGCCATCCAGCCATCTCATCCTGCCATCCCCTTCTCCTTCTGCCCCCAGTCCCTCCCAGCATTAGGGTCTTTTCCAATGAGTCAACTCTTCACACGAGGTGGCCAAAGTATTGCAGTTTCAGCTTCAACATCAGTCCTTCCAATGAACACCCAGGACTGATCTCCTTTAGGATGGACTGGTTGGATCTCCTTGCAGTCCAAGGGACTCTCAAGAGTCTTCTCCAACAACACAGTTGAAAAGCATCAATTCTTCTGTGTTCAGCTTTCTTCACCATCCAACTCTCACATCCATACGTGACCACTGGAAAAACCATAGCCTTGACTAGATGGACGTTTGTTGGCAAAGTCATGTCTCTGCTTTTAAATATGCTATCTAGGTTGGTCATAACTTTCCTTCCAAGGAGTAAGCTTCTTTTAATTTCATGGCTGCAATCACCATCTGCAGTGATTTTGGAGCCCAAAAAAATAAAGTCTGACACTGTTTCCACTGTCTCCCCATCTATTTCCTATGAAGTGGTGGGACCAGAAGTCATGATCTTAGTTTTCTGAATGTTGAGCTCTAAGCCAACTTTTTCACTCTCCTCCTTCACTTTCACCAAGAGGCTTTTTAGTTCCTCTTCACTTTCTGTCATAAGGATGGCGTCGTTTGCATATCTGAAGTTATTAGAACAGCACAAAAATAATTAACTGAGATACCTGCTCCCTGTGACCAGCAGCAACTGTCTATTGAGATGTGTGCTGGGCTGCACCTACTCCTTAGTCAAAATCATGTTATATACTCACCTCTGCCCTTACATCCTCAGAGCAGTTCCTCAGAGCTCTCTGAAAGGCGGTCTCCCGGGTTGTAGTCCTTACTGAGTCCCCAGATAAAACTGAAACTTACAGTTTTCTCATTGTGCCTTTTATGAGGAGAGGGAACGGCCACCAGAACTCAGAAGGGAGTTCTGAGGAGAGGACTGTCCCTGAGGCATCCACAGCGATCCTGAAGGCAGACAGCTGAACCTGCTCACTCTCCTCCCTCCCTCCACACCCTGAGTGGGCCTCCCCGTGGTCCAAACGCCTCTAGTCAGGCTCTGTAGCTAGAAACGGAGCAGAGAGTGGGCCCAAAGGGGCAAGAGAAGATAGCAGGACTCTGCTCTACGTAAAACTTGGAAAACAGAGAAAAGAAAAGTAATTATTCCTAACCAAGCACCTTAACACACCAACTTGATCACAATGGTCTATTTCCTTCCTGTTCTATTTGTATATAGTTTAATACATAACTGTATTTAAAATTAAATCACTGGACTTCCCTAATGGTCCAGTGGCAAGAATCTACTTGCTAGTGCAGGAGAACACAGGTTCAACGTGCCACAACTACTAAAGCCTGCACACCCTAGAACCTGTGCCGCGCAACACGAGAAGCCACGGCAATGTGAAGTCCGCACACTGCACCTAGAGGGTAGCCTCTACTCTCGGCAACTAGAGAAAGCTCATGTGCAGCAACAAAGATCCAGTGCAGTCAAAAATATAACTAAATTAAAAGAAATAAATTTTTAAATTAGATCATTGACTATTTCAAACATATAGAGATACACAGGAAATAATACAGCATTCAGTTAAGTTCAGTCGTTCAGTCGTGTCTGACTCTGCGACCCCATGGACTGCAACATGCCAGGCTTCCCTGTCCATCACCAACTCCAGGAGCTTGCTCAAACTCATGTCCATCAAGTCGGTGATGCCATCCAAACATCTCATCCTCTGTCATCCTCTTTTCCTCCTGCCTTCAATCTTTCCCAGCATCAGGGTCTTTTCCAATGAGCCAGTTCTTCACATCAGGTGGCCAAAGTATTGGAGCTTCAGCTTCAGCATCAGTGTTTCTGATGAATATTCAGGACTAATTTCCTTTAGGATGGACTAGTGTGACCTCCTTGCCATCCAAGAGAGTCTCAAGAGTCTTCTCCAACACCACAGTTCAAAAGCATCAATTCTTCAGCATTCAGTCTTCTTTATGACCCAAATCTCACATCCATACATGACTGCTGGAAAAATCATAGCTTTGACTAGACAGACCTTTGTTGGCAAAGCAATGTCTCTGCTTTTTAATATGCTGCTTAGGTTAGTCATAGCTTTTCTTCCAAGGAGCAAGCGTCTTTTAATTTCATGGCTGCAGTCACCATCTGTAGTGATTTTGGAGCCCAAGAAAATAAAGTCTCTCACTGTTTCCATTGTTTCCCCATCTATTTGCCATGAAGTGATGGGATTGGATGCCATGATCTTTGTTTTTTTGAATGTTGAATTTTAAGCCAGCTTTTTCACTCTCCTCTTTCACTTTCATCAAGAGGCTCTTTAGCTCTTCACTTTCTGCCATGAGGGTGGTGTCATCTGCATATCTGAGGTTATTGATATTTCTCCTGGCAATCTTGATTCCATCTTGTGCTTCATCCAGCCCGGCATTTCACATGATGTACTCTGCATATAACTTAAATAAACAGGGTGACAATATACAGCCTTGACGTACTCCTTTCCCAATTTGGAACCAGTCCATTGTTCCATGTCCGTTTCTAACTGTTGCTTCTAGACCTGCATACAGATTTCTCAGGAGGCAGGTCAAGTGGTCTGGTATTCGCGTCTCTAAGAATTTTCCACAGCTTGTTGTGATCTACACAGTCAAAGGCTTTGGCGTAATCGATAAAGCAGAAGTAGATGTTTTTCTGGAACTCTCTTGCTTTTTTGATGATCCAGCGAATGTTGGCAATTTGATCTCTGGTTCCTCTGACTTTTCTAAATCCAGCTTGAACATTTGGAAGTTCTCGGTTCACGTACTGTTGAAGCCTGGCTTGGAGAATTTTGAGCATTACTTTACTAGCATGTGAGATCAATGCAATTGTGCAGTAATTTAAACATTCTTTGGCATTTCCTTTCTTTGGGATGGAATGAAAACTGACCTTTTCCAGTCCTGGAAAGGAGGTCACTGCTGGGTTTTCCAAATTTGCTGATATATTGAGTGCAGCACTTTAACAGCATCATCTTTTAGGATTTGAAATAGTTCAACTGGGATTCCATCACCTCCACTAGCTTTGTTCATAGAGATGCTTCCTAAGGCTCACTTGATTTTGCATTTTAGGATGTCTGGCTCTAGGTGAGTGATCACACCATCATGGTTATCTGGGTCATGAAAATCTTTTTTGTATAGTTCATCTGTGTATACTTGCCACCTCTTCTTAATATCTTCTGTTTCTGTCCTTTATTGTGCCTATCTTTGCATGAAGTGTTCCCTTGGTATCTCTAATTTTCTTGAAAAGATCTCTAGTCTTTCCCATTCCATTGTTTTCCTCTATTTCTTTAAATTGATTGCTGAGGAAGGCTTTCTTATCTCTCCTTGCTATTCTTTGGAACTCTGCATTTGGATGCGTATATCCTTCCTTTGCTCCTTTGCCTTCAGCTTCTCTTCTTTTCTCAGCTATTTGTAAGACCTCCTCAGACAACCCTATTGCCTTTTTGCATTTCTTTTCTTGGGGATGGTCTTGATCACTGCCTCCAGTACATTGTCACGAACTTCCATCCATAGTTCTTCAGGCACTCTGTCTATCAAATCTAATCCTTTGAATCTGTTTGTCATTTCCACTGTATAATCGTAAGGGTTTTGATTTAGGTCATACTTGAATGGTCTAGTGGTTTTCCCTACTTTCTTCAATTTAAGTCTGAATTTGGCAAAAAGGAGTTCATAATTTGAGCCACAGTCAGCTCCCAGTCTTGTTTTTGCTGACTGTATAGAGCTTCTCCATCTTTGGCTGCAAAGAATGTAATCAATCTGATTTCAGTATTGACCACATGGTGATGTCCACATGTAGAGTTGTCTTTTGTGTTGTTGGAAGAGAGTGTTTGCTATGACCAGTGCGTTCTGTTGACAAAACTCTATTAGCCTTTGCCCTTCTTCATTTTGTACTCCAAGGCCAAACTTGCCTGTTTCTCCAGGTAACTCTTGACTTTCTACTTTTGCATTCAAGTCCCCTATGATTAAACGGACATCTTTTTTGGTTGTTAATTCTAGAAGATCTTGTAGGTCTTCATAGAACCATTCAACTTCAGCTCTTCAGCATTAGTGGGTTGGGGCATAGACTTATATTACTGGGATATTGAATGGTTTGCCTTGAAAACAAACAGAGATCATTCTGCATTTTTGAGATTGCATCCAAGTACTGCATTTTAGACTCTTCTGTTGACTATGAGGGCTACTATTTTTCTTCTAAGGGATTCTGGCCCACAGTAGTAGATAGAAAGGTCATCTGAATTAAATTTGCCCGTCCCAGTCCATTTTAGTTCACTGATTCCTAAAGTATCGATGTTCACTCTTGCCATCTCCTGTTTGACCACTTCTAATATACTTTGATTCATGGAACATTCCAGGTTCCTATGCAGTATTGCTCTTTACAGCATCAAACTTTATTTCCATCACCAGTCACATCCACAACTGGGTGTTGTTTTCACTTTGGCTCCATCTCTTCATTCTTTCTGGAGTTATTTCTCCACTCTTCTCGAGTAACATATTGGGCACCTACCAACCTGGGGAGTTCATCTTTCAGTGTCATACCTTTTTGCCTTTTTATACTGTTTACGGGGTTCTCAAGGCTAGAATACTGAAGTGGTTTGCCTTGCCCTTCTCTGTGGACCACGTTTTGTCAAAACTCTCCACCATGACCCATCCATCATGGGTGGCCCTACAAGGCATGACTCATAGTTAGACAAAGTTGTGGTCCATGAAATCAACTGGATTAGTTTTCTGTGATTGTGGTTTTCACCGTGTCTGCCCTCTGGTGGATAAGGATAAAAGGCTTATGGAAGCTTCCTGATGGGAGAGACTACAGTAATTTAATATAATATTAAAAAACAAAATTCAACCAAGTACATTTTAAAGACCTAATTAACTTTGTTGAACAATTCATGAATTGGCCAGCAACCTATCTAGCAAAGAGAAAGGTGCTCTGAGAAGCTATATAAGATGGAACATTTTTATAGGCAAAAGGGGGAAGAGATAAGGAAAGACTGGGTAACCTCATCTTCCTCTGGAGGATGGAAAAGTCTCCTGTGGCAGACGACCTCACTGCTGCTGACCAGAAAATTCCAAACTGAGCAGTTAAAACTACATTCCTGGGAGAGACTGAAACTACAACTAGGTTAGGCTCTAAGTGTCAGTTTGGTGATGTGGGCTTAGCACACACAACTTCATTTGAGGCCTGTTGCTTCTTTCATAAGAATAGTATATTTTATATTTTTCATTAAATTATTTCATAAGGTTTTTGCTCTCCTTTGTCTTCATAATCATGATTTTTAATGTCTCTGTAATAAACTAAACAGTAGCTGCATCAAATTTAATGAAGCAACGATACACTGTGGCTGCTTCCCTTTTTAATTTTTGCTAAACAGCAATGTTAAATAATGTAATGTACATCTCTGTGATAGAAGTTTTTTTCCATATTTTATTTTATTTCTTTAGGATCTACATCTCCAAGAATGAGAATATTGAAGCTAAGGATGTGAACACTTTTGTGGCTGCAAATACATATTTCTAAATTACATTGCTAAAGAATTGTGCCAATTTCTAGTGCTACAGTGATGCATAAGAAAGCTGAAATCATAAAATCCTTATCTACATTGAATGTTATCACTTGCAACTTGGTTTTGCTAATTTAACAGCATGCTACTCATTTTTATTAATCTGCTTTTCTTTGATTACTATTACTGTCTATATATTTTACTGTATATTTGTTTACTAGTTATACTTGCTGCTCAGTTTCTGACTTTACACTGAATCAGCTACCAGTCCCTAAAACTGCTGCTGAAATTGACTCTTGGAGGAATCCTCACTGAAAACAATTGAGTGTCATGGTGATAAGACAGTAATTTCAAAGGAAAGAGGCTAATGAATTTCAAGTTAAGTGTTTATGGTCTTAACATCTACTTTTCTGGGAAGTTTATCATTAACTCTACTGGATTACAAGATATATCCACCTCTCCCCTAGTACCCTTCTTGCCCCTTGTTTCACCACTTGAAAGAACTTTTGCAAAACTAAATTCAGTCTGAATGACTGCAGTAGCCAACCGTGTTACTTTCTGTTCTTTATTGGCAATATGATGATCCAGCATCCATCCCTGGAGATACTGGCCTTGACTGACTGATTCTGAGATATATATGGGTCTATTATGGCATAGATGATATTATTATCATCATCATCAATCATCTTCTCTCTTTCCTTACTTCACGGTTATTTGAAGAAATATCTTCCTTGACCCACCAGAATCCAGGGCAGTGAAGGGGTTCTTATTATATTAGAGACTCTCAAAAAGTAGACGAATCACCTATGACGGATTACTAAATTCACGACCCTTGCACCTCATTGTTGGAGATTCAGATTTAGTAGATATGAGGTGACCCCAGGAATCTACACTGTTTTTAAGTGATTGAGAAGGAGAGGAGTCTAATGACCAAAAAACAGTGGCATAGATCCTTGAGACAGGAAGTAAATTTGTATTGAAAATACTCAATATAGATGCAGAAAAGAAGCTAGAAGTGGGGAGATTGGGGAGTATAGTCCATTAAGAGCTCCCTCTGGGCCCATTCTCCAAAAGTGTCAATGTGGAGGAAACTGCAAATAAGGCCAGACTTGAGTGGAGAAGGTGGTCAAAGTACAGCCAGAGCAACTTTCAAAATTGCAGGATTGTTTAAGATTTCTTTTAGGTTTTATTCATGAAATGTCAGTGGTAGACAAGGATACCAGCTAACCACACAGCAGAGGTGCAGAAGCAAAGAAACAACCAAATCTGGCGTCTTTTCCAACAGCGCTGCTGCTGCTGCTGCTGCTGCTAAGTCGCTGCAGTCGTGTCCGACTCTGTGCGACTGCATAGACTGCAACCCACCAGGCTCCTCCGTCCCCGGGATTCTCCAGGCAAGAACACTGGTATGGGTTGCCATTTCCTTCTCCAATGCATGAAAGTGACTAGCAAAAACATTTGGGGCGGGGGGCGCGCGGACCTGTCTCTTACTCCTGGCCCAAGGCTGCCATCTTGTGGCCATCTAAGGAATGGCAATGCAAGCTTACAGATTTTAAGCTTTTGTTTTAGGGGAGGATGTGAATATATTGGTCCCCGGGAAGAAGTCTTGACATTTTCTTCTCACATCTTTACCAGCTGAGCTACCAGGAAAGCCCATCATTTTCTTCTCACATCTTCTATAAAATTTTAGCTTGGATAAAACCTACTTTGAATAATTCTGAAAGTAGGAAAAAAACCTACTCAGATAAGCATAGAAATTTAGAACAGAAAAGATTTTAGAAATCACCTTGTGAAGAAACAGCCATGCTTTTTGTAAAACTAGCTCACCAAAATGCCAACACCTTGATGTGTCTATCACTCTGCAAAAATTGCTGAAGACCACATTATACATTTTTCACACAGTAATTGTGCATCGTGAAATTCCTCTTTATCCTGAAAAGAAATCACTCCGAAGGAAAGATTTCATTTGATACTCATTGCAGAAACCAACCTCCTGTGTTTGAAGTGCTCTCCCTGGCTCGTTTTTCTTTAGGGCTTCAGGTATACATGCATATCTACAGTTCTGGTGTCTTCCCTTGAGCAAAGGAAAAATCCTTGTTTCCAAACCCTTGTTAAACACCTCCAGTACTGTGTCACTTGTTTCCTCTCTGACACTACTCGTAAGGCTTTACTCTCATCATTGAAAAGCACAAAACATCAAGCACACATACACATATATACAAAAATCTACCCTGGGCAAGCACTTTAGTTGTCCTCAGCACAGCTTTGGGCACCGTACCAAATGCACAAATAAGTCAGAGCTCAGTGAGGTGGAAGCCACCGCGGGGAGGGGGGTTCTCAGAGACTGATTGCCAAATAGAAAATGGAAGAGCAGTCCCTGGCAGCACTCACAGTAAAGAGTTAAACAGTTACATGCACACAGATTTTTTTTCCCTCTAGCGCTCTAAAAGAAATTTTTTTACCGTAGGTTTGTACAGGATTATCATAAATACAGTGTTGTTGTAACAGGTTACTTATTGTTGATCTGCTGTGTGTGAGGTCAGGGGCTCAACGAGATCTGGTGGTGAACAAGATAGTCCCTGCTTCAAGGAGCTCACGGTCTTGTGGCAGCAATAGGCAATAACCAAGAACAAGCAAGTGATACACGCTACAGCAGGTGCAGACTGGTTCAGAGGCTGTTCAGTGCAGGGCAAGCAAGGGAGGCTCCCTGGTGTAACCCAGCTCCCTCACTTTACTGAGGAGAAAAATATTCGGTTGGCCAAAAAGTTCGTTCAGATTTTTCCATAACATTTTATAAAAAACCCAAACAAATTATTTGGCCAACTCATTCAATCATCTGTATATAATGGTTTGCCCAATGTTTCTGAGTTAGTAAATGGCGGCTCCAAGACCAAAAGCCACATCTGTGATTCCCACGAAGGAACTAACAATGGCCCAGAGGAGCATGGCTTGTTGAGGACATTCAACGCTGTCTCATGGGGCTGTGTTGATTGGTAAGACAGTGTATGCATTTGTCTAGATTTCTAATCCCGCCCTCCTTACCTCCACCTCAAGCTCTCCCTCTTGTTTAGATTTTCAGTTGTCCATCATTCTCCTTATTCAAAGCAACAGAAGATCGTACCCAAGATGAACATATACCAAAGATGTTTAGATTATGTTGTGGTAGAAAAAAGCAGCAAAGACAAGAAGAGTTTAATTTATAGATTTACTCTTTTGACTTTTTAGTATGGAATGCATTCGCTTCCTAGAGATGCCAAAACAAAGAATCAGAGAGTAGGTAACTTGAGCCAACAAAAACATTTATTGTCCCGTGGTCCCGGAGGCCAGAAATCAAGGTGTTATTAGGATCATGCTCCCTCTGAAGCGTCATCAGATGAGAATCCTTCCTTGCCTCTGTCTAGTCTGGGGATAGCCATCAATCCTTGGTGTTTCTTGGTTTACAGTTGTACCCCTCTAGTCTCTGCCTTTGCCAGTCACATGGCATTTCCCCTGCGTGTCTCCATCCAAATTCCCCTTTCCCTTTTTTTTTCCAGCTTTACTGAATATAACTGATGTATAACATTGTGAAAGTTTAAGGTGTACAAAGAGTTGACTGGATACATTTACACACTGCAAAATGATTATATCATACCATTAGCTTATACCTCCATCAACTCACACAACTGCCAATTCCTTTTCGTGGTGAGAACATGTAAGATCTACTCTCATATACTTTCAAGTATATAAAACAGTATTATTAACTATAATCACCATGCTGTACTTGGATCCTCAGAACTGAATTCATCTTTTTTTTTAATATTAATTTTTATTTATTTATTTGGCTGCACCAGGTCTTAGTCGAGGTACACGTAGGACCTACGATCTTCGTTGTGGCATGTGGGATCTTTTAGCTGCAGCATATGGGATCTAGTTCTCTGACCAGGGATTGAACCCAGGCCCTCAGCATAGGGAGTGCAGAGTCTTAGCCACAGGATCACCACGGAAGCCACTAAACCACCAGGGAAGCACAACATTTTTTAAAATTTTGACTTAAAGTTAATTAAAATGAAATAATATTAGAAATGCAGTTCCTCAGTCACACTAGCTATATTTCAAGTGCATAAGAGCCATGTGTGGCTAGTAATCAAAATTTATGAATCACATAAAATCCAGATGTCTAGCTTTTTAAACAAAAATGAAACAATTATCCTAGCCTAGGCTTAGCCTCTTCCATGACAACATTGGCTGAATCTGAATATGCTTTTCTCAAGTTATCACAGTCCCCAGCACTCCCAATTGGAGTCCTGCCACGGACCTGGAGTATCACTGGCCGTTTACCATTGCACTTGTGTTCTTAATTCTCTTATAATTGGTCTGCTTCATCCATTTAGTCACTTACTTGACTTTTAGAGTCTGTCACCCTTGTCCCAGGTAATCTGCTTCATCTAGATGCTTTGTGGCTACAGAAAATAATAATAATTACATAACAATAATTATTCTAGAGCATCACTGTCCAATAGAACATTCTGAGATGATGGAAATGTTCTATAATCTGCAGTGTCCAATACTTTAATGCTGTAACTACTAGCCACATGTGGCTCTTATGCACTTGAAATATGGCTAGTGTGACTGAAGAATTGCATTTCTAATGTTATTTCATTTTAATTAATTTAATTTTAATGGCCAGTGACTACTGTATTAGAGATGCAGGTCTAGGGCAGAGCTTCTTGAGATTTAACTTGCATAGAAATACCCTAGGGAAAAAAAAAAGAAATACCCTAGGGAGGGAGGGGGCATTGGGGAGCAAGAAAACTCTGGCAGTGCAGTGGTTAGGACTCTGAGCTCTCACTGCTGAGGGCATGGGTTCAATTTCTGGTCAGGGAACAAACATCCCACAAGTTGCTTGGTGTGGCCAAAAAAGAAAAACTGCTGATCTTATTAAAACACAGATTATAATTTAGCAGCTCCAGAGTGAAGCCCAAGATTCTGACTGTCTATCTAATAAGTTCACAGATGATGCCAGTGATTCTGGGGTTTGGTCCACACTTTGGGAAGGAAGATTTTAGAACAGTGCTGCTCAGACTTTAGCATGCACCTGGAGATTCCAGAAAGATTCCAAAACATATTCCTAGGCCTTGCCCCTCATAGTTTCTGACTGAGTAGGTTTGGGGTGAGGTCCAATAGTTTGCATTTGTAACAAGCAGCTGGGTGATGCTGAACTACCAAAAGAATGGGATGATGTTGGAAAAATATCTTTTTAGTTACTCTCTGATTTTCTTCCCCAGTCATTACTATTAATAGTTAATATTTGTGTTTGATATTAGTTATTATCCCATTTTACTGATGAGGAAACTGAAGCACAGGGAGGGTAATGAACTTACCTAAGCTTACTGTGAAGGTAACTTCTGTCTCCAGAGTGACGTTCTTAACCACACATTTCTCACCATGGGTGATGTCACCATGGATGTTGCCCAGTATTCTGTCCCTACTTTGATGTAATTCCTTGAATTTAAACTGGAAGATAAGAATCAAAAGCAGAACAGTTTACTTTGGATTCCCAATTTTCCTGCTTTCCTTCCACATATCATTTTTTTTTTTCCACATATCATTTTAAGATAGGAAATGGGTTCAGAGAAGTAAAGGACTTGCCTGAGGCCACACAGCTAATCATTTCTCTTTAAGTATGATCTGGTAAATAACCTTCATGCAGGCTCTTTTTCTTTCCTTTCCTTCTGTTTTTTCTGCAAAAAGCTTTACCATTTCCCTATGGTCCAAGGCTTGGGACAGAGCTCCAGAGTGCTTAAAAGCTACTTAGCGGCTGCAGAGAGGAGCTTCAGGCAGAAGCCCCATCACCAGAGGGGCTCCTCAAAGGCCGCTGGGCTTTGGTGGGGGTGAGCCTTTGGAAGAGATACTCGCCCTGGCCCGCCTGGGAACCAGCCAGCCTGTGGAGGTTGGTCAGGTAGCTCCCCATTTTCTTGATGAGTTTCACCTGCTTGTCTAGGAAGCCGCTCGCCGAGAAGTCACAGAGGTGGGAGTCTGCGCGGGCAGACCATCGGAATGGCGGCTTCCACACAGTCCTGGGTTTACCCGACTCCTGCGAGTGGCTACTGCCGCTGGTTTTGCATTTTTAAGAGAGGCTCACCCTCGTACTTCTCCTCAGCCAACTGCCGGAAAATAGTGTCCCAAGTTCTCCAGAGCCATATCCTTCGTGGTGGAAATACAGGCCCAGAGAGAGAGAGGTGAAGGAGGCCCGCAGATCCCTGTTGGCCAGGCGGCTGGAGACGACCTCCATCTCAGTGGGATAATTCTGAGGTATCCGGGAGCTCACGGTTGATCGGTAATAAGGAGTTAAGCTCAAAATCATGGTGTTAGCATGTCCTGGCGGCTGAGGATAGCCGAATAACTGATCCCAGAGCTTGTGACTGGAAAAAAGGTTGGAGGCGGTCGAGGCTTGAAGGGGTGTCCCTCGGTCTGTTCTGTCCAAACACTCTTGAAGCAAGAGCCGTAGACCTCCGGGCCCACGGCTCCGCTGCCCGTCCCTCGCCCACTCCTCTCCAGCTGGCAGAGGAAAGGCGCGGGGGTGAGGCCACGGTGAGGAGGGGAAGGACGGTCTGGGGGAGCCGGTTCTGTGCCCCCAGTCAGGCGAGGGCGAGTCGCAGCCGCTGAGGAATTGTTTAAAACGAGCCTAGTTCTAATGAGATGGATGAAACTGGAGCCCATTATACAGAGTGAAGTAAGCCAGAAAGATAAAGACCATTACAGTATACTAACGCATATATATGGAATTTAGAAAGATGGTAACGATAACCCTATATGCAAGACAGGAAAAGAGACACAGATGTACAGAACAGACTTTTGGACTCTATGGGAGAAGGCGAGGGTGGGATGATCTGAGAGAACAGCATCAAAACATGTATATTATCAAGTGTGAAACAGATCACCAGTCCAGGTTGGATGCATGAGACAAGTGCTCGGGGCTGCTGTACTGGGAAGACCCAGAGGGATGGGATGGGGAGGGAGGCGGGAGGGGGGATCAGGATGGGGAACACATGGAGATCCATGGCTGATTCATGTCAATGTATGGCAAAAACCACTGCAATATTGTAGAGTAATTAGCCTCCAACTAATAAAAAATAAATGGAAAAAAGAATAATAATAATAAAACGAGCCTAGAGAGAACAAGCCTCCGGAACAGGCCCCCCAGGAGGCCCTTCTTCCCGCCAACAGGTACTCACCGCGCGGCAGCGGCAGCAGGGGGCGCTCCAAGCGGCCTCCTCGGCTGGGGTGAAAACCGGAGAGAACAGTGGAAGGCAACGGCTTCGAGGGTGACTGCCTCTCACAGACCTGTTGGGAGCCCAAATGAAGTGCTTCTGGGGCCAGGGGAACCCAAAAAAATGACCAGTGGCAGGAAGGGAGAACTCTAATCTCCTGTAGGCAGGTAGAGCCATCAAGATGTCAACCATTTCATCTGTAACCTATTGAAGCTACGTGGCCCTTAACACGTGGCACTTCAGTATTACCTGGAGCTGTGAAAACCCAGCGCCCTTGGGATAGACATAGAGACCAGTTAAATCAGAACCTCTGAGTTTGAGACCCAGACATCGGGGGGTGCACATTCCCAAGGCAGACTGCAAGACTGAGAAAAATGATTTCACACACACACACACAATTAAATAAATTTAAAAATCTGTTTTCCATTCTATTGTGGGTTTTAGGATATAAAAAAAAAGTTACAAATTCCTCCAGGAAATGGAGTTAGTTGTGAGATTTAAACACGATACATGAGAAAATGCCTTGGAAACTGGTAAAGGTAAGAGTTATTATTATTGTTGTTATTATTTTAGCTGTTTTAGAACCTCTCCTGATAGTCTAGTGAGCTGGAAAGTATTTAAATACTTTAATATACTCTGAAAACAAGTCACCATTGTCTTCAGAGATGGGATGCTATCAAGAATGGCATTGAACTCAAATGAATGTAAAAAAAATAAATGAGGTGTTTGAGGCTGTGTGTATTGATATATTAATAGATACTTAATTGTAGTCTCTCCTTTTCTATCTCTGCCCTTTTACTTAAATGAACAGTAAGAAAGGAAGAGTTATTAGAAAAAATGACAGAGAAGGAACATTCTCCTCTGCCTTTCCTGTCCTCACTAATCTTTGACTTCCTCTTCTGGACTACACACTCCCTGTGTTTCCACACCCTCCTGGCCCCCACCAGAGCCCTGGACAGGCCAACTCTGAACCTGGTCCTGAGCCAAGAGTCTATGTTCAATAAAGGGGAGATTCTTAATTCCAGCCTCAAGGAGAAAAAAACAGATCAGAGAATTCAAGTCATTTGCCCTAAATCTCACAATAAGTTAGAACCAGAGAAGGATCTAATTCTCCTTCAACCCAACCTAGATTCCACTGTGAAAACATTTACTCTTGGCTGCTAATTAATACAAAAGTCATCAAACAAAACATTGGAAGACATGAGAGCCGAGGTGGGAGGAGAAAGGGTGAGAATGACCTGCCTGATACAAAATGTTCTCCACCATGAGGGTAAGACTTCACAGGGAGCTGAGAATAATACTAAACACACAGCCACACTGAGGCATATCACAAAACCTGAAATTGAAGGGAATTGAAGCCTTTCTTGTGAGACATTTCATCATTTTCTCAGTAATTGCATCAGTTTTATAATTTCTTCCATCACTGAGTCCCCAGTAGCCCTGGCATCTCCTCGTCTGTGATATGGAGGTGGTAGGTAATGGTGTTTGCCTTCAGGAAATTAAAGACCCCTCTCAATAACTGCATTAGTCATCCACACTTGCTGCTATGATTGATCTTGTAACCACAATCAGATCTGGGCACAGAAAGGATATGAAAATTCATAAGCGGGAAAGCAACCTTATCTTCCCCTGATCCAGCTCTCTCTTTACGAGAAATATCTGCAAAGTCTTTTTTTGCGTTTCTAATTTGCTCATCAAAGGGCATGTTTTTGACAGGCTGGTATATGTCCATGGGAGACTAGGAAGTATTGGGGATCATAGGAAATTGTGAATTCTGCCTAAGTTTTCAAGATTTGCTCTATTGAGTTGCCCTTTACTTAAAAGAGCAAAAATGTTTTAGAATTGTATTTCAACATTTCAGGACACCCAGAAGCCATAACACTGAAAAGAATACCCTGAGTTCATCCTGTCTCTGTGGAAGATACTAGAAGAAAAGTATACTCTGATTTTATTTTTGCTTTATATCTTGGGCAATCCCTGCGTATGGCAGGGGGTCAGAGATGACTGGTAAATTGTTCCATAAGCTTCAAACTGAGGTACTCAACAAAGTCTATCCTAGAGTGGAAAAGACTAAACGCAAGAATCCCAATGAACATGAACTATTTTCTGGGTTTTACAATTCAGTGGCCCTAAGATCTGCAACTTACCAAATTGCATCTGTTGTTTGCTGAACTATATGGTAATCTAATTATGTGTGTGTGAAAATCACTAAGTCATGTCTTTGCAACCCCATGGTCTGTAGCCTACCAGGCTCCTCTGTCCATGGAATTCTCCAGGCCAGAATACCAGAGTGGGTAGCTGTTCCATTCTCCAGCGGACCTTCCCAGCCCGGGGTCTCCCACATTGCAGGTGGATTCTTTACCATCTGAGCCACCAGGGAAGCCCAATCTAATTCTAAATGTACATATACACTCTTTGGTCCATTCCAATAAGAAGTATTTATCTTACAGTATATTTCACATACAAGAAACTGTATGTAAAGCTATTCACTACATTGCTGTTTGTGTTTCAGGGGAAAATTGAAATAACCTGAAAGGCTCAAGTAGAGCAAATTAAATAAATTATGGTTCACACAATGGAAACCATGTAGCAGATTAAGGGGGGAAAAAAGGGTAGAACTTACATACTAAACATGGAAAAATCTCCAAGACATAGAAACTGAATAAATGAAAGGTATGCCACAGGATAGTGTTTCCATTTGAGTAGACAAAAGAACAGAAACACATGTATGTGTGTAATGCACAGGATATTTGGAAGTGCTTCTGAGATGGAGAATTGGAGGAAAGGTAATGAGGAGGGAGAGAGGCCACAATTCTGTTAACTGATTATCACAAGGTTTAATATGTAAGAATAGTAATATTACACTTTGTGCTTACTATGTGCCAGGCATGTACTAATCACATGACATACCTAAACTAATACAGCATGCCCCTTTTAAACTCCGAGATATTCAGACATCTATCTTACTTCACTAAATTATCAACTGTGCTAAGTGTGCTAAGTTGTTTCAGTCATGTCTGACTCTGCAAACTCATGGACTGCAGCCTTCCAGGCAACTCTGTCCGTGGGATTCTCTAGACAAGAATACTGGAGTGGGTTGCCATTTCCTTTTCCAGGGGATTTTCCTGACCCAAGGATCAAACCTATGTCTCTTATATCTCCTGCATTGGCAGGCAGTTTCTTTATCACGCGCACCACCTTAAACATTTTTATATCCTACACAAAGTGAAAGTTGCTCAGTCACATCTGACTCTTTGTGACTCCTCTCCAGGCCAGAATACTGGAATGGGTAGCCTATCCCTTCTCCAGTGGATCTTCCCAACCCAGGAATTGAACCACGGTCTCTTGCATTGCAGGTGGATTCTTTACCAACTAAGCCATCAGGGAAGCCCCAATTGCTAGTACAATATTTATCACATAATTTGCTCAAGACATATGTGCCTCATTCATTCAGTCATTCAATATCAAATATAAGAGAAACTATCTTTACCATTTGGAGCTGACTTAAGAGCTTAATCACTTTTATGTAAAATTATCTTTTCATAATCATTTTGCTATGCCATGAATTCAAGCCATAATCCAGTAATAAGTGGCTTTGAGAATGTGCTGTTACACATACATACAATTGTGATTGTGCTGGAAACACTGGGGAATTCAAACAAATTACTGAGGAAAGTTGTCCAGTTTTCTTCTTACTTTTTATTCAAAGAGAAACACTCTCTTTGACTGTATTATCAAAGTATAGTCACCTTCCTTTTTAAGTCTTGAGTTGAATCACTCATTATCAGAGAAATGCAAATCAAAACCACAATGAGGTACCATTACACGCCAGTCAGGATGGCTGCTATCCAAAAGTCTACAAGCAATAAATACTGGAGAGGGTGTGGAGAAAAGGGAACCCTCTTACACTGTTGGTGGGAATGCAAACTAGTACAGCCGCTATGGAGAACAGTGTGGAGATTTCTTAAAAAACTGGAAATAGAACTGCCATATGACCCAGCAATCCCACTTCTGGGCATACACACTGAGGAAACCAGATCTGAAAGAGACACGTGCACCCCAATGTTCATCACAGCACTGTTTATAATAGCTAGGACATGGAAGCAACCTAGATGCCCATCAGCAGATGAATGGATAAGGAAGCTGTGGTACATATACACCATGGAATATTACTCAGCCGTTAAAAAGAATTCATTTGAATCAGTTCTAATGAGATGGATGAAACTGGAGCCCATTATACAGAGTGAAGTAAGCCAGAAAGATAAAGAACATTACAGCATACTAACACATATATATGGAATTTAGAAAGATGGTAATGATTAACCCTATATGCAAAACAGAAAAAGAGACACAGATGTACAGAACAGATCTTTGGACTCTGTGGGAGAAGGCGAGGGTGGGATGTTTCGAAAGAACAGCATGTATATTATCTATGGTGAAACAGATCACCAGCCCAGGTGGGATGCATGAGACAAGTGCTCGGGCCTGGTGCACTGGGAAGACCCAGAGGGATGGGATGGGGAGGGAGGTAGGAGGGGGGATCGGGATGGGGAATACATGTAACTCCATGGCTGATTCATGTCAATGTATGACAAAACCCACTGCAATGTTGTGAAGTAATTAGCCTCCAACTAATAAAAATAAATGAAAAAAAAAATAAAATAAATTAAAAAAAAATTAAGTCTTGAGTTGAGGAGAGTTCTTAACTGTTTTAATGTGAAAGATCTACTCAGTTAGATGGAATCAAGTAAATAAAGTGCTTAGCACAAGGCTGACCTATCTGAAATCCCTATTCAAGTGGCACTATTTCTTTAGAGGCTATTTCTTATTTAGAGGCTTCAAACATCATAGGAGAGGAAAGTAAATAAGAGCTAATGCTCAGTCTTATCAACAGTTGGGAAATATGTTTGTGACAAAAGCAGAGCAGACTGGGGGAGTGAGAATGTTTTTCCCCTCCACAAGTCATTAAAAGTCATCAGTGCTGTGAATCAGACAGTCTAGGTGAAAAAAGAGGAAAAAATTAAAACCCTGATTCTTTAGATTCAAAAATTCAGTTATTCCATCTGGTATTTATTCGAGTGCCTTCTTGGGCCAGGCAGGCATTATGACAGGCAACTATAGTCCAAAAGCTCATTTTATTAATTTAATACACAACCTCTTTTGAATTTACTTTCTGTTTTTGAAATAAACCTTGTAGATATGATAACAATGCCAAATCACATTTTACTGAAGTGGTAAAATGTTGATAGAAATAATTATTTAAATGGCTGGCCCTGATTTTTGGATTTGACAAAACAACAAAACTTCAAATAATATTAAGGGAACCAATACAGGATTGCATTTGTTTAAAAAAAAGTTTTCATCTATGTTAGGTACTGAATTATGTTCCCTTAAAATTCATTTATTGAAGTCCCAACTCCCAGTAGCTCAGAATGTAACCTTGTTTGGAGATGAGCTCTTTAAAGGGATAAGTTAAAAGATGCTTTTAGGCATCCTTTCAAATATGGGGTCCTAATCAAATATGACTGATGCTTATAAGAAGAAAGGCTTTTGTGAGGATAAAGCAGCCATCTGCTAGGCAAGGAGAGAGGCCTCAAAAGAAACCAAATATGCATACACCTTGATCTTGGACTTCTATCCTCCAGAACCCTGAGAAATATTGTTTAAGCCACCCAGTCTGTGGTATTTTGTTATGGCATCCCAACAAACCAATACAATCTATTATGACACTATTTCATAAAAGGAAAGCACATTTTAAATCACAAAGGTAGGAAAGACATAATTTCTGAATTATTTTGCTTTAAAAAAATCCTTCCTACATTTTTATTTTTTTCACTTTGCTATAGAACAGTGAAAATTCTGCTTTGAACAAAGAACTCCTGCTCTAAAATCATTTTTCTTCTTAATTTTTCACTCACTTATTTCCACACTAAAAAGTGACCATCAACTACACTCATGATAAACCTAGTAATTCCAACCTAAAAAGGACATACTACCTCATAGGTCCATTTTCATAGTTAGAATATAGCTTATAAATGCATCACCTGCTATATAATAAAAGAAATCTTGTAAAAACATTTTCTCAAATGAATAATATTTTAATGTTTAAATTTATAATTATTAAAATTGAAGTAGAAATACTTATTCAAATTATTTTCAAAATACAACTGAATTATAAATTCATTATGGGGACTTGCCTGGTGGTTTAGTGATTAAGGATCAGCTTTACAATGCAGGGGAGGCAGGTTCGATCTCTGGTCAGGGAACTAAGATCCCATATGCCTTAGAGCAACTAAGCCCAAGTACCACAACTAGAAAGCCCGTCTGCCGCAACTAGAGAATCTGAGTGCTGCAACAAAAGATCTCTCATGATGCAACTAAGGCCCAAGGTATGTGCCTGATCAGTCACTTCAGTCATGTCCAACTCTGTAACCCCATGGACTGTAGCCTGCCAGGTTCCTCTGCCCATGGAATTCTCCAGCCAAAAATATTGGAGTGAGTTGCCATTCCTTCTCCAAGGGATAAGGCCTGATCCAGCCAAATAAATAAATTTTTTAAATATAAAATTCATTATGAACTTTGGAAAGATTATTTATTTCATTCAATTTACACAAGTAATTTCACATTTCACTTTAAGTTCAGAGTCACAAAACATTTCTTGTATATCCAGCACTAATAAAGATCATGGTACATCAATGAAATATTTAACTACAGGGATTGATTTTTAATAGATCTCTATAAATAACATTAACAGGAAAATACACATAATACAATCTACTCTGGATCTAAGGGCCTTAATTTACTTCAATATTGAAAGAAACTAGTCTGAAAATTTTCTCATTTAAAAAACACATTGAGAGAATGGGTTCAAGGATGGAGGAATGACTTGGTACTCAGCAATTCACAAATATGACATTTTTAAGATCTGAAGAAAGACTGCAAGTTGGCAGCACAAGAAATGATCTCTCTCTTCTCTCTCTCTCTCTCTTTCTCTCTTTCTTTCTTTTTCTCTCTCCTCAATGAACAGGGATATTTCATATTTCATAGTTTCTGAATTTCCTCAGGAGTTCTGAAGGAGCATCCCCAGACCAGCGGAAACGAAGGTGCCAACAGTTCACATCTGCAAAACCTGTAGAAGAGAGAAGGGGATATTTTTAAATCAAAGGTAGGAAAAGTCAAGCTTATCATAGTAAAACAGCTTGTTCATAAGATTTCATAGCAATAAATGAAATATAAGGGTAAGTCATTGGTGTCAGTTTTTAGTATCTTACATAAATGGATAAGCAGACTTTTGAATCCTTATGAACAGGAATTGGTTTATATGGATGAGAGGACTTCACATGTTTAAATGCTTAAGAATAAAAGGATATTTATAGATGCTTCCAGTGGTAGGAATTTTGACAATTCATCTGCAAAGAAATTGGAAACTACCTTTAAACAGCTGCCAAAAGTAAAAGGTCAATGGAAAGAATCCCTGGAAATACAAATAATTTATTCTATAATAGTAAGATTTTTTTATTCGAATAAACAACTTTGTTGAAAACTAGAAAAAAGGTCATGTTCATTCTCTACTAGAGGAAGGGTAAATTGGCAAAATTCTTCTAGCAGGTAATTTTGCAATATTTATCAAACTCATTAAAATGTATAAACCTTTAAACCAATCATTCTACTTCTAGAAATTTATCTTAATGAAATAATCATGATGTGCCCAAGGGTTTAACTATAAGGGTGTTTATTGTGATACCGTTTATAAATGTTTCAAAGAAACAATCTAAATCTTCAATAACAGGAAAATGGTTAAAAGGCTTTGATATAGTCATTAACAATTTTTTAATATTTATCATCATAGAAAAATGTTCATAATATATTACTAAGTAACTAGTAGTTAGGAAATAATTTAGACAGCATGATCTCATTCATAAATTCATTATTTACATGGGTATTTATATAAAAGTTTTTTTAAGTCTACAATGAATTACTCCTAAATGTTGATAGTAGCTATTACTGAAGAGTTGGAATATATAAGATTTTCATTCTTTATACTCTTTTTCTGTTCATCTGTATTTTCTTATTTTTCTACAATGAACAAGTATGCTTTGTATTATTTTCTATGTTTAAAATATTGCCAATAAGAAACAGGTTACAGAAAAATACTTAAAATACAGAATAACAAATAATACATAGTTCCACTAATATTTAAAATATTATCTAAATATCTAGCAGGAAAAATATACACAGAATATTGACAGTGATTATCCCAGGAAAATAGGATCTGCACTTTCTTTAGAATTATCAGAGAAAAAATCTGAAGAATTTCCATTTGGGGAAAAAGGCAAAAAGAAAATTGTTTCCAACAACCTGTAATTGAAACACACACACAAAATATGTTCAGTGATATCCTTTTCATTTTAGGCATACTAACATATCTTAAAAATATACCAAAATAGCAATAATGAATATTTCCCTAAGTGTAAGACTACAAGTTATTGTATTTTGTTCCTTTTGCTTGACCATATTTTCCTCACGTTTCTACACTAAATATGTGTTATTTTTGGAGTTTAAAAAATATGTTT
This sequence comes from Cervus canadensis, assembly GCF_019320065.1. Taxonomy (NCBI): domain Eukaryota; kingdom Metazoa; phylum Chordata; class Mammalia; order Artiodactyla; family Cervidae; genus Cervus; species Cervus canadensis. The sequence continues at coordinate 69,254,647 of NC_057393.1, read as the reverse complement.
TCACACTTGGGTTAACCCAGAAATAGACCCCAGACAAGAATGCAAGTGGCTAATTTGAGAGGTGATCCCAAGAGACCCTGGTAGGGAAGTAGGGAAAGGAGCCAAGTCTATAAAAGGTACATTTTCAGGAAATTACTACTCTGGACAACTAGGGTTTGATCCCCTGGGGAGCCCTGGGAGACAATATTAAAAGAAATAAAATAAAACTCAGGAGTTGTTCCACTTGAGGGATGAAAGTGTTGGAGAACGTATCCTCCCACTCACATTCATTATGTGATGGCTACATCCACAGGGTATTTACTCCCTGGCACTTAACTGTCCGCTCACTTGCTGCCAAACCAGATTCACTGCCAGTGAAAGCCCTCTGGTGGGAGCCGTATGGTTGGCAATGCCTGGGAAGGCAGATGCCCAGAGGATATGTTGGCACATCAACAGCATCTGCTATGTTTGATTTTTTTTTTTTTTGACTCCAGGATGTTATGCAATACTATTTGATTCTAGAACTGTATTTATCAGAAGGCACATTTATTGCATATTTAAATGAAAATAAAGTAAAAGTTAGATTGTCTCGCGTGTGGGTTTTCAGGTGCTGTGCTCCTTTTTTTCCTGGTTGCAATGAAGAGTCGGAAATGATGGGGGATATCTGATGGATGTTTATCACAGAAGAGGCATCAAAAGGCAAACTTCAAAGTAAATACCACGCACTGCTTGAGGAAATCAACAAAAATGCTGAAAAGTTATGTGGGAAGCCACTTGGGGCTTAGTAAAGCTGACATGAATAATATTTCTTAAATGCTGACATTATAAAAATTTTCATTGCAGTCAAATGAAATTATAAATAAGCATGCAACTTTACTTTGGCATATGAAAACGCAACTTTAAGGCACTACTGAGAACAGCCAATAATCTCTTAAATAACGTTAAGAAAATACTGGTATATGCAGCCTTCAGCAAAATTTCCTAATTCTTATTCTTCAGGAGTAGCTTTCAGAACAGTGATCCTCTCCCCCTCTCAACCCCTTCACTTCCTTCCTCAACCACAGTATAATATACTTCATGACCTGAGGGTATCAAAACTGGCATCACAACTTGTTCAGAGTCAATTACAATATATCTACACTATGGAATATGTATCAGTTTTTAAAACCAATGAGTTCATTCTAAATATAAGGGTCTAAGGAGAAACCCCATAGTAATAAAAGCTAACACTAAAAAAGCACTGGCCGTGTACCAGGTCTAAATAGTTTACATATGTTATTTACTTCTCAAAAAGACCTTATAAGGTAGACACTGATATTTTAACCATTATAGAGAGATAAGAAGACATAAATACAGAGAGGTTAATTTGTTTGCCCAAGGTCACACAACTCAGCAGTGGAAAAAGCCAGACTCTGGTTACAGAGTCTGTACCCTTAGTTACTGTGTAACAGAGGGGAATGTGACAGTATAACCCTCACAAACAAACATATGCTTATGCATGCCTTTGTTAACACAGAGAACCAGTGTAGGAGACACACCTGGGCATCTGCACTGTTGACTTCAGGAAGTAGAAGCAGAGAACAATGACACTAGTGTAGACACTAAGTTATTGTCTATGTATGATTCTTTGAATTTTTAAAACAATTTTTATTTTTTGGCTGCACTGCTCGAGATGTGGGACCTTAATTCCCAGACCAGGGATCAGACCTGAGCCCCCTGCCCCCTGGAAGTGGGGAGTCTTAACCATTGGACCACCAGGGATGTCCTGATTCTTTGAATTTTCAATGATAAGCTCATATTACTTTGAGGCTTTTAAATATCTAAATAACTTTTTTTAAAAGAAAGAGAAAATTTTATATAATCTTATGAAAGGGATTTAAGTGTGACCTCAGTGTGAGGCTCTGACATGATCAACCCCCTCAATTCTGGTGAACTCAGAACAGGCCTGAATCTGAAACAAAAAGTCACAGGGAGGGCCTAGAGATTCAGGAAGCACAGATCTGAACATTCCAAGGATAAATGGGGAAGCAGTCACGTGTCTGCCTGTATATGCAAACTGTGGTGGGTGGGTGGGTGTTTATATGTGTATGTTTCCCTGAAACACTTCTTCGGACATCTGGCCTTCTGCTTTGATCCATTTGTTATATTATAACCATTGCCAGTTAGGAGGCTGATGCAATCACTGCTGGCTCTATGAAAGGATCTCTTGGAAAACCAGCAGATGCACCTGAATGAAGCACCAAGAATCTTCATTCCCAACAAGAAATTAGCATGTAAAAATTCTCACCAAAGAGTTTAGAAGTGACTATTTCTAGAAAGACTATAGTTCACCACAACCTATCTAATTACCTTCTTTTTTATAAGTGTTTGAGAACATTCAGGAAACTTCTACTTATAGGCTAGTGACTTCCCTGGCAGTCCAGTGACTAAGACTTTGCCTTCTGATGCAGAGTGTGTGGGTTCGATCCTTGGTGGGAGAGCTAAGATCCCACATGGCCAAAAATCCAAAGCATAAAACAGAAGCAATATTGTACTTAAAGGCTAAATTCTACTGGGGTGTTGTGGATAGTTAAGAGTGTGGTATCTTGTAACATACCTGTACAAGATAAATACAATGGGATGGCCAGATAGACAAAGAATTGATAAGCATAGCTAACAATTGCCCAGAGCCTGCTATAGGCAAATCACTGCCCTAAGCATTTTCCATGAATCACCTCATTTGATCCTCTTGGTTACTCTATAAGAAGGTACCACTTAGATCTCTGTTTTGTAGATGAGGAAACTAAAGTGTGAAGGAGTTACATAACTTTCATTTCACTTCACTGCAGTCGCTCAGTCATGTCCGACTCTTTGTGACCCTATGAACCGCAGCATGCCAGGCCTCTCTGTCCATCACCAACTCCCAGAGTCCATCCAGACCCATGTCCATTGAGTCTGTGATGCCATCCAACCTTCTCATCTTCTGTCGTCCCCTTCTCCTCCTGCCTTCAATCCTTCCCAGCATCAGGGTCTTTTCAAATGAGTCAGCTTTTTGCATCAGGTGGCCAAAGTACTGGAGTTTCAGCCTCAACATCAGTCCTTCCAATGAACACCCAGGACTGATCTCCTTTAGGATGGACTGGTTGGATCTCCTTACAATCCAAGGGACTCTCAAGAGTCTTCTCCAACACCACAGTTCAAAAGTATCGATTCTTTGGTGCTCAGCTTTCTTTATAGTCCAACTCTCATATCCATACGTGACCACTGGAAAAACCATAGCCTTGACTAGACGGACCTTTGTTGGCAAAGTAATGTCTCTGCTTTTTAATATGCTCTCCAGGTTGGTCATAACTTTCCTTCCAAGAAGTAAGCATCTTTTAATCTCATGGCTGCAATCACCGTCTGCAGTGATTTTGGAGCCCCCAAAAATAAAGTCAGCCACTGTTTCCACTGTTTCCTCATCTATTTGCCATGAAGTGATGGGACTGGATGCCATGATCTTGGTTTTCTGAATGTTGAGCTTTAAGCCAGCTTTTTCACTTTCTTCTTTCACTTTCATCAAGAGGGTCTTTAGTTCTTTTTCACTTTCTGCCATAAGAGTGGTGTCATCTGCATATCTGAGGTTATTGATATTTCTCCCAGCAATCTTGATTCCAAGTAATATAAATAATAAATGGTAGAGCTAGAAAGTGAGCTGACATGGTCTCCTTCGGTGTCTATTGCCAAGGACTTTGGACCTCTGGATGCATGCATGGCTCTGGGCCTTTGGACCACCACCTGGCACCCAACTTTGCCCTTGCTGCTTGAGCTCTTTCATGTGCATCTGGATTGTTAGGGGCTTCCCTCATGGCTCAGACAGTAAAGAATCTGTCTGCAATGCAGGAGACCTGGGTTTTGATCCCTGGGTTGGGAAGATCCCCTGGAGGGGGGCATGGCAACCCACCCCAGTATTCTTGCCTGGAGAATCCCCTGGACAGAGGAGGCTACAGGGCTACAGTCCGTAGGGTCACAAAAAGTTGGACAACAACTGAAGCAACTTAACACGGAGTGTCAACCCAGGTGGGTTAGTTTAGGAGCCAAGAGCTTAATCTCTTAATCTCTGTAATCTCTGCTTCAGTGGACCTATACGTGGGTCAGATGTCTACAGAGCTACCTACAGATAATGTATCTTCTGAGGATAGTGCAGTGCCTTAGAATGCAGACTCTGCAGTCAAACTGTCTCATCTCAGACCCCTTCCCTGCCACATACAAGCTGGATAACCTTGAGGAAATTATTCAGCCTCCCAAGGCTTCAGTTTTCTCATCTGTAAAGTGAGAATAATACTTGTAGTGAGGATTAAATAAATTAATTCATGTAAAATTAATATTAAATAATATAATAGATTTTAAGTAATATATGTAAATAACTGCACACAGTAGATACCCAACACAGGGACTTCCCTGGTGGTCCAGTGGTTAAGACTTTGCCTTCCAATGCAGGGGGTGTGGGTTCAGTCCCTGGTTGGGGAGCTAAGATCCCACCTGCCTCAAGGCCACAAAACCAAAACATAAAACAGAAGCAATATTGTAACAAATTCAATTAAGACTTTAAAAATGGTCCCACATCAAAAAATCCAAAAACAAGTTTAAAAATAAATAAATATATACATATATACCCAACACATGCTAGCTAGAGTTGTTTCAGTAAAGCAGAAGATGATCCCAGAAATGTCTCAAGTTTTCGCTTGCAAGGAATGTGTTAAGGAATATATCTAGTTTCTGTGTCGATGGTAAGTATCTTTCAAGGTGCCAAAACAACCTTAATAGGTGGTACTATTATGTAATTGGAAAAGTTGAGAATACATACGATATAAAATGGTCTTTTAATTTGAGACCTTCTCTGTTCTACAAACTACATGACATGACTTACCTGGAGAATCTGGATTCTGTGGGGAGAATGACTTCACAGATTTGGATTCTTTCTGCTCCATTTTCTCTGTGGTTGAACCAAACTCCTCTTTCTTTATCTCTTTTTGCTCATCCTGTTCCTCATTTTCAATTTTGTCAGTATGAGTCTGGTCAGATTCTTCCAACATCAGATCCTTTTTTCCTCTGACAGCCCAGTGCATTGACTACATTAATTGAAAGCAGATGTATAATATAAAATCCATATTATATAGTTTCTATATTTAAAGTTCAATATGTGGTAACAATTATTGTGTTCAATGTGTTCAAAAATATGTGTTCAATATTGTGGTAACCTACTATTATAGTACTGATTAACAAAATGTTTGACTTGACTATTAGCCAGATATTAATCAACTAATTCAGATATTAATCAATTAATCCTCACTGATTTGGAAAACTAAGAATATGAGGAGAAATTCATATCCTAGTATAAAGGAGAGGGACCAGCATCAGAGAAATTAAAAGAATGATGTTTTCCCAGAAAATTAGCCATAAAATTACCGTATGTCCCAGAAATTCAGTTCCTAGATACAAAGAATTGAAAATAGGTGTTCAAAGAAAAACTTACACACAGATATTCATAGCAGTCATGAAAATAATCCAAATGTCCATCAATTCATTAGATAAACAAAAATGTGGCACATCCATGCAATGAAATACTATTTGACCATAAGAAAGGAAGAAAGTACTACAATGTGGATAAACCGTATAAAATTATGCTTAGTAAAAGAAGTCAAACATAAAAAGCCACATTTTGTATAATTCCAGAATAGACAAATTCATACAGATAGAAAGCAGATTAGTGATTACCAGATACTGGCTGAGAGGGGAATACGAAGTGACTGCTAACAAGGACAGGGGTTTCCTTTTGGGGTGATGAAAAAGTTCTCAAACTAGATAGCGATGATGGGTGAACAACACTGGGAATGCACTTAGTGCCACTGAGACGGACACTTTAAAATGGTTAAATGGTAGGTTTTATGTGTATTTTACTATCAAAAAACAAACAGCTGCACTGTGTACCTTGAGCCATGACAGAGATTAAACCTACTACTATTGTGACCTTCCTTCCAGCCATGATCAATGCAGAGCTGGCAAATATTAGAATTCTGGATTATACATCTTCTCTTTAAGAAAACTCATGGCACAAGCAGTTGTTGTTCAGTCATTCAGTCGTGTCCAACTTTTTGTGACCCCATGGACTGTAGCACGCCAGGTTTCTCTGTCCTTCTCCATCTCCTGGAGGTTGCTCGAACTCATTTCCATTGAATCAGTGATGCCATCCAACCACCTCATCCTCTGTTGTCCCCTCCTCCTCCTGCCTTCAATCTTTCCCAGCAGCAGGGTCTTTTCTAATGAGTCAGGTCTTCGCATCAGTGACCAAAGTATTGAATCTTCAGTATCAGTCCTTCCAGCGAATATTGGAAAGGGTTGATTTCCTTTAGGATTGACTGGTTTGATCTCCTTGCGGTCCAAGGTACTTTCAAGAGTCCTCTCCAACACCACAGTTCAAAAGCATCAATTCTTCAGTGCTCAACTTTCTTTATAGTCCAACTCTCACATCCATACATGACTACTGGAAAAACCATTGGTTTGACCCTATGGACCTTTGTTGGCAAAGTACTGTCTCTGCTTTTTAATATGCTGTCTAGGTTTTGTCATAGCTTTTCTTCCAAGAAGCAAGCATCTTTTAATTTCATGGCTGCAGTTACCATCTGCAGTGATTTTGGAGCCCAAGAAAATTAAGTCTGTCACTGTTTCCATTGTTTCACCATCTATTTGCCATAAGGTGATGGGACTGGATGCCATGATCTTAGTTTTTTGAATGTTGAGTTTTAAGTCAGCTTTTTGACTCTCCTCTTTCTCCTTCATCAAGAAGCTCTAGAGTTCCTCTTCACTTTCTGCCATAAGGGTGGTATCATCTGCATATCTGAGGTTACTGACATTTCTCCCTGCAATCTTGATTCCAGTTTGTGCTTCATCCAGCAGGCATTTCACAATACGTACTCTGCATATAAGTTAAATAAGCTGGGTGGCAAATACAGCTTTGACGTCCTCCTTTCCCAATTTTGAACTGTTCTGTTGTGCTAGGTCTGGTTCTAACTGTTGCTTCTTGACCTGCATACATGTTTTGCAGAAGTTTTCTTTAAGAAAACTCATGGCACAAAGCAGAAACTTAGTCAATATTTATTGTGAAATATCTGTCCTAATTTTAAGTGAATTCACTTCAAGTCCAGTTACCATCAAATAATGAGAACCTTTAAAATATCTTTCCATTTGGTTTTTCTTAATGATACTATGGACTTCTCTGGTGGCTCAGACGGTAAAGCGTCTGCCTACAATGAGGGAGACCCAGGTTCAATCCCTGGGTTGGGAAGATCTCCTGGAGAAGGAAATGGCAACCTACTCTAGTACTCTTGCCTGGAAAATCCCATGGACGGAGGAGCCTGGTAGGGCTACAGTCCATGGGGTCACAAAGAGTTGAACATGACTGAGTGACTTCACTTTCCTCCCATTCATTAACAGAATTATTCTGGAGACTTTTTATGAATATGCCTGTATACATTATGGAAGGTTTCTGAAAGAAAACACAAGAAACTACAATGGTGGCTTTCTGGGAAAAGGAAGTAAAACTGAGGTATGAAATAAAGATGGACTCACTTTTTATTACATATCCTATTGTACTAGTTTGTTTTTTAAAAAACAAAAGTGTTTTATTATTTTTTAAGTTACAGTTTTAAAAAATCAGGGACCATAAATCAAGTATTGGGCATTCCCCCACTGACTTCTGGTAAAACTTTTATATTTTTAGACAAACACAAGATTCAAAACACTTGAAAACTCTCCCCAGAAACCTGATATCCTAGAATGGTGTCCAGTATACTTGGTAGTGGTCCTTTGCCAAATAATTTAACTGTGTAATTTTTCCAACCTAGCTCTGGCTACTGATGGTGATGGCAGGAGTAGGAAAAAGTGAAAAATGGATCTTCAAAATGGGGCAAAGGTAAGAGACAATTACTTTTACCCATGCATGCTTTTGGACCCTTTTCACATATGTCCTATATATGTATTTCCTTCTTTTTTTTTTTTTTTTGGCCGAGGTTAATGGCTTGCGAGATCTTATTTCCTTGGCCAGGGATTGAACCTGGACTGTGGCAGTGAAAGTGCCCAGTCCTAACCTTGGGACTTCCAGGGAACTCTCTGTATTTCCTACTAAGATGTTTAAAACTGGATGGATGAGTTGATAAAGGAAGAATAGGTGAATACAGAGTAAGAAAGAGAGAGAGTTTGCTGTATCAAGAATATTCAAGTAGAATAATTAGCTGTGGCATAAGCCAAAATAATAAACATAACTGTTTCTTGAAATCTCATCTGATACTGTGGGATGCTGTTCCTAAAGCACTACTGAACAGTAACCTTTGTTATTCAGAAACCCAAGAAAAACCCATAAGCCATGTATTGGGGCAAATTAAAACCGCAGAATAAATTATTTTCCTAATAATGAGGATATTGTTTTCCTGTGCTAAAAAAAGAATAAAAGCAAAGCAAGAGCACAAAGCAAAAACAAAAACATTGATTTTCTGAAGTCCAAGGCTTAGTGAATAAACTCAGAAGTTGTGACATTTAAAAATTGTGCCAAAAATCACAGAAGGGGCCACTGCCTCTGCTACACACACACCCCATGATGCAAGGGACATCAGGCTTTTCATCCGCAGTGCCCTGAAGTCTGAACTCTCTCAAAATACTGCAGTTGCCAACTCCTTCCCAGAGCACCACTTTATTTGCCAGTTTGAACAAAGCAACATAGGGAGGCGGTGGCCCATTACACGTGGACTTGGCCATGTTTGCTCGCCCAAGCAACATGAGGGGGATGGGGTGGGGAAGAAGCAGGGATCATCAGCATCTTACAGAGCTGAGAGTGATACATAATTTCTGACCCCTTGTCTCAGGAGCACTAACACTGACCACATAGACAGGAACTAGGAGAAGCACCTCATCAGAAAAAAGGGAAAGTACAAAGTGGTAAAATGCTTCCTTGGAATCTTAAATAAACCTGTTCCTCATCATTTTTTAAGAGAATTTAGAAATGTTAATAACATGGTGTTTATGAATAGCAGCCAACATGATCACAAATGGGCTTCCTAGGTGACACTAGTGGCAAAGAACCCGCCTGCCAATGCAGGAGTCTTAGGAGGCACAGGTTCAATCCTTGGGTCAGGAAGATCCTGGGAGGAGGGCATGGCAACACACTCCAGTATCCTTGCTGGAGAATCTCATGGACAGAGGAGCCTGGCGGGCTACAGTCCATGGGGCCACAAAGAGTCAGACACGACTGAAGTGACTGAGCACGCACATGATGCCAAATAGATGATCTCAACTAAATTAAAAGATACAAAGATACATTCAAACATAGATAAGTAAATATATATGTAGATACACATACATAAAATATACATACTAGAGGGCAATATAGCCTTCTACACACCCTAAAACCATAAGGACATTCAAGCCTTCTGCCTTGATCCAACCAGAGACCTCACTTGTTCCCACAGTCAACCTGTCTCTCCTCAACTGCAAAGGAGCATCATCCTAATTCCTCTTCCCCAAAGAAAGACCCCGTAAAGCAATGTCATCATTCAGTGTAACCGGCTCTCATACTAACAAATGATGGGCAGAAAACACTGGAAGGAAATGTATCAGAACACTAATGGGGTTATCTTTGCATGGCAGCATTATAAAGTCTTTTTTTTTTCTTTTTATATTTTGGTGTCTTCTAAATTTTCTCTGACAAGTCTATATATATGTACAACTAGGTTTTAAAAATTTAATGAAGGACTTCCCCAGTGGTGCAGTGGTTAAGACTTCACACTTCCATTGCAGGAGACACAAATTGGATCCCAGGTCGGGGAATTAAGATATGGCATGCCAAAGGGTGTGGCCAAAAATAAAAAAATTAACAAAATAAAAATTAGATGGAGTTATGATTGCCAAAATATATTAAGGATGGAGCTTCTGGGTACCAGTAATATGTGTGTTGGGGAGAGGAGTGGTTATGAGTATACACTTCACAACTGTTTGCTAAATTATAAATGCAGGTGTTGAACATTTTTCTGTAGGTTTTATTTCAAAATAAAAGTGTTAATTTTAAAAAGAGGCAATGGCTTCAGCTGGTGTAAAATATAATCTAGTTTTAGTTTGGTTGGTTTGGGCCTGTTGTTATTGTTTTGTTTGCCTAGCTTCTTGAGTTTTTTGCATGTGCAAGGGATTAGAGGAGGCTGGCCAGTGGCTTTGTCTGTGGAGGGCAAAGGATATTGAGAAACTTAGTGAAAAACTGAGAGTAAGAAATGCAAGCTTTCAGTGCCCAGAGAACTGAAAACGTGAGCTGTATGTGTCACAGGTCAGCTAGGTGGCCTGTATATAGTATCTTGACTCTCTGTCTTAGTACTTCTCTCTCAGAATAAAATCGCCTACAGTCTGCCTTAGATGAGGGTGTGAGGATTAATGAGTGACCTATAGTAAATACTCTGAAAGCATTTGTAGTAACTGATACAGCATGGGACATTTTAAACAGCTTATGAGAATGTTTTTCTCAGAATTTTATTTTGACTGTGGCTTTGCTGTAACCCTTTCCCCAGAACCATCCTCAAGCCATTTTGGAGGAAGAACTATTCACATCGGGGATCCCTTGGGGTAAACCCATTTAACAAGACAGTAATGATTTCCCTAAGATTCTTTAAGCTGGAAAGGTGTCTGTTTTCAAGTTATTCCAAGATCTGAAAGCCACAGTTACTGAAGTCCCTACTTCATATTCCCTTTTTTAGACCAACATTACATATCTAGACTTAAATTTCCCTTTTTTAAACCAATATTACATATCTAGACTTAAATTTCCAACATACTCATTGACCTGATGGAATTCTTTTTTAGTTAATTTATATTGGAGTAGAGTTGCTTTACAATGTTGTTAGTTTCTACTGTACAGAAAAATGAAAGAGCCATTCATACACATATATCCCCTCCCCTTTGGTGACTGATTTATCAAAAGTTTTACAAAGTAAACTATCAGGAGGAGCTTCTGAAAAGGAAAAAGTAAAATCAACAGCTGGCTAAGTGACAAGGACTTGCTGTGGGGAAAAAAAATACAAATTAGAGTTTCATCACCATTGAATGATAGAAATGTATCATCCCTGAAGCTGTGTGAGGAATTCCCTCTAGGAGATTCTCATGATAGGAACCTGCTTGATGCTGCAAGTGCATTGTGATTTGTCCTTAGGGCAAGCAAACATGCAGATGTGTTTTAGATAAATGTCACCTAAAATTTCAAGTCCTGAATTATAACCATTTTATTGTCAGAATGGCATATGTAGTATATCTAGTCCAAATACCCTAATGATGATATCTATCTACATGATGGTAGTGATCTAATAGATGATGAACAATACTAGGTATGACAATCGTTATTAATTTCTCTAGAGTAGTGAGTGCGAAAGGATGGACAAAAAAATGCACACGCACAAAAAAAAATGACAACTAAAATGTTATAGAGAACCTTACCTCTGCATGTCATGCAGAAGCCACTATGAGAATTAGAACGGAAAGGAATGAAAGGAAGTTACAAAAAGTCTGTCTGGGACTTCCCTAGTGGTGCAGTGGTCAAGAATCCGCCTGCCAAAGCAGAGGACACAGTTCAATTTCTGGTCCAGAAAGATCCCAGGTGCTACATGGCAACTAAACCTGAGTGCCATGGTTACTAAGCCCATGTGCCTCAACTACCGAAGCCCGTGTGCCCCAAAGCCCGTGCTCCACAACTAGAGAAAGCCCACACACAGCAACAAAGACCCAGCGCGGCCAAAAATAAATTAATTAATTAAATTTTTTAAAAAAGAAAGTCTATCCAATGAGGTACAAAACACATGAAACTTGGTATAGGGGTTTCAAAGTTCACTGAGGAAGAAATACAGAAACAGCATGGTTGAGCCCACACAAAGAAGACTGTGCAAGGAAAAATATCACAGCTGATTTAAAATGGAAAGATATGCATTTCATCATTTTTGTACCACTAATAAAAATAAATCCCGAACCAAACGCTAGCCCAGCATAGTATTTCAACATTGCTGACAAGACCAATAATGCAGCCAGTAAGATCTGAAATGTAATTATTGTAAGCCCTCAAACAGTTCATAATTAAACTAAATTCTAAGCAGAAATAATGTGTTTGGAGATAGGACATTAGTATTTAATGGAAAGACATCTGCAATATAAATTAGAACAGGGACTTGGAGAAGAGTTTTTGAAAAATCCACAGCTAACTTGATATTAGCAGTTAAAATTAAGAAATACAGTTCAGTGGATCATCAAGAAAAATGAACTATAAATCAAAAGGCATTAAAATAGCAAGGGTCACTAATTCAGTAGCAGTTACAGTGTGTAATACTCAAGAGAATAGAAATATGGTTATATAGAGGTGTCAGAACAATGTTTAGTCAGAGTTAATAAGGAATTTTGGATATACACAATGTAGAAGAAAAATCTTATTTTTGAGTATGTGAAGCTAAGTTACTATCGTTTTAAAGATTCTCTCTAGTTATTTTGTATGTATATTCAACAGTCTTATGGTTAGTCCTTCATAAATAATTAACCAACCATAAACAAATCATATGAATATACACTGCATTCTAAAATGAAATGAAGAAAACCATTTACATGTTATGTAGAGTGGCTTTAACTATATACTTTGAGAGTTTTGCATTGTTCTTCCCCATTACTTCAAAGACCCTCCCTTGCTGGTACAGGTCATTTATCAGTGAAAAAACAATTTGCTCGAGTCTCATTTAAATAAAAACTACTAAGAAGGAATCTGAACATAACCCTGAAGAACTGGAATTTAAGAGATGTGAATCACTTTATACACTTATTCTAACATGTCCCTGAACACTTCCTTATAAGGTAACTTCCCCATTTTTAAGTCTTTTATAGAAAAGTATCCCTGTAGGGGGAAAAAAAGCAGATTAAAAAAATCATGTAAATCATGCCTAAGAATGTAGAAACCTTTAAAATTACATTCTCTCTGCAATCTATAATGATCCATGGAAGGAGAAAATAAATATATAACAAAAATTATAGAGATTATTTTGTATTTGATTTTTTTAATGGCATGGAAGAAAATAACAGAATGGTTTTAAAAGTCTCTCTGCCTCTATCCAATAATTCTTTTACCAAAATTAATAATAGGAATAATTTACAGATTTCTTTGATTAATCAGGTCCTGTTTTTATTGACTTTATTAAGCTTTGAGAAGAACACAGGCTCATATGAACTAAAAAGATGGAGCATATGAATTTGTATTGGTTCAAAATTCAAAAGTGTTATATGAGCAACTTGAGAAGCAGAGTTATCAGAATGTATTAAACAGTAGATGGTAACAGGAAGCATACATATATACATATACATGTATACGTATCTACATATACAAATACAAACAGCCAAAGAGACGGAAAAGCATAGTCAGATTCTTCTGACCCTGATGTATTGAATTTCCTTCCACAAGACTTTGTGGGTACTGCATAGTATCCAGATTCTACCAGCTTCTTGGTCTTCTCTCTCCTCTTGTCCATTGACACTTCGAGCTACTGTGCTGTGTGTGTGCGTATTTGCTCAGCCGTGTCTAACTCTTTGAGACCCCATGGCCTGTAGCCTGCCAGGCTCCTCTGTCCATGGGATTCTCCAGGCAAGAATACTGGAGTGGGTTGCCATGCCCTCCTCCAGGGGATCTTCCCAACCCAGGGATCGAAACCAGGTGTCCCACATTGCAGGCGGATTCTTTACCATCTGAGCCACAAGGGAAGCCCCTTTAAGCTACTATGTGAGTCTAATCCAGGGCAGCCCAAGCTTCATAAATTCCCTTCATCCCAGAGAGAAACCTACCATTTTCACCGAGTCACTCAAAGCTTCCCACTGCTGGAATGACATTGACATCTGGCTCCTTCGCCAGTGGTCATAGCGGGCCCGACTTGCTTCATTAGTCAAAATGTCCTTTGCCTTCTGCAGTTTCTGAAAAGTCTCCACTGGAAAACAAATCAAAAAATGAGCACGCCCCAGAGGAGTTATTTTAAATGCCCAGTCAAACTGATCTCACTGAAATATGCATCTGTTATTTACCAGCTATGTAACCTTCGGCCAATTCACTTCATCAAGCTTTCTTTTCCTCATTTATAAAGTGCATCGTAAGGACAAGTGAGATAATGTATGCAAAGTACCTGGCTCACAGTTTATCCACTCCCTTTACTGAGTTCCAGTGATGTGACAGGTGCTATCCCAGGTGCTGATGATGTAGATGTGAGCAACAGACATAATTTATCTCATGGGATAGACATTTGCAAACATTGGATAAGTTACAATCTTTTCTGTGTGTGTGTGTGTGTGTGTGTGTGTGTGTGTGTGTGTGTGTGTGTGTGTGTTCAGTCACTCAGTCATCTCTGACTCTTTGAGACCCCCTAGACTGTAGCCCGCCAGGCTTCTCTGTCCATGGAATTTTCAAGGCAAGAATACTGGAAAGTGGTAAATAATCTGCCTGCAATGCAGGAGACCCAGGTCCAATCCCTGGGTCGGGGACAATTCCCTGGAGGAGGGCATGGCACCCCAGTACTCTTGCCTAGAGAATCCCATGGACAGAGGAACCTGGCAGGCTACAGTCCATGGGGTCGCACAGAGTCGGACACGACTAAGTAGCAGCAGCATGTAATCTGGAAAGATGGTACTGATGAGCCTATCTGCAAAGCAGCAATGGAGATGCAGACATAGAGAACAGACTTATGGACACCGACAGGGGAACGGGGAAGGAGAGGGTGGGATGAATGGAGTGAGTAGCGTGGAAACATACACACTGCCAGATGTAAAATAAATAGCCAGTGTGAATTTGCTATGTGACTTGGAACTCAAAGCAGACTCTGTGACTACCTAGAGGGGTGACTACCTAGAGGGGTGGGATGAGTACAGTTTCTAGTTCACAACAACCTTATCAAGTGGATAGTATTAATATTAGTATTATTCACATTTTACATGATCTAAAGCTAAAGCAGGATAATGTAACTTGTCCTAAGCTACAAGTGATGGAGCCACGATTCAAACCCAAGCCTGCCAGGCTCCCCAGCTGGTGCTCACCAGTCTACACTTGACTGCCTCCTGCCCCTTCCATTTTCCTGCAGTACATCTTACCCTCTAATCCCCACTTTCTCCTTCATCTCTGAGGATAATGAAAATGTCATCATTCATCACTAAGATCCAGGTTGTGCCCTTGAGAAACTTAGAGTCTAGTAAGGAAGCAGACATATAAATAAATCATTTCAATACAGTGTGCTAAAGAGAAATACAGAAATAAGATTGATTCTGCTTGAGGAATCAAGAAATACTTCACTAGTTTCCACTACACGCGGGGTCATCCTTGACTCTTCTCTTTCTTCCACATCTCATTTCTAATTCGTCAACAAGCCCTGTTGACTCCATCTGTAGAGTCAGTGTATCTTTAAACTATACCCAGCTTTGACCTCTTGCCCCCACCTCCAATGCCGTCACTCTAGTCCAAAGCCACCATCCTCTCTTGGCCGGATGACTATATTAGCTGCTCAACTCATCTCCCTGCCTTTGCCTTGCTCTATCTTCTACACAGCGGTCAGAGTGGTCTTTTCAAAAATAAGTTACATAGGGAATTCCCTGGTAGTCTGGTGATTGGGACTCCATGTTTTCATAGCTGAGGGCCTCGGTTCAACTAAGACTCTGCAAAGCCACACAGCATGGCCAAAAAAGGGAGAAAAAAAAAAAGAAAGAGGGACTTCACTGGTGGTCTGTGGCTAAGACTCCACACTCCCAATGGAGGAGGCTGGGATCATTCCCTGACCAGGGAACCAAATCCCACACGCCACAACTAAGAGTTCACAAGCTGCAACTAAAGGTCCTGTGTGCCGCACTTAAGACCCAGCACAGCCAAATAAATAAATTAAATTTTAAAAAAATTTTTAATGATCTTAAAGAAAAAAGAAAGCAAGTAAAAGAAGTCACATAATATCTTTCCTCTGCTCAAAATCACTTCCATTTTCACTTCTCATTTTTGTTGGAATTAAACTGAAAATTCTCACCATGGCTGTTAGGTATGACATGCTCTGCTCTGCCTGCTCTCTACCCTCTCTTCCTTCTCCAACTTCATTTCCTCCTACTTTTCCCACCTCCTTCGATACAGCCACAGTAGCTGCCCTGATGTTCCTTGAGTACACCAAGCACGCTGCAGCCCCAGGACTTGGAACTCGCTGTCCTTTCTGCCAAGAACACTTTACCCTAAGCACTCACACAGCTTACTTCTTCCAGATGTCAGCTTGGGTACTGTCTTGTTGCTGGAGTTTTCTCCAACCTTCTACATAAAATAGCTGCCCACCCCATCAGCCCATTCCTTTATCTCCCTCACTCTGCTTTCCTTTTCTTCATAGTACCTGAGTGTGTGCTAAGTCACTTCACTCATGTCTGACTTTGTGCAACTTTATGGACTATAGCCTGCCAGGCTCCTTTGTCCATGGGATTCTCCAGGCAGGAATACTGGAGTGGGTTGCCATTTCCTCCTCCAAGGGATCTTCCCAACCCAGGGATTAAACCAGCATCTTTTATGTCTAACCTGCAATGGCAGGGGGGTCCTTTACCTCTAGTGCCACCTGGGAAGCCCCCATGGTACCTACCCCCTGACATTATGTATAGTTATTTGTTTATAATCCTCCATGAGAACACAAACTCCATGAGGGCAGAGACTTGGTTTTGTTTTCTGCTGCATCCCTTGTACTAAAGCAGTGTAGCAGGTGCTCAAAAAGTATTTGTTCAATGAATGAATAAGCAAATGCTTCCAATCTGAATGTGAATATAAAGATGTTCATAGAATGCCACTACCTAAGCTCCAAGCACCAAACAAGTGACATACCCTTAAAACATTTTGTGAATTAGGCACCTTTTAATACTGTTAGTGGGAAAAATAATTAAAATTGTCCTGACAGTGCTTAAAAATACCTCATGGGAAGTCATCAATATCCTCTGAAACAAAAGATGTTAAGACAAATGTACAGTCAGTCCTGATGGTACCACCATACCAACTGTGAAACTACTGAAATACTTCTGTACCCCAGCTGGTAAAGGGCTACTGTTCCTAAACTCTCATCCGCCAAAACCACTACTTCATCTGTTCCTTCAGCAGCCAGAGATACTGCCCACCATGGGGCAGGGTTCCTCCTGGACCCTGACCAAAGCTGGGCAGCACAGGTGCTTAATGTATCATTAAATATTTAATATCACTACTGGAGGTAGTAGCAATTGACGGGTTAAAAGGAAGATCCTAAAGGTGGGGCTATTGAAAGTGAAGGAAAACAAACACATAAAAAACATCTTGCAATAGCTGCCAGCTCGAGTGAGTAATCCTTCCTGTTGCTGACGACAATGTAAATGTACCAGTGTATAAATGAGATGTCACTTTTTCCAACAGAAATAAAAAGCTCATTAAATTATTACCATGGATGCACACACCAGTGACTACTAGAGCAGAGGTTGTAAAAATTTACATTTTTATCTACGATTCACCTTCTCTTTGCACATTATTGTTGGCCTCACTTTTCAGAGTTTCCGGAATGAAAGAAATTATTCTTATGTCAATCCCTCAACAGTAGATGATAAGCAGAAAGCAAAAGAGACCTTACCTTTCCTGTTAGGTGGCCTTTTCTTTGTTCCACACCTTCACCACATTTAATAAAAATGAGCTTGGATTTATATTTGTCCTTTAATATACCAGCTAATCAAATGAATCATACAAGATAAACATGTACCAATTCTGGGAAGAGAGATTTCATTTTATAAGCTTATACGAGCAAATGATGATGGAATACTTAATAAACATTCCAATTTAACTCCAGGTCTGCTTTGAAAATACAGAGGTTCTCTTAATTTGTATTTCACAATAAAAATCATATTATTATAATAGCCACATTTTAAATGTAGGCCAATTAAAATTACTTGAGAAATAATAATGAGAAGGACATGCTTTGAAAACTATCTGGAGGAAAATATATCCACTGTTAACAGTGGTTCTCTGGCAAAGAGAGATAAGAGCAGACCTTCACTTTTAACATTATTTAATACTGTATGTTATTTTTATTCTAAGGGGAAAAAAGCAATAAAGAGTTTTTAAAGTAGGAAAACATTGAGACATTGAAAGATTTCAGTTAGTGAAAGACAAAGAGTTCCCCTTCTTTAAATATTCAGAAGTCTTTGAAGCCTGTAAATCAATAACAAAAATATCATTTCACAGGTCCTTAAGTTAGTCTGAAATCTCTTCAGGGTCAAAGGGAAGTTAATAAAGGGTTGACTTGAAACCATTACTGTCACACATACACACACACACACACACACACACACACATACACACAGGACTGGCATGAGCACCAACCAGCGGCTTTTGATCTCAGTGACTCAATCTCTATAGCACGACCAGTCCTGCCTGCATCACCCACTGCAAAACAAGGATCTCAAAAAGCCTTAGATTTAGATTTTTTTTTATGAGAGAAATAGCTAATGTTTACTTACAAAAAACTGTCCCATTTTGTTAAATTTTTATCTTGCAGTGCTTCATAGAACAAGAAAAGTACACTGAACTATAACTGCCAACATCCATTGAGTCCTTCCCACGTGCAAAATACCTCATTTAATCCTCACAGCAGATACATGGGCTTCCCAGGTGGCACAATGGTAAAGAATCTGCCTGTCAAGGCAGGAGATGCAGGAGACTCAGGTTTGATCCCTGGGTCAGGAAGATCCCTTGGAGGAGGGCATGGCAACCCACTCCAGTATTCTTGCCTGAAGAATCCCATGGACAC
Organism: Cervus canadensis; assembly: GCF_019320065.1. Taxonomy (NCBI): domain Eukaryota; kingdom Metazoa; phylum Chordata; class Mammalia; order Artiodactyla; family Cervidae; genus Cervus; species Cervus canadensis. Next base: position 69,235,847 of record NC_057393.1, on the reverse strand, counting down.
AGGAGCCTGGCGGGCTACAGGCAATGGGGTCACAAAGAGCTGGACACAACTCAGCAACTGAGCACACACAGAGACACAAGAGGTATGCTATTAGTCTCCCATTCTGCCAAGGAGAATGCTGAGGCTCAAAGAGGTTGCCCAAAATCAACTAGCTCATAAGTAGGAGCTAGGAGCAATGCAGACAGACAGACCTGTGTTCTTATCTACTACTCCGTCATACTACCAAATCAGTCACTTCAATGGCAATGGTTGAGACTACATTTAGCAAGCCAAAAAGGCATATTACACAAGTTTAATTTCTTCTACCTGCAGTTGCTCTACAGGCTTAGCTTTTTACCTTAATGAAATGTGTTTCAAAATCTGTCCAATATATTCTTGATTTCAGTCAAGCTAAAACCAGCATCAGGGTGAATTTTTTGTTTCACATTTTAAAGTATTTTTATCAGTAACCTTAACCCTTCTGCAAGTATGTAAAGAACTACTTAAATTTTCAGGAAGTCATGTTCATCCAAATTAAGTAAATAGATGCTTGAACATGTTTGAAAATAATTTCTATCCAAAGGTTGAATCATCTATCTATTGCAAGCCTGACAAAGGAAGATATTAATGTCTGCGTATCTTTTCATTTTAAAAAATATTTACACAGTGCAGTGTTTCTCTGAACAAGAAACCTTCAGGTACCTGTACACGAAACTCCCATCACTATGGCAACTAGAATGGCAATGATTGCAGAATGATTCATCATGTATCCTTAATGGAAATCATTTGCCATGACAGAAAAATAACTGAATGCTATGCTTCACTGGAAGAGAACCCAGTTAAAGAATAATCTGTGGTGGTGATTTTTTCAAGTGTTTATCAAATTTTTACAGTTTTATGCTAGGATATCTATCTTAGTATTAATTCTAGAAGGGTAACTAATATATGCCTCCTACGGAAATGTTCATGAATTCATTCTTTCACTGATTCAAGAAAGTTTGTGCACAAAGTAGCTGTCCTCCATGGCAGGAGCTGTGCATACTATTTTGGGCGCAAGGCATACCATTTTGAATGAGATAAGCAAGACCAGCTCCGCAGAGCCTCCAGTATAACTAATAAGCAAACGGTTAACAAGCTAACAATATAATATACAGTTGGCCGCCTGACATATGTATAGGGGGCTCTGGGTAGCTGGGACACACATGAATCCCAGAGGAAGTGATGGCCAAGCTGAGACCTGACTCGGGAGCACGACCCAGCCAATCAAAAGCAGGGCAAGGAGGCAGGCAGGCCTCAGGAATGTTCCAGGCAGAAAAAGCAATAAGTATAAAGGTCTAGAGTAGACAGCAGGACACATTAAAGAGCCAAGGTAGTTCTTTTTTTTCTTTTTTCTTTTAAATAATCCGTTAAATGCTGGGATTTTTTAAATATTTATTTTTGGCTGAGTCGAGTCTTAGTTACAGTACCCAGGCTCTTCACTGCGACACACGGGCTTCCCTTTAGTTGTGGTACACAGGCTCCAGAGCGTGTGGGCTCTTTGGTTTGCAGCACACAGACTCTCGAGATGAGGCACTCGGGCTTAGTTGTCCTGTGGCATGTGGGATCTTAGCTTCCCGACCAGGGATTGAGCCCATGTCCCCTGCATTGGAAGTCAGATTCTTAACCACCAAACCACCAGGAATGTCCCTAGGAGCCAAAGTAGTTCTGAGTAGCTGAAACATAGGGTTGTAAGCGTGGTGGTGGAGAGACAGTGAGACTGGAGGGATGTGGGGAGGGCACAACATGAAGGGGCTTAGGTCTCAAGGCCCAGCAATGACAGAGAATGAACCCCTGTTACATGTACAGTCAAGGTGTAAATATTACAGACATAAGGTAAAGCAAAAGAAGCTTCACAAAAGAGTGCATACCATATGATTCCATGTATATAAAATTTAAAACTAGGCAAAACTAACCAATGATGATAAAGATCCAACAATGGGAAAGGGTGCTGACACTGAATGGGGCATGAAAAGGGACTTTTCCTCGGGTGGTAGAAATGTCCTACCTCTTCATCTGGGCAGTGGTTAAATTGGTTATATGCAGACAAAAATTTATCAAGTTTATACTTAAACGATTTTTTCACATTTGCTTTAAGTAAGTTGCGTCTTAATAAAAAGGGGGAAAATCAAATGTGCAATGGTAAAGTTAAGTATCTAACAAAAGATAACTCTCTACACTGGAAAACAACCCATTTATACAGTCAAAGGGATCAGAGAAGATTAATTAAGAGCTTTAAGATAAGGGAAATTTTTTTTAATGAAAAGGAGTTGAGTTTTACCATTTGTGAAATGTGGAGTTAAAGACAAGTCTTAATGGGCTTTCCTGGTGGCCCCAGGGGTAAAGAATCCACCTGCTAATGCAGGAGATGCGGATTCAATCCCTGGGTCAGGAAGATCCTCCAGAGAAGGAAATGGCAATCCACACCAGTATTCTTGCCTGGGACATCCCATGGGCAGAGGAGTCTGGCAGGCTACACTCCATGGGGTTGCAAAGAGTTGGACACAACTTAGCGACTAAACAGCAGCAGCAGACAGGTCTTAATCATAATATTTTTCTTATAGAAAATATTCCGTTTAGAAAATATAGTACTTCCCTGATGGTCCAGTGGTTAAGACTCCACCCTTCCACTACAGGGGGGTGAGGGTTCAATCCCTGGCCAGGGAAGATCCCATATGTTCCAAAACGTGGCCAAAAAAAAAAATCATAGGTATACACATACTAGACATACCAATAGTATACACATATATTATAGTAGCCATAGTCATCAAATTTTAGATAGTATTACCTACTCTGAGAATAAAATCAGGGTAAGAATATACAAAAGACTTCAGCTGCATTGGTGAAGTTTTAAGCTGGGTGGTACATACATGGACACGACTGAGCGACTGAGCATGCACATGAGAGGTGAGAGGAGGATGAATAATGAGGCCAGTTTTTGACAGAGCGGCATTGAAATGTCCTCAAAAGGATATTTTCAAGAAGCAGTCAAAGCCACAGTCTGAAACTGAGGAATGAGAACTGAGTGAAGGATAAAATGGGAAGTCATCAACAAATAACTGATGATTGAAAACCACAGACTTCAACAAAATTCTAGAGAAAAAGTGGGGAGTAAGCCCAGAAGAGAGTTTAAAACCTTTTTTAAAGATTTTTTTAACGTGTTCCATTTTTAAAGTCTGTATTAAATTTGTTACAATATTGTTTCTGTTTTACATTTTGCTTTTTTTTACTGCAAGGGATATGGGATCTTAGTTCCCCAACCAGGCTTCAAACCTATACCCCATGCATTGGAAAGCAAAGTCTTAACCCCAGGACCACCAGGGAAGTCCTCAGAAGAGATTTTTAGAAGGGAACCTTAGGACAGAAGGGAAGAAGTCACAAAGGAGACAGAAAGAGCAGCCCAAGAAGTAGGAGGAAAAGCATAAGGGCATATCCTGGTAGCTAAGAAAAAGGAGTGTCAAGAAGATGAGCATGGTCAACAATTCCAAATTCTGATGCAAGCTCAGGAAAGATAAAGACTAAAAGGAGTTGGCAGCCAAGAAGTTCTTGGTGACTCTTACAAGCGCCACTTCCCAGAAAGGTGAGGAGGAAGTCAAACTGGGATAAATTGAAAATTGGCTGAAAGGGAAGTAGCGATACCAACTGTGAACTTCTTTTTCAGGAAAACTGGCTCGAAAGGGAAGTACAGAGATAGAGAAGAAGCAGGTGGGAGATATGTTAAGAAAGGATTATTGTTTTGTCTGTATTTTTTCAAGCTGAGATACACAAAAGCATTTATGCATAAATTTATGATCATGAAATTTAAAATATAAAGAAAAAACAAGTGTATGAATATATTATTATACAATATATACAGACCTATTCAGAAGAAAACACAGCAAGGTTCTCATTAAGATAACCACCTAGTTACAAACGGAAGTCACTGTTAACCTTCAGAAACTGGTGAAATGAAGCATAAAACTGGACACATTTTTTTATTCTTATTATTTTATTTACTTATCTATTTATTTATTTAGGCATGTGGGATCTTGGTTCCCCAACCAGGAATCAAACCCACACCCTCTGCATTGGAAGCATGGAGTCTTAACCACTGGACCACTAGGGAAGCCCCAACTGGACAAATTGTAAACTATGAAGCAGCACATTATAGCAGAAAGATAAATGAATGTTAAATGACTGCTATTAGAAAAAAGACCCTACCCAGTTTCCTCTTCAGCCTCCATCCAATAGTGCAAAAGCACTCTTTGGCATTAAATGAAAGAATAATTTTGAGTGTGAATAGATAAAAGAAAATGAAGCTATTATTCACTGGCTTTTTAGGTCTATATGCTATACATTTTCATGAAAAGCAACCATTATTAAATACTTACCAGCTTTGGAATTTTCAGGATGCTTGTCAGGGTGACATTCCAGGGCCCTGACCTTAAATTCTGCGAGGATTTGTTCAACCTAAAACAGAAATTAGTGTTTAAATTGAGGAATCCAACTTGAATGGCATAAAGGGAAAACTAGGGTGTCAAGTCCTTCCCAAAAAAGCCACCATGAACACCCACCTTTTTATTTTGATTCCTATTTGTATTTTGACTTTTTACTCTAAGAAATTATTTTCTCAATCACAAAATTCAGAAATTATCCAATAAACATTCCTATTCAAATAGTAGTATGTAAGGACAGTTGAACTTGCTACTGTATTTAGATGATGGCCCAAGACACCTATGAGCTCAGTATATTTAAACATTAAAAGTGGTCATATAGGTTTATCCTAACAATATATAAAAGGTGTGTTTACAAATATGAGTTCTTCAAAGGCTGTTTAGCCACCTCTGTTATTCAAGATGATTGTCCAGTTTATAAATAACCCATTATAAAGTTCTTTCTTCTTTTTTTGTCCTTTTCTTTTTTATTAAGAATTTCACACACACACACAAAAAGAATTTCACAATTGGGGATGGAGGGGTTAAATAAATGTAGTCAAAAGATACAAATTTCCAGTTAAATAAGTATTAGTGATATAATGTAAAAAATGTTACCAGTAAACAGTTTAGTTAGAAATTTTGATTGAAAAAACAGACTTCTGCCCAAACTAAAATGAGGTTTGAGGGCCATCTATGATTTTATTGGGTTTCACTCACCCATCTAATCCTTATTATCATGAATTATCAAGACTTGGCTTTATTAATTATAATTGTAATGCCAACAGCATAATGTAAAAGTGGTTATGTGGCCCTTAGTATCTGACTTTTTGTTGTTGTTTAGTCGCTAAGTCATGTCCGACTATCTGATTGCTTTGTTTTAAATCCCAGTTCTGCCCTGTCAGTGTAGGCAAGTTATATAATTTCCGTGTGCCTAGATTTCCTCATCTTTACATTTCATGAATAACGTAACTCCAGCACTTAACATAAAGCCTGATCAGAGTAAGAACTTAATAGCTATTAATTAAACATTAGTGGTTAAGTTCCTTGAACTCATTTAACTTGTTACTGGAAAAAAAGCTGAGTTTTTTGTTAACTAAGCAGTTGGAATTCAAATCCAATCATTCTTTTTGTGTTTTGGCTGGCTGCGCAGCTTGTGGGATCTTAGTTCCTCAACCAAGGATCAAACCATGGCCCTCAGCAGTGAAAGTGAGGAGTCCTAACCATTGAACTGCCAGGGAAATCCCCAAATCCCATCATCTTAACCACTCTTTTACATGGGCCAGCTCTTCAGGCTTAGGACCTATTAGCAAGTTCCACATTTACTATGCACGAATTCATGAAAGCAAATTACTTCATTTGAGAATTAAATTCTCAAGCAGTTCAGTTCAATATTGTCATAAGAATCATGGGAGAAATATTTTTATCAGCTCCATGGCATCCTTAATCAACTCTCATAAAAAAAATCTTCACTTTTACAATCAAAGACAGTGTTAGTTATGAGTATGTTTAAAGCCCAGATTGATATCTCTATTCTCTTCCATGTTAAGTATGTCCTGGGAGACCCTTGGAATAACAGGAAGAGATAGATTTCCTAGTAAGAACTATAGTTATGTTTCCTCTTGCTGGGTGCTCCCTATACCTGTCACCATGACCTGCTAATAGAACAAAGAAAATTGAGATTGGGACTTGTTTTTAAATTTTTAAATATTAAATATTTTAAAGAATCTAATAGTAAGCATTTTTTAATTAACAAGTAATTTACAAATACTCACAAACTCTCTTTGAAAAGATTTCCATCAATACAGAATATTTTTTAAAAAAAACCTTTATTCCTGGACTTTCCTGGTGGTGCAATGGATAAGAATCTGCCTGCCAATTCTATATCTGATCGGAGAAGATTCCACATGCCTCAGACCAACCAAGCCGGTGTACCACAGCTACTGAACCCATGCCCGAGGGCCTGCGAGCCACAGCTACTGAGCCTGTGTGCCACACACACTGAGGCCCACACGCCGGGAGCCTGTGCTCCTCGACAGGAGCAGCCGCAGTGATGGGAAGTCCTTGAACCACAGCAAAGAGCAGACCCCGCTCACCGCAGCTGGAGAAAGACCCCAACAAGCAACGAAGATCCAGTGCAGCCAAACATAACGTAATACAATTTTAAAAAAACTTTTACTCCTTTTCCCCTAAGATGACAGAATCCTTCAAGACACATTTTTATACACATTACATACTTATGTATATGTCTTGGGGAAATTAATAGCACAAATAGATAAAAACTATACCTATATATCAAAAGTAGAGAGTTTGGAGGTTTTGTTGTTGTTGTTTATTTCATTCCTATCCAGTTTTTAAAAATTAAGAATTGTGCATATCAGTCTAGCATTACTTTTCATATTTTACTACCACAAAATGTATCACAGATCTCCTGTGTAGGGCTGGTTCTGGGAAAACTAACCAATAAAGTGGCTTAGTTTGTCTTGGGCACACTCTATTTATCTCCTGGCATCACCACCTCATGTTCCTGGTGCCAAGTGCAGCTCATAGACAACTGAGGCCCTTCATGTCAAAGTCCACCAAATTTTGCGTTTCTGACACAATGTCCATTGGTCTGGAAAGCTGTTCCAGACCATTCTACTATCCTGTCTATTCTACTAGCCAATAAATCTACAATAAATATCAACTTTACTCATAATCAAAAAGTCAAAACATCCATGGATTATTATAACCAATGTCACTGAGGGTACAAGGAAATGAACTCACCTGTGCTTTCCTGGTAAGAATTTAAACGTTCTTTTCACATTTTTAGCAAATTTTAGCAAATTTTCTGTAAATCAATTGAGCTATACATATATAAAGCTATGATAAACCTAGACAGGATATTAAAAAGCAGAGACATCACTTTGCTGATAAAGGTCCATATACTCAAAGCTATGATTTTTCCAGCAGTCATGTACAGATGTGACAGTTGGACCATAAAGAAAGCTGAGCACCAAAGAATGGATGCTTTCAAATTATGGTCCTAGAGAAGATTCTTGACAGTCCCTTGGACAGCAAGGAGATCAAGCCAGTCAATCCTAAAGGAAATCAACCCTGAATATTCATTGGAAGACTGATGCTAAAGCTGCAATACTTTGGCCTCCTGATGCGAAGAGCCAGCTCACTGGAAAAGACCCTGATGCTGGGAAAGACTGAAGGCAAAAGGAGAAGGAGGCAGCAAAGGATGAGATGGTTAGTTAGCATCATTTGCTCAACAGACACGAGTTTGAGCAAATTCCAGGAAATAGTGAAGGACAGAGGAGCTTGGCGTGCTATAGCCCATGGGGGTCACAGAGAGTCAGACATGACTTAGGGACTGAACAACAACAAAATATATAAATCCTTTAATTTTTTTCATACTTTTCAATCCAACCATTTCAATTCTAGGAATTTGGCTAAGAGGATAATTGAAGGTAGGGAATGGATTTAGTTATAGGAAGATTCAGTGAACAAAAAGTTATACATCTTAAACAAAAACTTGTGTGCCTAGTAATAGGATATTTGTTGAAGTTAATTGTAATAGGGCTATAGGATGGCATATTTTGCAGTCATTAAAAAAATCTTCTTGTAGTAGATTTTTAATAATCTGAGAAATTTTATATAAAACATTCTATGAGAAAAAGGTAAGCTACAAAGCATTGTGTGAGGTATAAAATCTTAATGTTTTACTCAAAAGGAATTATGTAACATATATGTATATGTGTGTATATATAAAATAATGAGCAAATTCTCTAGCAGTCCAGTGATTAGGCCTCCATGCTTTCACTGCCATGGGCCTGGGTTCAGTCCCTGCTTGGGGAACTAGGATTCTGTAAGCTACACCAAATAAATAAAATAATTATAAATAATAGCCAAGATTTATTGAGACCTATTGTGTGCCAGGCACTGTTCTAAGTACTTTAAATATAGCATGTCTTTCAATTCCCACAGCAACTCTATGAGGTGGGTACTATTATTATTTCCATTTTGCAGATTAGGGAAACAAAACATAGGAAAGTAATTTTCCCAGTCGCAGAGCTAGTAAGCTGCAGAGCCAGGATTTCACCTCAGGCAGTCTGACTCCAGACACATATAAAGATAAACATATAAATATGCGTACATACATACATGTACTTATTTATACAAAATCATACATATATACATGCATAAGATGGCATGCATATATCATAGTCCCAAACATTAAGTGTTTGGGTTGGCATTTTTCCCTGTGCTCCCTTTATACTCCTCATTTCCTGATTGAACATTTATAATTTTCGAAATTAAATTTTAAAACTTAAAAGCTTCTCTTTTACATATCCTAATAGCATAGTATTTTGCTCTGTGCCAGGAAATACTCATGTGCAATAGGGACTAATTTGATTCCCACTTGAAGGGATCTTCTCCAGCTTTCCCCTGGCCATGCAAATGCCCTCTGTGTCTCCCTCCATGCATCTAAATTTTGATGCAGAATCATTTCACACCCCATCTATTCTCCGAAGTCTTTTCAGACATTCTTTCCTTAAACTTTGGTAAATGTTTCTGAACAGGGAGTATTTGTTTTCTACTCAACAGCATGGAAATCCTTCCATGGCCTTATATGTGTCATTTATTAATTTCCAACACAAGCTTTAAAGTGTAAGAACTGTATACTAAGCAAAAGAATTATGTGTGTGTCTCAGTTGTTTTAAGTAGTGTCAAAATATCAAGTTGCTTTGAAATTATAACTGTTAAATTGCTTTTGGATAGAAACAGTTCTGGTTAATTTTTTAGAGTATCAAATCAAGGAATATTTGAAGTAAAGAAAATCCAGGCAACGCAAATCAAGTAAAGAAAATGTCACAATAATAGTTTAAAAAAGCATTAAGATGTTTGTAAATGAGAAGGATGCATATAAAAAGAGGAGAAAGATAATGTATAAAAGGAATTGATAAAATTGTGACAGGTCATTTTATTTTAGATAAGTGCCTGTTATCTACACATGCTATGCCAATGAGAGAATTAGTAAACTATATCCAGAAGAAGAAATGTCAAGACCATGCTCTTACTCACCTATTTTTTACATACTCTCCTTTTAACATATGCCACAGTATACACAGAGAAATATGATTATAACTGGTCATGACAAAATGAAACTGTTATAAACATTATGAATAAACAATGGGATCATTTTTTTAGTCTGTTCAAAACTAATCTTTCTTTGTAAACTGAAAAGACAATCACATAACCACAAAAGCCTGACTAAAGAGATTTACTTAGGGGATATTACAACCTTTACTTTATAACCTAGCATGACAATATTTTTTAAAAAATCCAAATTGTGAAACTTTTCAAATTAAAGTATGTTCCTTTGATTTAAACAGTTCCTTCAAAAATTATTAGTCAAGAGTATAATTCAAAGCATGAATAACACATGATAAGCTTTCTCAATTAATATAAGTACACCACCCCTAAAGAAAACAAAAGTAACATATTACCCTAAAGAAGACATATGTAATTAAAAGAATATTATAACCTCTTTTGTGTGTGGGTGTTTAACTACAAGGTACCTAAACTAACTTCCTCAGGGTGATGAAGATAGAGATTTTAATCTTTGTGTCCAATACTGCATTCTATTTGCCAAACAAAACTAAGTACATTTTATTACTTAACTCCAGCCTTATAAAACAAAGATAAGTAGAAAACTAATTTGCTTTAAAGCATTTAATATTAATAGCTACATTTTAGTAATAAAATAAATATTTTAATACTTATATAAATATAAAACAATGTGAATATATTTAATAATGTAATAAAATATATTTCATACTCATCTAAACAACATTTAAAATGCTAAAAAAAACTGTAAATGAAATGTTTAACAATAAGAATAATCAGTTTTGGTACAATAGTAAAATAAAATACTATGCAATCATTAACCCATGTATGAAGAACCTTTAGTAGCATGGAGAAATCCTTATTATAATGTTAATGGGTAAAAAGTAAACATGTTCTTCAAAAATACATACATAGGAAAGAGTCTGGAGACTAATTTGCCAAACATTAAGAATGTTACCTTTGGGAGGTAAAATTATAAATGAACTTTCCATAATGTGAAAAACTTTTACGACCTTATAATTATCCATAGGGACCTTTAAAACATTGTTCCATTTTAGATCAAATGAACAATTACAGAGTTGTCACGTATTTTGTTTCAGAAGCCACAGTTTAAAGAAGTAATTCCTCTTACACAATTTGAATTATTAACACAAAAGGATGTTTCTTGGTTTAAATAATTTAACTGCTCATGTAAGACTACATATTTTAATGAAACATTTAAAAATCATTACTAGAAAATTAAATTTCATCTCAATTACAGTGTAAATTACCATAATAAAGATATAGCTTATGTATATACTGTGAAACACTGCCAATAGCAATTACAATAAAATTTCAAATATATATTTTTAGTATATTTGAAAAAGAGTCTATGACCATGTGTCAGAATACACATATTCAATCAGAAAAGTCCAGAAAATTGAAAGAGGACACTATTCAAGTAAAGACCCAACACTCTATTTTAAGTCCTTAACTTTCTCTGAGCCAAAAAGAGCTTTAAAATAATACATGATTAGATTTTTAGGCAACGTGACTAAAAGTTCAAAATTTTAAAACCTTAAATAAAACTTGAAATACTGTTGTGAAAAAGAACAGCATTATTCATTGCTTACCGAAGACAGTTCATCACATCCCAGTAACGTGTAGTAATCTTCAGTATCTTCCGACTTGTAATTCAGTATCGCATCCATTGAGATGACTAAACCAGTTTTTCTTCCCTTTGAAACAAGAGGCACAATGAACTGAGAATTAACAGGAAACGCCTTTTGAGATCTGGTTCACAGCAGTTAACTAGATTTAAGGCTGGCCACAGTCAGCACGGCTGTCATCCGAGACCTTTGTAAACTCTGGCTTTCATTGGCTGTTTATACAAGAGAAAAGAATAGCCCACGTGCGGAACTGTTGCAGTGCTGGCTGGGATCTGTAGTTTGAGTTTATGTAAGTGATGCAAACGAACCATTCCTTTTAGAAGTTGATAAACACTATCCATTTTTACATACTCCTCAAATTGGCCATTTTTTCACCTCTGATATATTTTCACCTTTTTCTTCTTAAGGGATAGAAAAAAATTTGAAGCATTATGGTAAAATCTTAGCGTTTGTTAAATAGGAGTAGTGAACACTTTTCTGAGTGTTAAGAATATTTCATAATTTTTAAAACAGTTTAAGAGTAGACAGGCTTCCATGGTGGCTCAGACAGTAAAGAATCTGCCTGCAATGCAGGAGACTAGGGTTCGATTCCTGGGCCAGGAAGATCCCCTGGAAAAGGAAATGGCAATCCATTCCAGTATTCTTGCCTGGAAAATCCCAAGGACAGAGGAGCCTGGAGGGCTACAGTCCATGGGGTCACAAAGAATCAGACACGACTGAGCAACTAACACACACAAGAGCAGAAAGAAATAGACTAAGAGATCATTTGATAATTCATTTGATCATCTATTCATTCAACAAATATTTACTGAGGACCTATTTTGTGTTTAGCACGATTGTAAAAAAAGATGTGGTAAACAGTTCTTAGGGAGCTTACAGTGTAACGGAGGGAGGCAGACAAGACACATGCTAACAAAGAGGATTATTTAAAACAGTGACTTGTGGGACTTCCCTGGCAGTCCAGTGGTTAAGACTGCACTTCCAATGCAGAGGAAGAGAGTTTAATCCCTGCTCCAGAAACTAAGATCCCACATACTGCATGGTGGAGCCAAAAAAAAAGAATGTGTACAAAGATACAGCAATAATGATAGTTCTCATTACCAATTAACAATAATGAAAGTTTTGTAGAAAAATTAACTGTCCAACATTCACTTAAATAATGATCCACATACAGTAGTATATCATGTAGTCATTTTAAAGATGTAGAAACATATTTAATACCTGAGAAATGTTCACACATAGGTGAAAAAAAGGTAACAAGCAATACATATTATGTAAACATTCACTGAGCATTGAGACTCGTGCACATTACTGGGCATAAGTTATATCTCAATTTAAAAAGGAAGAAATACAAAATTTAAGTTTTAGAAGTATGGTATGATTCCTGTTTTATAAATATACAGCTCTTCCTCAATTTGGCACGGGGTATTGACACCATAAACCCATCCTAAATCAAAAATGCATTTAACCCAACTATCCTACTGAATATCATAACTGAGCCTAGCCTACCTTAAATGTGCTCAAAACACTTACATTAGCCTACAAGTGGGAAACAGCATCTAACACAAGCCTATTTAATAATGAAGTGTTGAATATTTCATATAACTTATTAAATACCTGAGTATCATACCACAAGTCCCTGGCCCAGGAAAAGATCCAAATTCAGAATTCAGAGTACCATTTTTACTGTACTCATATTTCTTTTGCACTATCATAAAATTGAAAAATCCTAAATTGAACTATTGTATATTAGGGACTATCTGTATATGGTATGTATATTTATGAAACTTGCAAAACCATATACACCAGGTATTAGAGTCACAGGTGATTTATATTTTATTCTTTTTCCTCATCTATGGTTTCTAAGATAAACATATATTATTCTAGTAATAAGAACAAAGCAACAAAAAATAAGTCAGTAAAAACTGCAAAATGCCAACTATCACATAGCTATTATTTACTGACTTAGAAAGGGTGACAATTCAGAGGGCCTTATTCAAGAATCTGTTTTTCAGTTGGTTCGGTTTGCCTACTGCATGTTGTAAGCCAATTTATTCACTCTTCAATAGGGCCTCCCTGGTGGCTCAATGGCAATGAATCTGCCTGCCAATGCAGGAGACCCAGGTTTGATCCCTGGGTCAGGAAGTTTCCCTGGAGAAAGAAATGGCAACTCACTCTAGTATTCTTGCCTGGAAACCCCATGGACAGAGGAGCCTGGCAGTCTACAGTCCATGGGGTGGCAAAAGAGTCAGACACGACTAGCAACTAAAACAACAGGAACAATTCACCCTCCGAAGCACCCTACGCTGTGCTGCAGTTGGACAAAGAAGGAAATTAATCCGGCCATCGAAGAACTCCCCCATCACGTGTGTCTTGCTCACTGTAGGTCAACTGTTGTCTCAAGTGATCCTTTCCTTACAGGAGTCACAGTGCAATGAAGACACTGCTGAACCCTGCTCCTTACTCCTTGAATAGAACTATGCTCTAATTACAACACCTGACATATCAGAAAATTAATTTAGTTGAGAATGCAAGATTAACTCAAACTAAGCTTTAGCATGTTACCTGTGATGTAAAAGTCGCTCAGTCGTGTCCGACTTTTTGAGACCCCATGGACTATACAGTCCATGCAATTCTCCAGACCAGAATACTGAAGTGGGTAGCCTTTCCCTTCTCCAGGGGATCTTCCCAACCCAGGGATCGAACCCAGGTCTCCCACATTGCAGGTGGATTCTTTACCAGCTGAGCCACAAGGGAAGCCCAGCATATTACATAATCAAATGCTAAACTGTGCGGTTTAGAGGGAAAATTTAAAAGAAATCCATAGAAGCATTTACAGAATAAATGAAGAGGAGGAGGAAGGGACAAAATGCATAAGCTGTTGTAGGAAAAATATTCAGAGAAAAGTGAAGAAAACAACTTTACAGTGGAGTGTGTTAAAGAGAATAACATTTGAGACCAGTACTGAAGATGAGGGCCAGAACATGGAGAGCCCTGAGGATCAGGCAGAGGACACCGAACAAGTGTGGAGGCAACAGCGAACTGCTGTAGCTTCTTAAGCATGTGCCATGTTAAAAGTGAAGGTTTAAGATTAATCTCCAGGGGATCTTTTCGACCCAGGGACTGAACCCACGTCTTCTGCTTGGCAGGCAGATTGTTTACCACTGAGCCACTTGGGAAGCCCTTAATGGGCACTACATGCACATACAACAAAACTTTAAAGCTATAAAAGGGTAGGCATGAAAGGTACGGGTCCCTCCCTCCTTGGGTCTTCCAGCCACCAGTTTTATTCCCTGGAGGTGACCAAGATAACCACTGCCAACTGTCTCTTTTTTGCATTCATTTTATGCAGTTACATATGTGTGTGTGTGTGTGTGTGTGTGTGTGTGTGTATGTGTGTTTTTAATTTTTTTAATCTCAATTCCTTGGTGTCAGACACTTCAAATCTTCAGCTCTAATAAAAAATACTGCACTGAATACTCTTGTTCTTAAGTTCATTCACTCATGTTGGCACATCTTTTAGAAAAGAAAGCTAACATATGTAAGTCAATAGGGATTTACTGAGAGCCTATTGGCTATATACTTCCACAGTACCTGTAGTTTTTGCTTTTTTTTTTTTTTTAAAGAATTCTGATAATTTCTTTTACTCACCCTACATCCTATAACTGAGTTTTACCAAAATTTTTATTTCATGTAAACATAATGTATGTGGCAGAATAAAATCAACTAAAGGTTTTCATTCCTTTCTTTAATAACCTAAAATTAAGCAGTTCTACAAATAGAATACACCTGCATCATATTGTGTTATTTATCATATTATTTACTAAACTGTGGCCTACATGTTTGACACCTTGGCTCTGAATGGTTCCCTCCTTAGTGCCCTCAACTCACAGCACCCCTTAGGATAAAGGTAAGGATTAAAAAGAAAGAGCTCATAATTCAATAAGTACCCAGCTGAAGGTGTTCTTTATGTTGTGAGGTTACAGTTTTACATGGCATTACTGGTTATTTTCCTCATTTGGATATTTCCACATTTATTTTCACTGTCAGAATTCAGTAAAAAGCTCCTTCCCATCTTGTTTTAAGCCTCTGAGGTTTTGCTATTTTTATTAATAATAGTACTGAATGACTTGGTTACAAGCTCATATCCCAAAAATAAAAATATTGATTGTAACAACTTTGCATGGCAATAGATGGTAACTAGACTTACTGGCGGAGAAGGCAATGGCAACCGACTCCAGTACTCTTGCCTGGAAAATCCCATGGATGGAGGAGCCTGGTGGGCTGCAGTCCATGGGGTCGAGAAGAGTCGGTCACAACTGAGCGACTTCACTTTCACTTTTCACTTTCATGCATTGGAGAAGGAAATGGCAACCCACTCCAGTGTTCTTGCCTGGAGAATCCCAGGGACAGGGGAGCCTGGTGGGCTGCCATCTATGGGGTCGGACAGCCTATGGGGTCAGTCTATGGGGTCGGACAGAGTCGGACACAACTGACTCGACTTATGAGCAGCAGCTGCAGCAGACTTACTGTGGTGATTATATAAAAATGTCAAATCTTAGGAGTTCCCTGGTGGCCTAGCGGTTAGAATTCGGTGCTCTCACTTCCTTGGCCCAGGTTCAGTCCTGACTGGGGAACTGAGTTGCCACAAACCACACAGTACGGTAAAGAAAAAAAAGTCAAATCACTGTGTTGTACACTTGAAACTTATATATTACTGCATGTCACAAATAACTTAGTTGTATATATTTAAATATATATTAGTATATTTATATGTGTTCTTAGTTGCTTCAGTCGTGTCCAACTCTTGGCGACCCCGTGGACTGTGGCCCACCAGGCTCCTTTGTCCATGAGCTTCCCCAGGCAAGAATACTGGAGTGGGTTGCTATAGCCTCCTCCAGAGAATCTTCCTGACCAAGGGATCAAACCCTCGTCTCTTATGTCTCCTGCACTGGCAGACAGGTTCTTTACCACTAGCGCCACCTATATATTTTTACATAAAATGTTGAGTTTGATTAAGTCTTGATGAAAATGAATACAGTGTGATTTTATAATCAGAGAAAAAGAAAATCTTAAAAGGAAGTGCCCAACCATACATCCTCATGTTTTTCTTGTTATAAAAACGGGCTTCCCTGGTGGCTCAGTGGGCCAATGCAGGAGACACCGGTTTGACCTGTGGTCTGGGAAGTTCCCACGTGCCACGGAGCACTAAGCCCATGTACCACAACAATCGAGCCTGTGCTCTAGAGCCCGAGAATCACAATTACTGAGCCCACAGGCCTCAGGACATAGTATTCTAAGGTTTTAACAGAAAAGTAGAAAACTTGCCTCCTATCTCCCTCTGCCTAGAGGCAAATATGGTAAAACATTTAGCTATTTCTTCTTGTATTTTTCACCATGTTTTTAAATGATGTTTATACTTCAGCATTTCTTTTAAGTTCAACATATTGCACCACTGTATCCACACTAAGATCAAACAATAGCAAAATGACAAGAATACATTATCCAGGCCTGAATAAAAGCCTAAGTCTCTTTCACCAGGGAGACAATCCGCCCCCCCGCCAAAAGATGACTTTGGGGTCATACTTGTATATATTACATGTGAATGTAGTATATATGGTGGTGGTGGCAGCTTAGTCACCCAGTTGTGTCCGAGTCTTTAGACCCCATGAACTGTGGCCCCCCAGGCTCCTCCGTCCATGGGATTTCCCAGGCAAGAGTACTATAGTGGGTTGCCATTTCCTTCTCCAATATAGTGTATATATTATATATAAAATAGACAAATGCTTACATGTAATACTTAACTTTCATTATTTAGCTATATATAAAATGATCCAATGATCTATAATATTCAGCTTTTTAAATTTACTTAAACCTATATATTTAAAATACTATATTTTGAAAGACTGTATTAATTTAAGAAGAGTGCTGTTCTTCCACTGTATGAGAAACTCTGTAAGGTTACAAGTATAAGGTATCTACATTTTCTTCTAAAGGATGATTTGGGGGAAAAGTCTGCTTTATATTTGAACATACACAACTCTCTCTCAATTAGGGAATTCTACTTCAATCATTCATAATTTTAAAAATCATTTTCATACTTTTTTATTTTTTAAGTTGTATAATGATTAGAAGTCTTCATTATTTTAATAAATATTAAATAAATAATACTTTATATAAATATAGTATAAACACATAAATAATAACAACCTTTTGGGGGTATTGTTTGAAAAAGCAATAATATAAGGTAAGCATGTATTTGGAGAAAAGCAGAGTACCACTTATTTATTTCTACTGTTTTCCCCAAAACTAACCTTTAAACTTGCTGCAGCATCTTATGGTAGGGTATATTTTTAATGGTCACTGGGTTTTTCTCTCTAATGATAAAAGTAATAAAAATCACGTTGGGGCCATTGGCTAGTATTTTGAAAAAATGATGAAGCTAGAGCCGTTCCTCCTTAAACGAAAGTAAGTTACAGATAACCAAATAACCCAGAAGCTATAGGATAAAATTAATGAACATGACTGTACAAAATTTACGCAGATGTGTAGTGACAAAAAAAAAATACAAAAGCAAAATCAGAAAGTAGGTAAATAATGTACAAGGAAAAAAATTTCATAATTCCCATAACAGACAAAAGGCTGAGTTCCCCAGTTTACAAAAAGTACAAAAAAAATCAGTAAGAAAAAGATTAACAACCCAATACAAAACTGGATTAAGGATATGATTACTTTCAGAAATATAAATAGCCATTAAATGTATCAAGAAAAGTGCAGCCTCATTCATAATTATGAAACTGCTAATCACTCAAAGGAAGATATATTGTTTACTTCTCAGAGAGGCAAAATTTCTAAAGTTGATGATACCCAAAGCTAGAATAGAAGGGAGGAAGCAAACACCTTCATACATCGCTGGGTACTACTATAAATTGGTGTATGTGTGCTCAGTTGTGTCTGACTTTGCAACCCTATGGACTGTAGCCCACCAGGCATCTCTGTCCCTGGGATTCTCCAGGCAAGAATACTGCAGTGGCTTACCATGCCCTCCTCCAGGGAATCTTCCCGACCCAGAGATCGAACTTGTGTCTACTGCACTGTCAGGTGAATTCTTTACCACCTAGCCACTGGGAATTCCAGTGTAAACTGGTACAGTTTAGCAATTTGTTGATATTTGTAAACTTTTATAAAGCATATATCTCCTTGGCTGGATAATTTTTCTCTACAAATTTACCCTGTGGATTTACACCAAAATATGTTCAGGCAGTCATTGCAAAATTGTTTGCAACAGAAAAAAGCTGGAAACAATCAAAATGTCCCTCAATGGGATGGTGAAGAAGAGATCAATGGATGAATAAATTATGGTATTTCTGTTATCAACCACCAAAAAAAGAGTAAGATAGCTCTTTTTGTGCAGTATGGAAAGATCTCTAAGAGGAATTATCAAATGAAAAAGAAAGTTTAAGAAGAGTATGATGTCATTACCTCTTTTGCATACTCTTTCATAATTCATATATTTGTTGACAAAAAAAAAAAAAAAACCTGTATAAGTGGACCCCTGCATTTCAAAGCCCGTTTTGTCCAAGGGTCAACTACATGTACATTTGCACCTGATTTTTTTCTTTAAAAATCGAATATGCGGATTCCTTTTAAGGGAGGGAGCTGAGCAGGTACAGAAAGCCTTTACTTTCAGTTTACATCTTTCTGAACTGTTAGTGTGAAGTTAATATAGTCATCCTACCACTTTTGTTTTCTATGCTTTTTATTCTATTTAATAACTTGTATCTATTTACTTACTGGCCCGGCTTTCGAGATCTTAGTCCCCACACCAGGAATGGAACCCAGGCCGCCTACAGTGGAAGCAGGGAGCCCCACCCACTGCACCCGCAGGGAATTCCTTTGGGATGCTTTTTAAAAAGAACAAATATAATTTAATTTACACGTGCTGGTTAAAAAGAAAGAAAAAAATTTAACTTAAAAAAAATACATATACCAAATATAGAAATCACATAGAGCTTTTCAACTTAGCGAAAGCTTTTTCCATGTGGCCCGTCAGAGACCCAGCCTCGGAACCAGAAAAACCTCCCAGTCTTCTACGACCCAGGCGGCGACTGCCGTCCCGGGACTACAGCTCCCACAAGACATCGCGGAAATTGGCGTATAAAAGGAGCGACAAAGGACAGCCCAGTTACTTCCGGTCTCCCGGAAATATCCCTCCGGAAATGCCTTTTTTTTTTTTAAACACAGATTTCAAAGGCTTTTAAGCGAGGGAAAAAAAAAAAAATAAGCTATAAGAGCCCAAACGGAAAGTCTAAAAAAGTTTCCGAGCCCCAGGAGCTCCGAGCGAGAACAGAAATTAGGCAGCCCATAGAAATTAGGTGGGCTCCACGCGGACAACTCTCAGAGTCGTTCTTAGACTAGCAGCTCTCTTAGCAGCTACTCCCTTTTCCTTCCAGTCTCGCGCCAAGTTCTGCTATGCAGAACGAAATCGGTACCTTCCCCTTGCGGTCCTTCGGAACCCGAATTTCCAAGACGCCAAAGCCCAAGTTCCAGAAAGTGCCTGCAATCATTCGTTCTGATTTCCCACAACACGGGCCCCCGCTCGCTGCTCAAGCTGGGGTTTGAACATCAGCTGAGAGCTGTGATTAAAAACGGAATCTCATTTCTGATTTAGCTCCTACCTCTCAATGTCTTTTCTTCAGAATCTGCTGCTCCGTTCCAGCGTAATATCCAGTGGAAAGAAAACGGAACCTGCCAAGACCTTAACCTCACTCTTTCAGGCCTGGCTGCCAGGGCAAAAGAACATTCTGAGACAGGATATGTTTTTAAAAAAAGAAAAAGTCTTTCTGTTAAATCAGACATAAAATAGAATCTGTAAATGATTCGTTAAAGGCTGTTGAAACATTGCTTTGAAGCTTCAGTCAAGTGCAAAGTGCAGTGACAAATGCTAGTAATCCCCTTGTTAATGTGTGCAGATATTGATAGTGGGGGACAGAGGATAAAAGGGAACTCTGCTTAATTTGGCTGTGAACCTAAAACTGCTCTTCAAAGTTATTTATTAATTTTAAAAATAAAATAACAGTAACGACAGAAAGAATAATCACCATTATTGAACTCCTACTGTATGCCATGGATAAAGCTAGCATTTGAACTATGCTGTGTCTGACTCCAAAGCTCTTTGTGAACATAATCCATAAAAGCACTGCATCAGATTATTTGGCCAGAATTTCAGCATTTCAGAAAACGCACTTGACAAGGCTGTTAGGAAACCTGATTTCTAGTAGTTGAGCCACACTGCCTCGATTTGTGAAGGAGAATTCAAGACCAGAGCAAAGATTCTCAAACTTAAAAGTGCACATGAATCACGTGGATTTGGTGAAGATGCGACTTCTGCTTCAGGATGTCTGGGAGAGGTCTGAGATTCTGCATTTCTGACACGCCCCCAGCTGAAGTCTCTGTTAATCCAGGAATAGCAAAGGACGGGATGACCTCTGAGATCCTTTTAAGTTCTTTTTTTTTTTTAATTTTTTATTTTATTTATTTATTTTTTTTATTAGTTGGAGGCTAATTACTTCACAACATTTCAGTGGGTTTTGTCATACATTGACATGAATCAGCCATAGATTTACACGTATTCCCCATCCCGATCCCCCCTCCCACCTCCCTCTCCACCCGATTCCTCTGGGTCTTTTCAGTGCACCAGGCCCGAGCACTTGTCTCATGCATCCCACCTGGGCTGGTGATCTGTTTCACCGTAGATAGTATACATGCTGTTCTTTTGAAACATCCCACCCTCACCTTCTCCCACAGAGTTCAAAAGTCTGTTCTGTATTTCTGTGTCTCTTTTTCTTCCTTTTAAGTTCTAACACTCAGCATGGATCATTCTTTCCCCCTCTAATCTTAGCACCTTTGCTCTTAAGGAAATATGGAAGGATATGTCAAAAAGGAGAATGACTGAAGTACAGATTCCTATCTGAAGCCAAAATATGAAAATTAAAAATAACTGTAGACTCTAGTGTCTCTGGAAAGATACACAAGAAACCCTTAAGAGTAGTTATCTTCAGGGGAGCAGACTTGATGATCCAAACACAGGAATGGAAGGTAAAGGTTATACTTTTCTAACTTTTGTAATTTCACTGTGTGTGTGCTTTCTCTTTTTAAAAAATAATTAATTCATTTTTAATTTTAATAATTCACTCATTTTTAATTATCATTGAAAAATGGTTAATATGTCACTTGTTAGTAAGGCAGAAATCACCAGGTTTTTAGTTTAGGCCTCCTGTTATTATCACAGATTTCTTTTAAACAGAAATTCCTTGAACAGTCACTCAATTATGTTTGGGAAACAAGCACTTAAATATCTCCCTGACATTTCAGCCTCCCCCCGCCCCCTTCTCAAACAGAACTACAGACAAGTATATTGGTAAGGTGAAAGTGTTAGTCTCTCACTTGTGTCCAACTCTTTGCGACCCTGTGGACTATAGCCTGCCAGTCTCTATGTCCATGGAATTCTCCAGGCAAGAATACTGTAGTGGTTAACCACTCCCTTCTCCGGGGGATCTTCCTGACCCAGGTCTCGCGCATTGCAGACAGATTCTTTACCATCTGAGGCACAAGGGAAGCCATATTACCAGTATAGTAGTCAAATAAGATATAATGGCAATTTTAGGAAAATAGTGACTTAAGGGCATGAAACTGGGCCTGATAACTCATGAGATAACTTCTGGCAATAAGATCAAGATTATCTGGTCTTATGAGTTCTGATTCCCAGATACCAGACCAGTTACCCTCTCTAGTCTGGCTGCACATTAAAATCACTTGGTGAGGAAGTTCCTGGTGGTCCAGTGGTTAAGATTCTGGGCTTCCACTGTAGGGGGCCCGGGTTCAATCCCATAAGCCATGTGACCTGGCCAAAAATAATCACTTGGTGAATATACATATATAACACACACATATTTATACACATATGTGTATATACATTTACATTCACAACAGTGCCAAGACCCTCCTTTAGAGGAATTAAAATGGACTTCCTGGGGTTGAGGCATGGGTATTTTTTTTTAAGGCTATCACCAGAGATTAAAATGTGCATCAAGGTATGACCTAGACCCAGGATATCAATCTGATACCAGGATTATTCCAAGTACAAATGGAATAAAAACAAGAAACTTCTAATGAATACTTTCTGTATCCTAGGCCCCATCATCCTCTTTAGTAAATTCAAAGAATCCATTGGCTCTGATAAATTCTCAGTACAGTGTATGTTTGCCAAAAGTAACTGAAATCTAAATATAGAATAATACTCATGAACAGTTTCAAAGCTCAGCAAAAATCTTTTGAGTACTTGGCTGGTGCCTACCACTGTAAGAGATAGAAAAGAAATATGCTTTTGCAGTTTCTCACAAGGAACTTGCATTGCAATAAAGGAGACAAGATTGGACTTGTGACCCACTGATCAAATCAGTCCTGCCAAACCATGTTCTTAAAATGTTGTGAATTCATTGCCAACGTTTTTAAATTGGGAGATTTTGCATAAAACTCCAGGATCCTATCTTCTCTTAAAAAGTTGGAAGATCTGATGATTTGGGATTTACTTGCTTCCCTGGTAGCTCAACTAGTGAAGAACCCACCTGCAATGCAGAAGACCCCAGTTCGATTCCTGGATCAGGAGATCTCCTGGAGAAGGGATAGGCTACCCACTCCAGTATTCTTGGGCTTCCTTCATGGCTCAGACGGTAAAGAATCCACCTGCAATGCAGGAGACCTGGGTTCGATCTCTGGTTTAGGAAGATTCCCTGGAGAAGGGAAAAGCTACCCACTCCAGTATTCTAGCCTGGAGAATTCTGTGGACTGTATAGTCTGTGCGGTCACAAAGAGTCAGACACAGCTGAGAGACTTTCACTTCACTTACCATTCTCAATGGCAGCATTTTTCTGAAGCTGAGCTGGGAATAAATACGTCCTTTATGTGAGGCCCATGTTGCTGAGTTTGCCAGTCTCCAAACTCTCTGTTGCTTTCTGATATTAAAGCTAATATTCAGTTCCCAGGTGTTATCACATATTTTTATGATAAAGTTAAGAGGAAAGTGAAATATTTTTTATCCCCATTTTATCAAATGTAGAGCAACAAAAAAACAGAGCAAGAAGGCCCCATATTTCACATCCTGGTCCCTATACACATCTGAGTTTATGCCCCATGAGCTACACTGATTATATGTTCAGTATCCAAATAAAAAACTATATTTAAGTATATTCAAGTACTGGCTAAATGCTTGTGGTCTCGAGTCAGACAGGGATTCAGTTCCAAGCTACCACTTAACCAGCCATACGTAGGCGTATGGCCCAATACCTCAGGTCTACCTTCTCCATCTGTACAAGGGAAGCAATCATAGCACCACCTCCCAGGGTTGATTTGAGGGTTGTACAGGGTAAATAACATTAATTAACATGGTATCTGGTACCCAGTGACAACTCCCTAAACATCAGTTATTTTTATCCTGCTTAGGAAATGCCAAGGGATGAGTTAAGGATGGGGCACAGAAGGGAATGGCAACTCACTCTAGTACTCTTGCCTGGAAAATCCCGTGGACAGACAAGTTTGGCAGGCTATAGTCCATGGGGTCACAAAGTCAGACACGACTAAGCAACTAACATACACACAAAGTGAGTTGTTGGGGAAACTTTGTAGAAGGATGAGCTGGCCAAGATGGGTGGAAGATGTAGATTGTTCACATGGAGAAAAGACAGCGCAAGATAGGCCTGAGCAGAGACTCAGAAGAAATGGTGATCAGGGCCTGAATATTTAAGCCACACCATTGTAAGACTGCTGCACTTGAGTGTTTTCCTCATGGTTTACTTTTGAACTCTAAAGACTACTGGTCCCTTGCTTTATGATATACAGTAGGTGACTGTAACAATCACTGTAGAGATTTTGGGATCTTTCCCACTCACCCTTTGGCAAGGATTTCAAGAATTCAAACGTCTGAGTGTTTCAGAGTTCCTTTAAAGCTTTAGCTGGGAATGGAATGTTTGTGCTTGTACTCAGTCACCAGGACTGCCCCATGCCTACCACTAGAGGGACTAGAACCAAAGGAATCATCAAGCTTCTGGGTACAATTTTCACCTTTCTAGATTCTTACTCAATGCTCTATTATTAACTTTTTTTTCCCTTGAAACATATATATTTTTTGTACTTTAAAATACTTTTAACAATGCAAATTGTCCTGTATTATTTCTTCTACTTTGTTCTGTGTAAAAGGGGGGAAATTAAAAAGCTGGGCTACCACCTTCCCCTAAAAAAATCCAGATCCTGCTGGGGTATAGAAAATTAAAGAGTCCTACTAACCGTCATCCCCACAAAATAGCCACTTAATAATGTTCATAAGATTTTGTGTCTCTTTCCAGATGTTTTCAATTTGTATACAAACATATATATTATTCTTTTATTTAAACCCATTATTTTTCCCCTGACTTGCACTTTGATTTCACCCCCTACCATGCTCTGCCTGCTGCACAGACAATATTCTAGATCTTCAAACTTGCCAACCTGCTCCAACCTCAGGACCTTTGCACTCACTACATTATCTTCTTGAACCATTTACTTCTCCCAGGTTATCCTCACTCAGGGCTCAGTTCATATGTCATTTCCTCAGAGAGGTCTTTGTGATACCCATCAAGTAACTATTACCCAGCCCACGTCACTCTCCATCCACATTAGGTTTACTCTCTGCTTCTATCACTGTTTGAAATTAACCTTGTTTATTTAGATGTTTGCCTACTGTATTGTTGTTTAGTTACTCAGTCATGTCTGACTCTTTGTGACCCCATAGACCATAGCCCACCAGCCTTCTCAGTTCATAGGATTTCCCAGGTAAGAATACTGGAGTGGATTGCCATTTCCTTCTCCAGGGGATCTTCCTGACCCAGGGATCAAACCTGTCTCCTGCATTGGCAGGCGGATTCTTCAGAATTGAGCCATTTGTGAGGCTCTGTGTACTACTAAAATGTAACCTCCGTGATAGCAGGAATTTTGGCTGCCTGATGTACTTCCATATCCTAGTATCTAGAAATTAGGGACCTAAATTAGGGACCTAAAAGTATTTGGTAGTTAAATAAATAAATGATAAGAGTGTTGTACATATTATTCTGTGACTTTTTTGTCACTTAATGTATCTTGTACAAGTTGTAATTTACTTATTGTGGATAAGCCTTATTCTTTTATTTCAGTCATAGTCTTAATTTTTAATTCAATTTCTTTTAAGTTAGATATTCAAAAACCTCAAAAGTAGAACAATGTAAAAAGGTATTCAGTGAAAAATCTCATATCCACTTCTACCATATACTTAGTCCCCAGTCAACCAGGTAAACATTTATATTAGTTTATTGTGTATTCTTCCTTATGTCAAACACACATACATGTACTTTTTTATTCTTATTTTCTTCCCTTTTTTCATAAAACAGAAGCATAATATATATGTATAAGTTTCTATACCTTTATTCTTCTTATGCTTCATGGTATTCATAATTTATATGGATCTATCATTTATTTTGCTCAGTTCTCTATTAATTGACTTTTGGTTGTTTCTGATTTTTATTATTGTAATTGATGTTTCAGTAATCATTTTTATACTTGATAACTGTACAGAGGAATAAATTTCTGGGAGTGGAATGACTAAATCAAAAGATCTGTATATATATATTAAATCATGAAAGATCTTACTAGATTTCCTTCCAAGAAGGTTGCCGCAATTTCTGCTCCCACCACAGTGTACAAGAGCACAGTTTCCCCACACCCTCCCCAAGTCCTAAATATTATAGATTTGAAAATATTTACAAATCTGATAGATGAAAAATGGTGGCTCACTGTTGTTTTTAACTTTCTTTTCTCTAAGTATGAGTGAAGTTGAATATCTTTTCATATTTTTAAAATAGATTTATTGATATATACTTCACATTCTGTATAATTTACTCATTTAAAGTGTACAGTTGAATGTTTTTTAGTATACTCACAAGTATTAATGCAGTTGCACAGAGGTGCAACCATCATCAAGGTCAATTTTAGCACATTTGCATCACTTCAAATAGAAGCCCATATTCTATCATTGAAAAAGCAAGAGAGTTCCAGAAAAAACAAAACATCTACTTCAGCTTTATTGACTATGCCAAAGCCTTTGACTGTGTGGATCACAAAAACTGTGGAAAATTCTTCAAGAGATGGGAATACCAGACTACCTGACCTGCGTCCTGAGAAACCTGTATGCAGGTCAAGAAGCAACAGTTAGAACTGGACATGGAACAACAGACTGGTTCCAAATCAGGAAAGGAGTTTGTCAAGGCTGTATACTGTCACCCTATTTATTTAACTTACATGCAGAGTATATCATGCAAAATGCCAGGCTGGATAAAGCACAAGCTGGAATCAAGATTGCCAGGAGAAATATCAATAACCTCAGATATGCAGATGACACCACCCTTATAGCAGAAAGCGAAGGAGAACTAAAGAGCCTCTTTATGAAAGTGAGAGGAGAGTGAAAAAGTTGGCTTAAAACTCAACATTCAGAAAACTAAGATCATGGCATCCAGTCCCATCACTTCATGTCAAATAGATGGGGAAACAGTGGAAACAGTGCGAGACTTTATTTTTCAGTTCAGTCAGTTCAGTTGAGGCCAGTCGGTCAGTCATGTCCGACTCTTTGCAACACCATGGACTGCAGCATGCCAGGCTTCCCTGTCCATCACCCATGCCCAGAGCCTACTCAAACTCATGTCCTTCGCATCAGTGATGCCAACCACCTCATTCTCTGTTGTCCCCTCTCCTCCCGTCTTCAATCTTTCCCAGCATCAGGGTCTTTTCCATTGAGTCAGTTCTTCGCATCAGGTGGCCAAAGTACTGGAGTTTGAGCTTCAGCATCAGTCCTTCCAATGAATAGTCAGGACTGATTTCCTTTAGGATGAATAGGTTGGATCTCCTTGCAGTCCAAGGGACTCAAGAGTCTTCTCCAACACCACAGTTCAAAAGCATCAATTTTTCGGCACTCAGCTTTCTTTATAGTCCAACTCTCACATCCATACATGACTACTGGAAAAACCATAGCTTTGACTAGATGGACTTTTGGTTGGCAAAGTAATGTCTCTGCTTTTTAATATGCTGTCTAGGTTGGTCATAGCTTTTCTTCCAAGGAGCAAGCATCTTTTAATTTTCTTTTTTTTTTTCATTTATTTTTATTAGTTGGAGGCTAATTATTTTATAATATTGTTGTGGTTTTTGCCATACATTGACGTGAATAAGCCATGAATTTACATGTGTTCCCCATTCTGAACCCCCCTCCCACCTCCCTCCCCATGCCCTCCCTCTGGGTCATCCCAGTGCACCAGCCCCAAGCACTTGACTCATGCATCCAACCTGGACTGGCGATCTGTTTCACACTTGATAATATACATGTTTCGATGCTGTTCTCTCAGATCATCCCACCCTCGCCTTCTCCCACAGAGTCCAAAAGTCTGTTCTATACATCTATGTCTCTTTTTCTGTCTTGCATATAGGGTTATCGTTACCATCTTTCTAAATTCCATATATATGCATTAGTATACTGTATTGGTGTTTATCTTTCTGGCTTACTTCACTCTGTATAATGGGCTCCAGTTTCATCCTTAATTTCTTTTAATTTTCTTTGCACAGCCCCAGTTCTTTGTAATCTAACAAAATAACAGCTTTCTTTGACAAACAATATTTTTTGTGATGATGAGCTTATTGTCAGGAAAAACAGTTTGCCTCACAAAATAATTTGAATCACAAGCAAGTCTCCCATTCAACTAATGAGAAAAGTCTACATGTAAGTAATGCTTCAACAACATTCTTTTCAGTTATGGCTACACTCTATTTTTATGGATAAAAATGAACCACCTCTTAATTGTTTGTAGTCAGTAGATAAACTGAAAGGAAAGTGATTATCTTTAAATGGATACTAAATCAACTTAGTTTGAAAGGCAACTCTAATGCAAAACTTGTGTAAGAAACGAAAATAAATTGGTTTTTGCATTAAAATCGAAGTCCCCAGGACTTCCCTGGTGGTCCAGTGGCTAAGACTCCATGCTCCAATGGGGGCCAAGGTTTGATCCCTGGTCAGGGAACTAGATCCCACATGGCACAACTAAGACCCAGTGCAGCCAAACATATAATAAAAATAAATAAATACTGAGAAAATTGAAGCCACCTTCCCCCACTCCCTCCCTCAATCACAATGGGAGAAAGTGCAAGCCATGTATCTACTCAGGGAATTATATCCAGAGTATGTAAACTCTTATGGCTAAATAGTACATAGGCAAATAACCTAACTAAAACACTGGCAACTAGTTTGAATACACGTTCCTCCAAAGACATAAAAATGACCAAAAAGGAAATAAATGATGTTCAATGAAAAGATGTTCATTGAAAAAATGTTCAACATCATTTATCATGAGGGAAACACAAATCAAAACCACTTCACACCCTCTGGAGTGGCTCAGACAATAGTGACAAGAAGACAAGTGGAGGCAAAGATGTGTAGGAACTGGAACACTCATACTGTGTTGATGGGGAAGTGATGATGTTAGGGCTGCTGTGGGAAACAGCCTGGCGGTTGTTATTCAGGTAATTGAAATGGGTTACCACAAGGTTCAGCAATTCCACTCCAACACATTGGGCAACAGAACTAAAAAACATAGGTTCACACATAAATCTGTACATGAATGTTTATACCAGCATTATTCCCAGTTGTCCAAATGTGGAGACAACCCTAATGTCCATCAACTAGTGAAGAGATCAACAAAGTGTGGTGCATCCATACAATAAAATATTATCTTGAAAACATTATGCTAAATATAAGAAGCTATTCACTGAAAAACACATATTGAATGATTGTATTTATATGGAATATCCAGAGCAGCCAAATCTGTACAAGTAGAGAAAAGATACTTGCTTCTTGGAAGAAAAGTTATGATCAACCTAGACATCATATTAAAAAGCAGAGACATTACTTTGCCGACAAAGGTCCATGTAGTCAAAGCTATGGTTTTTCAAACAGTCACATATGGATGTGAGAGTTGGAACATAAAGAAAGCTGAGCACCGAAGAACTGATGCTTTGGAATTGTGGTGTTGGAGAAGACTCTTGAGAGTCCCTTGGACTGCAAGGAGATCCAACCTGCCCATCCTAAAGGAAATCAGTCCCGAATATTCATTGGAAGGACTGATGCTGATGCAGAAGCTCCAAGAGTTTGGCCACCTGATGAAAAGAACTGACTCATTGGAAAAGACCCCGATGCTGGGAAAGATTGAAGGCTGGAGAAGAGGGGACGACAGAGGATGAGATGGTTGGATGGCATCACCAACTCTATGGACGTGAGTTTGAGCAAGCTCTGGGAGTTAGTGATGGACAGGGAAGCTGGCATGCTGCAGTCCATGGGATCACAAAGAGTTGGACACAACTGAGTGACTGAACTGAACTGAAGCTGGAGGCTGGGGTGAGTAGAAGGAGTGACTACCGAGGGGCCCCATTCAATTTTAGGGACAACTGCAGTGTTCTAACATAGACTGTGGTGATCACTTCAGCATCAAACCCCCACATTTTTTTAATAGTAAAAAAGAAAACCCTTGACTTATATGTATGCATTAAAAGGATGAATTCTATCTACCTTCATTCTTAAGAAGCATAACTGAGAAAATAACTGCACACTGCGTCTGGTTTCCTAGGGCAGCAGCAGTGATAATAATGTTCAGAAGATGGGCAGTGAGAGGCAAGGGTTTGGGGGAGGGAGACAGGACACAGCTGAGCTCTCTGGAGATGGGTTGGGAGGAAATCGGGAGGCCACTTCAGAGAGCGATTAGGTAAGACATCAATGCTACAAGGTACATGTTCTGTTAGGCAGTGCTTCTACTTCTTAAAATTAATCCTGTATATTCAGACTCTGGCTGATGCATCACTATAGAAAGAGGATTTCATGGTGGCATCATAGAGGAAGACTAGAAATGGCCCAAACCTTCTTCAACAGCAGACTGGCTAAATAAATTCTGGCTTAGCCAATTAATAGAATACTGCACACCTAAGAACAATTACATTCACATGTGCAGATGGAAGAAACTCACAAATATATGGTTAAGTTAAAAAAGACAAATATAAAAAATGTAACTAGTATCCCCATATTTTAGGAAAGTAAAAACAGAGAAACAATCATGTGTGTTAATAGTACAGTGGGGACTTTCCTGGTGGTCCACTGGCTAAGACTCCACACTCCCAATGCTGGGGGCCTAGTTCCATTTCTCATCAGGGAACTAGATCCCGCATGCTGCAATTAAGACCTGGTGCAGCCAAATAAATAAAAACAAATATATATAAGTACGGCGGAGCAAGATGGCAGAGTAGAAGAACATTCACTCATCTTCTCCTGTGAGAATGCCAAAATTACAACTCACTGCTGAACAACCATCAACAGGAAAATGTTGGATCCCACCAAAAAAGATACCCCACGTCCAAGGACAAAGGAGAAGCCCCAGCAAGATGGTAGGAGGGGCAAAATCATGTTTAGAATCAAACCCCATACCCGCCAGAGACACTCAGAGGGCCCAAACAAACCTTCCATGCACCAGGACCCAGGGACCCCCACAGAGACTGAGGAGAACTGTGTTTGAGAGTCTTCTGCGGAGGTATGGGTCATCAGTGGCCTGCTGCAGGGGCAAGAGCTCTGGGTGCAGCAGACCTGGGTATGACATAAGCCCTCTTGGAGGAAGTCACGGTTAACCCCACCATAGAACTGCCAGAACTGCCAGAACTTACACAGGACTGTGGAAACAGACTCTTGGAGGGCACAAATAAAACTTTGTGCACACCAGGACCCAGGAGAAAGGAGCAGTGGCCCCAAAAGAGGCTGACTTGGACTTGCCTGTGAGTGTCCATGAGTCTGTGGCGGAGGTGTGGGTCAGCAGTGGCCCGCTGCAGGGTGGGGCACTCAGTGCAGCAGTGCATGCATGGGACCTTTTGAAGGAGATTGCCATTATCTCCACCATAGTTTGGCCTCAGGTCAAACAACAGGGAGGGAACACAGACCTGCCCATCAACAGAAAATTGGATTAAAGACTTACTGAGCATGGCCCCACTCATCAGAATGAGACCCAGTTTCCCCCTCAGTCAGTCTCTCCTATTCATAAGAAGCTTCCATAAGCATGTTAACCTTATCCATCAGACAGCCAACAGAATGAAAACCACAATAACAGAAAACTAATCAAACTGATCACATGGACCACAGCCTTGTCTAACTCAAAGAAAAAAATGAGCCATGACGTGTAGAGCCACCCAAGACAGAAGGGTCATGGTGGAAAGTTCTGACAAAATGTGGTCCACTGGAGAAGGGAATGGCACACCACTTCAGTATTCTTGCCTTGAGAACCCCAAGAACAGTATGAAAAGGCAGAAAGATAGTACACTGAAAGATGAACTCCCCAGATCGGTAGGTGCCCAATATGCTACTGGAGATCAGTGGAGAAATAACACCAGAAAGAATGAAGAGATGGAGCCAAAGCAAAACAACACCCAGTTGTGGATGTGCCAGGTGATGGGAAAAGTCCAATGCTGTAAAGAAAAATATTGCATAGAAACCTGGAATGTTAGGTCCATGAATCAAAGTAAACTCTAAGTGGTCAAACAGGAGATGGCAACAGTGAACATTGACATTTTAGGAATCAGTGAACTAAAATGGACTGGAATTGGTGAATTTAACTCAGATGACCATTATATCCACTATTGTGGGCAAGAATCCCTTAGAAGAAATGGAGTAGCCATCATAGTCAACAAAAGAGTCCAAAATGCAGTACTTGGATGCAATCTCAAAAATGACTGAATGATCACTGTTCATTTGCAAGGCAAACCTTTCAGTATCACAGTAATCCAAGTCTATGCCCCAATCACTAATGCTGAAGAAGCTGAAGTTAAACGGTTCAGTGAAGACTTACAAGACCTTCTAGAACTAACACCCGAAAAAGATATCCTTTTCATCATCATAGGGGACTGGAATGGAAAAATGGGAAGTCAAGAGATACCTGTAGTAACAGGCAAATTTGGTCTTGGAGTTCAAAATGAAGGAGGGCAAAAGCTAACAGTTTTGCCAAGAGAATGCACTGATCATAGCAAACACCCTCTTCCAAAACCACAAGAGAAGACTCTACACATGGACATCACCAGATGGTCAATACTGAAATCAGATTGATTATATTCTTTGCAGCCAAAGATGGAAAAACTCTATACAATCAGCAAAAACAAGACCGGGACCTGACTGTGTCTCAGATCATGAACTGATCTTATTGCCAAATACAGACTTAAAGAAAGTAGGGGAAACCACTAGACCATTCAGGTATGACCTAAGTCAAATCCCTTACGATTATACAGTGGAAGTGACAAATAGATTCAAGGGATTAGATCTGATAGATAGTGCTTGAAGAGACAGTGCCTGACAGAGAGTGCCTAAAGAAATATCAACAGATGTTCATGACATTGTACAGAAGGCAGTGATCAAGATCATCCCCAAGAAAAAGAAATGCAAAAGTTCCAAAGAAAAGCACGAAAAGATAAGAAAGCTTTCCTCAGTGATCAGTGCAAAGAAATAGAGGAAAACAATAGAATGGGAAAGACTGGAGATCTCTTCAA
Source organism: Cervus canadensis (assembly GCF_019320065.1). Taxonomy (NCBI): domain Eukaryota; kingdom Metazoa; phylum Chordata; class Mammalia; order Artiodactyla; family Cervidae; genus Cervus; species Cervus canadensis. The sequence goes on along the minus strand of NC_057393.1, from coordinate 69,202,987 downwards.
GAAAATTAGAGATATCAAGGGAACATTTCATGCCAAGATGGGCACAATAAGGGACAGAAATGATATGGACCTTACAGAAGCTAGAAGATACTAAGATGAGGTGGCAAGAATACACAGAAGAACTATACAAGAAAGATCTCCATGACCCAGATAACCACAGTGATATGATACTGTGATCTCACCTAGAGCGAGACATCCTGGAATGCAAAGTCAAGTGGGCCTTAGGAAGCATCACTATGAACAAAGCTAGTGGAGGTGATGGAATTCCAGTTGAGCTATTTCAAATCCTAAAAGATAATACTGTGGAAGTGCTGCCCTCCATATGCCAGCAAACTTGGAAAACTCAGCAGTGGCCACAGGACTGGAAAAGTTCAATTTTCATTCCAATTCCAAAGAAAGGCAATGCCAAAGAATGTTCAAACTACCACACAATTGCACTCATCTCACACGCTAGCAAGGTAATGCTCAAAATTCTCCAAACCGGGCTTCAACAGTACATGAATCAGGAACTTCAGATGTTCAACTGGATTTAGAAAAGGCAGAGAAACAAGAGTTCAAATTGCCAACATCCATTGGATCATCAAAAAAGCAAGAGATTCCAGAAAAACATCTCCTTCTGCTTTATTAACTATGCCAAAGGCTTTGACTGTGTGGAACACAATCAACTGTAGAAAATTCTGAAAGTGATGGGAATACCAGACCACCTGACCTGCCTCCTGAGAAATCTATATGCGGGTCAAGAAGCAACAGTTAGAACTGGACATGGAACAAAGGACTGGTTCCAAATCTGGAAGGGAGTAGGTCAAGACTGTGTATTGTCACCCTGCTTATTTAACTTATATGCAGAGTACATCATGAGAAATCCTGGTCTGGATGAAGCACAAGCTGGAATCAAGATTGCTGGAAGAAATATCAATACCCTCACATATGCAGATGACACCACACATATGGCAGAAAGTGAAGAACTAAAGAGCCTCTTGATAAAAGTGAAAGAGGAGGGTGAAAAAGTTGGAGTAAAACTCAGCATTCAGAAAACCAAGATCATGGCATCTGGTCCCATCACTCATGGCAAATAGATGGGGAAACAATGGAAACAGTGACAGACTTTATTTTTGTGGGCTCCAAAATCACTGAAGATGGTGACTAAAGCCATGAAATTAAAAGACACTTACTCCTTGGAAGAAAAGTTATGACCAACCTAGACAGCATATTAAAAAGCAGAGACATTACTTTGTAAACAAAGGCCTGTCTAGTCAAGACTATGGTTTTTCCAGTGGTTATGTATGGATGTGAGAGTTGGACTATAAAGAAAGCTGAGTGCCAAAGAATTGATGCTTTTGAACTGTGGTGTTGGAGAAGACTCTTGAGAGTCCCTTGGACTGCAAGGAGATCCAACCAGTCCATCCTAAAGGAGATCAGTCCTGGGTGTTCATTGGAAGGACTGATGCTGAAGCTGAAACTCCAATACTTTGGCCACCTGATGCGAAGAACTGACTCATTTGAAAAGACCCTGATGCTGGGAAAGATTGAAGGCTGGAGGAGAAGGGACGACAGAGGATGAGATGGTTAGATTGCACACCGACTCAATGGACATGAGTTTCAGTAAACTCTGGGAGTTGGTAATGGACAGGGAGGCCTTGCATGCTGCAGTCCATGGGGTCAAAAGAGTCGGACACAACTGAGCAACTGAACTGAACTGAATTGAATATTGTTTCCTGTGCTATACAGTGGGACCTTGCTGTTTATCCATCCTGTATGTAAAAAGTTGCATCTGCTAATCCCAAACTCCCAATCCTTCCCTCCCCCACCTCCTAAACAATGATATATTTTTGACAAACAATTATTGTATGAGGAAAATTTGTTTTCCCCTCAGATTTTTAGAACTTACAGTTTATACCAATTATATTTTAATTTTCTTTCTAAATGCCTTAATGGATAAAACATGGAAATCATCAATAACTATGAAACAGTAGGCCTGTATACATAACTTGGGGAGTTAATTTTATTATAGGTGAATTATAAAAATAAATATGTTTTGGTAGGTATCTCATTTGAAGCTCTCAGTGGCAAATGGGCAAACTCTTTTTTTAGAAAAAAATATTATTTTGAAAAAATTATTACTTAGAAGAGACTTTTAATAAAACTTTTTCTTAAATGTTTTCTTACTGACATTTCACTCTGAATTTATATTAAAACTGCACATTTAAAAATTCATACTAAGTAAATAATTATTGCTTTCTATCTCCTTTAAAAATAAATTACCTCATGACACGCATGCATATGCAAGGTTTGCCAGCCTTCTGACATCTGCTCTCCCCACCAGTTGAGGCCATTTTTTAATTCTTTTAATAATTATTTCTGGTTATTCCCAACAAACCTGTAGCAAACCAATCAAGAGACACAGTAAAGCCATACTGCCGAGTCTTGGTCACTGCATTTTAGGATGAATGTATCCACTCAGTACTGTAGTCAAGCTATGTACTGCAAAATATATGTACTGCATTTTTTTAATTTATTTTTATTGAAGGATAATTGCTTTACAGAATTTTGTTGTTTTCTGTAAAACCTCAACATGAATCAGCCATAGGTATACACGTATCCCCTCCCTTTTGAACCTCCCTCCCATCTCCCGCCCCATCCCACCCCTCTAGGTTGATACAGTGCTCTGTTTGAGTTTCCTGAGCCATACAGCAAATTCCCGTTGACTATCTATTTTACATAAGGTAATATCAGTTTCCATGGTACTCTTTCCATACATCTCACCCTCTCCTCCCCTCTTCCCATGTCCATAAGTCTATTCTCTATGTCTGTTTCTCCATTGCTGCCCTGTAAATAAATTCTTCAGAACCATTTTTCTAGATTCTGTATATGTGTATTAGAATACAGTATTTATCTTTCTCTTTCTGACTCACTTCACTCTGTATAATAGGTTCTAGGTTCACCCACCTCATCGGAACTGACTGAAATGTGTTCCGTTTTATGTCTGAGTAATATTCCATTGTGTATATGTACCACAACTTCTTTATCCATTCATCTGTTGATGGGCATCTAGATTGCTTCCATGTTCTAGCTATTGTAAATAGTGCTCCAATGAACAATGGGATACATATGTCTTTTTCAACCCTGGTTTCCTCAGAGTATATGCCTAGGAATGGGATTGCTGGATCATATGGTGGTTTTATTCCTAGTTTTTTAAGGAACCTCCATAACATCTTCCATAGTGGCTGTATCAACTTACATTCCCACCAACAATGCAAGAGTGTTCCCTTTTCTCCACACCCTCTCCAACATCTATTGTTTGTAGACTTTTTGATGATGGCCATTCTGACCAGTGTGAGGTGATATCTCATTGTGGTTTTGATTTGCATTTCTCTAACAATGAGTGATGTTGAGCATCTTTTCATGTGTTTCTTAGCCATCTACATGTCTTCTTTGGAGAAATGTCTGTTTAGGTCTTTTCCCACTTTTGGATTGGGTTGTTTGTTTTCCTAGTATTGCATGAGCTGCTTGTATATTTTGGAGATTAACCCTTTGTCAGTTGTTTCATTTGCTATTATTTTCTCCCATTCCAAGGGTTGTCTTTTCACCTTGCTTATAGTTTCCTTTCCTGTTCAAGAGCTATTAAGTTTAATCAGGTCCCACTTGTTTACTTTTGTTTTCATTTCCATTACTTTAGGAGGTGGGTCATAGAGGATCTTGCTTTGATTTATGTTATCAAGTGTTCTGCCTATGTTTCCCTCTAAGAGATGTATAGTTTCTGATCTTTCATTTAGGTCTTTAATCCATTTTGAATTTATCTTTGTGTATGGTGTTAGGAAGTGTTCTAATTTCATTCTTTTACATGTAGCTGTCCAGTTTTCCCAGCACCATTTATTGAAGAGGCTGTCTTTGCCCCATTGTATATTCTTGCCTCCTTTGTCAAAAATAAGGTACCCCTAGGTGCGTGGGCTTATTTCTGGGCTTTCTATCTTGTTCTATTGGTCAATATCTCTCTTTTTGTGCCAGTACCATAATTGTCTTGATGTATGTCTTGATCTAGCATACTGTAGCTTTGTAGTATAATCTGAAGTCAGGAAGGTTGATTCCTCCAGCTTCATTCTTCTTTCTCAAGACTGTTTTGGCTATTCGGGGTCTTTTGGGTTTCCATATGAATTGTGAAAGTTTTTGTTCTAGTTCTGTGAAAAATGCCATTGGTAATTTGATAGGGATCACATTGAATCTGTAGATTGTGTTTGGTAGTATATTCATTTTCACAATATTAATTCTTCCTACCCAGGAACATGGAATATCTCTCCATCTGTTTATGTCATCTTTTATTTCTTTCATCAATGTCTTATAATTTGCTGTGTACAGTTCTTTTGTCTCCTTAGGTAAGTTTATTCCTAGATATTTCATTCTTTTTGTTTCAATGGTGAATGGGATTGATTCCTTAATTTCTCTTTCTGATTTTTCATTGTTAGTATATAGAAGTGCAAGTGATTTCTGTGTATTGATTTTGTATCCTGCAACTTTGCTAAATTCACTGGTTAGCTCTAGTAATTTTCTGACAGTATCTTTAGGGTTTTCTATGTACAGTATCATGTCATCTGCAAGCAGTGAGAGCTTTACTTCTTCTTTTCCAATCTGGATTCCTTTTATTTCTTTTTCTTCTCTGATTTCTGTAGCTTGGAATTCCAGAACTATGTTGAATAATAGTGATGAAAGTGGACACCCTTGTCTTGTTCCTGATCTTAGGGGGAATGCTTTCAGTTTCTCACCGTTGAGAATAATGTTTGCTGTGGGGTTATCATATATGCCCTTTACTATGTTGAGGTACAGAGAAGGCAATGGCACCCCACTCCAGTACTCTTGCCTGGAAAATCCCATGGACAGAGGAGCCTGGTAGGCTGCAGTCCATGGGGTCGCGAAGAGTCGGGCACAACTGAGCGACTTCACTTTCACTTTTCACTTTCATGCATTGGAGAAGGAAATGGCAACCCACTCCAGTATTCTTGCCTGGAGAATCCCAGGGACAGAGGAGCCTAGTGGGCTGCCGTCTATGGGGTCGCACAGTTGGACACGACTGAAGCAACTTGGCAGCAGCAGCAACATGTTGAGGTAGGTGCCTTCTATGCCCATTTTTTGAAGAGTTTTAATCATAAGTGGGTGCTGAATTTTGCCAAAGGCTTTTTCTGCATCTGTTGAAATTATCAGTTTTATCTTTCAGTTTGCTAATATGGTGTATCACATTGATTGATTTGCATATATTGAAGAATCCTTGCATTCCTGGAATAAACCCAACTTGATCATGGTGTATGAGCTTTTGATGTGTTGCTGAATTCTGTTTGCTAAAATTTTGTTGACTATTTTTGCATCTATGTTCATCAGTGATGTTGGCCTGTAGTTTTCTTTTTTTGTGTTGTCTTTGTCTGGTTTTGGTATCAGGGTGATGGTGGCCTTGTAGAGTGAGTTTGGAAGTGTTCCTTCCTCTGTAATTTTCTGAAAGAGTTTTAGAAGGACAGGCATTAGCTCTTCTCTAAATGTTTGATAGAATTCTCCTGTGAAGCCATCTGGTCCTGGGCTTTTGTTTTGGGGGAGATTTTGGATCACCAAATTTTCAGTTTCAGTGCTTGTGATTGGGTTGTTCATAATTTCTAATCTATTTTTTCCTGGTTCAGTCTTGGAAGATTGAACTTTTCTAAGAATTTGTCCATTTCTTCCAGGTTATCCATTTTATTGCCATATAGTTGTTCATAACAGTCTGTCATAATCCTTTGTATTTCTGCATTGTCTATTGTAACCTCTCCTTTTTCATCTCTAATTTTGTTGATTTGATTCTTCTCTCTTTTTTCCTTGATGAATCTGGCTAAAGATTTGTCAATTTTATCTTCTCAGAGAACCAGCTTTTAGTTTGATTAATCTTTACCATTGTTTCTTTCATTTCTTTTTCATTTATTTCTGCTCAGAACTTTAAGATTTATTCACTTCTACTAATTTTGGGATTTTTTGTTGTTGCTGTTGTTGTTCTTTTTCCATTTGTTTTAGGCGTAAAGTTAGACTGTCTATTTGATATTTTTCTTGTTTCTTGAGGTAGGATTGTATTGCTATAAACTTCCCTCTTAGAACTGCTGTTGCTGCATCCCATAAGTTTTGAGTTGTCATGTTTTCATTGTCATTTGTTTCTGGAAAGTTTTTTATTTCCCTTTTGATTTCTTCAGTAACCTGTTGGTTATTTAGAAGTATGTTGTTTAATCTCCATGTGTTTGTGTTTCTTACAGTTTTTTTCTTGTAATTGATATCTAGTTTCATACAGTTGTTGTAGGAAAAGATGCTTGATATGATTTAAATTTTCTTAAATTTACTGAGGTTTGATTTGTGACCCAAGATGTGGTCTATCCTGGAGAATGTTCCATATGCACTTGAGAAGAAAGTGTATTCTTCTGTATTTGGATGGAATGTCCTGAAGATATCATTGAGATCCATCTCATCTAAAGCATCATTTAAGACTTATGTTTCCTTATTAATTTTCTGTTTTGATGATCTGTCCATTGGTGTGAGTGGGATGTTAAAGTTTCCTACTATTATTGTGTTACTGTCAATTTCCCCTTTTATATCTGTTAGTGTTTGTCTTATGTGTTGAGGTGTTCCTATGTTGGGTGCATAGATATTTACAGTTGTTATGTCTTCCTCTTGGATTGATGCCTTGATCGTTAGGTAGTGTCTTATGTCCTGTAATCTTCTTTATTTTAGTGTCTATTTTGTCTGATATGAGGATTGCTACTCCAGCTTTCTTTTGCTTCCCATTTGTATGGAATATGTTTTTCCATCCTCTCACTTTCAGTCTATATTATCTTGAGGTCTAAAGTGGGTTTCTTGGATACAGCATAATATGGGTCTTGTTTTTGTACCCATTCAGCCAGTTTGTGTCCTTTGGTTGGAGCATTTAATCCAGTTACATTTAAAGTAATTATTGATATATACGTTCCTATTGCCATTTTCTTAATTGGGGTTGATTTTGTAGATCTTTTTTCTTTTCTTGTATTTCTTGAGTCCATTTAACATTTGTTGTAAAGCTGGTTTGGTTGTACTGAATTCTCTTAACTTTTGCTTATCTGAAAAGCTTTTGATTTCTCCATCAATTTTGAATGAGATCCTTGCCAGATACAGTAATCTAAGTTGTAGATTTTTCCATTTCAGTACTTTAAATATATCCTGCCATTCTCTTCTAGCCTGTAGAGTTTCTGCTGAAAGATCAGTTGTTAAGTTCAGGGGGTTTCCCTTGCATGTTACATGTTCCTTCTCCCTTGCTGCTTTTAATATTATTTCTTTGGGTTTAGTCTTTGTTAGTTTAATTAGTATGTGTCTTGGCGTGTTTCTCCTTGGGTTTATCCTGTATGGGACTCTTTGTGCCTCTTGGACTTGATTGACTATCTCCTCTTCCATGTTGAGGAAATTTTCAACTATAATCTATTCAAAAATTTTCTCATACCCTTTCTTTTTCTCTTCTTCTTCTTGGACCCCTATTATTTGAATGTTGTTGCATTTGATATTGTCCCAGAGGTCTTCAAGACTATCCTCCATTCTTTTCATTCTTTTTACTTTATTGTGCTCTTCAGAAGTTATTTCCACCATTTTATCTTCCAGCTCACTGATTCTTTCTTCTGCTTCAAATATTCTGCTATTGATTCCTCCTAGAGTATTTTTAATTTCAGTTACTGTGTTGTTTGTCTCTGTATGTTTATTCTTTATTTCTTCTAGGTCTTTGTTAATTGATTCTTGCATTTTCTCCATTTTGCTTTCAAGGCTTTTGGTCATCTTTACTATCATTATTCTGAATTCTTTCTCAGGTGGTTTCCCTATTTCCTCTTCATTTATTTGGACTTCTGTGTTTCTAGTTTGTTCCTTCATTTGTGTAGTATTTCTCTGCCTTTTCATTTTTTATTTTTTTTAGCTTACAATGTTTGAAGTCTCCTTTTCCCAGGCTTCAAGGTTGAATTCTTTCTTCCTTTTGGTTTCTGCCCTCTAACTTTGGTCCAGTGGTTTGTGTAAGCTTCTTATAGGGTGAGATTTATGCTGAGTTTTTGTTTATTTGTTTGTTTTTCCTCTGTTGGGCAAAGCTGAGTGAGGTGGAAATCCTGTCTGCTGATGGTTGGGTTTGTATGTTTGTTTGTTTAGATGAGGCATCCTGCACAGGGTGCTGCTGGTGGTTGGGTGATGCCGGGTCTTGTATTACAGTGGTTTCCTTTGAGTTCTCACTATTTGATACCCCCTAGCATTAGTTCGCTGGTGGTCTAGGGTCTTGGAGTCAGTGCTCCCACTCCAAAGGCTCAGGGCTTGATCTCTGGTCAGGAACAAAAAGTCCACAAGTGGTTTGTTATGGCATTAGTGAAAGTGAAAGTGAAGCCGCTCAGTCGTGTCCAACTCTTTGCGACCTCGTGGACTGTAGCCCACCAGGCTCCTCCATCCATGGCATTCTCCAACCAAGAATACTGGAGTGGGTTGCCATTTCCTTCTCCAGGGGATCTTCCTGACCCAGGGATCAAACCCAGGTCTCCTGCATTGTGGGCAGACGCTTTAACCTCTGAGCCACCAGGGAAGCCCTTGTTATGGTAGTAAGTGAGATTAAAACAAATATCCAAAAGTGAGAAACCAAAGATGAACCCCAGGCAAATGACAGTTACAAAATCAGGCAAATAATAATTAAAAAATGGAATATACACATATACATATACACCCATGAGCCAAGTCAAAACAGTCCAACAAAAATAAAGTACAGTAGATTGACCCAACAAACAAAGGAAATCAAAAATTATATTTGCCAGTTAAGAACAAAACTAACTAAAGCACAAACTGGAAGACAAAACTAAAGAAGGTGCCAACTTGGGAATAAAGCAATGAAAACAAAACTAACAAATATAGAGGAAAAAAATAGAGGAAAGGAGAAAAAGAAAAAATAGATATGCAAAGTTAAATAGAGGTAGACGAAGATTTATATGTATTAAAGATTAACTGCAAGGGGAAAAGCAAAGTAGGAAAGGAAAACAGAGGAATCAATGTAGAAAAATATAATAGGTTTAAAAAATTAAAAGTTAAAATTATAAAAAAGAGAAAAGATTTTTAAAAATGAAAGGAAATAAAGGAGAAAAAAAAGAAAACTCCACAGAACTACAAAGCCCAATATAGATACAGAGGTTTATAACAACAATAAAAAGTGTGACTGTATACACACACACACACACACACACCCATAAGCAAAATCAAAACAGTCCAACAAAAATAAAGTACAATAGCTTGACCTGGCAAACAAAGGAAACCTAAAATGATATCTACCAGAACAAAACTAACTAAAGCACAAACTGGAAAACAAAACTAAAGCAATGTGCCAATTGGGGTATAAGGCAATGAAAATAAAACTAACATATGTTGAGAGGAAAGGAAAGAAGAAAAGAAAGAATAGCTATGCAAAGTTAAAGAGAGGTAGATGAAGAAGATTTATGTATATCGAAGATGAACTGAAGGGGGAAAGAACAATAGGAAAAGCAAACAAAGGAATAAATGTAGAAAAATATAATAGGTTTTTAAAAATATAAAAATTAAAATTATAAAATAGAGAAAAGGAAAAAAATGGAAGAAGAAAGAGAAAAGGAAAAAAAGAAAAACTCCACAGAACTGCAAAGGCCCAACATAGAGGCAGAGGTTTACAACAACAATTAAAAGTGTGACTGATAAACACATGTACATATACACCCGTAAGCAAAATCAAAACAGTCCAACAATAATAAAGTACAATACATTGACCTGGTGAACAAAGGGAACCAAAAATTATGTCTACCAGAACAAAACGAACTAAAACACAAAGTGGAAAACAAGACTAAAGCAAGGTGCCAACTGGGGTATAAAGCAATGAAAATAAAACTAACAAATACGTTGAGACTAAGGGAAAGAAAGAAAAGAAAGAATAGATATGCAAAGTTAAATAGAAGTAGATAAAGATTATATATTAAAGATTAACTGCAAGGGGAAAAGCAAACAAAGGAATAAATGTAGAAAAAATAATAATAGATTTTAAAAATTGAAAATTAAAATTTTAAAAAGAAAAAAAAAATTCCCCAGAACTGCAAAAGCCTGATATAGAGGCAGAGGTTTATAACAACAATAAAAAAATATGACTGAGAAAAAAAAAAAGCTCAAAAGCTTAGTTAAGAGTTCATAGTGCCAATAAAATTGACAACTACAACAGAGGCAGGGGAAAGGAAAAAAACGAAAAAAATATCCAAATCTACAGAACACATCAAAATATAAGAATAATAAATGTTTTTCTTGGGTCACTGCTGTCAGAGTCCTTTCCCTTGCTGGGAGTCACAGTTCACTTCACCTCCCTAGGATGCCCTCTAACGCTGTGCTGATCTCTGGACCTGCTGTGAGGGCAGCTCAGAGTCTAATCTGTGTGTTCTACAGATTCTAATCTGTCCTACTCCTGTGCATTCTTGCCTCCAATGTCCACAGCTATCAGAACTAGTGTGTTTTCTTTTGTGGGAGCTCTCAATGACCTTTTATATATTCCACAGACACAAAGTCTGCCTAGTTGATTGTGTGGGTTTAATCTGCAGCTGTACAGCTGGTGGGCGGGTTTTGGGCCTTCTTCCTCAGTCACACTGCCTCTGGGTTTCAATTGTGATCTTATTTCCACCTTTGGATATGGGCCATCCACTGGGGTTTGCTCCTGAGGCTGCCCTGGAGGACTTGGGTCTGCCCCCGAGAGGACCAGGTGTGGAGGTGGTGCAGCTGCTTGGGTTGCAGGGGTTCTGGCAGCACCGGGTACTCAGGGGATTTGGAGGCTAGGTCAGCAGGAAATATAGTGCTCTAGAAGGGTATGGCCACCAGTATTGGCCAATACGCTCCAGTATTCTTGCCTGTAGAACCCCCCTCAATGACAGAGAAGCCTGGCGGGCCACAGTCCACAGGGTCACAGTGAGTCGGACACTACCGAAGCGACCCTGTGTGCATGGGCACAAGACTTCTTTTGCCTGTTGCAGCTCTGCCCCAGTGAGAGTTGAGCGTGAAGGTAGCGCAGCTGCTTGGCTTGTGGGGACCCTGGCAGCACCAAGTTCGCAGGGACACAGTCTGCCTCCACCGCAGGAGTTATAGCCCTATCAGAATCTTTTTTCAAGCTTCTTGTAGCTGCTGATCAGAAGGCCTCTTTGGCTAGTCTTTCTCCATAGCTCCGCCCCTTCAGGCACTTAGAGGGCTCCCTTGCCTGGGGTCCTTCTCTGTAGATCGGTGAGTCAGGCACTTACAGGGGCACCCTGGGTGAGGTCCTCCTCCAGTTCAGTGCGTCCGGCGTTTGATGGGACAGCCTCTCTATTGTTCAGCTGCCAATGCTGTCCTGTGGGGGAAGAGAGGCTATGGTGATGGCTCCAACCCCTACGGTGTGACTTGCTTCCATGGCTGCCTGGCTTTCCTCCAGAGGCATTTCCCACCACAATCTCCTCCCTCACATCCCCTCAATCATCTCTCCGCAGTCAATAGCAGCTCTCGCCCTGGGATTGCTCCACAATCCCTAAACTCCAGCTCCCAGCCATTGAGCCACCTAGGGTATCTATGGCTGTGTTAAGGGTTGTCTGATTCTCGTTCCATTTAGGCTGCCACAGATCAGCTGCTTCCCTCAGCCTTAAATGTTTCTCCTCTGACTCAGACAATTGCCCTGGTGTGGGGATCGGACCCCTGCTTCAGTTCCCCCACCCGCTGAGGGCAGGTCCAGTCCTCCTAACACTCCCTTTTTTCCCCCTAGTTCCTTCATCCTACTGAGATTTGCATGGGTCTATATATTCTTTTCTGCTGGTCAGGTACTCCTGTCCACACTCAGCTGGTGCTCTGCATGCACTTCTGTGTCCTGATGTATCCGTGGAGAGAGATGTATTCCATGTCCACCTACTCCTCCACCATCTTGCTTCTCCTATGTATTGCACTTTATATCACTAATATCAGGGAAGGACTTCCCTGGTGGCTCAGGCAGTAAAGTGTCTGCCTACAATGTGGAAGACCTGGGTTTGATCCCTGGGTTGGGAAGATCCTCTGGAGAAGGAAAGGGCAACCCACTCCAGTATTCTTGCCTGGAAAATCCCATGAACGGAGGAGCCTGGTAGGCTACAGTCCATGGGGCTGCAGAGTCGGACACGACTGAGCGACTGAACTTTCAATATTAGGGAAAAGGAACTCTGTAGTTAAAATTATTAGAAAATTGGTCCTTTGAGGACCAACCTCTATTGCCAGTGTCACCTTTTCTCCTAAGCATTTAAATACTTCTGAGTTGAAATCCAGTTGTAATTTAATAGCTGTGTGTCTTTTAGGGTTTACATTCACTCTGTTCATCCTAGCGTCCTAGTCAACTGTGTTGCTACACCCGCTCCCCCGCCAGGGCTTCAATACAGGAGACAGGTGAAGTGAAAAGACCAGCCGTTGGCTGTCCACTCAGCCTCCTCAAGTCTGGTGTCACTCTGCTTTTTCACTCTTAATACACACTGTCACTACAAAAATTAAACAGGCAGGCTTAGTACTTACTACGGGTGGGTGTGTGTGTTTTAGTCGCTCAGTCGTGTCCAACTCTTTGTGATCCCATAGACTGTATCCCACCAGGCTCCTCTGTTCATGGGATTTTTTCAAGCAAGAATACTAGAGTGGGTTGCCACACCCTTCTCCAGGGAATCTTCCCAACCCAGGGATCAAACCTGGGTCACCTGCATTGCAGGTAGATTCTTTACCGTTTGAGCCACAATCTACACTTTATTGAAGAGCTTGAAAAAGAGTGATGGAGTCCAGGTGGGTGAACCTATAATGGTGGAAAGACAAAAGGGAAACACACCTGAAAATGGGGCACTTGTGCCATGACCTGAGCCATCTCCACCCTGATCACCCCATTCTGCATGGTCAGGAGATAAACAGGCATTGCTTGTATTTGTAACACAGCTTTCAAATGTAATTTTATCCTAAAGGTAAGAGCCATGGATGTAACAAAACAGCAATAAGCCGAAACTATATTTAAACTATATTCCCGCAGGAAATTATGAAAGTTCAGACTTAAAAAGCTTACCTTGCTTGCATAGCAACTAAGGACCTTCAGATGCACTGTTTTACTCTTAAAGATGGTAACAGGGGTTTCACTCCTGGCTGGTTTGGGACAATGCTCACCAGGGCTCAGAGGGGAGTTTGAAACACTTTAAATGGCAGATCATTTTCTCAAGCAGTTTTCTGCCTGTAAGCAGTTCCGGCCATTCTGTAACCCACAACAGGATGGGGAGTCAGGCACCTACTGGGGGCTACAGAGTTCCACAGAGACCCCATAGATGATGGAAACCAGGCTGTGACCCAACAGCCAGGAGGGCGCAATCATTCCTGTAAATGTGCCCCCACAGTCTTCTGTTATGAGGATAAAGTCAAACATGAATCGTCTTCCTAGGGTCCTGCGCTGACAATCTGGTCCACTCTCCACAACTCACCACCTGCCATCTCCTCCCCAACTGTTCATCAGGGAAGTGAGGAAATACAGCCCTTCTATGGAGCACAGGGCTGTGGAATCCACAGAAATATCCCAGAATGAAAATCGTATCTTCCATGTGCTACTTTGTAAGTTGGAATCAATTTTGGTTTCCAACTGAATGTGAGAACTGCAAAACACAAAATCTTTTAAAAATCCAGTTGAATTCTGCCTAATTTACTCATTACGTGGTAGTGGAATCTCTCATTTTAAGACAAAGGAGGGAGCAAATTTCCTTTCCATAACTGTATGTGGTGAAACACTTAGATCAGGCAAAACAAGTGGATATAAAAACCCAACTCAACCTAATCCAACACAGCAAAAAGCCATTTGTGCTATCTCTAAACTTAGAAATTGACCTCGATATATTTGAAATCATCATGTGAAAAATGTAAGCTATGGAGCCAAATGTCAAAGTGGTGTCTTGGTCTCCCTGGTGTTTTCAGAATGCTGAAACCAAAACTGTGGTGCTGGAGAAGACACTTGAGAGTCCCTTGGAAAACAAGGAGATCAAACCAGACAACCCTAAAGGAAATCACCCCTGAATATTCATTGGAAGGACTGATGCTGAAACTGAAACTTTGGCCACCTGATGCAAAGAGCCGACTCATTGGGAAAGACTCTGATGCTGGAAAGATTGAAGGCAGGAAGAGAAGGGCATGACAGAGAATGAGATGGCTGGATGGCATCACCGACTCAATGGACATGAGTTTGAGCAAATTCTGGGAGATGGTGAAGGACAGGGAAGCCTGGCATGCTACAGTCCATGAGGTTGCAAAGAGTTGGACATGACTAAGTGACTATACAATAACGTGTGTGTGTGTGTGTGTGTTGGTGGTTTAGTCACTAAGTTGTGTCTGACTCCTTGTGACTCTATAGACTGCAGCCCGCCAGGCTCCTCTGTCCATGGGGATTCTCCAGGCAAGAATACTGGAGTGGGTTGCCATTTCCTTCTCCAGGGGATCTTCCCAACCCAGGGATCAAGCCGGGGTCTCCTGAATTGCAGGCAGATTCTTTACAGACTGAGCTATGAGGGAAGCCCATAGATATAGACATAGATATAGACATATGTATATATAGATAGATATATATAGATAGATATCTATATATATACAGATGTTGTCACTTATATTACGCCATCCAAAAACATAACACTCTTTTCAAGTATACATGGAACATTCTCTATGATACATTATATGCTAGGCCTCAATACAAGCCTTGATAAGTAGGAAAATAGAAATAATATCAATCATCTCTTCTGACCACAACACTATGAGACTAGAAATCAACAAGAAAACTGAAAAAAGCCCAAACCTTTGGAGGCTAATCAATATGCGACTAAACAGCCAATGGATCACTGAGAAGTTTTAAAAAAGTAATAAAATTAATAAAAATACCTGGAGACAAATGAAAATGAAATGATCCACAAGTCTATGGGATGCAACAAAGGAAGTTCTAAGAGGGAAGTTGTAGTGCTACAAGTTTGCCTCAAGAAACAAGAAAAACCTCTAACAATCTAACCTTATGCCCAAAGGAATGGAAAAAGAATAAAGCAAACCCACACTGAGAAGAAAAGAAATCTTAAATATCAGAGGAGATAAGTAAATAAAAAATTGAAAAACAAATAAGATCCAGGAAGCAAACAGCTGGTTTTTTGAAGTGAAACAAAACTGATAAACCTTTAAACAGACTCAATCAAGAAAAAAAGGGAGAGGGCCCTAATCAATAAAAACCAAATATGAAAAATAAGTTACAATTGGTACCACAGAAATACAGAGGTTCATGAGAGACTACTATGAGTAACTATACATCAGTAAAATAGACAAGCTAATAGAAATGGACAAATTCTCTGAAATGTACAATCTCCCAAGACTAAACCAGGAAGAAATAGAAAACACCAACAGACCAATTACAAGTACTGGAATTTAACCAGTAATTTAAAACTTCCAACAAACAGAAATCCAGGACCAGATGGCATCACAGGTGAATTCTACTAGACATTCAGAGAAGAGTTAATACAGACCCTCCTGAAACCATTCCACAAAAACTGCAAAGGAACACTTCTGAACTCATTCTGAGGCCAGCGTCACCCTGTGGCCAAAACCAGAAAAATAAATCACAGAAACAAGAAAGTTTCAGGCCAGTAACATGGATAAACATAGATGCAAAACTCTCAATGAATTAACAAGGAAATCCAGGAATTCATTAAAAGGACCACACATTATGATCAAGGGAGATTTATCCCAGGGATGGAAGGGTGGCTCAGTATCCACCCATCTGTGTGATACAACACAGTAACAAATCAAATAAAAGCCATATTACCATCTCAGTAGATGGATGTTGCAGCCTGGTGGAGCAGAGACCACAACCTGCCCCATGACTTGAGGGTACAGCAGACTGCGCCCTCATGGTTGTCCTAGTAAGCACGCCAAACGGACAGTCTTGGGGCAGGATGTGCTCTCTGCTTCGCTTCGCTGCCTACCACTGTGTCCGTCCCCATGGAAACAAAACAAGATATTCCTGATCAACAGCAGAGCCTGCGCTAATCAAACTCCCCTGTATAGCTAGTCCCTAATGATGTCATGTGACTTCTGCCAATAAAAGTGTGGGCTGAAAGGAACCATTTTGTCTTCCTGCCATGGAGAGCAGGAGGGCCCTCTGACTCCCCGCTTGCCAAATTATATGTCTGTCTTTTCATTACACGCTCGCCCTCATTTCAGGTCTCTCTCACCCGCTGTGCTGGAAGTGTTGCAGGATTATTTAACTTATATGCAGAGTACATCATGAGAAACGCTGGGCTGGAAGAAGCACAAGCTGGAATCAAGATTGCCGGGAGAAATATCAATAACCACAGATATGCAGATGACACCACCCTTAGGCAGAAAGTGAAGAGAAACTAAAAAGCCTCTTGATGAAAGTGAAAGGGGAGAGTGAAAAAGTTGGCTTAAAGCTTAACATTCAGAAAACTAAGATCATGGCATCTGGTCCCATCATCTCATGGGAAATAGATGGGGAAACAGTGGAAACAGTGTCAGACTTTAATTTTGGGGGCTCCAAAATCGCTGCAGATGGTGATTGCACAATTGATAATATACATGTTTCTATGCTATTCTCTCGGATCATCCCATCCTCGCCTACCCATTTCTCACCTTTAATTACAGACATTCCCTGTAATTTATGGGGCAGAGATCTGCTTGCCCAATGGCACCTAGTTCTCACCAACGAGGAAAAGACAAATCATATGATGGCAAGAATGGGGTACCAACCAGGAAAAGGGCTAGGAAAAAATTTACAGGGAGATACTTCTCCTTTACCTATTCAGCCCAAATTGAACAGAAAAGGGCGAGGATATAAAAATTTTTAATTAGGGCCATTGACATTTCTCTGCCACCACACGCCACACTTCTAACATGGCTTATATCTAAACCTGTTTGGGTGGATCAGTGGCCTCTAGCAAAGGAGAAACTTATACCTTTACAAGCCTTAGTAGAAGAACAAGTTCAAACAGGACACATAGAAGAGAGTACTAGTCCTTGGAATACTCCAGTTTTACAATCCCTAAAAAGTCAGGCAAATGGAGGCTGCTTCATGATCTTCGAGCTATTAATGCAGTTATGCAACCCATGGGGACCTTGCAGCCTGGACTCCCATCCCCTTCAGCCATACCTCAAAATTGGCCAATTGTAGTTCTGGGTCTTAAAGATTGTTTTTATATAATCCCCTTAGCCCCACAAGACAAAAAGAAATTTGCATTTTTGGTGCCCAGTATTAACCAACAAGCTCCCATGAAATGGTACCAATAAAAAATGTTGCCTCAGGAAATGATGAATAGTCCTATGCTATGCGTGGCTAGCACTCTGGAGGGAGCTCGGTCCCTCTATCCTCAAGCAAATATCTTTTACTATATGGATGACATACTCTTAGCTGCCCAGGAGTAGTCGCTCCTAAACCCACTTTTTCACCAAGTTCAACATGACCTCGGAGAAGGCAATGGCACCCCTCTCCAGTGCTCTCGCCTGGAAAATCCCATGGACGGCGGAGCCTGGTAGGCTCCATGGAGTCGCTAAGAGTCGGACACGGCTGAGCGACGTCACTTTCACTTTTCACTTTCATGCATTGGAGGATAAATGGCAACCCACTCCAGTGTTCTTGCCTGGAGAACCCCAGAGATGGGGGAGCCTGGCTGGCTTCCATCTGTGGGGTCTCACAGAGTCGGACACGACTGAAGCGACTTAGCAGCAGCAGCAGCAACATGACCTTATATGATGGGGACTACATGTAGCCCCTGAAAAAATTCAGAGAACAGCTCCCTTTTTCTATTTAGGTTATCGGGTTTCAGAATGCACTATTACACCCCCAAAAGTATCCATTAGTTACAATAATCTCAAAACATTAAATGATTTTCAAAAGCTTTTCAGTTCAGTTCAGTTGCTCAGTCGTGTCTGACTCTCTGCGACCCCATGAATTGCAGCACGCCAGGCCTCCCTGTCCATCACAAACTCCCGGAGTTTACTCAAACTCATGTCCATTGAGTCGGTGATGCCATCCAGCCATCTCATCCTCTGTCGTCCCCTTCTCCTCCTGCCCCCAATCCCTCCCAGCATCAGGGTCTTTTCCAACGAGTCAACTCCAGATAGAAACCCATGTAGTTACAATCAACAAAGGATGCAAGAATATACAATGGGGAAAGACCATCTCTTCAATAACTGGAGGGAAAACTGAATAGACATGTAAAAGAATGAAATTAAAATATTCTGTAACAACAGGTACAAAAATAAAATCAAAAGGGATTAAAGACCTAAGCTTAGGATCAGAAATCACAAAATTCCTAAATGAAAACATAGGCAGAACATTTGATATAAATCATAGCAATATTTTTTGTATCTACTAAGGGAAACAAAAGCAAAAAGTAAATAAATGGGACCTAATTTAACATAAAAACTTTTGCATGGCAGAGGGTAACATGACAAAATGAAGTAAAAACATGCTGAAAGGGAGAAAATATTTGTTAATTATATGACAAATAAGGGTTTAATATCCAAAGTACATTAAACAGCTCATACAATTCAGTATCAAATGAGCAACCTGATTAAAAAATCGACAGAGCACCTGTTGTTCAGTAGCTCAGTCATGTCTGATTCTTTGCAATCCCATGAACTGCAGCATCCAGCATGCCAGGCTTTCCTGTCCTTCACTATCTCCCTAAGTTTGTTCAAACGTATATCCATTGAGTCAGTGATGCCATCGAGCCAACTCATTCTCCGCCGTGCCCCTTCTCCTCTTGCCCTCAATGCTTCCCCGCATCGGGGTCTTTTCAAATGAGTGAACTCTTTGCATAATGTGGCCGAGGTATTGGGGTTTCAGCTTCAGCATCAGTCTTTCCGATGAATATTCAGGGTTGATTTCCTTCAGGATTGACTGGTTTGATCTCCTTGCTGCCCAAGGGATCTCAGGTCTTCTCCAGCACCATAGTTGGAAAGCATCAGCTCTTCAGCACTCAGCTTTCTTTATGGTCCAATTCTCACATCTGCACATGACCACTGGAAAAAGCATAGATTTGACTATTCAGACCCTTGTCAGCAAAGTGATGTGTCTGCTTTTAAGTACACTGTCTAGATTTGTCATAGCTTTTATTCCAAAGAGCAAGTGTCCTTTTTTATTTGATGTATTTATTTTAATCGGAGGCTAATTACTTTCCAATACTGTGGTGGTTTGGCCACACATTGACATGAATCAGCCGCGGCTGTACATGTATCCCCCATCCTGAGCCCACCTTCTACCTCCCTCCCCATCCCATCCTTCTAGGTTCCCAGTGTACCAGCTTTGAGAGCCCTGTTTCATGCATCAAACTTGGACTGGTCATCTGTTTCACGTATGGTAATATACATGTTTCAGTGCTAGTCTCTCAAATCATCCCACCCTCGCCTTCTCCCACAGAGTCCAAAAGTCTGCTCTTTATATCTGTGTCTCTTTTGCTGTCTTACATATAGGGTTGTCATTGCCATCTTTCTAAATTCCATATATATGCATTAATATACTGTATTGTTGTTTTTCTTTCTGACTTACTTCACTCTGTATAATAGGCTCCAGTTTCATCCACCCCATTAGAACTGACTCAAATGGGTTTTTTTTAATAGCTGAGTAATGATATTCCATTGTGTATATTACCACAACTTTCTTATCCATTCATCAGCCAATGGACATCTAGGTTGCTTGCATGTCCTAGCTATTATAAACAGTGTTTCAGTGAATGTTGGGGTACACATGTCTCTTTCAGATCTGGTTTCTTCGGTGTGTATGCCCAGCACTGGGATTGCTGCGTCACATGGCAGTTCTATTTCCAGTTTTTCAAAGAATCTCCACACTGTTCTCCATAGTGGCTGTACTAGTTTGCATTCCCACCAACAGTGTAAGAGGGTTCCCTTTTCTCCACACGCTCTCCAGCATTTAGTCTTTGTAAACTTTCTGATAGCAGGCATTCTGACCGGCATGAAATGGAACCTCATTATGGTTTTGATTTGCATTTCTCTGATAATGAGTGATGTTGAGCATCTTTTCATGTGTTTGTTAGCCATCTGTATGTCTTCTCTGGAGAAATGTCTGTTTAGTTCTTTGGCCCATTTTTTGATTGGGTCATTTATTTTTCTGGTATTGAGCTGCATGAGCCGCTTTTATATTTTGGAGATTAATTCTTTGTCAGTTGCTTCCTTTGCTATTATTTTCTCCCATTCTGAAGGCTTTCTTTTCACCTTGCTTATAGTTTCCTTCATTGTGCAAAAGCTTTTAAATTTAATTAGGTCCCATTTGTTTATTTCCATTAATCTGGGAGGTGGGTCATAGAGGATCTTGTTGTGATTTATGCCTATGTTTTCCTCTAGGAGTTTTATAGTTTCTGGTCTTACATTTAGATCTTTAATCCATTTTAAGTTTATTTTTGTGTACAGTGTTAGAAAGTATTCTAGTTTCATTCTTTTACAGGTGGTTAACCAGTTTTCCCAGCATCACTTGTTAAAGAGATTGTCTTTTCTCCATTGTATATTCTTACCTCCTTTGTCAAAGATAAGGTGTCCAGGTCATCTCTGGACTTTCTAGTTTGTTCCATTGATCTATATTTCTATCTTTGTGCCAGTACGATACTGTCTTAATGAATGTAGCTTTGTAGTATAGTCTGAAGTCAGGCAGGTTGATTCCTCCAGTTCCATTCTTCTTTCTCAAGATAAGAAAGTGTCTTTTAATTTCATGGCTGTAGTCACTGTCCACAGTGATTTTGGAGCCAAAGAAAATTAAGTCTGTCACTGTTTCCATTTTTCCCCATCTATTTGCCATTGGAACCTGAATTCTCAAGGCCTGGGGTTTTGTTAATGACAGCAACACAAATGAAATGTCCTGTGGCTGGCACAGGAGAAATTAATTCCAAAAACAGTCAAAGTTCAGGAAGTCAATGGCCAAAGGTAAATTGTCCTTACACTCTTTAAGGAAAAAAAGAAAGACAAAATAATCAGACTCAAATCTCCCTGACCAAACATGATGCTCAGCATCCCTCATTGCTGCATGAAATGCCAATCAAAAGATAATGGGAAATAAAATGGCAAAATTCACAAAGGCCATTGGCACACGCCTGTAGGCAATAAATGCAGGAGAGAGTCTAGAGGAACAAGAATCCCCCTAGGCTGTTGGTGGGAATAGACATTGGCAGCAGCCAGTAAAATGGACAGTCTCTGAATGCCTGAAAACAATATCAAGTCTGGCTAAGCCTGGAATCTGACATCCCCACACCTTAGCCTAATATCCTGAGAACACCATTGATTAAAAGGCACATTCCATTCAGTTCAGTGTGTCTGAGGTGGATAATGCTCAAAGATCTGATGCTCACCACTCTGCTCAAGCTTTCTGAGGTAAAAGCCCCCCCCGCCCCCGCCCCAATCATAGAGACACCACAGAGATTACTTAATACCTGAATCAGGCGACTGTATACTGACCACAATCACAGTGTGGCAGATCGACTCTGCTGCAGCGGTGTGGTGGCAAGATGTTTAAAAAAAACTGGAAAAATAGCAGTGTCTACTGTATTATGTCTGACCTCCCTGACCTGGGATGCTGTCCCATCCCTGGAGAATGAGCAAGCCTGGACCCCACTGCTAAACGGGGGTGAGGTCAACACAGCCTGGAAGGGTGCCCTTCACTGAACACTTTTTATAGGTCTAATGTGTCTTATGTCTGGCTGAGACAACAGTTCTGCGTGGCATCAAGGCCCCAAGGAATTTCAGGGAAAATTCAGCTAGCCTCAACCTCTCCTGGTGCTGGGGATCCCAGCCTCCTCCCTGAGAATGCAGCTTCCTAGCATCTAAACACCCTCAGCAGTGTACTGTGGACCCTGAAGGGATTAGTCTGCACTGGGTGTTTGTGAGATGCTTTCAGTTCAATTCAGTCACTCAGTCATGTCTGACTCTTTGCGACCCCATGGACTGCAGCACGTTAGGCTTCCCTGTCCATCACCAGCTCCTGGAGCTTGCTCAAACTCATGTCCATCGAGTCGGTGATGCAGTTCAACCATCTCATCCTCTGACATCCCCTTCTCTTCCTCCCTTTAACTTTCCCAGCATCAGGGTCTTTTCCAGTGAGTCAGTTCTTCACATCAAGGTGGCCAAAGAACTGGAGCTTCAGCCTCAGCATCAGTCCTTCCAATGAATATTCAGGACTGATTTCCTTTAGAATTGACTGGTTTGATCTCCTTGCAGTCCAAGGAACCCTCAAGAGTCTTCTCTAGCACCACAGTTCAAAAGCATCAATTATTCGGTGCTCAGCTTTCTTTAAGGTTCAACTCTCACATCCATACATGACTACTGGAAATACCATAGCTTTGACTAAACGGACCTTTGTTGACAAAGTAATGTCTCTGCTTTTTAATATGCTGTCTAGGTTGGTCATAGATTTTCTTCCAAGGAACAAGCATCTTCTAATTTCATGGCTGCAAGCACCATCTGCAGTAATTTTGGAGCCCAAGAAAATAAACTCTGTCACTGTCTCCATTGTTTCCCCATCTATTTGCCATGAAGTGATGGGATCAGATGCCATAATCTTCGCTTTTTGAATGTTGAGCTTTAAGCCAACTTTTTCACTCTCCTCTTTCACTTTCATCAAGAGGCTCTTTAGTTCTTCACTTTCTGCCATAAGGGTGGTGTCATCTGCATATCTGAGGTTATTGATATGTCTCCTGGCAATCTTGATTCCAGCTTGTGCTTCCTCCAGTCCAGCTTTAAGGGGGGAAAAGTAGTGAGACTCAAGCCCTTTCCTGTTTGCTCAGGCAAATTCCACTCTATTTCACAGGCCAGGAAGCCAACTTGCCCCAAGACTCTGCTTGCCCCTGGGGAATCAAAGGTGGGTATGGGAAAGTGCTGCCATCTTGTGGAGGTTTTCTGTAACTACAACCAGGTCACTCTAGCTCACAGGCACCTCAATTCACAAGGCCTGGGATTCCATTAATGACAACTGCCCTCAGGAAATGTGCTGTGGCTGGCACTGGAGAAATAAATTCCAAACACAGCCGACTTTTAGGAAGCCAACTACCAAAGGTAAACTGTCCTGACACCGTTTAAGACAATGAAAAGAAAAAAGAAATGAAAAAATACACCCAAACCTCTGCCACAAAACAATATTCTCACCATCCCTAATTGTTCCTGGAATGCCAGTAAAAAGGACAATGGGAAATCAATTCAAAACATTCACAATGGCCAATTTAGAAGTCTCCAGGCAATATATGCAGGAAAGAGTCTGGAGGAAAAAGAATCCCCCTAAACTGTTGGTGGGAATATACTTTGGCAACAGCCAGTATAATGGAGAGTCTCCGAATGCCTAGAAAAAAAATCTATCAAGAGAGGCTAAATCTAGGATCCAACATTCCCACAGCTGCGTCTATATTCTGAGAAAATTAGCAATTAAAAGGTACGTGAACCCCAACGGGCACTGTAGCACTAACTCACAATAGCTTTGACAAAGAACCAGCATAAACTCCACCGACAGATTAAAGCTGAAACAAGATGTGGCACATGTATACAATGGAGAGTTACACAGCCATGAAAAATCAAAACTGAAATTAGGAAATTATGCCACTGGTAGCCACAGGGATGGACCTTAGAGAATCATACACTAAGGAAAATCAGTCAGAGGAAGGCAATAGCATATGATGTCCTTTCTAGGAAATACTGAGAAAAAAAAAAAGATGCAAAAGAATGAATTTGCAACTCAGCAAGAGACTTTGAGAATTCATAGTCAAACAAAGGGATCCATAGTGAAGGGCAGGGAATAAATTAGGAGGTCAGGACTAACATAGACACAGAAATCTTTATCTTTAATAGATCATCAACAAGGATTACCCGCTTGGGTCCTTCCTGCAAGCCTGCCTGTCTCCCTGCCTGCCAGTCTTCCACATGTACACAGACATCTTTCTCTCAGAGATCATGCACAAGGATTATCTCCTTCCTTCCTTCCTAACTTCCTCACATACACAGAAAACTGGATCTGAGATTAGATAATCCACAAGGGCCTGATGCTCAGCACTAGGCTACACCTTCTATGGGGAAAAAAATCCAAAAAAAAAAAAAAGCATAGAGATACCTCATATATATGTAACACATGAGTTGGGCGGTTGTACACGGGACAGCAAGGAGATGCAACCAGTCCATCCAAAAGGAAATCAGTGTTGAATATTCACTGGAAGGACTGATGCTGAAACTGAAACTCCATTACTCTGACCACCTGATGCGAAAAACTGACTCATTTGAAAAGACCCTGATGCTGGGAAAGATTGAAGGCAGGAGGAGAAGGGGACGACAGAGGATGAGATGTTGGATGGCATCACCGACTCAATGGACATGAGTTTGAGTAAACTCTGGGAGGTGGTGATGGACAGGGAGGCCTGGCGTGCTGCAGTCCATGGGGTCACAAAGAGTCGGACACGATTGAGCGACTGAACTGAACTGAACACTGAGGACAAGAAGAGCAGCACTCCACAGCGTTGGCATGATGTTAAAGGAAAGAAAAGAAAGGCAACGCCTACTTGATTCCCTCCAGCCTCCCTGACTGGAGCTAGTATCCCATCCCTGGGAGCCTGAACAGGCTTGGTTTCCACTGCTGGACTGGGGTGGGACGGAGACAGCCTGATAGGGTGCCCTTCATTGAGCCCCTTTTAAACCTCTACTGTCTGCGTGGCTCTGGCTGGGATCAGAGTTCAGAGCTGGATCAAGTCCTCGAGCATCTTGGAGGCGATAGTCACCTAGCTTCCGTTTTTCCCGGTGCTGGGGTTCCCGGCTCAAGTCTCCTTACTCACAGTGTAGCCTCCTAGGCACCTTAGCCCCCTCTGCTGGGTGCTGTGGCCCCCACTGGGATTCATCTAGGGGTTAAGGGTGCGAAGTTTTAGAGAGAAGTGCTGGGACACAAGCGCTTTTGTGTTTGCGCAGGCACATTCCACTCCACTTCACAGCCCGGGAAGTCAGCTTTCCCTAAGGCTGCGTTTGCCGCGGCAGGAACCAAAGTGGGCTTGAAAAGGTGCTGCCGCCTTGTGGACATTTTCTGTAAGTGCAACTTGACCACTGGTGCTTCCTGGCACCTCTAACTTACAAGGTCTGGTGGTGGTGGTTTAGTCGCTAAGTCATGTCCGGCTCTTGCAACCCCATGGACTGTAGCCTGCCAGGCTCCTCTGTCCATGGGATTCTCCAGGCAAGCATACTGGAGTGGATTGCCATTTCCTTCTCCAGGGGATCTTCCCGACCCAGGAATCGAACCCTGGTCTCCTTCATTGCAGGCAGATTCTTTACCCACTTAACAATGAGGGAAGCCCTGGGGCATTGTTAGTGACAGCTGCCCTCAGGAAATGTTCTGGGGCTAGGATTTCCAAACACTATGGACTATCTAAAAGCCACTTGCCACTGGTAAATTTTTCTCACATTCTTTAAAAATAAATTTAAATAAAATACCTCACTGCCTCATGGGACAAGATGCTCAGCATTCCTAATTACTGCAGGAATGCCAAACAAAAAGACAACTAGAAATCCAATCCCACCATTCACAATGGGCATCCTCACAAGTTCACAAACAATAAAGGCTGGAGAGAGCCTGGAGGAAAGGGAACACCCCACACTGCACTGGGAATGTACATTGGCAATATCTTCTGTAAGGGACAGTCTCCACATGCCAGAAAAATCCTATCAAGAGAGCTAAACCTAGAATCTGAACTCATGTTTTCATAAAGAAAGTAAAGAAAATAAGATTCTCGCATATGGAAATACGCACCCATATTTCAAACAGAAAATACAAAAATTTGATTTTCTTATATGGAAATACACACCCAAATTTTCATACAGGAAACACAGAAAATTCTATTTTCTTATATGGAAATATTCACCCATAATTTCATATAGGAAATATAGAAAATTCTATTTTATTTTATGGAAATATGCACCCACATTTCCATATATGACATATGGAAATTTTTATTTTCATATATGGATATATGCACCCATGTGTTCTTGCATGATATGTAGAAAATTCTATTTTCATATGTGGAAATGTCCACCCACATTTCATATATGAAATATAGAAAAGATTGAAATAATGCCAGTTTCACCAACATAATCCTGGAGGTTATCAAAGTGAAGTAAGTCAGAAACACGAATACCGTATGATGTCACCTATATGTGGAAACTAAAATATGATACAAGTGACTTTATCTATGAAAGAGAAACAGATTCACAGATACAGAGAACTAATAGGGAAAGTAGAAGCGGGAGAGGCAAGATCGGGGTAGGGGATTAAGAGATACAAACCACTCTGTAGAAAATAAATAAGCTACAAGGACATAGAATACAGCAGAGGGAAATATGCCCATTTTTTGTAATAACTTTCAGTGGACTAGGGTTCCTAAAAACATGGAATCACTAGGTTGTACACTCAAGGCAAATACAGTAATGTAAATTAACTGTACTTCATTTTTTTTTAAGTTGATGGCTAGCTACAAACAGAAAAAATAATCAATAGGAAAAAATAAGCAAAATAAAAATGGGAAATTTTTAAAAATAGAAGATTTAATCAAGAAACTAATCATTACCTGATTTTTTAAAATCACATAAAGTAGATTTAATCTTTATTTTCACTTCACAAAGAACTAATTAGTCAAATCAAGCCAATTAGTCTAACTACAGGATACATACAGGTTTTTTTAGCTTGTTTTTGTCTATGTTCTCTGAAAAAAACTTTACTTAATGATATTTTTGATGCTTACATTTTTATTTCAGCTCAGAATGCCCTAATAAAGAAGTCACTTAGAAATCTTCTTTCATATGCAAGACTTTTGTGCCTATTAAGATGTAAGAGAGTATACTTGGTTTAGAAGACTTATCTTACGTAAAACAGCACAATGATTTTCAATGTGGTCCCTGGACTGGTATGTGCAAATCTACTAAATCAGAACTGTGGTGACCCAAGGACGGACGAGCAGAGAAAACCAAGGAGGATCTGGGAATGCGGGAACAGAAAACCCAGACCCTTACTGTCCTTCCCTCCCGCGTGTTGTAACTATTCGTGGATTTCTGCTCCTCCTGAGCAGTGTAACCTGTCTCCCCTCCTACCCCAAAGTCAGAAGGTATTTGCCTTACTCTTCCCCCCACCCAGTATACGTGCCTCATCCAACCTGCAAATGACCCGCAAGACCCCATCCCACTCCTTGTACCCTGGCTATAAAAGTGGACTGAGGACCCCTGTTCAGAGTCGGTTCTTGAGCTGGCCGGCTGTTCTAACGGCGTCTCCCACTCATTTTCCTCATTCTGTCTCAAGTCTGGAAATTCTTTTCTAACCCGCACCCGGACCACAAGAAGAACCTCTGGTCCTACAGTCAGACAATGTGAGTTAATAAGCTGTCGACTAGAAAATATAGTCACAATCTGAAAGTACAGAGTTATTTTATTTGGTTGGAATGTTTAGGACTCCGAGCGCGGGAGCTTGGAGCTCCCAAGCTCTGAGAAAACTGCTCCAAGGAGGCAGGGGAAGTCAGGCTATATACAAGTTTGCAACAAAGGGAGCAGGCAGTCTGAACCGCAAAGATCAGGTACCAGGCTAAGGTGCATGGGAAGGTGCAATCCTCATTCCTTTCATATGCACCTCGGCTATCGGGCCAATTCTGTCTCGTTCATCTTGCTTCTTGCATTCCCCCAGCTCTTCAGCAAAACAGTGTTGGAATCCAACACACACTGCGGGATCAGTTTGGGGAGCTCTCATTCATATTTGGAGGCCAGAAATCACTGATGGCTGTGATATTTCTTGCTTATTAATATGGCAGGAGATGTTTTCATTTCACAAAGCCGTCCAGGTGATTCTGAAACACACTGAAGTTTGAGAGCTATTGCCCTACAAGTTCAGGCGAAACTCATGATTTACCAATAGAAAGTTGTAAGAACAGTGTCATTATAAGTTATAGTAAAATGTGGATTCTCTTCTCTAAAGAACAATAGCAAAGGCGTTCACTCTACAAATGTATATACCCATATTTTCATACATGAATTATAGGAAATTCTACTTTCATATATGAAATATACCCCAATATTTTCATACATGATATATAAAAAATTCTACTTTCATGTATAAAATATGCCCCCATATTTTCATACATAAAAAATAGGAAATTCTACTTTCATTATGAAATATGTCCCCATATTGCCATACATGAAATATAGAAAATTCTTCTTTCATGTATGAAATGTGCCCCCATATTTTCATACATGAAATATAAGAAATTTGACATTCATGTATGGAAATATGCCCCATATTTTCATACATGAAATATAGAAAATTCTATTACCATAGATGGAAATCTGCCCCCATATTTTCATACATGAAATACAAAAAAGTCCATATTTCATATATGAAATATGCACCTATACTATCATACATGAAATATAGAAAATTCTATTTTCATATATGAAACATGTACCTGACTTGGGCCTCTGTTCCATCCCTGGAACCTGGGCAGTCATGGTTTTAATGGCTGGACTGTGATGGGGTTGAAATGACCAGACAGAGTGCCCTTAATTAAGTGACCTGTTACCTCTACTGTCTGGTTTGATCTGGCTGGGACTACAGTTCCTAGTGCACCCGGAGGATGGTATCCTGACCCTCTGGCTTTGAGGACCTCGGAAAAGTCACCAAGCCTCCAGGCCTCCTGGTGTCGGGGTCCCCAGCTCAAGCCTTGAGAGTGCAGCCTCCTTGCTGAGAGGACAGTCTCCTAGACACCTTAGCACCCTCAGCTGGGTGCTGTGGCCCCAGTTGAGACTGGTCTGGGGTTGGGGGTGTGAAGCTTTAGGGGAAGAAGCAGTGAGACACAAACCCATTTAAGTGTTGCTCAGGCACTTTCCACTTGAATTCACATCCTGGGAGGCCCACTTTCCCTGATGCTCTGGTTGCCCCAGGAACCAGAGTTGGGCAAGAAAAAGTGTTGCCACCTTGTGGACATTTTCTGTAACTACAACTTGACCACCAGGGCTTACCAGCACCTCTAATTCACAAGGCCTGCTGCTGCTGCTGCTAAGTCGCTTCAGTTGTGTCTGACTCTGTGCGACCCCATAGTTTGCAGCCCACCAGGCTCCCCCACCCATGGGATTCTCCAGGCAAGAACACTGGAGTGGGTTGCCATTTCCTTCTCCAATGCATGAAAGTGAAAAGTGAAAGTGAAGTCGCTCAGTCATGTCCAACTCTTTGCAACCCCATGGACTGCAGCCCACCAGGCCCCTCCATCCATGGGATTTTCCAGGCAAGAGTACTAGAGTGGGGTGCCATTGCCTTCTCCGTCACAAGGCCTGAGGTTCTGTTAATGACAGCTGCCCTCAGGAAAGGACATTGCAGAAACCAATTCCAAACACAACCAACATTCAAGTCAGTTTCAAGTATATTTCGACATATATACAGAAATCTGTAACTGTAGTAGATAATCCAGAAGGATTACCTCCTACCTTCCTTCCATATATATATATATATATATACAGAAATCTGTATCTCTAATAGATGCTCACGAAGGACTTGATGATCAGAACGTGGGATTTGCTCAACCTTCTGCAATAACCTCTATGGCAAACGAATGCAAAAAAGAACAGATGTGCTGTGCATGAGGGTCAAAACTGAGTCAGGCAATTGTACACTAATGGCAGACACAAAACTGCAAATCGACTATACTCCAACATAGCACTGGCATGAGATTAAAGACAAGGGGGAAAAGCAATGCCTAGTTTATTCCCTGAAACCTCCCTGATTTGGCTGCTATCCCATTTCTGGAGCCTGAGCAGGCCTGTGCCTCATGTCTGGACTGGGGTGGGGTCAAGACAACCAAAATTTTAAAAGAAATGGGTAACCCTGCAATTCGGCCCCACTACATACAATGGCCAACAGGTAATCAAGCTAATTATAGAAGCACAGATGAATGTATACCAACGACAGGGTGCATTTACACCATGCGATATTTCTCAACCATAAACAAGCAGGAAATAATGCCAAGTCTGGCCACAGGAAAGAAAGTAGATGATCATTCTGAGTGAAGTAAGGGAGACAGAGAGAGACAAGTATCATATGATAATCACTTCTAGGTGTAACCTAAAGATGGATTAAAATGAACTTCTCGCCTGGAGACACAGCCTCACAGGCTTAGAAAATAAGCTTTCAGTGACTAAGATATAAAGATGTGTGGTGTGAAGAAATGAGCTGCTGCTTCAGGGTAATATATGCACACAACTATTTATAAAATAAATAAATGACCAGGACCCTCTGTGTGACAGGGAAACATACTCCACACTCTGTAATAACCTATATGAGAAAAAACAAAACAAAACAAATATATATATATACATATACATACATCTATGTATTAAGAAACATGAAACAAGTTGTGGTATAAGGAACAAGAAAAAAAGCCCACAAGATTGTAATTCACTGATATGCGTGCTAAGTTGCTCAATAGTGTCTGACTCTTTGTGATCCTATGGACTGTAGCCCTCCAGCCTCCTCAGTCCATGGAATTCTCCAGGCAAGAATACTGGAGTGGGATTCCCTTCTCCTGGGTATCTTCCTAACCCAGTGCTGAAACCCCCATCTCTTTACATCTCCTGCATTGCCAGACGAATTCTTTACCACCAGGGCCACCTGACTTCAATACAATTAATGCGATAAAAACAGAAACAACGAAAAAGAAATGCTGACGCACATCCCTCAGGAAATAGTGACCTAGGCTGGTGTCACATACCTGCAGCCTGATCGGCTTGGGTCCCAAGTCTGGAGAGTCCTGGGCTGAGGGAGCTGGGAGAACGGGGCAGGCAGTGTGCCTCCGAAATGCACCTGGAGTGCCTGTCGCCCTCAGCAGAGTGCCAAACCTCCAAATACAGGTGGAATAAATCAAGAGATTGGAATTAACATATGTGCATTACTATATATCAAACAGATGATCAAAAAGTACCTACTGAATAGCATGGGGAAGTTTATTAACATATTGTAATCACCTGTATGCAAAAAAGAACCCAAAAGAGAATAGATAAACATCTATGTATTAATATAACTGAATTGGGTTCCTATAAACCTGAAACAAACACATCAGAAATCAGCTATGTTCCAATGGAAAAGAACAAGGAAATTGCAGGGAGAAAAAAAGCAGTCTGGGCTGAAGAAGTGCTGCCGCCTTGTGGCGGTTTCTGTAACAGCACCATGAAGAGCTGAGCTGCTGGGCATTTCACATTCAGGAGGATCCAGCTTTTTGTAGTCGTTCAGTGGCTAAGTCCTGTCTGACTCTTTGCAACCCCACGGAATGCAGTACCCCAGGCATCCCTATCCTTCACTATCTCCCGGAGTTTGCTCGAATTCACGTCCATTGGGTGGAGGATGCCACCCAGTGGGTCATAACCGCTGCATCCTCTTCCGCCCACTTCTCCTCCTGCCGACAATCTTTCCCAGAATCAGGGTATTTTGCAATTAGTCAGTGCTTCAGCATCAGTCCTTCCCATGAATATTCAGGACTGATTTCACAAGGAATTTGGCTCCAACACATACAAACCACTTCAGTTCAATTTAGTTCAGTTGCTCAGTCATGTCCAACTCTTTGTGACCCCATGGACTGCAGCATGCCAGGCTTCCTTGTCCATCACCAACTCCCAGAGCCTACTCAACCTCATGTCTATTGAGTCAGTGATGCCATCGAATCATCTTATCCTCTGTCGTCCCCTTCTCCTCCTGCCTTCAATCTTTCCCAGCATCAGGGTCTTTTCCATTGAGTCAGTTCTTTGCATCAGGTGGCCAAAATATTGAAGTTTCAGCTTCAGCATCAATCCTTCTAATGAATATTCTGGACTGGTTTTCTTTAGGATGGACAGGTTGGATCTCCTTGCAGTCCAAGGGACTCAAGAGTCTTCTCCAACACCACAGTTCAGAAGCATCCATTCTTCGGCGCTCAGTTTTCTTTATAGTCCACCTCTCACATCCATACATGATTACTGGAAAAACCATAGCTTTGACTAGATGGACCTTTGATGTCAAAGTAATATCTCTGCTTTTTAATATGTTGACTAGGTTGGTTATAACTTTCTTCCAAGGAGCAAGCGTCTTTTAATTTCATGGCTTCAGTCATCATCTGCGGTGATTTTGGAGCCAACAAACCACTACTACAGCTCAATTGAAAAAAAAACTCAATAAAAATCAGCCAAAGATCTAAATGCATATTTCTCTAAAGACGTCATAGAGATGGTCATAAAGCACATGAAAAGATGAGCTCAGCATCACCAGTTCTTTGAAAAAGGCAAATCAAATGTACAATGCAGTACCACCTCACACTGATCAGAATGGCCACAGCAAAAACTCACAACAACAAATTCTGCAGAGGCTGTGAAGAGAAAGGAACCCTCCTACACTGTTGGTGAGAATGTAAATCAGTACACCCACTAGGGAGAACATTACGGAGGTTCTTTTAAAAACTAAACATAGAAGAAGCCAGTGACACAGCAATCCCATACCTAGGCATGGTGGTGGTTGTATAGTCGCTAAGTCGTGTCTGACTCTTGCGACCCCATGGACTGTAGCCTGCCAGGCTTCTCTGTCCGTGGGATTCTCCAGATAAGAATACTGGACTGGGTTGCCATTTCCTTCTTCAATACCTAGGAGTAGATACAGAAAAAACAAAATTTTAAAAGATACCTGCACCCCCAAAGATCATGCAGCACTAGGTACAATAGCCAAGACAGGGAAGCAACTTAAGGGTACAAGGACAGATGAATGGATCTAGAACATGGGGTACATAAACACAATGTACAGACATAATGCACAATACACAATATTGCTCAGACATAAAGAAGGATGAAATAATGCCATTTCCAGTTAGAAGGAAGAAACTAGAAGTGATCATGCTAAGTGAAGTGAGACAGGGACAGGCAGATAATACAGAACATCACTTCTGGTGGAATCTAAAAAAATGGATACAAGCAAACTCCGTTACAAAAGACAAATTCACAGACTTAGAAACTTATGGTTACCAAATGGAAAGGTGCAGAAAGAGGGGCAGCGAGAGATTAGATGGCACAGATCGATATTTACACCTTAAAATAAGTGCTGTTGTTTCGTCGCTCAGCTGTGTCTGACTCTTTGTGACCCCATGGACTGTAGCCTGCCAGGCTCCTCTGTCCATGGGATTCTCCAGGTAAGAATACTGGAGTGGGTTGCCATTTCCTCTGCCAAGGGATCTTCCCAACCCAGGGGTAGAGCCCGTGTCTTCTGAAAGTCTCCTGCATTGCAGGTGCGTTCTTCACCACTGAGCCCAGCAGGGAAGCCATAAAACAGGTGCTGAAGGGCCTCTTAATAGTCGCAAGTTTGACAGAGCTTTAAATAACACCTGCCCTCAAGAAACATCCTGGGGAAATTATCAGAAAAGAATACCAAACAGGGCCAAGTTTCAAGAAGCCAGTTTCAAGAGGTAACTTATACTGACAAGGTATAAAATGATAAAAGCACATGTAAAGAAACTCCACATCAACAAGGATTAAATCAATGCCAATCGAAACGACAATAAGCTATCACTTCACACTGGTCACAATAGCCATCATCGAAAGATCAACAAAGAATAAAGGTAAAATAAAAAGATCTGCAAAGAATGTACAGAAAATGAAATCCTCCTACAATCTTGGTGGGAATGTAAATGGTGAAGCCACTGTGGAAACCAGCATGGAGTTTCCAAGAAACACAAGTTGCAGAGGTAACATATGATCCTGCAATCCCACTCATGGACTCAGGTCCAGAGAAAATCACCATTTGAAATGACACCTACACCTTGATTTTCAGGGCAGCACTATTTATGATAAGACATAGAATCCACCAAAATGTCCACTGACAGAAAAATGAGGACTAGATGGCACATCTATACATTGGAATACTACTCAGCCATAAAACAGAATGAAATAAGGATACTGTCAGTTGCATGGATGGACTAAGAAATTATCATACTAAGTGAGGTAAGTCAGACAGGAAAACCAAGTATCATGAGTTATCCCATACAGGTGGAATCTATAAATTCATACCAAAGACCTAATGTGCAAAACAGACTCATACCCTGAGAAAATCAAATTATGATTATCAAAAGAAAGTTAGAAAGGAGGGATAAATTAAGAGTTTAGGATTTCAATATATACCCTAGTATCTTTCAAACTGATAATCAAATAGAACAGCAAACTCTACTGAACAAACTGTAATAATCTATATGAGCAAAAAAAATGGAAAAAGAATAGATATAGCTCTATGTAAAATCAAATCAAGTTCTGTACAACTAAAACTAACAAAACAATGGAAATAAACTTGACTCCAATATGAAAGAAAAATCAAACTACAAATTAAAGTACCTGAGGTCCATCTAGGGGACACCAAACAGTGGCAACCCTGTGGACTAGAGAAGGGATGTGCTTTGACATTAACACGAAACCACCAAAGGTTTTCACTCACCAGAGCACAGAGCAGCAACCCCCTCAAATGTACCTGAGCTCACATGAATGTGACGAGATGAAGAGAAGAAAAAGGACCAAAGGTTAGCCAGGGCAGCACCCTCAATTCAGATGTTGGAAATCTCAGAGGGGACAAGCCACGCTGAGGTAGAGACTAGATACGGGGTTTCTGGGTACAGGTTACTGGCCCTTGCAGATGGGGTGAGACCCACATAATCCCCAGACCATGTCCTGGGGACACATGTCCGCAGTGTCCAACATGACTCCACCTGCGGTCACAAGACCCTTGGTTAGGACACCAGTTTCTGCCTGTTGGGCCCCTAAGGTGGAAACAAGTGGGTTCCTGTAGCCTCCTGAAATGGTAGAAAGAAGTGTAGAGTCGGTCTCCTCTCCCCACACCTGCCCCAGAGAAGTCCTCCTGTTTTCGCTTCGGTCCTACGTGATATGAGCTGTTTTTACCGCTGTCGTGATAATGTCGAACACCCTACCCTGGTTCTGGCGGGCGTGGTCCCTTGTCGTCTCACTGAGGTGCCGAGAAAACACCCCAGGCACAAGCTGGACGCCGAGGGCCAGGTCTGTCTCCGCAGAGTCGGGACGGTCACCCGGAAGGAGGCCACAGCAGCCTGCCTGGCGCGCACTGCCTCTCGCCTGATCCGTTCGCCCTGCAATCACCCACGTGGGCACACCTGCCCCCCTCTCACCATGCTCGTGGTGAAATGGGATAATTCCCAGGCAGCCCACCTGAGGAGTCTCCAGGAGCCCCAGGGAGGGTGAACCCTGAAAGGGTGAAGAGGCAAACAGGCACAGGCCTGTGTAAAGTGAGTACCATAAAGTATTCATTCCTAAACACAAGTGAAACTCACATCCGTTCATCCCTGTCTCTCACCTTTGTGTGTGTGTGTGTCGGGGGGGGCGGTCTCCCAGTACACACGATCGGGACCCACGCAGATGGAGTGAGACTCACACAGCTCTCAGACCTCCCCACCTGAGGTCACACGTCCCCTCGGTCAGGACACCACGGCTGTGGTTGGCAGGCCCCCGGTGTGTAAAGAAACCAGGTCCCTGGGACCTCCTGGGACCCTGGAAAGAAGTGTCGGGTCCATCTCCTCTCCCTACAATTGTCCCTGGGAAGTCAGGCCTCTCCTGTTTTCACTTGGGCTCCGTGTGATTTTTTTGCTGGTTTGAGAGTTCACGCTAGAGCTGAACACGCTACCTCGGTTGTGGCAGTCTCTTTCTTGTCCCACCAAGATGTTGAGAAAACTTGGGAGGGCTGGGCTGAAAGGAAGGGGCAGCTCGGTTGTTTTCAGAGGAGACAGTCGACCGGAAGGAGGTCACAGCAGACTCACCAGCTGCCCATGACTGCGTGCCCGACCCCTGTACCCTGGAACCAGTTCACAAGGTATACCAGTCTCCCTCCTCAAACGAAGGTGCTGGTAAACTGGAATAATTACCGAGTAGCCCACCTGAGGAGTCTCCATGAGCCCCAGGGAAGGTGAACCTGACGTGGGGGGAGACTACGAAGCCTACCGCAGTTCTCACCCCTGGGAGGACCATGGAACCCCACTCAGCGGAGAACACAGTTACCCAGAGAAACCCACCTCAGCTCCAGACCCCAGACATCTGAGCGCTGACATTCAGACGCAGGCACGAGTTTTCCAGGACAGAGGCCAGGCCAGGCCTCTACCCAGGTCTCCATGTCCCAGTGCACACAGAACGCGGTCAGGAGTGAATGTTCTCACCTCAGAAACCGTGCAGTCTCATCTAAACATAATCAGTGTAGACAGGACTTGAAAAGTGAAAGTGTTAGTTGGTCAGTCATGTCCAACTGTTTGTGACCCCATGGACCGTAGCCTTCTAGGCTCCTCTGTCCACGGGATTCCCCAGGCAAGAACACTGGGGTGGTTTGCCATTCCCTTCTCCAGGGGATCTTCCCGACCCAGGGATTGAACCCAGGTCTCCTGCACTGCAGGCAGATTCTTTACCATCTGAGCCACAAGGGAAGCCCGTAGACAGGACTTAGAGTGGTCTGAATCCACCATGTATGAGAGACAGAAGTTGGTTGGGTTTAGACTAGCTTAAAGCTGCTCTCCCAGGAGGCACAGGTCACACATGCAGCGTCTTGCATCGTTGCACAACGGGCTCACCTCTGTGTGTGGGAACTAGGATGTACAGTTCTTAAGGAAGTCATCACTGGGCTCCACACTTCACCCACGTCAGGAAACTGGAAGAACCTTGGTCATTAAACATTCCAACAGGCAAAACAAAACTGTTACCAACATCTGGCCACGCAGTTGTCAGGATCCAGGGGAAAGCCAGGGATTTCTTACAGTTCAGCCCAGTGTCCTGTAAAGACAGAGGAGGTGCCCTGATTCCATCACCCCAGGGTTCCAGCAGGACACAGCCTTCTAGAAAAGGATATTCATTGTCAGAGTAAAAATGTATTGTTGAAATTGCAAGCACACTGGTTATTATTTGTCAACCTAAAATATTCTTAAAAGCTGGCCCCCTTATCTTTGCATTTCCATTGGTTCCTTTGTGCTCAGGTTTTCGGGGTAGAAATGTCATCATTTCAAGTTAGTCTCTTCTATTTCTGTTATTTGCTATTATATTAATGAAAGGTCACACTTGAAAAAATATGTAAGAAAATTCCTGCAAAAATTAGTGAGTCAAAGAGCCCATAAGCTGCCTGGATTTTGCCTTCTAACAGCTTCAATTTTCTCCCTGAAAAAACCTGATAAAATCAGCACCATGATTTTTTCACTTCTCTGTTCAAACTGTGCTAAAATGAAATTGATATTCATAACAACAAGTAAGAATTTCTGAGTTTTGAGATGTCACACCAGGGCAACAGGTGCTAAAACAGAATGCTCCTACACTACTAATAGGCAAATCACATCCTTAAAATAAGTTTAGTTTCAAATTGGATTTAACTATGACACTACATAGTTATATGAAGTATGAACCAAGAGTCTAAATATAGCAGGTAATATGTAAAGACAAATTTGATACTCCATATGTGAGGTTTTTCCTGTAGTCATGTACAGATGTGAGAGTTGGACCATAAAGAAGGCTGAGCACTGAAGAATGATGCTTTCGAACTGTGGTGCTAAAGAAGACTCTTGAGAGTCCCTTGGACTGCAAGGAGATCAAACCAGTCATTCCTAAAGGAAATCAACCCTGAATATTCATTGGAAAGACTGATGCTGAACCTGAAGCTCCAATGCTTTGGCCACCTGATGCAAAGAGCCAACTCATTGGAAAAGACCCTGATGCTGGGAAAGACTGAAGGCAAATGGAAAAGGGGGCAAGAGAGGAAGAGATGGTTAGATGGCATCACCAAATCAATGGACAAGAGTTTGAGCAAATTCCGGGAGATAGTAAAGGACAGGGAATCCTGGCACACTGCAGTTCATGGGGTCACAAATAGTTGGACACAACTTGGCAACTGAACAACAACAACAGAGTAAATGTTTCTTGTCAGATCTGCAGCAGATATGCGCAAATTGGTTTAGAATACTCTCCAACACGGAGTATCTCTGAGTCTGGTTAACTGTGTCACAAGTGCACAAATCAGAAGGTGGTGTATTCATTCCAGGAATGAATAGAATGTTACTTTGAACAGTCTGTTAAACTTACATATAATCCACTTAAGATTTCAAATAATAAAACATGTATCTGAAGTTTACAGCCTCTTGGAAAGTTGTGTTCTATATATGAAAACATTTCCTCTGCCCTTTCTGTTAATTGAGGCTTCCCAGGTGGCTCAGATGGTAAAGAATCTTCCTGCAAAGCAAGAGACCGAGTTCAATCCCTGGGTCAAGAAGGTTCTCTGGAGAAGGGAATGGCAACCCACTCCAGTGTTCTTGCCTGGAAAACTCCATGGACAGAGGAGCCTGGCAGGCTACAGTCCATGGGGTCACAAAGAGTTGGACATGACTGAGTGACTTTCACTTTCTGTTAATAATTTTTCACAGTAATAACACTTTAACTCCTCAGTTGATGATATTATTACCAAGATAAACTTGTCCTCATGGGTGAAGGAGGTGGAGTTGACCCATCGTGATTGCTCTCTGGTCAAATGATTCTCTCAGTTTCTAATCATGTTCCTACATTCAAAATATTTGTTTTTATATCCATCAAAGTCTACTTCTCAGATCTTAATGTACATCAAATAATAAATACTTGGTGAGTTCAGATTAGATTAAATACTCTCTCCATAGCTTTTGCCATGTCAAATGAATCAGAACACGGTGAAGCAGGGAAATTTTAAATGATTTATAAGGCCCCTAGAAAAAATAATTAGAAATCCTAGCCTTTATTGGTCTATACAAATGAATTACAATGTGTCTTTTTTATGAAATTGCAAGACATGACTAACTAGAGCTGCAACAAGTTGGAGTTATGCTTGGAATGATTTGAGTTGAATCAGGTTGGATGAGGGCATATGAAGATACGGGATGATACACACTTAAGGAAGTATCAACAAGTATGTATCCACAAGTTGATAAGGTATACTTCATAAACAAAGATGAAACATTTAGCCTTTTTTCATTATCTGACCCTTCGGAATTTGCCATCACCACCTGAATCCCCTGTGACCTTGATGGCTTATTGCCACCAGGTTAAAAGTAGTTACAGGAAAGGCAAAGGAGAAAAGGAAAGATATTCCCACTTGAATGCAGAGTTCCAAAGAATGGCAAGGAGAGATAAGAAAGCCTTCCTCAGTGATCAATGCAAAAAAATAGAGGAAAACAATAGAATGGGAAAGACTAGAGATCTCTTCAAGAAAATTAGAAATACGAAGGGAGTATTTCATGCAAAGATGGGTACAAATAAGGAATCCTATGCACCTAACAGAAGCAGAAGATATTAAGGAGAGGTGGCAAGAATACACAGAAGAACTATACAAAAAAGATCTTAATGACCCAGATAACCACGATGGTATGATCACTCACCTAGAGCCAGACATCCTGGAATGTGAAGTCAAGTGGGCCTTAGGAAGCATCACTATGAACAAAGCTAGTGGAGGTAATGGAATTCCAGTTGAGCTATTTCAAATCCTAAAAGATGATGCCATGAAAGTGCTGCACTCAATATGCCAACAAATCTGGAAAACTCAGCAGTGGCCACAGGACTGGAAAAGGTCAGTTTTCATTCCAGTCCCAAAGAAAGGCAATGCCAATTGCACTCATTTCACAAGCTAGCAAAGTAATGCTCAAAATTCTCCAACCTAGGCTTCAACAGTGTGTGAACCAAGAACTTCCAGATTTCAAACCAGACTTAGAAAAGGCAGAAGAACCAGAGATCAAATGGCCAACATCTGTTGGATCATAAGAAAAGCAAGAGAATTCCAGAAAACATCTACTTCTGCTTCATTGACTACACTAAAGTCTTTGACTGTGTGGATCACAACAAACTGTGGAAAATACTTAAAGAGATGGGATTACTAGGCCACCTGACCTGCCTCCTGAGAAACCTGTATGCAGGTCAAGAAACAACAGTTAGAATCAGACATGGAACAACAGACTGGTTCCAAATCAGGAAATGAGTACATCAAGGCTGTATATTGTCATCCTGCTTATTTAATTTATATGCAAAGAACATCATGTGAAATGCTGGGCTGGTTGAAGCACAAGCTGGAATCAAGATTTCAGGGAGAATTATCAATAACCTCAGATTTGCAGATGACACCACCCTTATGGCAGAAAGTGAAGAGGAACTAAAAGAGCTTCTTGATGAAGGTGAAAGAGGAGAGTGAAAAAGCTGGTTTAAAACTCAACATTCAAAAAATGAAGATCATCGCATCCAGTCCCATCACTTCATGGCAAGTAGATGGGGGAAACAATGGAAACAATGACAGACTTTATTTTCTTGTGCTCCAAAATCACTTTAGACGGTGACTGAAGCCATGAAATCAAAAGACGCTTGCTCCTTAGAAGAAAAGCTATGACCAACCTAGGCAGCATATTAAATTGCAGAGGCATTACTTTACCAAGAAAGTTTCCTATAGTCAAAGCTATGGTTTTTCCAGTAGTCATGTATGGATGTGAGAGTTGGACTGTAAAGAAGGCTGAATGCCAAAGAATTGGTGCTTTTGAAATTTATGGTGTTGAGGAAGACTCTTGAGAGTCCCCTGGACTGCAAGGAGATCCAGCCAGTCAGTCCTAAAGGAAATCAGTCCTGAATATTCATTGGAAGGACTGATGCTGAAGCTGGAGCTCCAATACTTTCGCCACTGATGCAAAGAATTGACTCATTAGAAAGGTCCCTGATGCTGGGAAAAATTGAAGGCAGGAGGTAAGGGGACAACTGAGGACAAGATGGTTGGATGGCATCACCGACTCAATGGACATGAGTTTGAGCAAGCTCCGGGAGACCGTTAAGGACAGGGAAGCCTGGCGTGCTGCGGTCCATGGGGCCACAAAGTGTCAGACACGACTGAGTGACTGAACACCACCAATAGCAACAACACCACCAATAAAATCCTGGTTAGGTTTGTTCTTTTTACTTTGAAATTGTTTATGTTTCTCTCTTGTAGTGTGATCTTCTAAGTGCCACCATCTGTATCACTTATTTTGTCTACTTTATAAGATTGTCTCTTGCTTTGTCCACTGTGTAACCATCTTCATGTACATAAATATTTATATATGTATATAGATATCTGTGTCTATGTGTATCTATAATAGATATTTACATCTGTATGTACTAGATATTTATGTCTCTATGTACATAGATACTTATATTTCTCTTTATATAGATATTTATGTCTCTGTGTAACCAGGCATTTATATCTCTATGTATCTAGACATTTATATATCTATATATCTACCTAGAATTTAGATTTTTCTGTACCTAAGCATTTATATCTCTATGTACCTAGGCATTTATATCCATGTACACTTACTATAAACAAATAAATTTGTTTATAAATGTGTAAACAAATAAATAAAATAAACAAAGAAAATGTGTTACGAGTTTAACAGGGCCTGGAGAAATGGGAACGCTCCTACAAAGAGAATCAGACCTGACGTGACAACTGAACAGCAACAAAGTAGGAATACATTTGGTTCAACAGGCACCAATAAAACACTGTCTGTCAGTGTTACTATAATACGAAATAAAGGTTAATTTAAACAAGAATGCTCAGGGGGACTTCCCTGCAGTCCAGTGGTTAAGATTCTGTGCTTTCCTGGATGAAATATGGAAAAACTTCCAATTGAAATCACACTATTCCTGAAAATTATACTCTTTTCAGGAAAATGTACTTACATATTCCTATCTAAGGCAAGGTTGTGAGAAACACAGAGAAAACTGCCTTAGGAAATCACATTTGTTTCATCTAAAATAAGACACAAATGGACTTATCTATGAAGCAGAAAGAGACTCACAATTCCAGAAACTAATGGATGCGTATGGGGATTTGGTTGTAGGTGTTGCCAGATTGGGGAAGAAATTAAGAGATAAAAATCACTATGTATAATGTAAGAAAAATGATAGGATATAGTATTCAGCAGAGAGGAATATAGCCATGATTTTGTAATATCTTTAAATGGCACATATTCCATTAAAACGTTGAATCACTATGTTGTATCTCAAAGCAAATATAATAATGTGAGTCAACTGTACCTCAATTGAAAAAGAGTGAATGGATAGCTACAAGCACAAGAAGTAATCAAGAATGAAGGTTAGCAAAATAAAAATGGGAAAATTTTAGGAATAGAAACTCCCATCAAGAAATTAATTTGGATGGAATTATTAAAAATATCCATTGGTTCATCCACTAGAAAGAACAATATGAAGGATCTTTAAAAAACCAAATATGGAAGTGCCCTAGGAAACAGCAATCATATGCCTGAACATACAGTCAGGGAAAAGCAATGTTTTTGAAAACAAGAGTACCCATGCCATCCCTACTAGACTGGTTTCCATAGCAGGGACACTGTGACAACCTAAGTGTACAACACAAGAATGAATAAAGAAAATAGGCTATATACACGCAATGGTATATTAATTAGCCATAAGGAAGAATGAAGCAATGCCATGCTCAGACTCAGGCAAGAAGGCAAAGATGATCATTTCAAGTGAAGTAAGAGAGCTACAGTCCATGGGGTCGCTAAGAGTCGGACACGACTGAGTGACTTCACTGTCACTCTTCACTCTCATGCACTGGAGAAGGAAATGGCAGCCCACTCCAGTGTTCTTGCCTGGAGAATTCCAGGGACGGGGGAGCCTGGTGGGCTGCCGTCTATGGGGTCGCACAGAGTTGGACACGACTGAGTGACTTAGCAGCAGCAGCAGCAAGAGAGACAGGGAGCGACAGATAGAATCTGATGACACTTCTAGGTGGAATCCAAAAATGGACACATATGAGCTCTTTGAGCCAAGATAAACAGTTCACAGACTTAGAAAAACCTCTTCTCACTTACTGCTAGTAGAGAAGAAAGGTGTTGGGCACATAGAAGTGAGCTACTTGACTAACACGTGCACATGTTAGAAAATAAGCCTCCAGGACCCCCTGGGTAACACCGGGAATGATCCTCCACTTTCTGTAATAATCTATAAAGGAGCAGCCCCAGAAAGACAACATATACACAGCTGTGTCTGAGCGAATAAGTGGCTATGAATTAAAAAAAAAAACAAAAACCCACTGCCTTGTAATTCACCTATATACTCCAGTTCAACTAACTGGATAAACACACTAAATATAGAAACATATGCTGACTCTATTCCCCTCATCCCACGGTTACCTCGTCTGGGGTCACATCTCTGGAGACTGTGCAGGTCCCAAGACTGGATTATTGTGGGGCTCAGGGTCCACGATGTTACTGCAGTGCCTCTTGCCCTCCGCAGGAGCCCTCAATCTCTAGATACAGGCCAAGTAAATTAAAAGATTTAAATTAATGTAGACACCCATATATGTATCCAATAGATGGTCGAAAACTATCTACTGAATTTTACTGAACACACTGTACTGAACACGCTGTAATCACCTAGATGGGAACAAGGACTTGAAAGAGAATAGACAAATGCTCACACATTAATGAATCAAGTTCCCGCACACCTGAAGCACATAAAATCAGAAATCACCTCTATTCCAAGAAAAAAAAAACACAGAAATTGGGGGCACGCGGCACGGGGGAGGGCGGGGAATGTGAGGCTGAATAATGCTGCCGCCTTGTGACCATTTTCTGTAACAATAGCTTGAAAAGGTGTGCTAATGGGCATTGAGTAGCCTCAGGGCCAAAGGGTCTGTATGTCA
The DNA here is from genome assembly GCF_019320065.1 of Cervus canadensis. Lineage (NCBI taxonomy): Eukaryota > Metazoa > Chordata > Mammalia > Artiodactyla > Cervidae > Cervus > Cervus canadensis. The sequence goes on along the minus strand of NC_057393.1, from coordinate 69,159,216 downwards.
AAAATAGCTGATCTCAACAAACGTCCTAGGGGTGGTCTGTCAGAAAAGAATTTAAAACAGGGCCAAGTTACAAGAAGCTTAATCAACAGGGAACCTGAACTCACCCTTGAAAAGAAATCACATGAAAAGAGGTCAGTCTCCCTAAATAATAGAAATGCAAATCGAAACCACAGGAAGGAATCACCTCACAGCACTCAGAATGGCCATTGTCCAAAATTTAACAAACACTAACTGATGGAGAAGGTGTGGAGAAAAGGGAATATTCCGCCCCTGATGCTGGGGATATACACTGGTAAGAGAAACTGTGAAGGAGCATGCGAGGGCTGTTAAAACAAAGAAAATGAGAGTGAGGTTAGAACACTAAGGCCATACATGAAATTAACACCAGATGATAAATATCTAAAGGTGAGGAGGGATTGTATGAAAGTCTTAAGGAAAATATAAGCAGGAAATGTGATGAAATAAACTACAAGGTCTATTTGGGTTTGCATGACATCACTGCAAGGTCTTTTGGAATCCATCCCCTAGAGCAATGAGAAATAAACCAAAACTAAGAAAACGTGATCTACTTCAATTTCAAAGCAGGTACCCAGCAAGGAAACCTTAAGGAATGAAGAAGTCAGCCCAGAATGCAAAGAAATATTTGCAAACCAAGATATCCACAAGCAATTCATCTCTGAAACCAACAAACAGCTCACAATTTGGTAATATTTAAATAAAGTTTATTCCGTGAAAATATTGAATCAGTATGTTGTATCGCAACACAAATATAGTTATGTTAATCAACTGTACTTCAGTTACAGAAAAATATTTGATGTATAGCTACAAACACAAAAGAAAACAAGAAGAAAAAAAGATCAAAATGAAAATGGGAAATTTTATGCAGTAGAAAAACCAATTGAGAGGTTACTTTGGATGAGATTATTAAAAATCACATAAACTAGATTTACCAGTTTAATCTTTGCTGCAAAAAGAACTAAGTAGTTAAAACAGGCCAACGAATCTACCAACAAGTAAATATGGACAAGAAAGCCATGCAAAAGTCACATTTTACCAGGTTCATGTTCTGATAATGAGTACCATTATAAGATACACAAAAATTTGGATGATTTTTTTCAAAAACGATTCAAAAGGTGTTAACTCTGAAGATGTATTTCCCATATTTTTATCTGCACCCCAAATTTGCAGCTTGAAATATGGAGAATTTCACATTTGGGCCGGAAACTCTGTGCCCCAAGTTTCTGAGCTGAAATAGGGAAAAGTTCATCTTTCAGGCAAGAAACTCTGTGCCCCAAGTTTGTAGGCTAAAATATGGAAAATTTCATACTTCCATATCCTCCAGCCAAAATTTAAAAATAGGGACTTCCCTGGTGGTCCAGTGCTTAAGAATTCTCCTTCCAATGCAGGGGATGAGGGTTCAACCCCAGGTTGGGGAACTAAGATATCACATGTGCAGAGCAACCAAGCCTGCTCACCACAAAAAAAAAAAAAAGAGCCTGTGCAGGCAAAATGGAGAATGAGAAAGCAAGAATCTGACCCTGGTTATCCTGCCTTGTCCAGGGAGGTCAGAAGTTTGTCTTGGACACGTTGGGAGATCATTGTCTAAGTTTCTACTACCTGCCTAGCCCAGTAAGTGTTAAGGGAGGGGAGGACTGGAAGAAATAAAGGAAGGAGCCCATATTTAGGGTCAAGGTCTTCAAACTGCAGTAGGAAGAATTTCCAGGAGTACGTAGCTATGCAGAATTTTTAAGAATTTCTATTCCCAGACCTTCAACTGTACCCTTTCCATGGCATAACTCAGGCTACCCTTTCCCATCCCCCTTCACAACAGCATTTCTCATAAATTAAAGAGAAAAGCCTCCTCACATCCATCCTGAAATATTACTATAGGGTAACAGTATCCCAAATATGAGAACTTCTAAGATGCCATACACATAGACAATTGGAAATGGCCTCACTGATGTTTAATCAAGATGCCATATATCCTCCTTAGCTTTCAGCCTTTCTCAGATTAAACATATCTCTATTAATGTACATCACTGCTTTATAAATGAGGTGTTCCAGCCTTGGAATACTCTAAAATAAGCGTGGGCAATGGGAGTGGTGATGATTCTTGTTTAACAACCTCTGTTTTTAATCCCCCAACTATTGTCCAAGAATGCACTGCTCATAAAGGAAAGTCTGGCAAAACAAAGAAAGCTTCAGTAAGAAAGAGTGAAAGGCTTAAAATAGCTTTTCTTATTAATTTAAGCTTAAAAATTCTCATCTATTTAACAGCACTAGTCCTAAGAATATGTCATTAGCTGGAAAGAAAACAAAATTGAGTAACTGAAGCAGTACAGGTTAATAAGTTAAGTAAGTTCAGTCACTCAGTGGTGTCCAACTCTTTGCAACCCCATGGACTTCAGCACACCAGGCCTCCCTGTCCATCACCAACTCCCAGAGCCTACTCAAACTCATGTCCATTGAGTCCGTGATGCCATCCAACCATCTCATCCTCTGTCATCCCCTTCTCCTCTCGCCTTCAATCTTTCCCAGCATCAGGGTCTTTTCCAATCAGTCAGTTCTTCGCATCAGGTAGCCAAAGTATTGGAGTTTCAGCTTCAACATCAGTCCTTCCAGTGAACACGCAGGACTGATTTCCTTTAGGATGGACTGGTTGGATCCCCTTGCAGTCCAAGGGACTCTCAAGAGTCTTCTCCAACACCACAGTTCAAAAGCATCAATTCTTCGGCGCTCAGCTTTCTTTATAGTCCAACTTCACATCCATACATGACCACTGGAAAAACCATAGCTTTGACTATATGGACCTTTGTTGGTAAAGTAATGTCTCTGCTTTTTAATTTTCTGTCTAGGTTGCCATAGCTTTTCTTCCAAGGAGCAAGCGCCTTTTAATTTCATGGCTTCAGTCACCATCTGCAGTGATTTTGGAGCCCCCAAAAAATAAAATCTCTCACTGTTTCCATTGTTTCCCCATCTATTTGCCATGAAATGATGGGACCGGATGCCATGAACTTAGTTTTCTGAATGTTGAGTTTTAATCCAGCTTTTTCAATCTCCTCTTTCACTTTCATCAAGAGGCTCTTTAATTCTTCACTTTCTGCCGTAAGGGTGGTGTTATCTGCATATCTGAGGTTATTGATATTTCTCCCGGCAATCTTGATTCCAGCCTGTGCTTCATCCAGCTTGGCATTTCACATGATATACTCTGCATACAAGTTAAATAAGCAGGGTGACAATATACAGCCTTGACCTACTCTTTTCCCAATTTGGAATCAGTCTGTTGTTTCACGTCCAGTTCTAACTGTTGCTTCTTGACCTGCATACAGATTTCTCAGGAGGCAGGTCAGGTGGTCTGGTATTCCCATCTCTTTCAGAATTTTCCACAGTTTATTGTGACCCACACAATCAAAAGCTTTGGCAGAGTCAATAAAACAGAAGTAGATGTTTTTCTGGAACTCTCTTGCTTTTTCGATGATCCAGCGGATGTTGGCAATTTGATCTTTGGTTCCTCTGCCTTTTCTAAATCCAGCTTGAACATCTGGAAGTTCATGGTTCATGTACTTACTGTTGAAGCCTGGCTTGGAAAATTTTGAGCATTACTTTGCTAGCGTGTGAGATGAGTGCAATTGTGCGGTAGTTTGAGCATTCTTTGGTATTGCCTTTCTTTAGGATTCGAATGAAAACTGACCTTTTCCAGTCCCATGGCCACTGCTGAGTTTTCCAGATTTGCTGGCATATTGAGTGCAGCACTTTCACAGCATCATCTTTTAGGATTTGAGATAGCTCAACTGGAATTCATTCACCTCCACTAACTTTGTTCGTAGTGATGCTTCCTAAGGCCCACTTGATTTCGCATTCCAGGATGTCTGACTCTAGGTGAGTGATCACACCATTGTGGTTATCTGGGTCGTGAAGATCTTTTTTCTTCAGTTCTTCTGTGTATTCTTGCCACCTCTTCTTAATATCTTCTGCTTCTGTTAGGTCCATAGCATTTCTGTCCTTTCTTGTGCCCATCTTTGCATGAAATCTTCCCTTGGTCTCTCTAATTTTCTTGAAGTGATCTCTTGTCTTTTCCATTCTATTGTTTTCCTCTATATCTTTGCATTAATCGCTGAGGAAGGCTTTCTTATCTCTCCTTGCCATTCTTTGGAATTCTGCATTCAAACGGGTATATCTAAATATAACCAGAAAGTTTCCTAAGAGTACCAAATTTTTCAAAAGTTTTGACACCAGATTAAAACCCATAGATAAATATCATTAGTAATTTCTTTTAGATTCTGTGTGGATTATTAAATACCACAATTATAGCATCTTAATAAATTACACCCCAAATATTTATTATCTTAGTACAGGTTATCTGTTTGTTTTCTTTGTTGCATAAAAAGTTACCATTGTTACCTAAAAACTGTGTTAGCCTCTTGGTGAGTGTTGAGTCAAAAGACACATCAAGACAAAGAGCAGAAGGAAGGATTTCTTACTTGCAGCAAGCAAGAACATCCGGGGTCTTTCCCAAAGCAGCATTTCCCTGAACAGCAAAATTGGAGAATTTTTAAGCTAAGGGTATATGCATAATCATGAAGTGGTTTGGGCTGGTGTGTGCATATACATGAAAGGGCTTGAGCAGAATTCAGCATAGAATTGAGGCAAGAGTTGCTAGAGTACAAGCTTTAGTTGATTGAAATCACAAGGGTCAGAAAATGTCAACATCATCACTCCTTATATTTAGACCAGTTTGGGGTCTCAGCATCCTCTGGCTGGATGGGGACCAAAGTTGCTGCAGAACCTGAAGTTCTGAATGGTGGCTCTAGTGGTAAAGAACCTGCCTGCTAACACAGGAGATGTAAGAGACACAGGTTCGATCCCTGAGTCAGGAAGATCCCCTGGAGGAGGGCATGGCCACCTACTCCAGTGTTCTTGCGTGGAGAATCCCATGAACAGAGGAGCCTGGCAGGCGGCATCCCATAGGGTCACATGGAGTCGGACACGGCTGAAGTGACTTAGCACGTATGCAGGCTTGAAGAGGAAGCACTGCATTTTATTGCTCACATATTGTTTCTTGACTGCTTGTCTTTTGTTCTTTCATTCCGTCACTTCTCTTTAGATTACTAATTACTGAGACCTGTAAAAGGGCAAGCAATGTGGCCAAGCTTGGATCACAAAATGGCTTAGGCAAAAAATGGCTTCTCATGTCAAGAAAGCCGTGCCTAGTTCTTTTTCTTAGGGAACCTCCCATCCTATCTGCTTACACCAGATAGGTGTAAGCTTAGAAGGTCAAAGAACATACATTTATTATTGCAGTTTCCACGGAGTCCTGGCAGGGTTTAACTGACTATTACTCAGGTACTCAAAGACTGCAATCAAGGTGTAATCTGGGGGTCTGATCTCATCTGAGGCTAGGAAATCCTCTTCCAAATTGCTAGTGGTTGCCAGAATTTAGCTTGTTGTAATGCAACTATTTACCTCAGACTGGTACTTGAACCCGTGTGCTGGGACTCGAACCTGGCCAAAACCCACAGTCTTCCAACTGAGATCACAGACCTGTTTTCAGGACCTAATGAAGCTTAGGTTCTTGATGTCTCATTGGAGAAAGAATTCAGTGAGAGACAAAGTAACAGGTAAGAAATGGATTTATTCAGAGAGAAATACACTCTACAGACAGAGTGTGGACCATTGCAGAGGGTGAGTGCAGCAGCCTCAAAATGTAGCCTGGTTAGCTTTTATGGGCTGGGGAATTTCATAGACTTATGAGTGGAAGGGTTATTGGGCTTCCCTGATAGCTTAGTTGGTAAAGAATCCACCTGCAATGCAGGAGACTCCGGTTCGATTCCTGGATTGGGAAGATCTACTAGAGAAGGGATAGGCTGCCCACTCCAGTATTCTTGGGCTTCCCTTGTGGCTCAGCCGGTAAAGAATCTGTCCACAATGTGGGAGAATTGGATTCGATCCCTGGGTTGGGAAGAGCCCCTGGAGAAGGGAAAGAAGATCCCCATTCCAGTAGTCTGGCCTAGGGAATCCTGTGGACTCACAAAGAGTTGGACACAACTGAGCAACTTTCACTTTTATGAGTGGGAGTATTATTCCAACTATTTTGGGGAAGGGGTAAAGATTTCCAGAAACTGGGCCACCACTCACTTTTTGGTCTTTTGATGGTAACTTGAAACTGTCTTGGTGCCTCTGGGTGTGTCATTTAGCTTGCTGATTGAGGATCAAGGTCTATTTGAAGGTCTTGTCTGCCATCCTGGACTCATTAGATTGTAATTGGTTTATGTTGTGTCCTCAGCCTATGTCATTCTTTCAATAGTTGTGCCCTGCCCACTTCCCTCTTGTTTCAGTAGGACTGAGGTCCCAGCTCTCTTGCTGGCTGTCAGCTGGGGTCCATTCTCTGTCTCTAGGGGCCCCTGCAGCTCCATGCCAGGTGGTCCCCTCATAAGCACTCCCACAAACATGCGGACCTTACTTCTTCAAAGCCAGAAAGTGAATCTTACTAGTCAGTAAAAACAGATTTATAGAATGTAACCTCAAGAGGTAGGTCAGGTGGTCCGGTATTCCCATCTCATTAAGAATTTTCCACAGTTTATTGTGATCCACACAGTCAAAGGCTTTGGCATAGTCAATAAAGCAGAAATAGATGATTTTCTGGAACTCTCTTGCTTTTTTGATGATCCAGTGGACGTTGGCAATTTGATCTCTGGTTCCTCTGCCTTTTCCAAAACCAGCTTGAACATCTGGAAGTTCACGGTTCACGTATTGCTGAAGCCTGGCTTGGAGAATTTTGAGCTTTACTTTACTAGCGTCTGAGATGAGTGCAATTGTGCAGTAGTCTGAGCATTCTTTGACATTGCCTTTCTTTGGGATTGGAAAGAAAACTGACCTTTTCCAGTCCTGTGGCCACTGCTGAGTTTTCCAGATTTGCTGGCATATTGAGTGCAGCACTTTCACAGCATCATCTTTCAGGATTTGAAATAGCTCTACTGGAATTCATTCACCTCCACTAACTTTGTTCGTAGTGATGCTTTCTAAGGCCCACCTGACTTCACATTCCAGATTGTCTGGCTCTAGGTGAGTGATCACACCATCATATTTATCTGGGTCATGAAGATCTTTTTTGTACAGTTCTTCTGTATATTCTTGCCACCTCTTCTTAATATCTTCTGCTTCTGTTAGGTCCATACCATTTCTGTCCTTTATCAAACCCATCTTTGCATGAAATCTTCCCTTGGTCTCTCTAATTTTCTTGAAGAGATCTCCAGTATTTCTTATTCTGTTGTTTTCCTCTATTTCTTTGCATTGATACTGAGGAAGGCTTTCTTATCTCTCCTTGCCATTCTTTGGAACTCTGCACTCAAATGGGAATATCTTTCCTTTTCTCCTTTGCTTTTTGCTTCTCTTCTTTTCACAGCTATTTGTAAGGCCTCCTCAGAAAACCATTTTGCCTTTTTGCATTTCTTTTCCTTGGGGATGGTCTTGATCCCTGTCTCCTGCACAATGTCACGAACCTCCGTCCATAGTTCATCAGGCATTCTGTCTGTCAGATCTAGTCCCTTAAATCTATTTCTCACTTCCACTGTATAGTCATAACGGATTTGATTTAGGTCATATGTGAATGGTCTAGTGGTTTTCCCTACTTTCTTCAATTTTACTCTGAATTTGGCAATAAGGAGTTCATGATCTGAGCCACAGTCAGCTCCTGGTCTTGCTTTTGCTGACTGTTTAGAGCTTCTCCATCTTTGGCTGCAAAGAATATAATCAACCTGATTTCGGTGTTGGCCATCTGGTGATGTCCATGTGTAGAGTCTTCTCTTGTGTTGTTGGAAGAGGGTGTTTGCTACGACCAGTGCGTTCTCTTGGCAAAACTCTGTGAGCCTTTGCCCTGCTTCATTCTGTACTCCAAGGCCAAATTTGCCTGTTACTCCAGGTGTTTCTTGACTTTCCTAGTTTTGCATTCCAGTCCCCTATAATGAAAAGGACATCTTTTTTGGGGTGTTGGTTCTAAAAGGTCTTGTAGGTCTTCATAGAACTGTTCAACTTCAGCTTCTTCAGCATTGCTGGTTGGGGCATAGGCTTGGATTACTGTGATATTGAATGACCCATCTCTTGAGAAACCTCTTGAGAAACCTATATGCAGGTCAGGAAGCAACAGTTAGAACAGGACATGGACCAACAGACTGGCTCCAAATAGGAAAAGGAGTATGTCAAGGCTGTATATTGTCACCTTGCTTATTTAACTTATATGCAGAGTACATCATGAGAAACGCTGGGCTGGAAGAAGCACAAGCTGAAATCAAGATTGCCAGGAGAAATATCAATCACCTCAGATATGCAGATGACACCACCCTTATGGCAGAAAGTGAAGAGGAACTAAAAGGCCTCTTGATGAAAATGAAAGAGGAGATTGAAAAAGTTGGCTTAAAGCTCAACATTCAGAAAACTAAGATCATGGCATCTGGTCCCATCACTTCATGGGAAATAGATGGAGAAACAATGGAAACAGTGTCAGACTTTATTTTGGGGGGGCTCCAAAATCACTGCAGATGGTGACTGCAGTCATGAAATTAAAAGACGCTTACTCCTTGGAAGGAAAGTTAGGACCAACTTAGATAGCATATTAAAAAGCAGAGACATTACTTTGCCAACCAAGGTCCATCTAGTCAAAGCTATGGTTTTTCCAGTGGTCATGTAAGGACGTGAGAGTTGGACTGTGAAGAAAGCTGAGCGCCGAAAAATTGATGCTTTTGAACTATGGTGTTGGAGAAGACCCTTGAGAGTCCCTTGGACTGCAAGGAGATCCAGCCAGTCCATCCTAAAGGAGATCAGTCCTGAGTGTTCACTGGAAGGACTGATGCTGAAGCTGAAACTCCAATATTTTGGCCACCTCATGCGAAGAGTTGACTTATTGGAAAAGACCCTGATGCTGGGAGGGATTGGGGGCAGGAGGAGAAGGGGATGACAGAGGATGAGATGGCTGGATGGCATCAGCGACTCAATGGACATGGGTTTGAGTAAACTCCAGGAGTTGGTGATGGACAGGGAGGCCTGGCGTGCTGCGATTCATGGGGTTGCACAGAATTGACACGACTGAGCAACTAAACTGAACTGAACTGAGAATGTAACCTAGTCAATGGAGTAGCTACCCTACCATATTCCCAGGCCCCACGCAAACGTCAGAGGAGGGGATGATAGATGTGTACACCAAGACTGGAATCATAGGGGATATTCTCTTCTATTTTATTTTTTTAATTTCTTTTTTTAAGGCAAGAATTCTGGAGTGGGTTGCCATTTCCTTCTTCAGTCTCTTTTATTTTTAAAACAGTTTATTTATTTAATTGACTGCGCTTGGTCTTAGTTGTGGCATGAGGGATCTAGTTCCCTGACCAGGAATCGAGCACAAGTCCCCTGCACTGGGAGTATGGCGTCTTTGCCGCTGGACCACCAGCAAAGTCCCTTAGGGGACATTTTAGAATTATAGCACACTCTGGTTACGTTAGAGGACTTTACTGTGTCTTTGGAGATGAGCCAGTGCCCTCTTTGGTAACCCACAAGAGAAGTGCAAATCTCCTGTATCAGTATTTCCTCAGAAGTGTGTGTGTGTGTCCCTACTCAGTCGTGCCCAACTCTTTGCTACACCATAGGTTGTAGCCCACCAGGCTCCTCTGTTCATGGAATTTTGCAGACAAGAACACTAGAGTGGGTTGCCTTTTCCTTCTCCAGGGGATCTTCCCAACCCAGGGATCAAACCCACATCTTTTGTGTCTCCTTCATTGACAGGCTTCATTGCAGCATGCAGGATCTTCAGTTGTGGCTTGTGGGATCTAGTTCCTTGACTAGGAATTAAACATGGGCCCCCTTCATTGGGAGCAAGGAGATTTAGTGTCTGGACCACCAGAGAGTTTTAGTAGTATGTGAGTTGCTCTTATAAAAATGTGACTAAATATTTGTTTATTCATTTATTTCTATTGAGATGTAGTTGACACATAAAATTATATTAATTTTGAGTATGCAATGTAATGATTTGATATATGTATATACAGTTGACCTTTGAACAACATAGGTTTGAACTGTGTGGATCCACTTCTGCATGGATCTTTTTCAGTAAATATGTACTACAATACTATATAATCTGAGGTTGGTTTAATCTGCAGCTGCTGAATTATAGAAATGGAGGGCCAACTATAAAGTGGATTTTCAATGGTAGGGGTCAGTACCCCAACCCTCAAGTTGTTGAAGGGCTGACTGTATTGTAAAATCATCACCACAGTAAGTCTAGTTAACCTCCATTACCACACATAGTTACAACTTTATTTTTCTTGTGACGAGAATTTTTAAATTCTACTCTCTTGCTGCTGCTAAGTAGCTTCAGATGTGTCCGACTCCGTGCGATCCCATAGACGGCAGCCCACCAGGCTCCTCTGTCCTTGGGATTCTCCAGGCAAGAACGCCGGAGTGGGCTGTTATTTCCTTCTCCAATGCATGAAAGTGAAAAGTGAAAGTGAAGTCGCTCAGTTGTGTCTGACTCTTCACGACCCCATGGACTGCAGCCTATCAGGCTCCTCCGTCCTTGGGATTCTCCAGGCAAGAACGCTGGAGTGGAGTGCCATTGCCTTCTCTGTATACTCCCTTAGCAACCTTTAAATAAAGAACACACTGTCAGGAAGTTCTGGTTCAAGATTGCGGAATAAAAGGATATGTGCTCATCTCTTCTGCAAGAGCACCAAAGTCACAACTAGCTGTTGAACAACCATCGACAGGAGGATGCTGGAACCTACAAAAAGAAAAAGATATTCCACATCCAAAGACAAAGAAGTCCCAATGAGATGTTAGGAGGGGCACAAATATGATAAAATCAAATCCCATACCCACTGGGTGGACAACCCATAATCTGGATAACAATAGAAGGTTCTAGGCAGCACATCAGACCTCCCAACCTGGGGATCTGGAAAAGGGACTGGGAATCCCCAGGAAACATGACTTTGAAGGCCAGTGGGATTTGATTACAGGGCTTCCACAGGACTGGGGGAAACAGAGTCTCCACTCTTGGAGGGCACAAACAAAATCTTGTGTGCACCAACAGCCAGGGGAAAGGAGCAGTGACCCCACACGAAACTGAACAGGCCTAACTTCTAGGATTGGGGGGTTTTCTGGGGAGATGTAGGTCACTCTCCTGTGGAGATATGGGTCAGTAGTGGCTTTCCATGAGGATGGGGATGTTGGTAGTAGCAGTCCTAGAAGATGCCTGTAAGTCCTCTTGCCATTAACCTTACTAGTTTTCATTCCAATTCCAAAGAAGGGCAATACCAAAGAATGTTCAAACTACTGCACAACTTCACTCATTTCACATGCTAGCAAAGTAATGCTCAAAATTCTCCAACCTAGGCTTCGACAGTACGTGAACCGAGAACGTCCAGATGTTCAAGCTGGATTTAGAAAAGGCAGAGGAACCAGAGATTAAATTGCTAGCATCTGTTGGATAATAGGAAAAGCAAAAGAATTTCAGAAAAATATCTGCTTCATTGACTATGCTAAAACCTTTGACTGTGTGAATCACAACAAACTGTGGAAAATTCTTAAAGAGATGGGAATACCAGACAACCTTACCTGCCTTCTGTGAAACCGGTATGCAGGTCAAGAAGAAACAGTTAGAACCAGACATGGAACAATGGACTGGTTCCAAATCAGGAAAGGAGTATATTGTCAAGACTATATATTGTCACCCTGCTTATTTAATTTATACACAGAGTACATCATATGAAATGCCCGGCTGGATGAAGCACAACCTGGAATCAAGATTGTAGGGAGAAGTATCAATAACCTCAGATTTGCAGATGACACTACCCTTATGGCAGAAAGTGAAGAGGAACTAAAAGAGCCTCTTGATGAAGGTGAAAGAGGAGAGTGAAAAAGCTGGTTTAAAACTCAGCATTCAAAAAATGAAGATCATTGCCTCCAGTCCCATCACTTCATGGCAAATATATGGGGAAACAATGGAAACAGTGACAGACTTTATTTTCTTGGGCTCCAAAATCACTGCAGATGGCATCTGCAACCTTGAAATCAAAAGACACTTGCTCCTTGGAAGAAAAGCTATGACAACCTAGATAGCATATTAAAAATCAGAGACGTTACTTTGCTGACAAAGGTCTGTATAATCAAAGCTATGGATTTTCCAGTAGTCATGTATTGATATGAGAGTTGGACCATAAAGAAGGCTGAACACTGAAGAATTGATGTTTTTAAACTGTGGTGTTGGAGAAGACTCTTGAGAGTCCCTTGGACGGCAAGGAAATCAAACCAGTCAATCCTAAAGGAAATCAACCCTGAATATTCATTAGAAGGACTGATGCTAAGGCTGAAGCTCCAATACTTTGGCCACCTGATGGGAAGACTCATTAGAGAAGACCCTGATGCTGGGAAAGATTGAAGTTAGGAGGAGAAGGGGACTACAGAGGACAAGATGGTTGGATGGCATCGCTGACACAACTGACATGAGTCTGAGCAAGCTCCAGGAGAGGATGAAGGACAGGGAAGCCTGATGTGCTGCAGGCCATGGGGTGAAAGACAGGGAATCCTGGTGTGCTGCTGTCCATAGGGTGGCAAAGAGTCAGACAGACTGAGCCACTGAACAACCAGAACAACAGCGTTGAGTTGCTTCAGGCCAAACGACTAACTGGGGCTTCCCTAGTAGCTCAGATGGTAAAGCATCTGCCTGCAATGCAGGAGACCCAAGTTCGACCCCTGGGTTGGGAAGATACCCTGGAGAAGGAAGTGGCAACCCACTCAGTATCCTTGCCTGGAAAAGCCCATGGACAGAAGAGTCTGGCGGGCTGTACAGTCCATGGGGTCACAAAGAGTTGGACATGACGGACATGACTGAGCAACTAACACACAGAACACACAAACAGCTAACGGGGAGGGAGGGAATGCAACCCCACCCAGGAGCATATAATTGGATTAAAGTCTTATTGAGCCCTGCCTACCAGAACAAGACCCAGATGTTCCCACCATCATAGTCCCTCCCATTAGAAAACTTATACAAGCCACTTAGCCTCATCCATCAGAAGGCAGAGGGAAGAAGCTAGAAGAACCATAGTCCTCCAGTGGCTAGAACCAAAACCACATCACAGAAAGCTATCCAGGGTGAAAAAGCAGGTTTTGTCCCAGATGAATGGGCAAGATAAAACCCCAGAAAAACAACCCAAAGAAGTGGAGATATGCTCTCTTCCAGAAAAAGAGTTCAGAATAATGATAGAGATGATCCAGGATCTCAGAAACAGAATGGAGATGATGCAAGAAATGTTTACCAAAACCCTAGAAGAACTAAAGAACAAATATAGATGAAAAATACACTAGAAGGAATCAATAGCAGAATAACTAAAGCAGAAAAATGGATAAGTAACCTGGAGGACAGAACGGTGGAAATCATTGCCGCAGAACAGAATATTAAGAAAAGAATGAAAAAAAAAAAAGAAAATGAAGACTCCCTAAGAGATCTGTGGGACAACATTAAACACACCAACATTTGCATTATAGGGGTCCCAGAAGGGAAAAAGAGAAAAAGGATCCAGGAAAATATTTGAGCACATCGTAGCTGAAACCCTCCCTAACATGGGAAAGGAAATAGCCAACTCCAGGAAGTACAGAGAGTCCCAGGCAGGATAAACCCAAGGAGAAACACACCCGAGACACACAGTATTCAAAATGATGAAAATTAAAAATAAAGATAAAATATTAAAACAACAAGGGAAAAATGACAAATAACATACAAGGAAACTCCCACAGGGTTATCTGCTGATTTCTCAACAGAAACTCTACAAGCCAGAACGGAATGGCACGATATATTTCAAGTGATGGAAGGGAAGAACCTACAACCAAGAAAGTATACCCCACCCAGCAAGAACTCTCCTTCAGATATGCTGAAGAAATCAAAAGCTTTCAGCCAAGTGAAAGTTAAGAGAACTCATCACCACAAAACCAGCTTTACAACAAGTACTAAATGAACTTTTCTAGTCAGGAAACACAAAAGAAAGAAAAGACCTATAGAAAATAAACCCAAAACAATTATGAAAATGGTAATAGAATCATGTACTGTACTTTACTTAGCTGCTCAATCATGTCCAACTCTTGGTGACCCCATGGACTGTAGCCCACAAGGCTCCTCTGTCCATGGGGATTCTCCAGGCAAGAATACTGGAGTAGATTGCCATGCCCTCCTCCAGGGGATCTTCCCAACCCAGGGATCAAATCCAGGTCTCCCACATTGCAAGCGGACTCTTTACCATCTGAGCTACCAGGAAAGCCCTCATACACACATGTCGATAATTACCTTAACTCTAAATGGATTAAACACACCAACCAAAAGACTGGCTGGCTGGATGAGACATAGACTGACTGGGTGAATGAGAACATGTGCATATTTGCACTTTCATTTACCACATCACTCTACTTAACCCCCCAAATTGTATGTAATTATTTTATATTGTTAGGTTAATCATGTTTACATTATGACTTGCAATTGCAATTAATTTTAATTTTTAGTCTGGCAATTGATTGTAAAAACTGATAAACATCTTGTACTGTTGTGATTATGTAATTGTTATTCAATTAATGCCCTAGTTTCATGATTGGTCAACAGAAAATAATAGAATTCTGTATCACCAAAACTACCGTTTAATATAAAAACCTGTAATCCGTTTTTAAATTCCAGATGCATATCAGAGTTATCACGGAATTTTTTGAAAAATACAAATGCCTAGATATTGCTATTCTTCTCTAAAGCTCCAGATGTATTTTATTTTATTTTATTTTTTAATTCCAGATGTATTTTAATGAGCAGCCATGTTAAAAACAACTGGACTATATGATGATCTTTTAATTTTATCTAGTTTGTTTCATTTTTTCTATTTCATATTCAATGCTCCCATTTCATTTAATTTATGTTTTTCAATTTCTGTCTTTTTTTGTTGCTGTTACTGTTCTTTCTCTAGCTTTTATCAAGAGTTGTAGAAAAGTTTTTGTATTCATATATATAGTGTGTATAATATTTATTTTAGAAAATTTATCGATTTTTGCCTAGCTAAAAAAATTTATGACATTTTGATTCTGCTTGTTTGACTTAGTTTGAATAGTATGCTAGATTTCTAATTTATAGTCACTCAAAAGTTTGATACAGTTCCATGTATTTTGGCATTACTACTAAAAGTCTAGAAGATTTATTATTTTAGTGATTTAAAAAAAATTTTTTTTAATGAGGCCTGAAACTTCTAACCCAATTATGATAATATAAAGAAATACTATGGTGGGGGGGGGGGTGAAATACAGGAAATTAACAAGCGGTACAATATTGGTTAAAGTACAAATTTTGTTCAAATTTCACAAAATTTTACACTAATGCCCATTATTTGGTTTCATACCTTATTTGAGACTCCACATTGTATTTAATTGCATTGAGCAGCTTCAGTTGTATGCAACAAATTCTGATAAATTCTCTTTTCATTTTTACTCTATTACAAATATTTTCTAATTTTCCTTGTTCTGGCTTCTTAGGTACACCTATCATTTAAAACTGAACATTTTATTTCCAAATACATGGGATTTTGTTTAAACTATCTTCAATATTGATTTCTCATATTGATACTAATTTCTCACTTAAATGCTTTCTTCTCTGCAATCACCCTCTATGTTTTTTTCAGTCTAACTTAACTGAGACTTTTGATGGCTAAGTTGAAGATCTCTCTTGGTAAATGCCACATTGCACTTGAAAATATGTGGGTTATTTTCAAATATCTTTTGATATTGATTTCTAACATAATTCCACAGTGATAAGAGAACAGACTCTGTGTAATCTCAATACCTTTAGACCAGGAAATTTTTGCACTTTGCTTTATGTCCCTGGATATGTTCCAGTTTCTGCTGGTTTACAGTGTACGGGAATTTGAATTTGTATTGTACTCTTGTGTGAAATTGTAAAAATCTTAATTATGCTGAATTGGTTCACAGTGCTTTTCAGGTCCACCATATTCTTCTACTTCTCTGTATATTCATTCTATTAATTTTTGAGAGTTTGATACTGAATCTCTATGTTATTAAACTTTTGTTTAATTTTTCTCCTGTTAATCTGTCTCATGTCAATTTAATTGCTGGACCAGCCTGAAGAACATAGAAGGGTAGAGGAAAGTTCTTCCTCCCAACACTAACTATAGTCACCATTGCTATATATTACATTCCCAGAATTTATTTATTTTAAAACTGAAAGTTTGCAAATTTTGACCACTTTTAAAAGATTAAAAAGATTGAAGGCAGGAGGAGAAGGGGATGACAGAGGACGAGATGGTTGGGTGGCATCACTGACTCAATGGATATGAGTTTGAGCAAGCTCCAGGAGTTGGTGATGGACAGGGAGGCCTGGCGTGCTGCAGTCCATGGGGTCGGAAAGAGTGACACTGAGCGACTGAACTGAACTGAGAAGATTATGTGGCTGCTTTTAGCTATTTTATATGTTTTTATAGTAGTTTATAAAGTGTTACATAGTTTATATAGCTTATAAAATGTTATGATAATAGTTGTCACACTACACATTAACATAATTTTTACTTGAGAAATGAAGACTTTTTCTAACAGAAAGTAAATCTAATTTTGCTGATTAGGTTGATGATAAACACTAGCTTAGATTTGCACTTCCCAGGTGGCGCTAGTGACAAAGAACCCACCTGCCACTGCAGGAGATGGAAGAGATGCAGGTTCCATCCCTGGGTCAGGAAAGACCCTGGAGGAGGGCACCGCAACCCACTCCAGTCTTCTTGCCTGGAGAATCCACGGACAGAGGAGCCTCGTGAGCTATTGTCCATAGGGTCACAGAGTCAGACGTGACTGAAGTGACTGAGCAAGCACGCACACTTCCCAGTACTGTAGCCACTATCCACATGTGGCTATTGAGCTGTTTCCATGTGACTAAGGTAACTGAGGAATTAAATTTTTAATTTTTAATGTGTAATCTAAAGCAATGTAAATTTTATGATAAAAAATGTTGTTTTGAACTTAATAATATTTAATATTCTAGCTTTTATTAGATTAAACAAGGCACCTCTAATAGAACAAAACTGGGTACAGTTGGTCCCAGACATGGATAAGTCTTGCTAACCTGCTCATAAAATGAGATGAATGAATGATCACTAAGTAACAAACCCTTTAGAAAGTCAGTGAAAGTGAAAGTCGCTCAGTCATGTCCGACTCTTTGTGACCCCAAGGACTATACAGTCCATGGAATTTTCTAGGCCAGAATACTGCAGTGGGTAGCTTATCTCTTCTCCAGGGGATCTTCCAGACCCAGGAATCAAACCAGAATCTCCTGCATTGCAGGCAGATTCTTTACCAGCTGAGCTACCAGGGAAACCTTTAGAAAGTCAGGTAGTTTCTGATTCTTTCCTTCCGAAAACCCAAGAAATTAATGCTGCAGGGCTCTTGGGCATGGAGGCCTTTTTTGTCTTCCTTTCCTTGTGGGCTAGACTCCAGCCTCCAGGACTTTCTCTGAGTTTCAAAGAGCAGAATAGCTGTTAATCAAAGGAAGCAGGCCAGGAAACCACCTGAGACAAGATTAAAAGGGACAGAGAGGCTCATCGACATTAGAAAGTGGACCACCTAAGACCCTGCACACACCCTAATCTTGTCAGCAACCTCACCCTCTTGAAATGAAGACTGTTACTGCCTTGATCCTTATCAGTCCCCCTGTCTGACTATATAACCTCTCCCTACTCACCTAGACAGTGTTGAAAAGCAGGGATATTATTCTGCTGACAGCAGTCTGTATGGTCAAGGCTATGGTCTTCCCAGTGGTCACATACTATTGTGAGAGCTGGACTGTAAAGAAGGCAGAACGCCAAAGAATTGATGCCTTTGAACTGTGGTGCTGGAGAAGACTCCTGAAAGTCCCTTGGTCAGCAAGGAGATCAAACTAGTCAATCCTAAAGGAAATCAACCCTGAATATTCATTGGAAGGACTGATGCTGAAGCTGAAGCTCCAGTATTTTGGTCATCTGATGCAAATGGCTGATTCATTGGAAAAGTCCCTGATGCTGGGAAAGATTGAAGGCAGAAGGAGAAGAGGGCATCAGAGGATGAGATGTCTGGATAGCATTACCTATGCAATGGACGTGAACTTGGGTAAACTTTGGGAGATGGTGAGGGACAGGGAGGGCTGGCGTGCTGCAATCCATGGGGTCACAAAGAGTCGGACATGACTGGGTGACTGAACAACACAACTCATCAGGGACCGGGATACAGTTCTTGAGGCAGTAGACTGAGTGTTCCTCCTTAGACTGGCAAGGTAATAAAGCCACTCTTTTCTTCTCCTCCATAACTCTGTCTCCATATTTCTGTTTGGCCTTGGTGCACAGAGAGCCCAGATTTTGGCACAAAACTATTCAAATTGACAGCTCTTAAATCATTAAAAATAATTTTTGAAAATAGAAAATTATGTGATTTTTGGCATATAACTAGAAAAAAGTTCAAAGAATGGGTTACATAGCAATAACACAATTCCTTACATTTACACCTACTTATATAGATGGAGAAGGTGTTTCAGGGATGATTGAAACTGAACTTGTCCCATTCTAGTAATAACTGATATTCAATCACAGATATTAAAATAACTTTCTTAATTTAAATCTCCCATTCATGTCATTAAGATATACTCTTGATTTTTTTCTTAATAATTATGTATCAGAATAACATTACTGTTATTTTTACAAGTTATATAATATTAATAATGGTATCAGCAATTCAATCCAGAAGAAAGGTTTTTAACAATCAGAGGAATTTTTTAAAATAAATTTCAATGTAGATATGTATTTTTATAATACAGAAGTATGATATGTGATCCATAAAAGACTTTTCAAGACTTCTGGTACTGACTCAGATGGAGTAAGCTCTCTCCACCCTAACTTTCCCAGTGATTACAAAAACTCTGGACAAAAATACAGAAAGCAACTACTTGAGTACTCTTTTTTTATTTAATATGTGTCTATTTGGCTGCATCAGGTTTTAGTTACAGCATGAAAACTGTTGGTTGTGGAATATGGAATCTAGTTCCCTGACCAGGGATTGAACCCAGGCCCCCTGCATTGGGAGCACAGAGTCTTAGCCACTGTACCACCAGGCAAGACTCTTGAGGACTCTTTAAAAAGTAAATAGTAGCAGGCAGATTGAAGAGAGAACCGAAAGGTGAAGAAGAACACATAAAGGAGGGAGTTTCTCATGTTTTTAATGTTTCATCTCCTGGCTTTGATTCAAGACAGCCACAGCACTTAACTAACTTCTAGAGAAATCCTATATTTCTGGTTAGAAGGCCATGAAAGGGTATTTCTAAAAGCAGAAGAATGTGGAGGAAGTAGAGGAGTTATCATCTTTTCTCCTCTTCTTCTGCCCCTACCACAAGCACAGTCCCAGTCACAGAGCTACACTATGGTGGCAAGAGCACAGAAATTTAAAATCCCAATAAGAAACTTATCCTTTAAGTCAGAAAAACTGAGATAAAGGAATCTAAAAAGTGCTAGGGAAATGCCTTTTCTTTTTTTTTCCGCTCTTTTATGTCACTGCTTTGCCCCCAAAGTTAGCCCTAATCATGTAGAACTGTGTGACAGCCTGGTGCTCCAAGAAAAAAACAATTTTAAAAACTCATCTTTCTAGCCAGAAAACAGAAAAGGTGGACTTACCTAGTGGTCCAGTAGTTAAGACTCTGCATTTCCACTACAGGGGGCACACATTCAATTCCTAGTTGATCCTAAGTTGGGAAACTAAGATCCCTCAAGCTACATGGTGGGGCAAAAAAAAAAAAAAACAGAAAATGTGACCCTGGTTGTTGAAGAGGGTGGGGAAAATCTGGAGAAGAGAGAGCTGGAGAAGGAAATCCTCTATTCTGATCAGTAAAAGTAATAAACTTCTGGCCAGAATGACCAAAAAAAAAGAAACAGAGAAGACACAAATTACCAACAGCAGGAATGAAAGAGGATAAATTACTGTAGGCCCTACAGACAACTAAAAGACAATACAGTTGTATCTCATTTTATTGCACTTCACAGATTTTGTGTTTTTTACACATTGAAGATTTGTGGTTAGCATTTTTTGGCAGTAAATATTTTCAAAGTAAGATCTGTACTTGTTTTTTCTTTTGGCTGCATTACAAAGCATGCAGGATCTTGGTTCCCCGACCTGAGATTGAACCCATACTCCCTGCAGTGGAAGCATGGAGTCTTAACTACTGGACTGCCAGGGAATTCCCAGTTATCTGTTTTAAACATAGCAGTGTATATGTGTCAGTCCCAAACTCCCAATCTCTTCCTTCCGGCCACCACCCTGGTAACCGTAAGTTTGTTCTCTGTTATCCTGTTTCTGTTTTGTACATAAGTTCATTTGTAAGCTTTATTTTTTAAGATTCCACATGTAAGTGATATCATATGATATTTGTCTTTCTCTTTCTGACTTGTTTCAACTTAGTATGATAATTTCCAGGTCCATCCACATTGCTGCAAATGGCATTATTTCATTCTTCTAAATGGCTGAGTAATATTCCATTGTATGTATGTACCATATCTTCTTTATCCATCTCTCCATGGACGTTTAGGTTGCATCCAAGTCTTGGTTACTGTAAACTGTACTGCAGTAAACATTGGGGTGCATGCATCCTTTCGAACCATGTTTTCTCCAGATATAAGCTCAGGAATGGGATTACTAGATCATATGATAGCTCTATTTTTAGTTTTTTAAGGAACCTCCATACTGTTCTCCATAGTGGCTGTACAAAATTGATATTCCCACCAACAGTATCGGAGGCTTCCCTTTTCTCCACACCGTTTCCAGCATTTATGGTTTGTATAGACTTCTTTTTTTTTTTTATAATAACTTTTTTTCCTTCTAACTTTAGCCTTTTTATTATTTGCCAATTCAAGTTGTTGTTTAGTCGCTAAGTTGTGTCTGACTCTTTTGTAACCCTATAGAGTGTAGTCTGTCGGGCTCCTCTGTCCATGGGATTTCCCAGGCAAGAATACTGGAGTGGGGTGCCATTCCCTTCTCCACGTATAGACTCCCTGATGATGGCCATTCTGACCAGTGTAAGGTGATACTTCACTACACTTTTGATTTGCACTTTTCTGATAATTAGTGACGTTGAGCATCTTTTCATATGTGTTTTGGCCATCTGTATGTCTTCTTTGGAGAAATGCCTATTTAGATCTTCTGCTCATTTATTGATTGGGTTATTTGTTTCATTGCTATTGAGCTGCATGAGCTGTTTGTAAATTTTGGAGATTTTTTCCATTTCAGTTATTTCATTGTTCTTTTCTGTTTGGTCATTCTTCAGTTCTACTTCTTTGTTAAGCAGTTCTTTTATTTCTTGATCTGTACCTCTATTCTTTCCCCCAGAACTTAGATCATTTTTAGTATCATTACTCTGAATTCTTTTTCCAGTAGCTTGCCTATCTTCACCTTTGTTAGCTGTTCTTCTGGACTTTTAACTTGTTCCTTCAACTAGGACATATTCTTCTGCCATCTCATTTTTTCTAATTTTCTGTGATTGTAGTTTCTGTTCCATAGCCTGCAGGGTTGCATAGGCTGCAGTTCTTGCTCCTGCTGTCTTCCCCCTGGCGGATGAGGCTGGCAATGAGGCTTGTGCAGGCTTCCTGGTGGGAGGGACTTCTCCCTGACCTCTGATGGGTAGAGCTAGCTCTTGTCCCTCTAGTGGGTGGAGCCATGTCAAGGGTGTGTTTAGCGGACAGCTGTGTGCCCAAGAAGGCGCTAAGCAGTCCATCTGCTGATGGGTAGGCCTGTCTTTCACCTGAGGAATCCCAGCACTGGAGCCCATATACTGTTGAGTGGGGCCAGATCCTTTCAAGAAAATGGCATCATGGCAGCGTCCAGGAGATCTCACGCCAATGAGTGCTCCCCAGAACTGCCACCACCAATGTCTTTGTCCCCACAGTGATCCACAGCTGTCCCCAACTTCACCTCCATCAGAGACTCTCCACTACTAGCAAGTAGGTCTGACTCAGTTCTTACAAGGTCACTGCTTTTTTCCCTGGGTTCTGGTGTACACAAGACCTTGCATGTACCCTCCAAGAGTGGAAATTCTGTTTCCCCCAATCCTGTGGAATTCTTGTCATCAAACCCCATTGGACTTCAAAACCAGATTCTCTGGGGGCTCCTCTTCCCTTTGTCAGATCCTTAGACTGGGTAGCCCGACATGGGCTCGAAATTTGACTTCTATGGGAAAACGTCTGTGGTATAATTATTTTCCAGTTTGTAGGTTACCCCACCCAGCAGGTATGAGATTTGACTTTATTGTGATTGCACCCCTCCTACCATCATGTTGTGGCTTCCTTTTTGTCCTTGGATGTAGGGTATCTTTTTGGTAGATTTCAGCCTTTTTTTTTTTTTTTTGTCAATGGTTGTTAAGCAGTTAGTTGTGATTTTGGTGTTTTCATGAAAGGAAGTGAGCTCATACTCTGCCATCTTGTCTCCACTTCCCTTGCAGCCTTTAAAAATTGGCTGCACTGAGTCTTAGTTGTGGCATGTGGGATCTAGTTCCCTGACCAGGTATTGAACCTGTGCCCTTTGTATTGGGAGTGTGGAGTCTTAACCACTGGATTACCAGGGAAATCCCTCCTTCATAGCCTTTTTTTTTTTTTTCCTTCATAGTCTTTTTTTTGTTTGTTTGTTTGTTTGTTTTTTTCCTTCATAGTCTTTTAAAGTTTGCCTGTAATAGGTTTTCAGTTGGTAGATGATGATTCAATTTCCCACATGTTGCTTTGTTGAATCACAATTCTGTGATTCAGTATATATTAGATACATATATGTAGTGTTCCAAATGGGCCACTGAGGGATTTTTTTGACTTATATTAGCATATTCCAGATGGTAATTGGAGCTACTGAGATGGATTTTAAAGTAACTATTGACAGCTATATATTCATTGTCATTTTGTTACTTGTTTTTTGGTTGTTTTTATAGTTCTCTGTTCTTTTCTTATTCTCTCGGTTTCATTTCTTATGGTTTGATGATTTTCTTTAGTAGTATGCTTGTTCCTCTCATTCTAGTTTTTGTGTATCTATTGTAGGCCTTTTTTTTTTTTTTTTAACCACACCATGTGGCTTGTGGCTTAGTTAGTTCCCCAACCAGGGATTGAACATGGGCCCTTGACAGTGAAAGCATGGAGTCCTTACCAGTGAACCACCAGGGAATTTCCTCTATTGTTGAATTTTCCTTTGTGGTTACCATGTGGTTACCTGTATGGTAATATACACGTATATTATCCTGTAACCATATGTCTAAACTGGTAGTCACTTAATTTCACACACTTAATTTTACACACTGTAAAAGATATGTATTTTTTTACTCCCCTCCTCTGTGTTTTGTTTTTGATGTCATATTTTACATCTTCATGTCTGTCCCTCAACTATTATAGTTACAGTTGATTAAAAAAAAATTTTTTTTTGTTTTAATATTGGTACTAGCTTAAGTGGTTGATCCTCAGCCTTTACTATATATTTGCATTTACTATTGGGATTCTTCCTTTCAAATAGACTATTAATCCTTGTAGCCTTTCCTTTTCCACTTTTAAACATTTCTTTTTGAGTTCATTTATTATTGGTGAACTCTTTTAGTTTTTGCTTTTCAGAGAAGTTCTTTATCTCTCCTTCAGTTGTAACTTATACCCTTGCATGGTAGAGTTGTAGCTTTTTCCCTTTCAGCACTTTAAATAAAATCATGCCACTCATTTCTGGCCTGCAAAGTTTCTGCAGAGGAATCAGCTGATAATCTAATGGGGTTCTGTTATACATGATTCTTTGTTCTTTTCTTTCTGTGTTTACAATTCTTTCTTTCTCTTTAACTTTTGCCATTTTAAATTATGATATGCCTTGGTATGGGTCTGTTTAGGTTCATCTTGTTTGAGAGCCCCTCTGCCTCCTGTATCTGGATATCTGTTTCCTTCTTTAAGTTCTGGAAGTTTTTAACTATAATTTCATCAAATACATCATCTGGGACCCCTATAATGTGAATATTGATATGTTCAATGTTGTGTGTGTGTGTGTGTGTGTGTGTTTTTGACCACACAGCACATGGCATGTGGGATCTTTTTTCCCAGACCAGGGATCCAACCCATGTCCCTGAATTGGAAGTGAAGGGTCTTAATCAATGGACCATCATGGAAGTCCCTGTTTGATGTTGTTCTGGAGGTCCCTCTAACTGGTCTCATTTTAAAAATTCATTTTTCGTGTTGCTGTTCTGATTGGGTGAGTTCCTTCATAAGTGGGATTCCAGGTCACTAGTGCATTCTTCTATATCACCTACTTTGCTCTTAATTCCTTTTTATTTCATTTATTGTGTTCTTCAGTTGTGATTGGTTCTTTTTTATATTTTCTAGTTCCTTGTCAAAATTCTCAGTGTGTTCATTGACTCTTCCCTATTGAGTTAGCTTTATTATTGCTAATGCTTTGAACTCCCTCTCTGGTAAATTACTTTTCTCTCTTTCATTAGTTGTTTTTTCAGGGTTTTTCTCTCATTTTTCATTTGAAATTTCATTTCAAATTCCCCTGCCTCCTCACTTCTCTTAACTTTCTCTGCACCTGTGACATTAAGTGAAACAGTTGCTTATCCTGGTCTTGAAAGAGTGTCCTTGTGTGAGAGCATACCTCCACAGTGTGCCTATGCCCAGTAGCTTTGTTGGGAGAGTATATCTGACGTGAACACGAGTCATGTCTTCCTCCACGGTGTCCTAGCAGCTATCATCTTGGTGGTAGGTAGGACTAGAGATGGAGGGGCCAGAGCAAGGGCAAGGTGTTTTTTGGGGTTCCTCCTCTGCTTAGCGGCCAGCACCAGCCTCCTGGGGGATGGGAGTAAGGCTCAAGTTGCTGGAGTAACAGACCGGAGGCTTGGATACATGTTTGTTTTTTCCCCTCTAAATGTGTGCTCTCCCCACTCCCAACACGGATACTCTTAGCCCAGAAGGAAGCAGTGCTGGAGCAAGAGGGCCTGAGCAGGTGCTTGGCTTGGGCTGGAACCAAGCTAGGCTGGTCCCGGCCCCAGTCGGAGTTCTAGACCATTCCTGAACTGCTGCCACCACAAGTGCCAGCGCTGTCCGCCCTCACCTGGCTCGGGTCCTTCACAGGCCTGAGCCAGCTGTCCCCTACAGCTGCATGCCCTTCCTATCTGCGGCAGCCTTTGTCCTGGAGTAGAGCTGTATTGTGGAGCCAATGGGGCTGGAGCTGGCACTCGACTAGGCCTAGGTCAAGTGCTATCAGTTGCAGGAAACAGGCCAGAGTCCCAGGCAGTTTCAATCTGTTTGCTCTGTCTTATTTCAGGAGCAAACAAGTGTGTGCACACTCTTCACGAGCAGAGTCGAGGTTTCTTACAGCACTGTTGTAGTCCCACTTGTTTTTTAACCAGCTAAGGAGACTCAGTTCACCCAGTGTCATACCCCAGGGTAGGGTGCCAGTATTTGGTTCAAACGTCTTACTCCCCAGGGAGGAACTCTGAGTAGATATAATTCCCCTCCTCTTCCGTGTCCGCTCCAAGGGTGCAGGTCCCAAACCGATTGCTTTTTCTCCCACTCATCCAATTCTGCATGGATCTTTCTTACAGCTTTGGTTTTACAGGGGTCTTTCTACTGCCTCCGGTTTGCTTTTAGTGAGACTCGCTCCATATACAGATATATTTTTTTATGTATTCGTGGAGGGAGGTAAACTCCACGTCCTCCTACTCTCATGTTTGTCTCCTCCGACTTCACATTTCAGCAAACTAAAATGGACTGGAATGGTGTGAATTTAACTCAGATGAACAATATATCTACTACTGTGGGCAGGAATCCCGTAGAAGAAATGGAGTAGCCATCATAGTCAACAAGAGAGTCCAAAATGCAGTACTTGGATGCAGTCTCAAAAAGGACAGAATGATCTTTGTTCGTTTCCAAGGCAAACCATTCAATATCATGGTAATCCAAGGCTATGTCCTGACCAGTAACACTGAAGAAGCTGAAGTTGAATGGTTCTATGAAGACCTACAAGACCTTTTAGAACCAACACCCCAAAAAAGATGTCCTTTTCATTATAGGGGACTGGAATGCAAAACTAGGAAAGTCAAGAAACACCTGGAGTAACAGGCAAATTTGGCCTTGGAGTACAGAATGAAGCAGGGCAAAGGCTCACAGAGTTTTGCCAAGAGAACGCACTGGTCATAGCAAACACCCTCTTCCAACAACACAAGAGAAGACTCTACACATGGACATCACCAGATGGCCAACACTGAAATCAGGTTGATTATATTCTTTGCAGCCAAAGATGGAGAAGCTCTATACAGTCAGCAAAAGCAAGACCAGGAGCTGACTGTGGCTCAGATCATGAACTCCTTATTGCCAAATTCAGACTAAAATTGAAGAAAGTAGGGAAAACCACTAGACCATTAACATATGACCTAAATCAAATCCGTTACGGCTATACAGTGGAAGTGAGAAATAGATTTAAGGGACTAGATCTGACAGACAGAATGCCTGATGAACTATGGACGGAGGTTCGTGACATTGTGCAGGAGACAGGGATCAAGACCATCCCCAAGGAAAAGAAATGCAAAAAGGCAAAATGGTTTTCTGAGGAGGTCTTACAAATAGCTGTGAAAAGAAGAGAAGCAAAAAGCAAAGGAGAAAAGGAAAGATATACCCATTTGAATGTAGAGCTCCAAAGAATGGCAAGGAGAGATAAGAAAGCCTTCCTCAGTGATCAATGCAAAGAAATAGAAGAAAATAATAGAATGGGAAATACTGGAGATCTCTTCAAGAAAATTAGAGATACCAAGGGAAGATTTCATGCAAAGATGGGCACAATAAAGGACAGAAATGGTATGGACCTAACAGAAGCAGAAGATATTAAGAAGAGGTGGCAAGAATATACAGAAGAACTATACAAAAAAGATCTTCACGACCCAGATAACCACAATGGTGTGATCACTCACCTAGAGCCAGACATCCTGGAGTGTGAAGTCAAGTGGGCCTTAGGAAGCATCACTATGAACAAAGTTAGTGGAGGTGATGGAATTCCAGTTGAGCTATCTCAAATCCTAAAAGATGATGCTGTGAAAGTGCTGCACTCAATATGCCAACAAATCTGGAAAACTCAGCAGTGGCCACAGGACTGGAAAAGGTCAGTTTTCTTTCCAATCCCAAAGAAAGGCAATGCCAAGGAATGCTCAAACTACTGCACAGTTGCACACATCTCACACGTTAGCAAAGTAATGCTCAAAATTCTCCAATCCAGGCTTCAACAGTAAGTACATGAACCGTGAACTTCCAGATGTTCAAGCTGGATTTAGAAAAGGCAGAGGAACCAGAGATTAAATTGCCAACATCTGCTGGATCATCGAAAAAGCAAGAGAGTTCCAGAAAAATATCTACGTCTGCTTTAATGACTATATCAAAGCCTTTGACTGTGTGAATTACAATAAACTGTGGGAAATGCTTAAAGAGACGGGAATATCAGACCACCTGACCTGCCTCTTGAGAAATCTGTATACAGGTCAGGAAGCAACAGAACTGGACGTAGAACAACAGACTGGTTCCAAATAGGAAGAGGCTGTATATTGTCACTCTGCTTATTTAACTTATATGCAGAGTACATCATGAGAAACTCGGCTGGATGAAGCACAAGCTGGAATCAAGCTTGCTGGGGGAAATATTAATTACCTCAGATATGCAGATGACACCACCCTTATGGCAGAAAGTGAAGAAGAACTAAAGAGCCTCTTGATGGAAGTGAAAAAGTTGGCTTAAAGCTCAACATTCAGAAAACTAAGATCATGGCATCCAGTCCCATCACTTCATGGCAAATAGGTGGGGAAACAGTGGAAACAGTGGCTGACTTTATTTTTGGGGGCTCCAAAATCACTGCAGATGGTGACTGAAGCCATGAAATTAAAAGACGCTTACTCCTTGGAAGGAAAGTTATAACCAACCTAGACAGCATTTTAAAAAGCAGAGACATTACTTTGCCAATAAAGGTCTGTCTAGTCAAGTCTATGGTTTTTCCAGTGGTCATGTATGGATATGAGAGTTGGACTATAAAGAAAGGTGAACGCTGAGGAATTGATGCTTCTGAACTATGGTGTTGGAGACTCTTGAGAGTCCCTTGGATTGCAAGGAGATCCAACCAGCCCATCCTAAAGGAGATTAGTCCTGGGTGTTCACTGGAAGGACTGATGTTGAAGCTGAAACTCCAATACTTTGGCCACCTGATGTGAACAGCTGACTCATTTGAAAAGACTCTGATGTTGGGAAAGATTGAGGGCAGGAGGAGAATGCGATGACAGAACGAGATGGTTGGATGGTATAACCAACTCAATGGACATGAGTTTGGATAAACTCCGGGAGTTGGTGATGGTCAGGGAGGCCTGGTGTGCTGAAGTCCATGGGGTTGCAAAGAGTTGGACATGACAGAGTGACTGAACTGAACTTTACATTTCAATGCTGACCATTGCCTTTTTGCCCTCAATTCCATTCTGTCACCCCAAATGATACAGCTTCTCAGGCTTCCTTGTGTGTAGGCACATGACGATAGGCCAGAACTGTGCACTAGTGACATTTTGACTGGATAATTCTTTCTTGTGAGGGATTGTCCTCTGCTGTGTAGACTGTTGAACAGTATCACTGGCGTCTAGCTGCTGAATGTCATTAGTACATTCTCCCTCAGAGTTGTGACAACCGAAAATGTCTCCAGTTGTCAAATATCCCCTGGAGGAAAGGGGGTCAAAATCATTTCAGAACCTTTATGCTAAATCATCATATTGTTGTTGGAAGCCAGGTTACATTACCAAACTGTTTATTTGATTTGGTTTGGAAGTCCAACACAGCTTCCCAAGTGGTGTTTGATAAGCTGCAGAATGCTAAATTCTTTAGGGAAGTATAATACTTAGGTTATAACTCAATCAAAAGACAAAAGAAGATGCTGTGAAAGAATAACATCTGCTAAACTTGTGGTTATAGGTAGGAAATTCAAAAAGAAGTCATGTAAGACAAGAAAGTCAGCCAACTGTAAGTCAGGTCTTACAGAGTGGGATGGGCTTTTTGTGGCCACCAGAACCCAGAGTCTAGCCCTCAGGCTGTAGTTTCAAAAAATGGTTACTCTTTTGCTTTTACATTTTTTAAAAATGTTCATTCTAATACATAATATTTTGGCAAGAAATATTTACCGAGGTGTCCTCAACCCTGCCAATAATTTCCACCCCCAATTCATCAAGGATGTTAAAATGTTGGCATTGTGGTATGTACATTTCCATACTTTTTCCAAACCTCTACAGTGATACTTGTATACAGCTTTCTATAGTGGTGTTATTATTTGTTGTTGTTATTTGCTAAGTCACGTCCAACTCTTTTGCAACCACATGGACTGTAGCCTGCCAGGATCCTCCATCTGTGGGATTTTCAGGCAAGAATACTAGAGTGAGTTGCCATTTCCTTGTCCATGGGAACTTCCTGACCCAAGGATCAAACCCATGTCTCCTTCTTGGCAGGCAAATTCTTCACCATTAAGCCATCAGGGAAGCCCAGGTATTATATAGAGGTTTTTAAATAATAAAAGGTATACTTATTAAATAATACAAGTGGATCATAATATGCACATTTTTGTGCAACTTACTTTTGTTATTCCCAATGTATCAGATAAACATTCCTCAAGAACAACCATTACAGATCTTTTTAAGGGTTGCATAATATGCCACAGTATGTATACATCATAATTTGATCAACAGGTTTTCTTTTTTTTTCTTTTTGATCAACAGCTTTTCTATTGAAGACATCTGGATGTGTTTCTGGACTTTTTTCCCAACAACATGAATGCCATAATAAGTATTCTTGTATTCATAGCCTTAGATATTCACACCAAAAATAAATAAATAAATAAAAGCTAAGGACTACTAGGATGAGAAAACAAGTTAAAAATCTTCAAAATCTTCTTAGTAATTAGTGTCTGAAGTCTATGACAGCCTTAGTATGATATATTTTGTTTTTCTCTCCTGTTCTAAACACAGAAATCCTAACACACCTGTAGTCTCCTGAATGATAGGAGCATCTTTTTCTATTTATAAGAAGGCCCTTCCACCACTCCTGAGTTTATGCTAATGAGGTAGCATAAAGTAGGTTTTAGGGTGGGACACCCAAGATAGCTTTGAGATGGGGCTGGTCACCAGAAGGACCAAGTGACTAGAGAGGGGGAACTTTTCAGCTCTACTCCTGACCTCCAGAGTGAGGGGCAGGGTGTGCTGGAGACTTTAAGTTCTATAAAAACTCTTGAACAAGAAGCTTCAGATGGCTTCCAAGTTGGTGAACACAGTGAAGCGCAGGGAGGGTGGTGCACCCCAACTCCACATGGACTTTTGCTCAGCATCTTTGTGGACTTTGCCCTGTGTATCTCTTTATCTGGCTGTTCATACGTCTCCTTTGTAAGGATACAAAATTTAATGCTTTCTTTGTAGATATAAGTAATGTGTCTTATTGAGTTCTGTGAGCCACCCGAGAAAATTATTGAACTTTAGGAGAGTTTCACGGGAACTCCAAATTCAAACCCTGTTAGTCAGAAATCTATGAGATCTGGGACTTGTGACTGGCATCTGAACTGGGGACAGTCCTGTGAGACTGAGACCTTTACCAGCTCCCAGTATTTAATGTCAAAAATGATGTGAATTGCTGAATATCCAGTTATTGTTTGAAGAATCAGAGATTCAGTTGTTGGTGTTGGAAAACACCATATAGGCCAGTACACCATGCTCATCCTCTTGAACAAGATACCAGAAATCTCATATGTTTTACTAACTTTCTCATGTGAACTGTGCTGGCCCCAAACTGAATTTCCTTGCCTTTTTTTTTTTTTTTTAAAGCACCCTTCTTGCCTATCACCATTTTTTCCCTTTTATTTTTTAAAAAATACTTATTTATTTGACTGCACCAGGTCTTAGCTGCACATGTGGAATCTGGTTCCCAGACCAGGGATCAAACCTGGGCCTCCTACATTGGAAGCTAGGAGTCTTAGCCACTGGACCACCAGGGAAGTCCCTGCCCAACACCTTTCATTCAACAATTCTTTTCCTATGTGGCAGGTTTCCTTTAGATTCTTCATTTAGTCTGTTGTTCAATAAATATATGTGCTAGCTCTCTACTAGATAGCTGATGATACAGAGGTGAGCCAGATAAACAAAGTCCCTGCTGTAGTAGGGGGAGACAGTCAATAAAACACATACAGAAAAATAAGTTAACAAATAAAATAGGGGAATGTGCTCTCTACCGTACTGAATAAGGAGTAGAGAGGACTTGTTCTAGGAAAGGAGGCACAGGCAAAAAGTATGACAAATACGTGGCAGGCGTGTGTGTACTTATTTCAAGTGATTCCAGTGTTATTTTATACATATCTATAAGCTAATACATGCATCTGGTCTCACTTCCACACATTTTTTTTTTTTTTTTAAACAAACAGCACTATCCTGCACATACTGTTTTACATCTTGCCCAATGCAGCTTGGAGATCATTCCATATGAGAATGTAAAGAGCTTTCCTCATTCTAACAAAAGTAGCTTTGTAATATGAAAAGTACTATTTAGAGAACAGTAATGCCAAAAACACTAATAAGAAGGTCAATGCTAGATTCATAGGAAATCTGAAAAACTGAATGTGAATTTCCAGCTTTAGGAACAAAGAATGAGCTGAATTTCATGCAAGTAATTTTCAACTACTGGTAAGGCCAGATGAGGTGAGAGTTTTTTTTGTTTTGTAATGCAACTTCTGTCTCTCACTTATCCTACTGGCCATGTCTGTGCCATCTGACCTTTCAGTACACATGTAATCACAGTGATCACACAGTAGTTCATGAACACCATCAAGTGTCTTTGAGGTACAACATATACAAATGAATGAAGTAATAAGATGTTCATAAGCTTACAAATGTCTTGTTTTAAAAATCTGGAAGTTCTGTTTCTATTTTCATAAAACATTGACTTCAACATTTTATATATTATATCCTACCAATGTAGTTGAGAAGCAATTTGAAATACTTTGTGAGATAAGACAGATAAAGTGGAGAGAGAATAGGATCAAGTATGAAAGCCAGGAAGGGTGAGGTGTCTATCTAATTAAGCACTAAAAGGAAAGTAGGAGGGAAGAAAAGACCACAGGATTTGTTCACAGACTGATTACAGGGCATCACTCTGAAGGAACACTTCAGTGATTTCAAGCCTTTTAGCATGAAACAGATCATCACTTTCAGAAATGAAACCACCAGCTGTAAGGAGAGATTGTCAGTTTAACTCGAGGTACAAAGACTTTTGGGTTTAGATGGGACCTTCCAGTTACATTTTCAAAATTAGAACTGTTTTTAAAGGATGAAACACCTTAAGTTGCTTTCTTAAGTTCAAACAGTAATTGTCACTGTATAGACGGGACCCACTTAAAGCTTACGGACTGATAAACTATAAACTCACTACCCCGTAAGGGGGTAGAAGTGCTATGTTTCAGAGACAGATGGCTACGAAGTTCTTAGTTAAGGCTAGATGTGGCGTCAGAGTCCTAAAATTTCAGGAAAAGTGAACAGCAGAGGGACTTCAAGTTGGAAAGGAATTAATATTTTTAGCTACTATGTACACCCTTCACTTTACATCTGGCTATCTTTAATTCTCATCACAACCCTACAAAGTAGTTATTAACCATTTTACAGATGAAGATCTTGGGGTCAAAAAAGCTAAACTTCTCATGCTAGAAGGATCTCAAATTCTTACCCAAATCTACATGTTGGTAGCGGCCAAGTCATGCTCAGCCCAGGTATCTTCATACCACTCACTCCACTTGATCCGATATACTCATTTTATGAAACCTATACGAGGGAAATCACACATTTGGGGCCTAGCTGGGACCACAAAGCAGGTAGGCTGATCATACCTCCGCCTCAAAGGTCTTTGCAGGGCGCACCCATGCCTTTAAGGGACAATCTACACCGCCCTACAAGGGATGGAGAGAGAAAGAGCAATAGTCTAAAGACAAAAGCAAAGAGAAAAGGAGCCAAAGAGAAGCTCTGCGAATGGGGTGTGGAGGCTGACAAGTGAACCGTGCTTTCGCCTTTATTTCTCGTGTGGCTCAGCTGGTAAAGAATCCGCCCGCAGTGCGGGAGACCTGGGTTCGATCCCTGGGTTGGGAAGATCACCTGGAGAAGGGAAAGGCTACTCACTCCAGTATTCTGGCCTAGAGAATGCCATGAACCTTATAGTCCTTGGAGGTCACAGAGAGGCGGACACGACTGAGCGAATTTCACTTCACTAGTCCGTTAACAAACTGATCGATTACA
Organism: Cervus canadensis; assembly: GCF_019320065.1. Classification (NCBI taxonomy): domain Eukaryota; kingdom Metazoa; phylum Chordata; class Mammalia; order Artiodactyla; family Cervidae; genus Cervus; species Cervus canadensis. The sequence continues at coordinate 69,125,870 of NC_057393.1, read as the reverse complement.
CATTTCGGGAAGTTTAGCCTTGGCCAGCTTCATTCCTTAACGCCTTTCAGGAACTTAGTATTAACCTTTAGCGTAAGTCCAGAAAAGACAAAGGCAGTCGAGCAAAGTGTGCTCTTCAGGCAGAAGTGGAAACTGGCGCTGCGAACCAAAACTTGAACCACCCCGCGGGCACTGATTTGAAGACTCTGAAAGACAAGTTTGGCTGCGAGACGCGCCTGCCTCCAAGGGGTGGGGCCGCAGCACCCAGGGCGGGGTTTCCTCCAGGCCCACGCCGCCTCCGCCGGCCACGTGACCCGCGGTGTTGTGGTCCGGCCCGCGTGGGTGGCGGGAGCGGCGGGAGGGCGGGGGCGAGGAGGGGCGCGTCACGTGACGGGGTTTAAATCTCCCGCAGCCCGAGCCGCGGGGGCGCCAGTGCCGCGAGTCGAGCGGGAGCAGAGGAGGCGAGGGAGGAGGGCCAGAGAGGCGGTTGAAAGATGGCGGACGAGGCGGCGCTCGCCCTTCAGCCCGGAGGCTCCCCCTCGGTAGTGGCGGCTGAGAGGGAGGCCCCGTCGCCGCCTACTGGGGAGCCGCTCCGCAAGAGGCCGCGAAGAGACGGCCCCGGCGTCGGGCGGGGCCCGGGCGAGCCCGCTGGGACGGCCCCCGAGCGGGAACTGCCGGCGGCGGCCGGCGGCTGCCCGGCGGCGGCAGCGGCGCTGTGGCGGGAGGCCCAGGTGGCGGCGGCGGCGGCGGCGGCCGGAGAAGGAGACAATGGGCCGGGCTTACAGGGCCTATCCCGGGAGGCGCCACCGGCCGACGACTTCTACGACGACGACGACGACGAGGGCGAGGAGGAGGAAGAGGCGGCGGCGGCGGCTATTGGGTACCGAGGTGCGCAGGGCGCGGGCGGCCGAGACTGCGCATCCCCCCTCCTCCTCCCAGGGCCCCTCCTGGTGTCGGGTGGTGGAGTCTCGGGTGGCTTGGGGGTTCGGGCCTGGCTCTGTGGCGTCCCACTGCCGACCTGGGCCTTCTTCAGCCGCGCGCCTGCGGGGCTGAGGGCCGGGGTGCCGGAGCGGCCCGCGGACTCGCTCCCTCCCCTGCTCTCTACCTCCCCCCTTCCTCCCCGCGGCCCGCCCCAGCGGCCTCGCGTTTTGCGCAGCCGCGGGGCGAGCTACCCTCGCTGTCGATTTTAAAATAAGTTTTTCTCCCCTCCTACTCCTTTAGCCTATTGCTTTTGTTAAATGTCCTTCTCTTCTCCGCCCCTCCCTGTCCCGCACACTTCAACCTGCAACTTTTTGACTGTCCCTTGCGCCAGCCTTTTGTCGTTGCCGTGGCAAACTGACACCTGCGAAATTTGTTGGGGTTTTTTGGAGGGACTTTATTTTTAAACTTGTTTTAAATTTTAAAGAGCATAGTTGTTTATAAAGACATTACCCTTCTGTGGTGCAATTAATAGTGGGCGTAGGAGAGTAATAGTTTTTTAGACTACTTTGCCGTGAATAGTGTTTTTCCTCTAACCGTGTTCTTACAGTGGTTTTTACATTAACTGTCTTCGTGTGTGTATATGTAACCCTGAAACACGAATTCACATTTTTCTGACATGCTAAAGTAGGTGTGATATTTGTGTGTCTCGTCATTCTTAAGTGTTTTTTCAGTTTTTATCTAGACAGATGTGACTCTCTATTATTTGTACCAATAAATCCAATCAGTGGACCATTTGACCATATGTAAAGATAACGTGTGCCTTAGGACTGGATTAGAAAAACGACACTGTTTTCAAGAAACATAGTTTAATAAGGGAAACAAACAATGCAAAGGTACCTTTGCAGATTTAGCATTATGTAAGAGAAGTGCAAGTTGCCATAGCTGTATTTGCATGACTTTTTGGGTAAATTTTTATTTGGTAAGTTTTATGAACCATTATTTGTGATCGATAAATTCAGTTAAGGTTGCTACTTTTTCTGTTTTGATTAAGAATTAATTTATTTCTAGATTTTGATGAAACTTAAGCTTCTGAGCAGAATCCCCAAAGAGGATATACTGTTCCTGTGAACGGTGTGAGTTGATCCAGTAGACATTTTTTACCTGGGCAGTATGAGTAAATGTTAAGTGCTTTATTCACTGGAAATTGTTACATCACAATAATTATAGAGCTTCATAATTTTAGATGCAGATTGTTTCCGCAACCTTGAGTTACCTTTGGTTTCTTTTGCAGATAACCTTCTGTTTGGTGATGAAATCATCACCAATGGTTTTCATTCATGTGAAAGTGACGAAGATGATAGAGCCTCGCATGCGAGTTCTAGTGACTGGACTCCAAGACCTCGGATAGGTATGGTTTCACAGTTTAAGAGCTGTCTTTTCTCTGGTATTGTCTTTTTATGTCGACGAAAAATATATTTCTTTCTTCTCTTATCGTCTTGTGATGAGGTTCTTAGGTGTTTACTGAGATTTAATGTCAGCTTGGTTTTAGGGAAAGTCTAGTACTTTGTTCTGTTCTGTTTTTGTTCAACAGCATGGGCCCATGGAAGCTGGCTTGTGTTATTTCTCAAAAACCAGGTCCTTTCCGCTTGTACCCTCCATGTGGAATGGTCATCCTCCAAAGTATCTTGCTTCCTTCTTCATATCCTATAATTTTTCTTCTTAACTCTTACCACTTGACAGTTTCTGTATATAACTTTTATTGCTGTATTAGAATATAAAGTCCCTGGGGGCCAGCGATTTCTGACTGTTTTGTATACTGTTTAGTCAGTGCCTGGAAAAGTTAGCCCTCAGTAAATATTAAGTATTTTGATGAAATGGAAAAGTATTTTGAAGTAGAGAACACTATGAGGTTTTTATATCAAAGTAGTAACATGACTATCTCAAAATATTCTTTTTTTTAATATGCTCTTTTTCCAGAAATGCCTTGACTATTTAAAGATAGTGATGATTAGTTTCTCTTTAGTGTTTATATTGACTGTATTTTTGGTTTTCTTAAGCTAGGAACTGATTAAGAATTTAGGGCAAAGAATTATTAAAGCTCAGAACATTAGCATTGTACACATCATTGCAGAGACTGGTTAAGATTAAATTGAAGATTGTTACTGGGAAAATTTTAAAGACAGTAGTTAAGTATAGATTTCATTTTCTTTGTGTTTTTAATGATAAATAGCGTGGGCTTTCATGATGGGTAAGATCTTTATTGACTTGCAGAACCCTTTTGTACGTCTGTTGTATTTAAGTTATATTTTTTTAGGTTTTAACCAGAGAAATCTAGTTCTAGTAGTAAATTCACTTGACTCTTGCACATGTTGTTTAGTCAGTAAGTTTCTTCTGATTCCACCTCATGAACTGTAGCTGACCAGGTTCCTCTGTCCCTGGGATTTCCCAGGCAATAATGCTGGATTGGGTTGCCATTTCATTTTCCAGGGGATCTTCTCTACGCAGGGATGGAACTAGGGCCTCGTCCATTGAAGGTCGATGGATTCTTTACCACTGAGCCACCGGGGAATCCCTTTAAAATACATACCTGGCATCTTATAGCTCAGGGGACAGGATATATAGCATTGGCTCTGAGTCTCAGCTCCTGATTTCATTGGGATATATAACATTAGCTTTGAAGATGTTCTGAATGAAACACCTTTGCAGTGCCTTTTTTTTTTACTTTACAAAACAGCCTTAAGGATTGCTAATTAACTACTTCAGAAAATAAATGAGATTTTGAACGACTTGGAGTGGATTGATCTAGTTCTTTTCCCTTTTAATATAGGTCCATATACTTTTGTTCAGCAACATCTCATGATTGGCACAGATCCTCGAACAATTCTTAAAGATTTACTACCAGAAACAATTCCTCCACCTGAATTGGATGATATGACGCTGTGGCAGATTGTTATTAATATCCTTTCAGAACCACCAAAAAGGAAAAAAAGGAAAGATATTAATACAATTGAAGATGCTGTGAAATTACTGCAAGAGTGCAAAAAAATTATAGTTCTAACTGGAGCTGGGGTATGTAAGATGGATGAGAATACTAGTAAAAGGGGGAAGGTGTGTATTTTCTCTTCAGCCTTGTCCTAGTCAGAAACGCATTTCTGGTATAGAAGTTATCCTTATATGATAATGGGCATTTGTGTTTGGAAACTGCTAAAAAGTGAGTGCAGCAGCAGTTACTAAATTGGTTCAGGATTTTTTAAACTTCTTAGTAACCTTAAAAAAGATGCCCTTCTGTTGATTGACACAGTAGGTAAGTGGGATTAAGGTAAGATTTTTACCTGCTTTATTATACCACAACTCCTCAAGAAGATGCAGGGAATTCTGCGTGCGTTACAGTGTCAGGGCCTAATGATAAAAATTGGTTGTTTGCTCAGCCTTCATGGAGAAACTAGGAACCTCATATGTATGTATTGGTAAGTGGAGAACTTAGTGTAGGAAAGGTAACAGATTCCTACCTCTCCTCCATTTTTTTTTTCCCCAATTACATAGAAGTTTTTTTTAACGTGAGATAGGGCACCATAAACAGAAGTGGAATACAGATAGCAGATTGAAAAAAAAAAGCACCATGTTTGACTTACAAAGGATTATTTCTCTAATGTACAGCTAGCTTCAATTGATTGAAAATAACAATAATACAATGGAAAAAAGGCAAAGACCATAGACAAACAAGATGGTTTGCAAATGATTATAAAAGAGGCTCAATATCAGTACTCAGTGAATGCAAATTAAGTATTAGTGAGTTTTCACATTTTCACCCATCAGCTTACTAAATTTTAAATGTTGATAACACACACTGTTACAATGTGGAGCATTGTAAGCATTCTTATACATTGTCTCTCCTCCATTTTAAATTAAGATGATGTGATTGTGGTGGCTTGACATTTTCCATTTGCCCCACTTTCTGTCTCAATTAACTAGTTACTTAGGCTATTTCATATTGTGTGTTGAATACAGAATATGTTACATGGAAGTGACAGAACAGTTTTTGGAGTAAAGTTGAGTCCTGCTTTCTGACCTGTTGAGTTCAGGGAGAGTGTTATTTAACATTAGATGATCGTGATGAATAGGTATGTTTTGCTTCCCCAGTGTGACTTAGACGTTTGGTTTTTGCCCTGAGACCAAAATGGCGTAAACGCAGACAAGATTGTGAAATAGATAACTTCTGAAATCCCAACTTGAAATTGTCAAGGTTTATTTGTGGAAAAAGCACAGAATCTAAATTTGTTCTTCAAAATTAAAAATTGCAATATTGTACAGCATAGTTTTTTAAGGGAAATTAAGAAATTTAGTGTTTCTGAAGTAATAGAACCCTGATTTAGATGAGGGATTTTTTTTTTGGAAATACTTGACTGACTGAAACTCTTTCCCGCTTTCTAGTTAAAATAATTTGAAATGGTTTACTTCCTTCCCAGTCAAGTTGGAATTGCTTTAATTTGTTGGTTAAATGCTTATAAAGGTTTAAAGTTACCCTTACCCCCTTATGAATTATCCACTTATGAATTCCTTACCCCCTTATGAAGGGAATATTGGTGGACTTAATTACACTGGTTTTCTGAGTATTTTATTTCTATTAGAAATTAAACTAAGGCAGTATCTGTATTCCCCAGAAGTTTCAAACTAAAAATATTTTTCAACTCTTCCCTAATTGTGTGATAAGAGGACTAGTGATTATTAAGGTAGCAGTAGAAGATTTAATTGTGCAAATTATGCCATGCGTATTTCAGGTTTCTGTTTCTTGTGGAATACCTGACTTCAGGTCAAGAGACGGTATTTATGCTCGCCTTGCAATAGACTTTCCAGACCTTCCAGATCCTCAAGCAATGTTTGATATTGAATATTTCAGAAAAGATCCAAGACCATTCTTCAAGTTTGCAAAGGTACTACGAACTTTTCTAGCTGTTTCTTTGTCCTCCTGTCATGAAAAATTATTTTGAATGGCTGTCTAGTAAATTGAATACTAGTACTGTGGTGGAGTGAAATCACTGAAGTCAAAATCATTTTAGTCAGAAATCCTTTCTTCCCCATAGGGACTATCATTTGCCTTTCTTTATTTTATGATTGTGCTTATTATCAAAGAAGAGCCTATTTCATATTTCTCCGGTTTACACTTCACTTTACATTGTCCAGGCTTTTTTTAGAGATTAGTAGATCATATAAATGGAGAAGGCAATGGCAGCCCACTCCAGTACTCTTGCCTGGAAAATCCCATGGACGGAGGAGCCAGGGGGTGCAGTCCCTGGGGTCGCTAAGAGTCGGACACGACTGAGCAACTTCACTTTCACTTTTTACTTTCATGCATTCGAGAAGGAAATTGCAACCCACTCCAGTGTTGTTGCCTGGAGAATCCCAGGGATGGGGGAGCCTGGTGGGCTGCCGTCTATGGGGTCGCACAGAGTTGGACACTACTGAAGCAACTTAGCAGCAGCAGCTGCTGATCATGTAAAAGTAACACCGCTGTTTTGATATTGAATTTTTTTTTTTAATATTTACTTGGCTCTGCAGGGTCTTAGTTGTGGCACGAAGGATCTTCCTTCGATCTTTAGTTGCAGCACACAAACTCTTAGTTGTGGCATGTGGGATCTAGTTCCCTGATCAGGGATCGAACACCGGCCCCCTGCATTGGGAATGCGGAGTCTTAGCCACTGAACCACCAGGGAGATTCCCTGTTTTGATATTGAATATTTTTTATGGATCACAAAGATTATAACATCTGCTCAGTATGTTTTATAGTATGAGGAGATATGCCTGTGATTGGGGTGGAGAAGGTTCTTAGATTGCGTTTTAGTCAGGGTTGATTCTGCTCTAGAGTATGTAGAGCTGCTGTGTCCAGTTCAGAAGCCATTTGCCATGTGGGGCTATTGAGTACCTAAGTGTTCTATACTGAGATGTTATGTTAACAAGTGTGGAAGACATACCAGGTTTTGGAAACCTAGTATGAAAAACATACAAAATATTTTATTATATATAAAGATTATATGTGTAAATAGCAATACTTTGGTATTGGGTTATAAATTGTGGAAATTTCACATTGTTAATGTGGTTACTAGAAAATATGAATCGTGTATATGATTCAGATGTTTTTATTTGGCAACTGTGGAGTTTAAAGTTTGACATCACAGTCATCCCTTGGTATCTGAGGTGGGGATTGGTTTAAGAGTCCCTCAGATACCAAAATCTGAGGATGCTTAAGTCCTTTATATACAATGGTATTTGCATACAGTCTGTGCACATCCTCACTGTATGCTTTACTTAAGCGTTCACCTCTCAATTTTGGGGGGTGGGGCCACGCTGGCTCTTCACTGCTGCTCAAGGGCTTTCTGGAGTTGTGCCGAGCGGGGACTGCTCCGGGACGCACAGGCTTCTCATTGCTGCTCTTGTTGCAGAGCACAGGCTCTAGGGTGTTTCAGCTTCAGTAGTTGCACCTCATGGGTTTAGTTGCCCCAGCAGCATGTGGGATCTTCCTGGACCAGGGATCGAGTCCATGTCCCCCTGTATTGGCAGGTGGACTCTTAGCCACTGGACCCCACCAGGGAAGCCCCTGCTTCTGTATCCTTAACCTTCACAGATACTGTGAGCTTTTTTGTTTTTACAAATTTGAGGCATAATGGTAACCCTACATCAAGCAAATCTGTAGGTGTCATTTTTCCAACTGCACTTGCTTACATATGTCTCTGTGTCACACACTGGTAATTCACAGTATTTGACTTTTTCATTATTTGTTACAGTGGCCTGAGATCAGTGATCTTTGTTACTACCAAGGATGTAGTGATGGTTAGCATTCTTTTTAGCAATAAAATGTTTTTATTTAAGGAATGTACATTTTTTTGAGATATAATACTATTGCACACTTAATGAATTATAGTATAGTATAAACATAACTTTCTATGAATGGGGAAACCAAAAAAATTCATTTAACTGACTTGATTGGGTTACTTGCTTTTTTGCTGTGGTCTGGAACCAAACTCATGGTGTCTCTGAGGTATGCTTGCATGATGTTAATAGTTACTGGTGCAGTAAATTCAAAATTTGGTAAATTGTTATTGCTAAACTTCAGTATACTTGAGAGGGTCTTTTGTATTACTGATTATTCTTTAATGGGCATAGAAATGAAATGGAATTGAACTTTAATTAAAGGATGACCTCAACTACTTTCAAATCATGTGGTGTGTTTATATAACTATAGGAAAACCTCCTCCAATTTAGAATACATGTGTTAGCTTAAATTGATGGACTATCTTAAATAATTTTGTTTTGTGCAAGTGTGCTTATAAACAGGAATTAGAATAAAATGGGGATATTACATTGGAATTTCTTAGAAAACTATTTACTTGCTAAAACTGAAAACTGAATTTGAAAACTTTGCAGGCTACCAAGAGAAATTTGAATCTTGCCAATAATCAACTTGAAACTTAGAAAACTTTTGAACTTCATATATCAGCAGTGATGATGGTCTATCCTTGAGAATAGACTGCTGGTTCACAGTGAACTGAGCAAATAATGTAAAGTTAGTTTCTATTTATTTTTCTTTGTTACAAGAATGTGAATTTGTGAAGATTTACTGTTTTTTACCTACTGGTGCTAGGGGTACTGCTGCAAGACTTTGAAGACCAGTTACTTGGTTTCTTGAATTGGACTTAGAACACTGGCTCTAGTTATCGGAAATTAACACTTTTTTTTCTGGCCTCACTGTGTGGCCTTTGGGATCTTAGTTCGCTGACCAGGGGTGGAACTCATGCCTCCTGCAGTCTGCTGTGGGAGTGCAGAGTCCTAACCACCAGTTCCCCAAGGGGACTGCACAGGAATGAACTCTTTAAGAAAGCCATCAAGTAACTAGAAATTACTTTGATCTTGTATCTGAGTATAGGAGCTTGATTTACTGGTGCATTGATTTATTTAATGCTCACAAGATTTTTGCTGTAAGTTCTGTGTTCTGAGAGGAAACAAAAAACATGCCCAAACTAACTTCCCAGGTTTTTCAAAACCCTGTCACTTAAGTGTATATTAAATTGCCTAGTGAAGGTAGTAATCTCACACTTGGGGAAAATATGGTAACTGAGAATACAAATAGCAAGGTGAGAAAGAATGTAACCTTTGTTGTCTAATGTACATAATGAGTATTCAGTTTTAGCTTAAACTGGTTTTAGTAGAATATTCTTGTTCATTTATTTTTGGTGCTTTGACAGGGACTTGAACCTCAGATTAAAAATCTGATGCTCTACCAGCTGATCTCTCCAGGCAATTTAAACTGGCTTTGATGTATAAGAATGTACAGGAGCAATTAAGTATTACTCTTACAAAGACAGGTTATAAAAATGCACAGGATAGAAACCTAGACAGGGCAAAAGAGAAAATAAGATCTGAATTGGAGCAAAAATGTTGCTGTGCTGTGCTCCGTCGCTGAGTGATCCAACTCTCTGTGACCCCGTGGACTGTAGCCCACCAGGCTCCTCTGTCCGTGAGATTTCTCAGGCAAGAATACTGGAGTGGGTTGCCATTTCCTACTATAGGGGATCTTCCCCATCCAGGAATCAAACCTGTGTCTCCTGCATTGGCAGATTCTTTGCCACTGAGCCACCTGGGAAGCCCAGAGTAAAAATGGCAGTGTTAATTTGTGACCGTGTACAGATTTTATGGTGCCTGGGAGAAGAAAAAGTTGGGAGAGGCAGCATGTGTCACTTCTCTATGAAAGTTGGAGCTAAACAAATGAATTAATCTTTATAACTGCTACTTATATAAGATTGTTGTTCAGTTCTCACATTAAAAACTACCAAAAGAAAAGCATCTAGTTGCTGAAGTACCGCTTAAAATGAATGGTAATAGGTAAGAGAGATTGAGTTAGAGTCTAAAAATGAATAAATAGGAAAAAGCTGAAGGACAAATAAGAAAGGACAAAGAATGAAGGACAGTGTTCAGAAATTAAGAATGGGGAGGATATGTAAATCTTGTAATATTTTAGTAGATTCCAAAAAGAATACATGAGTAAAATACTCAGAATCTAAAATTTTCTACCAGTTTCTATACTAGGCAGAAAGTTAAAAAAGATGGTTACTTTCTAGTTGTGAGAGAAAATGAATTTAAGTTGATGTGTAGTTGATTTAAAATGGGTTTCAGGTGTATAGCACAGTGATTGAGTTGTGTAACTTTTTTTTTTCCAGATTATTTACATTATAGGTTGTTATAAAATATTGAGTGTAGTTCCCTGTGCTATACAGTAGGTCTTCATAGGCTACCTGTTTCTATTTATTTATTTGTGGCTGTCCTGGGTTTTGTTGCAGCAGGCAGGGGCTGCGCTTCCGTTGTGGCACAGGGGCTGCTCGTGGCTTCCCCTGTCGCAGAGCACAGCGCTGAAGTGCGTGTAGGCTCGGGAGCACTGGGTCAGTAGCTGCGGTGCACGGGCTTAGTTGTTCCACAACACGTGGGCTCTTCCCAGACCAGGAGTCAAACCCATGTCCTCTGCATTGGCAGGCAGATTGTGAACAGTGGACTGCCAGGGAAGCCCCAGCTGTCTGTTTTATATGTAGGAGCGAGTATGTGTTAATCCCAGACTCCTCGTTTATATAACCCCCTTCCCCCTTTGGTAACCACAAGTTTGTTTCTGTGTCTTTGGATCTATTTCTGTTTAGTAAGTAAGTTAGTTATTCTTATTTTTTAAAAGAAGTGATGTTTGATTTTGTCTCTCTCTGTCTGGCTTCACTTTAGTATGATAATCTCTGGGTCCATCCATTTTGGTGCAAATGACATTATTTCATTCTTTTTATGGCTAAATAATATTCCACTGTATATATTTACCACATCTTTATCAGTCATCTGTTGATGGACGTTGTCTCCACGTCTTGGCTGTTGTAAATAGTACTACAGAACATTGGGGTTTCATGTATCTGTTTGAATTATAGTTTTCTCTGGATATATGTCCAGGAGTGGGTTGTAGGATCATGTGTCAGCTCTCTTAGGTTTTTAAGGAAACGCCATAGTGCTTGTACCAATTTACACCAACAATGTAGGGGGGTTCATTTTGAAAGAAAATGAATTTAATAATAAAGCCATGAAAAAAGGAAATATTGTGAATTTAGACCTTTTTGGAAGGAAAGTTTCTCTAGATATATCAAGCCATTAATTGTATATAATGGAGAAGAAACATTTCTTCTAGATTGGGACCTCCAAGTAATGGGAGAGGTGTGTGAAAGAGGTTATTGGTTCATTAGAGCAGTTTCTCAACCTGTTGACAATTTGGGATGGATAATTCTTTGCAGTGAGTACTGTGCACTGTAGGATATTTAGCAGCAACCAATGGCCTCTTCCTATTAAATAGCATTAGCACCCTCTCGTCAGTGTTGACGATCAAAAATGTGTCCAGATGTTGCCAGACGTCTCCTGCAAAATTGCTCCCCGTTTGAGCCACTAGTGTAGCAAGTGTGCCTAGCTATGGCACCACTTTGAGTTCTTCTATTGGAGAACAATTAAGGCCAACATTAAAGCTATATATTCTTGTTTTGAACCATCGTCTTCTTGCATAAGGCTTAAATTGATAATGAATTGTGGCCATGGTTCTCGGGAATCCATGAAAACCAATCCTCCTATATGAGTGGCAGTTATAAAGATTAATTCATTTATCAGGGGCTAATAAATATGAGTGATTTTTATTAAGAGTCAGTGAAGGTGAAACTGAGGTTGTATAGAATAACTTTTTGTTTTTTAAAGGACTGTTTTCAAAGATATAGTTGCTATCCGATATTGAATATGGTGAATGTCCTTTCCCCTCAAGGGATAAAATTCAAGGAAAGGAGAGGGATAAATAACGAACTTCCAAAAATGTATGTTTATTCAGTAAATTGTCACTTTATTGATAGGTACAAACATACCAGATTATGTAGTTACAAGGTTAAGAATCTTAAAACCAGCTCATTTGTAGTGTTTTCCATTCAGTAAACTTTCTGTCAGATACTTGAATACTTGATAACAATCAGTGTTAGTCAGGTGGTTCATCATAGGTTCCATCTATTGTAACTCATCTGGCAAGTGTTCATTTTGGATGTTTCCTGCTTTCTGTTACTAAAAATGTACTGCTGATTGTCCTTTTGGATATGTTTCTAATGTTCTAAATTTCCTGAAAGCAAAATTGCTAATAGTTCTGGGTGAATAAAATGTATTCCCATCAGAAGTGTATTGGAAAGCTAAATTAGCATGCCCATGCCCTTTGCCCCACAGAAAAAGCCTCTCATGATACATTAGTATTGTTGGTTTTTTTTTTTTTTTTTTTAAGAATGTCTGTGTGTTGTGTGTATGGTTTGAAAAGATTGAAACCGTAGAAAACATGTTAGTTGGCCTCTCCCTTCAGTTTTCCTATCTTTAATCTTTCTTAAAGGTTACCATGGTAAAATGTTTCACTGGGTTTCCTTCTAGGGAAAAAAAGAGTAAACCTGTTTGTGTGTGTGTAGTGGGGAGAAATATTATTGTAAGTTGCTAATAGTACTTTAAAAATGACTACTAATAAAATCACACTCTTTTCTCTATATTGCTTTTTTCCCCACTTAATATTCTTGGAAATAGTTTCATAATGGCTCTTAAATATACCTCATTTTAAAGAAAAGTCTGCATAGTATTGTTTGGTAGTTGAACCACAGTATATCTAACCATCTGTTAATGGCTATCTAGAGTTTTTAAGGCAGTTAAAACTAACTGTACTTTTTTTGTTATTAATACTAGCGTAGATGACTGCTTCTTACTACTTGCCATGTGTATATCTTTGAATCGCCTGTTGTTCTTAGTAATTTTTTTTTCCACTGAGATTGTTTTCTTCATACTGATTTGTGAGAACTTTTTTTTTTTTGCAATGCAGAACTTGTGGGATCTTGGTTCCCTGACCAGGCATTGAACCTGGGCCATAGCAGTAAAAGTTGTGTGGAGTCCTAAACACTGGACTGCCAGGAACTTCCCAAGAACATGTATTTTTTAAAAAATTATTTATTTTTGCTTGCACTGGGTCTTTGTTGCTTTCCTCAGACTTTCTGTAGTTGCAGCAAGTAGGGGCTGCTCTTCATCCCAGTGCTCTGGCTTCTCACACGATGGCTTCTCTTGTTGGCAGAGCACACGCTGTAGGTGCCTCGGCCTCAGTGCTTGTGAGCACAGGCTCAGTAGTTGTGCACGGGCTTCGTTGCTCTGTGCCATTTGAAATCTCCCTGGTGTAGGGATTGAACCCATGTGCCTTGCATTGGCAAGTGGATTCTTATCCACTGTGCCATCAAGAAAGTTGTGAGAACATATGTTCTTGAAGAGTGTTGGTGGGTGATTAGAATTTGTCTCCAGTAATGCCATGCAGGATGTGCAATATGAAATATACTTAACTAGATTAGTCTCAGTAGACTCATCTGCAGTACCTAATAGAAATGGTACTTCACCTGAAGAAAAAACAGGGAACATGAAGTTGAGGGGTCAGAAATTGCATAGTGGCTAAGAGCTGCACTTTGGCATCAAAACTGGGTTTGAATGATAGTTCTGCTACTTACTGGCTTTTGTGACTTTTGGTGTTACTTCTGTGCTTTGGTTTTCTCACTTGCAAGATGGGGATATGTATGTCTAGAAAGGAGAATCAACAGATCTTTTCTGTACAGCTCCTGGTAGTAAATGTAACCTGCTTTGTGGGCCACATGGGAACTCTGTCATACTGTGTTCTTTTCCTTTGCAGTCCTTGAAAATGTAAAAATCCAGTCCTCAGCCCAGTCTGCAGCATTATTATAAAGTGCTCCTGTTATACCTGGGACATACATTACGTATTAATGAATAGCTTCACTAATTGAAATTCTCTTAATGTTATGTTAGTACAGGGGCCAGCAAAGTACAGCCTTAGTCCAGATGTGGCCCACTGCCTGTTTACAACTGTGAGCTAAAACTTTTAAATGGATATGAAAAAAAAAATAAAAAGAATAATACTTTACATCATGTGAACATTATATGAAATTCTAGTATCAGTGACTTATAAATAAAGTTTCACTGGAACACAGCCACGCTTATTCGTGGACATGTTGCCTGTGGCTGCTTAACTTTGGTGAGTACTTCTAGTTTCAAGGGGCTTCAGTTAACACCCCTGCCTTTGACTGGATTCTCATTCATGTTGGTAGAAATTGTGAGAAGCAAACAAGCAGAGAGCATCTGGAGAAAAACCATTATTCCTACATGAAAACTCACTATGGCAAAAAATAAGCTTTAGTTTTGGTCACGTTGGTTGCTTGTGGCCAATTACTGGATTGTTTGCACATTTCTGGACATAGCTTATAAAAGCAACTTGTCATTTTAATAGCATTTCAAGCATTTGGTCCCAGCTCTGCTTCCAATCTATTGTAAATGGATTCCTATGGCAATAACAGTGGTCCAACCGACGTGACTGGTTCCTTAATAGGACTTAAGGATGTTCAGATTTAGGATGGCCTGTCTTAGAACATATCCAGAATGTCACAATTCCAACAAGAAGAATTAATGTGTGTTTTATCTGAAAGTTGTATTTCCTGCCAGCCAATTAGGTTTTTTTTTTATCTGTTTTTTTGGTCTGTGCTGGATCTTCATTGCTGCATGCAGGCTTTCTCTAGTTGTGGCAAGTGGAGGCTACTCTTTATGGTGCCTCTCACTGGTGGCTTCTCTTGTTTGGGAGCACAAACTCTTGGGTGCTCAGGCCTCAGTAAGTTGTGGCATGTGAGCTCAGTAGTTGCGGCTGTCAGACTTCTGGAGCACCGGCTCAGTAGTTGCGGTGCATGGGCCTAGTTGCCACATGGCATCTGGGATCTTCCTGGACCAGGGATTGAACCCATGTCTTCTACATTGGCAGGTGGATTCTTTATCACTGAGCCACCAGAGAAGCCCTTGATTGGATTTTTAACAAATTTTCCTTGTTAAGGGGTTGGTTGGGAGCTTAGAACATTTAAATTGTAATTTCTTAACAACTTTTCGTACTGTCTGTTGAAATAGTGGCATCTCAAACTTTGGTGAGTCCTTATTTAGGGGTAGTTCTGTTAAAACAGTCCTTTCAGAGTAAATTTTTCTCATTATTTCAGATTATATCCCTTAGTTGGAATGCAGTACTTAAATCTAGTGATTCAGACATGGTCCACTGCATATTTGGAAGAAAATAGACAAAGTTTCAAATAACCATTAAATGTAAGCTTACAAAATAAAACAGACCTTTCATAAATTACTCCAAACTACAGGAATTGATTTGTAAATCTAAGTACTGAATTACCCTGAATTGTTAGTGGGTTGGACATGAAGGGAAACTGGAGTACAGAGCTGAATCTAGTATCCCACAAATTTTTGTTATTTTTTTTTTTAACAGTTCTAGTTTATTAAATTCTTTCATGAAAAGTCTCCACAGTCACCACAGATAAGTCACTGCAGAAGCTTTACTCCTTTTTGCCAGCACCAGCATTGGCCTCTGCAGTCTCCCTGACTTTCTTCATTCTGTCCTAGCCTTCCTTTCGCTGTCTTCTTGAGATGTTTTTCTCTTCCTCCAGTCCATGTCTTGCAAGCCTGTGTTTGGGCTCATTCTTATTCCCATAATCCCAGGAATTGAAAATCATGCTAAAGCCATTTGTCTTGCCATCACCAAAATGGGTTCTGAATCCAAATACAAGGGTGACGTCTGGTATGGTCTTGTACGTTTTGGCTAGTTTTTTTTTTTTTTCTGAATTTCTGTCTTGGGTACTATTTCCTACCCATGGTGAAGATCATCGATGACCATTTGTTTCTACTGAAGTAATCAGTTGGTCATAAACTTTCTACTCAGGATAGTTACTGTGTCGTTCATCATCTTCAAGCAGTCAGAGGGGAGAAGAGCTAGTGTCTCACAGGATTTTGTTCTTCTTAATCCTTACCTTTTAAAAAGGGTGGGCAATAACACACATGCAACTTCCTTCTGTGGGGTGGAGTCCTGGTACTCTTGCTGCTGCTCAGCCTTGCTCTGAAGGTAGGCAGCCGTTTGTTCTTGTAGTGCTGGCATGCTATTAGCACTTCCCTGACTACTGTTCTGTCCGTTGCCTAGAATATTGTATTTGTTAAAAAAAAAATCCTAACAGCTATTTCTAGAGGGGAGATTTATAAGGTGCTGGTATTAGAACAAAGTAATCTGATGAGAAAACAGTGGTTAATAGAGCATAACCTAGTTGTCCAAACATAATGTGACATAATGTTTTTTTATAAACATTAGCTTTAATAAACTCTTCACTTGTTACTTCTTTCTATATGCATTGTCTTTTTGAATTGCAGAGTTCATGAACTTTATGATAAAAATTTGGGAGGCAGAATTCTTGGGTTTTGTGTATGTAACATTTTCAGCAGCATATGGTCATATATGTGATAGACCTTATTATGAGATTTATAATGAGATATGCCTATTATTCTCACCTAAAGGGTATCTTGGTAGACTGTTTTTTAAACTTGAAATATTAAGTAAGTTAAAAGTTAAAGTCATGTAGAATCTTTACTATTAAACTTTTTGTATAATATCAGAATTGAAGACTCCAACCCCCTTCCCAGTTTTATAGCTTGTTTCTATCCTTCCTGACTTGTTTAAATGAAAGTACCTATGCTTTGCATATAATTCCCATTTTTGCTTCTTTACAAAACAACAAAAACAAAACTATACACATTGGTGACTAACTTGACTTTTTTCACATGTCATGGGCCATCTTGCAGGTCACTCCCTTATTCATCTCAATGGCTGCACAGTCCACTCTTCCGGATGTACCATAGTTATACAGCCAGTCCTCTGTTGGTGGACATATGGTTGTATCTAGTTTTTTGCTAGCACTTCAATAGGTTAGAGGCGGTAATGAATGGTAAGGAAGTAGGTAGAAGTACTACTTCGATTAAAAAGTAGAGAAGAAACTTCCTTTGCCATAGTCACTTACTAAATGAAATTTAATAAAAACACTGTCAAAAGTTGAGAGGACCAAAATTGATACTTTTTTTCTGATCTTTTTGCCATGTGTATATCTGAATTCTTTGTTTTTAAAGAAGAAACAGCATTGAAGCATTATTTGGGGGGAAAAACACACACACAAAATCCAGCAACTCAGCATTCATGAGCAGCCCTAGACTATGCCAGTATGTGCCTGTGCAGTGGAAGGAAAGCAAGTTTGGTAAGGAATTAAAACTTTAGCTTTAAACTTCCAACAGGTTGATATTTATAATGAATGATGAATCAAAAATTTTAAATATTATGTTGACAGTGCCTTTTTTAGTTTTAAAAAAGTCACCATATCTTTGGTATTTTTTATTTCAATATAAACTTTTCCCCTTTTCCTTTACAAAAAAAAAAATCTGAATTTGCAGCCAACAAAAATTAGATATATATTAAGGTATGTATTTGTTCTGACTTTTATTAAAATATCAACATTTATAAGAGATGTTTGCAGGTCGATTTTTATCCTTTTCGAGAGGCCATGTTCACTAATTGCTGAGTTTTATTTATATTATAGCAAAAATCCTTTTGTGTGTGTTGCATCCATCTAGATGCTTTGAGATTGTCATGTATTGTTTTCTAATTATCATTGGTAGTTTTTTGTTGTTGTTAAACCTAAACCTGTGACATGGTTAACACTTAATGTTTTTTCTGCTTTTTGCATTATCTAGGAAATATATCCTGGACAATTCCAACCATCTCTTTGTCACAAATTCATAGCCTTGTCTGATAAGGAAGGAAAACTACTTCGCAACTATACTCAGAACATAGATACACTGGAGCAGGTTGCAGGAATCCAAAGGATAATTCAGTGTCATGGTTAGTAAACTTCAGAATTGCTTTTCCCGTTATTAGTTTTGTAGGAAAAAGTAGGATTAGTAAGTAGGCTGTCATTTAGGAATGGCGATTAAGCCTTATCATTTAATCATGTTACCTGATCAGGTGCAGATAAGGAAAGTAGACTGCAAAAATACGAAACCTGAAATACTGGCCTCAACTCTTTTTTTTTTTTTTTTTGGGCCTCAACTCTTAATTGTGTCAAGTGTCAGATATTAATTTGGATTTCAAAAGATGTAGCAGTTGTGTACATTCAAGTTTCAAGTAGTGTGCTTAGTCATGTGCGACCCTTTGCAACTCTGGATTGTAGCCCACCAGGCTCCTCTGTCCATGGGATTTTTCAGGCAAGAATACTGGAGTGGGTTGTCATCTCCTTCTCCAGAGGATCTTCATGACCTAGAGATTGAACCCACATTTCCTGCATTGCAGGTGGATTCTTTACCCACTGAGTCATCAGGGAAGCCTATTACATTCTTTTAAATAACCTTTTTTATTACAAAAGTGATATTAGTTATGGATGAAAAAAACATGGCATCTTGAGGAAATCAAGGGAACTGCTGATTCGGTCAGATATACAGGATTCAGAAATTTGAAGACTTTAAAACAAGTTTGAATAGACTTTTATTGTATCTAAACTGTTCCTGAAACAAAACTGTTAAGCTAATACAATGGTAACCTTCCACATCTGCAGTTTTAGTTCTGGAGGAGTTGGTTATTTTATTAAAAGAGTAGCTTTAGGGGAAGGGTCATTATATCAAGATCTCTTTTGTGGAAGCTCTTAAAATTTCTAAAGTCTCCAGCTTTTCTAGTTTCAGATTTAATTATAACTTATTTAAGAAATGGAAAAACTTCTTTAATAAAACGTGTATTTGTTGGTTGTTTTTAGGTTCCTTTGCAACAGCATCTTGCCTGATTTGTAAATATAAAGTTGACTGTGAAGCTGTACGAGGAGATATTTTCAATCAGGTAATTTGTCACCCATATCTTAGGATTTGTGCTTTTCTCTGATCTGTTTCTTTTGCCTCAAACCTTTTCCCCCCCTGAAAGTATTTATGTGGTACAGAAACATCCATGACTATGGGGGATTACAGAGAAGTACCTAAAAACCTTTCATTACCTTAAGTTGAAAACATCGCTTCATAATCTTTTTTAAAAAGTATTTATTTGACTGCGACAGGTCTTAGTTGTGGATCTTTGTGCAGGATATTTGTTGCAGCATGTGGGATTTTCCCTGGACAGAGGTGGAACCTGGGCCCCTGCGGTGGGAGGGCAGAGTCTTAGCCACTGGACCATCAAAGTCGTCCTCATGATCAGTTTTGAATGATGAAATTGACTTCTTAAACATTACAAAATATTTCATGTATGCTCATTACCAAAAAAATTTTAAGAAGATAATAGTAGAGAATAAAAGGCATCCAGAAATAAAACTCAGTGTGCTTAGCTGTATATAAAATCATAAAATTATGAGAAGATAACATATTAGAATGGAATTGTATTTTACAAACTCACTACTTTTTAAAATTTTACTTTGGCTGCGCACAGACCGTCTCTAGTTGCAGTGAGCAGGGCTCCTGTTTGTGGAGTGCGGGCTCCTCACTGGAGACTCCTCTTCCTGCATGGCTGTGTGTGCCTAGGTGCCCCGCGGCCTGTGATCTTCCTGGACCGGGAGTCAAACCCATGTCCTCTGCGCTGACAGGTGGATCCTTAACCACCTGACTACCAGGAAGTCCCAAACTTCTATTTTTTTAAAGGTTAAGACTCATGTACATGTATACACATGTTGCTTTTTCCTCTTAATTTTCTTTAATGTCAAATGTGAATCTATACAGATATTAGCAGCAGATAATAGCACAACTGTATTTCATTGTATGTTAGTGAAATAAGTGGGGGGGTCATTTATAGTTGGTGTTTAGGTTTTATCCAGTTTTTCTGTTTTGATAAATTTGAAATGATTTCTTGCTAAGTGTGGAAATGTTCATTATTCTAACTTGGACTTGGCGTTCTCTTTCCCTCCTCAACCAAAACCTGGAACACATAGGTAGTTCCTCGATGTCCTAGATGCCCAGCTGATGAACCGCTTGCTATCATGAAACCAGAGATTGTCTTTTTTGGTGAAAATTTACCAGAACAGTTTCATAGAGCCATGAAGTATGACAAAGATGAAGTTGATCTTCTCATTGTTATTGGATCTTCCCTGAAAGTAAGACCGGTAGCACTAATTCCAAGTAAGTTGGTAATGATTTCTAGAGAACCATTTCTGTATATTTTGCCATGTGTTGTGGGTATGTAGAGTGTACCCCAGTGATCTGTTTTTCATTAAGAGTGGTAAAGAGCCAAACTTTAGTTTTTAATGGTGACATATTCTTGTTCATGAAGATTGATTAATCTGAAATTTCAATGGGAATAGAGGGTTTTCAAAACAGAAGTAATAACAAAGGGAAATAGTTCAAAGTAACTTTTCAATGGGATGTGTTTTTAATGCGGTAGGAGTTCACATCAACTAATTTACATATACATGGGAAACATGAAAAATAATCTATTTTAATCTTAATTTGAGCCTGTTGCTAATGTTTCACATTCTAGTAAGTTCAGATGTATAGCTTGATATTGTCTAAGTACTCATGTAAGATAGAATTTTGGGACTCAAAATGATTGTTTTTGTAAGAACAGTCATAAGCATTATATGCAGATCAGCTCTAACCAAAAGGGTGTTCATGTGTATAAAAATGCTCAAATACAACTGAATTCCCTGTTGAATATTTCAGGAAATTTCAGGGTTAAAGAAATATCTCAGGAATATTTCTTTAACCCATGCTCCTATGCTACATTTTTTCTCCCTCTAGTGAGCAAGCAAGGGGGAGGAAGATAGAGGGGCTAATTCACCTGTGCCATAAAAGTGAGGGAAGGGGCAGCGGAGAAAATATCAAACCCTTAACGAGAGAATTAGACCCTCACACCAGCAAATAGGCAGCTACCGTAAACTGCTGCTTTAATAGAAACTATTCATGTAGATTATAGGACAATTTGTAACTAAAAAGAAAATTTAATGTCTAAGCTTAGTTTTGAGTTATTTTTTCTATTTAAACATAGAGCAGAGAACTTCTGACAAACTTTCTGTGGGGTAGTATAATGTGTTGGTGATATTAGGCAAAAGTGGAGAGTAGACTGGTATAAACTTCTACTCTTTATATCAGAAGCCATTTAAGTAGAGAAAACTCTCACCTACTAAGAGCCAAGAACTTTGCATATTATGTCACTTACTCCTCACTGCAATCTTGTGGAGCAGTAGTTACCCTATTATATAGACAGGGAAACTGAACACAGAATGTAAAAGTTTGAGGCAGTTGCCCAGAGGTAATCAAGTGATAGAAGAAATTTTGCTGCTCATTTGTTGACTTAATAGTGTGATGGTATATAATAGCTTGATTAGAGTTGCGTGTCTTTTTTTGGTATTGGGGAGCATTAGATTTTCTTACGGCTTGCAGGAACTTATTTCCCTGAGCAGGAATAGGACCCTGGCCATGGCAGTGAAAGCAGAGTCCTAACCACTGAACTTGCCAGGAAATTCCCTGTTAAGATTTTACATATTGTGTTTGTTTTGGTTTTATAAGTGCACCTCCCTTCTTTTCTCTAATTCTTTATTTTTTCACCCTAATCTTAGGTTCCATACCCCATGAAGTGCCTCAGATATTAATTAATAGGGAACCTTTGCCTCATCTGCATTTTGATGTAGAGCTTCTTGGAGACTGTGACGTAATTATTAATGAACTGTGTCATAGGTTAGGTGGTGAATATGCCAAACTTTGCTGTAACCCTGTGAAGCTTTCAGAAATTACCGAGAAACCTCCTCGAATACAAAAAGAGTTGGCACATTTGTCAGAATTGCCACCCACACCCCTCAATATTTCAGAAGGCTCAAGTTCACCTGAAAGAACTTCACCACCAGATTCTTCAGTGATTGTCACTCTTTTAGACCAAGAAACAAAGAGTAATGTTGATGATCCAGATGTGTCTGAATCAAAAGACTGTGTCACAGAAAAATCACAGGAAGTACAGACTTCTACTAGGAGCACTGAAAGTGTTAATGACCAGTTGGAGAGTCCAGATTTGAAGAATGCTGTCTCCAATACTGGTGAGAAAACTGAAAGAACTTCAGGTGCTGAAACAGTGAGAAGATGCTGGCCGGCTAGACTTGCAAAGGAGCAGATTAGTAAACGCCTTGATGGTAAGAAAGGCTGTTGGGCCGTTTTGAGGGTATAACTATTATTTTTTTTTGTAAATTTATTTTCATTGGAGGCTAATTACTTTCCAGTATTGTAGTGGTTTTTGCCATACATTCACATGAATCGGCCATGGGTGTACTCGTGTCCCACACCCTGAACCCCCCTCCCGCCTCCCTCCCCATCCCACCCCTCAGGGTCATCCCAGTGCACCAGCCCTGAGCACCCAGCCTCATGCATCGAACCTGGACTGGTGATCTGTTTCACATATGGCAATATACATGTTTCAGTGCTATTCTCTCACATCATCCAACCCTTGCTTTCTCCCACAGAGTCCAAAAATCTGTTCTTTACATGAATCTCTTTTTGTGGTCTCGTGTGTAGGGTCATCATGACCATCTTTCTAAATTCCATATATATGTGTTGTTATACTGTATTGGTGTTTTTCTTTCTGACTGACTTCACTCTGTATAATAGGCTCCAGTTTCAATGGAATATTTGCAGGAAGTGAGCAATTTTGGCAACCTAGTTAGTGTGAACTTCATGCAGCTAAATTTTAATAGTTGATTGTGTTTAGAGAAACTGAACTTGAGATTTTAAGCTAGAAAAAGATAAACAGTATCTTCAATAATATGGGGAAGAAATGGTATCCAACAGTGTCCTCTGTACCTTGAGTTTCTCTAGGAGTGAGAAGCATTTAATTGGGGACTACTGAGTGCTCCGCTGTTTCTGCTAAGAGCTTTAGACGGTGAAAATGATCAAGATTTGGGTGCTTACTGAGGGTCAGTGACTTGGCATGTTTTCTGATTTCAGTATCTGATTTCAGTTAGGCAGGAAACTATTACTTCTCAGGTACAGGTGGGAAAATGAGGACCACCGAGGTTAAATCCCCTAAGGACACAACTCCAGTGTAGGAGAGCCAGGTAGATTCCAGCTTCTGTTACCCTGTTGTTTCAGATCTAGGAAAACAGCTGGTTCTTCTCCACTGACTATCAGAAATAGCATCTGCTCTGTTTTGACTCATGGAAAGTCCTTACCAATTTGTATCAACATAGGTGAAATCACTTTCTACCTTTTAAAACCACTTACGCACAAGTATTAACCTATGGTGAAAAACCCTAATTAAGACAGAAAATTGTCCTCTTAGATGCAACAATTTTGTACTGCTTAAAACAGTCTCACTCACCATACATTGTGAAAACTGGCAAGAAATTTTAGGCAAATGTATTACATGTTCATTTGCCATAAATAAATTTTAGTTCAGTTGAATAAGCCTTTGGGTATTTTCCAAACTAGGACTGCAGCAAGTTCTGGAAACACCCATCCAAGCAACTGATATTTGTGTATAATTACAAAAATGGGTGAATGGGAAAAAAATAGGTGAGAATTTTAAAAGGTAGATGCTGCTTAGTGGGCACTAGGTTATAGAAGGCTTAACTGTAAGTTGGTGAAGTCTTCCATGGGGAAAATTAGCAAAAGTATAGAAGAATACTTGTCAATGTGGCAAAAGTCAGAAGTAGAAAAATTGCTGTTGATTGAGTCAGCTAAGTCTGTCGTATACACAGTCTGCTTGTGTGTTGGTCCTTTGTGTCTTGACTCGTTTTTGATCCCATGGACCTGTAGTCCGCCAGGCCCCTCTGCCCATTGCATTCTCCAGGCAGGAACACTAGAGTGAGTTGTCATTTCCTTCTCCAAAGTCTGCTTAGGCACTCACAATATTCTTTGACTCTTTTTTGACAGATGGGTCAAACGTATAAAACTGCCCCAGAAAACAGGTATACCTTGGTTTTCTTCAGCTAATTTAGACCTTTAAAGATACAGGCTTCGGAATTTGATCTACCTCTCATAGTATTTGTGAGCATTTGAAAAGATAACTGATGTAAAGAATATAAAAGTTAACATTTTTAACTGTTTAAACCAAACAACTGGAGTTTACTCATTTTAGTTTGTTGTGAGGTCAGGGCTGAAAAGGAGGAAGTTGGAGCATATAAGAAATAAAATGTGAATATCTTAAAGGTAAGATTGCCAAGAGGACAAAAACAGGTACAGGGTACTTGGACTGAGAAATAGATTGTTCAGTTCTTCAGGGGGCCAGAGCAGAATAAACTGGTTTTTAATAAACCTGTAAAAGGGCAGGACAGCCATGTGCTGGGACCCCTTAGAATTCTGACTGGCTCCTAGGATGTGATTCAGAGGAGATGGTCCTGTTAGAATCACTGGATGTGGTCTGTCAGCAGCTAGAATGCAGGTACTCAACTCCCTTCCCCAATCACTGACACATAATGTGGTTTTCACGCTGCAAAACATGCGGAGTGAGAACTGGGTCAGGACAGGGTCTTAGAAACGCTTGGGGAGGGGGGCGGGAGGGGCATCGGGACGGGGAACACATGTAAATCCATGGCTGATTCATGTCAACGTATGGCAAAGACCACTACAATATTGTAAAGTAATTAGCTTTCAACTAATAAAAATAAATGAAAATATATATATATATATTTAAACCAAAAAAAAAAAAAAGCTTGGAAGTCATTTTGAAGAGAAACTTAAGTATATATTACTCCAGATGAACTATGTAGTAGTCAGCTTTTGTGAATCAGTCTGGGCTCTTATAAGGAACACCCTTAACCTGGGAGAGAGTCACTTTCTGGCTTAGAAGAGAGAGGGGAAGGCTCCTCACCATGAGAGGTCAAATCTTATACTGCGAATGCTAATTTGGGAGGGCTTTGCAAAAGAAAGCTTAATAGTACTTCTCACACTTTAACATGATAGGACTCAGAAAAATAGCTTCTGATTCAGAGGGTGGGTGGTGGCTGGATACTTCATCTCACCAAATCTCAAAGGAGTTGGTTAAGTAAGCTTCGTTGAACATGGCTCTCTACAATTTTTTTTTCATACTTAGCTCATAGGATCTGAAGATTACTTCATACCCAGATGAGGAGATTGAGGCACAGAGATAACACTTCCAATTTGCGAAGTTTATGAGTGGCAGAACTAAGATTTCTACCCAGGACTGAGTGCCTTTATAGCTTGGTTTTGAGAAACTGTATATAACAATAGCCTCTAGTAGTGATACCCAGGTAAAAGGTTAGAACCTACACTTATCCAATCAGACTAAGTCTTAGAAGACTGGAAATAACCCATTTTTCTCCTATTACTGTATTTCAGATAATCAGTATCTGTTTATACCACCAAACCGTTACATTTTCCATGGCGCTGAGGTATATTCAGACTCTGAAGATGATGTCTTATCCTCTAGTTCTTGCGGCAGTAACAGTGATAGTGGAACATGCCAGAGTCCAAGTTTAGAAGAACCCATGGAGGATGAAAGTGAGAATGAAGAATTTTACAATGGTTTGGAAGATGACGCTGATGTTGATGAGAGAGCCGGAGGAACTGTATTTGAAGCTGATGGAGGTGATCAAGAGGCAGTTAATGAAGCTATATCCATGAAACAGGAAGCAACATGCATTAACTATCCATCAAACAAATCATAATGTAGTAATTGTCCAGGTACAGAAATTGTTCCACCAGCATTAGGATCTTTAGCATGTCAAATTGAATGTTTACTTGTGAACTCAATAGAGCAAAGAAACCAGAAAGGTATAATATTTATAGACTGGTAAAACAGATTTCCCCCCAATGGGTAATTTTTAACTCCTTATTTCTGTGCTTATACACTCAAACACTAACTTTTTTTTTAAACAAAGGTACGCAAGTATCTTTAGTCAGCTGTTGGACTAGACTTTCTGTTAAAGGTTCATTTGTATGATACATCGACGTGTATATATAATTTTGTTTTTGCCTAGTGAGTTTCAACATTTCAGAGTTTTCAAAAAGCCATTGGAATGTTAAAGGGAACAGCTTATCTAGACCAAAGAATGGTATTTTCACACTTTTCTTTGTAACATTGAATGGTTTGAAATCCTCAAATCTCTGTTCTGCTAAACATTTGATTCTTTATTAGCACAATTACCTATTTTTAAACACTGGCATTTTCCAAAACTTGTGGCAGCTAACTTTTTAAAAATCTCATGACATGCAATGTGAGAAGGAAGTCAACAATATGTGGGAGAGCACTCAGTTGTCTTTGCTTTCTTAAAATGAGACTTGGTGCTAACAGTTTCAGAAATGTATCGTTCAAATGAAGATGGCTTTTGTACTTCCTGTGGACATGTAGTAATGTCTATATTGGCTCATAAAACTAACTTAAAAAATAAATGCTTTGGAAATGTTTCAGTTGCTTTAGAAACAATAGTACCTGCCTGGGTCCCCTTAGTTTTGAGAATATTTGCCATTGTTGTTTAAATACCTATCACTGTGGTAGAGCTTGCATTGATCCTTTCCACAAGTATTAAACTGCCAATGTCAATCTGCAAAGCCTTTATGAATCAATATAAATGGTACTTCAACTGGGGAGAGTGTAATATTTTGGACTGTTGCCTTTTTTCCCCATTAATGAGAGCAACAGACCCCGATTACGGTTCCAAAGCCAGTGAGTACATGTTTCCTGTTGGGAGGACTTGGTGTAAGAAACACCAAACATACTAGCCTAGTATTATGGAGATGAACGTGATGTAACTTGTAATAGCAGAATAGTTAATGAAACTAGTTCTTATAATATATTTAAAAGCTTAGCCTGCCTTAAAACTAGAGAACAACTTTTTCAGCTGCAGAAGCTTCTAGCCTTTCAACAAAAGTTCATACTTTATAAAATTGCACAGTAACGATTAATTTTCCAGACCTTTCCCCAACATTGCTTTCAAATAAAGAATTTTTATGTTGCTTTAGTATTTATTACAGTTTAACAAGAAGGGTTTGAAATACAGCTGTTCTTGAAGCTTAAAATACCCAGCTAGGACCATTACTGCCAGAGAAAAAAAATTTTATTGAATGACCATTTCCCTACCTAAAAGATGTTTCAATCTGAATTTATTTGACTACACTAAAGAATGCAGTATAATATTTAGTTTTCCATTTGCATGATCTGTGTTTGTGCTATAGATGATATTTTAAATTGAAAAATTTGTTTTAAATTATTTTTACAGTGAAGACTGTTTTCAGCTCTTTTTATATTGTACATAGTCTTTTATGTAATCTACTGGCATATGTTTTGTAGACTGTTTAATGACTGGATATCTTCCTCAAACTTTTGAAATACAAAACCAGTGTTTTATACTTGTACACTGTTTTAAAAGTCTATTAAAATTGTCATTTGACTTTTTTCTGTTAGCTTACATTGTTTAAGGTAAAAACTTTAAAAATTGTGCAGCTTTTGTACAGCTTTGAGGGCTATTAGATGCTACATTTTTTTCCAGTTTATATGCAACAATTAATACTAAAATAGTACTAAAAGTGCTGGTTGTAGTAACTGGTACATCACCAAAACGTTTCAACTGTTCTAGACCAGGAGCCTTCCCCCCTTACTAACCCTGCCTAAGAATAACTGGGAAAGGTTGAAGGCAAGAGGAGGAGGAGGCAGAGGATGAGATCTGAGCAAGCAGCAGACTGCGCACGCTCCGGGAGATACTAGAGGACAAGAGAGGAGCCTGGCGTGCTGAAGTCCGTGGGGTTGCAGAGTTGGATATGAGTCAGCAACTAAAAGAATAGCTAATTGTTGACATGAAACCCTTGACAAAGGACCAGGACTTTGGGATTAGGGGGATGAGGGAATGGTGGAACTGTAGTGAACTCAAGACCCAAAGGAGTAGACAAAAAATGACTTGATCACGTTTGGTGTGAACTTTGTTAAGGTGACCCAGAAATCTAGAATTCAGGAGGGCAGAAACATGCCCCTTACAAAGACGTAATGAACAAATGTGGCAGTTTGCTGCCTTCAGGTCTCTTTTTGAAGTGAACTAAACAATTCAAAAAACTCTCTTCCCCTGTATATCTTGTTTGTACTAGAAAAAGTACCTGTGAAATTCTATATATGCAGAAAATAGAAAAGCAGTTCTTAATAAGGAGGGTATGTGGTCATTTCAAGTAATTGAAGACCTAGCAAAACCTGACTTTATACACATTGTTAATCAGCATCTTCCTCACTGGCACAGAAGAATTACCTGCCTTCACCTACTTGCTAAGCATTATCTGATAAGTTTTATTTGAAACAAGTTTCAGCTCCTAGACTAATCAAAAGCTCTCCCACTCCTTACAAATGAAGTCACCCTTAGGATGCTAGGAGAAATGGTCTCATGACACCCCTCCCTCCCACCCCCCAACTGGGATTAAAAATAACCTGGGGAATTTTGGAAAGTAATCTCTTAAGAGATGACACCTAACTGGTCAAAGGTGGAGTTGACATAATAGTAAAAAGTAGCCCCAGGTGACTTAAAAGTATAGTAAGAGTTGAGAAGTGAAAGGAATAGGGTGAGTTCCTTCTGCATTTAACCCTCCATTCAGTGTGGCTGGCCCAACAGGGAAAGTAAGGTACATAAAAGTACATAAAACAGACTAATCCCCAGTTTATCCCTAGTAATGTTACCAATGTGGGAGCAGGGAGCTACTGAATTACTGAGAAAGGAGGACAAAACTAACCTAAGGAGTTTGGATGGCCAACGAACGGCCCAGAGGCTAGGGATAGGAAGAGGTTGAGAGCAAGACCATTTTGCCTTTGCTTTCAGAGAATTCACCGTATGCAGAGGAAGACTGCCTTAGGCATATTACACATCATCATAAGACCTTGTTCAACTAAATGCAGTGAGAATCTTAGACAACGCAGGCAGAAACACGTTAGAAGTCAATCCCTGTGCAAAGGCTGGGGTTCTGAGTTTTGAAAACTACATTTTGGTTTTTTGTTTTTGTTTTTTTTTTTACATTTTGGTTTTATTTCATGCCAGTTTAAAGGTTGTTGTATTGGGTCTACTGCCTTCTCTGAACAATGGCTATCAGTTAAAATTACTACTGACTTAAGGCATTAAAGACACAATTACTCTTACAAATGTGGGCGCCAAATTTCAAAGGTTAAGCCAGTCATGGTCCTTAAAATTTAATGAACTCAGTATTTGCCTACTTTCTATCAAGTCAGTCATGTCCAACTCTGTGACCCCATGGACCAGCACACCAGGCCTCCCTGTCCATCACCAACTCCCAGAGCTTGCTCAAACTCATGTCCATCGAGTCAGTGACGCCATCCAACCATCTCATCCTCTGTCGTCCCCTTCTCCAGCCTTCAATCTTTCCCAGCATCAGGGTTGTTTCAAATGAATCAGTTCTTCGCATCAGGTGGCCAAAGTATTGGAGCTTCAGCATCAGGTCCTTCCAATGAATATTCAGGACTGATTTCCTTTTGGACTGACTGGCTGGATCTCCTTGCAGTCCAAGGAACTCTCAAGAGTCTTCCCCAACGCCACAGTTCAAAAGCGTCAATTCTTTGGCGCTCAGCCTTCTGTATGGTCCAACTCTCACAGCCATACATGACTACTGGAAAAACCATAGCTTTGACTGGATGGACCTTTCTTGGCAAAGTAATGTTTCTGCTTTTTAATATGCTAAGTTGGTCATAGCTTTTCTTCCAAGGAGCAAGCGTCTTTTAATTTCATGGCTGCAGTTACCATCTGCAGTGATTTGAAAAGTGAAAGTGAAGTCACTCAGTCGTGTCCGACTCTTTGCAACCCCGTGGACTGTAGCCCACCAGGCTCCCCCGTCGATGGTATTCTCCAGGCAGGAATACTGGAGTGGGTTGCCATCTCCTTCTCCAGGGGATCTTCCAAACCCAGGGACTGAACCCAGGTCTCCTGCACTGCAGGCAGACGCTTTAACCTGAGCCATCAGGGAAGCCCATTTAGGAGCCCCCAAAATGAAGTCTCTCACTGTTTCCACTGTTTGCCCATCTACTTGCCATGAAGTGATGGGACTGGATGCGATGATCTTCATTTTTTGAATGTTAAGCTTTAAACCAGCTTTTTCACTCTCCTCTTTCACCTTCATCAAGAGGCTCTTTTAGTTCCTCTTCACTTTCTGCCATAAGGGTGGTGTCATCTGCGTATCTGAGGTTATTGATAATTCTCCCTGAAACCTTGATTCCAGCTTGTGCTTCAACCAGCCCAACATTTCACATGATGTTCTCTGCATATAAATTAAATAAGCAGAGTGACAGTATACAGCCCTGACGTACTTCTTTCCTGATTTGGAACCAGTCTTGTTTCAGGTCCAGTTCTGTTGCTTCCTGACCTGTATACAGATTTCTCAGGAGGCAGGTCAGCTGGTCTGGTGTTCCCATCTCTTTAAACATTTCCCACAGTTATTTGTGATCCACACAGTCAAAGGCTTATGGTATAGTCAATAAAGCAGAAGTAGTTGTTTTTCTGGAACTCTCTTGCTTTTTTGATGACCCAAATTGGCAATTTGATCTCTGGTTCCTCTGCCTTTTCTAAATCCAGCTTGAACATCTGAAGTTCACGGTTCATGTTCTGTTGAGGCCTGGCTTGGAGAATTTTGAGCATTACTTTGCTAGTGTGTGAGAGGAGTGCAATTGTGCAGTAGTTGGAATGTTCTTTGGCATTGCCTTTCTTTGGGATTGAAATGAAAAACTGACCTTTTCCAGTCCTGTGGCCACGGCTGAGTTTTCCAAATTTGCTGGCATATGGAGTGCAGCACTTTCACAGCATCATCTTTTAGGGTTTAAAATAGCTCGACTGGAATTCATTCACCTCCACTAGCTTTGTTCATAGTGATGTGTCCTAAGGCCCACTTCACTTCACATTCCAGAATGTGTGGTTCTAGGTGAGTGATCACACCATTGTGGTTATCTGGGTCATTAAGATGTTTTTTTTGTATAGTTCTGTGTATTCTTGCTATATCTTCTTAGTATCTTCTGCTTCTGTTAAGTCCAAACCATTTCTAACCTGTAAAGCTTGGTATTTTTGTTACTTTTAAAAAGCAGCAAACAGCAATTTGAAAATTTTTCAGTGGTATTTTTTCCCATGAATCTCCCTGCTGTTAATTCTACTGTAGGTCTGCAGTAACAGGGAGGAAAATAATACGAGTTACCCAAATTATGCCTTGCACTGTTGTGTTCCCAGATAACAAGTCAGACCTTGTTAAGACACCTGTTCAATGAACTCTACCTGTATTAATCCAAAGTGGCTGCTATTTTACAGATAAGCTTCATAGGAAATAGAGGTTACTAAGAAACCTGACACACACATCTGCTGGGGTCCAGCCTCGGCAGGATCCAGGGGGTACCCTCAGGATGAACGGCGTCGGCGAGAGAGAAGACACGTGAGACCAGCCTTGATGGGGCCAAGTCTCAGGATGATGAGACAGAGAAAAAGAGAGACAGAGTGACCAGACGAGGGTGTCTGCAGCAGGGTCTGGCAGAGTCTGGCAATCCTTTATTTTTTACCATAGCTTTTATACCCTAAGTTAGTACATTTCTAAGGGCAAGATAGTTTAACATTACGTCAGCTTGTCCTTCACGAAACCAGGGTGTTTTCTGCAAACTTCTTTGTTTATGAGGGTCTTGTTATCTTCTGGCCTTGGGGCCTATTAACATTTTATGCAGGTCAGGTGAGTGTAAACCTATTTTCTGTTTCTATGGTGACCTTAACTGAAAGGTAGTGGTCTCACAGGGCAACAGTACAGAGTAGAAGTATAACCTTGTTAACACAAAAATTAATCCTTCTGCAGAAGTTGTCAGTTGCGTTTAAGAAGTTTACCCCACACAGACTCTGTGACTGGTGAGGCAGCTTCTGTCTAGCACTCCTGGCTGACAAATAACAACCATCTCATTGTTACCACACTAGGGCTAAGCTCTTATTTCTCTAGATCTTTAACTATATTAACAATGGTTTCTATAACACAACCTTAGCACATTAAAAGCAAAAACACAGCAAGCAAAACACAGCAAGCAAACGTCAACCCAATAACCACCTTTAGAATAATTTTTCTTATGTTTTCTAATAGGACTTCGTCACTCCCCGAATGGCTCTATGTCTACTAGGGCCTTTATATGATCAGGTTCTTTATGCTATTTTATGATTAGGGTATTATGAGCAATCATGCATATTAGTACCAAGGGCATAAACGCATTTGCCAAACAAACTAAAATACCAGCAAAGGAGTTTAAATTAAAACACTCCTTTCACCCTGGATAATCTCATAAAATACCAACCACCCAGGAAACTTATTAAAGTTCTAAATTGATTCTTATTTGAGAAGAGATCAGGGAAGGCCTTCTGCCTGTGTCACAGAACTTAAGGAGTACTCTATTGAAGCAAGCATCAGAAAGACAGAGATCATCTTCAAGGTGAGCACTGGTGGGGGCAGCTTTTCGGAATCCCTGAAAACCTGATCCGCCTTGCCTGTCAGGTTTTCTCCCTCATGACCTTGTCATGGGTGGGATCTCGTGTGTGGCTCCCGGCACACATCTAAGTTTTCAATGTGAACAATCAATAGCCTCAAGGAATGGATGTGCATGGAAATAGTATACCTGGAAGTATATATACAGTATACCAGATACCTGGAAGAATTTTACTGGGAAAAATGTCACTTTAAGGACAATTATTAAGGCTTTTATTAAAAGCCTATTAAAAAACACGAGAAATTTAACTTAAACTAGTGAAAAGTACATGTCCACAATCCCTTTTCCAAAACCCCTGGACTCATTTGCGTTTTGGAATTATGAATGTTAAAAGAATTTTTAAAGCACACAAAGTGTAGCACCCCACACAGATCCGGCAGCACCCAGATCAAACACAAAACAAACACACTAACACTGCCACAGTCAAATGTGCAAACAGTCCCATCTAGTCCTATTTAATATCATAAACAGCCTCAACAATTGAGGTCAGGTTTTGCTGCAAAGTGATGTAGCGCCCCCACCCCCTCCCCAAGTTGTTCTGGATTTTAGAATTACAGGTAAGGAGACTTGGGAGCTTCTATAAAACAGATAAATTTGTATGGGAATGGGAACTATCTGTCCAAAATTTAAGAGACCTTCCCTTAGATATTACTGTTTTTGAAGAATTTTGACTCTTATATGAGAACCAGTGAAAGTTTAAATATTAGGCCAATAAACCTTTATTATTTAAACAGTTTTCATGGCATTTAAAAAATAAATTTAAAAAATAAATATTTGCATTATAGCAGAAAGTCACATGTGTTGCATCACTCACTGTTACAATTTAATGACGAGATAACTAAGCATCAGCACCGTAAAACTTAAAGATCTGTCTGTTAAGATTTGTCTCTTAAAATTCAAGTAAATGGTTCTGAAGCACTGAAAGTTCTCTGTAAATACCAACCTGCAGCATCAATAGTTTTAAAAGCTTTAACCCAATGATTGGTTCTCATAGTCAACGACTGTATTTCCAGCAACTGGACAGAGTTCTTCCATTACTAAATATTAAGCTTTCTGACAACTTCCCATTTATCAATTATATCTCAAGACTCATAAAAAGAAAGAACTATATGTTAATCAGGTAAATCCTATTCGTAATTTAGATTTGCACAAGAACATTATTCTAGCAAAAAAGCAAAGACTATATTTTCCACCATGCTAATTTTTTGCCTTCATAGATTGTCAGAATAAGATTTGTAATCTCAGTTCAAGTACAACCAGAGAAACTGCACTGGTATCAGAACATAACTATTTTATTACAAAACTTTAACATTATTTACAAAATGAAAAAATAATCGAATGACTATTGCAGGCCAAAGTTAAAGGCTTCTCATCCGTGATTGAAGAAAAATTAAGCAATATTTTCATGCACTCACACACCAGATCATTTGTGAAATATGCAAACTCTTAAAATTTATGTTAGTAAAACCTCAATGTAGTCACAATACTTGTATGTTTATTAGAAGATGGCAAAAAAAAAAAAAACCATGGTTCTGTACAGTGTTTAATATTAACACAGTTTGTTCATTTCTTTTAATATTTTTTGGCTTTCATGAATACTCATTGCATCGAACATTTTGCAAGTAAGAATTATAATAGTACCTCTATCACCTTGCTGAATTCATCACCACAACAAAAACACAAATAATTAGTTTAATGCTTTTGCAGTAAACTGAATAGTTGTAACTCCAAAGTTATATTAAACTGAAGCCTTCATTGTGATCAATAGCTTGAATCAGTTTAGAGCGTAGAGTTTCTTTGTCTGTATATTTTGGAAGATCCAGAAGATTAAAACAGGTATGGGAAACTGGGAGATATTCCTCACCACCTCCTGTTGACTGGATGACTAGTATTAGACTCTTCATACCAAGAATGGGAATGCGATCACTACCTGTCAAAAATACTGCCAAGAAAAGAATCATTGAGTGAACCAACTACTTTTATCAACAATAAAAGTTTTAAACAACAATATGGAGTATCAAGTTCCTTAAACAATCACTTATAGCAAAGCTTTACAGTAACATTCGCTCTAAGGTAACAATTTGTGGAAGCATGATTCTGAGATACATCCAGTCTTTTTTTCTCATTATTTTTTCTTTAAAAGTGTCATCTTAACATCAACACACAGAAAGGCTTAATATATGTTTGATACGTGAATGACTGCTGTCCTTAATAAAAACATTTTGGGAGCCCCTCTTTTTTGAAAAGAGTAATCATTTAAAGCTATTTATTAAAAAAAAAATGCAGTTTTGATTATAATTCCTTTCCTATTTGTCTTGCCATCTCTAAACTAATTCATACTTGGAAGCCAAAATTAAAATTGCTTTAAGAATGACCTGTCATCCTATGATATGCAAAACAGACACAGATTAGGCATTAAGTTCAGGAACAGGAAAGTTCTATTTTCTACACCAACTACCAAAGTTTTCATACTGAAGCAAAGAAAGGAAACTGAAGACTGAAAACAGTTATAATGCAGAGATCTTTTTAAAATCTAAAGAATGTAGATTTTAAAAAATTACTCTGAAAATTAAAAACAGGACTTTGAATAATACAGAAAAACCCAACAAAGTGAATCAGTTAGTCTAAGTTCAGTAATTAGACTCCATTCTCATAAAACACAGAATTAGAAATACTTACACAAAAATTGTTTTTTCTTTTCCAATGGTAATTCGTGAAATACTTCCCAGAACATTTTTATTGTAGGATGTTCTGCCCAATATTCTCCTTTGTATTCTGTATTCTAAAAACAGCATAAACTTCTATTAATATTAAGGGATATTAGTTTTATCTTGAATCTGACAACTGGCTTCCTTAGCACAGAAAATTAACACTATCCAAGAGTTTGAAACTCATGTAATTCAGTTAATTATTACTTCCTGGGTATTTTGCAACTTGGAACTATTAGTTCCAGAGGAAAGGGAAGAAAATATGTATGAATCTGCAGAAATGTCTCCCATGCTCCCAATTCAAAGAATATGATGTGATGGTAATATCATTTTCCAAAGTAAATATCTAAAGGATAAACCAAAATTAATGAAAGGCTAGTGGACATTCAAATTTAACACGGAATTAATTATCTGTAATAATCATGAAATATTCTTTCCCTATATCGAACACAAGTCATACGAATTATTTTGTATTATCCCATCTTCTCTTTAAAACATAAATGGTTCTAGGAGCAACACTAACAATTTTCTGTGGTAGTTTCCAAGAGGCCCTCAAAGATCTCTGCCTCCTGCTATTCATGGCCATGTTTGTCTCCCCCCCCACCCCCCGGCCCCCAACACTGAATAGGCTTGACCTCATTAGGATAGTGCAGATGTGAGAATACATGACTTCTGAGGCTAGATCTTAAAAACTTGTATGGCTTTAGCTTTTTGATCACTCACCCCCAGGGGGAGCTAGCTGCCATTTCATGGAGACATTCAAACCACCCTACTCTCCTCCTCAAACTGAGATTCTGAGGCCTTTGGTCCACAGCCGTGTGAGTGTGCCATCTTGGAAGGGGAATACTATCTTTCAGCCATCTTCGGATGACTAAAAGCACCAGCTGGTACTTCGACTGCAACCTCATGAAAGATCTCCGAGTTTAAAATCACTGGACTAAACCACTTCTGAATTCCTGACCCACAGAAACTATGTGAGACAACAAATGTTCATCTTTAAGCCACTATGTTTTGGTGTAATTTGCAACAAAACAGCAAATATATTTCCCAAACACTCCTCCTTTCTTTGTTCATTGGATTAATTTTTACTTATCCTTTAGGTTCAG
The DNA here is from genome assembly GCF_019320065.1 of Cervus canadensis. NCBI lineage: Eukaryota > Metazoa > Chordata > Mammalia > Artiodactyla > Cervidae > Cervus > Cervus canadensis. Next base: position 69,089,799 of record NC_057393.1, on the reverse strand, counting down.
ATTAAATGTCACCTAATTCATTCATTGGCTCATTAGATAAATATATAATGAGATTCAGTCAAAGTCGGGAGTCCTGGAGAAATTGCAGTGAACAAAGTTCTTACCTGGTAGAGATTCCCATTGAGTGAGAGGCTTTCCCTGTTTGTGTAGGTTTCACCTTATGAATCATTCACTAAACTCTCTTCCTTTATATTCATCGCAGTTCAATTATTTAATGTCCAGCCTCCTTACCAGAGGAGAAAGACCATGTCTCAAGCTTATTTACTGCTGTCTTCCTAATCTCTTGCATAGTATTAGGCATCTAGTAGAGGCTCAGTAAAGATTTATTTTCAGGTTCTTGAATTTGGAGCTCTATTTGTAGCCATGATTATCTCAATGACTGAACTCAAGAAATCGACAACATATCTGCTATTAATTTACAAACAGATTTGGGGATAATGGCTTGAATTCTAGCAATCAGCTAAAGTATTAACTTGTTTGAATTGAAGATTATGAGTATCTTAGTGGGGAAATGAAAGGTGGTTGGCTAATTTTTTTTTACTTTTTTTAAACCACAAGATGGTACTGGGGAAATGTGCACAGTCCTGATGAAGAACATTTAAAGTCACAAATCATAATTAGTGAAATTATAATGAATCAGATCAGTGGGAGAAACTAAGTATACTAAGTACACTAAAATATACTTTAAAGTGTCCTGTCTTACTGAATGAATGCTTCTATAACTTCAGACAAGGTTTTCAGTACTTGCTGAATGCCCTTCTAGGCTCTGGGAACACAGCAGTGAACAGACAAAAATCCTGACAGCAGTGAACAGAGAGACAAAAACCCCGCCGTTACAGTGCTTACACTGGAGTGGGGAGGAAGGAGCAGCAGACAGTAAAGACAAGTAGGTAAAATTTTATTTAGTCAAATTTAGAGAAGAAAACAGAGAAGGCAGATAGGGGGTATGTATGTGTGTGTACATATGCAATTTTTAATGGGTTATTCAACGAAGATCTCTGAAAAGATATAAAGACATAAAGGAAGTGACAACAAGAAACATTTGAAATTATCAAGGTGAAGAGAATTCTAGGCACAGAAAACAGAAAGGCCACAGGACTAGAGTGTTCCTGGAGGGTTGTAGGCCCAGCGAAGAAGCCAATAAGGCTGAAGCAGAGTGAGAGGAGGAATGAAAGATGAGGCAAGAAGGATAAACTGTGTAGGATCTCAGGTGTGACAATTCTTAAAGTCATCTTTCTTCTCTTTAGCAAATTAATTTACCTCCCAAAAGAAATCTTCAATCTCTTTCCTGGAGGATTCAAGCCTGCCTACCAGCTTTCTGAGTACCAGCCTCAGTTCTACATGCTTTCCCAGATTCTAGAGCCTCTTTCCAGAGTTCTATTTTGCCAGACAGGAAAGGGGATGTGAGAGGTCTAGTAATTCCTTAAATTAGTTTTGAAGCAGTTGTATTGCTTTCAGCCCAACCCTGTACCTCTGGTAACACAACGTGCTAATTCCCGTGCCTTTCACAAATTCTACAATGTGACAGGCTGCCTCTTGACAATATAGTCCTCTGGAGGCTCAGAATTCAATTTTCTTTGTTCTAAGTCACTCATCCACCTATTTTCCATCTTCCAAAACTGTATTTTCTCTTGCTCACTGTATTTTGGGGGAGGGGGTTAGTCCTATGTTTAGTCCTTTACTGTAATTCTAATGAGATTCTGGGAGGGAGCAGAGAAAAATGTTTATTCCACTATTCTTAATCAGAAGTCCTATTCTTTTTTTAATTAAAAAATTTTTCCCTTACATTGTTACACAGTAAAATTGACATTTTTTTACGTGTGTACAGTTCTACAAGTTTTAAACAACACATACAGATAAACCACCACTACAGGCAGGACACTCAGCAACTCTGCCACCCTGAAGAACTCTCTCACGTTGCTCTCCGCAGTCACAGTCCCGCCTCATCCCTAGCCCCTGTCCAACACAGTGCCTGGCTTTTCAACACTGTCATATAAATGGAATCATACAGTATATAATTTTCTGAGACTGACTTCTTTCACCCAGCATAAGGACTCAGAGACCTCTCAGGTGTTGAACGTATCAACAGTGCATCCAGTTTTAATGCACAATAGCATTATTTTTAAAAACTTATAGTCAAATACACATTACATGAACATGAATACCATCAATACCAGAGACACAACCATCAACAAATTGTTTTCCTTTTGCTTTTCCATCTAAACAATATCATAGATTTGTTTTCCCCTACCTTTTCCAACTCCTTCCAATCATAATTTGTGTTTCCAATAACCATTGCTTGTAGTTCATTAGGCTGAAAGAGCTGAAGGACTTTTCCTCCACAGACCTTATGAAAGCCCGCATGAAAAGCATCAAATAAGGAAGCCACTGATTTATTGAATATGTAATCCACATAAGCATCAACAAACTCTTGTCTAGAAATGAAAAAGCACACAGGCACAAAATATAAAAAATTTTTTTATAGAGAATACATATTAGAGTCTTATTAAACCTCTGAGTGTTAACTGTACTTTTTGCCATTTAAGTACAAAACCGAGAAAGTATGAGTAGGATTCAAGGGACAAAATCTTAATGAAGAAGTCTATTATTCTTTCTATATAAAAATCTGGTACATCTAGGAGGCATGTAGACAACCTCTCATTCACAGCCATTCTTAGCTTACTTCTAAGTGAAAGATGTCCTAATGGGAAGAATGATGATGCAAACGGCTGTCAAAAATATTTTTAAATTATTCACAAATTATTGAGAATGTGTATGTATCACTCTGATCCATCCCTAAAAAGTATAAAGTTAAAAAATAATAGGGGATTTTTTAAAAAGAGAGAGAGCACTTTGGGATTCGGACCGTTTCACAGATTGTACTTGTACAGTCTGCTTTTCCTTGGGTTTCAAAGGAATCTGATGAAGCAATTTATTTAAAAACCCAAGAGGGGCATTTAGTATTCTTTCAGGATAACCATTAAAGACTACAAGTGAAGTTTCTTTTCAAGTGTATGTGTACATACATATAAATACACATACAGATGAACACTTCTGATGCTTTCCTCCCTGTTATGATACAAAAGGAAACAGTCATGAAAAAAGAAAACCCTTTACTCAGTAATTAGAATACAGTTTTACTCCCATTTGTTCTGCTGGCCACAAACACTTTATGCAGCTATCTGGTTAAACCAATCAACAGAATGGGTGCTAAAGGATTTCAATATTTTACACTCTTGTTATCCAAATTAAAAAGGATGATTCTATAAATGCAAATACTGGTAAATTTAGTCATCTACAGATAATCACTTTAGCAAATTTTAAAATAATTCCAAATTCACTTTACAAAGAGAAAAAAAAAGGTTAAAGGGGGCCATTATAAAATAAAATTGGTGGCCCTAAGGAAAAATCAATAGCATATGCTTATCAGCATAAGGTTCTTATAAGAAGAAACAGGTAATTTCATAAGGCATAATTTTATAACTCAACTATTAGTCAAATTTATACTACCAATAGTTAAGTCTCCTAAGTACAAAAGGCTAAATTGTTTTTATGTGCTAACATTTTTGCATTCCACACTTTCATTATGCAACTAGGACTGGTGGTAAAAGATCAAAATTCTTTAAATTACTTCTAAACTAAATAATCTATGTGAAATAATATTTGTTAGAAACTTGAAGAATTACTGCAACAATAGGAACTTGAAAAGCTGAAAAAAATCTTTCTATATCATAGTCAAAGCTTTTCAAAACCAAGATTTTTTTTAAAAAGTAGAAAGACCTAAAATTTTTCCACATTAAAAAGTTTTATTTTTACCAAAGAAATAACATACATTTTAAAATGGCAAATAGTAATAGTCCTAACAGCCAACATTTACTGAGCACATACATGTGCTAGGTACTATTCTAAGCATTTTTAAATTATGGCCACATTTAATCCTCAAAATAACCCCATGAAGTAGGTATAATATATCATCTCACCTTACAGAAAAAGAGACTGAGGCATGTAGACACCAACATATTAACCTAAAGTTACACAGCTTCTAAATAACACAATCAGGATTATAATCATCTGGATCAAGTCTCTGGCAATTTGAAGAAAACTATTTGTTAACTCTGTCTGTCACTCCTTCTGGTATTTACCTTCAAACTTCAACAACAGAGTTCTGTTATTCCTTGAACTACCTTGATCTACAATTATAAAAATTATCTGATGAACTGAATACTGAATATTGGGTTAAATATTCATTGTTAATATTTTTAAATACTAAGTTAGGGAGTGTTTTACAATTACTTTTCTAAAGAAGAATTTTTGTGTCCCTCAGGTTGCTATCTCAACTCCAACTTCAACAGAAATGTCAATCTGCTTTAGATTCATTCAAATATACTAGGTTGCATTTTTTTCCTGAAGACATTCCTCCTGGAGCCCTCCATCTTCCTTATCTAACGCAGATTGATAGTTATTTCTAAATCTTGTACACACCACTGTTTCTCTTTGCCTCTCATTTTTTTTTGATCCCTTTTCCCTCATTCGTGGTTCAATTCCTTGTTTTGGTAGGACATATCCTCTAGTAACTTCTTGAGAAAATTGCACTGGAAGTAAATTCTCTGAGACTCTGCATATATAAAAATATTTTTACATACCACATACTTGTATGTATGAATGTGAGAGTTGGACTATAAAGAAAGCTGAGAGCCAAAGAATTGATGCTTTTGAACTGTGGTGTTGGAGAAGACTCTTGAGAGTCCCTTCGACTGCAAGGAGATCCAACCAGTCCATCCTAAAGGAAATCAGTCCTGAATGTTCACTGGAAGGACGGATGTTGAAGCTGAAACTCCAATACTTTGGCCACCTGATGCGGAGAGCTGACTCATTTGAAAAGACCCTGATGCTGGGAAAGACTGAGGGCAGGAGGAGAACGGGACGACAGAAGATGAGATGGTTGGATGGCATCACGGACTCAATGGACATGAGTATGAGTAAACTCCAGGAGTTGGTGACGGACAGGGAGGCCTGGTGTGCTGCAGTCCATGGGGTCGCAAAGAGTCGGACACGACTGAGCAACTGAAAGGAACTGAACCACATACTTGGTTCACATAGTTTCAATATAGAACTCTGTTTTAAATAATTTTCTCCCAGAATGTTGATCTCCTAACTTCAGTGTTAATCTTTATAAATCTGATATTATTTTGATTCTTAATTCTTTGTGTATGGTCTATTTTTTTTTCCCCTGGAAGGTTTCAGGGTTCGTTTTTTTTCAGGTTGTGAAATTTTGTGTAATTTTGCTTTGTATCATGTTTTTTTTCAGTTTCCATGCTGTCATTCTTAAAAGGCATGTCATTCAGTCTGGAAATTTTCGGGGGTACCATTTGACAAATTTCATTCATTTCATTTCTTCCAATGAAATTTTTTCAGTTTTTAATATTATCCTCATGGATGCTACTCTTACCAGTTTGAGGATACGGCTTTCAATTTTTATTGACGTTTCTTCATCCTGCACGGTTTCTGTTTCTCTGGCATTCTGTTTTACCATTTTGGTCTTTTCTGAAATGTCTACTGATCTTTCATTATTCATTTACATTTAAAAGTTAGGCAGTTTTCCCAGAGAAGAATCTTCCAATACACAGTGTCAAGGAGGAGAGAGCTGTAGACTTGCACTTAATCTTTGTGTTTTCACTTCAGTGCTTTGCCTAACTGTCCTCAAACCCACAGTTCCTTTAGTTTGATCGGTAAATTTCCAGTCTGCCCAGCTGGAGAGGAAAAGTTGCTAGGCCACATGTGCACTATGGGAAATAGATCTCTAACTGCTTCTTATAACAGCCAATCTCTGTTTCCAGTTTCCCCTTAAACTCCATACACTTTTTAACCTATTTTTTTATTCTCAATGCCTGAACTATTGTTCTGCAATATGAACTGTCTGCCTTCATGGCTCCTAGTCCATCTCGAGCTGCAGCTTCTTCTGGCTGGCTGAAGTTAGGTACCACTGGTGTCTAGCTTCCAAAAATGTGTCTGTTGTCTCCTCTTCCTTCTCTTTGTTCCTGTTGATAATGATCTTTTTGTCCCTTTATTAATGTCTTACCAGGAGCAAAAGGAAGATTGATTACGTCCTTAGCATTCAAAGAGTAAATTTATCTGAGTAAAAACTTAAGACTGTGACATATTTCTAAATACAGAAGAAAACGCCTACTGAATCTTATTACTACCACTGATGCTGCTATAAGTCACTTACCGATTTTGTTTGTTAACAGCTGTGTCTGCACCATTTAGAACCAGTTCTTTCACTTCTGTTGCACCAAAGTTTTCAACTGTGATCTATTAATTTAAATTTTTAAAAAAAGTCAATGTCAGACTCAAAACTTATTATTTTAATAACCTATTATAATCTACCTTTCTCTCATTAAATATAAGAAATAATAAGTTTGAGGTAAAATTCTGGTAGCGTAAGCTTATTTGTGAATTCTGCACGAAGACACAACTAGAAATTTTCATCTTCTCTAGCAGTTTGAAATCCTACCTTGACTAATTACAAATTAGTAAGGTTTTGGTTTGTTAATAACAGGAAATTGAGTAATTATCCCATGTAAAACTTCAGAAGGGTCACTATAGCAGTAAAATATTAGGAAGGATGTTTTCCTTGGACAAGTAATAGACTCCAAGTCAGAATGCATTCAACTCTGGAACAGCTATGCATTCTTCCCACATGACAGTTGCCACTCTGGTATTCCTTCTTGTTGCATTCTTAACTACAGGTGGTTCTTCCAGTTTGCCATTAATTTGGTTTATGAAGAGTCATTTACTTTGAAATTTCTTATTTCCCTTACTAGTGTGCTCATTTTCCTACACAGGTTATCATTCCCTCCTTTGCTTCTTTCCTCTTCCTATTCCCTCTTTTTTTGGGAATATTACTCTCTTCTATTAACATTTTTTTTAGTACCTGTTTATAAAACACCATACTAGGAGTGGGATGATAAAAGATGAATAAATCCCTGCTCTGGAATGTGCTACCCAATAAAGAAGGAGAAATGTGATATGTAAACAACTCATTATTATAGTAAAATAAATGCTATAATAGAGACGAACAAAATACTATCAGACCATGGAAGAAAGAAAGCTTACTTCTAACAGAGAAAGTATAAGAAACCTTGAGGAAGAAATGTCATTTGAAAAGCATCTAAAAGAATGAGTAAGGCTCTGAAAGATTAGGAGAGGAGAGAATCTCTGACTAAGGACAGGGATTGAACAAAAGGAGAAACAGACCTAATATCAAAAAAATGCATGCCCCTAAAAAACAGGGAAGCTGAGGCATATAAAAGAATACTGTGAGACATGACAAAACTTAGTATGAATGCAAGGATACAATGGAAGTTAGAAAGCCAGATTACAAATGATTTGAAGTCCACTCTAAAGCTATTATTCTGTAAGTAGCAAAGAGCCGCTGAGTATGTCTGGGAAAGAAACGACAGTGGGAAGGAATGTCTGAATTACTATAGCTCTTACCAAACATTCACAAACTTAATGACTGATCAATTAAATTGCTTAGAATTCAATGCTTCTGTCAATTGAGATGATCAGTAAAGATCCAAAGAAAACTGACAGGGTTATTAAGTGCATCAACTGAAAAGAAGAACTAAAATTTCATAGTAAATATGAATTCAAGGAGGACTTTTTCTTGAAAAAAGTTAAACATTACTAAAAGAAATTAACCTATTTCCCTTTAAACCTATCAAATTTCTTATAACTGCACTATGTGCCAATTCTTAAAATGACCAAAGAATGGACAAACATTTTTGAGGGGGCACACAGTTTTTTTGGCAAACTGTATGATACAAGAATATGGCATCTTTTGTCAGCTTTGACTATAAAAACACAAAGAGGACAGTTTCAGGGTATGGGGGGGCGAGGGGAGGAGGGCACATGAAGTTTTTGATAATAGACAGGAAAAAAGAAAAACTGAAGGTTTTTACCATTTTCCCAAGAGTCTAATTTATAGTATTCAAACAGTTACTTCTGAAGTGCCTTATCATTATCCTTGCTGATTTTTCTCTCCTTTAATTATCAACTAGTCTACTTCTGCCAGATCCTCATTTATCAATGTTTCTGCATAAAGACTAGATGATTTATTGAACATCCCTCTCACTGAATTAAATTCTACATCTTTTTTAAGATTTGTAATTTCATTTTCCAAATAATATTTCAATGTATTTCCATTTATATTGCATTGCATCCAAGAGTTAAGACAAAATTCACAAGGATGAATGTTAGTATAAAAGGGATGTCTAAGTGGGAATTAATATTTTAGATGGCAAATTCATTAGTGAATATTCTCACGTTACAATAACCTTTGCTTCTCTATTCTTGTGATTGCAGACTCAAAAAATGAACACTTGTATAAAGAGGACCCCTTGTATCTGTAAAGATCTTTAGTATAATGTTAAACAACACAGGCTTATCCAGTCACAGAGCTGGATACAAATACTATCTCTGAAATGCGACAACTGTTTTCAGTTTTCTCATCTGTAAAATAAGGATAATAATACCAATCTCTTGGGATTATGAGGATTAAATGAAATAATGCATGTGACTAGCATATAGTTAATGCTCAATAAATGTTAGCTAAAGGGTTCTTTAAGAATTCCATTCATCAAGATAAAAACCATAAGGCATAGCTGATAAATAAAAGGGATTATGAACAATCAAGCTACTACTCTATGTCTTTCCATCTTACCGTAAAATTAAGACAAAATGTCTCTTCAACATCATCCTCGGGATAGTCCAGTAACTGTTGCATGCTTCTGAAAAACAATATGTATGTTGCTCTGAAGTAAAATATAATTGCGTATTTTGACTAGTTTGCCTATGACTAGGTATATATTTCTCACTCATTCTTGGTCAAATCCTTTTGCTAATTTGTACTTTTATGTTTGTTTCAGAATGGTGGTTGTACAAGGAAATCTATAAACAATGTTGAAGAAAAAAATAACTAAGATTTTCATCTCTTCCTTTGAACACAAAGGCCACGTATCCGACCATTTTCAATACTTGTTCTTACATGTAAGTTTTAGGGCTTCCCTGGTGACTGAGATGGTGAAGAATCTGCCTGCAATGCAGGAGACCCAGGTTCAATCCCTCGGTCATGAAGACCCCCTAAAATGGCAACCCATTCCAGGATTCTTGCCTGAATAATCCCATGGACAGAGGAGCCTGGTGGGCTGCAGTCCATGGGCTTACAAAGAGTTGAACACAACTGAGTGACTGGCAAATTTATAAACAATGCTGAAGAGAAAAAAATTAAGGTTTTTACCTCTTCCTTTGAATACAAAGGCCATGTATGCACCCATTTTCAATACTTTTTCTTACATATAATTTTTTATTCCATTTAATGTAATAAAAAGAAACTACATATTCTACCTAGGAATGAAGGCGATTAGAAGTAAAAGTCCAAATAAATTATTTAACTACATTCAGGAAACATTACCTTCCTAAATTTATTATCTGATATTCACAAAGTATTGTTAAACTAAAAATTTAGCACATGACTTTATACATATAACTCTTTCAGTAGAAAATTCTCACAATGGCTTTTTCCTTTATTAGAAGGGCTATTAGTTTATTTTGGAAATTCAACAAGAACAACAGAAACGTAATTATTCCTAAAAACAAAACTTCTATACCTCCCCCATTTCCTATTTTCTAAACCCCATTCTTGCCACTTTTTACAACTAACCTCCCAACATCAGGGACCAGTTCTTTCAAATCTTCCAGGGATGGCTTCTTTTTCAGCAGTTTTTTATATAAAGCCAAAGGAAAATGGAGGTCCACAATAGTAAAATTATAAATTGCTAATCCACAGATAACACCAATCAAGTGGAATAAATCACTGTCTTCAAATGTCTGAAAATACAGAAAAAAATTAATGAATAACAAGAAAAAAGTTCATTCTCATTCCTATCTCCCTGGGGCAATATTATTGTTAGTATTTTTGCACATTTTCATTCAATGTACTTTCTAGGAGAGACAAAATTAAAATCTAGTTGAGATGATACTATATATATAATTTCACAACTAACTATACCCCCAGAAATATAATCATTTTCATATCACTAAGCATATTTTTTTTCCAAAAAGCCAATTTTATTTTATTTTTTTTAAGCATTATATTAATAAATGACTACTAGAACCTTTTTCTGATTTAAAAAACTATACACATTCAAAATTTGAAAAATAAAAAGCTTATGGAAGAAACTGAATTAAACACCTGTAACTCAATCACTTAGAAACACCCGGGACAATGATTTTAAAAGTTTTTAATGTATTTCCGTCTACTATAAGTTCAGAAAAATAATATAAAACATATTCAAGGTTTTCTCATTTTTCTAATTACAACACAAGTATTTTCTTATGTCATTACTCTTCCAGAACATGATTTTTTAATGGCTGCATATTAATCATATAAAAGTATCATGGCTTGCTAAATTAGCTATTAAGGCTTGCTAAATTAGCTATTAATAACTACAGTTGGACATCTAGATGATTAAAATATTAAAAACAATGCTTGTTTCCTTCAGTAATCTTTAAAGAATTAAAGATTTAATAATTTTTAACGAATTAATATATGGTCACAGGAAATTCTGTGACCATGTAATTAACAGCAAGAAAATTTTAAATTAGATCTGGGGCTCCAGGCACAGTTCATTCACTATCGAGTCTCAGTGTTCTCAAGACAAAAGCTGTATTAATCTCATAAGGTTATTGTGAGGATTAAGTGGAATAATATACGTAAAATGCTTTTAGCATAGTTCTTACAGCCACAGTAAAGGTTCAATAAATATTCTAATTAGTAATTTTCAAAATAAGATGGGTATCTTTTTTGCATATATGTATATGTATATGTATATGTACTGGTCCATAGTTTGGAATATTTCCATAGAAGAAATTCTGCTTTGCAAGGAAGAATTTCAAAGTCAAAGGAATGCTAAGCAGACCATAAAAACTCTTTTCCTCCACCACTGTTCTAGCTTATACTGCCACTGTAGTCCAGGAAAATGACCTTTCCACATTTTCATCTAAATACACACATAAAATATATTTGAGTTAAAAAATGACAAGTTGTTTCACTGTACATTTTTGACTACTAGTGATACTAAAAATTATAGATTTGTGTGTGCTTTTGAAAAGTCTTTTTGTGTACTTGGCCCATTTATCTTTTAGGGGCTAGTGTTTTCTTATATGTTTATATTTGAATACATCATATGTTAGGGTTATTACCCTGTGTCATATTCAGTACATACATGACTGTTATGTTTTGTTATCTCATATTTTTCATTGGTCAGATTTATCTTTTTCTTCTGTGATGTCCCTACATTGTATCGAAGTTCAAAAAGTCCTTAAATAGGGCAGACTGAATATGTGTTAATATCTCTTCTTCCAGAAATCCCTCTAGATGAGAATACAGGAATAAATGGCATAAATTCACAAGAAAAAAGAATAGGGAAGAATTTCAACAGCACAAAAGAGATCTCATTATCTCAAAATATGAAAAATAAATCGCTGGTTTGATTTGGTAAAGCAGAAGAAACGGAAACAGTAGCTTGTAGAGAAAGCCAGTAAAAAAACACAAGCTCATCTACGCCGTAGGCTCAGAACCGACAGGGCCAGTCTCTCCCTGTGAAGTCAGAGGTACTCCGGCAGCTCAGCCAGTAAAACCTAACTCTGAGAGTCAAGTATCAGAGAGGGGTTGAAAACAGGATGGTTGACGGGAGAGGCCTTTGACTTTCTAGAAAGGATGAATCAAAGCAGCTCTGGAATCTGAGACAACTGATGCTTGGGGTCCTGCTTCAAAAACAAAGGGATCAAATGGAAGTCTACACAGTGAACAACAGGAATCCTAGCTTCCCTTTCCAGTGTCTAGAACACTACTACTAGAACATTGTAGCCAGGGCTACAACCTTCCCTGTAAACACAAACAGTAAAAAACTTAAACATGCTGACATATGCAGGTTCATTCTTGAAAGACCCCTACCTAATCAATTTACGAGTGGGGTCCATAAACATAAATGTGCATATGCCCATACACAAAAGTATCTAGGTAGCATTTCAGTGTCACATTCTAAAATAATAAACAGCCAAGAATTATAAGGAAAAGACAAAAGAGACAAACACAAGAAAACTGGATGAATAAGAAACAAAACCAATAAATGATGAATTTTAAATGGTTACATTTTAAAAGAATAAAGTCATAAAATAAACCTTTACAGGACATAATGGAATGAAACTAGAAATCAACATCAGAAGGAAATATGGAAAATTAACAGAGATGTGGAGATTAAATAACACACTTTTAAAAAACCCATTAGTCAAAGAAGGTACCACCACAAGGGCAATCAGAGAATACTTGGACTCCTAAAAATGAAAACACATCATCAAAAAACTTATGGAAGACAGGGAAAGCAGTGTTCAAAAACAAATTTTTATAGTTGTAAGCATCTAAATTTAAAAAGAAACAATACCTCAAATAAATAACTTTATATCCTAAGGAACTACAAAAACAAGAGTAAACCAAACTCAATCCTAGCAGACGAGGAAAATAATAAAGGTTAAAGTGGAGATCAACAAAATTAACAAACCTCTACTAGAGTGACCAAGAAAAAAACAGAGAAAACTTACGAGATTCAGGACTGAAAATGTGGACATTACTACTGACTTTATTTAAAAAAAAAAAAAAAGGATTATAAGACAATAATGAGTAATTAGGCCACAACTATGAACAACTGAATGCCACCAAAATAGATAATATAGATGAAATGGATAAATTCCTACAAACACACAAACTTACATAAAAAGAATTAGAAAACCTAAAGAAACTTGTAACAAGAGATTGAACCATCAATCAAACACCTTCCAACAAAAGCCTGAGACCAGATTCTACCAAACATTTAGAAGAATTAACATCTATCAATCTCAAAGTCTTAGAAAAGGAAGAGAAGCAAACAGTTCTTAACCTCATTCTATGAGGTTAGGGATACCATGATAACAAAGCCAGACATAGACATCTCTCACACACACACACCCCCCCAAAGAAAACCATAAAGCAGTATTTGTAATAATAACAGAATAATTGTCAACAGAATACTAGCAAACTGAATCCAGTAGCATATAAAAAGAATTACACACCATGACCAAGTCCAGGAATGCAAGGTGGTTGAACATAAGAAAATCAACCAATGTAATACATCACATAATGGAATGAAGGAAAGAAACCACAAGATCACCTCAACTGATGCAGAAAAAAAAAAAAAATCTGAAAAATAAACGACCCAATCAAAAAGTGGGCCAAAGAACTAAACAGACATTTCTCCAAAGAAGACATACAGATGGCTAACAAACACATGAAAAGATGCTCAACATCACTCATTAACAGAGAAATGCAAATCAAAACCACAATGAGGTACCATTACACGCCAGTCAGAATGACTGCTATCCGAAAGTCTACAAGCAATAAATGCTGGAGAGGGTGTGGAGAAAAGGGAACCCTCTTACACTGTTGGTGGGAATGCAAACTAGTACAGCCGCTATGGAGAACAGTGTGGAGATTCCTTAAGAAACTGGAAATAGAACTGCCATATGACCCAGCAATCCCACTCCTGGGCATCCACTCTGAGGAAACCACAACTGAAAGAGACACGTGCACCCCAATGTTCATCGCAGCACTGTTTATAATAGCCAGGACATGGAAGCAACCTAGATGTCCATCAGCAGACGTATGGATAAGGAAGCTGTGGTACATATACACAATGGAATATTACTCAGCCATTAAAAAGAATACATTCGAATCAGGTTCTAATAAGGTAGATGAAACTGGAGCCTATTATACAGAGTAAAGTAAGCCAGAAAGAAACACCAATACAGTATACTAACAGATATGGAATTTAGAAAGATGGTAACGATAACCCTGTATGCGAGACAGCAAGAGACAGAGATATAAAGAACAGACTTTTGGACTCTGTGGGAGAGGGTGAGGGCGGGATGATATGGAAGAATAACATTGAAACATGTAAATTATCATGTGTGAAATGAATTGCCAATCCAGGTTCTGTTTCTTTTTCTTATCTAATGGCCCTGCCTAGAACTTCCAATGTTTTCAAATGCAAATAGTGAGAGTGGACACGCTTCTCAATTTTTCTTGATCTGAGTGGAATGTGAGCTGTGGACTTTCATAAACCCCCTGAGTCATGTTAAGGAAATTCACTTATATGCCTAGTTTGTTGAGTTTATTTATCATGAACGGGTGTTAGATTTTTTTTTTTCAGTTTTATTTATTAACTTTTTAACTTTACAATATTGTATTGGTTTTGCTATACATTGACATGAATCTGCCATGGGTGTACATGTGTTCCCCCCTCCCACGTCCCTCCCCATCCCATCCCTCAGGGTCATCGTAGCACATCAGCCCCGAGCACCCTTTATCATGCATTGAACCTGGATTAAGAAAACAATTCCAGTTACAGCAGCATCAAAAAGAACAAAATAATTAGAAATAAATTTAACCATGGAAGTGTAAGACTTGTACACTGAAAACTACAAAATGGTGCTGAAAGAAATTAAAAGACCTAAATAACTGGGAAGATATCCCATGTCCATAGACTAGAAGATAATACTCCCCAAACTGATGTACAGATTCAATGTATTCTCTATCAAAATCTCAATGGTCTTTTTTTTTTTTTTGCAGAAATGGAAAGCTAACTGTAAAATTCATATAGAATTGCAAAGGATTCCTAATAGTCAAAAGAATCTTGAATAGGAAGAAGAAAGTAGGAGGACTCAATGTGTGAGCAATTTGAAAATCTACAAAGCTATAGTAAACTTAAGACAGTGTAGTACTAGCATAAGAACAGACATATACATCATTTGAATAAAATTGAGAGTCCAGAAATAAATCCATATAATGATAGACAATTAATTTTCAACAAGGATGCCAAGACTATTCAATGGGGAAATATTAGTCTCTTTAATAATGGTGAGACAACCAGGTATTAACATACAAAGAATGAAGTTGCATTCTTACCTCAAACCATAGTCAAATGAACTCATGATCTATCAAAGACCTAAATATAACAGCAAAAACTATAAAACTCTTATAAGAAAACTCAGGGGTAAATCTTCATGGCCTTGAATTTGTACATGGTTTCTGAATTGTAACACCAAAAAGCACAAGCAACAATACATGAAACAGATCCAGAAAAGACTTCACCAGTATTTAAAACTTTTGATACCAAAGGACATGATCAAGAAAGTGAAAAGTTAATTCACATAGTGGGAGAGAGTATTTGTAAATCATATATTTCTCAAAGATCCAGTATCCAGAATACATAAAAGAACTCTTAAAATAGCCACAACAATAAAAATCCAACTTAAAAATGACATTTTGCTAAAGAAGGTATACAAATGGCCAAATACATCATTAGTCAGCAGGGGATGCAAACTGAATCACAATGAGATACCACTTCAAACCCACCACAGTAAGAATAAATAAATACATGCATAAAATACATTTTTTAATATATGTTTTAAAAAAAGAAAGTAGCAAAGGTTGAAACTGGAATTCTCATATATTCCTAATGGAAATGTAAAATGGTTCAGCCATTGTGGAAAACAATCTGGTGGTTCCTCAAAAAGTCAAACAGAATTATCACATCACCTAACAATTCCACTCATAAGTACATATCCAAAATAATTGCAAACAATAACTTGCACACAAGTTTTCATACTAGTACTATTCAAGAGTATTTCACCAAAAGAGGTAAACAACCCAAAATGTCCATCAACTAAGGAACAAAAAAAACGGATGTGGTATAGCTATGCAACAGAGTATCATTCAGCTGCAAAAGGGAATAAAGTACGAACACATGACACAAGTGGATGAGCCTTGGAAACTTTATCCTAAATGAGAGAAGTCAGATACCAAAGGCCATTAAATTATACGGTTTCCATTAACAGCAAATATCAAGAACAGACAAACCCATGGAAGTAAGACAGTAAAGCAGTGATTGTCTGAGGCTGAAGGGATGCAGGGAGAAACTGCTTATGTCTACAAGCTTCATTTTGAGGTGATGAAATAGAACTAGATAGTGGTGAGGGCTGCACAACACTGTCAATGTACTAAATGCCCCTGAACTGTGTATTTAAAAAATTCTTAAAGGAAGAACTTAGTTATGTAAATTTTACCTCATTAAAAAATAATATTAAATTAAAAAGAACATACAGCCCTCTGCATTCCTCCCTCCTTCCTACACCTTCTCTGAGGCGGTGATCCAGTATGTCTGGGGGCTGAGCTTTTAGCCAAGGTAGCCAGCAGACTAGCTCCTTACTGTGAAGTTTTTCACTAGTGACTTAAGTGAAAAGGAGAAGGCCAAAGTAAACTCTGTAGTGTTTGTACAGAATTAGAGGTATCAGTATCATCTCATGGTTTTACATGTGTGTATATGTACATGTATACATAAATATCCAGAATATGTTGAAAGCCAGGAGATATGTGCCATGTGACATACATACATATAGTTCATAGTTTTGTCTGCTGTGAGACTCTGAAAGCAATGATCCTTGGTACCAATGAGTACACTTAGCATCCACAATTGTATTTCTAAATACCATTTTATACTTAAAGAAGTCAGGGTCCTTAGAAGAAATGGCTAGTGTCAGGACTAGGGTATGGAAAACAGAAAACCAGCATGGAACATTTTCTGTACCAAACTGTATACCAAAAGTAAAGAATAATGAAAGAAAAATGGGGACATGTCAAAAGTACACTAAGAAGGAGTCGGCTCTATGGGGCTCCTATTGTCCAAATCAAGATATAACTGAAAAGGTAAGAGAGATCCACTCCCTTGGGTTATTATTTCACTCTTTCTCCTTTCTCCTTCAAGATTCCAACAACCTTCCCCGTACTCTAACCTTTTAACAAACATGCATCTTATTTCACCGTGAAGTAGAAATAACTCTAAGTGAACTTTCACAACCTCCCACCATCAAATCTAACCAAGAGATTTGTATTTACATATACGTTTGGCTTTGCCTCATGATATTAGTGATCTGTGTCTAACACAGGCCAATCTCCACTAGGAAACCCAACTCTATCCTTTCTTCACAACTCAAGGACTCTGCTCCTGCAGTTGATAACCCCTCTCGCATCACTGATTTTCTACTTTCCAAGTAATTAATCACAACAACAAGCAAACATGTTTCAATTTCTCTTGTAAATAAAGTACCCTTTCTTGATGGAGGAAAAAATATGTATAGTATACCATTTCTTTAAAAAAAATACTACTTATTTTAAAATACTTTAAGACTCCCAAGAAATTACAGAAATAGTACAGTATATATTGTACCCTTTACTCAGATTTCCCCAATGATAACAGTGTAAATAACCATAGTTAAAACCAAGAACCTGACACTGGTACTTATATTTATTTTTTCAAAAAAGGATAAACCATAACATTTCTTTTCAAAAAATACCTTTAAGAAGAGGGAGGAAATACAGTGGAGAGGATAGAAACAAAAGCTAGACTTCTTTTAGATACCTTATTTTGTAGACTTGACTTTGGAACTATATAAATATTTCATATAATTATAAAACTAAATTAAATTTAAATAAGCAATCCCTGAAAATCAAAATTAAATTCTACAAGTTAACCTAAGTATGCATCCACTTGATATAATGATATAGAGTGTACCAATTTCAAGTGATATCAAAATAGTTATTTGATTGCTTCTCTCCTAGGGTATACTCAACGGGCAAAAAACCCAGAAAATACTTAAAACAAAACAGAACTACAGTTGACCCTTGAACATCTCAGGGGTTAGGAACGCTGATCCCCTGTGCAGTCAAAAACTTGAGTATAATCTTCTAGTTGGTCTTCTATCTGCAGATTCAACCAACTGAGGATAGTGTAGAATCACAGTATATATTTGTTGAAAAGAATCTGCATATAAGTGAAAATACACAGTTCAAATCTCTATTGTTCAAGGGTCAACTGTATTTTCAGTTATCATAATACTGGTTGAAAGGCTGATATTGTTAGGCAGTAATGTACAAGTCTGGAACATTTTATCATACCAAGTACACCAGGGAGCAAGGAAATTACTTAAAAAAGTATTAGTGCTGAGACACTCCGTCGTGTCTAACTCTCTGTGACCTCATGGACTGCAGTAGACCACCAGACTTCTCTGTCCATGGGATTATTGCAGGAAGAATACTGGAGTGGAGTGTCATTCACTCCAGGGGATCTTCCCAACCTAGGGACTGAACCCATGTCTCTTACGTCTCCTACATTGGCACGAGAATTCTTTACCCCTGGTACCACCTGGGAAGCCTGAGTATTATTATCTGGGAAGCAGAGTATAAAGACTGTATCAAAAGGACTCAGGTGCCAAGTTGAAGAGCTCTCCTGACAAAAACGGGATAATATCTGTAAAGATAGTAACTGCAATGGACTGAAGGGCTTCCCTAGTGGCTCAGCAGGAAAGAATCCACCGGAGATGCGAGAGACGTAGGTTTGATCCCTGGGTTGGAAGACCTCCTGGAGTAGGGCATGGCAACCCACTCCAGTATTCTCGCTAGAATAATCCCACAGACAGAGAAGCCTGTTGGGCAATGAATGGTCTGTGGAGTTGCAAAGAGTTGGACACAACTGAAGCAACTGAGCACAGCATAGAGCAACGGACTGAAAAACATCAAATATGTTTAAGCCATGAATACACAATAGGATCTGAAAACAAAACCAAGAGACGAGCTGTCACCCCTGGAGTATGCTAATGAACAGATTCATTCTTTTGAAAAATAAGTAACTACAGAGAGAGAATGTAAAAGATCCCATATGAACTGTATTATTAAGGATCAAATAGTAGATGAGGAAATTTCCTTACAAGTATTTAAGCTACAAAAATGAAAAAGAAATGTCAGAATTAAGAGTAGCATCATTTTGCAACCCCTAATACATTAACTAGTCTAGGCACTGATCATCATGACTGCTAATGTCACAAAGGACAGTCTCCTGGAAGAAACGACTAAATAATACATCAAGGTTTTTATAACAAATAGTACATAATTTAAATTTCTTTCAACTCGAGAGTTCTACAAACTGAACCACCCATTTCACTTAGTTTCTAAATTAGGGGCCAGCAAACTTTTTCTGTAAAGGGGCAGATAGTAAATATTTTAGGTTTGTTGGCCACAGGGGCTCTGTCATAACTACTCAACTCTGCCTCTGCCAGTTTTAGCTAGAAAGTGGAGGGCTGCTCAGTGGTAAAGAATCTACCTGCCAATGCAGGAGACACAGGAGACGTGGGTTTGATCCCTGGGTTGGGAAGATTCCCTAGAAAAGGAAATGGTAATCCACTCCAGTATTCCTGCCTGGAAAAACCCATGGACAGAGGAACCTGGTGGGCTCCAGTCCATTAGGTTGCACAGAGTTGGACATGACTTAGTGACTGAGCATGCACACACAGCAATGGAAAACAGGTAAATGAGCAGGCACTGACTTTATGTGATGGGAAGAACTCAGATCATGAAATGTAGTTTGCTGCATAGTTATCTCTGCCCTATATGATACAGGAGAGAAATCGATGACCCCTAATGATAAATTAACTCTCCCCAGAATGAAAGTTAATCTGGTAGCTATTCAATCCTCAAATCTAACTCAGATCAGAACAGTCAACATCATTTTTCAGGCTGGCCATTCCTTAATTAATTCTGCTAATTTGAAATGTGTGATAAGCATAATCTGTTTTGATGACTGTAAGTCCAAAAGTTTATGATTTTTAAAACTGTGATAAAACATCTGTGAATGTTAGGAAGCTACTGATAACTCCTATTTATTACTGAGTTAAGTTGAAATATATAGGGTGTGCGTGTGTATTTATTTACAAAAGTAATTCAGATGGTTGGACTTTTTACCTTATCAGAAAACCAAATGAGTCTGGAATCTTCGTAATACCTAAACATGCCATATTTAGGATCCAATAATTCCCTCATGATAAGCAAGAAAAATTCCTTGCGTACCCCTCCTGCATCAACAGCATCTTCACCAACAAATATAACCTAAAAGAGGATAATGCAAACACTGAGTGTAAAGAAATGAAAGTATACTCTGGAGACTCTATAACACATTATTTATTATGAATAAATGTTCATCAATTAATAGCTATAATTTTAAGTATATTTTTATTAAGATTCAAAGATACTAAAAATAAACAGGAAAACTTTAAACATATTTTCTGAATAAAGTTCCAATTATACAACAGAAAATGTTAAATTACCTTGAGTGGCTTTTTGTAGTCTATATTTTTTGTTTTCCTAAGGACTTCCATTGCATCTCCTACAATATTTTCCCTACGTACCACTAGAATTAAGCAAGGGTTCACAGATTCAATCACTGGGAGAAAAAGAGAGGAGACATTCTGTCTGTGGGCCTGGTCAATAGCCATCTAGAAAACAAAAGATTAAAAATTTAATAACAATGCTATGAAGAAGCTACTATGACTGGATAAGCTAACCTCTACTTATTTATATATATCTACAGCCCATAGGATTGTGAAGAGTTGGACACAACTCAGCAACTGAATAATAAAAACAAATTCCTGTTTTACTGAATTCACTTTAGCACCTAACACAGTATTTAGCACAGCATCAGAGCTTAATAAACTATATTCTGAGAAATAAAGTGTCCTTTTGAAATTTTTATAGTAATGTATAATTGATGATACCATTAAATAAGCATGGAACTATAATAATAATGATAAATCTGAACACTGTTGTCTCTCAAAAAATAACTAGGATAGAGAGTGTGGAGAAAAAGAAAATAGCATTAAAACATACCTTTCCATAGAATAAGAAACAGCCTGGTCAACTAAAAGGTTTACAGGAAGTCATCTAGTAGATTGATCACCATGTTGTTGTTATTAGTCACTAAATTATGTCTATGACTCTTCTGCAACCCCATGGACTACAACCCACCCGGTTCCTCTGTGCACGGGATTCCCCAGGCAAGAATACTGCAGTGGGTTGCCATTTCCTTTTCTAAGGCATCTTCCCGACCCAGGACCCTGCGTAGCAGGTGGATTCTTTACTGCTGAGTCACCAGGGAAGCTCAAAGTGATCACCTTTTGTGCTCACACTCCAAACATTTGGCTTTTACCATTTAAAGCTTTTATTTTTTTTTCCCTGTGATTTTCTATGTGTTCTTATTCTAAAATGAAATATCCTACATTGAAAGCGCCAAGTAATTGTTTTAACAAGACTGCTAAAAAAAACTAGCAATCCAATTGTTAGTATAGAACCTTGCAAAAATACTTATTTCTTCCATTGATGAAAACAGAAGTAAGTGCAGCTCTAAAATTCCTCCTTGTATTACTTATTGTTTAAAAATATGGAAGAATTTAGAATATCAAATGCATTTATTTTAAAGGAATAGAAACTGCTAACAAAACTGGGACAGGAGTAATTTTTAAAAGCATTTTTAGAATATTAAGTACCCAAGGTCTCATCTCATCCTTTCTTAGTCCTCAGCCTCTATAGTCTGATATTCTATATCAGAGGAAAAAACTAAAACCTTTTTAATTTACAGGTTCAAAAGGTAAAGTAAACTTATTGTATTCCTTCATAGTCACAATGTCAACTAGTTTTTAAAATTCTCATTATAAAGGAAAAAATACTCAACATAAGTGGGGGGAGGAAAAGAGCAAAGAGGAGGAGACAACCAATCTCAAGAAAACACCTTATTATTACTAAAACATTCTTCACAGAAATTTCATACCCTCCTCCCAACATGTGATCAAATGCCTCCTACTTTAACATCATCTCATCTCTACTCACTTTCATCTTCTACTAAGTACATAAGTAGGGAATATATAATACAGCAAGATTTTAAACAAACCACTAGTTTATCAAGGAAACAAATCAAACTGTTTATAAAGGCTACATATTTCTGTAATGAAAAATTATACCATTTTAAGATATAAAATGATAAAAATCTAAATTCTATTTCCTTATATCCTATATATATTATTCTATTTCCTTTTACATATATTTAAGTATCCCTTATAAGAAGGCACAATTTACATCCAACAGTCTTACAGGTACTAAAGATACCTTGGTAAAAGTACCTTTGCAAAAGACAGACTACAAAGGTACAAAGTAACCCCAAAGACATTTCAAATATTTACTTTAAGAAAACACCACAGAAACAATTCAAAAACTACTCTCAAGTTAAACTAGTACTATACAACATTTTACCTGCATCTGTAAGACTGCATCTGTCTGTAACAGAGTAGTTTTTGCTTGGGCGTCAAATACAAATGGATATGTGCAGATTGTAACAGGGATATCTGCCAACTGGAAATAAAAAATTAGCTTATTAGTACAAACTGGTTTGTGACGTATTTCTTGTAGGTACTGTCATTTCTTATGTAAAGTTGATCATATTCTTGGTTTATTTGCTTTGGGTCATTCAGGAATTATACTGATAATTAAATGAAGCACTGGAATAAAGAACCCTAATTCCCAATTTGGGGAGAGAACTGTATACTTAGGAACCCATAAAATTGTAAATTATAGATATCTTTTGCTTAACCTATATTAAACTCGAAGTTTCAGTGAACTAGACTGGAAATTTATTCTAAATTTGGGGATCCTCTGTTAAATACAGTACCCAGTTCTTATATGTTAGGGCTACTCTAGCAACTGAGGCCAATGATAAGCAATCTACTTATTCATTCAACAGATATTTACTGCATGCTGTAGGGTGCCAACATTATTGTGAGCCCCAAAATTTGTTCATTCAACATACAAAATAAGCACGATCAGTACTATTATTTTCTGTGAACCTACAAAGCTGATCAATAATAGTTGGTCTTTTACTATCATTCTCAGATATTAGTCACCTTATCGATAATTATTTATCCTAGCAGATGAAGTAGTGATTGACTGCCAAGTTTTTAACAGGCCAGAAAAATACAAAGAGCTATGAACTGCCAGTCACACATCAGCTAGAGGATGTGTTTCTACCGTGTATCCAACAAAGCAAAATTTTTGTGCTAGTTCTGACACAGAGCCCCTTCTCCTTGTAAGGCTTCCAGTGAAGACTTAATATACAAGAAGCAACGCTCTTCTTTTTAAGTTCTTAGAAAGCTTTTTATGTTAAGTCTGAATCTGCATTTTTATATATCACTTTGTTTTGTATTTCAATCTTCATTCTGCCCCTACAGGGAAGTTTATATGGTTTAGATACTTCATGCTGCCATGTTCTCCCTAAGCTGTCTTTTTTCCACACTAAACATGCCCAGTCTTTCCAACCATCCTGAAAAATATGGTTTCCAACTCTACTTCATCCCATTCCAACTTCATCCCAACCGCCATCTTTTAAATATATTTCAATCTGTCCAGGCCTCTTTTAACTATGGCCATCAAAAACAATGAAATAATTCAATAATGCCCTATCCATATAGAACACAAGATTATCAATTCGTTGTTCTCAACATGTAAGACAATATGCTGAGTTATATTAATCATTAAGTAAGTTATCATTCTTGGCTATTTTTCATATGACAATTTTACCCTCCACCCTGTACTTGTGTCACTAACCAGCTATTGATGACTTTTCTAGTCTTTTCACTACTCTGAAACTAGAAGACTGAGACAATTTCTAAAGTCATCGTCAGCCCCAGAACTCTTTGATTTCATAATTTGATATGTTGCTTCTATTTGAGGGTGAGGAAGCAAACAATGTTGGGCCTATAATTTAAAGCTAATTCTAAATATGTCATTGATTTAAGTGCTGGGGAAAAAACCACAGTAAACAATAAAACCTAATGTATTCTGTAACAGAAATATAATACAAAATTCCCAAGTGTTAAAAAAAGGTGGTTCAGGACTGTTGATTATGTAAGCCAAAATACTAGAACTTTGAAAGTTTATTCAATTCTATGACCATGTTGAATTTCAATTATTAGTTTAAAAACTGAAGATAATTCTACCTCTCCAACATAATATATTTTCTGCCCTCTGGGTAGGCATTTGTTAAATTTTACAAGTTTGCTTTTTTTTGTATTCTGAGGACACTATAAATTTTATTCTGAAAGACTAAAAGGATAGGAAGTATTTGAAAACAAACATTGTTAAAAGGCATCATATAGGTGTAATGTTAACTAAAGAAAAAAGGGTCTAATTTTCTTCAGAAAATTCCTCTGAAATGTCATATAGGGCAAGTTCTATATACTCATTCATATATATATATATAAAATATATATATGTTTTACAGTCACAAAAAAGAGGAAGCTTGGGATCTCCAATCACTTAAGACAACACAGAGTATATCTTACTCTGAACAGGAGACTTTATTACACCAAACTTACCTCAGTTAATCCATGGTTGACATCCTAAGACGGCAGTGCAGAATGTAACAGTAATGAGGAAAGAGCAATGTTAGTGTCCAAATTTAACCATTTCTATTCAAAGTAGCATTTCATTTATTCTGCTACAGTAGAATACTGAATTAACGAAGTAGACCAAAATACATCTACAACAAAACTTACCCTTTCTACATATACCTTATATATCTATAAGTGTAGTAAGAGCTTTCTTTCAGATATCTTGTGATCAGAAAATCATTGAGGCTTGAACATAATGAAATTTGGTTTCAGCAAGTAACTATGTCATTTGCAGAATTTAAGCAGAAAAGAAAAACTACTCTTACAACTAATTTGGTCTTGAAATAATTTTATGGCCCAATTTCTCCACTTGGAAAATGGGAGAAAATATTCCTCAAAGACTTGGTTAATCTTGACAAAATGTTTAAAAAGTGTTTAGTAGATTAAAGAGCTACATGGAGAAAATAAGCCATAAGTTGTTGTTATTCATCAAAAATAACCAATGAAATGCAGGTATCTAAATACTAAGGATTCTTTAACATTAAATTAGCTTAAAATAGGAAGTACAAGCCAGGGCATAGGGGTTGTTAAGTAGAAACAAGAAATGGAAGAGACAGAGATATTCATGAAGGACATAATAACGAAAATTATAATGAAAGCTTACCACTGCATTGAACAGAAATGTACACCACTTTCTTGAAAAAAGCTTTCACGTATGCTTACAGTGCAGACTCAAATAAAGGGTTAAAATCTCCAAAAGTATGTTACTAAATTTGCAGATGGTACCTTGTACAGTGAGGAGTTAATCTTACCCAAAGAGATCATCTCCCAGTAGTCTGATTTTGCCCTGGAAGACAATCTATAGGACTTTGGAATTTCATACCTCAACAGGAGTATCATTGTTTGCCTGGAGACTCTGGGATACATGGTTATCAGTTCTTACTACAAAAGGGTTGGCAAGTAAAGGCCAGTCATATAGGCAGTATGTGATGGAGCCTCAGTAAAAACTCTGGGCACCAAGGCTCTAGTGAGCTGCCTTGGTTGACAATACTCTGTGAGTATTGACACAAACAGATGCTAGGAAAGTAACTTGTCCATGACTCCTCAGGGAGAGGAAGACAAAAGTTCAGTCTTTGGTACCTTTCCCAGACTCTACCTATGCACTTTTCCCCTTGGCTGATTTTAATCTGAATTCTTTCCTTATAATAAACTGTAAATGTCAATGTAATACTTTTCAATTAGTTCTGTGAATTTCGTAGCAAATTACTGAACCTGAGAATGGTTCCAGGAATCTTCCAACCTCGCAATTGGTATCAGAAGTGACGGCAGTCTTTGTGAATTGTTCTAACTCTGCAGTTGGCTAGATTCTTGCATATGCCTCAAGGGGTATCATTGGAAACTTTAATATATTAGCAAACATTTAGGGTTTATTCACTATATTGTGCCAAATAAAGCCAAGACAATATAAGCATAAGTAAGTATGACTTTAACTTCCTATTCTGAGAAAGATAAATATTTACAATCGTTTAATTAAAAAAACTCTGAGTACCAAATTATCACCACATATGTGTCCCAATGGCAGTGCTAGCAATACATTATACAAGCTGTTCTGCAGAAAAAGCCATTTAGATTACACTCAGTTTAATTTAAAGCAACTTAACAGGAACACCTGAAATACTTGTATAGTACTAAACATATCTTGTGGGATGTTTTTAAAGTCCTACGACAACTAAGAAAGTGTGAGTAAGAAACCTTTCAACATTTTTCTGACTACCTATGGCCAATTTGATAACTATGTTTCATACCTGGTATCATGGAAGATGGACTTTACTATTTATAATGAAACACTAACCTATGTGTACTTTGTTGCTACATGTAACAGAGAAAGATGCTAGGCATATCATTTTGCATTGGGAAGACTGTCAGAATTTACAGTGCAACTAAACCATAAGTCTGATTGTAGAGAGAGATGTAAGCTAGAAGAAATATGAAAAAATAATGGGACGTGGATAACTTGGGAAAAGAAGAGAGATTACAAGATACCAAGCAAAATGATTTACCTAGGGAAGAAGCATCAAAGGAAAAACCAGATTAAGATCACCATTAGAAATTTCAATTTAAGTGTTAAGAAACCTAAGACAAAAGCTTAAACACTGAAAACAAAGTGAACAGGTAAAAAAGCAAGGGTAAACTCCTCTGGGAAATATCGTATTAGTTTCAAGTCTAACTGAGTCACAGTAGCATTTCCAAGGGAAATTTAAAAGAAAAAGTGGTGGTGGCGGCGGGGTGGGGCAGGGGGGCAGTATGGGGACAAAATGCTGGCAAAATACGTGTGGCCAACTAAAGGTCCACTGCTGAAAATCCACTGTATCATTTAATCCGCAGTCCACTCTTGGCTCCAAATCCACATACCCAAGCACTGTCTTTTGGCTGTTTGTAGACTGGGGCCCATGAAATTAGGTCAAGGTATGCCTAATTTTATTTACCCAATGTCCTAGAAACCAGAGTGAGAAAGGCCTGAAAGAATGTTCAAAAGTCAGGTCTCATTGTCTGAAGCAAACTTCACTAAGAGTGCTTTAAACATCAACAGTGAATGATAATTTACTTAGTTTTAGACATAAAAAGATGCAATCCCTTGGCACGTTTTAGTTTCAACATATTACTTATGACAAAACACTGTATCATTGCTGGTGACATCATTATTTAAGGGTGTAACACAGAATTACTCTAAGTATAAACAGGATACCGAAGTTACTGAAGTAATTCAGATAAATATAAAGTGTTGGTGACTAGACAGAAATATAAAAGATACTCCTAAAACATGAAGAAAATGAAAAATATACAAATATAACTTGGTAATCCAAGGCATACGGAATCAGTCCAAGAATCCACAAAATATTAATGCCATTAAAGATGACAAGGGGGCTTAAAAAGCAAGTGAGAATGTTCTGGGAAATATTACATCTACAAGGTTTATAATGCAAGTATTAAATGTATCACAAATATTAAAGTATGCAAATGTACTTTAATTTCTTCATTTCATTAAATGAGGAAGAAGCTCAAACCCAGGAAGTACCAGCTGGTCTTCCCAGCTGTTACATCAGTCTATCTTCCTGGTTTGCTGGTGAGCATGTCATGTCATTAGCTCAACATTGTCCACAGTTAAAGTATAAAACCTTAACTCCACAGAACAAATACAGTAATGACTTATAAACATGGCAAAATTAATACTGAAATAAAAGTTATGACTTAAAAATATATAAAGTATAATATCAAAGACTAAAAATTTCACCAATTTATCAAATGTATTTAATTAGTACTTACTTGTATCTGACATAGGCATACACAGTTCTTGAAATAAATGAATATACACTTTAAAAAATGTTTATAATTTGATTCAATTATAACAGGCAAAGACTCAGCACAGACCTGTCTATACATTCATCAATTTTTGCTAGATATATATTGATATTGTATAGGAACAAAAAGGATAAGAAAGGGAAGAAAAAGCAGCAAAAAGATTAGTTGTAACCACTAAAGTAATTCTGTCTTTTGACTATGCCTCACAGCTTGCGGGAACCTAGCTCCCTATCAGGGATCGAACCCGGCCCTTGGCAGTGAAAACCAGAACTACTGGACCACTAGGGAATTCCTCACTAAAGTATTTTTAGAAAAAATTTTAGAGCAAAATTAAAAGAAGTAAGCAAATAAACTAAGAATAATATCCAGAAAGTGGGGAAAAAAACATCAAATAGTAGAAGGTAAGAGAAAACTCACATACCCTTGCCATGAAACTATTTACTGTAGAGGGAGAAAAACAGATAAAAAGCAAAAGGGATCCAACTGAAAAAAAGTTTCATATCCTAATATCAGAGTCTGCAAAAACAAAACAGAGAAGCTTATATAGTAATAGTAAGCGGCAGGAGTAGGAGGATCAAGCAAAAACTTCACGGAAACGTGTAGAGGGAAACAGATGAAAGAGGATGGGAAAATAGGAGAGAATGAGGTGAAAAGTTAGTCTCAGCCATACAAAAGGACATTATAAGGGGTGCAAAAAATTCACAGAATTAGTTTTTAATATTTAGAGACAAGGAAAGCATATACCTGATGCATTCTTAGAAGCACACACCTAATGGATTTTTTTTCCTTCTGGTTCTATTGAATTATAAATGACATATAGCCCTGTGTTTAAGGTTTATAAACCTGATGGATTCTTAAATACTTGACTGGGAAAGAAAATCTGAGAAAAAAAAAATCTCAACAGACTATAGCATAAAGAGAAATATAATAAAGGTGAAATAATCACCTTGCAGTGTTTAGAACAAGGTGAAGTTTCACATACAGATGTGCATATATTTTGTCTCCCTGGTGGCTCAGACGATAAGGAATCTGTTTGCAATGAACGAGACCTGGGTTCAATCTCTGGGTTGGGAATACCCCCTGGCGGAGGGCATGGCAACTGACTCCAGTATTCTTGCCTGGAGAATCCCATGGACAGAGGAGCCTGGAGGGCTACAGCTCATGGGGCTGCAAAGAGTCAGACATGACTGAGCAACTCAGCACAGCACAGCACGGTGTATATATTTACATATAGATATAAAATACATGTATATATAAATAAAATTTATAGACATTTTTTATAATTCATAGTAACTATGTTCTATCAAGGAATATTTTAAACTTTCACATCAAAGGAATGGAATTATTTCAAGATCATAACTCTTATTCAATAATGTTATACATATGTATGTTGTATACATAAAGTACATATATATGTGTATATATCTGTTGGTTATATAAATACACATATACATATCTATATCATCACAAAATAACTTGGATCTTTAGGACAGACTCTAAACTTTACTAACTTTACTTACAAGGCCAATATGATGTTCAACCTAGTGTCAACACTAGTAATCCAAGTATGAATTTTATTAAACAGTCTCAGGGGAAAAAAGCCTTTAGCATTACATGTAAATGTCGAAGTGGTTTGAATTCTCCCACAGAATGCTCCTTCAGATATCATATTATAAATTAATAAACTACTTGTGTTAGTCAAAGACCTTCAAAGTAAATTGTCAGCCTTCTATTTCCAGAAGACCAGAAGAACCCAAATCATGGGTTCTAGATTCTGATTTCAAAGATGTGATATTAAATCCACTGTGCCAATTAAAGAACAAGTTTCCACTGCCACAACCACATATTCAATACCAGTCTGTCTATAAATGGAGAAAAAGGAAAATCATGTGGTTGAAAGAGCAGAGTAATAGAAAGCAATTCTCAAGTACAGAAACTTGGAAAATCTTGAAATAAGATGGTCCTCTACTGTCTCCCTCTTACCAGAAAACAGTGGCACTGAAAGAGTTCCTAAGGAAATTCAATTTGATATCATCACAGTTATACACAAAGAGAAGTTTGGATATAAGCCTGCAAAGTTTAAAAGCAAACATTCAAACCACAGCTTTATCACAAAGCACAAGATTATTGTTACCTTAAGAGTTCTATTAGACTGCCATTTTCTCTTAACCTGATCAGAATTGTTTTATAACCTACATACTAGGTAAAAATTCAGATGTCAAAGGACATCAGATCTAATTCACGGTGACCCAAGAGGATATAACTCTTCAGGACAGAGTGAAATGCTTAGTGAAATAAGTCAGACAGAAATACAGATACTATATGATATAAGTTACATGTGGAATTTAAAATATAGTACAACTGAATCTATGTACAAAACGGAAACAGACTCACATAGAAAACAACTTATAGTTACCAAGGGGGGGGAGTAGGAGAAACAAATGGAGCAGGGCATTACAGCTGACATAAAACAGAGAACCAACAAGGATTTATTGTATACCACAAGGAATTAGATTTAATAAAAAAGAAAAACACTAAAAAAATGTTGAGGTGATACAGGAACCTAAGTGCTCTTATGTTAACACTCCTTTCTTAATCAGGTTGTGAGCGGAGATTCCTGATCAAGACAACATAATCATCCTCCATACTAAATAACCTCATTTTAAAATTTGTAGTGTTATAATTAATTTACAAAGTTGTTATGGCTTTAGAATTCTTTTAAAAGCTAAGAACCAGGAGTTTAGAACTAGTTCAGTATTTGTATACATTTAAATAAGATGGTCATAAACAGGGTAAGTGAACATTAAGCTTCTTAAAGGAATTGTTTTATTTTAAAAGAAGTCTATATATTAATGCAGTCTCAAAAACACTGCTCAAAGACCGAGGTTACCGAGATGGTATGTCAGAGTTTACATGCAAAGTCTTAGAATAAAAAAAGTTCATTGTCTGAGTCATCAGTGCTCCTCAATGGTAAATAATTTTAATTCCTTTTACAATAAATATTTATTAAGTCTGAAATCTGCATTCACTCAAAGATGAAAACAAGTCTTGCAGAGGGAAAATTAATAACCTCAAGAAATATGTTTTCTCTCCTGTCTTAGGAGTTCTCTAGAGGAAGACTGTGAAAAGCTTTACCTAGATGAGAGATTTAGTTAAAACAGGGAAGGAAAAAGGAAATGTTTATTCAAAGCTTTCCAGAAGACAAGGATTTTCTTTCTCACAACACTGCTGTCCCTTGACTCCAGCTATAGCTCTACTTTTCTTACCCCCTCCTCTCAAGTGCAGAACTCTGTGAAAGTACTGCCTATGAAGGCCGTTCCCTATTCCTCACCCCTAAATTTCTCTTAAGCATAACTTACCCTAGACTGGCATCATCAAGGTTACCAGTGACCTTCATGAAACCAAATTCACTGCTCAATTCCATGGTTTTATCCTGTTTCTCAACAGCATTCAATACAGATTTCTCCTTCCCTTTTTTAGTTTCCACAACACTACTCTAGTTTTCCTTCTACCTTTCATCTCATTTGTTGATTTCTCTCCTTTCCTCATTTCATATCTATCAATAATTCTTGTCCCTTTTACCTCCAAGAGGTACTCAAGACCATTTATTTCCTCCTTCCATTATACAACTACCAACCATGGCCAAACTCATCATTTTCTCTCCCCTAACCTACTAAAACTATCTTCTAACTGGTCTCCCTTTAACTTTTTGTTCCATCCCCCTCATTCCAACCTCCACACAGCTGACAGGGTAGTTATTTCAGAATATAAATTGCACTGTACAATATTCACGTTAGGATCACCAGCACCCAACAGCTAACCATAACACTTCAGATTAAAACCGTATTTCTGATCTTAATCTACTAAACCTTTCATAATCTGGCACCTGCCCGTTTCTCTGATTATTTCTCAGAACTCTCCCCATTCCCTTATTTTTAGCCATGTGTGTGCTCAGTCTGTCAGTTATGTACAACATTTTGCAACCCCAGGCACTGTAGCCCACCAGGCTCCTCTGTCCATGGGATTTCCCAGGCAAGAACACTGGGGTGGGCTACCATTTCTTACTCCTGGGGATCTTCCCAACCCTAGGATCAAACCAGTGTCTCCTGTGTCTCTTGCATTGGTATAAGTGGATTCCTTACCACTGAGCCACCTTGGAAGCCCATTTTATATTCGCCTTTTTCTATCCATAAAACATATCAAACTTGTTCTCACCTAAGGTCTTTTACTAGATACTCATTTTTCCTGAAATTTTCCTTGCACTGATCTTACATGGCTGCTTTGTCTCATTTAGATTACAGATCATACTTCATTAGAAAAGACATTTCTGATTACCCAACTGCAAGAAACCATCCAGTCTTTATTACCTTATTTCCATCCTCTATATAGTGCACATTATTAGCTTTTTATGGCAGGGGAAGAAGGGTGCGCATTACTTGGTTACTATTCATCTTGCCTACTAGACTGTAAGTTTCATGAGAACAGGCCTTATCCATCTGCTTCAGCACTGTATTTCTAATACCTAAATAAGTGCTTGTTACATGTGTTTTCAGTTGCTCAGTCGTGTCTGACTTCAGCCTGTCAGACTCCTCTGTTCATGGAATTTTCCAGGTAAGAATCATGGGTTGCGGGTATCATTTCTTACGCCAGGGGATCTTCCAACCCAGGGGCTGAACCTCGTCTCTCCCATCTCCTGCACTGGTAGGTGAATTCTTTACCACTAGCACCACCTGGGAAGCCTGTCTGTTACACAGCAG
This sequence comes from Cervus canadensis, assembly GCF_019320065.1. Taxonomy (NCBI): domain Eukaryota; kingdom Metazoa; phylum Chordata; class Mammalia; order Artiodactyla; family Cervidae; genus Cervus; species Cervus canadensis. The sequence goes on along the minus strand of NC_057393.1, from coordinate 69,057,265 downwards.
ATTCTTACTAAGAATTTGCTGAATGAGCAAACGGGTAGAGGTAAATCTGTAGGATGGTTGTAAACCTGACTGAGTCTCCTAGTGATTCTGGGGAAAATAATCAACAAGTCTGTCCCAAAGAAGACCTAAGTACCTAGGGAAGTCTTTGCTATGTTCTAGAAAGTGTTCAAGATGTTCCGGAAGTCACCTTATTCCTATAGGGAAGAGTACCCTAAAAAGAGCACGCAATAAACTGCACTGCCATTCAAAAACTACTGTACTTTCTAAGGGCCTACAAGACATGTATGAGACACTATAAAAAGTACAGGTGAATAAATTGACAGAGAGCCTGTTCACAAGGAGCTTGCAGTTGGTGACAACAACCAATGAAAGGCCTTGCTAGAATTCAGTTCAGTTCAGTCACTCAGTCACATCTGACGCTTTGTGACCCATGGACTGCAGCCCACCAGGCTTCCTGTTCATCACCAACTCCTGGAGTTCACTTAAACTCACATCCATTGAGTCAGCGATGCCATCCAACCATCTCATCTCTGTCGTCCCCTTCTCCTCCTGCTTTCAATCTTTCCCAGCATCAGGGTCTTTTCTGATGAGTCAGTTCTTCGAATCCGGTGGCCAAAGTATTGGAGCTTTAGCATCAGTCCTTCCAGTGAATATTCAAGACTGATTTCTTTTAGGATTGATTGTTTTGATCTCCTTGCAGTCCAAGGGACTCTCAAGAGTCTTCTCCAACACCACAGTTAGTTCTTTGGTGCTCAGCCTTCTTTACGGTCCAACTCTCACATCTATACCTGACTACTGAAAAAAACCACAGCTTTGACTAGACGGACCTTTGTCGAACCTTTCCTTCTTGACCTGCATACAGGTTTTGTAGGAGGCAGATAAGGTGGTCTGCTATTCCCATCTCTTGAAGAATTTTCCACAGTTTGTTGTGAGCCACACTAAAGAGGCTCTTTAGTTCCTCTTAGCTTTCTGCCATAAGGGTGGTGTCATCTGCCTATCGGAGGTTACTGATATTTCTCCCGACAATCTTGATTCCAATCTGTGCTTCATCCTGCCCGGCATTTCACATGATGTTCTCTGCATTTAAGTTAAATAGGCAGTGTGACAATATACAGCCTTGATGTACTCCTTTCTCAATTTGGAACCAGTCCATTATTCCATGTCTGATTCTAATTGTAGCTTCCTGACCTGCATACAGGTTTCACAGGAGGCAGGTAAGGTGGTCTGCTATTCCCATCTCTTGAAGAATTTTCCACAGTTTGTTGTGATCCATAAAGTCAAAAGGCTTTAGCACAGTCAATGAAACAGAAGTAATGTTTTTCTGGAATTTTATTGCTTTTTCAATATCACAACGTATGTTGGCAATTTGATCTCTGGTTCCTCTGCCTTTTCTAAATCCAGCTTGAACATCTGGAAGTTCTCAGTTCACATACTGTAAGCTTGGCTTGGAGAATTTTGAGCATTACTTTGCTAGTGTGTGAGATGAGTGTAATTGTGCGGTAGTTTGAACATTCTTTGGCATTGCCTTTCTTTGGGACTGGAATGAAAACTGACCTTTTCCAGTCCAGTGGCCACTGCTGAGTTTTCGAAATTTGCTGGCATATTGAATGCAGCACTTACACAGAACGATCTTTCAGGATTTGAAATAGCTCAACTGGAATTCAATCACCTCCACTAGCTTTGTTTGTAGTGATGGTTCCTAAGGCCCACTTGACTTCGTACTTCAGGATGTCTGGCTCTAGGTGAAGGATCACACAATTGTGGTTATCTGGGTCATGAAGATGACCTTTTTTGTATATTCTTCTGTGTATTCTTGCCACCTCTTCTTAACATCTTCTGCTTCTGTTAGGTTCATGCCATTTCTGTCCTTAATTGTGCCCATTTTTGCATGAAATGTTCCCTTGAAGAGATCTCTAGCCTTTCCCATTTTACTGTTTTCCTCTATTTCTCTGCACTGATCACTTAGGAAGACTTTCTTATCTCTCCCTGCTATTATTTGGAACTGTGCATTCAGATGTGCATATCTTTTCTTTTCTCCTTTACCTTCTCTTCTTTTTTCAGCTATTTATAAGGCCTTCCCAGACTACCATTTTGCCGTTTTGCATTTCTTTTTCTTGGTGATGGTTCTGATCACTGCCTCCTGTATAATGTTATGTACATCCGTCCACAGTTCTTCAGGCATTCTATCAGATCTAATCCCTTGAATCTATTTGCACTTCCACTGTATAATCATAAAGGATTTAATTTAGGTTATACCTGAATGGTCTAGTGGTTTTCCCTACTTTCTCCTATATAAGTCTGAATTTTGCAATAAGGAGTTCATGATCTGAGCCACAGTCAGCTCCCAGTCTTGTTTTTGCTGACTGTTTAGAGCTTCTCCATCTTCTACCGCAAAGAATATAATCAATCTGATTTCAGTATTGACCATCTGGTAATGTGCATGTGTATTCTCTTGTGCTGTTGGAAGAGGGCGCTTGCTATGACCAGTGCATTTTCTTGGCAAAACACTATTAGCCTTTGTCCTGCTTCATTTTGTACTCGAGGCCCAAACTTGCCTGTTACTCCAGGTATCTCTTGACTTCCTACTTTTGCATTCCAGTCCCCTATGATGAAAAGGACATCTTTTTTTTTGGTGTTATTTCTAGAAGGTCTTGTAGGTCTTCACAGAACTGTTCAACTTCAGCTTCTTCAGCATTAGTGGCTGTGGCATAGACTTGGATTACTGTGATCTTCAATGGTCTGCCTTGGAAACGAACAAAGATCATTCTGTCATTTTTGAGATTGCACCCAAGTACTGCATTTTGGACTCTTTTGTTGACTATGAGGGTTACTCCATTTCGTCTAAGGGATTCTCTCCCACAGTAGTAGATATAATGGTCATCTGAATTAAATTTGCCCATTCTGGTCCATTTTAGTTCACTGATTCTTAAAACGTCGATGTTCATTCTGGCCATCTCCTGATTGACCACTTCCAATTTACCTTGACTCAAGGACCTAACATTCCAGGTTCCTGTGCGATATTGCTCTTTACAGCATCGGACTTTACTTCCATCACCAGTCACATCCACAACCGGGTGGTGTTTTTGCTTTGGCTCAGCCTCTTCATCTTTCTGGAGTTATTTCTCCGTTGTTCTCCAGTAGCATACTGGGCACCTACTGACCTGGGGAGTCCATCTTTCAGTGTTTTATATCCTTTCGCCTTTCCATATTGTTTATGAGGTTCTCAAGGTAAGAATACTGCTGGGCAGGGCCAAGCTCAGTGAATCTTTAATCCAATTTTCTGTAGATGGGTGAGGCTGTGTTCCCTCCCTCAGGCCAAATTACGGTAGGGGTAACTTCTTTCAAAAAGACTTCTACCAGCATACCACAACTCCCAGGACTTATGTACTCAGTGCCCTACACCTCACGGCAGGCCGCTGTCGACCCACATCTCCACCGGAGACTCCCGGACAGTCACAGGCAAGTCTGGCTCAGTCTCTTGTGGGGTCACTGATCCTTTCTCCTTTCTAGAACTGCTACATGCATATTACTTCGAGTATCTGCTTCACAGATGAAAAAGTTGGCCTTAAGTATATTACAAAGGTTAGCAAATAAGAGTATTAAACCTGTTTTGTATCTAGCTGCTTATCCAGTTCTATATTGAAATTTCACATGACTAATTAAAGTTTTATAAGACTACGTTATTATTTTTATGTTTTTTGGACCACACAGATCTTTGGAGATCTTAGTTTCCTGACCAGGAACTGAACCCACACACCCTGGGATGGAAATGTGGAGTCTTAACCACGGATCACCAGGGAAGTCCCCATGCTATTATTTTAACAGAACATTTAAGTGTCTAGTTATTAGAGACTTAGCCACATGGAAAGAAATATGTACACTTGTGGATATACAACAAAAAACTGAAATCAAATTAAATACATGAAAGGGGGGGGGGGAAAGAAAGAATGAATGGTTGCACAGCTCTCTTCTGGTAGTTTTGAGGCACTGACCTCAAAATTTTAATATACTCTTAGAGTTCAAGTATCAGCACTCCAGTATTCTCAGTATTAGAGAATTAAGAGACAACCTCATAGAAAATAAATGAGACTTAAAACCTACGTCATATTTGCATTTTTCTGTAAAAAAGTGTAATCTATGTCTTTGGTTTGGCTTTATATAAAAGCTGAACACTTACTTATAGACACTGCATAATATATATATAGCTGCCATATTGCAGTATGTTTTTATTTAAAAAATGATTTCTGGATAAAAGCTCTGCTATTTCAATAATATACAACTGTTCACTTTGTATTAGAACAAATGATACAAAAAAAAAAAATCATAAAATGCAATAAGTAACATACCATTCCATAGGCCTGCTGCTGGACCCAGATGATATAATCATTCCGTATGTCTATCAATTCTTGTACTTCATGTATATAAAATTTATCATACTGAATAATCTGTCCAGATTTCTCATTTACCTACAAAAAAATAAAAATGTAATTAACATTAAATTTAACCAGTGCCTAAGAAAGAGCCTGAAAAGTATTTAAACAGAAAAAGGTTTGAGATTTCTTAGTTATTTTCTCTTCCTATAAAAAAAAATTTACTGAGTGCCTACCATATGTAAAATGCTAGTTAAGTGCTATGAGAAATACAAAGATTTATAAGATGTGATATCTGTACTTAGTACATCAAAATCAAGTAAAAAATAAAATATTTATGTAACACCACATGAGATATACCATTAAATATATATATATATATATACATATATATATATATATACACACACATATTATACAAACCAGAAAGTATAAAGTCTTCTGATTGAGAATGGAACTTAAATAATAGTAAGAATAGCTAAAGCTCCAAAATCTGAATGTAAACTCCCCCTTCATCTTTGGCTAACTCTTAAACCATGAAAGCCTAAGTGAGACTTGGTGGGGGATATCCCAATGGAAAGCACCAACTTTCTGAGACTACTCAGAGCAGATTTCAAGACAAGACAAGACAAGATTTCCAGAGGAAAAAAGGCCCATTTAGTAATGCTAAAAGAATTCATTTATCAAGAAGTCATGACAACCCCTGGGCGTCCCTGGTAGCTCAGTGTAAAGAATTTGCCTGCCAGTGCAGGAGGCCCGGGTTTGATCCCTGATCCGGGAAGATCCCACATGCCATGGAGCAACTAAGCCTGTGCACCACAACTGCTGGTGCTGTGCGCTAGAGCCTGCACGCTGCAACTACTGAAGCCCAAGCACCTGGAGCCGATGCTTCGCAGCAAGAAAAGCCATCGCAACGAAACTGAAGAGGAACCACCCGCCCGCCCCATCCCCGGCTTGCTGCAACTAGAGAAAGTCCACAAGCAACAACAAAGACTCAGGTGAGTGAGAAATAATTAATTAATTAATAATAATAAAAACTTAACTCCAGATTAACTACAGATTAGACCAGCCTGGATCCCGAAACTACCACCCACACAAGAGGTATACAAATTTACAGGAATAAATTCAGCTTTTACTATTTTACAGACATCCAAAATTTGTGAGACATATCCAAAATCAGATAAGTAAATAAAACAAAGGACATGTAAAAAAAAGTCTAAGAGAAAAAGCAATTAAGAGCCAGACTCAGAGATGACCTAGAGGCTGGAGTACGTAGAAAGGTGCTTTAGAAGGTATTTTGAACTTATTGAAAATAAAAACAAAACTGATCAAAATTTGTGGAATGCTGGTAAAGCAGAGCATAGAAGGAAACTGATAGCATTTAACGATCATGCTAAAATAAAAGGTCTAAAATCAATAGCCTAAAAAGGTTCAGCTCAGGAATTCCCTGGCGGTCTAGTGGTTAGGACTCGGTGCTTTCACTGCCACAGACTGGGTTCAATCTCACCAACTGTGTGGTACTGCCACCAAAAAAAAAAAATCTCAGCTTTAGGAACCTAGAAGATCAAATTAAGGACAATCAAGTAGAGGAAAAGAAAGATAAGAAATACAAAACACTATGGTTTTTAAATTTAATGTTATTAATAAAGATTTACATTTTTCAAAAGAAAAGTCCAGGACAAGATGGCTTCACTGGTGAATTCTATCAAAAATTTAATAATACCAATCTTAAACTCAGAACACAGAGAAGAGGGATCATTTCTTAATTCATTTTATGATGCTAGGATAACCCTGATGCTAAGAAGCTGATGAGAAACAAAATTTAGCCAATCAACATCCCTAATGAACACAGACACAAACTCTCAACAAAATATGAACAAATTAAATCCAACAATATATATAAAATAATATAAAATGTCTAAGTGGAGTTCATCCCAGGAATACACTATTGATTCAACTAACACAAATGAATTTCACTACATTTCAGGGAAAAAAAATAATAATAATAATTTGTTCATCTCAACAGATGCAGAAAAAAAGCATCTAACAAAGTTCAACGTCCCTTCATAATAACAACTCTCAGCAAACCAGGAACAGAAAGGAAGTTCTTCAAACAGATAAAGCTCACCTTAAAAACAAAATAAAAACTTTACAGCTAACATCATGCTTATGAGTAAAACATTAAAAACTTTCTTTCTAAGATGAAGACTTAGACAAGAATTGTCCACTGCAACCATTTATATTCAACATTGTACTCGGAAGTCTTAGCCAATTAAATAAGGAAAGAAAATATCATGACTGTGTACATAAAAAAATTCAACTGAATTTCTCCACACGAGCAACAAAACTAAATTTCTCCATACTGCTAACAATCAAAAATAATTTTAATTATCATTTATAATAACATAAAAAACATTAAAAATAGAGTTGAGCAGTTATAAGAAAAACCACAAGTTCACAAAGTATAAAACATTACTATCTAAACCTCCATAGAAAAAGTTTACAATTCTTGCCTTACAGCTTAACTCTTTCTACTACTAAAAGAGAAAATAAACCCAGCAATTACACACAAAAACTCATTGGTTTTTCCTTCTCCAATATTTTTGTATTGTTGTTGTTGTTTAATCACTAAGTTGTGTCCAACTCTTTTGTGATCCCATGGACTGTAGTCTGCCAGCCTCCTCTGTCCATGGGATTTCCCAGACAAGAATACTAGAGTGGGCTGCCATTTCCTTTTCCAGGGGATCTTCCAGACCCAGTGTCTCCTGCAAATCTTTATTACTGAGCCACCTAGGAAGTCCAATATTTATGTGCAGAAACTACTAAATATATACATTAACTATTACATTAGACTCTTTAAAAATTTAATGATACTTGTTGAAAATGATCCACATCCTATTGACCTCTGATGTATTTTTCTTTATCTGAAATATTTATTCTAAAAGGTAAACTGCAGTTTCCCTCACCAGTAGCAACCAGTGTTTATAGCTTTTATATCGTGCAGATATGACATACGTTTTTGATAAGACATGCTACGTTAGAATGTGTGTGTATATATCCCCTCAGTTGTGTCCTACTCTTTGCAACTCACTAGACTGTAGCCTGCCAGAATCCTCTGTCCATGGAATTTTCCAGGCAAAAACACTGGAATCAGTTGCCATTTCCTACTCCAGAGGATCTTCCCAACCCAGGGATCAAACCCATGTCTCTTGTGTCTCCTGCTTTGGCGGGTGGATTCTATACCACTGAGCTGCCTGAGAAGACCATCAGGTTAGAATAAAAACTAACAATTTAGAAATCAGGTTTCATTCAGGAACAGACAAATTTCAGTAAAACTTAAGACGTGGGGGGAAATGATGGTTAACAGTTAATTCAGTCACAATGATTTAATAACTAAAGACAAAACCAGTTGTTAGTCTTTTAAAAATAGAGAAATATTTAGGCACTGAATAGAAGACCGATCCAGAAGACCTGTATACAGATTTACACATAAAATCAACGGTTTTAAAAACTATAAATAAAAATACATTTGTATGGAAGGTAACATTGACAAGGCATTATTTTCTTCAGGAAGTCTTCTTTAATTCTTTTGCGTTATATGCCCTCCTGTGTGTTTCCACAGCGCCCATCCTTTTGCTTAATCTACACTTACCATGCTATACCATAAACAATTATTTATTTGTATTATACAACTGGTCCACATTTATAATCTTAACAAGGGCAGAAATCACATCTTTTCCTTATAACTGCATCACTAAAGCTTATAACTGCACCAAATATGCACACAGTAGGCACTCAGTAAATGTTTGTAAAATGAATTTTAAAAATTACATGACAGAAGTTCAAAACAACCCACACATTCAATACTGCTGTCTAAAATGTAAAAAATAGAAACTATATATATGTGATCATAACGCTTCATATATTCATTACAGTTTAGTACTCTCATTTATATACCTGAGTTCAGAGGTGGTATATGGTATGTAAACATATCCCTTATTTGTTTGGGTTTAAGGGTCCCTTGAAAAAAAATTTTTGATAATCACTGACTTAGAGGATTAGCATGATATGCAGCACTTAGGCTAGTCAGACCAAGCAAGTCTTTTCTTTTGGCATATTAGTATCTCTGTAATGTACTGTGTGAAAACTCAGAAACTACTAAACATCCCAATTTCTTGCCAGCAAATTCATTTATCTGGTAACACATTCATTCCTGACAGCAGGTACCAAAATTATCTTTCTTGCGATGCCATTTGGAGCACTGGGAGTGATTTCTAATTCAAAAGCTTTCCAAAGGACATGACAATAAGGGAGGAACAAGTCATTTACATATCCTGAAAAGATCAGGAGAAAGACAGACTAGTTCTACAGTTCTTAATCCTGTTCTAAATTTGGTTAGGAAGGAAACCCTTTTAGGAAACTTCTCCTAATTCTTAACTATGGAGCAGAGAGAAGAAATATATACAGCTGTCAGACATAAGGTGTCTTCTTAAACACAAATCTTTAATAAGCAATTTAGGTTCCACTATAGATGAAAATAAATCATCCCTGACAATGATCTATGACAGGTTAGGACCAAGTAAAGTTTTCTCCAAAGTAAGAGGTAATAGAAAGGTAAGTGATTGTCCTAAGAACTCTCACTAAGAGATGCCTAAGAAACTAAGATACCATTACTACCTTACTTTTGAGTATGTAACAACTTCAAACAGGAACTCAATTTCCTCATGATCAAATAAACTGAGTTAAAAGCTGCAGTTTCCCATTCAAAAGGTGGTGGTAACAAAATCTCTGCCTTATGAATGTATAGTATTTGTATATATATTCCATAATCTAAACAACACATCAATCCTGGGAAAGCAGGCTATTATTTCAATCCTTATTTTATAGATCTGCATATGCGATAAAGAAGACTTGTTCAAAATCACATCAGTAAGAAGCAGCATAGATGGAATTAGAATTAGTCTTTTTAACAATTCAATGCTATCTGCAATTATGGAAGTATAAGCCTCCAGATTTAGAGGCATAAAACAAAACCAAATCCCCTTCTGAACAAGTTATACTACCATACTGATACAGAAGTATATTAGAAACATCAGGGACTTTAGAAGTAGATTTGTATTTCAATTCTGCTACTTACTGGTTTATGACCTTTGATACTCAGATTAAGGGGCAAGATATAACTATAAAAAGTTAAATGAGGAATTCATGTAAAGTGCTCACAGGAATTAATGTACAAAGGAAGTTTTTAATCTTGGCTACCTCATGTAACTTTATCTAACTTTCTGAACTTATTTTCCTTTCCCTTTCAGCTAGCAATAATCTAGGATCCTAGTTCCAGCATGGCTCCATCAAAAAGGTCTCTGGACATGGAACCCCATAGGGTTCTCCTCAAAAGAGACTGAGGCTTCTGAGCTAGGCACATAAGTTACTAGCTGAAGTTCTGCCTGTAATTATGAAAGACAAAAGGTCCAATTTCCTTTCCCTTTCACTTGTGGAAAAAGACACAGCTAAGGAAAAAAATTTTTTAAGAGGTAATAAAGATAAGCAGACAAGGAAGAGGGGAAGTGAATAATTAATTACTTGCGGAAAAGGTCCTGCTGACAAAGGATGGTTCACTGAAATAGTAGGAAAAGAGAGTCCAGAGAAAGGAAAGAATCTAATCACTCACTTAAATCCTAGGCAAAAGGCATACAGAAAGGTAGAGACCCATATCATGAAGACAGAAGATCTTAATAGCAGTTTACTGCAGGATCCAGTTTACCTTAAAGTGCTGCAAGAAAGTCTTGGACTGGGGAAGGCAAACATAAGAATAACTTATTTCCCCCTAAGAAAAAAAATGGCTATCATAGCCTCAGCTATAGGAAGAGAAATGACTTGTTTTTCTAAAGAGCTTGGAAAAACTAAATACAAAAGAAAAAAAGTTCAAGAAGCAGTAGAGAAAGGAACTTCATTAAATGAACCAGGAACTTCATTAATGAACCAGGAATTTCATTAAAAGAATACAAAGGAAAAAAAATCATCCATATGGGCTCTTTCTTACAGAGAACACAAGGCTTGTTTCCTTTACCCTTTATCACTAACCGTAATCACAAGCAAGAACGGTCTGAAAACACTAAAGAAGCTGTTATGGGGAGGAAACTAAAGGTTCACATGAGTTTTTCAGTCATTCTAGAGGCTGGAAACATATGCTCCTCCCTTAGGTCATGTCTTCCAAGGTAGTATCTTAATACCAAATGGCAGAACAGAGATATACCTACCAGCTGTCAGGGATGTCTCAAAACCGTCTTTAATGAAACAGCTGAGACTCTACTTCTTCATATAACTGAACTGCTGCTACAAGTGTAAAGGGTACTATTTCTTCCACTGGGAAGAAGGGCAGGAAAGACCAACAGGCAAATTAATGAATTATATATGGTTCCAATTTCAATTAGTCATCTGTTTCAAATGTTCTACTTTGATTGAAGTCATCAGTAGCCAATAGCGAAAGGAACATGAGTTTTAAATGTTCACAATCATAAGTAGGATGAAATCTCTTTCGTATTATAACCATCTATAAATAACAAGTGTATTATTTAAATAACAAATCATGTTCTTCAGAAAAAACATAAGGAGACTCTGATTCATTAGTATGCTATTGTTCTGCCCAACTATAGACAAGTTATTCATAAATGCCTAACAAAGTCAAGACCAAAGCACTAACGTATACATTCTTTCTTTTAAGGAAAATTTAGATAACTTCTCCAAATTCCTGTAATTATCTTTTATGCCAATCTAATTCTGTAATATAGTCATGTTAAAATAAACATCATCAATCTGTTAGTGGCAATGGGGGAAGAGTAAAATAAATGAACTACTGGACATACCCTATGTAATATTTCTAAAACCTTTAATGCAGTATGAAGAAAACTGTTGAAAATTCTTCTCTCAGAAGGGGGAATGCCGATCTTGTAGAGTTTCAAAAGATGTACCACAACCTCCTTAAAAAGTTCTACAATCTTGAGGAATAGCGGAGGTTCAAGTACTGACCACCAGTTTTCTGTTATTAAAGGGTGAACACACAAATAAAATAAAATTTAAAAAGTCACAATTTTCAAAATCATACTGATTTTTCCTAAAGCAGTGGCTCTTAACCCTTTGAAAATCTCAAGAAGATACATGTAATATGATATATTATGTAACATTTCTAGGGTTGATAGACACTACTCCACATTCAAGTTAAATAATACGGTTCTAAAAGCTCTCAAAAGTAAAAATCAAGTAAAAAAGGTCTATTGAATTTACCTTCTTGGTTTTCTAAGCTGTATTAAAAACTTAACCACTATCCCTCATATTAAACCAGGTGTTTCAAAGTGCTTTATAAATTAGGAGTTTAATTTTTAAAAACACTAAAAAACTGTACTGCTCCAGTATTTACAGGTATCTCCAACTTTTACCTGTCAACTTAAAGTTGAAATGTGAAGCACCACCTGAATGCAAGGTACTCCTAAATATCAAATACAGAAACTGAATAATGTAAAGTATGCCATGTCTGTCTTTCCCCATGTTCACTATTTATAGCTATTAACTACAAACATGACAGTCTTGTGCAGGAGACAGGAAAAGGAAAACTTCTGACAACATGGGAACAATAACTGTGAGTCCCTGCTTCACTCTTCTAACCACTCACTGGCTCATTCCCTCAGATTCCAGGATTCTACCCACTGCTTGTTGCTTCCTCTGCTCACTCTCAGCCTAAAACTTCTTGTACTGATTTTATTACTCTTATGTATCTCAGACTGACATATCTAACAAATACTATTAGGAAGGAAGGAAAGCACCACTACTAAATGTAGCAGGCAAACTATAATAGCCAAAAGATAGAGAGGAAATCTATACAATTAGAAAAATCAAAGTGAGAAACGTTTATGCCAAAAACCCAGAGGAATAAGATCAAATGAAGAGTGGAATCTCACATAGAGAGACATCAGAAAATTAGCAAACAAGGCAAAGGGCTGATAAATAAAGTTCAAGGGGGATTTAATACCCAGGTTTGTTCAGGTTTAACTGTCCCCTTTCCTTTACTCTTTAACAATAAGATCACTCTGGAGTGAATGAGGAAGTTTCTGTTCAGTTGCTCAGTCATGTCTGACTCTTTGCGACCCCATGGACTGTAGCCCTCCAGGCTCCTCTGTCCATGGGATTCTCCAGGCAAGAATACTGGAGTGGGTTGCCATTTAGCGAAATATGAAAAACAGTTTTTATCTTTCCTGATATTGTTTCCACCATTGTGTTTGATTAAAATTTTAATATTTAATATGCTTTGCCTCCAATAATTCTTAACAACTAGCATCAGATGATTAGCAAAAAGTAATGAATTGAAAAACAGGTTTAACTTTCCCTGAGATAATGTCAAAATAATTCAGGGTAGCAAAATTTCAAACAGCAAAAAATAAGAACTTAACAAGCATTTTCATTTAAAGAAAAAAGGTTACAAAAGAAAAAAGTATTAAAATTCTTACCAAGTACTTTCAGTGGTGCCTTTTCTAAGTTCACAAGAGCTGTACCAAAGGGAATTGCTATTGTGGTGAAATTGTTGGAATCGCTCATCAGGGGACATTCTGGTAGAGTAAGATAAAATCTCAATGCTTCAACATCAGGTAAGGAGCTAGTCAGTTTAGGAATAAGATTCTTTTCCAAGCTAGCTGCCACCTACATTTTGACAAAAAGTAAAATCTACTTCATTTAAAATGAATGCATATTCAAAAAAACAGAGAGAAAAAGAAATTCTTATGCCACATGAAACATTAAATGGTGAAGGGAAAAGAAAAAAATAAACCATCTTATGATGAATCAATGAATGTACTCTGCCACACAATGAAAATTAATGCCTGCACAATATAAGAGAATATTTTTTAAAATTAATTTATTTATTTTAATTGGAGGCTAATTACTTTACAATATTTTGGTGACTTTTACCATACACTGACATGAATCAGCCACGGGTGTACATGTGTCCCCCATCCTGAATCCTCCTCCCGTCCCTCTGGTTGTTCCAGTGCACTGGCTTTGACAGTCCTGTTTCATGCATCGAACTTGGACTGGTCATCTATTTCACATATGGTAATAATATACATGTTTCAATGCTATTTGTAAGAGAATCTTAAAAATCTTATGTACAAATCTCAATTTAAACTCTCTGCATCTACAGCTATATAGACTTAACCAACATGGTAATGTTAAGTAATTAAGGGTCTGCTCTGAACATCTGGAAAGATTTACAGACGTCTGACAGCTAAATTACAAACAGTTTAAAATAATACCTGATTTAAATTCTTACATTAGTTTATACAAAGACATCATAATGAAGTATATGAAACTGTAAAGTTAATTAGGCAACAAAGCTTTAGAATAACATGGAATAAAAAACTCAACAGGGAACATAATACAAATACAAAATACTTTAAAAACAAACCTGCTGAGATATCTGAGGATGATCAGGTTGTATAAGTTTGTGGAATAAAAGTCTAGCAGCATTCATATCAACACCTGAAAATCTAGCGCCCGTTCTATAGTGATCATCATTGCTATTGTTTAAAAAAAAGAGAGAAAAAAATGATAAACTTTAAATTCATTTCATTTATTTAATGACATTATTTAATATAATAAATTCAAAAAATTCAGTATAACAAAGAATTGTCACTTACCTAACAGCTAAAAAACTTCCATTCAGACAACCAGATGAAGAAAATGTTCCATCAATTTCACTAAAAAGAAATTTAAAAATCTCCAAATCACAAAATGAGAAATCTGTTTCCCTTCATTTTTTAATAAAAATTAAAGTTAAACTAATATTTAATGCTACAGAGCATTCCTCCAATCAACATTCAGAATAAATCGGAATTCTATAAATTACTACAGATTAAGTAAATCTTGATAGAAGTATTACTGTTCACCCTAGACTCTCTTGAACAGTACCATCATCCTCAGATTCACCAAATAAATCTGATGTTCCTAAAATAAGTTTTTTTTATAAAATAAATGCACATTTAACTTTCTTAATTCCACACAGTGGTAAGTCTAATCTGGAAAGTTATTTTTCTGAAGACTACTCTTCAGGCTGTTAAGAAAAATTTTAGTTTGGGAACATAATCTAGAACTAAAAAACAGCTTATCAGCTACAATCCCTCATCCCAAATACCTACACCACCTTCAACAACAAAAATTTAAAGTACTAAACAAGTCCATCTGCAAGCAAAATATTCAAGAAGGAAGCAATACTCAATTCTTCCAGGAATACAGATGTTAAAACAAAAAGACCAGTATAAAGCCAGAAGGAACTTTTTTGCAAATACAATCTCTAAAGCATCTATATTTAATATTTTAAGAACTGCATATTCTTATATATTTTTATATATTTAAAGTATATAACAATTTTAAATGAGATCTCCTAAAATATCCACTATTATAGAAATTCCAGACATTCAAACTTCTGTATATAAACCATTCAGTAAATGATACTTAATGAAATATTTATTTAAATAAAAACTTCTAAGTACAGGTTTCTCTACCATGGAGTTGAGAGATTTTGTCTTTGTGTAGATAAAACATTTTTCTTACTTGGCTATCTCTACAGGAAATCTTCCAGAAGGGTAGCTGAGCCATTTTTGAATCAGAGCTTCATTCACAGTCCAGATCTGCTTCGAAGGATCAGGATATCTAAAGTCATCTGGTGGCCCACAGTTCTAAAGTTTAAAATAAGTAGATGAGTTTGAGGGAAGAGGATTATATACAAAGCATTCTGCATCTGGAAGTTAATCTCTACCACACACCTAAAAACAAAACTTGAAAAAAAACTGAAACAAAAACTTGTCAAATAGACCAGAAAATATTTGCAGACTTGAGGAAAAAAATTAAGGCCATTACTTTGTAACATATAAAGAATACTAATATGAAATTATCTGAGCTTATTAATTATTCATATGATTTCTATTACCTGGGGATTAGAATAATGTGAAAAGCTTTGATCTCCACCTGAGAAAATTCTTTTCACGCAGAAATATTCTTCAGAATCTGTAATAAAAATAAAATTTTAAAAAATTCAAGATTTATATATATATTTTTAGAGCATCAAATATGCTACTGGACTTTCTCTTAATCTCTAACTTAATGAGACCTCCCAATCATGGGCTCAATGACGCAAAATGACTGAGAATGTTGACCGACCAAGTTAATGGAACATTAAATGATCCCACAAGCACATCCAGCATTTGCTAAGCTTTTTGGTTGGTCTTTTTTTTTCCTGATCCTAAGTTGTTTTGGTTTGTTTTCCCAATTGGAGGATAAATTGCTTCACAATGTTATATTGGATTCTGTTGTACAGTCTTCTTTTTGATGTGCTTATCGAACAATGGCATTTTTTAATCTAGATCTTTATTATCTCAATATATTTTAAACTGATGATGGTGTAAAAACTGAATCAAAGGTATAAAAGATAGCTCAGAAGAAAATAAAAAGTAAGAATATTCATTTTGGGGAATTCCCTGGTGCGGTCAGGACTCAGCTTTCTTAGTGCTGTGGCCCAGAGTTACCTGGTTGGGTAACCCTTAGTTACCCTGGTTGGGTAACTAAGATCCTGCAAGCTGTGTGGGATGTGGTCAAAGAAAACAAGGAACATTCATTTTAAAAAGAATGACAACAAACAAGAAACAAGTATCAGTGTGTTAAATCTTCTTGGGTAATGCAAAATTCTTTTCTCTCTCAGCAAAGCTATACAAAAGTAAAGTGACACACACAGCTCTTTATTAGAAATTATTTATCAATAACATCCAAATCAGGTCCAAAAATATAAATATTAATGAATTTAGTAGAAATAAAAGAAACAAACAATAAAGTTCCTTTTCAAAAAGACATTCAAAGCCTCTTCCTCTTTCTCCTCTTCTTTATCTCAAAATGGAAAGACTATGTTAACAAAAATATCACTAGACTAGTATTTATAAGTATCACATACCAAAACACTATAGCGCCACAATGTAACTTTAGGCTTTGTTGCTGTTGTTGTTTAGTCTCTAAGTCATGTCCAACTCTTATGCAACCCCATGGACCGTAGACCACCAAGCTCCTCTTTCCATAGGATTTCCCAGACAGGAATACTGGAGTGGGTTGCCATTTCCTCCTCCAGGGGAATCTCCCCAACCCAGGCATAGAAACCACGTTTCCTGGTCTCCTACACTGGCAGGTGGGTTCTTTACCATTGAACCACCAGGGAAGCCCAACTGAAGTCTCGTGATTTCCAAGCATAATCCACTTCTGTGTTCCTACTCCTGACCCTCCACTCTTCAGCTCACTAGACTAATTCTTCACCTGTATTATTTGTGACCATCACTGCTACAGAGTTGTGAAATTCTTAAGGAAGGGATCACATCTTAATTTCCTTGGATCATTCCCTACTATTAAGCACAATGTTTTATTTGTAAAAGCACTGAGTAAATGTTTAATATATAATATAAAAATTACCTAGCTTAGAAAATACCAATAAGAGCTTCAGAGATCATAACATTAATGACCAAATTTTCCACAACAAGAATGTTCTAAGGCCAAACATTTTAAAGAACAGGTTAAAAGGGTAAATTTAAAATATTAAATAAACCAATCATTCAACTTAAAATCTTTTCTCTACATCATCTTCACAAGTCCACGTGAAGTCATGCACTTTCTTCAAAAGACTGAGCAAATGTTATTCATTTGCTTCTAAAAGGTGATTCTGCCCTCTTTAAATAATCATCAAGTAAATGGATAGACTACAGTACATGAGTAGGTTTCTGGGGGCTGTGAATAGGTCACCAAAAATTATTTTCCTTTATTTTCTTTTAATTACAACTCTAAAAACGTCTGTGGACCTAGTCATTTGTCCTACGCAGCTTCCTGCAGATTGGATTTTGGTGATTATATCCTTGAGGATTCTCCTAACATTTTCCTCAGTCTTCTGTATATTTCTATAAATTAGTAGTTGGATCTAGAGAGGATTTCATTAGATTAATTACTCAATTATTTTGACGAAACTATTACATGGTTGTGGAAAGGGCTATTCTTCATCAGGAAGCACATAATATATGGTTGTGTTCCTTTTTGTGATGTTAGTAATCACTGACACCCATAGACCATTAATTCATTGTGGGCTGAAAAATGATACACTAATATTACTTCCTCATCTTATGGTTGGACCATTAGTGTCCCCTTATCCACCACATTGCCCTGTAATAGGAAAAATTAATGCTTGTTCTTTTCCACTTATTTACTATTACTTGGCTTTTTGAATTTGCATTTCTCTTTGATGATAATTTTTACATGTTTCTTAGTAGCCTGGATTTCCTCACTGGGAATTTCCATTAACTACCTTTATCTATTACACGTCTCAATGTTTGTCCTATTTACTAGGTATTTTACTATTTTTCACACCAATATGTATGAGTACTTTGGCTACTACCTCAGGTTATATCTGTTACAAACATTTTTCCTAAATAATTATTTAATTTCAACTCAGATTTTTTCCCATTAAATCAAATGTATTTGTTTCATTCTTTATGACGTGTTTCATCGCCATAATGCTAAGAAATGTGTTTCCCATCCTCAAACTACAGAATTATCTTAAGAACTTTTTAATATTTAACTTTAATCCATCTATAATTTCCTTTAGAATATGTTGTTAGTTTAGGATCTAAACTGACATTTTCCTACCAATTCTCACGTGTTGAGTAATTCTTTCCCCTTCTCCACATATTTATTAGTGACGTCCTGTTTTAAAGTTATGAAGAGACACTATACCTCTTCTACCTATAACACACAACCCTCAACAACTTTGGCACTCCTCTCCACCCCAAAAGTGTTCTCAAAGTCCTTCTCATAACTTCCACTTCATAAGGTCCTTCCTATAACTCCAAGAGAAACTGCCAATCAACTGCAGTTTGAATCTGAAACAAAACCTATAATACAATGCCAATACATGGATCCTCCTCTCCCTCCCCACGATCTCCCTTAAACTATAATAATCTGAATGTCTGTTTTACCAATAATCAGATTTAACTGTTACAGTTTTATGATACACATTGTCACATCTAGGAGGGCTAGTTCACCTTCTCCTTACTCTCTACAAAATACATTGTCAGTAAAAACTGAGAAGACTTTGAAATACGCTCTCCTGAACTCCCTTCCCCATTTACCGAGTCTTGTTTAGGGCACCCTTCAGAAACATAGCTACCTAAAAGGTGTCTCTGAGCTATTTACGATTCTGTAAAGCATACTATTTAGGAGCAATACTGACAGAGATACAACTATGTACGTGCCTTTGATTTACAAGGAAAAGTAGTTTTTGATGATCTCTGAATCCCTTTGCACTCTTAGGACTTATTCAGAATCCCAAAGGGCTTAAAAGCACTAATATATACCATATCAGAATGGAAAATTAAGAGATTTAAAAAATACTCATTGATTTATTTGAAAATGAACAAGAACAAAAGCACTGCATATTAACACAGACAACATTTTAGTACTAATATGAAAGTCATTTTAATCTCATGGACCCTCTGAGACAATACCACTGCCCTTGAAAAACTATCAGCTTGTCTACAACATGGAAGAGCATAACTGAAGACACAGCATGCTAAGTGAACTTTATCTGCCTCGGTTTATACGTGACTATGAAAAAGGTTTTCAATATGTTAAAATCTTAGCAAAGTCCACTTCAATTTTAAGGGTGTGTTTCCGTACCTTCACCTATATGTTGTTCTTTACTTCTGTGTAATCTGCCAAAGAGCAAAAATTCTGCATCTTACTAGAATAACTTTCTATACTACATGTCAATTTTATTGTCTTTCATTATTTAAGGGGAAAAAAAGAACCAAGACTCCTCACTATGAATAAGCTAAAGTTCTTTTCAATCACATTACCATTTACATTTATTTTGAAATGTTTTAATTTCACTTCAGTAAAATAGGTAACCAGGTTATTATTTCTCAAGCCTCAAAGGTTACATCTTTTAATGAAGTGTTCCAATCTTCTTTCACAACTTTTCTGATTTCTGTCTTCCTGTTATGGGCTGAACTGTGTCCCCTGCTCAAATTCATATGTTGAAGCCGTAAGCCCCAGTACCTCAGAATATGGCTGCATTTGGAGACAGGGCCTTTAGAAAGGTGATTAAGGAAAAATGAGACTGTTAGGACGGTGTCCTAATCCAACATTCCTGCTGCCTTTACAAGAACAAGAAGAGACACGAGCAAAATACATACACACAAGCACACAATCATACAGTAAGAAGGTAGCCGTTTGCAAGCCAAGGAGGGAGGCTTCAGAAGAAACCACACCTGCTGACAGGGTAATTGTAGACATCTAGCTTCCAAAACTGCGAGAAAATCAATTTCTGCTGTTTAAGCTACCCAATCTGTGGTATTTTGGTACTCTTAGCAAACTAACACACTTCACCAAATCAGATCCTAAACATAGAAAAATAGAACTTCCAGATACTTTACATGTGTTAGTGAAAATTCCTTTGAGAATTCCCAGAGAGGCTATGGAGAATCACAAAGATCTGCCATTTCAACATATAAGAAGAGATGCTAGAAATAATTAGGCTGATTTGATGTGTTACTATTGTTGAAGAGTTGCATGGGAAGAGTTGTCAAATCAGAAGGTACTCAACCTTCCATAGGTTAAATTTCTTTGGTAAATGTAAATATAAAATTTTCACTTCTCTCAGTTCAATTCAGCCACTCAGTCGTGTCTGACTCTTTGCGACCCCATGAATCGCAGCACGCCAGCCCTCCCTGTCCATCACAAACTCCCGGAATTTACTCAAACTCGTGTCCATAGAGTTGGTGATGCCATCCAGCCATCTCTTCCTCTGTTGTCCCCTTCTCCTCCTACCCCTAGTCCATCCCAGCATCAGGGTCTTTTCCAACGAGTCAACTCTTCACATGAGGTGGCCAAAATATTGGAGTTTCAGCATCAGTCCTTCCAATGAACACCCAGGACTGATCTCCTTTAGGATGGACTGGTTGGATCTCCTTGCAGTCCAAGGGACTCTCAAGAGTCTTCTGCAACACCACAGTTCAAAAGCATCAATTTTTCAGCGCTCAGCTTTCTTCACAGTCCAACTCTCACATCCTTACATGACCACTGGAAAAACCATAGCCTTGACTAGGCAGACCTTTGTTGGCAAAGTAATGTCTCTGCTTTTTAATCTATCTAGGTTGGTCATAACTTTCCTTCCAAGGAGTAAGCATCTTTTAATTTCATGGCTGCAGTCACTTTCACAGCATCATCTTTCAGGATTTGAGATAGCTCAACTGGAATTCCATCACCTCCACTAGCTTTGCTCATAGTGATGCTTTCTAAGGCCCACCTGACTTCACATTCCAGGATGTCTGGCTCTAGGTGAGTGATCACACCTTTGTGATTATCTGGGTCGTGAAGATCTTTTTTGTACAGTTCTTCTGTGTATTCTTGCCACCTCTTCTTAATATCTTCTGCTTCTGTTAGGTCCATACCATTTCTGTCCTTTATCAAACCCATCTTTGCATGAGATGTTCCCTTGGTATCTCTAATTTTCTTGAAGACATCTCTAATCACTTCTCTAAATTAATAAAAAATATTTCAAAATGCAATTATTATAAATTTTTCTAATTTACATGGTAAACATAATATAAAAATTTCATAAATTAATAAATTTCAAAAAGTGTTTGTTTTATGAGAAGTCCATGGAGATTCAGTAATGTTGTTGCTTTGGGGAAACATTATTCAAAACTCATGAATAGTTCTGTCAAGTTTTCCTGTATTTATGAAAGTGCCAGTGGTAAGTGGTATCAGTTCTAATTTCAGTTATTACTGAACTTTCATTATTATTTACATCTATCATCTTCTAGGCCAGTGATTTTCAAGTGGGGTTCTACAAAAATATAGATGTCTAATGACCCCTGATTTACTGACTCTCTTTACTTGATCCTCTTGGCATTATTTCTGGTATTAGGTCTCAGGATTATCATGCTGTAACTCAAAGCTTTCTTCGTCTATAAAAAGTAATATTCATTCATCTTTATAAATCAGATATAAGAATCACTGACTTCTTTGTAAACAGGCTTAATCATCATCATTAGAAACATTCTTGTTTAAAAACCTTTTTGGAATATAGGCATAACTCACTTTACTGTGTTTTACGGATACTGTGACATTTACAAATTAATGATGATTTTTATTATCAGACAATGGTGAGCATTTTTTAATAATATTTTGAATTAAGATACATATATTTTTTAAAGAAATAATGCTACAGTACATTTACCAGACTACAGAATAATGTAAACATAACATTTATAGGTACCAAGAAACCAAAATATTTATCTGACTCACTTAACAGAGGTGTTCTGGAATCAAATGGCAGTGTCTCCAAAATACGTCTGTAACGTGCTCTGTATGTCACAGATACAATAGATACAAATTTCCCTTTAAATTTATTCTTATTATGGAACCTCATCATATCCTTCCACTTGACAATTACCAGTAATAAAAAAGCCACCGTTATTCTAAGTTATTTTTGTTTTACTCTTACGCTTGTCTGAAAGCTTTTCTATAAGCTACAGGCCAGAGTTTGTACTATTGACAAATAAGGATAGTCTCATAGTCCTGGGAAAATGACTGTAGCTGGTATTTTAAATCATTTATGTCAAGTAGACACTTGGGTACAGGTTTCTGAGGAGCCATGGCTTAGAGAACTTTCAGAAGACACCAGTGGACTACAGTAGGATTCTCATATATTCTTTTTAAGCTGATAAGCCATTTTACAAAACTGACAATCCAAGATCTATAATGTTTACCTTAGTTTTAATTTCACAGGGGAGCTTGTATTCCCATCTGGTAGTCCCATTTTTGTGGCTATCACTTAATGATTCCCCTTCATTGCCTGGTTCTGGTGGACAGCTGAGTTTGTATCCTGGATCCCATGGGATTTTAACAACCAGAGAAACAGTTCTTGACTGGCTACCACCCCTAGTGCCCAGCATGAACAGCAAGTGGAAACATACCCCAGTTTTCTGTGAAAAGGCCTACAAGCTTGTCCTGGAGCTTTAGCAACCTACTGAGGTAATCTCTGGGAACAGAAGCTGGTGGATGCCATCTCCGCACTCTCCCTCTATCTTGCTTTAAGTTGCTACATTCTCCTGCAAAGGAGTCTGTACCTTTACCTGGGCCCTGATTTCCACAGCTGCTGCCCAAGAAACATCTCTAGGTTGCTTGGTACTGCCAGCCACTGTGACTTTCCCTTGCGGTCCCACAGGATGATATATATTTACTTACTTAAAAGCTGTTGCCTATGAGTCTGGCATCCAATCAGCCTGAATCTAGGTGATTGTTGAAACTCTCCCCTTTGGGAAACTGACAGGTCTCAGCATATCCTCAACTAACTGGGAGGGAGTCACTGAAAATAAGACAGACTTCCCGGACGTTAACAAAGGTCTGAGAGACAACCAAGAGTGAGGGCAGGGTTGAACTATATTACCACACTACAGTAATCAAAACAGTATGGCACTGGCATTAAAAGTAAGACACGGGTCACTGGAACAGAACAGACAGCCCAGAGATAAGCCAAAGCACACTGAACAGTTTATTTAAGATAAAGGAGCCAAGAATACACAATGGGGCATGCTAAGTCACTTCTGTCATGCCTGACTCTTCTGAGACCCCATGGGTGCATGTCAGGTTCCTCTGACCATGAATTCTCCAGGCAAGAATATTGGAGTGGTTGCCAGTTCCTCCTCCAGGGGATCTTCCCTACCCAGGGATCAAACCCACATCTCTTTATGTCTCCTGCATTACCAGGTGGGTTCTTTACTGCTAGCGCCACCTGGGAAGCCCCACACAATGGACAACAGCCTTTTCAACGAATAGTGCTGGAAAAATTGGACAGCCACATGCAAAAGAATGAAACTGAACCACTATCTTATACCACACACAAAAACTAACTCAAAATACTAAAGATTTGAATGTATGACCTAAACCATAAAACTCTTAGAAGAAAACACAAGCAGCAAGCTCCTTGACATCAGTCTTGAGGATGACTGAATTTGACCAAAAAGTAAAGGTATCAAAAGCAAAAAATAAGCAATAGGACTGCACACCAAACTAAAAAAATTCTACAGAGCAAAGGAAATCATCATCATGGATTAAAGACCAAAACGTTAAGATCAGAAACCACAAAACTCCTAGAAGAAAACAGGCGGATCACTCTTTGACATAAATTGTAGCAACATTTTTTGGATCTGTCTCCTAAGGCAAGGAAACAAAAGTGAAAATAAATGGGACTTAATTAGACTTAAAAGCTTTTGCACAGCAAGGGAAACCACTGACATAACAAAGAGACCTATCAGATGGCAGGAACATTTGCAAATGATATGGCCAATAAGGAGTTAATAGCCAAAATACATAAACAGTTCCTATTATTCAACATTAAGACAACAAACAGCCTGGTTAAAAAAAAAAATTGGCAGAAGACCTGAACCGACATTCTTCCAAAGAAGACATACAGAAGGTCAACAGGAAAATGAAAAGATACTCAACGTCATTAATCATCAGTGAAACGCAAAACACACCAAAATATCAACCTATTAGATTGGCTATTATCCAAAAGACAAGAAACAACAAATGTTAGTGAAGATGTGGAGAAACGGAAAGCCTCATGTACTGCTAGTGGGAATGTTAATTGGTAGAGCCACTATGGAAACAGTATGGAAGTTCTTCAAGAGATTAAAAATAGAACTACCATATGATCCAGAAATTCTACTTCTGGGTAAAACAAAAACACCAATTTGAAAAGATGTATGTACCACCATGTTCATTTTACAATAGCCAAAATATGGAAACAACCTAAGTTTCCATTGATGGATGAATGGATAAAGAAAATATGAGATGTGTGTATACATACACACACAAATAATATATACACAGCCATACACATGCAATGGAATACTAGCCATAAAAAAGGAAATATTGCCATTTGTGACAACACAAATGATTCCCAAGGGTATTATGCTAAGTGAAATAAGTCAGAAAAATAAACACTATACAATCCTACTTACACATGACATCTAAAAAACAAACCACCACCAACTGAAAACAAGTTCATGGACACAGAGAACAGATTAGTGGTTGTATATATTGCAAATGATCACCACAATAAGTCCAGTTAACATCTGTCACCAGTTACAAAACTGTTATGAAACTGTTAAGATTTATTCTTGTAGACAGTTTCAAATATGACTGGAAATTTGTATCTTTTGAGCCCCTTTATCTATTGTGTCTGCCCCTACCCCCAGCCACCCCTGGCTGGGGCTCAAAAGGTACAAATTTCCAGTCATATTTTAAACTTGCTAAGAGATTAAATCTTAGTTTCAAAACAAGAAAAAAAAATTGTAACTATGGTGATAGATGTTTAACTTAACTTACTATGGTGATTATCTGTAATATACACCTGAAACAAAATATAGTACATCAATTAAAAAATTTTATCTGATTCTTGCTGATCCCCAGAATTCAGTGAGTATTCAAACATACTAGGTTTCCCTTCTTTTGATAGTAATGCTGCTGTCTGCATGGGTTCAGTAAAAGTATGTTCCCCTTTTCACTAGTTTGTACTTCTTTCATAACTGGTTGAACAATCAATTATATAACCAAGGGCTTACGTGAAATGTCATATTTGAGAATGATAGCTATTGAATTAGATACGACAAGTCATTTTAAGGAATCAAGTTGGCTGTACTTATGGAGCCAATGCTTATGATGCTTCGGGCCCAGTAAAAGATTACTTTGTCAGGTCTGGGACATTGTCATGGGAAGAACTGTGTTCTCCCCAAATTCTTATGTTTGAAGTCCTAATTCCCAGAGGCTTCAGAAAGTCACCTTATTCAGAAATAGGGTCACTGCAAATATTTTGGCCACCTCATGCGAAGAGTTGACTCGTTGGAACAGACCCCGATGCTGGGAGGGATTGGGGGCAGGAGGAGAAGGGGATGACAGAGGATGAGAGGGCTGGATGGCATCACCGACTCGATGGGCATGAGTCTGAATAAACTCCAGGAGTTTGTGATGGACAGGGAGGCCTGGCGTGCTGCGATTCATGGGATCGCAAAGAGTCGGACACGACTGAGCGACTGACCTGAGCATACACATTCTAAAGAAAGGTTTACCCTTTGCCCAGTTCCAAGGATAGAGTCTCAAAGTCTTGGGAATATCCTATTAAGTGTGTCTTTGTTTATTTGTGGCCTTGAGACCATATCAGATAGTTTATGCTAAAAATGTGATTTATGGTAGGGGCCACAGACTCCTAGAGCGGCTGAGTAAATAAAATTCACATTTAATTAGTTTCTATCCTACACAGTTTTAGTACAGTACAAAGTAATTATCAGCGATTAAATTGTGGTAAAATACACATAGTAGAAAATTTGACTGTTTTAACCATTTTAAAGTGTTAATTTCTGGCATTAAGTAGATTCACAGTGTTATGCAACCATTATCATTGTTCATCTCCAGAATATTTTATCATCCCAAACAGAAACTTTGTACCCATTAAAGAAGTCCTCATTCTCCCCTCTCTCAAGCACCTGGTAACCACTGTTCTCTCGTTCTCTATAAATTTGTTCTAGGTACCTCATGTAAGAGGGATCATATAATATTTGTCCTTTTGTGACTGGATTCTTTCACTTAGCATAATAATGTCTTAAAGGTTTTTCCATACTGTGGCACGTACCAATATCTTATTCCTCTGTATGACTAATATTCAATTACATGCATATTCCATATTTATCTATCTATTCATCTGTTGATAGACAAATGAATTGTTTATACATTTTGGCTACTGTGAGTAAACAGTTTTTTAATGAGACTAAACAGGAGCAATAATGACTACCTTTAGAATTCTATTTCCTTTCCCACTTTAATACAAATAATCTCAAAGTATGTAATTTTAAAGGCAACAAAATGCACCTCTAGGTGACTAAACTTTATGAACAGAAATACATGATTCCTTGCAATATCCATGCTGCTTTAAATGACAAAAATCTCTTTTTTAGGTTATTAATGGTGCCTTGTGGAAGAAACTGATATGATGAAATAACAACATGTTCCTACGGACATAAGAAAAATAACAATACTATTAAAATAAATGCAAGTTCCAAACCTTAGAATGACTGGAAGAAAGTAAAGCCATATTCTAACACAAAATCAAACATAAAGAAGAAAAAAACAGTATCATATTCTGATCTTTGTTAAATAAGTATATACCTGAGATAACCTTTCAGCTACAAAAAAAAAATCTTGAAAGATAATTCATATTAAAAAGTTATGGATCTTTTAAAAATAAATAAATAAATAAATTTAAAGTTATGGATCTTTTCAAATGTCAATCTTCATAGCAGGTTCATCACTAAATAGTCTCAAGTCCCACAGCTCAGAGAAAAATCCCAAAGAAAACCAAATACAGATAACATAAATAAAAAAACATTTCTGAGGTATAGTTCAGGATGGTAAAGAAAGTATTTTATAAAGTACATTTTGGTTGCAGCATGTCAAAGAAGTGAATGAGAAAACAGCATTTGAGTACTTCAAATTTTTTAGTAGTAAATTAATAGCAATGAAAAGATAACCAGATCCATTGAAAGAGTAACAAAAACAAATTATACATTTGGCTAAAACAGTGGGATATAAAAGCAAATTCTAAAGTTTAATATTTTGAATAAGTAATATATACATATGTTCAAATTTCAGAGAAACAGACAAGGTTATATACGTTAAAGTCTCATATATACCCAAGACTGTTAAAGTAATTGTTAAAGTCTCGCATATACCCAAAAGAACTGAAAGAAGGATCTTAAAGAGATATTTATAAGCCCATGTTTATAGCACTATTCACAGCTGTTGAAAGGTAGAAACAATCCAAATATCCATCAGCAATTAGTAGATAAACAAAATATAGTCTATATACACATGCTGTTAATAGCTTTACTATTAACATTCATACTGTAACATGGATGAACTTTAAGGACATTAATGGTAAGTTGATAAAATAAGCCAATCACAAAAAGGCAAATACCGCATGATTCCACTTATGAGGTGAAATTGAAAGTGTTAGTTGCTCAGTCGTGTCCAACTCTTTGTGACCCCATAGACTATAGCCCGCCAGGCTTGTCCATGGGATTCTCCAGGCAAGAATACTGGAGTGGGTTGCCACTCCCTTCTCCAGGGGATCCTCCCAACCCAGGAATCAAACCAGGTCTCCTGCACTGTAGGCAGATTCTGAACATGTGAGCTACCTGAGAAGCCTTATGAGGTAGAATCAAGTCAAAATCTGAGAGACAGAATGCAGAATGACTGCCAGCTAGTGGGAAGAGTGAATGGAGAATTGTTGTTTAATGAACAAGGAGTTTTAGTTTTGCAAGATGCAACAAGCTCTGGAGGTAGCTGCACAACGGTGTAAATGTACTTAACACTACTGAACTGAGCACTTTAAAAATGGTTAAGTTCATAAACTTTTTAAGTGTATTTTACCATAATTAAAAATAAAAAACCAAAAATATTTCCCTCCCACTGGTCTCTAACCACCATTTGGTTTCCACCCTCTGAAACCACTTTCATTATTTTATTTATCCTGTGTTTCCTTATGCATATACAAGCAAATATAAATAAACTAAACCACAGTATATAGTATTCTGTATCTTACTATTTTCCCTAAACAATGCATCTTGGAATTCTTTCATTTCAAATGTAGAAAAGTTCATTTCTTAAGAGCAACATTTTAACAACAGTTTTAGCATGTGCTGCAAAGTTTTAAAAGAACTTACCAAAATCTGGTGGACACTGCCCATTATAAGGAAACCAATTTCCTTTCACAGTGAAAGGACTTTTCCTGTTGCTTGTTGAACCAGTTCCTAGCTGTCCATTACCACCAAGTCCAAAAGAATAAATTCGTCCTGATGAAGGAACAAAAGCAGAAGTGTGCTGCCTAGAGTAAAATGACAGAAAACCTCAGACTTAATGTTACCTTTCATGTAAATATAAAAATAGTTTACATTTAGAAAAGCACAGTGAACATTACTGGTATAATTTTTCTCTTCATAAGTAAGTTAATAAATAAGAGTTTCTAAGTTTTCTGTACAAAAATTTATTAAGAGCCTTATTCTATACTGAGTGAATTCTGTATCACACAGGTAGACTGCTTAAGCATGGTCCAGAAAATTCCCACAAATGTCCAAATTTAAAAAGGCCCAGCTCTATACTGATATCTCTTACACTATATGATTCAGCACTAGAGGCAGCATCTAACTGCTGTCCAAGGAGATCACCCAATCACCTTCTCGATCAGGTTCTAGCTTAAAGCTGTAGTCTGTAAGGGCCTACACCATGTGGGTATCACTCAAAAGCTTTAGTGAACTAGGCAGAAGACTGGTATATATAAACATGTATGGTAAGACAATGTTTCCTTTCTTCAAAAGAAACTGATTCTTATGTATACACACTCAGATTTCTCTAAAGGTACCAGAGTGGAAGCAAACAAATTACAAACCTAAGAAACTACAAAACTGAAGCTAGCGAAAACCCACTAATCCTGAATCTGTCCGACTCCCTCTGATGCTTCATCACTATATATTTAGGAATAGGCTAAAGGTGATCATCCAGCTCAGGTGTTGTATTCCTCAGTTTCATGGATTCAATCAAGTCTGGCAAATTCTTATGTTATTTCTGTAAATACTGTCCCTCTCCCATGTATTCAATGCTCTTCTTGATAATATTAGACAAATGTTTTATCTTCCCAACTCTCTAACAGTCTTTTAACGTCTCCTAAATATCCATATCCCTTGTGACTAATTTCCCTATATCTGTTTTTCATATTATTACTTTTCTCTTTAGCAGTATGTCCAACCTGCTGTTTCCACTATCCACTGAATTTAAAAATTTAATGACTATGTTTTACCCATTTCTAGTTCTTCTTTTCAAATCATGCAGACAGTTACTTCATTTAAAACCCTTAATACATTGTGAAACATAACACATATACATCAATTCAGGACTATTCTGGTAAGTCCCAAGCCTACTTTAGGACAGTCTTGTGGTTAACAATTCTGAGGGAAGATCCAAACAAGAAACTAAGCCAAGGCCAGAAAAGTCTCCTTAAACTAGCAAGAGAATACTTCACTGTGGACTCTTCCCATGAGGTGGCTTTACTGGGAGGAGACGGTTTCACAGGCCTCACTACTGCCTCTACCACTTCTTCGGTCCTACCTCCTATTCCAAATTCCCTTGCCATCTGTGGTATATTGCTTATAAAAAGTGCCAAAGTTATTCCGTTCCCTATACCCATTACCCTTACAATATGACTTTTGTAGGGGTTCCCATCAAGATGAGGAATCTATTTCTCCATGTCTTAAAACTGGTCTCTGGCCTATGGCTTGCTTTGAACAGAATGAAGCAGAAATGACAGTGCATGAGGTGACCCTAAGCCTAACAGGTGGCTTTGCATTCTTTACCTCTCTTTTGGAACCCTGTTATACTATTATGAGCATAACTTAAGGTTAGCTTGAAGGATAATATACAATCTGGAGCAGAGATAAGCTGACCCAGCTAAAGACCCCACAGACTACCCAGCCCCTATCCAGATCATTAACTGATCAACTGAGTTCAACTAAGATGAGAACTGCCCAACGAAGCCCAGCTCAAATCACTAAGCCACAGAATTACTAGCTAAATAGGTAATTATGTCAGTAACTTGGGGGTGGTTTGTCAAGCAAAATAAGCTAATTAATACATTACCCAGATTGGCAAATTTTTTCAGAGTAGCTCCAGAGTCAGTTCAAACTAACAGGTATTATTTTCAGATTTCCTTGTTTTTGCCCAGTGGAATTCTCTTTACTTCCTTGTGAACTAATCTATGATATTTACTTAAAAGGACCTTTTGATTCCACAGTTTTCAAGTTATCTAGCCTGTCATATAACTAAAAAACTAAGGAGAATCTAACAACCATCTCATCTCAGAACCAGATGAGCTAAAGTTAATAAAAATTTTTTAAATCAAGGATACACATGTAACAAAATAAACTATAAATGAACTCGTAGAAAGACTATGACAAACACAGAGAGCTCCTTGAAAAGACATCACTTTGCTGACAAATCTGCACAGTCAAAGCTATGGTTTTTTCTGTAGTCATGTACGCATGTGAAACCTGGACCATAAAGAAGGCTGAACGCGGAAGAATTGATGCTTTTGAACTGTGGTGCTGGAGAAGACTCTTTAGAGTCCCTTGGACAGCAAGGAGATCAAACCAGTCAACCCTAAAGGAAATCAACCCTGAATATTCATTGGAAGGACTGATGCTGAAGCTGAAACTCCAATACTTCAGCCACGTGATGCAAAGAACTGACTCATTTGAAAAGACCCTGATGCTAGAAAAGACTGAAAGCGGGAGGAGAAGGGGACAAAAGAGGATGAGATGGTTGGGTGGCATTACCAACTAGATGGACATGAGTTTGAGCAAGCCCTGGGAGTTGGTGATGGACAGGGAAGCCTGGTGTGCTGCACTCCATGGGATCACAAAGAGTCGGACATGACTGAGCAACTGAACTGAACTAAACTGATGCAGAGACGACTCACTGGAAAAGACCCTGATGCTGGGAAAGATTGATGGCAGGAGGAGAAGGGGGCGACAGAGGATGAGATGGTTGGATGGCATCATCAACTCAATGGATATGAGTCTGAGCAAACTCTGGGAGATAGCGAAGGACAGGGAAGCCTGTCTGGCATGTCGCAGTCCATGCAGTTGCAAAGAGTCGGACACCACTGAGCGACTGAACAACAACAAGCATATGAAACAAACTGCTGTGGCTGAAGAAGGGCTTAACGTTGCCCAGTTTGCCTCCTTCAGGAAGTAGTACTGTGATATTTTAAAGGAACATATCAATAATTTGAAAATTACTGTTCAATACTAGTTCATTAAATTCCTCCACACACTGGTCTACTAAAGGTGTGGTTCTTAATCCTGGCCACATTTTGGAATTGCCTAGGAGTGAGCCTAGGCAACAACATATTACTAAAAACTCTCCGAAGGATTACAGCATAGAGTTAGACCCACTGAACAAACATAACTATCTCAAGTCCTATATTTGTTGTAATAGTTCAAAAACAGTACGATACTGTACTACTGGAATTTGAACCCTTTCCTTTTAGATAATATCCCTTGATGAGATCATATTTCTGGTATCCCTTGGCTGCTTCCTTCAAGAAGTTCCTGACAATTATTTGTTAAGGAAATAATACATAGTTCTTGTAATACCAACTACCTGCAAATCAAACCAGTGAAGATATCAACTGACATTCCCTCTGTAGATAAGTTCTTACATTTCTATCAATATATAACTGAAATTCCTCCCCCAATCCAACAGTTAAATAAATGAAATTATGGGAAAGAACTAAGTTTACAGAGCTAAGAGTAACTGTTCAAATCATGCTCATCTTAACTATGAAGAATTACAAAACTGGATTAACAATAAATAATCTGTGATATTTCAAAGGAGACTGATTAAATATTTCATCAGAAAAAAATTACCTAAAAATATTTATAATCTTTTAATAAATTATGTATGAAGTTGAACAAGAAAAGTTGAACTCTCTACACATTAGTGAATATATATTCATGTATAACTTCAACAGTCTAATAAACATTACAATAGTAAACATTTCTGCCCATTTATATGTTGAGCTTTTATTCATCTTTTACAATAGATCCTGATGAAGGCTTTGTCAAATTATTCCCATAAATCATTTTTCAAATACACAGTTAAACAAAACTGAGCAAAGGAACAGGGTTCACTAAACCTGACCCAGCAGGAAGAACAAGAGAAACAGTCTGCTAAAGATTTCAGATATTCAAATTTTCAAACACAAGAACCTAGAATAATTATGTTTAATAGTTGCTTAATGTCCAAAGAAGTAAAGGCCAAGGCTGAAAACTGACCAATAGCTAGAAATATTAAATTTAAAAAAAACTTTCAGATTTTTAAAAAGAGTATGAAACATTAAGACTGAAAAATCACAATATTCACATTTGAGATCTTAGAGGTTTAACAAAAAATAGATACGGGATTTAGTGAACTGAAGCATAAATCGTAAAAATAATCAAATAATCATAAAAAATAATCAAGAGGCAAAAATGTGGAAAGTTAAGAGAGAAACTATAAAGTGGAGTGAGACGATTTAATACACATCCAATCAGGGGCTTCCCTGGTGGCTCAGGGGTAGAGAATCTGCCTGCTAATACAGGAGACACGGGTTCAGTCCCTGATCTGGGAAGATCCTACATGTGGTACAGTAACTAAAACCATGCACCACAACTATTAAGCCTGTGCTCTAGAGCCCAGAAGCCACAACTACTGAGCCCACATGCTGCAAATACTGAAACCCTCAAGCCCCAGAGCCCATGCTCTGCAATGAGAGAAGCCACCACAATGAGAAGCCCACACACTGCAACTAGGGGATAGGCCTCATTTGCAGAAAAGCCCATGCAGCAACAAAGACCCAGTACAGCCATAAACAAATAAATAAAATTATTTTTACAAATATACATCCAGAGTCCTATGAGGAAAGGAAAAACTGTATCTAAAGAGATGAGATTAGAATTTCCCATAACTGATCAAAGATATTACTCCAGATTCAAGAAGCCCAGTAAGAAAATGAGGAAATTCATTCCTTAACAAAGAGAAAAGAGACAAATTGTCTTCAAAGGAGCAACATACCAACAGCTGAATTCTCAAATCTGAAGCCAAAAGACAGGGGAAGGTTATCTTAAAAGTGCTGAAAGCAAACGTCAAGCTACAATACTATAACCAACAAAATCACTCATGAATGAAGGTGCAATACAAGCATTTTTAAATATGCAAAGAATCTGCCACCTGCAAATCTACATAAAGGAAATTCCAGACAGTGGTTGACAAATGGAAAATGATACAAATTATTATAAAAATTAAAGAGAAAAGAATGTAGTAAATGGATGTACAGCCATTTCTAAATGTGCACTGACTATATGAAGCAATGTTTTTCTGGGGTTTAATTATATAGAATGAAAATTAGGAAAGGTAAATGGAGGCTTTACAACTCCTGGGAAAGTATTAATATAAATTAAAGAGTAATGCTATTTCTAGAGTAACAATTTAAAAAGTTTCCAAATTTCCAAATGGGTATAGGGAATTCAGTCCAGTTCAGTCGTTCAATAGTGTCAGACTCTTTGCGAGCCCAGGGACTGCAGCATGCCAGGCTTCCCGTCCATCACCAACTCCAGGACCTTGCTCAAACTCATGTCCATCGAGTTGGTGACGCCATTTAACCATCTCATCCTCTGTCATCCCCTTCTCCTCCCGACTTCAATCAGGGTCTTTTCCACTGAGACAGTTTTTCGCATCACATAGCCAAAGTACTGGAGCTTCAGCTTTAGCATTAGTCCAATGAATAGGCATCTGTCCAATGAATCTTCAGGACTGTTTTCCTTTACGATTGATTGGTTTGATCTTGTTGCTGCCCAAGGGATTCTCAAGAGTCTTGTCCAACACCACAGTTTAAAAGCATCAATTCTTCAGTGCTCAGTTTTTTTTATGGTGCATACATGACCATTTTTCCTCATCCATACATGACCACTGGAAAATCCATAGCTTTGATTAGACGAACATTTGTCAGTAAAGTAATGTCTCTGCTTTTTAATATGCTGTCTAGCTTTGTCATAGCTTTTCTTCCAAGGAGCAAGTGTCTTTTAATTTCATGGCTTCAGTCACCATCCACAGTAATTTTGGAGCCCAAGAAAATAAAGTCTCTCACTGTTTCCATTGTTTCCCTATCTATTTGCCATGAAGTGATGGGACCAGATGCCATGATCTTAGTTTTCTGAATGTTGAGTTTTAAGTCAGCTTTTTCACTCTCTTTCACTTTCATCAAGAGGCTCTTTAGTTCTCCTTCACCTTCTGCCATAAGGGTAGTATCACCTGCATATCTGAGGTTATTGGTATTTCTCCCAGCAATCTTGATTCCAGCTTGCGCTTTATCCAGTCCAGCATTTTGCGTGATGTACTCTGCATATAAGTTAAATAAGCAGCGTGACAATATACAGCCTTGTCGTACTCCTTTCCCAATTTTGAACCCATCTGTTTGTTCCACGTCCAGTTCTAACTATTGCTTCTTGACCTGCACACAGGTTTCTCAGGAGGCAGGTCAGGTGGTCTGGTATTCCCGTCTTTTGAAGAATTTTCCAGTTTGTTGTGATCCACACAAAGGCTTTGGTATAGTCAATATAGCAGAAGTACATGTTTTTCTGGAATGTTCTTGCTTTTTCTATGATCCAGCGAATGTTGGCAATTTGATCTGGTTCCTCTACTTTTCTTAAATCCAGCTTGAACATCTGGAAGTCCTTGGTTCATGTACTGTTGAAGCCTACCTTGGAGAATTTTGAGCATTACTTGGCTAGTGTGTGAGATGAGTGCAATTGTGCAGTCGTCTGAACATTCTTTGGCACTGTCTTTCTTTGGGACTGGAATGACCTTTTCCAGTTCTATGGCCACTGCTGAGCTTTCCAGATTTGTTAGTGTACTAAGTGCAGCACTTTCACAGCGTCATCTTTCAGGATTTGAAATTGCTCAGCTGGAATTCCATCACCTCCACTAGCTTTGTTCATAGTGATGCTTCCTAAGGCCCATTTGATTTTGCACTCCAGGATATCTGGCTTGAGGTGAGTGATAACACCATCGTGGTTATCTGGGTCATTAAGATCTTTCTTGTATGGTTCTTCTGGGTACTCTTGCCACCCCTTCTTAATATTCTGCTTCTGTTAGGTCTATACCGTTTCTGTCTTAATTGTATCGATCTTTGCATGAAATGTTCCCTTGGTATCTCTAATTTTCTTGAAGAGATCTCTAGTCTTTCCCATGCTATTTTTTTCCTCTGTTTCTTTGCATTCACTTAGGAAGGCTTTCTTATCTCTCCTTGTTACTCTTTGGAACTCTGCATTCAGACAGATATATCTTTCCTTTACTCCTCCTGCCTTTTGCAATTTCCAAAGGAAGGCTTGGGTGGTAAACTGCAATTAATTTTGATTAATTTCAGCACTCTGCACAGTATTAGCCACCTACCCCTTCACCCTCAACCGTCTGACAGGCAGTTATCCAATGATCCAGGAGTATCCTGGACACAGCTTGTGGAAGCCAGAGCAGGCTATACAGATTCTGTCCTTCTATATGAGATCAGTCCTCTGATCACCAATTGCTGCTTTTGATTACAGAAGAACAGACACAAAAGGAGGATAAATCTCTTCTGTAACCCTTCTGACCACTGTCACAAGCCTATTCTCCTCCAGCTAAAGAGACTTTCAGGACTGAAAGGGCTGGTGTGTGTGCTGTTTTTTTTTTGTTTTTTTTTTAATTTTATCTTCTTCTATTTTCTGCCTTTTATTTCTTTTGCCCCTTTTAGAAGTCAGTTGTTTAAGATCTAGGACATTCAAATGTAACTGCACATAGAGGGGAATTTAGAAAGTCATTCTGTATGCCCAGGAAAAGGTACAGTCTCAAAAAAGAGCTGAGAAGACCTTAGGCTTACAGTTCAGTCTGATCCTTGGCACAGAGACAATCTGTAACAATCAAAACAAAACGTGCACCCCAATGCTCATCGCAGCACTGTTTATAATTGCCAGGACATGGAAGGAACCTAGATACCCATCAGCAGACAAATGGATAAGGAAGCTGTGGTACATATACACAATGGAATATTACTCAGCCATTAAAAAGAATTCATTTGAATCAGTTCTAATGAGATGGATGAAACTGGAGCCCATTATACAGAGTGAAGTAAGCCAGAAGATAAACACCAATACAGTATACTAATGCATACATATGGAATTTTAAAAGATGGTAGTGATAACCCTACATGCAAAACAGAAAAAGAGACACAGATGTACAGAACAGACTTTTGGACTCTGTGGGAGAAGGCAAGGGTGGGATATTCTGAGAGAGTAGCACTGAAACAAGTATACTATCAAGGGTGAAACAGATCAGCAGCCCAGGTTGGATGCACGAGACAAGTGCTCAGGGCTGGTGCACTGGGATGACCCAGAAGGATCGGATGGGGAGGGAGGCGGGAGGGGGGATCGGGATGGGGAACACATGTAAATCCATGGCTGATTCATGTCAATGTATGGCAAAAACCACTACAATATTGTAAAGTAATTAGCCTCCAACTAATAAAAATAAATGAAAAAACAAAACAAAACAAAAATCAGCAAACCCTATAGAAGGAGAACCTTTTTTCCAGAGTTACCACATTTTAGGTTCAAAGGTCCAGTTTTCAAAAAGAAAAACAAAATCTGAGAATATTAAAAATTACAAAAGCATCGCCCAATCAAAGAAAAAAACCAACATGGGAATGCAAAATGATACAGCTACTTTGGAAGGCAGTTTGATAGTTTCTTACAAAGCTAAACTATTACAATATGATCCAGCAAAAGTGCTCTTCATTATTTATCCAAAGTAGTTAAAAAACCTGTGTCTATAAAAAACTTAAACACAGATGCTCATAACAGCTTTATTTGTAACTGCCAAACCTTAGAAGCAATCAAAATTTCCTTCAGTAGGTAAATGGATAAACAAACTTGTATCTAGACAGTGGAACATTATTTAGCATTAAAAAAAAAAATCATCAACCAAGTTATGAAAAAAGACAGAGGAACCATAAACACACATTACTAAGTGAAAGAAGACAATCAGAGAAAGCTACAAAGTATGTGATTCCAACTGTGATATTCTGGAAAAGGCAAAACTATGAAAGTAAAAGTCAGTGATTGCTAAGAGTTAGGGTGTGAGGGGGATGAATAAGAGGAGCATAAAGTATTTTTAGGAAAGTGAAAATATATAATACTACAAGAGTGGATGCACATCAATATACATTTTCCAAACCAACAGAATAAACCCTAGTGTGCAATATGTATACCTGCAATAAACTGTCAATGTAGTGACAAAAAGAGATTTTCCCATACTGAGATATGGGAAGTCATTCGGGCTCACACCTAAGATAACACAAATTCAACGCTAATTAAACCAGCTGCTTTGTGGCCTATCAAACATACATTCTACACCTGCTCTAATTATTAAAGGACACAATGACCAGAAATAAACAATGTCCATGGAAAGAATAAAGATTAAATCCCTGCTCCCTTCCTGGGATGCCAAACCTGGCATTCCTTCGTTGATAAAAGACTCTCTTCCCAGGTGTCAAGGCCACAGGGACTTGCTGTGTACATGCTCATCTCTTTTTTAGAAATCTCGAAGGAAATCTATTCATGACTTGTTTGATGGATCTTTGTTCTGACAAAATATAAAACTGTGTTGAAAAGCATGCTTTTCTGGAGCAGTTCCTCAGTTATCTGAGAATCTGTCTTCCAGGCTAACTGTCCTCACTTTGGCTTAAATAAAACTCGTTTCTTTTTTCCTATTATGGACTGCTTAATGATTATTTTTGTCAACAGCAGGTTCATCAACTAAAACAAATATACAAATTAATTTTCTTGTGAACCTAAAAATGCTGTAAAAAAAAAAGTCTACTTTAGAAAAATGAAACAACCAGATGATGAACCTTGATAGACTAAAACA
The DNA here is from genome assembly GCF_019320065.1 of Cervus canadensis. Taxonomy (NCBI): domain Eukaryota; kingdom Metazoa; phylum Chordata; class Mammalia; order Artiodactyla; family Cervidae; genus Cervus; species Cervus canadensis. The sequence goes on along the minus strand of NC_057393.1, from coordinate 69,019,217 downwards.
ATTTTCCTAAAGATACTCAAATAACTAAAGAAAGACATGAAAATAGTCAAGAAAACAGTATATGAAGAGAATGAAAATACCAATAAAAAAACAGAAAGCCTGAAAACAAATCAAAAGTAAATTATGGAGATGAAAAATACAATAACCAAAATTAAAAGTTCAGTAGAGGAATTCAAAGGCAGATTTGAGCAGAAAGAAAAATGAATAAGGGAACTTGAAGATAACTGAAATTACTAAGTCTCAAGGGGGAAAAAAATGGAGAAAAGGAAACAAAACCTAAGGAACCTATGAAACATCATGAAGTGGACCAAAAAGGCACTGTAGGAGTTCCAGAAGGTAAAAAGAGATAGAGAGAGATCATTTGAAGAAGTAATAACCAAAAAGTTCCCAAATTTGATGAAAAACACAAATATCCAAGAAACTCCAAGTAGGATGAACTGAAAGAGACCCATACTGAGACAAATTACAATCAAATTGTTGAAAGACCAAGAGAGAAACTTGAAAGAAGCAAGAGAGAAGTGACTTGTCACATACAAGGAATCCTCAATAGGAGTATCAGCAGATTTCTTAGCAGAGACTTTGCAGATCCGAAAGCAGTAGTCTTATATATTCAAACTACAGAAAGAAAAATCTATCAACCATGAATCTGACACTCCCTCATAGCTCAGTCAGTAAAGAATCTGCCTGCAATGGAGGAGACTCAGGTTCAATTCCTGGGTTGGGAAGGTTCCCTGGAGAAAGAAATGGCAACCCACTCTAGTATTCTTGCCTGGAGAATCCCATGGACAGAGGAGCCTGTCAGGCTACAGTCCATGGGTTGCAAGAGTCGGACACGACTTAGCAACTAAACCACCACCAAAACTCCCCTTCAAAAATGAGAGAGAAATCAAGACATTTATAGATAAAAGCTGAAGGAGTTTGTTAGCACCAAACTTGTCCTTTAAGAAATACTAAAAGAAATCCTACAGTTGAAATGAAAGAACGCCAGATAGTTACTCAAAGCTGTATTATAAAAATAATGATCTCAGTAAAGGTAAATATGGGGCTTCCCTGAGAGCTCAGCTGGTAAAGAATCCACCTGCAATGCAGGAGACCCCGGTTGATTCCTAGGTTGGGAAGATCCACTGGAGAAAAGATAGACTAACCACTCCAGTATTCTTGGGCTTCCCTTGTGGCTCAGCTGGTGAAGAATCCACCTGCAATGCGGGAGACCTGGGTTCAATCCCTCGGTTGGGAAGATCCCCTGGAGAAGGGAAAGACTACCCACTCTAGTATTCTGGCATAGAGAATTCCATGAACTATATATAGTACACATGGTCACAAACAGTCAGACACGACTGAGGAACTTTCACAAGTAAATATATGGGTGATTATAAAAGCTAGTACTATTCTAACTTTGGGCTTTTTCCTCCAAATTTTGTTTTCTACAGAATTCTAGAGACTAATGCATAAAATTATTAATTTTTTTGGACACATAATGTATATAAAAGTTATCTTGTGACACCAGTAACTGAAACCGAGTGGGGACAGAGCCATCTAGGAACAGAGTGTGTTATTGAAATTGACTTTGTATAAATTTGAGTTAGTGTGTAACTTTAGGATATTAAATGTAATCCCCATGGTAACCACAAAAAAATAGCTACAGAATATACAGAAAAGGAAATAAGAAAGTAAAACTTTTCACTGCAAAAAATAAACACAAAAGAAAGTAATGTAGGAAAATCAGCAAAAAGACATACAATGAAAACTAAAAAATATTGCTGAAAGAACTTAAATAAATGGAAAGATCCCACATTCATGGATTAAAAGACTTATTATTATTAAGATGTCATTACTTCTGAAAGTGATCTACAGATTCAAAGCAATCCCTAACAAAACCATGGAGATACAAATTAAAATCATGATTAAGGTCACTATATATCCAAGAGACTAGCAAAAATTTTGAAGTTTAAGAATACCAAATTGATAGTGATGGGAAGGTAACCATTCTGGTAAAAAGGATAACATTAACCTGTAAAGTTCAAGTATACTCTATGACTCTGGGAAGCCCTGGTGGCTCAGCAGTAAAGAATCTGGCTGCTAATGCAGGAGACAGGTTGAAACCCTGGGTCAGAAACATCCCCGAGAGAAGGAAATGGCAACTCACTCCAGTATTCCTGCCTGGGAAATTCCATGGACTGAGGAGCCTGGCAAGTTACAGTCCACAGGGTCACAAATAGTCAGACATGACTTAGTAACTAAACAACAACAAATGACCCAGAAATTCCATTCTAACCGTACACTTTAGAAATACTAAAGTTTATGTATATCAAATAATAAATGTTCAAAGCAAAATTATTTGCAATTGCCAAAAATGGAAATACCCAAGAGTCCATCAGGAATAGACTGAGTAAATAATTATAGATGCACGCAGTTGAGTACAACATAGCAGTAAGACCTAATGATGGAGAACCATGGCTATACATAGGCGGGTAATCATACACATGATGTTAAAAAAAGAAAGAAAAGGAAGTCACCAAAGGCTACCTGCAGCATAATTCTGTGTATCTGAACTAACTGTTGGAAAACTAAATTATATTATATAGAGATACATACTAGCTGGAAAAAAAATTAAGCTAAGTGGTCAAAACCAAGTTAGTCAAGCAAAGGCTATTTTGCCTCTGGGGACCAAAGGTGAAGCTCAATTACAAAGCTCAGACTCCTATTTACTCCCAAGAACTGGGGATGGGGAAATCAGTATTCCAGTTCAACTTTCACCACTGATTAATCTTATGTCTTAGGTAATTAATTGGTCAATTTGTTCATTCTTTAAAGCAAAAGGTGGACAAGCAAAAAAAAAAAGACTATAACTTCAAGTGTAATGTCACATGGAACAGCACTGTTCAAAAAGGAATGACCCACAGATGTCACCACAGCAAAAGTGGAAGAATCTACAATGTTACCCTGCATGCTACTGGCATAATATAAACAAACAAGTCAAGGGCAAAATCCTTCTTGCCAAGAGAATTAATGTATACATCGAGCAAAAAGCACCCTAACAGCCAAGACAGTTTCCTGAAACATGTGAATAAAAATGATCAGGGGGAAAAAAAGGAAGCCAAACAGAAAGGTACTCAAGTTCATCTGAAATGCTACCAAAGAAGCACACTTTGTGAGAACCAATGGAAAGGAGCCAGAGCTGCTGGAAGTCATTCCCTATGAATTTGTGGTATAATAATAGTAATAATTAAAAGACCTCTGGATTGTTAAAAAAAAAAAAACCTTAATAATTGGGTTATAGATCAAAATACTCTTTTCTATAACCGCTTACCTTCCACAAGCAATCTGAGTGACAATGCTTCCCATAAGTTCAAAAACTTTCCTTGGGTTTATTTCATGACTGGTAGAGTTATGACCCAACTGACCATACCCTCCAGCTCCGAAAGTAAACACTCCACCTTCCTAAAAAGAAGACAAAATCCTTTGTGATTAGAAAGCCTGATAAAAGGAAATAATCTTCAGGAAATTAAGTTAATCTTTAATATAACTATGGAGTCAATTTTCTTTTCTATTGTCTTCTTAATTTAATGGATGATAAGATAGCTAACTTTTCAAGGCAATACATCTTAAAACTAAAAGTTTTAGGTTGATATTGCTGATTATTTTCACATATTTAGAAGTATTTATGGTCATCATCAAACCCATGATGACAATGATGACAGTAACGATGACAAAGTCATCATTAAATCAATACTATTTTTGCACTGCCTTTTACTATCCTTATATTCTTGTCAAATCACAGAAAATTGAATAAAACCTAAAAATGATATCATTTTCAGTTTCCAAAGTAGCTCTGCAAAGGAAAAAAAAAATACGTGTAAACAGAGCACACAAATATACCTACTCTTAGCATACTGTTACTATAGACAATCTTTAAAATACCTATCATAAGATACATAATTGGATTAAAGGCAATATTTTTTAAAAAGTAATTCATGATGACAGTTCAACAAAAGCACAATTAGTATTTTCTCAGTTCAATTGCTTTTCTTCATAGTTGCAGCTATGTAAACAAATTTAAGTGGAATAAGAGTGTTTATACAGACTTCTATATCAGGAAATTGATTTTTCTGTTTAAAATCTTTTTATCACGGGAAATTTCAACAAAGACACAATAGTAAAGACATATATATGTGTGTGTGTGTGTGTGTGTATCTACATACTAAATTATCACATAAACATCGCTCAGTTTCAACCAGTAAAACTTAAAGACAACCCTGGTTCACTGATGCCCTTCCCACCCCGCTTTGAGGGGTATTTCAAAGCAGAAAACTGTACTAGAGGTACTTTAAACTAGCAAACTGTGGTCAAAAAATCATTTCACCTATAAATGTGTATGTATTCTCAATGGAACATATCTCTAACAGACAAAAATATATAACACAATACTATTATACACAAAAAATATTAATTTCCTTTTTTGGACAGAAATAGCAAGTGTTAAGTTTTATTTCTCAGGTTTTTTCATCTTACTGACATTACTGACTTGACATAAGATTGTGAATATTTAAAATATACAACATGACATATATATACTCTGTGGAATTACTACTATAGTCAAATAAATTAACACATCCATCACCTCACACACTTTTTTGGGGGGAGGAAAAAGCTCAGATCTACTCTCAACAAATTTTAAGTACAGAATACTGTATTGTTAATAGTCACTATGTTGTACATTAGATCCTCAGAATTTAAAAATCTTGTAACAGGAAGTTTGTACCCTCTGACCACATATCCCCATTTTCCTCACGCCCCACACCCTGGGAACCACCATTCTACTTCGTTTCTGTGAATTTGACTTTCTATTCCTAATTGCCTTCCCGCTCACATTTTTTTAAACAATTACATGTATAAGTGATACCATTTAGTATTTGTCCTTGCCTGGCTTATTTCACTTAGCATAAGGCCTCCAGGTTCACTTATGTAGTTACAAATGAAAGCATTTCCCCTTCTTATGACTGAGTAATATTCCAGTATATGTATGCATGTCCATGCACACATGTACACATCACATTTCCTTTGTCCACTCATTTGTCAGTGGACACTTTGGTTGTTTAAATAACTTGGCTATTGTGAACAATGCTTCAGTAAAAATGAGCATAGTTATCTCTTTGAGATCCTGTTTTCATATCCTTCAGAAATACATCCAAAAGTGGAATCGCTGGATCTTATAGTAGTTCTATTTTTAATATTCTGAGGAATCTTCATACTGTTTTCTGTAATGGCTGCACCAAGTTGTATTTCCAACAGCAGTGTATAGGGTTCCCCTTTCTCCATATACTGCTTTTTTTTTTTTTAATTATAGTGATCATAACAGATGTGAGTTTGTGGTCTTGATTTGCATTTCCTGATGATTGTGATGTTGATACTGAGTACCTTTTTCATGGTCTTTTGGTCATTTGTGTATCTCCTTCAGAAAATGTCTATTCAAGCCCTTTGCCCATTTTTAAATTAGACTGTTTCTCAGTCACGAGTTAAGTGAGTTCCTTATGTATTTTAGATATTAACCCCTAAGCAGATACATGATTTACAAATATCTTCTCTCATTTCACAGGATGACCTTTCATTTTGTTGATTGTTTCCTTTCCTGTGCAGAAGCTTTTAGTTTATTTTTGCTTTTGTTATCTGTGTGCTTTTGGTGTCATATCCAAGAAATGACTACCAAGACTCATGCCAAGAAACTTTCTCCCCAGGTTTTCTCCTAGGAGTTTTACAGTTTCAGGCCTTACATTTAAGTCTTTATTCCATTTTGAGCTAGATTTTGTAAGTGGTATGAATTAGGGAGTCAGCTTTTGAATGTGGATGTTCAGATTTCCCAGCATCATTTATTAATGATGATGTGTGCTCTAAGCACCTTGTCAAGGATTTGCTGCATTTATTTCTATCTATTCTGTTTGATTGGTATTAATATATGTGCTTGCTTTGACACCACTATCATGCAGTTTTGGTTACCATAGCTTTGTAATACAGCTTAAAATCAGGAACCACATTGCTCTTTCTCAAGATTGCTTTGGCTATTCTGTGTCTTTCGTGGTTCTGTATGAATTTTCAGACTGTTCTATTTCTGTGAAAACTGCCGCTGGAATTTGAATACAGATTACACTGAATCTGTAGATCACTTTGAGTAGTGCAGACATTTTAACAATATTTATTCTTCAAATCCAAGAATATGAGAAATCTTTCCATTTATTTCTGTCTTCTTCAATTTCTTTCATTGATGTGATATAGTTATCAGTGTACAGGTCTTTCCTCTGTTTGGTCTACCTTTATTCCTAAGCATTATACTGTTTTTAATGCTACTGTAAATGGGGCTGGTGCTTAATTTCTCTTTTTAGACAGTTTGTTAGTATATAAAACACAACCCACTTTCAATGAATGTTAATTTGTATCTTGCAACATCACTGAATTTGTTTATTGGTTCTAACAGATTTTTCAAGGAGTCTTTAGGGTTTTCTCTTTATAGTATCAAGCCATCTGCAGAGACAACTTTACTTTTTCCTTCCTAATTTGAATGTCTTTAATTTTTCTCATGACTAATTGCTATGGCTAGGACTTCCAGTACTTTTTTTTGGCCATGCAGCACACGGGATCTTAGTTCCCCAACCAGGGATAGAACCCTCCCACAGAGGAAGCATGGAGTTCCAACGACTAGACTCCCATGGAACTCCCCTTCCAATAATATCTTAAAGAGCAGTAGTGAAAGTGGGCATCCTGTCTTGTCCCTGATCCCAAAGGAAAAACTTTCAAATTTTCATTTTTCAAACTTTTCACCATTAATTATTATATCAGTGGTAGGTTTGGCCTTTATTATGTTGAGGCATGTTCCCTCCATACAACACTTTGTACAGTCTTTACCATAAAAGGATGCTGAACTCTGTCAAATGCTTTTCCTACATCTACTGAGATGATCATATAATTTTTATCCTTCATTCTATTAATGTGGTATATAACACTGACTTCCAAATGATGAACCATCCTTGCATCCCAGGGATAAATCCCACTTGATCACTGGATATATAATCATCTGAATGTGCTACTGAATTTAGTTTGCTAGTATTGAATAGTTCTGCATCTACATTCATCAAGGATGTTGGCTTGTAACTTTCTTTCCTTGCAGTGACTTTGTGTGGCTTTGTTATCAGGATGATGCTGGACTTACAAAATAAGTTTGAAAGTGTTCCCTCCTCTTCTATTTTTCAGAGGAGTTTGAGATGGATTGGTGTTAATTATTTTTCAAATAGTAGAATTCACCAGTAAAGACATCTGATCCTGGGCTTTTCATTCTTGGGGGACTTTTGATTACAATCTCCTTACTCATTAGAGGCATATTTCGATTATGTTTCTTCTGGTAAACAGTTTTGATAGTTTGTATGTTTCCAGTATGTACCCACTTCATCTAGGCTATCTGATAAATTTGTTAATATATAATTATTGATAGTAATACCTTACAAACCTTTGTATCTCGGCATGTCAATAATCATATGTCTGATGGGTAACATTAAAAATAGTTGGGACAGTGTATTTCAGGCTTATCTATTCCCATTAAGCTTAACGCTGATCTTTGTCTAGATTCATCACTTCATTAAGGAGTATAAAATGGGTATAAAATGAGTATTAAAAAATATTTCTTCTAAATTTACTAGTTGAAATTCTTCTATAGAAAACTTAACTCATCGCTATTAAGTCATCATGAAATACAATAAAAATGCTTTTCTCATTTACTAATTTTTAGAAAATGAGTTGTTCCAGCAACTTCCAAGGATAAGCAATGAACTTTGTTTTGTATTGATCTGGGTAAAAAGAGCATCATTATGAAGTCATAGATTTTTTATAATTGGTACATTTCCACTTATTAAAGATATATCATCTTTTTTTGACCACTGAACACACTTCTTCAAGTTGTCCTTCTGACATGATCTTAGTAGTCTTTGCTTTTTTGTAACACAAAACACCCGAGGCTATTTTCATACTTTTTTGGTTCCAGATATGAGATCAGACTCCTTTCTAAGAAGCCTTGGTTCTTTTTAGTAGAGAATCTACAACAATCAAAGAATATTCACTGCTTCTAGATTGCACATATTGACTTATACATCTCAGGTCTTTCAGTGGTCATAGCAAACAAACAAATTTATTTTAGAAGGAGAAAAGTAAGAATTCACACTGATACTTATGAGTCGAAGCAAAGATTACTGAGTTTTAATTTGATTGCTACCATTTTATGTCTTTTCTCTTAAGCTGAACATCATGGTTTCTAACGACAATAAAATAAATACTTATTTGCTTTATCCTATTCTATATGCAATATAGTGAAAATAACACTACTAATTTTCCTCATAACAATAAGACTGCAGAATGCAATTTAAGAGGCTCTCTGTGAATTCAATTTATCTTTAGGCTATTTCCCACTAGTGATGCACAACAAAATACTATACTTTAAAATGACCTAAAAGAAATCTTCTGTAGTTGTGCCACTAGTAATTTTGTAGAACTGTTTTAATATACAAATATAAGTTAGCTTTTTAATTATGTATAAGAGTTTCTAGGTTTCAAAGTCAAAACATAAGGCAAGGCTCATTCGGTCTACCTATTCTTTTCAAACATAAATAACATTTATCTCCTTTTTCCTTAATGGTAATATGTCCTAAAAATCATTCTACAACAAAATAGAGATCTTTCTCTTTCTGTTTTACAGGGTATGGTACTACACATAGTGGAATTACCATAGTTTATTCAATTAGGCTGCTACCAATAGGTATTTGGATTTCTTCTATTCTTTTGTTATTAAAATATTACCACAGCAAACAGCCTTGTGTATACATAATTTTGTATCTTTGGAATAGATTCTTAAAATTGCTAAGGGATTGATAAGTCAAAAGGTATATGTACATGTAATCTTCATAATTAATTTATAAAAGAACTTGAAAAAAATTGACATCTTTATGGTAGTGTCTTCATATTGATTAACATGCATATCTTTCTATTTATCCTGCTTTTAAAATTTTGTGGGATTTTTTATTTTTCCTGTTTGTTTTGCACAAGGAAACTGCACTGTAAAGTAACCCTAATCTGTCTTCAAGAAGTTCTTCCAGAAATGCAAAAGGCACTGATACACAACTAGATTTTAACTTTAAACAAGGAAAACTAAAAAATATCTTACTTTTGAAATAGTTAAAACTATCTAATTTTGTTGAAAATAATATACACCAAAAATTCCAGGGATAAGTATCTATTTTTCTCTCAAAAGAGAAAAATATTGATACTGTTTTGAGAGAAAAATACAGAAGATTAATAGAATTCTCATTAAAAAAAAACAGATATAAAGACTTAGAAATCTTGGGAAAATAAGATGAGTGCTTATCTGAAAGGATGAATTTGAAAAGCATTAACATGTGACTATTTCTACCACAAAGTTAATCCTAAAGAATAATATTATACAAAATATTCTTTACTATCATGTTCAACACAGCTTATTTCTTCTAAATATCAATGACAGAAGAGAATCACTAAAATTTATAACTTGCCAACAGTGATTACATCTGTAATTTGAATGTAATTGAATTTTTTAAAAAATCAATAAAATATGGTAATAAGATTAGCAGAGATAATAAAACGTCCTTACTCAAAAGTACAATAAAATTTTTCTAAAAATTAACTTTTGTAATTGGTCATTATAATATTTTTTAAAATTTCTTTAGTACACTGTATTTGATAAGGACTGAGAATAATTCTTATTTTGAAATTTCCAGTGGGGGGGGGTAAATGTGTAGAATTTTTACAAATCTGATGAGAAGTAATTTTTTCTTGCCAATTTTATCTACTATGCAGGATAAAGAAAGATAAAGATGCAAAAATATTAATCTCTGATTCAGTCAATGATAATTTGCTAGTTCCTTTATGTTAACATGACTATAATAAATAGCACTACTGGTAAAGCTTAGCCTATTTTCATTTTACTTCTAATTGCTAGAGAAGTATACAGTATTCATACTCCACTGGCACATATTCAAGAAAGTGAGAGGTCAGAGTTAAAACCATTAGCAAGACTGTGATAAAAGCTCATTATAACTCCTTGCATAATACTGATTCTTGGCCTAAGGATAATAGAGGAATTCAGTCTCCTCTGTTACTTGTTATAAGCCACATGGAAGCTAAATTAAAATTAGGCAGTTATGCAATGTAAATGAGGCTGATACACAAAGCACAGTAAGCCTGACAAACTAAAAAGAAATTATTTCATTCACAATATTATTCAAGCAGTATTTAACATTAAGTTGAAAACCTCAACAATATGAATCATCACCACACAAAGAGCAGATCACAATTCACATTTCGTAACATAAAACATTTGAAATATAAGGTAAACTGTTTTTGAGAACAGATGATAACCTAAGACCCTTTTTCAAAATAAATTATTTTTTAGACATCAATAACCCTCAAGATTTCAATATACATATCATTAAGATATTCATTAATTACAAAATAACTACCATAAATATTAATAAAAAAGTTTTACAGGAGTACAATACCTTGGTTAGTGCAGCAGTATGATCTTCTCCACAACAAATATAAACTATTTTCTGAGTTCTTAGTGACTTTAGTAAATTAGGAACATACCTATCTGAGAATTTCAATAAGAGAACAGTTAACCAACATATTAACAAACAGTATATTTTTAAAATTTCAATAATTTTGTAGTAAAAGGCTAAGTTGGGTTGCCAAGTCTTTCTATTCTTACTACAGTGATAAAAGAGAGGTCTAAAAAGGGGAATTTAAATCTAATCTGCCTCAGTGCCAATCTACACTCAGGAATCAAGGAATTTCAAAGCTTTTTGACTGCTTCTAATACACATACATCATTCTTTATATCTACCTCATGATAATTAAGCTCATAGCATCCTACTTTGAAGCCTAAAATTATATTTTCTGATGTTTTATAGCAGGAAAGATATAATGTCCTAATCTGACATTAGGAAATAGAAATAGGAAATAGAAAACTATTTCTTAGGCAGAACAAAATATTTTCAAATTCAAAGAGTATTATTTGTTATCATTTCCAGTTGTTATAGATCAACAACTCACTTTTGTCTAACTTGTTATAATTATGCTGAACTTTATTAAATCAGTTTTTGTATTTCAAACACTGGCATTCAACCTAATACAGCTATGAAAAATCAGTTCCCAAGATCCCAATTTAAGTAGTTATAATTTTTTAAAATTCAAAAAGCTTATTTGTAAGACATTAGCATCACCATTAACAGATTAATCAAATGACTCAGATATAAATAATTCTTTGAAATACTCAAATAGATGAACACTTCATGTTACTTTTCAGGATAATTTTACAACTTTTTTTAACTGATGGTAGCTGATAATGTGGCTACCAAAATGAAGTAATGTTTTTCTCCCTTTTCTTTTAATAACCATTCAACAATGAAGATTTTTGTCCAGATGTACTTTCTCCATTTTATTTTATAATAAAATAATATTTTTGGCTTTCCCACAATCTCCTAAAAATATTATCAGGTGGAATTTTTAAACTAATCTCTCCATCCCCACCTAAATCCCAAGGAAGATTTGGGTATACTTCTCTCTGACACTAAGAATCACTAATATCTCAAAAAATCATCTCTCTTTAAAAGTATATCTATTAAAAATGCAAACCTACCATTTTCATCATTAAGACCTAGTTGACCAAATTTGTTGCGTCCCCATCCAAAGATAGCTCCAGAAAGAGTGAGTACAAAACTATGGGCTCCTCCAGCCGCAATTTGCATGAAAGGGATTCCAAGTAAAGACTTAATCAGCTGTGGTGAAGCTTGCTTTTTACAGTCAATGCCTAAACCCAACTGGCCATATTTATTCTGTCCCCAGCAGAAGACTTCACTCGCTGTAAAACAAAAATCACAAATTACTATTTTTCTCACACACAAAAAAATTCCATTTGAAAATCATCAGTTATTTGGGGACATTCTTCCTTACACTGGATGAAAACACATATTCCTCCTTACAATTATTTCTTATATGATACTATCTAGAACAATCCATATTAGCAGAGTTTTAGTTTGACTCACTTTACTAATGAATAGGGTAAGTCACATAATTGAGTGTAATCTCATTTCCTGATGTTCCTTTAGAGTTTTAGTTCAACTTACTTTACTAATGAATGCAGTAAGTCACATAACTGAGGGTAATCTCATTTCCTGATGTTCCTTAAGAAAGTACCATCTCTTATCAATATTCCTCAGGTCTCATTTTTATTCTATGATTTCTCCCAAGAGGGACTCATTTAAGTTCAAGGCTTCAGTTATCAATTACATGCTGAACACCTTCAAAATTTATCACTACCCTATATCTCTTCTCTGAGCAATAAACCCATGTATCAAATAGATTATCTGACAGCTATACTTCGATATTTGAAAGATACTTCCAGTTCAGCATGCCCTAAACTCAATTCATGATCCCCTTCCTACCTCCCATACCTGGATCTCTTCCTGATGTTCCTCATTTTCAGTAAATAAGCATCTTAACTGAGTCAGCAGCACAAGTCATAAACACAAGGAGTCATCCTTCATATTCCCCTCCTCTCTTACCTTACATACAGGTTTTTATTAATTAATCTATCACCTATCAATGAAGTCACATAGTTTTCTTTCTGAAGAAAAATATGGCTAATAGATCCACACCTAACCATTTCAGCAGGTTTTTATAATACTTCTCTCTCAGTTCAGGTCAGTTCAGTCGCTCAGTCGTGTCAGACTCTCTGCAACTCAATGAACTGCAGCACACCAGGCTTCCCTGTCCATCACCAACTCCCGGAGTCCACCCAAACCCATGTCCATTGAGTTGGTGATGCCATCCAACCATCTTATCCTCTGTCATCCCCTTTCTTTCCCAGCATCAGGGTCTTTTCCAATGAGTCAGCTCTTCGCATCAGGTGGCCAAAGTATTGGAGTTTCAGCTACAACATCAGTCCTTCCAGTGGACATTCAAGACTAATCTCCTTTAGGAAGGGCTGGTTGGATCTCCTTGCAATCCAAGGGACTCTCAAGAGTCTCCAACACCATAGTTCAGAAGCATCAATTCTTCGGCGCTCAGCTTTCTTTATAGTCCAACTCTCACATCCATACATGACCACTGGAAAAACCATAGTCTCGACTAGACGGACCTTTGTTGGAAAAGTAATGTCTCTGCTTTTTAATATGCTGAGATGGTCATAACTTTCCTTCCAAGGAGTAAGTGTCTTTTAATTTCCTGGCTGCAATCACCATCTGCAGTGATTTTGGAGCCCCCAAAAATAAAGTCTGACACTGGTTCCCCAACTATCTACCATGAAGTGATGGGACTGGATGCCATGATCTTAGTTTTCTGAATGTTGAGCTTTAAGCCAGCTTTTTCACTTTCCTCTTTCACTTTCATCAAGAGGCTCCTCTTCAATTTCTGCCATAAGGGTGGTACTGTCTGCATATCTGAGGTTATTGACATTTCTTCCGGCAATCTTGATTCCAGCTTGTGCTTCCTCCAGCCCAGCATTTCTCATGATGTACTCTCTCCATATAAGTTAAATAAGCAGAGTGACAATATACACCCTTAACATACTCCTTTTCCTATTTGGAACCAGTCTATTGGTCCAAGTCCAGTTCTAACTGTTGCTTCCTGAACCTGCATACAGGTTTCTCAAGAGGCAGGTCAGGTGGTCTGGTATGCCCATCTCTTTCAGAATTTTCCACAGTTTATTGTGATCCACACAGTCAAAGGCTTTGGCGTAGGCAATAAAGCAGAAACAGATGTGTTTCTGGAACTCTCTTGCTTTTTCGATGATCTTGCAATTTGATCTCTGGTTCCTCTGCCTTTTCTAAAACCAGCTTGAACATCTGGAAGTTCACAGTTCATGTATCACTGAAGCCTGGCTTGGAGAATTTTGAGCATTACTTTACTAGCCTGTGAGATGACTGCAATTGTGCGATAGTTTGAGCATTCTTTGGCAAGCCTTTCTTTGGGATTGGAATGAAAACTAACCTTTTCCAGTCCTGTGGCCACTGCTGAGTTTTCCAAATTTGCTGGCATATTGAGTGGAGCACTTTCACAGCGTCATCTTTCAGGATTTGAAATAGCTCAACTGGAATTCCATCACCTCCACCAGCTTTGTTCATAGTGATGCTTCCTAAGGCCCACTTGACTTCACACTCCAGGATGTCTGGCTCTAAGTGAGTGATCACACCATCGTAATTATCTGAGTCATGAAGATCTTTTCTGTACAGTTCTTCTGTGTGTTCTTGCCACCTCTTCTTAATATCTTCTGCTTCTGTTAGGTCCCTACCATTTCTGTCCTTTATTGTGCCCATCTTTGCATAAAATGTTCCCTTGGTATCTCTAATTTTCTTGAAGAGATCTCTAGTTCTCTCTACTTGGCCTCATTTGCTCACCCATTGCTACATTTTTTTTTTAACAACTCTAAACATCTTTTACTTACCTTTATAAAATAAATGGCACTAATAATTGATATACTAATAAGTGTTTTTTAAAAATTCATACCATAATAGTACGTACTTACTAAGTTTCTCTCCAAACTAGATTACCAGTTCCTCTCCCAAAAGACAAGCACTCTTACCAACTGCTGATATGCACGTGCAGAAATACTCTATGGATGTAACTAGCATACATTTGCATATACAGAGATATAAAAATGTAGATATGATATATGGTAGACACCATAAAAATGTTCTGGATAAGTTTCAAATTCAGTGTTCTATAAATTTATATGTTCATGTGTTTATTTCATAATGAAACTCAAATGAGCTGATTTTTTTTAAAAACACAGATTTGAAATGTTGCTCACCTGAGAAAAATTTGTCAGTGACTTCTCATTGCTCTTCGGATAAACACTTTTTACAAGGCTTCTAAGGTTCTACAAAATCTACCTATGTTTCTGAGCTCATTTCACACCAACCTCTTCCCTCACTTACTATACTTTGGCCATACTCACCTTCCTTCGTATTTTCCAAAGCCCGTTTCTTACACACTTTCTGTCTCACACACTCTGCCTAAACCTTCCCCTCACCCTTGTCTAATTTACTTCTATTCTCTCCCAGCAAGTAGCCTTCCTTAATCTCCAAGATTAAGTTCAGGCCCCCTATTACGGGATCTGAGTATCCCAAACCTTCTTCTTTACAGTCTTCTTTTGTAGTATATGACTGTACTATTATCTGTATGACTGAACAGTAAGGGCTAGGCTAGTCCCTAAGGGTGACTCAGTGGTAAAGAATCCACCTACCAATGCAGGAGACAAGGCTTTGATCCCTGGGTCAGGACGATTCCCTGGGGAAGGAAATGACTACCCATTCCAGTTTTCTTGCCTGGGAAATCCCACGGCTAGAGCAGCTTGGTGAGCTACAGTTCACAGGGTCACAAAACAGTCGGATACAACTTAGCAACTAAACAACCACCATAAAGGCTAGTACTATATTGCTTACCACTGTGCCTAGTTCATACTGAGCGATCTGCTTCCCACCCCACAAATTTGTTTTTCACTAAGTGAATAAGACACTGCTAAAACATGAAGCTGAACAAGGCAAAAGAATACTTGTCGAGACAGAAAAACTGTCCCATCAGTAAAGCCTTCGGGTTTAAATTTATCTTGAATTTATCTACCAAAGTATCAAAAGAGAAGTTGACATGGTAACATCAAAAAATATAGGGATGCCAGCCCACCCCCCATTTTATTCCTTAAATGGAATAAATCCAAATCCGTTAACATAGCATGTAAGGCCCTTTGTAACAGATTTGTTTTTACTTCAACCACTACCTGAACTATGCTCTGAAAATACCTCCCATGCTCTGAAAATACCCACGTAAAATTATATGCTGATACACAAATACACAAAATACTTTCCTTCTATGCCCTCACTAGTACTATTACTATAGCCAATCCTTAACATTTCCCCCTAGCTGCTTCTCAACAGATCTCCAATTCTGAATTATATTCATCTTTCAAGACTTGCAGCAAATATGAATCCCTTCTTTATTGTTACCAATTCTATTGACAAACTACACTTTTTCCCTTATTCCCACAGTATTTTACTTTTATCTTGACCAAAAATAGTATATATTTTTTCTGCCTCAATTTATAATATTTGTACATCTGCCTCTTCTATTAGGTCACATGGTCCCTAAAACTGTCTCTTACTTTATCAGTATTTCCCTATAGTTCTAGTCTACTGTTTCCTTCACAATAGGCCTCACAAGGCATTTAATAAGTTTAAACTAATAATGATAAAGCCACTGAAACTCACTTCTGTAAATGGTATAACAACAAACACACGGGGCTTCCTGGTGCATGTGTGCTGGCTCAGTGGTAAAGAATCTGCCTGCCAACACAGGAGACATGCGTTTGATCCCTGATCTGGGAAGATTCCACATGCCACAGAGCAACTAAGCCTGTGCGCCACAACTACTGAGCTGTGCTTTAGAGCCCAGGAGCCACAATTAAAAAGCTCATGGGCTGCAACCACTGAAGCCCTGGCCCTAGAGCCTGCGCTCTGCAATAAGAGAAGCCACGCCACAATGAGAAGCCTGCACACCACACCTAGAGAGTAGCCCTGTTTGCCACAACTAGAGAAAGCCTGTGCAGAGAAACAAAGTCCCAGCAAAGATAAAAATAAATAAACAAAATTTAAAAACTATAAAAAAATAAATATATATGGCAGGTTCTCTACTAACTCATAATCGTTAGTGAGCACAGGAAGAAGGCAAAAGAAATAAGCGAAGGTGTAACAGGATTCTTGGACGACTTTCTCTGTTCCTAGTCATAAAAAGTTTATCTGTGAGATCAAATGTATTTGGGCAAGTTATAAACTTCCCCAGCTATGAAGGAATAATGTTCAGCAAGTTAAAGAACAATCAGATGCAAAAAATCAATTTCATGTCTACATTCTTGCAAAAAATGATTTGAGAATGACACCATTCAGAATAACAAAAATCATCAAATATCTATGGAAAAATCTAACAAAATGTTAAGACCTCTCCACAGAAAAGAACAAAATATTCTTGAGACAGATTAAAAGGAGATTAAAATGAATGGGGACATATCACCAGTTGCTGCTGCTAAGTCACTGCAGTCGTGTCTGACTCTGTGTGAACCCATAGACGGCAGCCCACCAGGCTCTCCCATCCCTGGGATTCTCCAGGCAATAACACTGGAGAGGGTTGCCATTTCCTTCTCCAATGTGTCAAAGTGAAGTCGCTCAGTCGTGTCTGACTCTTAGCGACCCCATGGACTGCAGCCTACCAGGCTCCTCCGTCCATGGGATTTTCCAGGCAAGAGTACTGGAGTAGGTTGCTATTGCCCTCTCCAATATCACCAGTTGAAGAACTGAAAGACTCAGTATTACAAAGATTTTCCTCAATCCAATTTAGAGACAATGCGCAATCCCAAACAAAATCCCAATAGTTTAATAAGTGTCTATGAAAACCGCCAAACTAATTCTACAACGTATACAGAAATGAAAAGGATAAAGAAGAACCAGGGCAATCTTTAATAAGGATGAAGTTGAAGGAATTTCGTCTTTAAATAAGAAAGCTGAAAAGGCGAAAGAAAATAGAAGCAACACTTACCTTTAGAAAGTGCAAGTGAATGATAGTAACCACAAGCAACCTGTACTATCTGGATATCCGACAAACTTTTAATATTTCTAGAAAAGAAGAAGAGATCAGGATTAGTTAACTCCATTTAATAAATGGATCCTGATTGCTATTTATGCTATTTATTGACCACCTACTATGTGCAAAGAGTTTCCTTACCAGCAGTTCCTTACTAGCATGACCTAGCAGTTTATGCTGTTTTCACACAAGCCCAATTTATAAAAAATTTATGCTAAAATCAGTAAACAAAATCTAAGTATGAAAAATTAAGAGGTGTGATGAGAAAACACTTTGAAAGGACAATATTTAAGCACAGTAATCTATACTTCAGTGCTCTTGTATGTTTTTATTATCAAAATTTGAAAAAACTTTAACTTGACCTACGAAACCTGGTAATATATTTCTAAGACAAATGTACATGATCTAATTTGTCGAAAACTGGTGTTTGGCCCAGTTTAGTACATGCTCTCCTCCATCAGGTTCCTTAAGAACCAGCAGGGATTCCTATCATGTGATGCTACCAATCACAAATTATGAAACCTATTCCCTCTGGACTATCCTTCTGCCTTCCATCTAAATCAATGATATTAAACGTATTTAATTCTTTACTATAGAAATTTAATTAATTCATATCTATTATGATCACTGATGTGTGAGGTCATATTTCTGCCATCTCATGTTTCTGCCTTACATTTTTTTAGCTTCCTTTTCCCCCCAATTTCTGATTTTTCCTTAACTGTAACATAACTCTAAAGGCTAAGTGTTAAAACATCATGAAAATCAAGTAACTCTGTGCATGAATCATCCCAGGTTTTATATAATTCACCTTCACCTGGTCATTCTGTTTTTCCTGAATTACCATTTTCAAGAAAAAAAGGGGGTGGGAAAATACAGTATGTTTCTTATTTCCCTTTACCTGATACTGCCACCTGACCTGATTCTGCCATATGAGAGTCCGGAGCAAGTTCTGACCAGAGTGTCGATACCCATGATTTTCGGGAGGCAGCTTCAGCAAACCAAATTTTGAGCGGGAAAAAGGAGAGTTACTCTAATCCATATTGTTGTATTAAAAATAATTTATTTAATGGATTTATGTTCTTAACTACAAAACTTGAGAGTTGTACTGCTACCATTTAGCAGGATCCAACAAGTTAACAGGGTCCAACATATTTTCAGATTTTCAAATATAGCAAAAGGCTAAATGTACACTGGCAAAGCAAAAACAGGAATAAAAAATACATGGATATGTACAACTGTGAAGTTATTAAACATTTACTGTTACTGCTTATGCATACTAGGTACATCATACATTGACTAGTAAATGGTACTGAATGATTTTAAAAAAACAACTGTTCCTGGTATCAAGCCCAATCTGCAAAACTAAGTAAAATCTTTTCAAATTCTACATTCTCACAGCAAGCTGTTTTCTCCTTCACAGCATTTATCTCTATAAATTACTGGAATACTTATTCATTTAATTATTACTAGTATACTCTGCTAAACAATAAGCTCTGTAAGAGTGGAATATTATCTTCTACCCATGGAATCCCAAGCACCTACCACAGTGTCTGGCAAAATGTATGGGGAAACAAAGGTATGTCAAGTGTCCACTGTTTGAGGATAAGTGAATCTGTAACTTCTTTGAGGCTTTCGTATTAAACTATTTATAAAGTCTGCCCCCAAAACTTCTAAATTTGCACGGCAATTTACACTCAGTGACTCTCATTACCAAAGTATTATCATGCAGCTTAGAATACAGGATGAATTTTTCAGTTGTGTCTGCTCAAGACAAGTGAGGATGTTCTTCTGTGTCATTACTGTTTTAAAGGAAAGAAATCTCTGTTTTTGTCTCTATGGAGATGTAATACACTGAAGATGCGGGAGTGGAAGTGGGAAAGAGAAGAGGGTTTGCTTTTTTAAGCTTTTGGGAATTTAAAAAAGAAACAAAAATACTGTGATATATATGAATAGTAAAACAATTTTACCATGGTGCATTTTTCCTGAAGAGACAAATCAGAAAATTCTTAATGAAACAAAGTTTTACAGAATTCATCAAAAATAATCCCCAATGAATAAAAAAGATAATGTAAATGTTTTTCAGTTTTCAATTTTTAAAAGGATTCAAATCAAGTTAATAGGAAAGTCAAAACAAAAGAAATTTTGTAAATAAAAATATATTTACACATGTATATGAAGAGTCCTAATTAATAAGAACTATGAAAAGAAAATCAAAATTTCAGATGTCTAGGGTAAATATTTTATAAATACTTATAAATTTAGCTCCCTCAAGTTTAGAGTTCTTGTCAAACATTTTTAAATGGCCATGACATCACTAAAATTATTCATTGTAAAGAAAACAATTATTTCTTCACTGAATTTTGAAAGATGTTTGAAATTTTAAGAAAATAGTGCATAAGCTTGGAAGTAAGATTTATACACCCCTCCCTTGAGAAGCCTTGAAGTCAAAACATAAGTTGTTGAATATGTGTACTGTTGTGTTGTTACATTTTTCCAACTTAATGCACAGTGGCAATATGGGCAGAAACCAGGCATTTCCAGTTTGTCTGTGAAGGTAAAATTCTTTTAACAACCATTAACAAGAAACAGTGAAAAGTTTGAATATAATCAAGAATTTAGTATGTAATCAAGACTTTGAAGAACTAGAGCATTAAATATTTTGCCAATTAGAAAATCATCAAGGTGTATAAACTAAAAAAATAAAGCTTTTTGTATGCCAAACATACCTCAAGAAAGTGGTTTTAAAAATAAATTTCCCAGTAAAACATAATCAACAATTTTGTATTTCCCAATTAAGCCACAACTTTCTTATTCATCTGAGAAAAGTCGTAGCTGATTTTGAAAAATTTAGGCTAACAACTGATCTAGTCTCCCATTAAATATTCTTTAATTTTCTTTTTAATTTGAAATACTCTGCACTTTCATATGCTAATATTAGGCAGAAATTGTAACATATTTTTTGGCCATGCCATGCAACTTGCAGGATCTTAGCTCCCCTACCAGAGATCCAACATGGCCTATAGGTGAAAGCAGAATCCTAACCACTGGACCACCTGGGAACGCTCTGCAATATGCTTTCAAAATTGAGTTAAATCAAGAAAATCTATTCATGTGTCTGAGTTTCCTCCTATCATATGTTTTATTCAAAACGTATGTGAAAGTTATAAAGCTGGCTGACATTTCTAAGCACCTAGAAAAAGATTTGGAGCTAAAAAATTATTTGGTGCTGAGATTTAAAAAGGAAAAAAAAAAAATCACTGGTGGTCTTTCATAAAAACATACTCCTACTGTATTGAAATACTAAACTGCCCTTTAAAATATGAAGTACCAGTAAAAATTTATATATATGTATATGTATGTGTGTGTCACAACAGATCCAAATCAGATTAGCCCAATGAAAAACTGCGAAAGTTCAACAGGAACGACGCCCTTATACACAGCTTAAAACTAACAGAGAAGTTTAAACCAAAGAACTCAGTTAAGATCTTTTACAGGTCCCCATTCAGGTTCATAAAAGAGCAAAGTCACAAATAACAGGATTATTGGGCAACCTTCAAATAAACTGTCACATAATAAAATTTTCTCCTTATCTTTCTCTCTTTACAAAGTATCTATGGATTACTGTCTCTTATACCAGAACTGAACAGGAAAAAAAAAAAGGAAAATTCAGTGGAGTGAAGAATATGGGAAACTAGACAGCCTTGCTGTAAATCATGGTTTTGAAAATAAGGACTTAGAAAATCTAACATTTAACTCTTTTCAATCCTAAAAACAAAAAGTTCTTAAAAATCTTAAATAAAAATATCCCATTCTACAATAATTACTTATGGAAGGAAATAAAGGAAGTAAAGAACGTGACAAATGCGAGATCACTCTGTTTCTATGAATGCTTTGCATTTTGTAGCCAATAGCCATTTGGCTGCAAATTAACATTTTCTAAAAGAAATCAAAATTGAAATGACTAAAAAAATTCAGTTTACTTAGCTTAAGGAAAAAACTCTCTCCCAACAGCACCATCATTAAAGAGGCACTAAAAGCATAATGGGAAATGTGTTTGCTATTTAATTGTTATTACAGAAGAAACAAAAAGAGAAGAAATTTGTTTGGGGAGTTTTGCAGAATTTGATTACAGGTTAAAGAAAACACATTAATGTGACATATCCCAAAGTCTCAACAGACAGCTCATTACGAGAACAAATATAAAGCATCAAACTAAAGATGAAAAAAATCTTTTAATATGCTAAAACAAAACAAATACTTCAAATGTATACTTTAAGTTTTCAACAGACACACACACACACACATATATATATATTTGATAAAAGGATATGGGCTTACTGAAGGAACTAGATACCATCTCTACTTTAAAAAAATTAAAAAAGGTCATTTCTAATGATAAGAGCTCTGTTCTGAATTTTTTTTGTTTTGTTTTGTGGTTGCTTTTGTTTTTTAGCACCATTCAACTTAAAGGATCTTAGTTCCCTGACCAGGGATTGAAACTGTACCCTTAGCAATGAAAGCATGGAGTCCTCACTGGACCGCCAGGGAATTCCCTCCTGGTTCTGAAATACATTATTTCCTGTGCTCCAATTTCTTATCCTAGTAGCTATCTATTTCTTAAGCCAGGGCAAACATTAATAATGTTAAAAACAAAATATCTAAATGTATATATTATAAAAATGGTACCTGGAATAAATCTAAAATTAGTGTAATACCTTGGTTCTCTAGAAAGTTCTCTTTTGTCCCTATAACTATTACCAGGGGGAAAATAAAAGTTTAAGGAGACAAGAATTTGTATAATTTTAAATACTAAGCACAAGTTAGTGTATTAATTATGTACCCAAAAGAACTGGATATTCTTCTTTAAACCTTTATGTTCAGGATTACAGTTTTTAATATTAAAGCAATAGTTATGCCCTATATAATTCTCTAAAACTACAATATTGATGAAGCACTGCTAGTTTTTAAACTTTGAAATAATTCTATGATGAGTCTGTGGTTAGCATAAATTAAATTGTGGTCAGTGCTATGTAAAAATGTAGAAAGTGAATTATTCTTTTTATTCTAAGCATGTGGGACTTTGACATTCAATAAAAACAATAAAGACTAAAAAAACAAGAGAAAGAAATATACAACCAACCAATATTTAATGGTTTAGTCTTAATCCACCTAATTTCAGTGAGAAAATTTCTAACAAAGAGTGCGTTCTCTACCCCTTATCTTTACAAACAAACATAATCTGGGAGAAAACATGAAATACACAAGAAACAGCATTCGATACAAACTAAAGGCAAGCACCCAATAAATGCCTTTAGAGCTTAAAGGGGAGAAGTGATTGTATATCAACTCTTAAATGCCCAGTAGTAAGCAGAATGAGTCAGATAACAAATTTATTATAAAAGATTGTTAAAGACCCCTTTGTCGGTCACCTTTGTTACCTGGGTACTCTGATACATTCCTCTGATCCTAGCAGGCCAAGCTGTCCATCAGAATCGAGACCCCAAGCATACACCTGGCCCTTGTCATTTAGTGCTAATGTATGAGCTTCTCCACATGAAACAGCTACAATATTTTGGGCATCCAGGGCAACAACCTGCTCTACAGAAATGAGAAACAGAGACATTACATTCTAGTTTTAAATTCCTAATAAGAATAAAACTATAGTCTTCATCTTGTACAAAAAAGTTAAGGAAATGCTGAAATACAGACTGTAATTTAGTTATTCTACAAAACCTAACAAATACACATTCCACACAAAATTCTCACTATAGTAAATACAGATATACACCACAGGGCATAATCAACTCAGATTATTAAGTAACTTGAACATCTGGGGAAGAAATTAAGGGTGTATAAAAATTTTCTCGGGAATTGCTCTTCATTCAAAACCATTACTAACAAAAGGAGTCCAGCTGAAAAGGAATCATTTGAATAAACTGGCTGTTTTTTAACAATAAAATCATAACCAGCATAGGTATTACCATATGGGGTACTACTATGGAGTGATTCTGAAACAAATGAAATAATCTGAATTAGCAATTTCTGATAGGAAACAAATTATTTACAGATCTCATAAAGTGTCTACTAGATATGCTGAGGAGAGAACTGAAAGGCAATGTAACCATAACAAACAGATTTCAGTTTATGGGCTGCTATTTTAATGTGAAAGATATAAAAACTCCACATGTGGTTAAAATATGTTCAAGTTTTAAATCAGAAATTAATTTAAAATATTGGCCCTCGTAAGACTGGCAACAGCCACTGACAAATCAGTAAAGAAAATGAAATTGCTTCCTTAGTCTCTTTAAGATGTGCACTATCAGTTTTTTACTAGTACACAAGTTTTCTTAAAGACATCATTTAAAATTAACCTTTAAAAAAAATTAACCTTTTTTAGCCTAATAATAAAGCTCTGTCTACTATAAACTGAAAGTCTCTTATTGCAGAGCTGCTAAAACTGAACCAATAAGTTTCCTCAGAAGCATATTTTAGCTCAGTGTAATGTACAAACACAGCTGCTCAATAATAAGACATCACAGAGGTTTGAATCCCTAAGTAACAGAGAAATTCAAATTGCATCTGCATTACTTATTCTGCATTTTGGGGTGGGAAGTTAGCCCTTAGACAGCCTTAAGAATTTGTATAACTCTAATGATATGTCTTTTTAAGTACTTACCTTAAAATACTATGAGTTCATAATTCGTGAAGTTGATAAATAGTACGTGGAAATTCACTATATGAATCTCTCACTTTTTGTGTATATTTTATACATGTTTTTATAAAATTATATTGCAGAAACATATGAAAACAAAACATATATAACATACTGCCCCTCCTCCCAAAAAACAAAAGAACTTAAAAGTATGGTATCATTTATTTACATCAAAACACTCCCATAAATCTTAATTATGAAGAAAGTAAAATGCAAAAGATCTATTCATCTTTCACAGAGGACCCCGAAATGAACCAACGTCTCTCCAGAACAATCCTCAGAGGAGATGGAATAAAGAGCAAAAAATAAGAGAATGATAAGAAGGATGAGTAAGACTGGTTGGTTCAACAGTAATATAGGAAGAGTACTTAAATTTGATATCAATTGCTATAAAATCAAAGACACCAAAAAGCCAAGAAACAAAGAAGACACAATCATCCATGCCAAATATTAATATTTACTGTGTATTTCTTGTGCTCTAAGTACTAGAGAAAGATAGATACAACAGTTCTAGTCCTCGACAAGTTTACAGTCTACAGAAAAACAAGTGAGGTAAGGAGTCTATTAAAGGCAAAGGTAAAGATATACAAAAGGCACCAGGGGAACATGAAATACTTTTAAAAGATACTAGGAAGAATTTTGGAAGGCACTGACGCTAAGTTAAAAGTACGTGAGGAAAGAGAAAGAGATGCCATGTATCTGTTAAGAGAAAATTCAAATTACTTCTTCAAATGTAGCAAAACAAACTAAAAGCAAACTGAAATGGCTGATCTTAAAAAAAAAAAAAAGAGGGAAAACGTTGTTGATATGTCAAATAAAAAAATAACCTCCCTAATATTTAAAGACTAAACAGGAGGAGGGGGGAGCAGCAGCTCAGTGAAAAAATGGGCAAAAGATGTGAACTGATTGTCCACACAAAAAAGGAAGAGAAGTGGCTCTTAATCCTATGAAAAGATGTCAAATTCATTGATGAGAGAAATGAAAATTCAAACTACGCTGAGAAGTCAACAATATACTCACCTGGAAAATTCATAAAGCCATAAACTTTTAATTTGTATACTTCTCTATTTGATTACAAAAGTTTACACTTATCAAAAGAATGAGAAGACAAGCCACTGACTGGAGAAATTATCTGCAAAAAAACACACCTAATAAAAGACTGTCACCCCTTCCCCCAAAATATATCTATATATTAAACATTCTTAGAACTCAAAAATAAAAAAATAAACCCAATTAAAAAATAGTACAAAAAAATATATATAGTGCAAATGACCTGAAATAACACCACACCAAGATGACACAAAGATGGCAAGTCATTATCTACCAACAGAGAATTGCAAATTTAAATGAGCTACCATTATAAGCCTATTAAAATGGTCAAAACCCAAAACACTGACAATACCAAATGCTGGTGAGGATATAGAGCAACAATAGCTCTCATTCATTGATGATGGACGTGTAAAATGGTACAGATATTTTGGAAAACAGTTTGGCAGTTTCTTACAAAACAAACCATACCATTATATGATCCAGCAACTGTGCTCTTTCACATTTACCCAAAGGAGCTTAAAATTTATGTCCACACAAAACCCTGCACGTGGATGTTTATAGCATCTTTATTCTTTCCAAAACTTGGAAGCAACAAAAATGTCCTTCAGTAAGTGAATGGATAAACTGTGGTATATCGAGACAGTGGAATATTTTTCAGTGCTAAAGAAATGAGTTATCAAGCCATAAAAACACATGGAGAAGACTTAAATGCATATTACTAAGTGAAAGAAGCCAATCTGAGAAGACTACAAAATGTATGCTCCAACCATATGACATTCTGGAAAAGGCAAACTCTGGAGACAGTAAAAAGATTACTGGTTGCTTGGGTTTAAAGGGAGGGAGGGATAAAGGGTAAAGCAGAGGGGATTTTTAGGGTACTGAAACTATTCTGTATGATATTATTCTGTACAATACTAAGTGAGCTTCCCTGGTGGTTTAGATAGTAAAGAATCTGGCTGCAATGCAGGAGACCCAGGTTCAATCCCTCGGTCGGGAAGATCCCCTGGAAGAGGGCATGGCAACCCACTCCAGTATTCTTGCCTGGAGAATTCCATTGACAGAGGAGCCTGCTGGGCTCATTTCATTATATAGTCGTCAAACCCATCAAATGTACAACACAGACAATGTTACAGTAAACTATGAGTGTGGATGATATGACGTTGTCAATGTCGGTACATTAATGGTAAGAAACATATCCCTGTGGATAGTGTGGGGGGCGGGGAGGGGGTTTGTCTATGTGTAATAGAGAGTACACGGGAATTCTCTATACTTACTACTCAATTTTGCTATGAACTTAAAACTGCTCTTAAAAAGTAATTTTTTGAAAAAGCTTATTTAAAAAACACACATACACCAAGATAACATTTTTCATCTCATAAAACTCAAAAGTCAGATAACAATCTGTTGGGGGGAAAGGCACTCTTGTATATTCATAGTGGAAGTACAAAATAGAACCACCTTTATGAAAGAAAAAAAAAAAGTGTCAAAACCTAGCAAAACATACACATTTACCTCTTGGTTCCAGATCTAGCCTACAGATACATCTGTGTACTAAAGGGCAGCAGAATATGCCAACTCAAAATATGCCATTTTGGCATAAGGATTATTTTGAACTGAAGGCCACTAAGAAGAAAAGCTCTCTGCTCTCTTTCGATGTGCCTAAAAGCAGGACATAAATCTGTAGAGGTGTCCTACCTTTCCTCTCTAGCAGGAAGGGTAGGGGTTAATCACTGAAGACAACTCTAGACCCTTATCAGCTGAGAGACAGTACCAGTACAAACTATGTAACAAACTTTACTCAATAGCCCTTATCTTAAGTTTCCCCACACATTTTCCTCCCCCAAATTGCCAACCCACAAACTCAAAAAGCCCTTTTCATCTTGTTACTTCTGTATTTATTGTTCTTTTAAGATGCTAGATAAGCCCATGTTCTACCATCCCCTTGAGTTACTCATTACTGAGTGCTAACGCATGTGAACACATGGCAATACACTTATTTTGCTTTTCTCCTTGTTGATCTGTCCTTTGTCTATAGAGGACCCAGCTGGAGAATCTAGGTGTACATGCATGCTACATCGCTTCAGTTGTGTCCGACTCTTTGCAACCCTATGGACTGTAGCCTGCCAGGCTCCTCTGTCCACGCGATTCTCCAGGCAAGGTATGGATTCTTCAACTGGAGTGGATTGCCATGTCCTCCTCCAGGGGATCTTCCTGACCCAGGGATTGAAACTGAGTCTCTCATGTCTCCTACATTGGCAGGCTGGTTTTTGTTTTGTTTTTTACCATTAGCGCCACCTGGGAAGCATACAAATATACAAATATGCATGTGTGTGAATGTGTGTTTTTACATATATCTGCAGTACTGTATAAAATAACAAAAGACTGGAAATATTCCAAATATCAATAAAGGATTCTGTCCACACATTGGGATTCTATGCTCTGAAAAATAAAGAGGAAATGCTGCAAGCTGATGTGGAAAGATCTCAAGGGTATATTATCAAGGGAGGAAAAAAATCAAGATGTGAAATAATGTACATGATTTGTTATTTTCTGTCATAGTTACCTATGTTTATTATACCTACAGGGGATGTGGATACAGAGGGAAATAGGGTAGTCAAATAAATATAAGAGCAAAGCTTCTCAATGTGTATTTATATTATTTTGATTTCTGAACCACATGAATATATTCTCTATTCAAATTTGAATAATTTTAAAATTAAACATTAAAGAAAATAATTAAAGCAATGTATCAAAACCAATGTTTTCACTAAAACTTAACTGAGCTCTTTAAGATTTCTCTACATACTAAAAACTCAAGATAAATAACTTTGATTCTCTTAGAATTTGAGCCCCATCAAATTACTAAGATACCTATTTTGAGTATGAATAATTATTATATGCCTTGGGAAAAGTACTCAACACAGGTTTTCCTGACAACAAATATACAAACTGTTAAGTTCTCTGTACAATTTTTAAAAATTACTCTTTTTTTCCAAATGGCCAATCAGAATGAAAAGCCTCAACCATTTCTCCCCAGTATGCTAGAAAAGTCAGATCAATGTTAAATTGAGACATTCACATTCAGGACAAATTCTGGTTGAATGCTTGAAACAAGATGGCCTGCAAAGAGAGTCAATGATAAGCAAGAAAAAAGAGGGAATACATAAATCCAGCAAAACAAACCAAAAAATTCACTAGAAAATCTGGCTTCATGTCTTGTATGAGAAAAAAACAAACAACTCATAACAAACCTGAACAGTTAACATTTGTTGAGTTTATTATAGACTAGGTACTATGCTAACTCTATTGAAGTTTTAATCACCAAGCTATTGAGTACATTTGCCTTTCAAGGCCAAAGAATACAGAAAAGGGAGGAAAAAGTGAGAATTAAATTCACTTTAATTTAGGCTGAGTATGGAAATATAAGGAGGATATATAAGAGGACAGAAAACAAAAGAAAACCTGTCAAGCAAGCCAATTAAAAAAAAACTATTATTCCTTTGATAAATGGGAGCTACAGGAAGATGTTAGAATTATGAACATACAATACTAAACTTGCTGGGAAAGGTTTAAAGTAGCACATGATTATTACAATTGACTATAATTCAGAATAAAGTATTTTTTTAATATAAATACATACAGATAAAAATATGTGGCAAAATACTAACTGTTGGCCACTGTGCTATTCCTTCAACTTTTCTTTATGCTTCAAAATGTTCACAGAAAAATTTGATAAATGTAACACTGCTCATATCAGTATTTATAGCTCACAATATTTCTCTTTAAGAAAAGAAAAAAGGGCCATTTAGTTTGGGGAGGCAGAAAGAAGCAAAGAAAACTTAAAAGAGTAGGAGACTGTCTTGAGAAAAACAGAAAAAAAACATTTTCAGAGACAGGAGCAAAAACAAAAAAGATAAAGCACTAGAGAAAAGTAGCATATCCATCCTTTAAATACTATCAGGCAGATATACTCCAAATACAAATCTAACAAGTCCAAGCTCACTGTTACTTCTGGTTCTTCTTACACTTGCACTGTTAAAATGCAGTATTTCTGAAAACTGATGGGGCATCATTTCACTAAGGAGAAAAAGGCCATCTTTGCCCCATAAATCCAAAACACTGTCATTATCAGATTTATAAAAATTAAAATGTTTAACCTAATGCCAGTTTTCATTTGTACACCATTTTGCTGCACAAACATCATAAAAGAAGAATATGGTTGCACATCCTTTTAGCAAAAGGTTCCAGTTCTTACTGTAAAACGTTACATGACAAAATCCTTCCATTTGGGTAAGTAACTAAGAACAACCTATTTCCTTTGGGATCTAACAAACATGTTCATCAATTCTTGAGTTTGTGAAAATTCATGTAGAATATCATCTCCAGAATTCACTCTTAATTAAGAATTCATTTATATGATCAATTTCATCATATTCATACAGTGGTGTATCTACATTCACCTTCTGATCTGTCCTGTAATTATGAACATGTTCCTCTGTCAGTTATCTTCTCTTTGCCATTATGGACAGAAAAAAAAATTTTTTTTTTCATTCTCAACTGTGGCTAATGAAAGGTACAAAAAGAGAAAAATGAAAATGACAAAAACTGACTCCAAACTTCTTTCACATTTTCTTGAAAGATAATTTAAAACTCTGCACAATATATGAAAAAAAGAATGCTAAATATGATGGTTTATTTCACCACTGCACCACCCTTTTAAGAAGCCCCACCACTGTTCCACTTGTAATTTGCTTTTTTAGTCTAGTTGGGAATATAGATTCTCATTATTCACAGTAGTTTTGTTTCACGAAGTCACCACAAATACTTCTTTAGCCAATACCGAATCACTGCCCCTAGAGAAAATATAAGATTAGGGTGCTACAAGTCTCCAAGTCTCTTATCACAACACTTTATCAATCAATCATTCATAACCTTGTTTTGTGTTTCCATTTAAAGACATCTTAATTAATATATTATAATTCATTAACACTGAATTCACTGCCAAAACTCTGTAAACTCATGCCTCAATGACTTTTTTCCAGCCTTCTTGTGTTTAGGAACACTAGACAAAACCTCAGCAGTATGCATAGGGGCCACTTTAAACGGTAAAATTGCCCGAGGTACAAAAATGCAAAAAATGTGGCACCAAATATATTGCAAAAAGGACATATTGTAACAGGAAGGCAAACCACTGCTTTGCTGAACCTCCGCTGGGAATCTACTTGTATTTTGCAGCTCTGCATGTGCATGTCCAGGAATCACCATGAAAAGCTTCAAGAGTATTGACCGACCGTGATCCATTCTGATTTAATAATATACATAAACACTTCTTCCTAGACAACCAATCACAAGATATACAAGATGGTCTATTAAGAGTCTTTTGCTAAATGGATTTTAACCTGATAATAGCAGCTTCCCTGATAGCTCAATTGGTAAAGAATCCTGGGTCGGGACGATCAGCTGGAGAAGGGATAGTCTACCCACTCCAGTCTTCTTGGGCTTCCCTTGTGGCTTAGCTGGTAAAGAATCTGCCTGCAATGAGGGAGACCTGGCTTCAATCCCTGGGTTGGTAAAATCCCCTGGAGAAGGAAAACGCTACCCACTCCAGGTTTCTGGCCTGGAGAATCCTGGACAGAGTCAGACACCACTGAGCAACTTTCATTTCACTTTCAAGATATAATCACCAACAGCATGCTCTAAGAACCTTGAAACAATGCAAACAATAAGTAAAAAATGAGTTGTGTTTTGGTTATAAAGGTAATGCTATAAAAAACACATTCACAACATAGTCACAACATATTCACAACAAACTTCTCTTAAAAGCTGCATCTTATTCAAAATTCTAGAACAGCTATTTGAAGGAAAATACATTATCATGTTACTCTGTATCCTCTTTCCTCTACAGATTTCAAAATCTTGCTATGGGATAAACTTGGTTACCCCAAAATTCATATGCTCAAAATCATAATCCACAGTACCCAAGAATGTGACCTTATTTGGGAAAGTGGTCATCAAAGCTGTAATCAGTTAAGATGAGGTCTGATGGGAGCAGGATAGCCTCTAACCTGACTTGTGTCCTAACAAAAGAGGAACCAACCCTACTTGACACCTTGATATTGGATTTCCAGCCTCCAGAACTGTGCTAATATATTTGTTACTTAAGCCACCCAGGTTGTGGTACTTTGTTTCGCAGCCCAAACAAACAAATACATTTACCAAAATATTTTTGGGTTCAAAACATTCCTGTCAAGTTAGCCAAGTAGCACCATCTTGGCTACTGTAGGACCAAAAGTGGTCCACAGAAATAAACAACTTATTCTGAATAATTCAATCACAGATAAATTTGACTTTGAAGTTTAAAGTTTCTATTAATAGTTCAAATTACATTATTTTCATGCCAAACAATTTTTCAAAGTTGGCAAAAGACATACTTCTCTAAGCAATCTTTAAATACAAGTATAAGGGGGAAAAAAAGCTTTTGAGAGAGCAAGTTAGCAATATGTATTACAATTTTAAACATGCATGCCCTCTGACCCAGAAACTTTCCTTCTGGGAAACAACAGGAAATAACATGATTTCCAGTAACAGGTACATAAATAAATATGGAATATCCATGTAACAGAAACAGGTGCTTCTATTAAAATAAATGTCTATATAGTAAAACATGAAAATATAAAAACATTAAATGAAAATGCAAACCACAGCATTTTATGTAACGTGTACAGGACTATGTATTTTAATACAGGTATAAAGTTATGAAAATATAAAAAATAGTAGTAGTCAGCTTTAGGATGCAAGGGAAAAAGTGGCTTCTACTTTTTAAAACATTTCTGTAACTTTTAAAAACTTATAGAAATATATTATTTCAGTAATTAGAAAAAAAGAACTTAAGATATTTGAAGTCCCAAAATTATAAATGACCCAAACCCCATAGGATCAAATGTCCTCTGTTTCCCAAAATCAAAATACTAGGGAAATAATTAACACAGACTGATAAATTTTCTTCCCTAAGAGACAGTAGTAGTCAAGTATTATTTATATTTAAAATGTGATATATCGTTAAGTTAAATGTTGCTCACAAAAATTTATCCTAAGCTTTGTGGAACCAATAAAGCAAGAGAGCCAAACAAGCCAGGATAGATGATGGGTAGAGATAAATTCTAATACCCAAACGTAAAACTTCAATGAATTTTTCTATAGAAAATGTTACAAAGGTTAAATATAATTATTGACAGAGTATTATACTTAGGTATAATGTGTTTTAAAGACTGGTTTGAAAACCTATTTATGACATGTAGCAGTATTTGCACGAGCAAAGAAAAATTTAGCTTTTAAAAACAATTCATTCATAAATCAGGGACTATCTGGTATAAAAAGTACAATTACCAAGCATGACCAAAGGCCACAATTAATCTCAACTCTTAATATGGTATATGAATTGAATGAATTTCTACGTATATTTTTAATTTAAAAAAAAACTTGAATTCAACAGAATTTGCAAAGCTGTCAATGTTTTATACACAGAACAAAAATCTTGGTTGACATTTAATGCTCAAGTTATCAGGGTCTAGAAAACAATAGTTATGAATAGCAACAAGCACAGTCATATTAATAACAATTACAAAACTGGAGGTCAGAAGGATATACTTGGTAAAAAGCTAATTTTAAGAACCTCCATTTCAATTACTTAGTAAATGTTTAATTCAGTCAGAGCTTAAGTTTCAAAAGCCTCTGCCTACCATGCTTCACTAGTTGCTATAGATTTTCCCCTTCCCTCCTGAATAACTCAACTCCAACTAAAGCAATGCAAAGCACACTTAATATATATCTCTAGAAATTTAATGTTCACAAAATGCTATACTATGAAATTTAAAAGGTAACGCATAATTTCATTCATGTATAAAAATATGTTACACACAGCCAAGTATACGTGCAAAGAAAAGAATAGAAAAATAGGGTTTCCCTGGTGGCTCAGTGGTGAAGAATCCACCTGCCAATGCAGGAGACAAAGATTCAATCCCTGGTCTGGTAAGATTCCAGAGGACAACTTGGGCCAAAGGACAACTGGGCCCGTGTGCCACAGCAACTGAGCAAGTGGTTACAGAGCCCAGGAGCTGTAACTACTGAGCCCACGTGTCAAAACAACTGAATCTGGATGCTCTAGAGCCCATGCTCTATAACGAGAAGCCACTGCAATGAGAAGCCTGTGCACCATAACTAGAGAGTAGCCCCCTGCCCACCTCAATTAGAGAAAAGCCCAGGCAGCAACACTCAGCACAGCCAGATAAATCAAAAATATTTAAAATAAAAAAGACTGGGTAAAGAAACACTAAATTGTCAACACTGATTATCTACCAGTGGTTTTCTTTCATTCATGGTTCTTCAGTTGTTTAACTGAACCAGTGAAAGTGAGTTGATGCATTTTATAATTCTGATTTTTTAAAAGATGAAGACGTTAACAACTTGGGATTAGTGAATAACACCAATAAATAATTCAGAATGCTTTTTTTACTTTAATAAATAATGATATTGCTAACTGTGTGACAGAGCTAACAAATTACCAAATGGCTACTTCACTCAAGGCATGTTATTTCCCTACTCCTAAAGTAAAATTGTTTATTGAAACTTTTTAAAGGATCACTAAGATAATCATATAATGATCATAAAATATGAAAAATTAAGAAAAAAATAAAGCCTAAACATAAAATATTTAGTGAAAATGCTTATTCTCTAGAATTATTACGAATAATTATCAATAGGAATTTGGAACGGTACAACTCATCATGAAAACATTTTAGTAAGTTTTCTGATAAAATCAAAATATACAGTAACTTACATGTCTTAGCTGACAGCACACAGTAATATTCATATGGAGATGTAACTAACTATATTAAAAAATCCTTTATAATGGATGTGTTTACAAATCCATACCCCTTTTATGCATTCTTATCTACATACAGGTATATAGTAACATACACAGAGAACTTATTATGTGCCTGGCACTGTGCTAAGCACTTTATTTAATCTCATTTAATCCTTATAGCCCGATAAGGCAGGTGTACCATCATCCCTACTTCAAAGGCACTAAAATATAAACATTTCCCTATTGAACAACTGTCCTTTTGCTTATAATACTTAAGCAGCAAGGTTATGTTTTAATAATTTACTTTCAATATATACTTCAAACGGTACTTGTACTAGGGCTTCACAAGATTTTTGCTTCAGAATTCCTTTCTGGATGGCTAGAAACTGCTGAAATTAATTTCTTCGAAGCAGAAAGGAGAAGTAAAATGAAAATATAAAGATTCCAATTAAAAAAAAAAAGACTCCAATATAAATATATCAACCAAATAGCTGTTTTAATCTCTAAGACCAGCAAGAATGAACCCTCAAAATATACTGGCGGATTTTTTGTTCTGTGTTTTCTTAGATTCTTTCTTGTATATTTGGAATTCATTCATCTCAGAGACAATTAACTATATTTTCTTACTTTCTCTATTCTTGTTGATGACATAGGAAAGGTGGGGAAGGGGTTTACAGATACAGAAGAGTTAAACCCTCTCAGAACTGGCTAATTCCTAAAGATAACTTGCCTACCAACATGCCTTTCATATGCAAACTGACCAAATCAGAGATTATTCCACCAACTATATCCTTATCTAATTCTCACACACCAAACCAGAATTTCCCATACATCATCCCAGAACCAGGTACCAGGAAATAAGAAACCTATCCTATAGAACAAAGCGTGGGAAGAATTAATCAAAACAGTCAATTCTAAACTGTCTATTCTGCCCAGTTTGCCTCTCCCTAGAAAACCTCAATGAAGGCTACAGTCTTAAGATCTTCCCTGGGCTCTTCTCTGCCTCCTGATGACCTCGTATCTTCCTCCTCAGCTCTGTGCAGCATGCGGTGACCTCCTCTCTCTAGAATCAGTGAGCATAATCAACTCCTTCCAAGCCTCATTCTCACTACCCCTTACAGCCACAATGACTTGACTTTACCACTTCCAATATGTACATTCTTAGAACAGGTATAAATTTTAAACTTTTCATTATAAAGTAGCTGATGACCACAAACTTACCAAAACAAAAGAGTCTTAACTGTAACTTTCTTCCCTTTCTATGGCACATCCAACAAAATGGTCATCGTGTTCATTCAACACCTTGTGTTCCTTCTGTGATAAAGATATGTAAGACAAGGTGTTTAACCAGCAGTTACTGACATGGGAGAGAAGACTTTTACCCAAATAATTACATAATATGAAGATAGCAATGCAACTTACTAATGTACTCAATGACAGAGAACTGTGCTAGATACTGTGCAAAATATATGACTTAAGTTCTTATACAACACACCAGGGAGATGTAGGAGATGGCATTTGATCTGGGCAATATTCAAGAGACAGAAACAGAAATATGCCTTAGAAAGATTAAAGATGGATGGATTGGAATGGGAAGATCAGGTAGAAAGCTACTGCCACAGTTCTTGCATAGACTAGTAATGATCTAAACTAAAGCAAAGAATTTTAATTGAGATAGGAGGAAACTACAGGCCCCAGGGTTTAAGATAATTAGCTCAAGATAACATATTTAGCCACTTGCAAATGCAATGAAAAGACACAAGAAAGTTACTGAGGAAAGTAAGATTTTGGCAACTGAGTCAACACTGTTGCTACAGGTTAGGAAGCTGACTCTAAGGTGAATCTAAGGTTTGAAGCTAAGTGAACTGAAGAAGCATCAATAAACAAGAGAGGCTATCTCAGCAGCTTGTTGTGGAGCTGGAGACAGCTAACAGTGCAGTGGTCTCCATTTAAACTGTTCCTGTTTTGTTCTCCACATTTTATCTTCTCATTTTAAAGCAACACATTATATCTTCACATCTTATAATCTCAGAAATGTCTATTTGTCTTTCTTGATTTTCTTAACGTATAAATTTTTCCCAGTCAAGCACAATATAAGCAGCAAATGTCCCATTTTCTATTAACAGCCTATTTATATACTAAGCAAATAAATTTAGGCATACTTATACTAAAATAATTATGTATGCAAAAATAAGAGTAGAAAGCTGCAGCCAAATGCATTTATTTTCAATTTAAAAGGCTGCTTATCACTTTGGGAGGGGCAGGTTTAAAAGTGTGAATAAGCAGGAGGAAAAAAAAGATTTAAGTGTCTTTTCCTCCAACTACCAGTACACAAACTACACCTTCTGTTACAGACTGAGCACTTGTGTCCTGCGCCCGCTTCCCAAATTCACATTGAAATTCTATCCTCCCACATGACAGTACTAGGAGGTAGGCCTTTGGGAGATAATCAGATCATAAGGGTGAAGCCCTCATTGATGAGATTAGTGTCCTTTTTTAGACAGCTCCCTCACCCTTCTGCCGTGAGGACACAATGAAAAGATGGCCATCTGTGAATCAAGAAGCAAGTTATCAACAGATAATAAATCTAAGCACCCTGATCCTGGATTACCCAGACAAAAACCAAGAGAAATATGTTTGTTGTGTAAGTCACCCAGACTATAGTATTTATGTTGTAGCAGCCTGAATAGACTAAGAAATCTTCTAATTAAGTATTCATTAAATTTTGAAAATAAACAATGAATCTAACTTCTATCATTTATGTAATTCTCACAAAAACAACAAAAAATCTGTTTTTTCTGTTATTACTATGTATCTTTAAAGTCTAACAGTAAAGGAATGTATTTTATATCTTGCTCCAATACAACACTACCTTTAAGTGAAATAAACATACATTCTGGGGAAATCTGGGTATAACTTTTTAATATGAGCTTCAACAAGGTAAATGTAAACTAAACATAAAGAAGAATATACTTTTATGGTTAGCACAATGTTTAGGACAAAGATATTCTGTTGAATAAATGCCTGAGTTTCAGTTATAAATATACTATCTCAAAGCAAATACAGAGACAGCGTATTTTAGCTACTTCAGTGTTAAGACTTACTTTTAAGAAAACATTTACTGAGCATTTTCCACATGCCAGGCATTGTTCTTTGCACTTCAGTGATGGCTCACTTAATCCCTACAACTACCCCTGGCACGATTATCCTCATTTTACAGACGAGAATACTTAACACAAAAACACTAAGCTATGTGCCCAAGATAACATAGCTAAAAAGTAAAAGATAAGTGCCCAAGATAACATAGCTACAAGGGTACAGGGTTTGTACCAAATCACTCTAATTCCAGAGCCTACCCTTTTATTTTATTTGGGTTTCCCTGGTGGCTCAAGCAGTAAAGAATCTGCCTGCAATGCAGGAGACCTGGATATAATCCCTGGGTTGGGAAGATCCCCTGGAGAAGGAAATGGCAGCCCACTCCAGTACTCAGGCAAGAGTATGTATGAGCAAATATATCTATAAGCAAATACATCTTTTTTCTAATCCAAAATATAGCTTTATACACCATGTTCTACACCTTGCTCTTGTCACTCAATTTATCTTGTAATAATGTGCAAACTCCTCCCTCATTCTCTTCCTAACTACATAGTATTTACATTACACTGACTGAATTACTTTACCAGTTCCCAACAGACTGTCACCGGGGCTTCCCTGGTAGCTCAGATGGTAAAGAATCTGTCTGTAATGCAGGAGACCTGGGTTCGATTCCTGAGTCAGGAAGATCCCTTGGAGAAGGGAATGGTAACCCACCCCAGTATTCCTGCCTGAAGAATTCCATGGACAGACCATGGGGTTGCCGTGTTGGGCATGATGAGTGACTAACACACAACTGTCGGGTTTCCCAGATGGCGCTAGTGGTAAAGAACCCGCCTGCCAATGCAGGAGACCTAAGAGATGTGGGTGTGATTCTTGGGTTGGCAAGATCCTCTGGAGACAGGCATAGAAACCCACTTAAGTAATCCTGGCTGGAGAACCCCATGGACAGAGGAGCCAGGCAGGCTACAGCCCACAGGGCCGCACAGCCAGACACGACTGAAGCAACTCAGCACACAGACTGCCACAGTGTCGCTCCTAACGTTTTGCTGTTGTAACAATGCTGTAGTCTCACTCACTTTGTATACACAAACGGAGCTATCAAGTCAACAGCTGTACTCTTGGATGTCTTGAAGAAAGGGTATGTACATTTGTAATTCTGATATATGATGGCAAAATAACCACTGTAAAAACCTATGAACACTTATTTACTGACAGCCTCATTGCAGAGATGGTACTCCAGTCATACACAGGTCTTCTGCACTTTTTAGTATGAATGAGGCTGAAGAGTACTCACGGCTTAAAAGTCAGTTGTATATCCTTTTCTGTGAAGTGCCTGTTCTTATCCATTGCCATTCTGCTGTTTTTACCTCATCAATATTTAGAAGTGCTTTATATCTCAGAGATTTACACTTTGATTTTAATAAATATTAAACTTTGTATTTTCCGGTTTGTTTTACCTTTGTTTACCGTGACTTCTGTCTAGCAAAATTATTTTTACTTCTATGCAACTTACCTTTTCTACGCCTATTCACAATTCAGAAAGTATTTCCTGACTCCAACAAAACCATTATTTGTGAGGGTTGTACATTTTATTGGAAACCTTAAATACTCTTCAGACAGAACACAATGTCTTCAATCAAGGCTCTCATGCGACCTACAGGGAAAAGTGCAATTTCTGAACTAGGGGCAAGGAGAGGGACAGCACAGAGGATGAGTGCTTAATTTGCCAAAAGGACCTCCTCACGAGTTTACAAAATTATTTTTTAAAAATCAGTCCATGTTTTCTTCAAGCACATTTTTATCATTATAGCCTTTACATTTAAATATTTGATTCATCTGGAATTTATCCAATATATACATGGCATGAGGTAAATCCAACTTTTTATACACTAGATGATGCTCCTACTTATACCAAGATCATTTATTGAATATCTCTCACTTGAATTTTTTTCTCCATGCTTATGTCTGGGCTCTATATTGTTTTATTCATTTTAAATGTCCATATGTAGGGCTAGCAAGGTTTTAAACTACCAAGGTTTTAAAATTAAAACATGCTATTAACTATATATATATATACTTTTTTTTTCTGCTCTTATTTTTCAATTTTCCTGACTTCTCTTGTTTATTTTTTCCATATGAACTAGAAAATCAATTTGTCCAGTTCCTGGGAGAAAAAATCATTTGGTATTTTTATTAGGATCACATTAAATTGACATTAATTTTAGAGAAACTGATAGGGTTATGTAGGTTAAGCATTCCTCTCCACAAATGTGGTTACCATTTACTGCAGCTTTCTGTATCTCTCATAAGTGCTTTCAAGTCGTCTTCATATTCTAGGCGTTGCACATTTCTTAGCTAATTCCTAAGTCATTGTACCTTTTTCTTGCTCTTGTTAAGTACTGACTTTTGACTGTTGACATCTAATTGAACCTTCCTTCCACTAGGTTTGGTTTTGTTTTCTAATTGAGGTATAGCTGATTTATATTATCTGTTTCAACTTTACAACACAGTGATTCACAATTTTTAAAGATTATATTCCATTTATGGTTATTATAAATTATATTTACATATATTCATACAAGTATATGTAAATATAATTTATATATATATATTATATTATTGGCTATATTTCCTATGCTGCACAATATAGCCTTACAGCTTATGTCATACAAAGTAGTGCCTCTAACCATATTTGCCTTCCGCCTCTTCCTTCTCCCCACTGGTACTCACTAGCTTGTTTTCTGTATCCGTAAGTCTGTTTCTTTTTTATTATATTCACTATTTTTTAGATTCCACATAGAGGTGATATCATAGTTTTTGTTTTTATCTGACTTATTTCACTAAGCATAATATCCACATACATCCATGTTGTTGCAAATAACAAAATTTCATTCTTTTCATGGCTGAGTAGTATTCCATTGTGTGTATGTATATATACATACACACACACACACACACACACACGTCTTCTTCATCCATTCATCTGTTGATAGACACTTAGATTGCTTCCATATATTGGTGACTATAAATCATGCTGCTGTGAACACTGGATTACATGTACCTTTTCAAACTAGTGTTTCCATTTTCTTTGAATATATGGCCAGGAGTAGAATCAGTAGTCCTTTTTTCTTTCTTTGAAGAACCCCCATACTGCTTTCCACAATGACTGCATCAATTTACATTCCCATCAACAGTGTACAAAGCTTCCCTTCTCTCCACATACTTGCCAACATGTTATCTGTGGTGTTTTTGATGGTAGCCATTCTGACAAGTGTGAGGTGATAACTCATTGTGGTTTTCATCTGCATTTCTCTGATGATTAGTGATGTAGAGAATCTTTTCACAGGCCTAATGGCCATCTGGATGTTTTCTTTGGAAAAATGTCTATTCAGGTCTTCTGCCCATTTTTAAATCAAGTTTTTTGCTTTTTGATATTGAAATGTATGAGCTATTTATGTATTTTGAGTATTAACCCCTTATGGGCCATATTATTTGCAAATATTTTCTCCCATTCAGTAGGTTATTTCCATTTTGTCAAAGATTTCCTTTGAGGTGTTCACCAGGTGGATGTTTTTTTCTCTTTTGCTTTTTTAATACTTATTTATTTGGTTTTTCCAG
Organism: Cervus canadensis; assembly: GCF_019320065.1. Classification (NCBI taxonomy): domain Eukaryota; kingdom Metazoa; phylum Chordata; class Mammalia; order Artiodactyla; family Cervidae; genus Cervus; species Cervus canadensis. The sequence goes on along the minus strand of NC_057393.1, from coordinate 68,978,181 downwards.
GTCTTAGTTGTGGCATGTGGGATCTAGTTCCCTGACTAGAAGTGAACCCAGGTCCCCTGCCTTGGGAGTACAGTCTCAGCCACTGGACCACCAGGTTTTAATTTTGACTTTGGGCAAGTTATTTAACCTCCTGAAGTTCTATTTCCCTCACCTATAAAACTAAGCTAACTGTACTCTGCAGGATGGATTTAACGCTTTTGGATAATGTATAAAGGATTCAGCACAGTGCCTGGCACATAATGGAGGTTACATTATTTTCAATGTCTGCATCCTTGTACCTAATATATTCCAAATAATATTTCTCATTAGTAAGTTTCTCCAACTACGAGGTTGGTATCTTTCTTCTCTCCTTTACACTGTCATATTAACTTCTAAGTGTTTCCTTCCCCTCTTAGTCCTAGTAGCAGAGACTTACTCAGCTCTCCAGCTGAGTGCAGAAATAATCTTAGGTTCAGGCAAAAGTAACAGCAACCTTGCAGAATTTTACCTAATTATTCTTCAAGAAATAAGTGTAAGTCTATGAAGTTCATTCTTGTTAGATAGTCTAGTTATGTCATCTATAGCTGAGCAATAACTTGATAAAAAATCAGAAAGTATACATGTGCTGATTCACAAAGACTTGGGACCAACAATGAGAAGGCATCACAAATTCCTTCAAAAAACTTATAGGTAAAGAATCAAAATTTCCTCCAATTGTTTTCAGAAGCTCTGCTTCTGAAATTAAAACCTGGTAGGGACTTCCGTGGTGGTCCAGTGCCTGATACTCTGGGCTCCCAATGCAGTGGGCCCAAGTTCAATTCCTAGGCAGGGAACTAGATCCCACATGCTATAGCTAAGACCTGGAACAACCAAATTCTGCTCAGGGTCTCTTTTACCCTTACTTTATTCCTTTTCTCACTTTCATTTCCCTTTCACAAAAGCAAGATCATTATCTCAGAAGGCACATTTCTCAGGGGCTCTTGCCTAGATGCCAGCACACACACAATTAATAGTTAAAACTATTTCAGCTTTCAACTATTTCACAACTTCTATGTGACATCTTGTGATTTCAAAACCTCTGTTTCCAATAAAATCTGGAAATCATAAAGTCAGACAAAATTAACTAATAGGTTTCTGTCAGTTAAATGAAGCAAATGAACCTATTAATAAAACTCAAATAAGCAGTCTATCAAATGGCACCTTATAAATACAAACGTTTTAATTTTATCTATATGTAAAAATTCAAGTTTACAAAACATGAAATAGAGCAGGCAACCATTTAGATTACTTCAAATTTACAAAGGTGTTATATTGCTAGGTACTTCAAACAGTCTTCCAAAAGCACAAAATTAAATATCATTAGTGGATTATTAATTTCTTGAAAGGTTGGAACCAAGAAGAATGCTAAACTACTATGAACCGAAGAGTAAACAAAATATAAAATAAAACATTTCATGCCATTAGTTCTATTCTTTTTCCTCACAGTACTGAATTTACTGATTAAATATTGTTACCAAGTTCAAAACACAATTCACCTCACCAAATCTTTTCTCTCTCCTCCTAAAATAAAAGTTAACATTCCTCCTCTTCCAGGATTCCCTATTTCTATTCCTGAGTCAACCAAGGATCATACTTGGCTCTTCCCTTTACCCTTACCATTCACTTCCATCTGGTTACCAAAGCCTGTCCATTCTGTCTCCCTCATCTCATGCTCCCTTCTTGTTTTAAAGAGCTACTCTCATAGTCTAATTAATTTCTCTACCTCCAAATTCTCTCCCTTCTATAAAAACCAGATATGACCCATTGCAAACTACAGATATCAAAGGATATCTACCAAATTAAATTCAGGCTCCCTAATTTCATTAACTCTATAATCTGACCTCAATTTTACTTTTCTAACCTTCTAGTTCACTATTTGCAGACATTTCAGTTAACTAAACTACTATTCTCTCAATAGGCCTCATATCTGCCTATTTCCATTTGAGGTGCTTTACCTATAAAGCACTCTTCTACATTCTTTCCTCCTTGAAATACTATATATTCTTCCAGTTCATATGTTATTTTCCCTTTAGAAACTCATCTACAATCCACTCCATCCCAAAGGGTTACACTATTCATCCCGACACAGCACTCTGTTTATGCATTTATAACACAGCATATTTTATATCCATTTCTATCCATGCACTTAAAAGAATTCTTCCCTTCTAGATCTTTAAATGATAATGATCACATTACACTTAGAAGCTTATCAAACAATACATATTTTTAAAGTTTCATTTACAAATATTTTCTAATGAGTTTATCAACTTTGTAAAGTGAGACAAAACTGTGTTAAATTTTTAAAAATAAATTTAGTTATTGTTCCTTTTAGATACGCTAAAATTAAAGATGTTCTTTCTCCTTAAGAAATAAACAGGGGAGGAAATAAAGACTAAACTGATGTATATGTTTGTGGTGGCATTACTTACAACAAAAATCTAGAAACAAATTGCAGAAAATAAGAGAACACAAATTTTGCTATATTTAAATAATGAAATGTTAAATAATCAGTAACAAAATCCCCAAACCATAATTCCATTTTAAAATGGTATTTTAAAACTGTAGAGAAATACTTACTAAATTGTTACTCAATTATTACTGAAAAATAGTTGAGAAACAAGAACATATTCCCAGTCCATAATCAGAAATATGTTAATATATGAACACAGAAAAACTGTCAAATGACAGCAGTATTTATCTGTGCATGACAGCATTATGGTTGATTTCTATTTTCCCTGTATTTTCTGATTTCACTACCAAGAATATGTAATAAAACCATCAAAAACTAAAAATGTGTTATTTTAAAACAGTGACACCCAGCAAAAGAATAAAATGAGACTAAACTTAGATATTAATAAAGAAATAAGGTATTTTAAAGTAATGTGAAAAACACATTACTAAAGGATTACAGAATGTTTTCTTCATGGCCTAGAAAAGCTGAAATTAAATTCTGCAGTGCTAGAACTGAAGAAAAATGAGTAATTCATGTACACAAAATACTATGGCTTAAAGAAAGCCATCAAAATTCAAGAAATTTCCCTTTTAACCAAATTAACTCCAATAATACAATTATACTCAGCACAGATTTTTTTTTGCATGTAAAGTAACCATAACAGTTCATCAAGATATAAAAATAATTATTGCCTTTTAAATTCCATCAGCATGGGAAAAAAAAAAATCTATAGAAACTGAAAGGAGAAAACCATGGGCTCTTTAATAAGGTTTATTTATTAATGATTTCCACTTTTCTACTTACGAACACAATCCTAGTCCAAAGAAACCCTGTAACAATGGCTGAATATATTTCCTCCATTGTTTTAATATGTGTCTCACATAATCTGATACACCTTTTGCCTGGGAAAATTTAGTATCTATGAAGTCAGACTTTATTTCTTCAAAACAATTTTACAAATACATGAGGGTTGTGAAAAATGCCCTTTTACAACCGTGCTACGCTCATATGACACATCGGGGACAGAACCCAGAGTACAGTCAGTCCTCCTTTTCCCTGAGTTCCTCATCTCAGCATTCAACCAACATGTGGATGGAAAACACAGCTGACAGCTGACCCTTAAACAACATGTGTTTGAACTGCACAGATCCACTTATACATGAGTTTACTTCAATAAATACTTGCATTTTCATTTTACAGATCTTTAAGTGTAGGGTAAAGTTTATGTTCAATTAGAGATCACAATATGTGGAATCATAAAACTAGGGTTTGAGTTCTGATTCTATCCAAATTGTTACTGCTTCTTGCCCTTGGATGAGTCACTTCAATTTCTTTGTTTTTAAGGTAGAGAGAACAGTATGGGGATTTTCAACTGCATGGAAGATCAGTACACCTAATACTCATGTTGTTCAAGGGTCAACTACATTTGGGGGAAAAAAATTCCAGAAATTTCCAAAAAGCAAAACTTGAATTTGCCATGCCAGCAGTTATTTACGCATCATTTACATTGTATTTATAACTATTTACATTGTACTAGGTACTATAATCCAGAAATGATTTAAAATATATGCAAAGGTTATATGCAAACACTATGCCAGTTTATATAAGGGACTTGAGCATCCATGGATTTTGGTATCTGCGAGGGTGCTGGAACTAATCCTCCATGGATACTGAGACACAGACTGTACTTATTCAAAGGCAATGGAAACTAGACCACCTAGGCTGCCATTTGTAACAAGAACCCTTAGTAACTGCTCAAACTGTGAAACTGGAATCTTCATACTCCTATTCTTTCAAGGAAAATGTGGCTCCATTTCCAATCAGATAAAAACACTAACATATCAAACACAAAGACAAAATCATTGGTTCCAAATCATTTTAAAAAGCTTCTATCTGTTAGACTGCTCAGATTAGGCATCTACCACTATTACTGCTTCTCTACTGGTTAATGGTTTTATAAAGCATTCTCCAAACCAATGCATCCTATAGAGATACCATGGAAGACTTGATACAATATAATTAAACCAAAGTTCCAATGTTAGCCACCAAATCTGTTGTGCCAGGCAGTTACTATGGACCTTGGATAGTAGCACAGCATAGCATTAGCACAAAGGGATACAGAATATGATATATAACAGAACAAAGAGAAAGAACGGGGTGTTACCATAGTTAAGGTTTTGTTCCTTGGTTTAAATAGTCTTCATACCACACACGGTTATAATGAAGTACCAAAGTGGTATCACAATGCAAGCATCTCAGTAAAATAATGATTCATTTCAATGAGCCATCAATAGAATGGCAAAAAAAAAAAAAAAATCTGTGCATTAGAATTTGATCTGCCTCAAATAGAGTATACTATTGTAAATAATTTTAAACACAAGCACAATTTAGTGAATACGGTAGGAGACTGGGAGACTTAAATTTTCAGGTTCAGTTTATAGCTTTTCACCAGTCACCTGCTGTTTTGACAAGTTACTTACCAACTTGTGCTGCCATTTCTCCGTAAACTTATCCCCTAAGATGAGGATAATTCTTGCAAACTGTGTCACAAGCATTTTGAAAGGAACCATGAGTTATTGTGTAATGCTCTTGAAATTCCTCAGATGTAGGTCCTACACAAAGTAAAGTATCATTATACATCTCTCTAACAGTAGTCAACTGTTTGCATTACGATTTTTTCCCTGCCCTCGACACTGTGACTCTTGGACACTAACCTTTCTCACAGTAAGGCGTCCAAAGCAAGCCTCCATTCCTGACCCAAGTGATCATTTTTTCAAGTCTTCATATCATCCACATCTTTCTCTTCATTAGAAACGTATTGTGAAAATTAGGAGTTATAAAACAGCTTCTTTGGTATTATATGCTTTGATTCATTAAGCAATATATGGGATAATTTGGAATTTTTAATCTACTCTAAGGTGAATAATTGTATTTCCCATATTTATCCATCTATTTTCCTATATTATTTTTTAAATTTCAACTTTTTTTTAAGGAAGTCATTTATAGATTTATGCTTTATGAACAGAGAAAACAAGTCAGGAAATGAAGAAACAAGAGAGGCAAGCAAATTACTGCTATATGACCAAAGTGTTTTCACTGCAATGATCAACAGCAGAAATTACCATTTAGGGACACAAAAAAACAGTATCAATGCTCATAATCTTTTTATCTTCTGTAGAAGAGTTGAGCACAAGCTATAATAAATTTTCTCATACTATTCAAAACTTTATCTACTGCTGGCTTTGCAATGAAGTTAGTCTTTGGTTCAAGAATAAAATATACATATTTGAATTTTTAGTTTCTGTTGATAGGAGTATTATATCTGAAACAGAATTCTCACCCTTCTTACATGGTTCCTAAAATGTCTTCACTTTGAATTTATGCACAGGGAAGAGACTAGGGATGGATAATAAAACATGATGTCTTCACTGTATAACCTTAGTCATAAAATAGTAATTTTTGAGAGATTTTTTTAAAGCCCTCAGAATTACATTAAAATAATGATGGAAACTAGCTTCCTCCAATATGAATAATTATTCCTCTACATTCTAAACATGGCAGGGGCAAAACTGTGGGATAAAGATAAAAACCACAGAATTTAAAGTGATCTAATACTTGCTACTCTAGTGATTAAACTCTTTTAAATTTCAGTTTCCTCATCTGAAAAAGGAGGACCATAACACCTGTCAGCTGATATACAAGGCTGCTGTGAGGATTAAAAGAGATACATAATCTATGTGAAAGAACTTTGTACACCATAAAAAGTTATTAAAACAGTCATTTTAACATAACTATCAAATTATTTGCAAATTATGGATGTAAAAGTTTAGCACTATGTCTAACAGAAAACAAAAATAGATGTGTAAAACATGTATCTAGGAGCATGGACACCAAATCTTATCTATGGCTAGATAGAGAGTGAGTAAATAATCTTAATAAGAAAAGTACACTTGCTAAATGTTATCTTAAAATTTCAGAAGCAAATTTAGAAGTACAAAAATAAAACAAGTTTACTTAGATGGACTGACCTAACACTTTGAAGATTAAATATACTATCTACCTGTTAGCTATGAATTAAGGAGGAAATTGAGAGGTTCTAAATTTTAAAAGGTTTAAAAAAATTCCTATGAAGGAAAAATATATACAAGAAAGTGAAATAGATATACACTTCTCTGCAAATAGTTCAGAAAGAAGTAGTAGTGATAGCAAGGAATATGCATATACAAGAAAACGAAGATGACCATGGACTTAATCTGCATTCTTGGTATAATAAAGGAAATCAGTGAACTCTCCCCAAGTGGTTACTAGAATGCCCAGAATGGAAACTTCTCCCAACAGGCCATAGGACAAATCTATTTACTACACTGTAAGGGTAGAGTCCTCCAGTAGGTTATCATGCCTCTCAAGAATAGCTTATCTATGAATAAGGCCACCTCTTCCTCTTTTACTTCTTAATATTTAGTATGCTTATAAAGCGAATCTCTGTAAGAAAATAATTCTTAGCTCTCTGCCTCCTTTCTTCATGACTCAAGTTTAAGGCTCTGATGAAGTGAATGATGTTTATTATATGCTCCTAAAATTCAACCAGACTCACTCTGTTCCCAGGAGACTTTAAAACGAATTAAATAAGAAAACCTCCAAATCTTCTAATTCACTTCTCAAACTCACAAATGTTTTAAAAATGGTTAGGGAAGAAGCACATTTATATCATTAAGGGATTATTCCAAAGAGAAATAATTTTAGTCAAAAACATTATTACATTTCCCACCCAATCCCCTTAAATCAAAACTGAGGTTAAAAGATTAAGTCCCTGTGGGAGCAACTACCTCCATTTGACATTTTACTTTTCCTACCTATGTAACTCGGTACACTTCAATACATCATTTAATTTGACCTTCTAGTAATAAAAGTTTTCCTCAGGATAAAGACTCTCTGTTATAAAGCTAAGCTATTTCAGCTCCAGATTTACTTTCTGGGTATTTATGTGATCAATCATCGAATTAAACTTAAGACTTCATTTTTCCCAGAAATCTTCAATTCTATCCAATGACATTTCTCATCATTTAAACTTCATAGTCTCAATATACATGCCACATCATGTAGAATTTCAATACTTTCTAGCTATTTCATTTACGTATGCCTTAATGCCCAACCAAGGCTCTAAATTTTTCAAAGATAAAGTTTATGCCTTTCATTTTTCTATCCCATAGACTGTGACGTACTCTGAACGAACAATAAGGCAACCCTAAAGAGGTATCAAAACTTAGGTAAACCCACCCTCCCAACTTTATATTGCCAAATAATGGTTCCAGGATGAAGCAACAGTGATATAAAGGTCACAATGCAATCATCACAATGTCAACATGACCACAAAGAAGCCTCTTCTGGCGAGTTTCTCAGAACCTCACCTATAGGGTTAAAAGCTGTTCCAGGTACTAAGTTATTATACTATTAGCACACAGTGTCTACCACCCTTGTCTTAGACACAGAATAGATGCTAAATAACATTTAAAGAATTTAAATCTTAGTAAATTTTAGTAACCATATTGGCAATTTCTATGTGCTAGCTTTGTACTTTCTACTTGTCCTGTAGCCTCTCAGAAATTACTAAAGCAAAACAGAGATACATTCAGATACATTTGGGGGGCATGTTAGGTGTAAGAATAGTAACAGCCCCATTACCATGAAAATCTCAACCTGAGGCAGTATTCCAAGCTAAGTAAAAAAGGTAAAGAACCCATCTGCCTCTGAAGCAGTGATTACAAATATGTATCAATAAATTACCATTCATGTTTAACAACATGACAATCTCAATGTCTAAGATTATGAAAATCTGATGATTCCATAGAATACTCTTCAGGAGGCAGAGTACAAGAAAACTGCCATTTACCTTGTTTTGCAATAATTAAACCTCTTGTATTAAGCATCACTACCATTCATCCAAAAAAAAATTAAGTTACAAACTAAAGCAGAAGAAAAGAGATTAAAACTCAATCAACAAAAAAAAGGTGAAAACTACACAGTAATTTACAAGTTAGGAGAATGAGGTTGGGCATGGTGTGAAATGATTATGAAAAATGAGTAACATGCTCTAACACCTTTAATATCTTATGCCTTCATTAACCTCTTAAAAGACTAACAAGAAAAAAGCACGTAAATAATGATGTGGTAAAGAAAACTAATTGCCATAGAAAATACCTAGATGCCATTATTGTTAAAGTTAAAATAAATTGTGAATCAGTACAGCTGTAATCTTATCTGAATTTACCATCTTAAGAATTAACTTTTAGTTAACACAACTGAAAAAAAAATTCACCTATTTCTAAGTGTGGTAGTATTTGACTTTAAAATATGTATAACAAGGAAAACAGAACATGAAATATGACCCAATTCCTCAAAATTCTCATTATCCTACAAATTATTTTAAATTTGGTTTGTATGGCTACTACATTATCAGGACATCTCATAGACACAAAACTTTCAATAGCTAGTGTTACTACTTGAAAGTAGGAGACTAGAGAAATAAAAAACATGTCAAACTAAACAAAATCATGTATTTAAAACAACAGAATAATTAGGATTATGTTTTAGTCAAGTAAAAAGGTTTCATCTTAATTTCCCCCCTCTTTCTGATATATGGAAAGCACACAGTAAATTATACATTTAAAATCTGTTCAGTGTGCCTGAACAGTGCTTAGAAAAAAGGACCTACATACTGTATATTCTTTATCAATATACTCAGCATCAAAGAAGATCTATATACTGCAGGGTAGTTTTCTCTATTGTTTTACATCACCAAAATTAATTTCAGAAACCACCGCTTCACACAATAAGGATTCATAACAGCAGCAGTTAAAAAAAGAAACACAAAATAATTAAGTTCTTAGAAGCATGCAAACTGTAAAGGATATATTTTATGCCTAGTTTGCTTTTAAAGCTTGGTCAAAAAAAAAACATGAGTTTAGCAAAATTGTATGACATTTCAAACTTATTATAACTATTAGAGCAAACAAAAAGTTTTTCAACTTACCTGGTTTCTTTCTGGATTTTTCATGACCTAGCTGCCCTAGATCATTACATCCACACGTGTACACGGTTCCATCATCCAGAACAAATACAGTATGTCTGAGTCCACACCCTACATCTCGAACCTTTTTGTTTATAAAAAAGTCACTTTTTCTGGGCTCTAGTACAATTTCTTCATCAATTCCACCCAAACCTAGCTGTCCAAAAGAAGCATTTCCCCAGCACAACATGTTTGTGATTCTTCTGGTCTTCCAGTTTCAATAAAAAACTCCCTTCTGAAACACTGGCAAGTTGGAGGTGTCTCTATGTCTGAGAAGATAGAAAAGAGTTAGTATGACTTCAAAGAAAAGAATGTATAACTGCTCTTTCAAGTGCTAGGCTACAATAATCACTTTATATTAAACATGAAATCTATAATGTGCTACGTAAGTATTATTCAGTTTCCAAAACCAGTCAATGGGATATTCTTAAAATTATTACATAGAAACGTTTAGGAAAAATACATCACTCCCCATGACTACAAAACTTAACTATTAACTACCTTTGACTTTTTGTTATCTTCTGATAGACTAATTGAAATATTAAGTATCTTGACGAAGTTAATCTTTTTTGCTTTTTGCTTTGGATAATTTCAGTGGGAGTAAGATACAAGACATCTGTCCACTGCCCCCAAAATCAGATGTATACTCAGTGAAAAACTTAAGACTACAGAAACATAAACCCTTGCAATCTCCCTCAAGTCACAGAGCAAGTGAATAATTAGACTGTCTAATAATACCTACCTCCACATTAACAGAAAACTGAAGTTCTTATCTGTACTAGAAAAAGCCAATAATGGAAACTTTGAGTTTCCCACAATTTAAAAAGACTCTCTCAACTATTCATAGTAAGAGGTCCAAGGGAAAATTATAGTTCTCTAGTTAAACTCTGATCTTAAGAAAACCACCTCCAAAGATCGTACCTTACAAATCAAAATATTAACACTCTGACCTCACAATTAAATTTAAAAACTAAACCAGTGTACCTAATTATAATACAAAAGCATGCAGTTTAAAGATCAAGACTTCTCCCCCAAAATTCAACATTTTCTATTACCAGTGGTAACCCTGACTGAAAAACATTTCCCCAAGGCAATCTACGTCTATCTATACGCCTGAGACAATTATTTGAAGATGGGAGGAAAAAACTGCAAATAACATTGACACTGTCGATTTTTCAAGAACAGAAATGGGGACTGGGACACTGATAGTCTGATGGCGAAATCTGTAGAACTTTCCAGTACACTGACTGAATATTTCTTCGCTTACATAGACACGGTAACAAAGAGCTCACTTCATCTAAACCTACACAGATTTTTAGACACATCGCGTACTAAACACAATTACAGGAAGCCCGTCTTATTCCCGTTGTAGTCACCCACATTCCTTATACAGAACCTAAGAAGTTTCAAACCCAACTTTCCTACTTTCAGGCTAGCACAAATGCTGAAGCTGTATCGTTCCATCCACGACCCACCCGTCAAGAAAAGTTTCATTTCATTCTTTTGGGGCATCTGAACCCGATAGTTCCCGTGAGTTATGAATTGTCTGATCGGGTTTTGCTCTGTTTTTTCAAGGAGAGGACAGGAAAACACCCTTAATTTCAGTGCACGAGGTTTATCTATCCTTTTCTTTAAAAAGTCAGAGGGGTAATGAGAAAGACGTCCTCTCGCCAGCAACAGGTAGGGGAAAGAGAAGCACTTTATTCCCATCATTCCCTGAACACGCACTCAGAACAGCTCAGGGGGACCGCGGGAGAGAAATCATCTGCACACACCCAACCTCACGGGCAGACCAGTCAACTACGGCAGCCGCCCGCTCGCAGCAGCCGCAGAGGCCAGTGGACGAGGCTCCGCACCTCGGCGGCCCTCGTCCCAAGGAAGCCCTTCCCCAGGGAGGTGCGACATTCCAGCCCCCGGGCCAAGGGGCCCGGCACTGCCCTCGTCCCCCACCCCCAACCCTGAGGAAACGCTGAGAAAGCACCCAGCGCCAGGCTGGCCTGTATCCGCCCAGCCTGGCCTGCCCCCTCCCTAACGCCGTCACACGCCCCCGAACCCGCCCGGGCAACGACTCACCGGGCCCCTCAAGGCAGGGGAAGCCCAGGGCGGCTGGGGGCGGCGCCTCCCCCCGAGAGCGAGGCAGCGCGGCAGCTGAGGCAGGTCTCCAGCTCCTGGACCCTCCTCCTTCAGCCAGTGGCGGCGAACACCAGCGCTCCTCCGGCGTCGGTGAAGGTGCTCCTCTCTTCGGCTCCTGTGAAACTTTACCAGGCTCCTCAGAGAAAAGCAGCCGCCACTGCTGTCCAGTCCAGAGCCAGCCGTCAGCTACCCGGATGGAGCGGGAGGGGAAGGACGGGAGGAGAGAGAAGCGGAGAGCACTAGGGGTGGGGAGAACTGGGGGAGAGACTGGGGAGGAGAAGGGAGAGGGGGAGGTGGTAACGCGGGGAGGGGGAGGGGCTGGCCGGAAGTGAGTCGCAGAGCACGCGCGCGAGCCCGCCCACTTCCCGGCCCGCGCGCCTGCGCCGGAATCCTCCCAGGGTACACCGACCCAGGCGCCTGCGTAGTGTGCTGTTTCGCGTTGCCTTTAGAGGAAAAAGCCAAATGCTGAAGTTAGGGTTTGCACGACGAGCGGAGGCGTTTGATGTGTCTTGTAACAGCGTTTCAGCGTGCACAAGGACCTTTTCGTGAAGAAATCTCATCGTTTTTTGGCTAGGTTGTCTTTTTCCCTATTGGTTCCAGTCTGTTATTTTATTCCACCTTTATCCAAGGTGAATTTGAAGTCGCAGAAAAAAACATCGCAAACATGTAAATAAAGGCTGGTGAAGTCTTATTTTATCCCTTAGCCTCACATGGAGCTAATCTGAGCACGCCAGATGTATTCACAGCAATGATGGAGCCTCCTGGCGTTAAATATCAACACAAGTTCATGCTCCCGATAAAAAGTGTTGGCTGCCATCACTTTCTGCACTCTTTCTTGAAGATAAACATATTATGCAGGGCCTCTTTCATTCAGAGAAAATTAAGCAATGTGTGTGACTGGAGTTCCAGCCTCACATAAACAAACTGCATTTCCTAGACCGTCAAGGGGGGAAACTTTTGGCACTCTTGAAACTTTGTCACACTTTCCTAGTACCTTGACTTCAGAATGTTGAGAACCTAGAAAAAATTCCACAGTAAGCCATTATTTCTTTTATCTCCTTGAAAAGTATATCTCAGATTGGAAAGTGTCTGTGCTAAGACTACGTGTGTGAATTAGTTCCTTAGGGCTGCCATAACACAATACCACAAACTGGATTTCTGCTTGCTTAAAACAACAAATGTATTGTCTCACAGTTGTGGAAGCCAGAAGTCTGAAATCAAAGTGGCAGCAGGACTGGCTGTCTCCTGGGATCTCAGAGAATTTTCTCCATACTTATCTCCTAGACTGTGATGGTTGCTGACAGTTCTTGGCATTCTTTAGCTTGTAGAGGTAACACTAATTCCTGCCTCCATCTCCGCATGATTTTCTTCTCTGTGCCTCTGTGTCCTTCCCTCTTATAAAGACATCAGTCATTGGATTAACTCCCACCTTAATCGATTGTGACCTCTTTTTCAACTGCATTGCATCTACAATGACCCTGTTTCCAAATAAGGTCACATCCTCAGGTACTGGAAGTGAGGACTTCAACAGTCGCTGGGCAACCCAATTCAACCCAGAACCTTATTTCTGTATATTACAGAAATAGAGTAAAAATTACAAGGTACTTAAAGAAAGCATAATTTCAATGTTGGGAGTGGTGATGATGCTCATGAAACATACTTAATTCTTATTCTGATAGCTTCATTGCCCTTGTAGGGCTTTTGTTGTCTTTTAACCTTCAGGACTTTATGCCTTGGAATGTATCATTAAAGGGGAGGTTGTGGGATTTGAGTCTTCAAGGTATGTAATAGATGCTGCAACAAATAGACACTAAATATGAGTGTTAATGTGGTGAGTGTTTTTTTTTACCTTTTAAACATTTTTTACCTTTTAAACATTCCAGTGAGTATTCCTAATGAGTGAAAACTGATTTCCAGGAACTCCAGGAGATGAGGGCACCAGGAGCTTCTTAAAAGTTTTGTCTGGCCACAGACTTAGAAAAGGAACGTATGGAGTGGGGAGGGATAGTTAGGAAGTTTGGGATGATCATGTACACACTGCTGTATTTAAAATGGATAACCAACCAGGACCTATTGTATACCACATGGAACTCTGCTCAACGTTATGCGGCAGCTTGGATGGAAGTGGGGTTTGGGGGGAGAATGGATATATGTGTGGGATACATGTGTATGTATGGCCGAGTTCTTCCCTGTTCACCTGCAACTACCACAAAATTGTTAATTGGCTATACCCCAATACCAAATAAAAAATTCAAAGTGTGGGGGGAAAAAAAAGAAAAAAAATTTGTCTGGGGAGGTGCCACATACTACTTCACATCTGCACACATGATGTTAGGAAGAACCACACACCTAGATGCAAGGGGACTGGGACACATAACCTCTGCTGAGTTTCAGGTACTACTTTATACCAGAGAAGAGAGCACAAATTGGTGGACAGCTATCTCTGCTACGTGGATGCATCTCTGCAATATTTTACAATATAGATCTTGCTTGTACAAAGTGGAATAGACTTTTGTAGATGTCCCTTTTAACCTTATAAATCTATGAAACTGTGATGTAAGATATCAGAAAAAAAGGCTTTGATTACCTTTAAAGTGAAATAAGCATAGGGTCAGAAGGTTATTAGGATAATATAAATTTTTCGTATAAAAGCAGCATGAGTAACTGATCATCAGTAAGTGTGGCCCATGGTGCTGGTTTGTCTGGATTCAGTGCCTGAACTTACAGGCCACTCAGACCTCTGTCCTTCTATCCTCCCAAAGATACCTACAGACATTTACTAATGGTCTGTTTTACAGAAAATTACTTCTCAGTCACAGTTTCTATGAATGGGGGAAATTAACAATCCTTCTCACTAGGTTGTGGGAATTTAATAAGATAACATGTACAATACCTTGAACTTGGCCAGTGTTTTGTAAATGTCAGCTTTACTATTACTAATATTACCTCTCCTGAACTACCAGTAGTAAGAGAACATTTGGGAAAGCATTCCATATCACAATGATATAATTTTAATATAGAACAAAAGTAAAATATGTTTTACATATTGTGTTATTTTCACTAAAAAAAATGCTCAGACTGTTGAGAAATAGGTGTTCATTCTGTCCCACTCTTTCCCTTGCTCCCTTCCATCTAGCCATACCCCTTGTGCTGTATACCACCTGACCTCCTCCATTCAGTTCTGTGGTCATGTTACTGCCTCAGTCTTCCCTGATCTCCCTACCCAAAAAACCAGCCCCTCACTTTCTATAACTTACCCTGTTTTATTTTCTCTGTCTATTATCACTACCTGATATTTATGTGTATAATACATAAATGTATGTTATATTTATTATATTATATACGCCATGTATAGCCTGTGCTCTGTAACAAGAGAAGCCACCACAAAGAGAGGCCCATGCACTACAACAAAGAGTGGCCTCAGCTCACCACCAAAAATAAAAATTAATTACTAAATTAAAACATACTTTGAGAATAGAATTAACAGAGTTGGGATGGATGGTTTGTAGGGGATCAGAGAATGGGAGGATGACTGGGCCACCACGAGCTTGCTGACTTGAGGACATTTACCACAATGAGGATGGCTGATGCGGGAAGAGCAAATTTTGCCTAGGAAAAATGAAGTGGTCTGTTTTGGCCTTAAGTCTGAAAAATCAAGAGTTTGTTTCTATATTAGTTTCCTAGGGCTGCCATAACAAAATCCCACAGACTGGGTGGCTTAAACAACAAAAATTGATTTACAATTCTAGAGGCTAGAAGTTAGATATCGGGGTTTTGGCAGGTTTCTTCTGAGGTCTCTCTTCTTGACTTGAAGATGGCTACCTTCTCCCTGGGTGTGCACAAGGCCATTCCTGCCTCTGTGCATTCTCTCTGTCCTAGTCTCTTCTTATAGAAGCACCAGGTATAATGGGTTGGGGCCCACTCGTTTTACCTTAATTACCTCTTTAAAGCCCTATCTCTAAATACAGTCACATTCTAACTTACTGGAGATTAGGATTTCAGCATATGAATTGGGGGGAGGTGGGGGACAGAATTCAGCCCATAAATTTTTTTCTTCCTTCTGAATTGCATTATAAAAAGTCCTTTTACTGTTGTCTTACTGGGTATGGACCTAGCCCTGAAGTGAGTGAGATGAAAGAAAGAATTCTCTTCTGCCACATAAATGAGAAAGCACAGAAGAAAATTGCTCTTCTTTTTAATAGATTCAAGCAAAACAATTTTGTTGATAATATTATATGTTATATGCCACTTAAGCAACAACATGAAGAATAATAATCCTAGATATTTATTATAGAATCCTTCTCAACTTTCACTCTCACATTTATACTAATCTCATTTCCTGCTCTAAATTTACATTCTGACTCCAATTTCCTTCTCAGTATCCAAGTGTGAAACAGTAGTAATGATCATATTATAACAACCTGAAACATTTTTTTAAATGCTCTCTTTTATAACTCTCTATAATTTCTTTCTGTTTTCTATCCCCTTATTACAAGAATTCAGCTGGCATTCAAACAGGCATAAGCCTGAAAAAAACCACATGTAATGTGGCTATTGACCAGTATGTGGGGATGTGTCCATGCCTTTGAAATTACAGCATGATTATTCCAGTTACTATACTTTCTAAACAGAGAGAGTGCTCAAAATGACTGTACAGATTTGTGGGTTTTTTTTTTTTCTTTTTGTGCAGTGTGGGCAATAAAAAATAAAAACTTTGTTTTAAAAAAGTCTTAGCTTATGATAAACTATGCTTTTAAATTAATTTTATCCCACAGCAATCATAAGATGAGAATTCTGTAAGTTCTAATTAATAATGAGCATCACAAAAGAAATACGGTATGAAGTGTAGAATCTATACATATATGAATCTTTTAAGTCTATCTATTTTTCTTTTAAAGGAAACAATTAAAATAGCAACAAAGAGAAGAAATCTCAATACTAGAGCTTAATAGTTAAACTTTGGGTTGCAAATTGAGCTATTTTGTTGCTACTGATTTCAAAGGGTCTTATAAAGATATTTGAAGTTGAAAAGTTCTAATGCAGCTGTCAGAAATATGAAATCTGGAAAGTTTGCTTTATTTTCTTCCTTGTGCCAGGTTCCATACCAAAGTAAATCAGCACTCATCACATCAAAGAGTGAGACTGTACGTATCTATGTATACACAGACACAAAGATATGCACACACACATATATATATGTATATTTTTAAGTGGAATGCCTCACAGCCTTCAAATAGGATCAGGACTGAAACTAATGGTAACTACAGGTTTTAGTCAAATTAACAGTACTAATTCTTTTTTAGACATCACAGTATGAGTATCCTCATCTATAGAATCCTTTATTAATAACTTGTGAACTAAGGATATAAAGGAAACCAGACTTGCTGTGCATCTTATTCAATTATCACTTTTTACACAGGAAATTGACAGTGTGTTTGGTTTTCTTTTTTTGGCCTCATGGCATGCAAGATCTTAGGTCCCTGTCCAGAGATCAAACCAGCGGCTCCTGCAATGGAAGCAGAGAGTCCTAACCACTGGATGCCAGGGTATTCCCAACGACACATGGCCACAAAAGTAAGGAGATAGAAAAGCTTTTTAAACTCCATTCCCTCTTCCCCTACCTCCTGGAACTACTGTGCTCTAGAACAAACTGTTGGTGCCAACATACAGAAAACTTTTATACTATTGATTGCAAATTTTTTAAAAAATGTATACTGCTACTCATGCTTCTTTTGGAAAATTGAAATAGATTGCCAAAATAACTGGCACTTAGAAATAGATAACACACAGACATTTTTATGGACAGGTTTTCATTAGGGTTTGAAAATGTATTTTTATATGCTCAGTGTAAGATCTGACAGCCTGATGGAACAGTTGAGCAGTAGTGACTAGGAAGGACAGAGTGTTCCTAGAAGACAAATTATAGTTGCCACCTCCACATTGCCTAAATACAGTTTAACCACATTAAAATGACAGAAATGTTTGCCCAAGAAAAATGCCATGCAGTTTAAGCTGCTATTTTACTTTAAAAAAAAGAGAGAGAGAAGAAAAATTACTCTTTGTCAACATAGGGATATTAAGAGGTGAACTGAAGGATTCTGTGCTGCTCACTTTCAACAAACTTCATCTGTTCAATCTTTAAAAGGAAGCTTTACCCAGCAAGCTAACTTCCAAAGAGCGTCTTTCAAACTGCTCCCATTTGCAAGCACTCAGAGTGTTGACCATAAAATAGAAATCCTCTGAATTGGTAAATGTTAGAATTTATTCCTAGTGTGGAAAGCATTTTTTTTTACAGTATTGCATCATCAGAGAATAAAATTGTACACTGAATCTACAGTAAGGATGAAACACCTTATCATCCTTTTCCTAGTTACAAATAGGGAGACTGAATAAGATGGTTTCTTTCATTTAACACAAAACTATTCTGTTTAAAATTAAATGTGCTTAGTATGGGAAATTCTCATTTAAAAAATTAAAATAGATTTCATCATAGCAAGATCCGCTATGACCTACCTCCTAGAGTAATGGAAATAAAAACAAAAATAAACAAGTGAGACTTAATTAAACTTAGAAGCTTTTGCACAGCAAAGGAAACTATAAGCAAGGTGAAACGACAATCCTCAGAATGGAAGAAAACAATAGCAAATGAAACAACTGACAGAGGATTGATTTTCAAAATATACAAGTAGTTCATGCAACTCAATACCAGAAAAACAATCTAATCAAGAAGTGGGCAGAAGACCTAAACATACATTTATCCAAAGAAGACATACAGATGGTTAGTAAGCACATGAAAAGATGCTTAACATTGCTCTTAACATTGTTCATTATTAGAGAAATGCAAACCAAAACTACAATGAGATATCACCTCACACTGGTCAGAATGGCCATCATCAAAAAAATCTACAATAAATGCTGGAGAGGATATGGATAAATAGGTACCCTCTTGCACTGTTGGTGAGAATGTCAATTGACATGGTCACTATGGAGAATAGTATGGAAATTTCTTAAAAAACTAGAAATAAATCTACCATGTAACCCAGCAATCCCACTACTGGGCATATACCCTTGAGGAAACCATAACTGAAAAAGACACATGTACCTCAGTGTTCTTTGCAGCACTGTTTACAATAGCTAGGACATGGAAGTAACCTAGATGCTGATTGACAGATAAATGGATAAAGAAGTTGTGGTACATATATACAATGGAGTATTACTCAGCCATGAAAAGGAACACATTTGAGTCAGTTCTAATGAGGTGGATGAACTTAGAGTCTATTATACAGAGTGAAGTAAGTCAGAAAGAGAAAAACAAATATCATATATTAACACATATATATGGATCTAGAAAGGTGGTACTGGTGAACCTATTTGCAGAGAGCAATGGAGATGCAGACATAGAGACAGACTTGTGGACACGGGCTGGGGAAGCAGAGGGTGAGATGAACGGCGAGAGTAGCATGGAAACATATACACTGCCATATGTAAACTAGATAGCCAGTAGGAATTAACTGTGTGACTCAGGGGGCGCAAACAGGTCCTCCGTGACAACCTAGAGGGGAGGGATGGGGTGGGAGGTGGGAGGGTGGTTTGAGAGGGAAGGGACATATGTATACCCATGGCTGATTCATGTTGATGTATGGCAGATACCAACACAATATTGTACAGCAATTATCTTTCAATTAAAATGTTTTAAATATGAAAAAAATAGATTTAAAATATTAATGATTATTGTTAATAATTTAAACAATTTGGTAAAATATAAAGAAGAAAATATCAGAAATACCACCTCAGGAGATATATCGCTAGATAGACACTGATAATATTTACTGAACATCACTGATGTTTTTTCATCCTCCTAAGTATGTTGCACAGACATAGAAATTGGT
The DNA here is from genome assembly GCF_019320065.1 of Cervus canadensis. Lineage (NCBI taxonomy): Eukaryota > Metazoa > Chordata > Mammalia > Artiodactyla > Cervidae > Cervus > Cervus canadensis. Next base: position 68,958,623 of record NC_057393.1, on the reverse strand, counting down.
ATAGTAACCCAAAGGATCTTGGACCTTTGTAAACTATTTTTACCCAACAACATGCTAAGGACCTCTTTCCAAATATGGGGAGCTTAGTTATGTTCATATAGATGACATGTAAAGACCATGAACTTCTACAGGGCCAATTATCCACATATATAAATAAATAATGGATATGTTCATTCTTGTTCTGTTCAAGTAGAATAAAATCTTAAGTTGCATGTATTTACGTGTGTCTTATTATATTGATAAGCATCATCTGTGCTTTGATTGTCTAAAACGATTTCTCCAGGTTCTTCAATCTCTCTGGCTCCACGAAGTAGCAAAATGCTCAGACTTGACTTGTCACTTGTTAGTCGCTCAGCAGTGTCCGACTCTTTGCAATCCCATGGGCTATAGTCCACCAGGCTCCTATGTTCTTGGAATTCTCCAGGCAAGAATACTGGAGTGGGTTGCCATTCCCTTCTCCAGGGAAACTTCCCAACCCAGGGATTGAACTGAGTTCTCCCACATTGCAGGCAGATTCTTTACCATCAGCCACCAGGAAAGTTACCCAGAGGGATGTAGAAAATGCTCAGGATATAGAAAGGAGAAACTTGAGATGCTATTTAGCATATCCATTTTGTCCACTGCATTTGTATATTTACTCTTAGTTAATAAACCATTTGTTTGATTATACCTATAATATATATGAAGACATAATTTTTATTCATTATATAAAAACTAAGGAATTTGTAAGCCCTCCTCTTTGAATCTGCCTATATATTGAAATATCTTAGCTCTTGAGGACAGGGACTCTGCTTTATTAACTTTTTTATTCTCGCATCTTAACAGAGATCATGGAACACAGTGGAAGTTTGATAGATCTGTTATCAAAACTACATAAATGACATACACACGTGCTTTGCTCATCACTGTATCCCTGTGACTTAATACCTTATTCACAGTAGAAACTTAGTGAATGTTTGTTAGATAAACATGATGTGGAAATCTGGCTGCTAAAATCTAACACAAAAACTTTTCCTTAGTCCCTTGAATTCAGGTAAATCCAGATTAGAGTAAGCATAATTCTGGAAGATATTTTACTGACTACTAAAAAATAGCTCAGTTATACAGAGACGGGTTGGGGAGGAGAAGAGAGAGAAGTTGTAACAAACAAATGAGACTTGGAGGAGAAAATAGCTCCTCTGAGGGGAGCCACATGCTCTGCTACTCAAGGCAGCCACATGAGGAAGCAGCCTAAAATTAGCAGGATGGGCAAGCCCACGGAGGGAAAGCCACAGCAGATTTCCCTGCACTCAACAAGTGAGGTGAAGGACCAGGAGCCCCGGTGGAACCCTCCTTAGCGTGTGGCGATCCACTACAGTTTGTGCCAGGTAAGGCACTTCTTCAGAACTCACCTTGGGAGGTAAAGCAAGTGATTTCTTAAGGGAATGTGCAGAAATGGAATGATATAATACTGCCTAGTAAAGAGGTAACTTTCAGGAATCTAATGATTAAAAAAGAGCAATAAACCTATTCTTGTATCCATCCTCCTCCAAGCTATTTATCCGAACCACCCCTTTTTACCTTGTTGAATTGGGGCTCTCTGGGGTATGTAGGTGCTGTTTTTTCTCACCTTGTTGCTGTTTTTTTCCCTTACCTCCTTGCTTGTTGGAATAAAGGGAGGAGCCTGTCCTAGGAAATTTGTAAAACCAGGTGGAAGAACAATAAGGAAAGAGTACTTCCAAGTGATATTTAAAGAATGGATGAGAGCAGAGCTAAAAAGGAAAGATCAGAGATACCAAAATAGGACTCGGTGGGCAACCGTGTTCTTTGATCATGGGCAAAGTACAGAGTCATTGAGCTGGTCAAAGACAGAAAACAGAATCCTGGAACAGGCCAAGATTTTCTGTGTTGTTGTTTCACAAAGAACTAGATCAGTGATTTACTTTATGTCACATGTGAGTTATTCCCAATTATGGTATTTATCTATCACTCATCATATTTTCTGTAAGTTCCCATCTTCTGTGCTGGACTTCATTTTTACATTACCAATTATTTTTGAAGTTCAGTTCAGTCAGTTCATTCACTCGCTCAGTCGTGTCCAACTCTTTGCGACCCTGTGAACCACAGCACTCCAGGACTACCTGTGCATCGCCAGCTGCCGGAGGCCACCCAAACCCATGTCCACGGAGTCAGTGATGCCACCCAACCATCTCATCCTCTGTCGTCCCCTTCTCCTGCCCTCTATCTTTCCCACCATCAGGGTCTTTTCCAGTGAGTCAGCTCTTTGCATGAGGTGGCCAAAGTATTGGAGTTTCAGCTTCAACATCAGTCCTTCCAATGAACAACCAGGACTGATTTGCTTTGGGATGGACTGGTTGGATCTCCTGCAGTCCAAGGGACTCTTGCTAATTGTAAAACCCTCCATTCTCTTAAGAGGGTATCTCAGGATTGATCTGAAGGGACAGCAGAAATGCAGAACTTCAAAAATAATTACAGCTATATTGAGATAGAATTCACATACCATACAATTCATCTATTTAAAGTATACAATTCAGTGGTTTTTGTCATATCTACAGACTTCTACAACCACTGCCACAATCAATTGTAGGATACTTTATTTCTTCCCCAACAAAACCCATACTCAACAACTGTCACCTCCTCTTTTCTTCCAACACTCCCCTTACCCACAACCCTAGGCAACAGTATAGTCTTCAAAATAACATTTGTAATATGACCCTGTTTTATTTTTTTTTATTCTGGAGTACAGTATTCCAAAATGTCAATTGGTTATAACTAGGTGGTGGAACTGTGGAAGATTTTTTCTCATATTTTTCTTAGCTGTACTTTAAAAAAAACAACAAAACTTCTAATAAGGGTATACGATATTTATAAAAGGAAAAAAAACAGTTGTAAAAATTGCCCCCAAGGCAAAAAAAAAAAAAAGCTTCAAGGCCATCAGTAGAAGAAAGAAGTGTAATTTGACTATAACCTAACTGATAGTATCTACCTACCTACCTATCTATCAAATATATGTGTGTATATAAATATTTATATGCATATCTCGGAAGATACCCTGGAGGAGGGTATGGCAACCTACTCCAGTATTCTTGCCTGGAGAACCCTATCTGTACTGTTTCTGCAGATTTGCCTATTCTGGATATTTCATATAAATAGGATCAGGCATAGTGGTCTTTTGTGAGCTATTTTTGGGGGCAGCTGGGGAGCTCAGTGTGTAGCAAGAGAGAAAAGAACCTCTTCTGTTTTAGTTCTGTAATGATACCCTAAACGAATGTACTTCACTGCATCAGGCCATATCCAAGATTATTATTAAATAAATATTGTCATTATTGAAAAGAATTTAATCATATAATAAATGAAAATAAGATGCTAGGTATCTAGAACAGTGACTGACAGATATTAGATTCTTGGTAAACAATCATATTTTTTCCTCTATCCTACTCCCAGTGTTAAACATTTACTCATATTATAAAACACAAAGAGCAGATTTGAAGAAAATCTTAACTTAGCAGGCTGCTTTGAACACACTAGTTACTCAATAAATACCTTTTAAAATAGGAAAGGCAGGTATAGTCAAGGATGTGTGCATTTTACAGTTGTGATATTATTTCATAAAGGCTATGGAAAATAGCTTTATTTGCTGGACTAGGAGGCACCAATTATAATTGCTGGACCAATTATAATTTCAAGTCTGAGCTGATATTAACTGCAATCTTAAATAACTGACTTACTTTCTCTGGTCCTCAATTTATCTACAACTCCAGCCCAAGAAAGATAGGCTGGATCATAGCTAAAATGCCGTCCCCATCATTCATATTGTGGAAATATCTTATGGCAGGGTCTCCAAGACACACCTACCTTTTGTATATTTCAAACTAAAGGTCACACATTGGATTATAGGACTCCTTCTTAGGGAGGTTCAGTTGGTTGACTGTCATTAGATCTTGCTGCTTGTAATTACCTTGATGAAATCACCAGGTTCCATTGTCTGGTCCTCAGGTATCCCAGGTCAGAAACTTAATTTGTTTTTCAGAAATTCTTATAGTGATCCAGTCCTTTTGCAAGGTTATCTACATTAAACAAACTCCCAAGTAATGCAGCATCCAAAATTCCAATTTGTTAATTTACAGTGAGAAAGATGGCTTGAGAGCAAATTAAATGTCATATTTCCCTATCAACTTATTATTTAAAAGAAGTCTGTTAAAAAAAAAAAAAAACTCAATTGAAATTAGAATGCTGTGGCATCCAGAATTCCAATTTGTTAATTTATAATGAGAAAGATGACTTCAGAGCAAACTAAATGTCACATTCTCCTATCAACTTATTATTTTAAAGAAGTCTATTTTAAAAACTCAATTGAAATTAGAATGCTGTTGCATGAGAATGCTGTTGCACCAAGATAAGCAATTGGTCATGGCTCCTGGCAGTATTGTTCTGAGTTGCCAACACCACCATCAGGAGCAGAGAAGACTCTCTTGGATGAATATTGCTGATTCTTTCCTCTTTGACTTCCCTTTCCTACTTGTCATTCCAATTATCTCTTCAGATATAGATATGTGCTAGTCCTTTCAGCTGTGTCCAACTCTCTGGGATCCTATGGACTGTAGCCCACCAGGCTCCTCTGTCCATGGGGTTCTCCAGGCAAGAATACTGGAGTAGGTTGCCATACCCTCCTCCAGGGTATCTTCCGAGATATGCATATAAATATTTATATACACACATATATTTGATAGATAGGTAGGTAGGTAGATACTATCAGTTAGGTTATAGTCAAATTACACTTCTTTCTTCTACTGATGGCCTTGAAGCTTTTTTTTTTTTTGCCTTGGGGGCAATTTTTACAACTGTTTTTTTTCCTTTTATAAATATCGTATACCCTTATTAGAAGTTTTGTTGTTTTTTTTAAAGTACAGCTAAGAAAAATATGAGAAAAAATCTTCCACAGTTCCATCACCTAGTTATAACCAATTGACATTTTGGAATACTGTACTCCAGAATAAAAAAAAATAAAACAGGGTCATATTACAAATGTTATTTTGAAGACTATTTTGGGTTTTTTTAAATCTTGTACAAACTTTATTGCTCTTTAAAAATGAGTAACTTCAAAGTTTAAAGAGGTATATACAAGTACGGGCTTCAAAGTCTCAGAACTGAACCAATTCTCTCTCATTGAACTAATTTTTCTTAAAACTAGTTAAAATTTTATTCTTTAATTAAAAACTTCAGAGGAAAAAAAGTCACAGTAGCACTTAGAAACCAGTGCTTTCATCTTTGCTAGGGTTCACTGTATTTGCTTTTATTTATTTATTTATTTTTTTGTATTTGCTTTTAAGTATTACTTTTGTTGTTTAGTCACTAAGGCGCATATAACTCTTTGCAACCCCATGGACTACAGCACGCCAGGCTTCCTGTCCTTCACTATCTTCCACAGTTGGCTCAAACTCATGACCATTAAGTCGGTGATGCCACCCAATCATCTCATCCTCTGTTGCCCCCTTCTCCTCCTGCCCTCAATCTTTCCCAGCATCTGGGTCTTTTTCAGTAAGTCGGCTCTTCGCATCAGGTGGCCAAAGTATTGGAGTTTCAGCTTCAGCATCAGTCCTTCCAGTGAATGTTCAGTATTATAAAATGGCTTAAACCTCTTTACAAAACTATGCTATAGATATATAGCCAGCAGTATTTTATCACAAATAAAATTTCCCTTGTGATATGTAAATTATGCTGCCCTAAAATAATCTTACCAAGTCCTGTTCATTAGAATTTACAAAGAAAACAAATGAAAAAAAAAAAAAATAGGTGGTTGTAACTGTGTAAAGATGTAAGACATGAGACATGAAACACAGTATATGCGAACAACTCTTTCTTGCCATAGTGTGCAGAAGTATCTTGGGCACTGTCATGGTTGGAGAACCAACCATAAGTCAGATTGCAGAATGGAGGCCCCCGCCTCGCTTCAGACACACCAGCCATTTCACAACTCTACAAACTCAGAGTACCTAGAACAAGCTTAACATAGACCCTCAAGGCAGAAACCTTCTCAAATCTTACTTCCAAGACTAATCAGAAATGAACAACTTAAGGAATTTCCCCCCAAGCTTCCTTTAAGAACAAAAAACAAGTTTGAATGTTCATAATAGGTGTCCCTATTAAATAGTTGCCCTACTGAACTGTCAAATAGTCAACCTCATAGGGACAGGAAGTAGAATGGTGGTTGCCAGGGTCTGGAGGTAAAGCGGGATGGGGAGTTATTATTTAATTAGTGCAAAGTTTCAGTTTTGCAAAATGAAAAAAAGTTCTGGAGATGGAAGGTGGTGATGGTTGCACAACATGAATGAACTTAATACTACAGAACTGTATGGTCATTACAATTAAAAATAAACAATTTTTTTTTAAAAAGAATAGGTACCTGGAGATCAAAGTTCAAAATAAATTTTTGATTAAGACCTTTTCTCACAGTGTCAACATAGAATAGAATTATGCTAAGACATGTCATTTATTGGTATGAAGTTGATCCACAGATGGATAAAAGATGATATATACAAATCAACTAATATTTCTAATAATTCTTAAATCATATTATCCTATGTATGTGGACACAATTCACTAAAACTTAAATACAATAAATAGTGATCTTTGCAAATAAAAACTCTTAATACTCAGGTTGTTCTTTGGTTCTATTTTTAGTATTGAGATGCTATGTAACTCTAGCTAGTTAATTATTCTTTATGTCAGCTTCCTCACATATAAAATGTGAGTATTAAAGCAGATCTACTGACAGGACTCTGATGAGAAATAGCTAATAAAAAATAATAAAACACTTTTCAAATGTAGTGTTAGTACAAAAGATCATTTAAATAAAAGTATTAAAAACATCATTGCTCTTTGTATTTGACATATACCCCAGTTCATCATCATTATCATTAGCAGCATTTACTTAGTAGATCTAAATCTTCTTTATTTTATTCCATGTGGTGTTTATACACATTCAACATTAGTCTATTAGACAATTCAGGATCATGGGAATACTAAAATGTCCCTCACTTCCCTAGATTTCTCCTCTCTAAATCACTTGACCTTAACAATAGTTTTGTCAACTTAAAGTTTTATACTAATCTTATGCTAATATCCTTTCCTAGAGCAGATGAAAAAGAAAATATTTACAAATAAACTCAATTATTTCCTGTCATAAAACACATACCGCAGAGTGGATATACCCATCTGATATTTGTCACCACTCTACTTATTTGGCTAAAGAAGGCTTGTTTGATACCTGGGTTGTCAGATCAAATTATAATTTAAACCCTTTAGCTATGTTTAGCCCCTTGGCAGTAGCTGAGTTGAGAATTTAGAATTCAGAAGCAGATGGCTCAGGAGCACAGTGAATACATATGAAGCATTTACCTCCATGTCATTGGTTTAAACCCGAACTTGGTTGATCACTATTGGTGTCCTATACAAGATGTAAGTGATCTGATTTGAATCTCTAATGAATAACACCCATGTTAAAAAACACTCATCACTCTTGGCACTAATTGGCATTCTTGTTGTCAGCGTCAGGACAGAAGCCAAGGACTGAATCAGTCTGGAAACCTGAACTGCGGCTGTGTCTGAGTCATCAGTCTAGGTGGCCCATTCAGCCTTTGGCCTTTCCTTAGAGTTTACAGCTCAGCGCAATTGTGTATACTTCACTCCCTGTGACTTCACAAGCCAGATTAAAAGGTGTTTACTTAAAATACATCTTTTTATGATAAGAATGGTAATAACGATAGCTGACATTTATTGACCACTTGCTAGGAGCCAGGTATTCTTCCAAGAGTATTTACTTAACTCTCACAGTAATCCCATGAGATCGGTACTGTTATTTCCCTCATTTTTAGAGATAAGGAAACTGAGGCACAAGAACTTGAATAACTTGCCTAAGTCTTCTCAGATAATAAGTGGAGGCAGAATCTAGCTCTAAATATAATCTCTCTGCCTAATTATAGCATTTATTTGACATCTTTTAACATCTTACAATACCACTGATACAAAGTTTAAACATTCTATGTTCAAATCAAACAGGGCACGTATCAATGTCTCAATTTAAAAACTGCTCACTTTTCTGTACTAGTTATTTTTATTCTTTGTTTCTGAAAAGAGGCAATGGATTGCTCTTAAATTTGATTCACATGCATCCTTATTCTGATTTTAAGATACTTGAAGACCTTGTTAAGATACCTGAAGACCTTGATTTGGATTTCCCTGGTGGTCCAGTGGTTAAGATTCCTCACTTCCAATGCAGGGGGCACGGCCTGGATCCCTGGTTGGGGAATTAATATATCCCACATGTGGTGAGGTATAGCCAAGAAAAAAATAAAAAGGACCTTGATTTTACAATGGACAAATATTCACCTATTTTCTGTTGTTGTCATTTGAGCGAAACATTACCTGAATTTGGAAACATCCTCTGACCTTAACATTTCTAAATTAATAGAGAAGAGAGAACTAAGTCAAATAAAAGCTTATCTACTATTCCATTCCAATATAAACATAGTGAATGATCACCAAATAGGCAATCCAGCTGCCTTTTTTTGTTAACATAGTAATTGAGTTTCTTCTACCTACTCTTCATGCAAAATTAAAATGCAGATAAGAATTTTTTTGAAAATCTGAGTCTCCATTTTATGAGACTTTGCATAGTAGCTAGGAAGGAACATTTTAGTATACTGAGATAAATGAACTTTAAAATAAAGTTCATGAGCAATTTGATTATTTTAATGAATAAAAGAAATTAATCTGGTTCTCACAGAAAGTTTTAAGATAATAAAATATTGTTTGTCATAATCACCAGCTAGAAATAGAAAAATAGAAAAGAATCACTTTTTATGTTTTGTTCAGTCACCATCCGTACTCAGTCATTAAAAGCATGTTCAAAGGCTCATTTAACACATATTTATTGCTCCCAGTTTTGCTAAAAGATAAACTTTGGGGTATTTCCCCCCCCAAAAGCTCTTGTTAGACTGAATTAATAATGTAAACTTAGTGATCTGGGTTTTACTGCAGATTTACATTTACATGCCCATTCTAGTGTTTCATTTTCCAGATTCTAGTGTTTCATTTTCCAATAAACAAAATAATCATAATAAAGACGAAATTCAAGAAAAGTGGTGTTGTTTTATGTAGTTATTAGACCATAATAACCAAAGCATGATTGTAAATAGCTTCAAAAAGATAAAATGGTAAGTAAACGTCTCCTTAAGATGCAGTCTCTTGTGCCTTATTTCACTATGTGTAGTAATTTGCAGATAGAGATGCACCATGAGAATCGTTTATTTGTGGTTGCTTTGATTTCTTTTCTTTCTGTAAAAGTTTTGGTTGGACTGGGTCTTTGCTGCTACGTGTGGGCTTTCTCTAGACGTGGAGAGTAGGGGTTTCTCATTGTGGGGGCTCATCTTGCTGCAGGGCACAGGCTCTAGGCACTCAGGCTCAGTAGTTGTGGCTCACGGGCATGTGGGATCTTCCCAGACCGGGGATCAAAACCAAGTTGTCTGCATTGGCAGGTGGATTCTTATCCACTGTACCATCAGGGAAGTGCTCAATTCATTTCTCCTACCAGGGTGGCACTAGTGGTAAAGAACCTGCCTGCCAATGCAGGAGACTTAAGAGACACCAGTTCGATCCCTAGTTGGGGAAGATACCCTGGAGAAGGAAATGGCAACCCACTCCAGTATCCTTGCCTGGAGAATCCCATGGACAGAGGAGCCTGGCAGGCTGCAGTCCATAGGGTCACAAAGAGTTAGACGTGACTGAAGTGACTTAGCACACACAGACTTGGGTGTGAATCACAGCTCTGAGTGGCCCTGAGCAAATTTTTACTCTGATCTTCGGTTTCCTCCTCTATAAAAAGATGATGATATAGAACACCTTGGACAATCTCAAAGTATACCTCCTGAGACTTTTTCAGATCCTTGAATTTGCAAAACCCACAGTAGCAATTTTTTCAGTTTCATTCTCCATAAAATGGAGATAATGATTCATACTTCCTGGGTTCTTGCATTAAATTATGTGTTAAATATGAATGATAAAGCTTGGTTGGTGTGGTCACTGGGCTGGGTCAGCTAGGATTACTCAGAGAGCTGAGTAATTCATTCTGGTTTATCTGCATTTTAATAAGTCTAATTTTGCAGTCAGTCACAAATAGTTGAATCTTGATCTATGTTAGAGAATAAATGTGTGTTTTAAATGTACTGTACTCTTTATTTCACAGGCAACTCAGTCTGTGACTTGAGCTGGAATCTCAAAAACCAGGGCATAAGAACAGACAAAATTGCCTCTTAGCTATGAGTAGTAGGGTTTTAAAGTTCAAAACAAAAAGAAGTCTATAGAAGCAGAAAAGAGTTTGATTCTAAAGGATTGGACAGAAAAGACCTGATGTAAAACAAAGGTTGTTCCAAGGTGGACAGGAAAAATAGTGGTAAGCCTGTTCTGCCTACCAGGCTTCTCAGTCCATGGGATTTTCCAGGAAAGAGTACTGGAGTGGGTTGCCATTTCCTTCTCCAGGGGATCTTCCTGACCCAGGGATCGAACCTGGGTCTCCCGCATTGTAGGCAGACGCTTTACCCTCTGAGCCACCAGGGAAGCCCAAGCCAACTTAGGAGGATGCAAAAGTATGACAGTGCCTCTTAAGGTGCACCTATAGAAGAACTCTAGGACAAGGTGGGTGCTGTCAACAGCCCCAATCCTTTTCCAAAAGCAAAAGTCCCCCATGTCAGTTAGCTCAGGAATTGTGAGCATCCACTAAGCCAAATCACATATACTTCCTTACTCAATGACTGGTACACAAAGAGCATCCAAACAGTTTTAGCTCCTTTTCTCATTTGAATCGATGCTTAATAATATTTCTGTGTTAAACTAACATTATAATTGTTAATGACAACCAAATCAGCTGATGTTGCTGACAGTTTGGTTATTCAATCTTTCCTGGCACACAATAAGCATTCATTAAATATTTATTGAATTGTGTGAATAATTTCAACAATTAATACATTATTTTTATAGCATGCTATAGACAAATATTTTTTAAGTCACTATTTTGTGCCATGCCTTGAGATTGAAACTGTGTGGCCTACATAAAAATTTTTATGGCTTCAATTCTCAAGGAGCTGGTCTAGTTAAATAGATAAAGCATAAATGCATAAATGAAAACTCAGTTTAATTCAGCAATATAAGAAATGTTACAATCACTAGTTGTTTAATTACCTAATATTTGGAAGGAAAGATAAGAAAGAAGGAAAGATAAAGCAAGGAAATATTGCTGAAATTTTTGGAGACAAGGATTTGTGTAGAAGAGTAGCAGACCAGACCAGAAAGACTAATATTTTACAGGATCAAGATGATCACATTTCTGATTATACTAATATTTTCTTATTCCTAGTTGAAATTTGCAGAATACTGTCTGGCCAGTGGGCTGACTACAAAAAGATTTATCCCCAGCTCAGTTTACTCTGTGGTAAATTTTTGTGTTTAATTCCCCTTTGACATTACCTATTTGCTTATTCCTTTTATTGACATTATCACCCACATTTTTTTTTTTTTTTACTGCACCATGTGGCTTGCAGGATCTTAGTTACTTGACCAGGGATCAAATCCAGGCCCATAGCAACGAAAGTGCCAAGTCCAAACCACTGGATCACCAGGGAATTGCCTCACCCATATTTTTAATTAAAGTTTATTGTCTAGGTTAGAAGATGAAAGAAGAGGATCTCAAGGATATTAATTGGAGACCTTTGATTAGACTAGGTTTTAACTAATCCATTCTCAGTTTGGAATGAAAAACAATTGGGTGAAGAGGCAAAATAAAAAAGGTTTTCCAGGTTTTCCTCTGTTAAAGTACACTGCCTTTATTTGATAGGAAGTTTGTTAACGCAAGACACACCAAATGGGTAGGTCCATTTATGCAAATAAAAATGTGAACTTGATTAGCGGTATAAAATACAAATTCATTTTGATAGACTTCATGTAATAAGATAACTTCTCAGAAATGTATATTAGTCCTTGCTATTTTAGTCAACCAATTTTATTGAGTCGTCTTTGTGAAAACAGTCCAAGTCTTAGTCATATGCTATTTTTCTGTTCTCTTCTAGATTCTGTTAAATAAACACCAAGTCCCTAAAATTAAAGTGATAACTTCAATAATCCTTTGTCCATCAATACATATGAAAATAATAGTGAGTTTCCTTCTTCGGATGATTTCTGATTTTTTAACTAGCCTGTATAATCACTCTTCATGAGAAGGCAGTGGAGGCCAATGAAAAAAGAATACGTTTAAAGCTAAGAGGCCTACGTCTGAGTTCACCAGCCATTGCAGCTCAGCGGTTGGGTAACTTTGGGAAAGCTAAACTTCTTTAAATATTAGCTTCCTCCTTGTGGGCTTCCCTGCTGGCTCAGACAGTAAAGAATCTGCCTGCAGTGTGGGAGGATTAGATCCCTGGATGGGGAAGGTCCCCTGGAGAAGGGAACGGCTACACATTCCGGTACTCCTGCCTGGAGAACTCCATGGACAGAGGAGCCTGGCGGACTATAGTCCATGGGGTCACAAAGAGTCCGACACGGCTGAGCTTGACTAACAACACACTTCCTTCTTATAACATGCAAATGACAATACCTTTTCAGGGTTGCTGTGAATGTTGAATAAGAGATAAAGGCTGCTCCTGTCAGAGTACACTAGGATGAAAAGTTCATTCCCATTTCCTTTCCTTCAGGTAACTAGTGTTAGTGCAATTATTCGGGTCATGAATAAGAACAGTGAACTCTAGTTTCAGCTTTCTGAGATGTCCAAACTGCCCAAAAATAGAATCTGAGTGGAACCCCCCAGAGCCTAGCACACTGGCATTTAAGATATTCTGTGATACTGTTATGAAGAGAAAATATTTCAACTGTTATTTTTCTACCCTTAATTTGCAAAAAAATTACTGACCCATGTTGATGTGCTAAGAAATAACACAAAGCATTTAAACTTACTTTCAAAAGAACAAAGCTTTTAAATTGTCTGAGCAAAATGATTTTCATAAATAGAAAAAAAAAATAGGTCTTTCAAAGCATTGAGACTGACTTCCAATGTCCTATCTTTCAGCATTAATGCCTCATGTTTTGGTCTATATATCAATTCATGTTCTCAGCTAAAATATTGCAGATAGAATGTTTTTGAAAGCATTTGCTTTTTTTCTTTCTGTTTTTTCTCTTTTTACTTGTTTGTTTAGTCATACAAAAGAATCTCAGCATTGGCGTCTGTCAGAAAAATTATAAACAAAATTCTACGTGTTTCCTTAAAATACTTACTTAAAGGAAGAGTAGGTTTTATGCTTATTTTTACCCTTTAAAATTTTTTTTGCAAGTACCACAGAAATGTGAACTTTTAATATGTGCAGGAGTTAAAGAACAGAGACAGTTAGTCTTAGGTTTAATCCTGGCTCAGTCACTCACCCATTGTGTGACCCTAAGCAAGTTTTAACTTCTTTCTAAGCCCCAGGTTCTTAAATATAAAATGAGAATTCTAACAGTACCTACTTCATAGATTGTTGAAGGAATATGTAAAATAAAGCACAATATCCAAAAGCAACTATACTCCAGTAAAAAATAATATTTAAAAAGCACAATGTCCATAAAGAGCCTAGCATAGTGCCTAGCAAGCAGCTAAGGAATGTCAACTTATTTCTACTGAAATGATAAGCTTCTGTGTGCATTGATACAAGCATTACATCAATGTGGGGAGCAGTAGGAATCTATTGTAGACCTCAGGATTACATGCCTGATACTAATTGTCTTGGATTTCTTCAATAACTTACTGTGAATCATAGATGCTCTTTTTAAAATTAAAAAACTCTAGGAACAGATTTTCTTCATGGAAATACTTCCTTAAAAGTGTAAATGTTGATATGTTCTCCATATCAAAACCACAAGTAAAGGAAGACTTACTGTGCTTTCATGGAAACCATACAGTAAGGCTTTAACCTACCCCCAAATTGGGCACACATTTAAGTATTACAATAATTGATTATTTTCCCATATTTACTTTAATTAAACTATCAACTATACTTTCAGTTTTCTATCAAGTAAAGGTGTTTACACATGTCACATGCATCCTGCGCATGGCTATTTTGTGCATTCCTTACATTTTATTCTTTAAAGTGTTATCATTATTATCCTATTCATCTAAGAAGAAATCAAGAAAGTCTTATTTCCTTAGTCATCTTAGTCATTATCCACCCCCACCCTCAATCCAGGCTAAGAACACCATGCAGACTGAGTTATTAAAGTCGATCTGAAAGAGCAATCTGTTCTAAATGACTGTCCCTGGATCTGCCACGGAACCCTGTAAATACTCTTCATTACTCTGGCAGGGCAATATCACATTTCCTTCATGCTACTTTTGTGGCTGACTCAAGTTAGGCAGTGAGATTTGGGCTTTGGCTGATCCTGGTTGATTGATATAGGAATGGTCCTTCTCCTGGGACAGGTAATCAAATTTACTTTTCAGGATAATAAGTATTCTGTTTATAGTTTTTAAAAATGCTTTAGTTTGTAAAACTAAAAAGGTTTTGAACTTATAGCTTTTTAATTTATTTTTTTAGTTTTAGTTTTAAGCAAATGTTTTCAGTACCGTTGAGACGAAAAAGACATTTCTTAGGATTTAACTGTAGTTCTCAATTACATTGTATCATGTTTGTATAAGGCCCTCTATAATCTACCATACATACATTGTTTTGGATGGTCAAGAACTTGTCTCTATTGTGTTTTTCTCATTAGCAAAGATTAGAAAATAATATATGTCTCTGTTCTTTAAAAATTAGATATAGAGGATTGTTGTCTTTTCATCTGATACATACTTCAATATAAATCTATGAACTTTAAGCAAAACTCATTGAAAATTTGAAGTATGTGAGAAATTTCTTTTAAAGGATAAAAATCTATAGCAATTTGGAAAAATAGCAAACACAAAAATTTTATATGAATCTGCTAGCACAGATTCTTACACACTTATTCTCCAAGTGAAGACTTCCTCTATCATAAATCTTCCAAATTCTTTGATATTCCTGTGGATCACCCCAGTGTGAGTAAATTGTTTCTATAACTGAGTGACTGAATTCAGAAAACAGCTGAAGGCAAGCACAAGATCATGTTCAAACCACAATAAACACATGTGTTAGATGGGCCACTCAACTTTGTGGGGAAGGGTTAAGACATGTAACCTTGTGTTTACCTGATGCTTATGAATTTCGTTTTTAACTATGTTGGATTTAGATTTTTTTTAAGCTTTAAGAATTATTCTTTGTACCAATAAACTCTGTTAAAATCTCAACTACTAGGTTTGTGGTGTAATGTAAGATGATATGCAAGTTATATTACTTGGGAGCAGAAACCAATTTTTAAAAACTAGAATACAAGGTTCATGTATTGTATGCAAGGTGTAATATAAAGTATTTATATGCATCTTTTCCCCCCAAAGAGCTCAAAACAATTTTACACTATCTATATTTGAAAATGTTACAGTGAAAATGAGAAGAGAAATATTACTGCTATTCAGAAATTTTTTGTCTTTCTTTTGTAACTTTTTTTAAAAATGGATTTTAATTCTTCCTATTGATTCCTAATTCTACTGCCCAACCAACTCTATTTTATCTTTCAGTATGGGTCTCCTCCCACCTCAGTGTTCCATATACCTGGGTAAAAGGTAGGATATCAGGTTTATAATGGAAGAGTTTTCAAGGAAGTAAAAATGTATTCACTTACAGTGTGTGTGAACATTTCCGTTTGGAAGATCAAACTGTAGCACATCTATGTGCTAAATGAAACAGAGGTTCTATTTTTCCCTGTTCCTACTCAAGATTTAGTAGTCCTTATACTGATTATGCCTCAAGATCTGAATGGGATAAATGGGGAGAAAATCCTCTTTAAATAAAAAGAAATCTTTGGGGCATCTACATAAATAGAAAATGCAGAAACACAATTAAGTAGGTTAATTTCAGAACAGGACTAGGTAAGAAAGCAAACAACCCTGTGTATTGATGATTTAGATTAATGCAGTAATGAAAATAATCTATCCACATAACTCAGCTCTTCTTGTGCCTTCTTCCCTCCTCAGTAACTGTTCTTTTGACCTGGATTATTTTAAAGTTTTCTTCAATACTCTTTTTCATTCCGCCCATGTAATTTCAAAGTTCTTTAACAAAAGGTGTAGTGAAGCTTCTGATTTGATCATAGTAAACAAATTTTAAATCTATTCAATGCATTATAGAGTCTCAAGGTGACTGAAAAAGGTTTAAAAAAAACCCCCAAATCTCTTAGTAAATACCATAAGGTCAAGAATCAGTATATTTTCCATGGACAGAGGAGCCTGGGGGGCTACAGTCCATGGGGTCGCAAAGAGTCGGACACAACTGAGCACTGCTTCATACCCAGTACCTGGTACATAGTGGGCATTAATTAGATAAATATTTGCTGAATGAATGAAGAAAAAGAAATTATGCAAGTAGTTGGTGATTTAAGAAAGCTGGTTTAAACCAATGTATTTTATGCTACCCAAATCTAAGAATGACCCTTTTAAGAAACAGCTAATCGCATTTATCTGAATTTTCAAGACCCAGGCTTCCACTGAGATTGAAATAATGGGGCTAAATTTTTTTTCCAAATTCATATTCTGAACAAGTATGAAATCATATCAAAGAGCCTATGCTTGACAAAGTGGGTTTTTCAGCAGATGTTGGTTTGGTTAAGGATTCTTTTTCTTGTTCAGTAATGCTTGTGAAAGAAGAAATCTGGCATAGACCTTTTCAAAATAATATACAAAAAAATTATTCCAGGATAGTAATAAATGAACAGAAGTTGCAATATATTACATTATACAGTAATTTAGACTTTTAAACAGTACCTGATTATTTTTTTTCTGAAAAACTTTGTTCAAACTAATTTGTTACCAGGTTTATTCTCAGACTGATGGCTTTTTCCTCTCCATTTTTTCTGTGATCTTTAGTTACCAACTTTTAATGTTCGTTATAGTCTCTGCTTTTGCTAAGCTTTTGGACAAACCAAAAAAAACCCTCTCAGCTTTAAAATGTTAGACCTCCCCTTCATGCTGGCTTTTCACAGCCAAATTTCCTGAAATGGATCAGTGATTAAATGAGAGTAAATTCCCCATGAGTTAAGATTAATTCTCTTAAAAATTAAGAATTTTGAAATATTTCAAAAATAATGCCATTTTCTTTGAATGTGCTATCCTGAATCCAGTATTAATTCTAAACACAAATCAATAAACAACTTGGGCCTCTAGCTGTAAGTGAAACTCTAAGGTGGGAAAACCGATTGACCCCCGCTGCCCATAGGTGCTGTCCTGCTGTGGAATGCCTTTGCTCAGTGTTCTCCCATCCAATCAGGTGGAATGTTTCACAGGCACATGGTTCATACAGCTCAAAATAACTTGGGACCTGTGAGCTGACAAATGCTCTGGCTCCGGTGGTGACAGGTTGTCCAGCTTCTAACAGCCATCTTCACTGAAACTAAGGTTAACTCCTCACTCTCTATGGACGGCTACTCTCTATTTCCAAGGGCGTGAAGAATTTTCTTGTTCTCCTGGGCTTTCATCTATACGTTCTCCTTGGATAATTATCATCACAGTGGAGTGCCTGGGTTGGACATCCTCATCTGGGTCAACTAAAAAAAGAAAGGTAATATCCAGATTTAAGTTCTCGAGTGTGTTTTGATAACAAGAAACTGACAATGGGAAAGGGGGTATTTCAGAGACCTAATTTCTGTTGTGCCGAACGAAACCGAGGCTGACTTCCTAATTATGTATGACGGGACACAAAATTACATGAAAAATAAAGTTTTCTACATGGTCAGATTTTACAGGGGATTGATGAGACCCTCAGAGATCACAGCCTTCGGGTCCTAAAGGAAAATATCTCAACAGAGGAAGTCGTGACATGTTGTGTGTATCATTGGCATTTTCCATACATTCTTTTATTAAAATAATGGTGTTTGTGTGGAGAATATGTGTGCAATGCCTATTTCCTTTTTAAAGGAAATCAAACCTAAAATAATATGACTCCATGGTTAAAGACTTTCATTTAACATTTTTTTATCATGTAAAAGGATATGCTTGCTATATTTAGCGCTGGGAGATCTGCTCCCTGGATTAATGTACACAACAGCTGCAGAAAGTCTTGCTCAAAGGACATTGCTCTTTCTTTCTCTCCTTTCTCTCTCTCTCTCTCTCTCCCTCCCTCCCTTTTCAGCTGCAGCAGAAAGACTGACTTGACAGTCAGTCGCAAGTGTTTGGCCTGGTACATTGCACTATTAGCAGTAATTAGATGCACAACTTGAATTATTTTTTAATAATCATTTAAGCAAAGAAAAAGAGAACATGAGTAAATCCGTATTTCCATTTCCCAAAAGTGAACATGACAGTAAGAGTGCTAAGAAATTTTCCTATCTTATCAACAGATTTTTTTTCTTTTTCCTCATACTTGTTAAAGATACTAGCATCAATCAGTTTGATAGAAATAAAACAGATAACCAGTTTCCTTTCTCAAAAAATTATTATTCAACTATTTTCATGCTGGTAATGATAAAATGAACTCTACAAGGTTCAAACTAAAAATTTGTTATAACTTTTTAGCTTCTCCTTAATAATAACTCTTAACTTCACATAAAATACATATAATCCTTTTCTACAAAGCTAGAATATCTAAACTTATAGCTACAATAAACATGTTTTTAAACAAAAATTTATATAAGCTATCTGATACACAATTTGACAATATGCAAATGATTTCAAATCAAGACCATCTCATGAAATCTAAAATATATGCACACTAACTTTGTCAGGAGACAAAATTATAAACATTACAGAATCTTATAATAATGGACTATGAAACAAACAGTTGGACATTATCCAAATTCTGGAGGTTTGTCTCTATTCCCACTTATAGAATATGGCTAATGCTATTGGAACTTGAGACAATGTATCAAAGCCCTAGTGTTCTATATGTCTATAATTTTGAATAAGACTCTATTCCAGACTCTAATACATCTATTGTATAACAGAATACACTTTTCAGCTCAAGGTGCTTACAAAGGCACATATTCAGTGGAACAGACTCAGAACCACAATTTATGGACACAAGAAATTGAATGAGTTTGTATCCTGACTAGGTTTTGGAATTTATAGAGATGAATTTTCAAATTTACTTTTGAAGAAATGAGACTGCAGGTAAATTGGGTTTCACTGTGAAAGATCTTTAATGGACTAAAGTTAATATATGAAAAGGTGACAGCTAGATTTTTTTAACAGTTAACTCATATACACAATAGGAGTAATGAACCCAGCTCATTAACCTGAAAATATAAGATGAATGAGACTGCCAACCCCAGAATAATTAGTTTCCTTCATCGACATTGAGATTTGACAAAGGCATTGCTTATTGCATGGTGTTATTGCCTATAACAAGACAAAAAAATGAAAAGATTTTTTTAACTTTTTCCCTCTCTTAAGAAATACAGAAGGCTTTATCAGAGATATTTTCTTAAATTTCTATGGTGCTTTACAGCTGACAAAGAACTTTAGAACTGCTATAGCACTGTGCTTTTGCTTAAAGCGAACAACCCAGATACCGACAAAATGGTCTGTTAATTTAGGAACATATGTTTAGTAGCTTCATTTTTGGTCAGCACAAAAGTTGGTGTGACTATTTACCTGCAATTATTAAAGAGCTCTTAGAGCTCATGTATAATTAGAGTCACCTTGACAAGCTCTGTACAGACTTTGTGTGTTACATAGACCTCCACTTGGAGTCACAGGGCACCCCATGGTCTGGGATGGGCCCAGCAGAGCCTTCCCACCAAGGGCTTGAATTCCAACTAGATCTTGAGGTCACAAACCTATTTGGAGTACTTGTTCCTTTCCCAATCAAGCAAATATGTCAATTAAGGAAGTTATTGCTTTTCAAATCCTTAACTGCCTAAGGGAAATTGACACAAGTATTAGCAGACTGAAGAAGGTTGAAAATGTTTAAATTTTTTTCTTATTTTTCTTACTTAAAATGAATCTTTGAGTTAATGAGGATTGACAAAAGTTTTCTTATTTGGGACTTCCTGTATAAGAACTAAGTTCATCATGAATGGTGAATTGACAGTGAAATAAAACTTCATTTTTGTGAAGGGTTTGGTAGTCACCCTAGAATCCTGAAGCCTTCATACCTGGCTTCCATTAACCTTTTCATGGGTCATAGAATTTACTTCTACACTACTTTTTTTCAGTATTTCAGATTAAATACTAACTTTGGGCTCTGGTTTCAGTATCCTTTATACTAGTGCAAAGGATTACCTTAATTTTGTATAGTGTTCTACATGTCTGAAGTTCTTTCACAGAGAATTCCCTGGTAGTCCAGTGGTTAAGACTTCGCCTTCCAGCACAGCAAGTTGTGGGTTCAGTCCCTGGTTGGGGAGCTCAGATCCCACATGCCTTGTGGCCAAAAAAACCAAAACATAAAGCAGGAGCAATATTGTAACAAAGTCGATACAGACTTTTAAAATAAAAATTAAAAATAACCTTTAAAAAAAATAAAGTTCTTTCACAAAAAAAACCCTATGAAGTAAGCAGGGTAATTCTGTTCATCCTCTGTTTAGAGGTGAGTTACTTAAAGACATCTATCTTTTCCTATTCTAGGCAAAGTTAACTATTACATATTAGGTTGTTTTTGTGTTGATCTAGAGAGTAAAGCGTCTGCCTGCAATGTGGGAGACCTGGGTTCTATCCCTGGGTTGGGAAGATCCCCTGGAGAAGGAAATGGCAACCCACTCCAGTATTCTTGCCTGGAGAATCCCATGGATGGAGGAGCCTGGTAGGCTACAGTCCATGGGGTTGCAAAGAGTAGGACACGACTGAGAGACTTCACTTTCTTTCTTTCTTTCTTTTAGCACCAGATTTGCTTTTTCACTTAATATCTAAGAGTACTTTATAGCCAGAAAACTTCAGTAATCATGTTTGAATCAAAATTACTTCATATAAGGTTTTGCAAATTCTTTGTCAAAGCCCCTCTTTAAACATCCATATTATAACCAAAAGATGAGTTAATAACTCATGATATTTCTAACGATAAGGTCATCTTAGAACCTACAGAAGAATATTGTTGCATTAATAAGAGTTGAGAAATATGTCCAAAGTTATCAGCATTAAGTTTTGTTTTTATAAACCAGACTCTTAAATTTTAAGCAAGTTCTGAGGTGAGATCTCTTTTTCAGGAAAATTCATAGGGGAAAAAAAATAGAGATATTTAGCAAAATAAAGTGAAGAACATTCAGTAAGCATTCTATGTAAATTAATTTACATGATTTACTGAAGTTGGTCTTGATGCCACATTAATTGCCTCATTTCAAACCTACGACCATTTCATCAAAACCACAATCTGTTTCCAAGGATATTTACTGATTCTTATTTTGAAAATGGCGGAATATCTGTTTCAATTTTATAAGCAGCAGAAAGAAGGAAGCAATGTCCAATGTTTAGCACTCTGAACACATCAGTTGAAATGTCTAAGAGAACTTTGACATCTGTCAAATGAAATGTCCAAGAGAACACATCTTAAAACCTGCTTCTGCCTCATCCCAGTAAATAATTCCACCATTCACCTAGTTGTTTAGGCTACAAATACTAGAGTCACTCCTGACTCTGCTCTTTCTCTTGTATTCCACTTTCAATCCATCAGAAGATCACACTAGCTCTATTTTCAAAAGATACCTCAAATCTGACCATTTCTTGCTACTTCCCGCTGATACCACTCATTGATCCCAACTAGCATCATATCTTGCATTCTTTGCATAGCAGCCACAGTTGAACTTTTTCAAAACCATGTTATCTGCTTCAAAAAATTTTAAAGGTATTTCCCATTCACATGTTTCATAAAACTCAAAGTCTTTCCTATGGTCTGAAAGGCTTCACATGCCCTAGCCCTCTACTCTTCTTTATCACTCACCTCCTGGAACACCGGGCTTGACTCAAACATACCAAACATTCACCTTCCCTGGCACTGACACCTACTGCTTCCTCAGTCAGGAATATTCTTCCTCCCAAATGGTCACGTGGCTAACTTCTCCACTGCATGAGAAGCTTTGCCTGATACCCTAGCCTAAATAGCATGCTTTCTTCTCTACCCTATCATTCTTTATTCCCGTGCCCTACTTTATTTTTCTTCTTAACATTTATATATTCTCCACTAGAATGTCAACTCCATGAGGGCAAGGACTTTGTCTTTTCACTGATGAATCCTCAGGGCCTAGAACAGTACCTGGCACATAGTGAATGTTCAATTAATATTTATTGGATGAATAAATGCAAGCAGGGTTATCCATAATAGCTCTTAAGTTTTTTTAAAGTGTTAAATTTTATACAGATAGTTTTAAAATTAATGCTTGAAACAGAAAGTAATACATGTTCATGTTTCCTATTTTATGTAGTATTTATCAGTTTAACAATTTATATATGCATTTCCACCTAAGAACTAACTGAGATGAAATTGTTATTACCCCATTTGATAGATGAGGATAATTGAGATTCAGACTCATTAAGTGACTTGCTCAAGATAGCAAAATTATTTAGTGTTGGACTTGAGATTCAAACCCAGTTTTTTTTTTTATTACAATCAGATGTTCTTTGATACTTCTGGTATTAAAAAAACACATAATTCCAGTTATTTTATCCACCATAAATACATTTTTATTTGAAAGTCACTTTGAATTTCCTACTGCTTTTGCCAGTTTATATTTTTTCTTTGTGTCTATAAATTTCCTCTGTAAATATTTCTATTTATCTGTCTTACTTTAGCCTGCAACTTAAAAACAATAGATTTAGTAGGAAGTTCTACTGAACAAAATAATTCAACAGATACTTTTTGATTACCTTCTATATGCTGTGCATGCACAGAGATGATGGTGTACAAAACAAAATGAGGTAGACAAAAAAGTAAAAGGCAAATATATACTGAAATAAGGGCTGTGTTTGAGGGTTAAGACAGTGAATTTGAGGAGCATATTGGACAGGGACCGAATTCAGGAAAAAGAAGAAATCCTAAGGCCAAGTCTCAGCTAAGAGCTGAAGATTGTCTAGGACTTGGGCCAGTAAGATAGCAAAAAGACATGAAGACAGGGAGCAGCTTGAGCAGATATGTACAAAGATCTGAAAGCAGCATAGTTTGTTCATGAAACTATTTCAGTGAGGTATAGATATGCTAAATTAACTACAAATTAGAGTTCAATTTCTCCTCAAAGTGTGTCCTTCCATCAAGTCATGTCACTAGTTTTACTTCCATTTCTTATCATGGTATGTGGCCACAGTTGTTAAACATTAATAAATAATAGTAACTACCCTATATTGACTGTTTACTAAATGCCAAGCACATTTACTAACCCTTCAGCCTATGAGATGGCTACATTATTATCCCTGTTTTACAAACAAGCAAACTGAGGCTTATAGAGTTTAAGTAACTTCCTTGAGTTTATACAGCTAGAAACTGTCAGGATTAGGATTTGAACCAAAGTGTTGGGTAACAAATGCTACATTCAAACATTAAAGAAATCCTTAATTTTGAACACTTGGAATTTTTGTTATAATAATTTCTCGTGACTAAGCATCAGAACAGGTACACATTTATACCTTAATTGGCTCCTTTTCTTTAAAAAAGAAAAAAAAATTGTTGTAGAGAGCAGTAATTACTTATATGAGTATTTTATTCTGTATTTGCACCATAAATATAAACTTTTTGCAAGTTCTTCAACATTAACATCACCTTTTACCTAAGTATTATCTTTTTACTAACATCAGTTGAGTGCTCACTACAGTGGTTGGCCCTGTTTTAAGAGATTTGCATTCATAATGTTATTAATCCTCACTCCCCTGGGAAATAGATATTTTCCATGTTTCACAGATGAGAAGTTAGGTAATTTTCTCAAAGTCACACAACTCCTAATAGATGAAGCCAGAATATGAAAACAGATTTATCTGATTCCAAAGCCAATGCTCACTCTATGTTGCCCCAAGATAAAAGCCATCTTAAACTAAACAGTTAAAGACAAAGTCACATTAAAACACAATATACAGTAATGTCCAATGAATAGAGGGGACATCCTGATTTATAAATCACTTAACTTTTCTTCTCACGTTTAAATACATACATAAACTCAAACTAGGTTAATGGGATAGTTGATTTACAAATGAAAAGGATTTTCAATCAGTATATTAATCACATTTAGCATTTTGCACCTTATTTTAATATCTTTAACTGTTCCTCTACAAAGTTAATGTACAAAGTGACAAATTTTCTGCTGGGCTCTCAGTTACATTTTTATATACTATTTTGTATATCCTTCAGTGTTCTTCAAAATTTAATACAGACATATAGTTCTATTTAATGAGTATATCATAATTTAACTAATTTTTCTTGAACATGGTTCCACTTTTTTGATATTATCATCCATACTATGATGAATATCTTTGTAGATAAATCTTCACACCCATCCAACCCCTTTGCATTTTCAATTAATCTTTTTTAAAGTACATATTCATTTATTTGACTGTGCCAGATCTTATCTGCAGCATGTGGGATCTAGTTCCTTGACCAGGGATCAAACCCGGGCCCCCTGCATTGGGAGCATGGAGTCTTAGCCGCTGGACCATCAGAGAAGTCCCTCAATTAATCTTTTTTTGAGGCAAAGTAAACTTCACCCAAACAAGTGGCTCCAGTAGTGTCAATCTCAGCCTGTGGCTAGCAGACAGAAAAATATTTTGCTGTAGGTCATCCTTCAGCTGTAGGTCATCCTTTCATCCTAATTGTCCTCTCAAGGTGACTGCCTACCTTGTCAATTTGGAAGTTAGTTTTAAGTAGCATTCTAAAAGTGTGAGAAGTAGGGTAGTCCCTAGGAAGCCCTCCTTATGATATATTGTGGTATCACAAATATTTTTCTTATAAGTGAGGTTGTCATATACAAGAAGGAAGAGAAATTAACTGAAATAAAATTTGTCATAGAATGTTAAAGTCCGAAAATATTCAGGATATTACTTTCCTCTCCACCTTTCCAGCACAAGGCACACAGTAGCCAAGAATGGCAAATAGTAGCAAACAGTAGCCAAGAATGGCAAACAGTCTTCATCTCCATTACCAGCTCTGACTGGTTGGTGGTGGCTGAGCGAATGGAGACTTAAAAAAGTGAAGGTCAGTGGGAAGAATACTGTAATTAGTTGGCTACATCTCTTAAAGAGGAAAGAGAGGAGTAACAACCTATGGGTCACAAGCGTGCTGGCCCTCTAATAAATGTCTTAGTGAATAAAATGGGTGTAACAATAATATGACAGTGGTTTGCATTACCCAGACTTCTAGTCCAGGGGACTGAGCTAAAGTTATTATACTGAATGAAAATTACTGTACTATTTTTATAAGACTTTACAAATTATTTATTTTTTTAATAAGTAACTCATATAACTTAGGCTAATATATAACTGATTATAACATATTTATATAATTACAATTTAAAAGTAAGAAAATGGTATACAGTGAAAAGTGTCCTGTATTGAACCCCACTTCCCTGTCTTCCATATCCCCTCTTCACCAATGTTAATTTAAGAGATTTTTTTTTAAACCTAGGTGTACTCATACCTTTACAGAAATTAATTAATTATACCTTATTTGAGAAAGCTAAATCACTATAGTTTTCAAGAGCAGATTGAGCCTACAAACAACATTGAATTTAAACAATTAGTTTCTAGTCATAAAAGCATTATTTATTTTCATGAGCTAGATCAAGTTTTTATTTTTCAGTAACAAGATTATTTTATCAAAATCTTTTAATTTTTATTATTTTATTACATTCAGGGGAAAGGGGAAAGGATGGAAAGAAAATCTCTGTGTATGAGAAAGTCCTCTAAAACTAAAAACCCTTTATAGATATTATCAAAATTGTGCTTAGAAACTATATTTAATGGCTCTATAGTTATAGCATAGCTTTCAAAATTGAACTCATATTTAAAGATTAATTTAATAAAGTGATAATCACCCATGCTTTTATTTCCAGTTTCAGGGAAACCTCATTCAGTTCCTCTCCATTTTACAATTTGAGAAGTCTTTAAACTTTGTGAAAGTTATCAAAATTAGGTAATTTTAATTTTAAGGTTTAAGTTCTTAAGTATCTATCATGCTATAATCAACACAGACCTATTATTCTGTAGAAATAATCTAAGCATTTTGTCATTATTGCTATTTCGTGACAGCATGCAAGACGACAGCCTAGAAGCTTCTACTTCCATATCTCAGCTTCTGAGAGAAAGCTATTTGGCTGAAACTAGGCATCGGGGAAACAATGAGAGGAGTCGAGCAGAGCCTTCCTCCAACCCTTTCCATTTTGGGGGTTCTTCTGGAGCTGCTGAAGGTGGAGGAGGCCAAGATGACCTTCCAGATCTTTCAGCCTTTCTGAGCCAAGAAGAATTAGATGAAAGTGTCAATCTGGCAAGATTGGCAATCAATTATGACCCCCTGGAGAAAGCAGATGAAGCTCAAGCTAGAAAACGTTTTTCTTCTGATCAGACAAAACACTCATCTATATCAAGTTTTGACCCTAACTTCTGCCAGGATAACTCTCGAAGCCCTACCAACTCTAAAGAGAGCCTCCAGGAGGCAAAAAGGCCACAGTACAGTTCTGAAGCCCAGTCCAAAAAAGTATTCTTAAATAAGGCTGCCGATTTCATTGAAGAGCTCTCATCCCTGTTCAAAGCCCATAGCTCCAAAAGGATTAGACCTCGTGCCTGCAAAAACCACAAGAGTAAACTGGAATCGCAAAACCAAGTTATACAGGAAAACAGCTCCAGTTTCCCAGATCTATCAGAAAGAAGAGAAAGATCTTCGGTTCCCATACCTATCCCTGCAGATACCAGGGATAATGAAGTGAACCACGCGCTGGAACAGCAGGAAGCTAAGAGGCGTGAAGCTGAGCAGGCTGCTGGTGAGGCGGCCAGTGGAGACAACACCCCAGGGTCCTCTCCTTCTTCTTTGTACTATGAGGAACCTCTGGGGCAACCTCCGCGGTTCACACAAAAGTTACGGAGCAGAGAAGTTCCAGAGGGAAGCAGAGTACAGTTGGATTGCATAGTGGTAGGAATCCCACCGCCTCAAGTAAGGTAAAAATGTCCCACTAGTAATGCTTGGTGATTACTTTCCTTCTATTGTGACCCTTCTCATTTTCTCTTTCAAGTATGTGGTTTCAAAGATTATATACTCCCTTTGAGAAAACCAGAGTTTAAAGCACACTGTCCAACAGAAGTCTAATATTAGACACATGTGCAAATTAAAATTTTCTAATAGTCACATTTAAAAAAAATAAAATAACGGGGTGAAATTGATTTTTAAAACTATATTATTCAACCAATATATTTAAAAAACACTACCATTTCAACATATAATCAATATGAAAATTGTTAATAAGACATTTTATATTCCTTTTGTCACACCAGGGCTTCAAAATCTAATGTGAATTCTGCACTTACAGCACATCCCAGTATGGATGCTAAATTTTTCTAGGAAATACTTAATGCGCATTTAGACTTCAAAAAATATACAGTTGAAAAACTACACTGTAAGATCCAAGTTGTTCCAAACATACTTGAAAGTTCTATCAGAACTGAATTGAGTATCAGCTTTTACGTTTAAATTAATTAAAGTTAAATACAATTAAGAATTCAGTTCCTCAGTCACACTGGCCACATTCCAAGTGTCCACATGTGGCTAATGACCATGGTATTAGCGCAGGCCTAAAGCCTATAGCTTAAAAAAAGTCTTTATGATCTATACTCAACAAATACCTATGGTAGTTTTAAATTTTAAAAAAAGCCAAATAATAGAAAAAGTATGATAGAAAAAAGATACAATAAAATTGGTAAAGATCAATTTAAAGTTTATTTTACATGTATTTATTATATACTTTTTTATTTATTCTAGGTATGTAAGCAGGGCGTCATCTTTTTTGCAAAATTATCATAGGGCAGTAATAGCACTTGTATTAATAATAATATTTTAAATTGTGTATGCTTATTGATTAAAGGAATTCTGGTCTAAAAACACATTTATATATTGAATTTTGCTTTTCAGAGTCAACATAAGGCAATAGTCAATACTATTTCTACAATGGCATATACATGTTACTATCTAGTTAAACAACTGACCTCTTGAGGAAAGGAGTATCGTGAGCACCAAGCATACCTTCTAGCCTATAGCAGTCACGCATAATACATTAGTCACTAGATTATGAGTATACCGATGGATAAAGAAACAGAAAAACAAGAAACTCGACTTAGATTTCAATCAGGAGTGAGACAATTGGCCTAAGACGTGGCAAAGGGTTGGAACAGCACACAACAAAGGGAAGTGTCTACCTTCTTCTCTATGCATGCCTGATAATACTCCCTGGGACTCTGGTCACTGATGCTGGCAAGATGTCATCATAGCACCATGATGGATACCACTCGGTGGCATCTGGTCAGTCTAAGTAAGCTGGTGAGCACTCAAGTTATGGCACAGACACAGCTTACTTAGACTAGTTCTATCCATTCCACTAGTTTCTGGACATAGATTGGACCCTTTAAAAAAAAATTAGACCAGGTCACTCAAGACTCATCCTCCCCATTCTTAATCATGACAATCTCAAACACAAAAAAGACTCAGGGCTCTTGTGAGAAAAATCACTCAGGAGAATTACAAAATACTCATTCCCCCCAAAACAAAGTAATATGGTGGTTACTCAGAAACTACTTAGTCAACCAATTAAATATTTACAAATTTAAGAGTGAAAGAAATATACACAGCTTCCATGCAGCAAGACTCATTTTTACCTGGAAAGAATTTCTTTAGTGATAGCATTCATGCCTATATCCCAGCCACTGGTTTGATGGCAGGAAATTAATATGTATTCACTAGGTATTTTCTGAATTCATCACAGTAATCATATTAATACTAAGAAAAAACTTAGGATTGTCTAAATAGACTGTTTTTGTTGTTGTTGTTCAGTCGCTAAGTTGTGTTCAGCTCTTTGCAACCCCATGGACTGCAGCATGCCAAACTTCCCTGTCCTTCACTGCTCAAACTCATGTCCATTGAGTCAGTGATGCTATCTAACCACCTCATCCTCTGCCACCCCCTCCTCATTTTGCCTTCAATTTTTCTCAGCATCAGCGTCTTTTCCAATGAGTCAGCTCTTTGCATCAGGTGGCCAAAGTATTGGAGCTTCAGCATCAGTCCTTCCAATGAATATTCTAGGAACATTACTTTGAATATTCAATGAAAATTATTTTCCTACATATAAAATTTATATAGCTTTAATCAGAAACCAAGTATATATATATTTACTCTAAACTCAGCACTGTGACCAATACAATGACAGAGGCAATACAAACACATGTCCCTGCTCTCAAGGAACTTGCAAACCTCATTTAAAGAAATCATCCCAACTCTACTCAATACTCTGTAATGGCTCATATGGAAAAAGAATCTAAAAAAAGAGTATATATATATATATATATATAAACTGACTCACTTTGATGTACATCTGAAACTAACATTACATGTAAATATACTATATTATAATAAAAATAATGATAATAAAGAAATCACCCTAATTTTTATAGAACAACGAAGGGCTGGAGGACTAGATAGGTCAAACAAGACTTCAGAGACATAAGGGAATTTTAGTTGAACCTTGAAGAAAGAAGAAGTAGAAATTTAAATCATTCATTCATTCAACAAATACCTACTGAGTTACTAAAGTGACTCCCTGAGAGTACAAAACAATTGGGAACTACTAGAGGTTAGGGACCTTGTTTTGAAACCAAATGTAAAACTATTCTGAGAGAGTAGCTCACAGTCTAATAGAGCAATCAGACAGACATATGATCAAAACATTGCAATACTGTGTAATAAGGGCTGTAACAGAAGTATGCATGGAATGCAATGGCAGCTCAAAGGAAGATTGATATTTGGTCTAGGGGGCAGGATGAAGGAAGCGTTAACGCTGGAGGTGCCACTTCGGCTGAGAAAACTTAGGGTGGAAGAGGAAAGCAAGTGGAAAGGCCCAGAGATAAATGTTTTCAGGGAACTGCAAATACTTGGTTATGTGAGGAACATGGGACAACAGGTGAGGAAAGATGAGAGAAAAGACAGAGACGTAGGCAGAGGGACAGGTCCTTTTAGGCCAGATCAACTCAATATGTTTATATAAAAGTACAGATGCTGGCAGAGTAATATTTTTAGATAACAGTGAGAAGACTGACCTAACTGGACAAGAGTGGAGCCAGATGATTTCGAAAAGCCTTGAAAGCAAAGTAGAATAGTTCCGACTTGGTTTCAAAATCAAGTGGAAAGCATTTAAAGTTGTGTATAAGGACAAACTAAGATAAAAGGGAGAATTTAAGTAGAATAGGTCTAGAAGAATGAGTTAGACCCCAAATGAATGGAGCCTCAAGGGCACTTTGGAGGCTGTGAAAGGTATTACAGGCATCAGACACTCTGATATCAGACTGGGGTAGGGGCTGTGGGAAAGCAGAGAAAAGATGTGAGAGAGTAGTATTAGAAGAAAAGAAACCAAGCTGAACTTGGTGACTGACTAGATAGGAAGGATGAGTAAAAGACTGACTCCACAAGTTTGAAGCTGGGCACCTCAGAGAACCCTGGGGTCACTGTCAAGGTCTGAGAAACTGGAAGAGGTGGATGAGTTGAGTCTGAGGAGATGGAGGGGCCATATCCAATAGATAGTCAGAAACGTAGGACTGAAGGGCAAACGAGAGGGTAGTGGAACTGGAGACATTCCAAAGAATGCCCTGGACACTGGGAAATTTGGACACAGTATCTCTGGCATTACAAAGGGACTATAAATACAGGTAACACTTGGAACTAACATCCAGTTATGCTAGGCTGGGGCAGGGTTTTTTCCAACCTTCTTTTGGCAGTAATTCCTCCTCCCATTTTTCTCCTCACAATAAATATGTTACATTACCCCAATACATACTTTACACACACACACACACACACACAGAGTTCTTAAAGATGAAATTCATGTTCTGGGATTGAAGAGGATTCGGGTAGAGGAAGCATGCAGTCCTGCCTGCTTGCTCACCACTGAAACTCCTAAAGCATCTCCATAGAACCCAAGAGCACAGATTTTGATTGAGAGAATGCCTTTAAAAATGCATTGCAAGAATGAGGTTCTTTGGTTTACCATAAAGGAAAATAGTACAGTCAAAAAGAAAAGTATCCTTTTTCCTATTTTTGCAAGAAAATGTAATGCATATACCTGGCAACTAAGGTCTAACCTTGTATGTATGTGCCTCGGTGTGTTCTCCATATTTTACCCATGTTTCTATAATTCTAGTTTAGCAAACTGAAAAATCCTTTTGGCCTATATTTGTTGATTTCCAAGTTGACTGGGAAGAAATTGTTTTGTAAGGGTAGGATCCTGTATCATTAAAGCTAGCTGTTTTTGATAGCTTGTTAATCTTGGACATAGCTCCATTGGAGGAGCTGAAATACACTCATGCGTTAGCCACAGATGAAAGAGTCTGCAGGAATTCACAGCAAATGGCCATGATCCCTTTTTGTATCCTGACTCGAAATTCTTTTCCCAGGAATGTACAGCTGGGTCACACTAAGTATGTTTGCTTGTACATGGCCCTCTGAAGCAGTAAAAATGTACCTTTTATAGATGCTGATCTCTGCTTTGGCTGTTAAGTTTGCTATTGCTACTTCTAGACATTGGCCTATGAGTGCCATGCTGAGGAATAAAAAGGAAATAAATTAGTTATAAAGGCAAAGGATATTTTAAATGATATAAAATATTATAAATAATTATATATGATATGTAATGTAAAATATTATATAAGTATTTTAAAATGTTACATTATTTAGGGGCTTTTTCTTCTACCTTTTGGGAAAATCTAGATACCTTCATTTACTCATTCATGCAACAAATGTGAAGTATCTACTATGTGCCATGTACTCCTATAGCCAATAAAATTATAGCAGTGAACAAGGAAAATCCCCTGCCTTCATGTATCTTAGGGTCTAGTAAAGATCACAGGCAAAAATCCCACAATGATTACATTATCATAATTGTGATAAATATTATAAAGGAGGGTGCATATAGCAAAGGGACCAAACCTTGAGAATGGACTAGGGAAGGTTTTCCTAAAAGTATTTAAGCTGAGACAGAAAAGATGATGAGAGGTTAGCCCAGCAAAGTGGGGTTTACAGAAAAGTGTCGCAGGGTGAAGAAATAACGTATATGAGGCAGTGAGACAATGATTGACTTTACGGAACTGAAGGAACTAATGACACCAGGATAAGAAGAGTAAGGAGGAAATGGTTTGGGGTAAGTTCAGAGAACAGGGGCAGAGACTAGATTCCAAAAGCCTCCCAGAACAAGCTACTCAAAGTGGGTCCCTGGACCAACAGGTCAGCATCACTTGGAATCTTGGTGGATATGCAAATTTGCAGCTTCTACCTCAGACCTACTGAATTAAGCTCTCTAAAGGGCAGTGTTTTAACCAAACTGCTCTTTGTTTTTGTGCTAAGAACTTTTGCAATCTGTTTGGAGACCTCCTCACCCAGGGGGACTGGCCCTTGACTCTATTCCTTAATCCACCAGATGTTGCAATCTCTACTTAAGGTTCTAACATCTGGTTCTCAGTCCTACTCTTCAGCACACTCCTCACAGCCTCTTTCTGTTGATGTCACCTCACCCGAGCTGGTCATCCTTTGAGGCAGGATCTGTTGTCAGACAGAAAACCAAGCTAACTTGTGCGGCGTCCACTTGGCCCATGGGAAAACCACATCTCTGCCCTTGCAAACGTTGGCGATGCAGGCTGCCCCCAGGCAACCCTCTCTTGCCCTTCCCTCTTGTGCTGCGCTTAGCTTCTCAGCTGTGTCTGACTCTTTGCGACCCTATAGACTGCAGCCCGCCAGGCTCCTCTGTCCTTGGGGATTCTCCAGGCAAGAAGCCTGGAGTGGGTTGCCATGCCTTTCTCCAGGGGATCTTCCTGACCCAGGGATTGACCCCAGGTCTCCCACATTGTGGGCAGATTCTTTACTGACTGAGCCACCAGGGAAGCCCTCCTCCCTCTTGGGCAATGCTAAATATCATTTCACTGTGAAAGTTTTCAAGGCAAGAGTTGGGTGAAGCCTGTGTGCTGCCACCAACTCCAGGGGCTACAATATAAGATCTCCAAGGATTTCCATAGAAGGCCCTGTCACATGGCCACTGACCCTCTCTAATCAATCTCCCAACCTCCTCAACTCTACTCCCAAAATGGACAAGGATCACCAGACTGAACTTTCTGAATTGCTTTAGAAGTGCATTTTTAAATAAATACTGAAGAATCTCTAGAAGTACAGATACAGTATAAGAGCAATGGCACATCTATCTGTATGCCCACATTAGTATTATTTTTAAGTTGAGTGTCTTCCTGATCCTGTCCCTTCTTCCTCCCCTTAGAGGTAACCACTAGCCCAAATCTTGTGTTTTCTCTTTAAATTTTTCTTAACAGTTTTTCTTCAGTTTAACAACATATCCTTATGTTCCTGAGCAATACTGGAACAGAAGTATTTACTGGTGGAATGGCAGAAAATCCTATGTTGTTGTCGTTGTTCAGTCACCCAGTCATGTCCAACTCTTTGCATCCCCAAGGGCTGCAGCACGCCAGGCCTTCCTGCCTCTCATCATCTCCTGAAGTTTGCCCAAGTTCACGTCCATGGCATTGGTGATGCCATCCAGCCATCTCATCTTCTGACGCCCTCTTCTTCTGCCCTCAATCTTTCTCAGCATTAGGGGCAGAAAATCCTATATTTACATTAAAATAAGTCAAGATGGGACAAAGTAGAATATGTAAAAAACACATTTGCTATTTGTTGATAATTTGTTGAAGCTAAGTGATATGTATATAGGGATTCATTATATAGTCTTTCTACTTTGTGGAACTTCTTAAGTTCCCATAATAAAGTTTTGGGTTCCCAGGTGGTGCCAGCAGTAAAGACCCACCTGCCAATGCAGGAGAACTAAGAGATGCAAGTTCAATTCTCGGGTTGGAAAGACCCCCTGGAGGAGGGCATGACAATCCACTCCAGTATTCTTGCCTGGAGAATCCTATGGACAGAGGAGCCTGACAGGGTCCATGGGGTCACAGAGTCAGACACAACTGAAGTGACTTAGCATGCATGCATGCATAATCAAGTTTTTAAAAAATAGTAAATTTTACATGTCATAACATGTTTATGTGAGTAGAATCATAATGTACGTATTATTCTGCTACTTTAATTTTTTTCTAAAAAGTATATCCATAATGTTGCGTGTAACTCTAGTTCATTCATTTTCATTACCATACAGTATTTTACTGTAAGGCTAGAGAATTGTATTATTAATGTACATGTGGGTGGTTATCAGCTTTTTCCCTAATATGAATGATGTTATTATAAATGGTCTAGTATATTCTCCTGGTGCATGAGTATGTTTAGGCATGGAACTGCTGGCAGAGTGTATACAACTTCACTTTACAATTACACCAAATTATTTTCCAAAGGAATTGTTTCAATTTACATTCCCACCAATATTATATAAGAGTTCTGGTTGTTCTACATCATTGCAAACATGGATTTATCAGACCTTTTAATTTTGCAGATCTGATGGGTATGGTATCTGATGAGAATGAAGGTTTTTTGTTGTGATTTAAATTTTCATTTCCACAGTTACTAATGAGGTTTGAAAATTTCAAAAATATGTTTATTGACCACTTAGCGTTCATTTTCTATGAAGGGCCTGTTTACATCTATCACTCACTTTTTCTATCAGTTTGTTATTTTCTTATTGATCTGTAAGAATTTTTAAAATATGATTAGGAGACCAACTATATGACATTATGTGTTACGAAAATATTCTCTCTCGGTTTGATTTGTCTTTTTATTTATGGTGTCATTTGATAATTAGATATTTTTAACTTTAGTATCAAAGCTTCCTCCATGGTTTTGGTTTTTATAGCTTGTGCCTAGTTTACCAAGAATTTTCCACCTCAAAGAACTCAATAAATGTTAATAAATTTAAAGCATAGACATACCTTCCCAACTTGCACCTCCATACTCCCTTGTGTGAAATATAGCCAGTGGACATGAAGACTCAAGTTTGTTACCTTGGTAGTGGTCAAACAGGACATGCAAAACATTTAATTGTTTTACAAAATCTGACATAACTTTGAGTCCTGGTAAAAAGTGTCTACTATTATTTTACTGTCCAATGGACTCCAGTTGCACTTTCTATATGAAGTGATGCATGGAGAGAGTGAAGATGTCATTAAGAATTGGGTTGGCCAAAAAATTGATTCCAGTTTTTCTGTAACATCTTATGGAAAAACCTGAATGAACTTTTTGGCCAACCCAAAAAGTAAACTACCATTTAGTTGTTTCAGGCCTTACACTCTTTACTTAAGAGATCAGGCATCCTCAGTGAAGACCCAGCACAGCCATAAATAAATAGATAAAAATAGATCAGGCATCTAGTCCCCAAGCCTTCTTGGAAAATGAAAATAAAATAGACCTAAGGCTATAATAATCCTAATTTGAATTCATTCATTTAACATCTATACAACAAACATTATTGGGAACAGCTCTGATATGTCATACCCTGTGCAAGGAACCAGATAAACAAGCGCAAACTAAACGTGTGTGATAATCTCTGCCCTGTGGGGTTTATTGTCCAGTACGGGGGAGAGATATTAAACAAATAAACTGATAAGTAAGCTTATAATTATAAGTGATATGTAGGTTCTGTGAGGTAAACAAACAGGGTATTAGAAGAGGGAATAATAAGAGGTGGGACAGGGACACTGGAAAGACTAGGGCAGGGTTAAAGGAAGAGTTTGAGTAATCATTCTTTTAAAGAGCATTATTACTAGTGAGTCAGAAAAACACATTCAAATTATGTTTAGGAGTTGCTAGTGTGCTAAAACAATGAGTCATGATATTTAGCCATGCCACATTTTAGACAAAACAGTACCCTAAGAGCCTAATGGTGATCTGCAGCTCAAAAGGCCAGATAAATCTGGAAAATGTGTCTCTGTAGTGTCTTCATTTCCAGGCTTGGTAGCTACCCAAATGACCAGGTCTGGCAAGCTGTCCTTGGTGCATTAAAGATGAGTCCTTCTTTATCATTTGGACTTGTCCCATTTCCCCAGATCACTGACTCAATTCTGCTGAGCCATGAATCATGCCTGGCACCCACTGCCACTCTGTAAGTGTCATGAAGATTTGGAGTTCTAAAAACATGCAGCCGGGCAGGATACTTATATGAAAGCATTCCCTAACATGGATAGACGTTGGAGGAGAGCATGTTTCCTCCTGACCCTCAGAAGTCTTCAGAGTAGCTGGGTAAATTTTAATATGTTTTTCAGAAGGTAGCCTGACCAGCGCATTATTTCTGAGTGGGTCATGGTGTTAAAGTAGGAGTGACGACGGTTACTGGCTGTACTTTGGGGCTGGCTGAAGCCATCCTGGGCATCTGAGTAAAGACAAAAATGCTTCTGACGGAGAGTTTGGGCATTTGAATCACTCCACTTATCACCTTCAGGCTGTCCAATTGCTCATAGATGTTTCCACTCTCATTTTGGTAAAGAAGAGAAACTTTATCTAAAGAAACAATACAACCTTGTAACGTTTATATAAGGGAAGATATTTGTATATCTGTTTTGAAATAGTTATTCATATTTGCCTTATCAAATGAATAAAGGTACATTGCTTAAAAAGTCAAATAATATTTTTTTTAAAAAAGACCACTTTCAACTCTTTTGGCAGTTTCCTATTTACTCATCTCTGAATTTCTAAACAATATGCCGGTGGTTCTCAAACTTTTTGTTCTCAGGACCCCTTTAAGATCTGAAAAGTTATTGAGCCCCAAAAGAGGTTTTACCTATGTGAATTATATCCATAATTATCATAAGTTAAAATTGAGAAATATTTTAAACTGTTATTTTGAAATGAATAAGAAAAAACTATGATAAACACGCTCACATAAATAATTTTATAAAAAAATAACTATTTCCCCTCAAATTTTGAGTTACAAGAGTGGCATTGTTTTATGTTTTTTACAAATCTCTTTTAAAGTCAGGCTTAATAGAGAACAGTTGGATTCTCATATGTGCTTCTGCATTTGGTTTGTTGTGATATGTTTGGGTTGAAGTTAATTTTTAAAATATGGCACTGTACAGGTATGTAGTTAGAAACAGGAAGGATATTTTAATAGACTTATCAGATAATGTGGCTATTCTAACTTGAGAATAGCTGAATAGTTATTCTCTAACTTGAGAATAGTTGAATTCTACATGAGAATTCAACTAGGAGTAGTTTCTAAAAGGTTAGTTGCAGTATGAAATCTGAAACCATACCAATGAACTTTTGTACCCTGCTATAATAAAACCCTTTGTCTGTCTTGAACTTCGAATGGATAACATCACGCATTGGTCATTTGGAAAACAAAGTCTTCCAAATTTTGACACATTTTATTATAGAATATTTTTTAATCATATTTGTTAATATCATCACTGATTTCACCAAAAATCTCTTTGAGTATTGGGAAGCCCTGGTGTGCTGTGGTTCATGGGGTCGCAAAGAGTCGGACAGGACTGAGCAACTGAACTGAACTAAACTCACTATGGGAGATACAAGCTTTCCAAAACTCTAATTTTTCCTTAAAAGTTCCAGTTTGTTCCTTGGCAACAAATGTTATCAGTTATTTTTGCTTGAAAGAACAGGCTTACCTCCTTCATTTCTTGAGAAAATGTCTGCCAAATACCCAAATCTGAATAACCATAATTTGTCAGCAATTCTTTCAAGATATTGTTTCATGCATTAGGTGCCTAGTTCAACTTTAAAAACCACACAAGTGCTCTTCCATATTCAGTAGAAATGCTTTGTGCTACCTCCCATTTCACCACTCAGAATGCTAAAAAGATGTGGACTCAAGGTTGAGATGACTTTTACTGCTTCATCAATGACATTTTTAAGTGAACCTGGATTTTTTTTTTGTAACTGCAAGTGTGACAATGGAAAACACAGTGACCACTCATCAGCTTTATGCTGCTAAAGCACCAACAATTTTACCCGTTGTGGCTTTTGCACCATCCGTATAAATATTAACACAGTGAAAAGGCAAATAATATCTTAGTATTATATGAAAATAGTTTTGTCTTCATAGAAAGTGAAAAGAACCGCTATAATATGCTTATAAACCACAATTGCTTGGTATGCTAATGCTATTTTGTCTTGACTTCCTGTTCCAGAAGATGGTGGTTTAGCACCCCTTCACCAAACCAGAACTTCCGTTGTTCCTTCCTTCATTGCCTCATATCACACTGTTGTTTTCAAAAATTTTAATGTGTAACTTCTTGTTACTATGTAAGTGTTATTTTCTGCCAAATCCAGTAGGGAAAGGTGACTGTTCCCTTGCCTGTACAACTTTTTTCACCTGGAGTTGATGACTGTGTTGTTTTTACATGCTTGACTCTATGGTCTTGTCACAATTTGTCTCACTTCTCCAATACCTTTGTAAAACATATCCTATTAATAAATACTCTGTTCCATGCAGTTAAGCCACCAAGCCCATTTGTTTTTTGCCTGGAGAAACTCCTCCTGAAGTCCCTTTTCCTCTTGCTCTAATATGGAGCAGGTGCTCATGCAGCCAACAACTCAGCCTTCATCCTAGGGCATCTCTTAACTGCTCAGAAGAAAGGATGTGGCTTGCTGTGGGAATATAAATACTCATTTTTTAAATCTGAAATCAGTGACCCTATTTTAAGCTCTGTATCTCCTCCCCTATTCTTAGTGTTTCCACCAAATTTGCATCTCCAACTCCTGTAACTTTCTGAGGTTCTACTGCACAAATTGCCTTCTTTTCAATGACATCCCCAAGTAAGCACCTGGTATTCAGATTTTCCAACTCTCCTGGCTTCTCATTCTGCTTTCCACCTTTCAAAAGTGATTGAGGCCTCAGGTCTGCTGTTGTCTCCCGCCCCATTCTTTTGGTCCTTGTGCTTCTTTTTTAATCCCTTTAAAAATCTCCTTTATTCTCATGTTAGGGTCATTTCCAATGGAAATGTTTGTCTGGATGCTCTCTATTTGTATTTACAACTACAAATAGAGCAGTTGTTCAACACATACTCTGAGGGTGTGCTCCTACAAGTTCCATGGGGTCTTGCTGAGGTTGATGCTCTGGGAGACTTAGGGACCCATTTCGGCAGCTGCATGCACCTCTGCTGCCCCACAGAGCAAACACTGGCATAGGATTTGATGAAAGCAAATAACAAAGTACTCACAAAATATTACTGATCAGTTATTTCAATCATTTGTTCTTTCAACAAATCCAACATCTATTTTCTGCATACCTACTACTGTGTACCAAGATGTTGTCATAGGTGTGGGATTATATTCGTAAGACTGATAAGATCCTCTAATGGACTTTACAGCATAGCAGGAGAAGCAAACAATAACAAAATAAGCAAGCATGTAAGATGAGTTCAGATAATAACAAGTGCTGTGAGGATAACGTAGGAGAATAATGTGATGGCATCTGAGGATAAAGAAGCTACATTAGGAAGAGGAGGCGACGTTTGAACTGAGGCCTGACTGATGAGAAGGGCCTGTTTTTATAAAGACTGGGGGATAAGGATTTTAGGAAGTACAAAAATCATAATATGGAGAGTAGCTTAACGTGTTCAGAGAATAGGAAAACGACCAGTGTGGTTGCAACATAGTGAAGGGAGAATGATGGGAAAGGAGATCCAAAGTCAAAGTTAAAAAGAAGGTTTGAATGTTACCCCAAGTAGAAGTGTTAATTGAAACTAAGGGATGAGACAATGGCCAAAGGAGAGAATGTATAGAAAACTGTACATGCTTGTCAGGTACCACCTCTTAAGTACAAAGGAACTTAAAATTTAGTGAAACTGGTGAGACAAATTCTCCCAAATTGAGAATAATCAGAGACAGTGTATAATCAAGACTTGCATGACATAATATAGGTTTTTTAAAAAAGTAAAGTAACAACAACAAAAAAAAGGTAGGGTAACAATCACTGAGAATTGATGGTAAAAGGTGCTTTGCATAGGAGGTGATATCTGAGCCAAACTAATGGATGAGTTATATTTGCAGTAACTGAAAGGTGAGGAAGAGAATCTCAGAAAGAGAAAAACATGAACAGAGGCTTGAATGTAGAGTAAATATGATGTATTTATGGAACATCAGAGGAAAGCTTATCTCTTGGGAAGTCTTGGAATAGGTGAGTTTTCTTAAACGTGCTTTAGAATCTTACTTTACAAATGGTGAGAGGGAAAGTTTCAAGCACTGAATGGTTAGATCTGAAATTACAAGAAAGGTTAGCAACTGCCAGGACTCCTTCATTCTTGCCATTGAATAATGGTAATGCCTCCTCCCCAATTACTTCTTATGATGATGCTGATTAATAATTATTACTTAAATATGAAAATAATTATAAAAGGGGTACACTGAGACATCTCACGTTTGTCTTCATTCATCTTGTTTCCCCTCACCCCAATAGGAAGCCACTTTGATTTTCACTTTATTCGTTCAGTTTTCTTTATGTATATGCAAACAACATGGCTCTATCTTATTTTTTGCCCCCTGGGTTGGCATCCCTGTGCTACTGTAACAGAGCACCACAAACTGGATGGCTTTCACAGCAGAAATGTACTGTCTCACATCTCTAGAGGCTACGAGTCCGGAATCAAAGTGTCAGCAGAGTCATGCTCCATCTGAGATTCCAAGTGGACTCCTTCCTTGTCTCTTCCAGCTTCTGGTGGTGGTGTTCCTTGGCATTCCTTGACTTGCAGCTGCATCACTCCAGTTTCTACCTGTGCTATCATGTCATTCTCCCTGCATGTCATTGTCCTCACTTGAAGTTGTTCTCCTCTTGAAGAATTCCATTCCTATTGGATTCAGTTCAGTTCAGTCGCTCAGTCGTGTCCGACTCTTTGCGACCCCACATATTGGATTAGGGCCATGCTAATAACTTCATCATAACTTGATTTTTATCTGCAAAGACCTTATTTCCAAGTAAGGCCATATTCCCAAGTACTGGGGGGGGGGGGGTTAGGACTTCAACATATCCTTCGGTGGGGGGATAATTCAATGCATGAGTGAAGTGAGTGAGTGAAGTCGCTCAGTTGTGTCTGACTCTTTGTGACCCCCATGGACTGTAGCCTACCAGGCTCCTCCCTCCATGGGATTCTCCAGGCAAGAATACTGGAATAGGTTGCCATTTCCTTCTCCAAATTCAATGCATAGCAACCCACAATTCTTATACAAAAGCTAACCCTCTCCATGTGCTATTTCATACCTTACTGTTAAATTCTTAACTATATATCTTCAGGTTCTTTCCATATGAGTACATACTGATCTTTCCCATTCTCTTTCTAGAGCTGCATAGTGCTCTATTACGAGACTGTTCCAGAGTTTATTTCATCAGTCCCCTAGTGATAGACACTTGGGTCGTTTCCAACCTTATGCTATTTAAATCAGTAACCTACACATTTGTCATTTTGTATGTATGCAAGTGTATCTGTAAGCTTTCTTGGTGGCTCAGTGGTGAAGAATCCGCCTGCCAATACAGAAGACACAGGTTCAATCCCTGGGTCAGGAGGAGGCCCTGGAGAAGGAAATGGAAACCCACTTCAGTATTCTTGCCTGGGAAATCCCATGGACAGAGGAGCCTGACAGGCTACAGCTCATGGGGTCACAAAAGAGTTGGACACGACTTTGTGACTAAACAATAAGTGTAACTGTATGAAAGATTCCACAAGTGGGACTGTTGAGTCAAAGGATAAATGTAATCTGTAATTTTGGTAGACACTGCCGTATTTTCACAGGGGTTGTACCATTTTGCATTCCTACTATCAGTGTATGGCAAGTGGTTAAACTTTCAGGCTTTTGCCAATCAATATCATGAACAATGATATTTCCATGTAGTTTATTAATTATTTGACTGTGCTGGATCTTCATTGCTATGCAGGCTTTTCTCTAGTTGTGGCGAGCGGAGGCTACTCATTTTGGTGGCTTCTCTTGCTGCGGAGCACCGGCTCTAGAGCATTCAGACTTCAGCAGTTATGGCTCATGGGCTCAAAATAGCTGGGGCTCCTGGGTTCTAGAACACAGGCTCAGTAGTTGTGGCACCCAGACTTTAGTCAACCCGTGGCATGTGGGATCTTCCCGGACCAGGGATGGAACCTCTGTCTCCTGTATTGGCTGGCGGATTCATTATCACTGAGCCACCAGTGAAACCCCTAGTTCCATGTGATTTTTAATGTCCTTTCCTCTTATTACCTACCTTCATATTTTAAACATAATTTTATGCATTACTTAGTGTAAACTTTTGGTGAAAAACTTTCATAATAAAAATTTCTAACCTCAAGTATATACATCAAAATAAAATACCATAACATATAGAAATATATTTAACTTAGGTTATTTGCCAGAGTTGGGTCACTCCTAGGAAAATGCGAGCCATCCCCCTTATCTGATGATTCAAGTAACCAAACAAAATAACTTTCATTTAGCTAGGTATGATGCAATTTTGTAGTAGGGAATGAATGTTCAACTCTAACTTCACAAACCTTTAATATCCCTTAGATTCTTTCCAAATAAGCTAAAGTAGCACTTACTGAATGCATACTATAGAATCTGTAGGTCAAGTTCCACATCAAAGACCCTGCTCTCCGTGGTTGGCAGTATTTGAAATCTCTTCATCTTCTTTCAGTTGTATAATTCTTCATCTTCTTTCAGTTGTATCATTCTTAATAGGAACTGCTTTCTAATTTCCTGAATATAGTGTCACTGTGACTTGAATCCTGCCGGCTCTTCTCATTGTTACAACCAAATTATACCATAATAATGGATCATTTAATGTTTTGACTCTAAGTTTGCCACAATTTTCTTCTTTGGGAACATCTGGAGCCATTTATGTTATTACTTCTCACATTTCAATCATGCCAATATTCTTCCTTGCAGGTGGTACTGTGAAGGCAAGGAGCTTGAAAATTCCCCAGACATTCACATCATCCAGGCAGGAAATCTGCATTCACTGACCATTGCTGAAGCCTTTGAAGAGGACACTGGACGTTATTCCTGCTTTGCTTCTAACATCTATGGGACAGATTCAACTTCTGCTGAGATTTACATAGAAGGTAAAGCAAAATACTCTTGGAGCACGATACTTACTAATAAGATATATAGTTATAATAAATAAGTTAAATAAATACATAATAAATATATTTTTTTCATAATAAATATTTTTTGAGGGCTTGCTCTACCACACACTCTTCAGTGAGGAAAATAGCAGTGAGACAAATAGACAAAAATCCCCAGGTTCCTGGACAGTTGGCAATAACACAGTCATGGGAGAGACAATA
Organism: Cervus canadensis; assembly: GCF_019320065.1. NCBI lineage: Eukaryota > Metazoa > Chordata > Mammalia > Artiodactyla > Cervidae > Cervus > Cervus canadensis. The sequence continues at coordinate 68,915,116 of NC_057393.1, read as the reverse complement.
AATGAGATAAACAAAATATATACTTATGTGAGATACATGAAATAGTTCTAATCACCAATTCAGGTGTGTGTGTGTGTGTGTGTGTGTGTGTGTGTGTGTGTGTGTGTGTGTGTGAGATAAGGGAGATGGTTCTCATGCCAACAAATAATTTTTCATGGCACCAATTTGGTTTCCTACAATTTAACTCAGTTCTGACCCCTCTACCTGGAGATAGGGTCAGATCTAACAAGTTAGATCCCACAAGACTGCTCCTACCCCACTTCAGATGCCAATGCAAGTAGTAGGTGCCCAGGTGACCCACAATATCTGTCTGACTTGGCTACAAATTGGACGTTCTCACAACCCCCCTTTTCAGGTTCAATTAATTGTTAGAGTTGCTCACAGAACTCAGGGAAACACTTATTTATGTTTGCCAGTTTACTATGGGGTGTGATAAAGGATGCACATGAACAGCCAGATGAAGTGATACACAAGGAGAGGTGTGGGAGGGCCCTGAGCACGGGGGCCCTGTCACCGTGAAGCTGCTGTGTGTAGTCCTCCCAGTGTTCTTCAACCTAGAAGTTCTCCAAACCTCACACTGCTGGGATTTTATGGAGGTGTTCTCACACAGGCATGATCGACTCTTAACTCCATTTCCTGCCCTCCTCCCTTCTCTGGAGTACGAGGTGGTAGGACTGAAAATTCCAAGCTTCTAATCACCTTAGGGCTTCCCAGGTGGTGCCAGTGGAAAAGAGCCCGTCTGCCAGTGCAGAAGATAAGAGAGACATGGATTCAATCCCTGGGTTGGAAAGATGCCCTGGAAGCGGGCATGGCAACCCACTCCAGTGTTCTTGCCTGGAGAATCCCATGGACAGAGGAAACTGGTGGGCTACAGCCCACAGGATCACAGAGAGGTGGACATAACACAGCTTAGCACACACATACAATCATGGCTTGGTCTTCTGGGTGACCAGCCCCCATCCAGAAGCCACCCAAAGTCACCTCATTAGAACAAAAGATGCTCCCAGTGCTCTCATCACTTAGGAATTTATTAGAGTTTTGGAAGCCCTGCGTCAGAGGCAGGGTTAAAGACAAATATTAGAGCAAGAGATGCTCTTAAGTGCTCATCACTTAGGGGATTATAAGGGTTTTAGGAGCTCTGTGCCAGGAATGAGGGGTAGAGAGAAAAATTTATGTTTTCTGTTATCTTACAGTATATATGAGCACTATGACAGAAAGTGGAAGGGACAGGAAGTATGTGAGTGCACACGTGCATGTGTGTTTGCATGTGTGTGTGTACAGATTGCTGTACAAGACCTAACTTACCGTACGACATATAAATGAAGACCTGAAGGAAGTGAGGGAGTGAGTCATGGGGAAATTCAAAGGAAGAGTACTCTAGGGAATGAAATCAACAAGCGTAGTGGCTCAGAAGAGGGCGTGTGCATGTCTTAGGTGCAGAGATGAACAGGTCAGAAGTTCAACATGGGGTGGAGGTGGGAGGAGGCAGTGAGAAGATCAGGTAGGTCCTCATGGGTCACTGCGAGGACCTGGCTTTTCCTCTGAGATAGGAGTCTCTGAAGGATTCCAGGCAGAGTTGTAACATGATCTGACTTAGTTTTTAACAGGGTCACTCTGGCTCCCAGCTGAAAATATACCAAAAGGAGTCAAGTATAGAAGCGGGAAGACCATCTCAGAGCCTTGGAAAGGAGTTTATATCAGTACCAAACTTATATGACTAATTTTAAGGAGGAATCAATTTATGTACCTTATATATCGACCTAAGTTTTTGATCCTGTTTCCTCTCATCTTCTGCATTTTTCCTGGGAGCCATTCTTCAGTACTTTTATCATCTATAATACCTTATGCATGCCTTGATTTTAGCACTTAAATATTGTATTCTTATGGTATAAAGGTTAGAACTGTCTCAATCTTCTTTATATCTCTAATACCTTATGTAGTAGTACCAGGTACATAGTGGTTACTTAATAAACTTTTATTGAATAGATATATGAGTAATGATACTAACAATGAATAATACATAAAGAGATGTTATATTTTTTCATCCTCAAATTTTTGGAGTACATAAATAGCTCCGGATTTAGTTTTGTGATATCTTCCTGGAATTCACTATCTTAAACAGCAAATCAGGGATCAAAGCTCTGCTAACAGTACTGAGACTGGATTGCTGATTTTTAAAAATTTTTGGCAGCAGAGCTTCAAACACTCCCACCTCCCAAGATGAAGAGTGACTTGTTAATATTAGTACTGGACGGAAGGGCATCCACCTACACCTACAATGTTTGGAATCTAATGTAATCCCTTCTTTTATTTAATCTGTGTAGGCCAAGAGCAAGAGGATTGATGGACAATACAGAATGTCTGCAAACACTGCTCTGTTAGTCTAAAGGTGTCAGCAGGTGTTTTATATAAAAGAACCCACAGAATTTGGGCCAGTTAATTTTTTTTTCTTTTATTTTTTGGCCATGCCTCATGGCATGTGGGATCTTAGTTCCCTGACTAGGGATCGAACTGGTGCCCATTGCAGTGGAATCACAGCGTCATAACCACTAGACTGCCAGGGAAATCCCTGGAGCAGTTAATTTGAATTCTGTCACTAACTAGGCATGTGACCTGAGCAAGCACTTCAACTACTTAGGGTATAGTTTCTTATCTGTAAAATGGGTGTTAGTTCAAGGAATCACTGAGCTTATTTCTAGGTCTAAACTTCTATAAATCTTCAAATGCCTAGAAGCCAGTTTAAGAAATTATCTTTACAATTACATGACTTGTTTTTATTTTTCCAGGGGTTTCTTCTTCAGACTCAGAAGGGGACCCTAACAAGGACGAAATGAATCGGTAATTCCAATTTTCTATCTTATTTAGCATCCTCAGGTCCTGAGAAAGCTGCTAATTGTTTAGGAGAACTTGAAGAGTGGGGCTCCAGAGTATGACATCAGAAAAAAAAATTGCGTGACTTTGGGTAAAAAGCTATTTATTTGCTTGTTGTTGCTTAAAAGATTAGTGTTCCCAATATTTTAAAAATGAAATATCACTTATAAAAACATCATCATACTTATATCTAAAGAGTAAAAACAAATAACTCAAAAACATTCATGTTTTCTGACTAAAGAATAGTACTCAAAATAACACACAATCTGGTGAACCAAAAATATACGTATAAGTTATCTGGGCAAGTCATAACCTTTTTGCTAAAGTATTGGGTACTGAACAAAGTTACATCACTTTCCACAACCGTTGGCTAAGCACCTACTCTATACCTATAGAGTAGCACTGTATCTAGTGCTTCACTAGATGCACTGGGTGCTAAGAAAAATCAGATGCTCCCTGCCTTCAAGAAGCTCACAGTCTAGTAGAGAGAAATAAACATATAGCAAAAGATTTACACCACGTATATAGACAGTGAGAGTAAGTAATAAAGTATAATAGATTATAACAGAACCATGTGCAGGGTTTAAGGATTTGGCACAAAAGATCCCTTATTGTTTGGGGAGGGAAGGAGATCAGGAGAGGTGTCACAGAGCTAGTGACCCTAAGCTGGGTCTTAAAAGAACAGTAGGTGGAGATTTCCCAAACAAGGGAGGAAAGGGTGTTTCAGGCAGAGGAAATTGTGGACAGAAAGCATAGGAACTAGAAACAGACACAACAGCCATCTTTTGAGATTTTCTGAAATACAAGCAATGTCTGAAAGAGTAAGGAGTTGTTAACTGAATCTGCATATTCTATCCTCTTCCACAGAGGGCAAGCTCCTTACGGGCAGAAATCATGACTTATTCTTCAACTTTTGGCGAGGGGGGAGTATGCCTATTTTAGGCTTCCTTGGTGACTCAGATGCTAAAGAATCTGCCTGCAACGTAGGATATCCAGGTTCAGTCCCTGGGTCAGGAAGATCCTCTGGAGAAGGAAATGTCTATCCACTCCAGTATTCTTGCATGGAGAATTCCATGGACAGAGGAGCCTGGTGGGCTACAGTCCACGGGGTCACAGAGTCGGACACAACTAAGAGACTAACACACACATGTCTACTTTGGAATGGCAAACTGCTTTTAGCTTTTGTTCACATATGAAAACTTATAACCAGAGTAAATGATTTCTCCCTTTAACCTTCTTCCTTGTCATTCTCATGGCTTCAGTTCAGTTCTTTCTTCATTCCTGTCCGTTTATGCCAATCACCTCCTTACAGGTGCTCCAATCTTTTTCTCTCTTTTATAGTTTCCAGACTACAACCAGTTAAAAGATCATTTTTGATCTTATCATTTTCTTGACTTAAAAAATTATTGTCTATTGGAAAATAAAAATCAAACAAAACAAACAAAAACATTTAAAAAAAAATCTCAACATGGGCATACAAAACTTTGTTCTCTAGCGTATCAGTCAGGCTTTCCTGCCCCTCCTCAACCATTCTCCCACCTCAGGCTGTCTACACAGCTGCCATTTCATCCTGTTCACTTTGGTAAGAATGCCCTATTACTTCTGCCTGGAAAACTCTTATTTATCCTATAAAACCCAGTCAAGTCACATAATAAGCTCCTTCTCCACTGCATATCACTCCTTCCTCAAGGCTCTCATAAACATGGCCTGCAAGCCTAATGGGTATGAATTTGACATACAAACTCAAATAAGAAATATCTCATTTGTTCATTTTCTTTAAATCTACTTGTGGTAGTTAGGATTTAGCTCCAGTTGGGTATAAATACAGACCCCAAATAACAGTAACTTAAAGAAGACACATATTTTTCTCCTTTACATAAAAAATATGAACTTGGCTGGTAAAACAGCTCCACCTTGCACTGGACTCCAGTCTGCTTCCAGCTTTCTGCCTCTTTCCAAGATGCAGCCTCATCTTCTCAGTCTAAGACTGAAAGGAATAAAGGACATACCCAACCCCCTTTTTAAGGTCATCTCTCTTAAATTACATACAGCACTATCCTTCATATCCCATGACCAGAAAGTAGTCATGTGGCCACAGTTAGCGTCAAGGAGGGTTGGGAAATGCAATCTTTTTTTGGAGTAGCCATGGAAAGAAATCAGGGATTCTGTTATTGTAGAAGAAGAAAATGGATGCTTCAGGAATACCAATAGCCTCTACATCATCAAATGATTCTGCTTCTGAGACCCCACTCTACCTGGCTCTGGGAAAATATTCAGTCATTACTGGGTGTCCCTTTTGCCTCCAAGGCTTCCCTTGTGGCTCAGCTGGTAAAGAATCCACCTGTAATGTGGGAGACCTGGATTCGATCCCTGGGTTGGGAAGATCCCCTGGAGAAGGGAAAGGCTACCCACTCCAATATTCTGGCCTGGAGAATTCCATGGACTGTATAGCCTACAGGGTCACAAAGAATCGGACACGACTGAGAGACTTGCACTTTCACTTTTACTTTTGCCTCCAAAGTTGAGCAAAGGTTCCTGAGATAGAGACAGATATAGGCACAGACATAGATATAGATATACAGTGTGGTATTAAACATTGCTCTAAGCATCTTCTCTGGTGACTCAGACGGTAAAGAATCTGCCTGCAATGCAGGAGACCCAAGTTCAACCCCTGGGTCGGGAAGATACCATGGAGAAGGGAACAGCAACCGACTCCAGTGTTCTTCCCTGGGAAATCCCATAGACAGAGTAGCCTGGCAGGCTGTACCATCCATGGGGTCGCAAAGGGTTGGACACGCCTGAGCAACTAACACACACACTAAGCCTCTTACGTGAATTACCGTATTTTACCCTCAAAAAACCCTATGAGGTAAGAATTATTATTTCCTCATTTTATACATGTGGAAGCTAAGGCAAAGAGAGGTAACATACAAACGAAAGAGGAGCCTATCCTGACATCAGTCATCTACCCCCACAGGTTATGGTGAGAGGCCCATGTCCCAGATCTCAAGGCCCCTTCAAGTCCAGCACTTTGTTTCTTCCTGACATGCTAGGGACTGATATGGTTAGCAAGACTGGGAGCCTTAAATCAAAGGATTGCCATTCTGTCTGGACTCAGGTTCTCTCTCTTGTTAGGTTCTCTGGCTAGATACCCAGACCTCTCTCTTTCCCACAACAAAACAAATAATCTCCCCTCTGCAGACTTCTCAAGAATACTTTCTGGCTCCCCTGCTCTTCAAACAATCTCTTTAATTTAATTTGTGTAAACATAAAGAGCTCATTGTCTTGGACTATTTCTGCCGTTTGCCACATCAAAATCCCAGAAGCAAAAATTTACAAAGCCTGGCCTCCTCCTTGGAATGGGATGGGGAAGAAAAACACAGAGGGCAACAACAAAACAAACCTCAAAAAATGTTTTGCACATGCACTGTTATAGCACTTGTCTTGAATCTCAGCTATGAGTATGATTGAGTCCCCAGCTCTGTGAATGGCAGTGAACTCAAGGACAGAACTGGCGTCTTATCATCTTCCTGTTTACATTGCCTAACAAAGTGTACAGCAATGAAGCCCTCAATAAACATTTGTGCGATATTGTTGAACAAAAAGTTTTGTAAGCAGTGCTGAAAGCTTTGCTGAAAGAATTTCACAAGAATGATAGGCCTGTTTTATAATCTGTATTTTAATCATTTCTCAGAATCCAGAAGCCAAATGAGGTGTCGTCGCCTCCCACTACTTCTGAAGCCATTCCTTCAGCAGTATCTCAAACCCAGCGTGTGGTGGCCCAGCCCAGGGTATCAACCATCCAGCAGGTACAAGAGTCTAAGTGAAACACAAGTGCCATGAACTGTGACAAGCAGGCACTGTGACCATGATCCTCTTGTATGGCACGATCGTGTTCCCCTCTGGTGCAACTTCATAATGACCTTGGGCAACACACTTCTATAGTCATGATAATCACCTCGTACTGCTGGTGTATGATATCAGTAGTTCCCCTGGCTTTGGGAACATATTCTGTAGCTTCATAGGCAAGTTTCATAGGAAAAGAAACTCTACAAATTAGTCTCTGCTGTCCCAGCTTTATGAAGGGCATGGATTACATAAACAATGAGCTGCCAGCTCTCCCACTGGCCCAGGGCTCTCATGAAACTCGGTTCATGGAGCTATTAAAAAAAAAAAAATTCTACATAGAGTAACCATTAAAATAACTTTCAGAAAATCTTAGTCTCTCATCCTTCAGGTTGATGATGATGATGACGGTAGTACATGCTTATTGTAAAAACATTAAAAAATACAAAAAGTATACTAAGTAAAAACTTAATCAACGTTCTACTTCTCTGCCCCCACTCTTCAGAGGTACCTCCTGTTAATACTTTCTATCAGATAGTTTCAGACATTTTCTTTGCATATCTATATGCATATCTTTGCAAACTCCAGGAGATAGTGAAGGACAGGGAAGCCTGGTGTGCTGCAGTCCATGGAGTCACAGAGAGTCAGATACAATTTAGTGACTGAACAGCAATGCATATACTTTAAAATATGAAATCATATTAATATAAACATACTTGTAATGTGTTGCATATTTAAATATAAATATTGATGTATATAAAGATTTAAAACCTTAAAAAATTTTTTAAAAATTTTCTTCAGCATACTTATCTGACCCATTTAGGAATGCAGAGGGGTCACATTTTAGTTCTAATCCAGTAGTTTTCAAACTGTGATTTGTGAAACCTCAAGAGTCTATGGAACCTCTACAAAGGGTTAAGGTTCATTACTTAGCTCTGTATGTAAGGGGGTGGTGATGGGAGGCACATATGTACAGCCATTGTGATGTAGGAAAAAATAGTAATACAATCAGTTCAGCATAAAATTTGATGTCTGTGAATCATAGACATAGAAAATGTCAGTCTTTGGTTTTAGATTAATTTCATACACCAAACTCTTTAGCTTGTTATACGTATCTATCATCTATCTACCTACCTACCTAATAATTCTAGTGACGATGAATCTATTGTTGGTTCCCTTCTAACAGTGTCAGAGCCCTACAAACTATCTGCAAGGATTGGATGGAAAACCTATCATTGCAGCTCCTGTGTTTACAAAGGTAATCAAAATGTTACTTCTTTCAGCCAAGGCTTTAAACACACCACAATATCCAAACAAAGTTGCAGGATCCAAGATTCACTGATTTTATCTCAGGATTTTGTTCTCTTATAAATACACTACAGGGTTTGGGTTTTTGTGGTAGCTGTTACCAGGCCTCCTGAAGTCGCAGATGTCTGATAACAGTTTGTGTAATAAGGGAAAGGTCACCCCCATCCCCATTCGCCAGACTGATCTCTATGGCCATCCTCTTGCTTTAAACACAGTGGCCACGCCTAGGGGTCAGGTGATAATGTTTCTAAGGACTCCACAGTTTTCTCTGGATATCTTTGGTGCTTAAGGAGATGCAGTTACATGCTCTCAGAAGGCTTAATGTAGGCTTTGTCACTCAAGGACAAAGAGCTTTCTTTTTCTAATCCATATGTCAACTGTTGTGGCGGCATCAAATTCTGAGTCTCATAATCTTTGTCTTTAGAACTGGAAATTTTACTCAGGCATTCTTTACAAATGAAAAAAAAAAAAAAAAACAAGGGTAGGCAGAGAGATTAAACAATGTATCCAATGTCACAGAACTGGGTAGAATCAGGACTGAAAACAAGTTCTTTCAATTCTGTCTGTTGTTCTTTCTCTTATATAACATACTTGGTTTATATGTTGCCCAGGACAATAAATTCAAAGGTGAAAAACTGAGTCACACTGAATTTGTTTTGGTATCATGAAGACTACATGAATGGAGTTTATGCCTGGATTTATAATTTGTTCTTTATATGAATACCAAACTTAAACCCAAAGAGATCTTATCCTCTCAGAAGTATGTTTTAGAGCAATGGTACTTGATCAGAGTTAATTTTGCTCCTCAAAGGAATTTGACAATGCCTGGAGACACTTTTTGATTTTCACAACAGGAGTTGGCATCCAGAGATACTGCTAAACATTCTGTAATACACAAGATGACAGCTTTCTGCAACAAAGAATTATCCAACCCAAAATGCCAGTTAATCCTGGGGTTGAGAAATCATGGTTTAGAGAAAAATGTCCAAAAAAAAAAAAAAAAAGGTGTCTTTTCCAATATGTACTGATCCTAAAGGAGGAGCTAAATTCACAACTTCCACAAAAACATCAATTTTAAGGCAAGTTCTACCATATTAGCTCATCCAAGATGGTTTTCCAAAGTTAAGCAGAGTCTGAGTGAGACATGTTTATCCATGACCGTATCAGGTGGGCAAATATTCTTATGTGAAACAAGATGCATCTCGATTTTTCAGATGTTTCCTGTAACCTGCTTTCAGAATTTAAGTTTTGCAATTTTCAAAGACTAGCAGTAGGAAAGCAATATGTTCTGATTTGGTGACTACAAGACTTTAATGACGAGTTTTAAGTGGACGTGTGTGCATGTGTGATATAGCTAACAGAGCTACCTCTATTTATCTTAGTTCATTGCTAAGTCACCTAGCCTTAAAACAGGGCTTTAAATGCTGAGAAATCTGAACACGTTGTCATGCCCATTTGTCACAAGACCACCTTTGTCAGGTAGTGCTGATTCTTCAAAGGCAACAAAATCACAGAATAATTTAGACCGTCCCAAACTGAAGTCTCCTCCCACTCTTCTCCTCACCACCATCTTTCCAACCAGACAGCAGAGAGGTGTCCTTACCTCCCTCCACACTTTCAGATCCTTTGGGGGTGCTGTCTTCTCTGCATCGATATCACCTGGTACATATCTCTGATACAACGTTTAGCACAATAATAAAAAGGTTTACTTTTCTGTCTCTCCCAAGCACCTTGAAGCCTATCTCTAATATCTAGATAGGAGTCCACAATGGTTATAACAGGTCCAAAACTATCTTTACTATTCCCAAAAGCCTAATAAGACTTTAAAAACTATTCTTTATGTTTAATTTTCATGGACTGGTTAGTCACAAGTTAGCTGTTTTTGTGTGGTGACTGATTACCTCCCTTTAATTAGATGCTCCAATTTGCAGATGATATATATGCCTTTGATAAATAAAAATGAGGAAGTGAATTAGTCATCAGTGTATGCTGTTTATCAGACAAATCTCCAAAAATGTTAGCTCCATGGTGGGAAAGCAATCTCTAAGACAGAGACTCAAACTTTGGTGAGGCTTTCTCAGCCCTCGGAAAGTGTGCTTTTGTGTCCATAAATGGGGTCGGGGTTGTTCAGATGTAGGGCTCAGCATAGCCTGTGGCTCAGATTCCAGAGGGACTCATCAGCAACAGTGTGCTTGCGTTAGTTTCCATGAGTGAGGGCAGAATTGAGGTCATCGTCACTGCCAGTGTCATTAGAAAACTTCTGAATCAGAGCCACTGATGATGGTAACCACGTGGCGTAAGCTGTGATAACTGATCACTGGCATACGTTTGCTTGGGTTTTTCCTGGTTCTATTTATTTCTTTAGGGACTTCTGGCATTCCAATCCCTATGATTCACTTTCTATACTGCCCAACAAAGCATTTCTCTGCCAATAATGGCAAGAAGCCACTTTTTTAAAGGGGCTTCCCTGTTGGCTCAACCAGTAGAGCATCTGCCTGCAATTCAGGAGACCTGGGTTCAATCTCTGGGTTGGGAAGATCCCCTGAAGAAGGGAAAGGCAAGCGATCCGAGGACAAAGTTTTATTTAACCCCTTCTACCTCCTTTGGTGATGGGGAAGTACTGGTATTATCTTCTCTTTAGAGAAGATTAAAATGAAAAGGAAGATTGCCCAGCAAAACAGTGGTAGAATTTGAAAGAAGAGTGGGGTCCCATATGCTAGTTCACTGCTCTACTTCTAGAGGATAACTTTTCTTTTTTAACCGTTTTATTTTATATTGGAGTATAGCTGAATATAGTATGGGCTTCTCTTGTGGCTCAGTTGGTAAAGAATTCGCCTGCAATGTGGAAGACCTGGGTTCGATCCCTGGATTGGGAAGATCCCCTGGAGAAGGGAAAGGCTACCCACTCCAGTATTCTGACCTGGAGAATTCCATGGACTGTATAGTCCACGGGGTCGCAAAGAGTTGGACACGACTGAGCGACTTTCACTTTCACTTTTCATAGCTGATTAGCAATGCTGTGATAGTTTCAGGTGCATAGCAAAGGGACTCAGCCGTATACATACGTGTATCCATTCTTCCCCAAACCCCCCTCCCATCCAGGCTGTCACATAACAATGAATAGAGGTCCCTGTGCCATACAGTAGGTCCTTGTTGGTTACTCATTTTAAACACAGAAGTATGTACATGTCAATTCCAAACTCCTTAACTATCCCTTTCCCTCATTCTTTCCCCCTGGTAACCATAAAGTTCATTCACCAAGTCTGTGAGTCTGTTTCTGGTTTATAAATAAGCTCTTCTGAAGGATACCTATATTTTTAAATACTTTACGAGATAGACTATCCTCCATCCTCTACACTGTATCAAAAACACTTTCGCTCTGTTTATGGGGGAAGACAGTGCTCACACTCCTTGAACATGAAGGGAGGTAGATGATCAGATTAGAATCTTACTCCCATCTCTGCGCCCACTCCAATAGCAGCTGCTCGGGCGGGCTTTCAAGGCTGCGGCAGCACCGGCTCCAGCTGCTTCAGCAGTAATTTGAAGAGTGCAAGGGGGCAGGGGAAGTGAAAATTTGAAGAACGGCACTTCATTATATAATAGCAGAGGCAGGAAGCCCTGAAATAACTGGGTTGGTGGTTGGCTCTAGATTCCTGAAGATGACATGGGCCCCTCTCCCCAACCTGACAATTCCAGAGACTTCTCTGACTCAATTGTTGCACTGGACACTTGTGACAATCCTGGAGCACAAAGGGTTCTTTATCAGTAGAAACTGCTCTAATCCAACGCCAGCCTAAGGCACTACAGCATTCATTTCCAGTATCTCCCAAAGTGCAAAAATAGCCACTAGATTTAAAAAAAAAAGAATAAAGTGACAATATGAACCTTGTAGCTGACATCTTTTCAACCGGTAAGGGAGACGCCTCTTCTCAAGGATGTCCCTGCGTTCTATCTGTGGGTGTGGATCTAACTGAGCAGGAGCTGTGTCATTTCAAGTCACATTTACAGCACCTGCACACAGCACTTGGTACTAAGCAGGCACCCGATAATATTTATTCTGTGGTGAATCACTTCCATTTCGGCTAAGAAGGAGTCGCTGCTTTCATCACTTTGTGGCTTCAGAGAGTCTTTAGGAGGAACAGAGGGAAAAAAAAAAAATCCAATAGCAAATGGCTGTGGAAGACATGCTTCTTAAGGATGTGTTGTCAAGTTACCCTGCAAAGAATGTCTTCCTGGATGATCAGTACGGTGATGACACACAGGACGGATTTGCACTTTAGATACTGTTACCTCAGCAGGTCGTAGACTTTTCATTATAGGGACTTTAATTCAAATCCATAATTCCTAGTTAAGACTAACTTAATCTTTGCTTGTTGGGAAATGTTTCATGTCTTATTCATCTTCAGTGAGGTCAAGATAAATATGATCAAGTCTTATACAATGTGCCATTAGCAACAGCCTAAGACCTACTGCTGTATTGAACATGGCCCCATTTACGAAACGTTCAAATGGTGTAACTGGTTTGGACAGTGATGTGAGCCGATTTCTTGTCATGAGACTTTGGTAGAAAAGCACAGCTTTTGGCAATAACAACTATCATTGTCCTTCAAACCATGACCTTCAACAACCTTTTCTAAGTGGCTTGTAAGATGACCCATGGCAACTCCCTTACTGAGTATTGATGGTGTATCACACTGGAACAAGCTTCCATCTCATATCACAGACACTTAGCAGGCATATTCTATAACTGTAGTAATTCAAGTGTCTTGGCTATTGTGTCCAATAGAACACAAGTCTTCGCTTTCAATGTCAAGTGAGTACTTACAACAAGCTAACAGTGGTCTCAACTATGAGTAACATATTCTCTCAAGGAGGTCCTTCTGCAAGCGGACTGGGGCTTCCCAGGTGGCCCTAGGGGTCAAGAACCCTCCTGCCAGTTCAGGAGACATAAGAGATAAACGTTCAATCCCTGGGTCAGGAAGATTCTCTGGAGTAGGAAATGGCAACCCACTCCATTACTCTTGCCTGGAGAATCCCATGGACAGAAGAGCCTGGCGGGCTACAGTCCATAGCATCACAAAGAGTCTGACACGACCGAACCGACTTAGCATGCACGCAGCACTGCCAGATTGAGACTTGGTTCATATATCTGAACTGCAAGTCAGGTCAGAATGTATAGATTGACCTCATTCTGCTTATATTCATTCTTTAAATGTGCCACACTTTTTTTATTCAATCCCTTCTGCAGCTGCCACTTTTTTTTTTTTTGGTTTGCTTTGTTTTTTTTTTTTTAATTTGTTTTGCCTCAGAAGAAATGAGACTTCATTATGTATGAATCCCAGGTAGGTGTCTGACTGCCATTAAAGTTTTCAATAGGCTCCCCAACTATCATTTTTGGACAGAATCAGCTCAGACATCAGAGTGAAGGGCATATTCACCAGCTTGCCAGAAGCACCCAAAACTCATTGATGTTCCCTACTTATTGAGAACATTCTTGTCACTAGAAGCCTTTGTTTGAGAGTAGTCACGGAAAAAACAGGTTTTTAATCAAATAGTTCTTTATTACTTCAGAAACCACTCTGCAAATTCCATCCTGAACTCCTTCAGCAAATTTGGGAATGCAAAAAAAAAAAAAAAAAACCCCACTAAATCCACTAACTTTTGTCTGTGGCGCCCCCTGGCAGTCATCATATCAACTTACACACCCTTCTCAGGTAAAAATCTCCTACAGCTAAAACCATGTGGTTCTCCTCACCTTGTTATTCCTTAGACAGATGTTGTGACTATGATGGGTCCATGCACAAAATACCATATATTGCTGAGACAAGAGCTGTAAACAATCATAAAATATTTATCAGAGTGAATGACAAAAGTGAAAAAAACTACTGGCCCATCCTTCTCCAAAGTGAAGTGTGAAGTGAAAGTTGCTCAGTAGTGTCCAACCCTTTGCAACCCTGGGTAATGCAGCCCTCCAGGCTTCTCTGTTCGTGGAATTCTCCTGGCAAGAATACTGGGGTGGGTTGCCATTTTCTACTCCAGGGGCTCTTCCTGACCCAAGGATCAAATCCTAGTCCCCACCCCCCTCTGAAGCAAGAGCCAATACCTAAATGCAGACCCCAAAATTGTAATAATAGGAAAGCCTGAAGTATTTATTGCTAATAGAGCTTGTAGAGGAAGATAATCATAACCTTTCCCATGTTTGTAGTCTTTCAGCCTATGGTAAAAACAAAAATGTGCCCACACACACGCCAACAGGGCTTGTCACAACCAAATGAAGTACCAATTACACAAATGAATGTGTGACTTTAAGCTCACAAATCACGATGAGTGAAAGACAAGTTATAAAAGGAAAATGTGAGTTCCATTCTCCCATAGAGTCTATTACAGAATAGACTGATATTTTACAGTCAAAAGTGATTTTTGTAAACTTTTTTTTGCGGAAGTTTGGAAGAGGATTTAACGATGCCTTCACAAAATTATGACATATTTTACCATGACCCAAAACTTTACATGCAGTTATGATTATATAGAGATTGCCATTCTATATATCCCTCAACAGACTCTGAGGTTATACTGTAAAGAACACATACAGAAAACAAAATAGCAGAACAAGCATCAATTTCCAGGACTACCGAAAGTTGACAAGCAAGCCAAGAAAATAGTCAGTATTGAGCCACAAAGATTTCCCACCTCATGGAACATTCTTATGTGGAAAAATACATTACTTTCTTTAGAAAAAATTTTTTTTATTTATTTATTTTTTGGCTGCCCTGGGTCTTTACTGCTGTTCAGGCTTTTCTCCAATTATGGCAAGTGAGGGCTACTCTCTAGTTGCGGTGCAGGGGCTTCTTATTGTAGTGGCTTCTCTTGTTTCGGAGACTCTAGAACACTGGGGCTTCAGTAGTTGTGGCACGTAGGCTCAAGAGTTGTGGCTCCTGGGCTGTAGAGAACAGGGTCAATAGTTGTGGTGCTTGGGTTTAGTTGCTCTGCAGCATGTGGGATCTTCCCAGACCAGGGATTGAACCCAGGCCTTCTGCATTGCCAGGCAGATTCTTTTACCACTGAGCCACCAGGGAAGCCCCCCAAAATACATTACTTTCATACTGAATACACCTAGTAGATACTCACTGCAGATTTTTTAAATTGTTATTATTTCTGAAAACCAAACTCTACTTGGGCATTTTCTCAAAGGAAGCAGAATGACTTTACTGAAAATTAGTATTTTTGCAAGCCCTCAAAACATTTTGCCTAGTATTTGTCTGGCACTACAACAGAGAAGGAAGAAGATAGTGAGGAAAAAGTATCCCATGTGCACAGAAGAGTCTATCTTTAAAAATAGACTTGATGTACATCCACCAAATTGAAGCTGCTGGAAATGTACAAGATTTGGAGAAAACCCAAACATGGAAGAAACAGTGTCTTTTTTGAAAACTCAGCACTGGAAGTAGGTTCCAAAAACAGGTACTTTTTGGCTCTAACAATATTCTTCTCATTACAGATGTTACAAAATTTATCAGCCTCTGAGGGTCAGCTAGTTGTCTTTGAATGCAGAGTAAAAGGAGCCCCATCTCCTAAAGTTGAGTGGTATAGAGAAGGGACCTTGATAGAAGATTCTCCAGATTTTAGAATTTTACAGAAAAGTAAGTCAATGCTTTAAAATTATTTTTTAAATAATTTTTATAAATTTATTGTGTATATTATTTTATAACTTAGCAGTTAATTAAAATGTAATAAAAAAGAATAAAACAAAAATCACTTATAATCATAATCCATCAAACTAAAACCTGTTAATATTTTGGTGTACATTCTCCAAAACTTTTCCCATGCATTTTTTTAAAATTTACTTATTTTTTAATTGAAGAAAAATAAATTGCTTACAGAATTTTGTTCTTTTCTGTCAAACATCAACATGAACCAGACACAAATCCAGATATATGTCCCCTCCCTCTTGAACATGCAAGTTTTTTAAGTAAAAAAAAATCATTTTTTTGTAAATTGACTTTTCACTCAACATTTCATGAATATCTTTCCATATTAATACAGATCTTTTTTACCTTTGAAATCAATTCAATTTCATATTTACATAATCACCTATTGTTGAAAATGTAGAATGTCCACAAATTTTTACTATTATAAACTATATCTCAAAGCATGTTAACAGAGAATATCTATGAATAAATTTGAGCACTAGAATTATTATTGTAAATTCACAATTTTTAAGCTTTTAATATAAATTGCCAAAGTGCCCTCCTAAAAGGTTGAACTGAATTTACTATGATCATATAATTGATCATCTAATTTTGGAGAGTAAAAGAGGGTACTCTTAATCATTACACAGAGATCCCAGGAATAAACCAGATATCTGTCCCAGCTGAACTGGGACACATGCTGTTCCAGTTATATTCTACTACAACCAGAAATACATGGGAAATTCCTTTGTCTTAATACCTTCACTAACAATGGATTTAAATATTTTTTAATCTTCACTAATTTTATAGGCCCAAAATGAGAACACTTGTTTTAATCTGCACTTCACTAATTAGATGTGGGAAGGAACTTCTTTTTCATATTTATTAGGTCTTTGAATTTATTTTTGAAATTACCTATTCATATCTTTTGTTGGTTATTTATTGGGGTTTTATTTTTTATTGTAATAAACATATGTGTGTGTGTGTGTATGTGTGTGTGTATCCAAGTGGTTAATTCTTCTTTTCTTGTCGTGCAGTGCTTTCAGCTTGACACATTTCAGTCATAAATATGCTGAAATTTGTTCATTTTTTTCTGTTATCACAAAATAGATTAGATATATGAATCAAATTACTATTAGGTTTAGCAGCAGCAGCAGCAACAATAATATTCTGAATACCATTTAAGCTGAGAAAAAAAGAAAAACCCTCACTAGTTTTATCAGTGTTAAAGACTGTTCTGCGTGACTGCAATTCCACCAACATTGGTTGAGCAGCTGTTTTAAGTACCAAGCAGGCACTTTCAGAAATGCCAAAGAATTTTAAAATAAAAACTGCTCTTGAGGAACCTGTCATCTATCGTGAGGCTCTTAACATTAGAAACCTTAGGGCAGGAAGTATAGTCTAGATTATATCAAGATGTGATAGCCCAAAGCCAAGAATGATCTCTCAATCTTCACAAAATTTTTCAGGTCAGGCTGAATGAAAACAATAAAAATAAATCATCCTGAGTACCAGCTAATTCAGTAACTTTTCCCAACCTAAGGTTTATATGTCTCAAGTGGAACCCAGGTATGTCCCAAGATGCAGCCACATCATTTGAGTAGTAGTTCTCTCTTGCTGCTCTTCTATGATAAATATCCTATCCCCATCAAGGTCATTGGTGCTTAGGTCATTTTACTTAACATTTACAGATTAGCTTTGTCAAATTGCTCATGAGTATGCAGAAAAAAATTGTGAAATTCAATGGGAAGCTTCTGATGAAAATATCACCTCTCAGTAAAATGAATGCTCAGAATCTTTTAATTTTTTTTCCTTTTAGAACCTCGATCCATGGCAGAGCCAGGTAAAGATCATTTTAACTTTCATTTTCATGTGATCAGTGATTTGAAATATGTAATAAAACATAATGCAGTTATACTGGCGTCAAGAAAAAAAAGTTTTAGAAAGAAGATCGAAGCCAACTCTAGCTATTACTGTAGAAGAAGGAAATGAGGAGCATGTACAAATTTGGAATATATATTCAATACCTATTGTGAATACAGTTAGTTCTGGGTTGCTGAGGAATGTTTCTTAGGAACATTTTCCCTCATTTATTGGTCCCTACTTATGATTTCCTTCAACTGGGCTAAGCAATTTCCAAGATGCTAGATCAATTCCAATTCTACAGCCTATGTTTCTCAAAAGTTATGCATCAGATTTTGAAATTCACAGAATCAACTCAGAATCAATACAATGTTAGTGGTGTTACTAGATTAGGTTGGGAGGATATTAAGATGATGTAGAAGCTCTTACCTCTAGAAAATACAAGTCATTCACAAACCACAGCGTAAACATCTGAATGTCCTCTCTGTGATCACCCTGAAAAATAAGATTGTATTTGTGCCTATGGGTAAGAATCATGGTTTGGAATTTCATTATTATAATTATTTCTCCCAAAAACTGAATGGAAAAGCATTCCCAATACAGACACGGAACAGAAGGGGGTGGCAGAGCTTGAGATGGTTAGATAGCATCACCAACTCAATGGACATGAATCTTAGCAAACTCCGGGAGACAGTGAAGGACAGGGGAGCCTGGCGTGCTGCAGTCCACGGGGTCGCAAAGAATCAGACATGACCTAGCAACTGAACAACAATAATCCATGTTGCATAACATTGGATTATGCAGTACGTAGGCCCTTGGGGATATAGTAAAGACCACAGTGGTCTTACTCTAGCATTGCTTGCAGTGGAGAAGCATTTTTCCCCTTGAAAATATTTCAGTCTTTTGATACTTTCAACCAGAACAAGCTTTTTCACTAGGTAGTTTCATACACAAAATAATTTCAGAGTTACCCTAAAGAGGTCCATGCCCAAAAATAAGCCCAAGCTCCACAATCTAAAATTTCATGTCCAGAGAGTTCTTCCTTCCACCTTAGATAATGCAAATACCCTTTGGAGACAGAATACTTTATCAGGCAGGTATAGTGTAGTCTGAATAAATTTATCAGATCATTTTCTGAATGCAGGTTGCTGAAAGCTGAGAGAGCAAATGTTTGGGAAGGGGAACAGAGAGAAGGAAGCGTAAGCCTCAGAAAAAGGACAGAGAGGTACCAAAAACCAAACTTCGCCTCTCCATCATTTAAGATTCTTTGGGCAGCAAGCAAAGAAAACCTAACCAAACGTGGCTTAAGCAACAAGAAAAATCTATCTTGTCACATTGCAAAATGCCCTAAGAAATGGCAGTCTTGAGACTGCTTAATTTTGCATCTCAGATCATCAAGGACCAAGCTTTTTTCCTTCCCTCATTCTGTCACCTTCAGAGTATCCTCTTAAGCTGGTTCTACTCATATACCCAAGACAGCAGCCACAGTTCTGGGTATTACACGCAGATGACAATGTCCAGAGGCAAAAATAGGGAATAATGCTCTCTTTTATTCCTTTTAAAGAGCAAAGAAAACTTTCCCAGAAACTCCCCAGGAGACTTTCCTTAATATCTTATTGATCAAAATTGTGTGTCACATGCCATCACCTAAGCAAGACCAGAGTTAGCGTGACTGGTTAGCATGACCAATCACGATTCATCAACCAAGGCTGGGAGAGGCCAGTCTGCCTTGAAGCCTATGATCACTTCAAGGAGGGTGCACAAAGCCAGGATTCCATTAATAAGGAGTAAGGAAGATGAAGGGTTAACTGAGCAGGTACTCAATACTGTGCCATGGCCTCCTGTCCAGGATTCCGAGAAGTTGTCCAGCTAATTCAGTCCAGTTATCATGAAACACTGAGAAGCCAAGTTTCTAATAAAACTCTGTTTTTTTTTAATTTTGTTTTTAATGTCAGTTCTACTGAGTGATAACTGGAGGTTTATGTTACCATCTTATACCTCTCTTCATTAGATGCCAAGGAACACCTAACTATAATAATTTAAGGCTGTAATCGTATGATTCTATCTGGGAATCGCTTCAGCAGTTACTCAAAGGGGATTCATGCTCTGTATTGGAGTAATCTATAAGAATTACCATAGTATCACAAAAGAAAAGGTGCATTTCACTTTTCTTTCACCCAGAATTCTAAGTTGCTCTACCAGCTAATTACTAGTAGCTAAGCAAAATATTTACTGTCCAGTTTTAAATTATGGCTTTCATTTAAAATTACCTCATGACAAAAGTTCCCCACAGAATCAGTCACAAAAAAAGGAGAAAATAGTTCTCCACGGAAATAGTGAGATCTGGGTTTAAAAATCATTTTTTCAATCCTTTTAGTTCACACAGAACTCCCTTTGCTTTTTAAAAAAATTTATTTTTAATTGAAGGATAATTGCTTTACAATATTGTGTTGGTTTCTGCTATACATCAGCATGAATCAGCCATAGCCTCCTCTTGCTTTAAATCCTTTGTTTTTGTGATTTTCAGCTTATTGTTTCTTGGTTCTGTTTTTGTTTTCTGGACTGATGACATAAAAACGTCATATTTATGAATCCATAATCTATATTACATTATTATTAAATCCTCTTGCTGAGTGTCTGCATGGAGTTATTCATTTTACATCCTTTGGCTCATTTGGTCTGCTAACCAGTCAATTCAATCAAATAATTGGACTAATTATTTTCAAACGATATAATCATCTTCTTCTATTGACTTTTATAGAATCACTATCTAATATCAGAAAATTCCATAATTCCATTTCCATAAAAAGTCAGTAACCATCTCTGCTTTATTGGCTTTAGAGGAGATCTGTACTTTGGTCATTGCCGAGGTATTTGCAGAAGACTCTGGGTGCTTCACGTGTACTGCGAGCAATAAATACGGCACAGTGTCAAGCATTGCACAGCTAGATGTGAGAGGTAAGGATTCTTCCAATGCCAGAGCAGTCTAGACCAGAGATTCCCTAGCCCCCAGATCAGTACCAGTTCGTGACCTGTTAGGAACCGGGCCGTCCAGCAGGAGGTGAGTGGCAAGTGAGCAAGTGAAGCGTCATCTGTATTTACAGCCGCTCCCCATCTCACTTTACTGTTTGAGTTCCACCTGCTGTCAGATCAGCAGCGGCATAATAAATGTAATGCACTTGAATCACCCTGAAACCAACCTCCCCAACCCCTGCCTCAGTCCATGGAAAAACTGTCTTCCACAAAATCGGTCCGTGGTGCCAAACAGGTTGGGGACCATTGGTTTAGACTACGACTTTAAATATGAGTATGAAGAGTGTACTTTATTCTTTCTTACTGCTTTTCATATGACGCTTATGTGGCTCTCCCAAAAAGTTTTTGAATTATTGAGGAAAGTGTTCCTGAACAGAATTCAATTTCTAATTTCTTATCACATTTATCACCACCATCTCAGTTATCCTGCTGTTATTTATTATACTCCCTAAGAAAACATCTCCTTGGTCTTACATAGACTTCTAAAATTCTTTCCAAAATGCTACTTAGATTTTTTTGAGTTTTTCCGCCCTGTATCCTTACCCTTCTTTAATGCTTCAGATTGTGTTTGCTGTTTTTGACCAGCATCTCTAATTAGCACATTCACCTAAGTTGGATACCTGCCCCAACTCAGGGTGACCGTCCTTTCTCAGTCTTGTTGAGTAAGGCTAGAGGCTCAGGTCCTGTTATCATCCTTTCAGGAAATGAAGATCTCAGAAACGATGGGTCTCTTCACTCAGCCAACTCCACCACCAACCTGGCTCTTATTGAGCAACAGCCATCCCCACCCAACCCAGAGCCTCCTGTGGAACAACCCCCTAAACCCAAACTAGAAGGGGTGCTGGTGAACCACAATGAGCCCCGGTCCAGCTCAAGGATCGGGCTCCGCGTGCACTTCAACCTGCCTGAAGATGACAAAGGAAGCGAAGAATCCTCCGAGGGCGGCATGGTGACCACCCACCAGACCAGGCCAGATTCCTTCCAGGAGAGATTCAATGGACAGTCAGCAAAAATCTCTGAGCCTTCCTCACCCGTCAAAGAGCCCCCTCCAGTTCTGGCCAAACCCAAACTGTAAGTAAAAATTAGAATGGATAACCAAGAGTGCCTGCGACCTTCTCTGAGTCTGCCCATCTTAAAAATGATGAAGCTGAAAAGGAGAATTATGAAATGAGGAAACATACATTAAATGCTTTGCAAATCATATAGCCTTACATCAGTGTAAATGGGCTATCACTATCATCCTTACTATTCATCTTCTACTTCCAAGAAATGTTACATCTAAACTGGTTCAAAAAGATATTTGTCCTATACTAGATGGCTCCAGATGAAGCACTTCTGCACTTTTCTGTTTTAATAAACTTTTTTTTGACTCAGCTTCATGAGCCATTTTACTTTTTGGCTGCACTGAGCAGTTTACACAATCTTAATTCCCCAACCAAAGATCGAACTGTGTCCCCTAAAGTGGAAGCATAGTCTTAACCTCTGTACTGTCAGGGAAGTCCTTCCACATCCTTCAATATTTTTTGCACCTGAATTTTTTCCTTTTTTAAAAAAATTAAGATATAGTTGACTTACAATGTTGTGCTAGTTTCAGCTGTACGGCAAAGTGATTTGGTTATACATATGTATCCCTTTTCAGATTCTTTTTTCTTATGGGTTATTACAAAATATTGAATATAGTTCCCCGTGCTAAAACTGCCTGGATTTTAAAACCCAAATTTGCCACGTATGGGCTGTTATAAATATCTTTGTGTCTATTGGTCTGTTTTTTTCAATTAATTTATTTTTAATTGAAGGATAATTGCTTTATAATTTTTGTGTTGGTTTCTGCTGTACATCGGCATGAATCAGCCATAGGTATACATAGATCCTAGGTGCCCTCCCACTTGAACCGCCCTCCCACCTCCACACCCTTCTTACAAAGCCCTTTCTTAGGTCTAATAACCTTTACAGCCTATAATTTTATCTCTCTGTTTCCCATTTCTACTTCAGCTTAAGTTTTTACACTCATTGTAGAAAAGATATCAACTGTTTTTTAGATAGTTCCTTGATATGGCTAGATATGCTGTGGTAACCACAGTAGGCTTCATGTAAATGTAATGGGATGAAAGAAGTCATAAAAATTCAGTCACCTCTGAACTTGATGCACTTGTGGCCCAAACCCTCTTCAGAGCTTCCATCAGCATCCTATTGCAATATTTAATGTGCATCCATAGTAAAGCAAGCATTGAACGTGACAGTACTATTATGTTCTGTTTGATCCACACATCAAAGTGATAAAAATTACATTGATAACAACATAGACCTTTAAATATCAACAATGAAATCTACAGTAGTAGGACTCCCATCATCTGTTCCTTGGTGCTGACCACAGGGTACTCACTGGAAGCAGTTCATGTTGCTTAGTTTTATATTTTTCTCCCTACCACACAAATTCTGGGAATAAAATTAAATGATATAAAACATACAAGTCACACCCAGAAATACTTCAGTTCAGTAACTCAGTCTTGTCTGACTTTTTGTGACCGCATGGACTGCAGCTCACCAGGCCTCCCTGTCCATCACCAACTCCCTGAATTTACTCAAACTCATATCCATTGAGTCAGTGATGCCATCCAACCATCTCATCCTCTGTCATCCCCTTCTCCTCTGGCCTTCAATCTTTCCTAGCATCAGGGTCTTTTCCAGTGAGTCAGTTCTTCCCATCAGGTGGCCAAAGTATTGGAGTTTCAGCTTTAGCATCAGTCCCTCCAATGAACATTCAGGACTGATTTCCTTTAGGATGGACTGGTTGGATCTCCTTGCAGTCCAAGGGACTCTTAAGAGTCTTCTCCAACACCACAGTTCAAAAGCATCAATTCTTTGGCGCTCAGCTTTCTTTATAGTCCAACTCACACATCCATACATGACTACTGGAGAAACCATAGCCTTGACTAGACGGACTTTTGTTGGGAAAGTAATGTCTCTGCTTTTTAATAGGCTGTCTAGGTTGGTCATAACTTTTCTTCCAAGGAGCAAGTGTCTTTTAATTTTAAGGCTGCAGTCACCATTTGCAGTGATTTTGGGACCCCCAAAAGTAAAGTCTGTCACTGCTTCCACTGTTTCCCCACCTATTTGCCATGAAGTGATGGGACTAGATGCCATGATCTTAGTTTTCTGAATGTTGAGCTTTAAGCCAACTTTTTCACTCTCCTCTTTCACTTTCATCAAGAGGTTCTTTAGTTCTTCTTCACTTTCTGCCTTAAGGGTGGTGTCATCTGCATATCTGAGGTTATTGATATTTCTCCCTGCAATCTTGATTCCAGCTTGTGCTTCATGCAGCCCGGCGTTTCTCATGATGTACTCTGCATATAAA
This sequence comes from Cervus canadensis, assembly GCF_019320065.1. Lineage (NCBI taxonomy): Eukaryota > Metazoa > Chordata > Mammalia > Artiodactyla > Cervidae > Cervus > Cervus canadensis. Next base: position 68,891,152 of record NC_057393.1, on the reverse strand, counting down.
TTAAACTTCTGTCCCCTCAAAGTTCTGCCAGTCACAGGAAACAGGAATTACTTGAAGTAAAAAGAAGGGAAGAGGTTATGGTAGGGATTCAAGCAGGAATGGGAAACAAAACACAGCCATGGAAGGAGAGCAGGGAGTTAGTGACCGTGAGCAATGTCGGGTTCGTGGTCTCCGAAGAAGATTTAGCTTTGGGACCACGGACCAGGCTTGATCACTCAAGAGCGTCTGTGTAGCAGAGTTTTCTTTAAGTGAAAAAGGGACAGAGAAAGCTTCTGACATAGACATCAGAAGGGGGACGGAGAGTGTCCCCCTCGCTAGTGTTAGCAAGGGAGTTATATACTTTTTCAATTGGTTATTATAGTAAATCAAGAGAATGTCTCAAGGTTGTAAAGATCTTACTAGACCCACTCCCACAATTTATATTTTAAGATGACAGGATTAGAACTAACAATAGAAAGATTTTACCAGAACCACTCCCATAATACACATTCTAAAATAACAGGATTAGTCAGAAGGTTTTCAAGAAGGAGAAACTGTCCTCAAACAGGATACATTGTTGTTATATAATCCTTAGTACAGAGTTTAAACTGAGTTCTGGCTTAAAGAAAAAAATATCTTATGAGACTAAGACTAAGGAATGTAGAGGCGAAAAAAAGACATTTGTCCTTTTCTCCTCCTTGAGAATTCCAGACCCCTATCTCCTCCTCAAGAGCCCCAGACCCCTTTCTCTCCTCCTCAGGGACCCTGGACTTCTTATCAACCTGCCTAGGAATTGACTCTCTCATTAGGAGCTAGGATCACATACATGGTCAGTCTGGCTTCTATCTGCTGTTCACGCTCCGTCCCAAGCACTTTCTTGTTTCCTCTTTGCATATCCTCTCCACTCTTCTCTCTTGGAAGCCTCATCAACTCATATCTGGCCCATAATGACATGTCCTTTCACAATTTCTGTCAAGTTCCACTGTTAACTGGGCTTCCCTTGTGGCTCAGATAGTAAAGAATCTGCCTGCAATGCAGGAGACCGGGGTTCGATCCCGGGGTGTTGGGAAGATTCCCTGGAGAAGGGGAAGGCTACCCACTCCAGTATTCCGGCCTGGAGAATTCCATGGACTGTATAGTCCACGGGGTCGCAAAGAGTTAGGCACCACAGAGGGACTTTCACTTTTCACTGTCTTTTCACTGCTAACTACATCATTCTCAGAAGCTCCATTCCAAATACCAGCCTTGTTTACTGGTGGCTACTTAGCCCAGCCTTGTGTCCCTGGTGGCTCAGATGGTAAAGAATCTGCCTGCAATGCAGGAGACCTGGGTTCAACCTCTGGGTTGGGAAGATCCCCTGGAGAAGGAAATGGCAACCCACTCCAGTACTCTTGCCTGGAAAATTCCATGGACAGAGGAGCCTGGTAGGCTACAGTCCTTGGGGTCACAAAGAGTCAGACACAGAGGTCAGGTGCAGAGGATTTAGGTTTACAGGGAAGAAGAGTCAAATGGATCAAATCACAACTGTGTGTAAAAGCAATTCTCAGAGAAGTGAGTTGTGGGAACAGGTAACCCCAGACAATCCATTTGCCATTTTGTAGAACCTCCCCTTACCCAGGGACTGTTTAAGTAAGTGAAGTCACACAGGGAAGTCATCCCAACCCAGGCATGGAACCTAGGTCTCCCGCATTGCAGGCAGACGCTTTACCAACCGAGCCACCAGGGAAACAGGGACTGTTCAGAGGCTATTAGATTTACCTTCATGTTGCAGAAAGTCCAAAGTAACAGTGAGTTAAATACATGAGGGTTTATTTTTCTATGAAATAAAGGAATTAGAGGGGCTACTGGGGCTGTTATCAGGGCTCTATAGTCATTAAGAACCCAGTCTTTTATCTTCCGCTCTGCCATTTTAGCACTGGCTTCTAAGTCCCTTCATGGTCCAAGACGGATGATTGTGGTTTAGTCATCACATCTGCATTTCAAGCAGCAGAAAGAACAAATGGGTAGAAGTCATGATATTACTCTCTTTTAAAGGAGTCTTCTAAGGACTCATCCCAAATCATCTGCTTAAATTTCACTGGCCAGAACTTAGTCACATGGCATGCTAACAATAAAGGAAGCTGGGAAGTGTAGTCTTTAGCACACAGGTTGGCTCCATGAGTAAAATCAAGTCCCTTTACAAAGGGGAGAATTAAGTAGTCAGCCAGCAGTAGCTACCACATGAAATTTTCAATGAATATAAAAATTCTTTCTAATAAGTTATGTAGTGACACCCTCTAAAAATCCAGTTCTCAGCACTATATAATTCTTTAATATGTTTTGCCTTCCTTAAATTTTGTATTAGAGACAAGAATATGCATGTGGATACTCCCCACTTCCTCCGTCCTTCCTTCCTTCCTCCCTCTCTCTCTCATACACACACATGCTCCCTTTGTGAATCCACATGCTTGCACACTTTTCTTACTGGTTTTAACCTTATTGATGTAAATCTTTTAGGTTTTACATTAAAACATATTGACTCAGTAATCTTGAGGATACCATTTTCTGGTTGCTCTTCAATTTGCCATTCATATAGAAAATAGAATTCTGATAGATCTTAAAACTGCAAAGGGAAGCTGTCATTTTAAACACTATCATCAAAACCTAGATAATTTAGACTTTGAAAATTTCGACTTGAATATTAAGCTATCTAAAGACGTGATTCTTCATCCTGGCTACACTCTAGAATAAAATGTAGAGCTTCTAAAAGATATTTATGCCTTGCACCCCAGGCGAATCATAATCTCTCCACAGCTTATTCTTAGGTACAGCCAGTTGGAAACTACAGGTGTAAAAGTTGGTGAACCTGATTTACAACCCTTTATCACCCCACCCAGCCCCATACACACATTCCTCCATGGCCAGAAAAACAAGAATAAACATTTAAAGTGGATAAAATGTCAGAGACAAAATGAGAATGTACTAGGAAAATGTATGCTTTAGGGACAAGTGTTTCTCTAGAGCAGTGGTTCTCAGTCTTGGACGCAGGCAAGAACCACCTAGAGGCCTGCCATTCAAAGCACTGGCGTCCCCTTAAGGGCCTGATAGAAATACAGGCTCTAGTACTCCACTAAGACCCACTGAACCAGAAGCCCTGGGGGTGGGACCCAGAAATCTATCTTTTAACAAGCCCAACAGAGGATTCTGAAGCTCGCTGAAATTTAAGAACAATTCCCCTACACTTAAAAACTATGCCTGGATCCTTTCCCAGGCCAACTGACTCTAGCCAGTGGTGCCTAAATTAGTGAGGTCTGTTTGCTTTTTATGCTCTCTGCACAGCCAGCATGATTACCACTGCTAAAACCACAGCTAAATCTGATTGCAGAGACATATTTACCCAGAATTAGTTATCTTAATCAGCGGTGCACTGGCAAATGTTTTAATTACTGACAGAGACAGGGAAGCCCTGACTTTCAGCACTTGCCAATTTCCTCCTACCAGAGGTGATTTCAAGTTACTAAAGAAAGATCATTGAACTGGGAATTGGGATGAGGTGTGTACAGTCCTCTCTCCAGAGCCAATGAGAGCTGGCTCCAGAGCACACCGCCCCAATTGTTGTCGCCAAACTGCTTTCAAAGGTACTTGATACAATAGCCCAAGTTTGTTCTGCAGGGCTTGTCATAAAGCCTTGACATTTTATCTCAACCACTTAAAATCCATAAGAAATTCTTTCATATTCCAGAACCACAAGAAGAAGAAACCTTAACAGTTTTGAAACTCATGTTCATTCTTACAAATCCTAAAATTGGTATCTGTAGTTCAGAAACTGAAAAATATAATAGCCACAATGTATTGAGCATTCAACTGATTTAGGTGACTCATCCACCAATTCTCACAACAATGTGAAGAGAAATTACTTACTCCTATTTTACTTATGAAGAAATCGGGATCGAAAAAACCTAGAAACCACTCAAAACCAAACACATAATCAGTGGCAGAGCCAAGATTAGGATCTAAGTCTTTCTGCAGAGGCCATATTCTTGAGCATTATGCTTTAACTAAGTTGTGGCAAAAGAAAAGATATTTTCAGATAACCCGAGAGAGTTGACAATCTACAGAAAGAAAGCTTGGGTATAACCCTGATTTCAGAAATCCTCACAGCAACAAGATATGAACAGCTGAGTGTATGGCAATTTATGATAGGCTGTTATTTTGAATTAGAGAGGTTGTTCAGGGTTTTTTATGCTTTGTAATTAACCTGTCCTCTCTTTATTCTTTCACTGCAACGTGTGTCTTCATTATTAGATAGTAAATTCTATTACTGAATTGAATGACAACAACAAATATGTTATCTGTAAATAACTACTCGTTATTTGTGTTACATGCATATATAGTAAGATTTTTTTAAGCCCTGAATAGCTCATACTATCTGAGGCATATTTGTATATCCTATAGCACCTAGCAAAGTAAACACAGAGAAGATTCAACAAAAGTTTGTTGACTACTAGAATTGACACCTTGCCCTGATGTAATGAATAAGCAAATTGAAACAGGTGTTTTAAATCCCTTCTGAAACAAGATAGAGCTTAGTAACATTTGGAGAAAAAAAGTCATGTCCAACTCTTTGCGACCCCATGGACTGTAGCCCACCAGGCTCCTCCATCCATGGGATTCTCCAGGCAAGAATGCTGGAGTGGGTTGCCATTTCCTTCTCCAGGGGATCTTCCTGACCCAGGGATCAAACCCAAGTCTCCTGCATTGCAGGCAGACGCTTTAACCTCTGAGCCACTTCACTTTGTAAGAATACTGGAGTGGGTTGCAATTCCCTTCTCCAGGGGACCTTCCTGACCCAGGGATCAAACCCAGGTCTTCTGCATTGCAGCAGATTCTTTATCATCTGAGCCATCAGGGAAGCCTATCAGTCAAAAAGAGATATTATTCTCAAATGAATTCTTCCAGAATCTTATATAATCAAAACAATTAGATGCTGTATCTCATATATCATTATCTTTAAGGTTTGTAACCCTCCAATATACTGCATTAAATTATAAGGGCCAAGATGCTATTTAAAGTCTTAAAGTTAAAAGCTAGTTCTTGGTTTTCATTCAATGTAAGCCAAAAGAAAATCAGAATCAATCAATATCAAGTGACTTCCTGGCCCCTTTTTTTCATCCCTCGCTTTTTAAGATCACTTAGTTTTCATATACTACTTTTTCTACTTCCATAACCACAAGAAAATATTTCTGCATCATCAGATTAAAGTTTACTCAAGAATACAATACAAACCTGTCCTAAAAACCACACAACATTATCTTTATGCTATAGCATTCACAGAATGGGACCTGCCAAATATTAGATCCATTAAAATTGTAAAGATCTTATAGTTTCATGCCATTGGAGAGTTAACACCAGCAGAAATAATGTTAATTGTTTATATTTTTCTAAGGATATCTAAGAAGGATATTTCTACTTCTCTTGATTGCTAAATAAAATGAAAAGGTTTAATTAATTTTACTTTTTTCTCTCAGCTTAAATACTTACTTCTAAAAGGGGGGAAGAAAGTTACTCTGCCAAGTGGCTAGTACTTCTAAATTCTTAGTTTAATCCAAGATGAGAGTTTTCATAGTTTAACAAAGGATCATACAGTATGCAGCATTTGACAGGAGTTAATGAAAGTAGAGATTGGTCTCTACGTTGTGAAGTTACTTTTCCATATATTGTGTATCAGAAATGTCAACAAAGGGAAGGAAAAAACGCCTTAAACTCCAAGGATTTTTTTAAATCAAGGTTTGGAGAACCTTCTGACTCGATCTTTAAAAAAAGAAAAAAGTTTTATTTATTATTTATTTGTTATTGTACTGGGTCTTCGCTACTGTGAAGGCTTTTCTCTAGTTGCCGTGTGCAGGCTTCTCATTGCGGGGAGGGTTGGGGCTTGGGGCTTTTGTTTTTGGTGCAGAGCACTGGCTCTAGGACACACAGGCTTCAGGAGTTGTGGCTCTGGGGCTCCAGAGCACAGGCTCAATAGTTGCTGCTCCACAGCATATGGAATCCTCCCAGATCAGAGATCGAATCCATGTCTCCTGCGTCAGCAGGAGGATTCTTTACCACTGAGCCACCAGGGAAGCCCCTGACTTGATATTGTTGGTGTTGACTTCCCCAATGGTATGAAAATGTAGAACCTTTCATTTTTAATAGATCTCATGTTCAGCAGATCATCTTCTCTGTTCCAGGTATACTTTCAGAGAACATAAAACCATGGTGGTTGAAGCACTGTGGTCTCACTTGTGGCTCCTCCTATGGTCATTTGCTCAAGAGGAGAGTCTCCTAAACAGCAAAACTTGACAGCTCTGACAACTTGGTGCATATATAGTATTTAGACATTTTCCATTTTCTTTATTAAAAAATAATTAACTATTTTAAGAGAAAGTATTAGACTGTGGGACTTAAGGCAAATCATACAACGCTTCTGTGAGTCAGATTCCTTTACATAGAGAAAGTGCTCCCAGCTTGATCATCTTCCTTTTTTTAGGCACAAGACAAGTCTAAGGCAACATTTATAATTATGGTGACCATATAATCTAGCACTGAAACCATGACATTTTTGAGAGTGAAAGAGTGTCAGCAGTAATTATGGCAGGAAAACAGGCATAAAGGAGCACGGGCTAGAATGAATCAAAACATATGGTTACCTTATCTATAAAGCTTTGTTGTCAGAAGAGGACGAGAAACACCAAGACATATCCAGCTGCTTTGCTAAGGTTTGCTCTAAAATGAGGCAGAGTGAAGAATCTAGCACATTTTGGGGGGAACTCAGCCCTCTTTAGTGTTAGTGACTAACATCAGTGTGTAGCTCAACACCTCTGTCCAGAAGCCCAACCCTAACCCTAAACCTAGTTCAGTTCAGTTCAGTCACTCAGTCTTGTCTGACTCTTTGTGACCCCATGGACTGCAGCACACCAGGCCTCCCTGTCCATCACCAACTCCCAGAGTTTACCCAAACTCATATCCATTGAGTCAGTGATGTCATCCAACCATCTCATCCTCTGTCATCCCCTTCTCCTCCTGCCTTCAATCTTTCGCAGCATCAGGGTCTTTTCAAATGAGTCAGGTCTTCCCATCAGGTGGCCAAAGTAGTGGAGTTTCAGCTTCAGCATCAGTCCCTCCAATGAACATTCAGGACTGATCTCCTTTAGGATGGACTGGTTGGATCTACTTGCAGTCCAAGGGACTCTCAAGAGTCTTCTCCAGCATCACAGTTCAAAAGCATCAATTCTTCGGTGCTCAGCTTTCTTTGGAGTCCAACTCTCACATCCATACATGACTACTGGAGAAAACATAGCCTTGACTAGATGGACCTTTGTTGGCAAACTAATGTCTCTGCTTTTTAATTTGCTCTCTAGGTTGGTCATAACTTTTCTTCCAAGGAGCAAGTGTCTTTTAGTTTCATGGCCTACCCCTAGCCCAGATACTCTCTACTCATCTCGGAACTTTGAGCACTCCCAACAAGAGGATCATTGTTTCTATTTCTTGTTCCTAATTTATAAACATTCTGCTGCGTTGCCCAACTCCAAGGTCACAACACAAAGGACAAAATGTCAATAAATGATGCCTCATGGAGTTGTGCATCACGGTGGCCTTTCCCTTCTTCCTGGCAATCAAACAGATCTGGAAAGAAGGAGAGAACTCACAAGAAACTGATTGGCTGACTGCTGGCCACTCTGGCTGTGCATTCTTGGCAGATACTGGGTTGACCAAAAAGTTCATTCTGATTTCTGAAAGAACTTTTTGACCAACCCAACAATAAAGAGCCTGTCTGGACACTCTCTGATGGGTGAGACGATGGTAACAGTTTCTCTTCTCTCCCCAACTCTTGTTTTGTGTGCAGCGACTCCAGTCAGCTACAACAGCTTCACAACCAAGTTTTATTGGAACAACAGCAGTTGCAAAACCCACCTCCTTCATCTCCTAAGGAGTTTCCTTTCAACATGAGTGTTTTGAACTCCACTGCTGTTCCGGCAGTGACAATGTCCAGCAAGCAGGCGAAGGCCCCTCCATCACAGACATTCAGCTTGGCCCGGCCAAAGCACTTCTTCCCCTCTACAAGTACCACTGTGGCCTCCGGGTCCCCTTCCAGCTCTCCAGTGTTCACCCTGAGCAGCACTCCTCAAGCCATGCAGAGGACAGTGAGCAAAGAAAGCCTCTTAGTTACTCACCCCTCGGCTCAAACCAAATCTCTAGGAGGGGTCTCCATCCAGAACGAGCCACTCCCCACTCCAGGTCCAACAGAGCCAGCACAACTGCCACTCACGTTTTCCATCTCCAGCGGAAACCAATTTCAGCCCCGCTGTGTGTCCCCAGCTCCTGTCTCTCCCACCAGCCGGATTCAGAACCCAGTGGCTTTTCTCAGCTCCGTTCTGCCTTCTCTCCCTGCCATCCCACCCACCAATGCCATGGGGCTGCCTAAAAGTGCACCATCCATGTAAGTATCTCGAGATATGAGTATTGAATCTGTTACAACATTGCTTCTGTTTTATGTTTTGGGTTTTTGGCCAAAAGGCATGTGGGATCTTAACTCTCTGACCAGGGATTGAACCCCCACCTCCTGCATTGGAAGGTTAAATCTTAACCACTGGACCAGCAGGGAAGTCCCTCATTGAGGTTTCTTGATGTAAAAGATGTCATTTAAGAAGGGGTCTCCATAAGAATAGCTTAGTCTAGGATAGGCCATTCAGTTATCACTATCATTTATCCTTTATAATCCTATCTCTTAGACAAAATGGATATTGAACATGTTAGGGCAAAAGCACATGATTATTTTAAATATGGGCTTCCCTGGTTGGCTCAGATGGTAAAGAATCCACCTGAATGCAGGAAACCCAGGTTTGATTCCTGGGTTGGGAAGTTCCCCTGAAAGAAGGCATGGCAATCTCAGTTTCTGTTTTCAGAAACACATTTTAAAAGGTGTGTAAAGGTATCACACTGTGGTTTTAGTTTGCATTTCCCTAATGACCAATAATGTTGAGCATCATATTTTGTGTTTATTTACTATCTATATATCTCCTTTGGTGAAGTGTCTGTCAAATCTTTTGCCCATGTTTTTAGGGATTTTTGTTGTTGTTGTTGAGTTATGAAAACTTTTTATATATTGTAGATGTAATTCTTCTGTCAGATGTATGATTTGCAGATATTTTCTCCCAGTCTGTATCTTGTCTTTCATTCTCTTAACAGTATTTCAGTACACAAACACAATAAATTTAGTTCTTTTTTGAAAAAAAAAAAAAAGAAGGCATGGCAACCCACTCCAGTATTCCTGCCTGGAGAATCCCATGGACAGAAGAGCCTGGCGGGCTACCGTCTATGGGGTCACAAAGAATCAGACATGACTGAAGTGACTTAGCATGCACGCATTTTAAATATATTTTTATAATTTAAATACTGAAAACACCTCTATACACAGATTCTTTGCTCAGTGCTCAACTTTTGCACACAAGATGCCCTACGTAAGTGCTTGATGACTCCTGGTGTATCGTTGTCATTCCAACCACCCTGATTCCTAGGGCTTTGTACCCTGACCAGGGCTTTTCATGAGTGACTTAGGGGTGAATTAATTTTACAGGCCATCCCAGGGACTAATGAAGAAAAATACAAAGTCTTCCCACCCAGTGAATGATGATTACATCCGTGAAACTAAGAATGCGGTGATTCTAGACTTGGGAAAAAAGATGAATTTCAGTGATGTCAGATCAAATCAGCAGGTAAGACTGTTGGGTTCAGATGATTTATTGGAATTTCACTGTAAGGAATGTAAGTTTGCTTAATTCAGTCCTTAGGTCACCTGACCTCAGTTAAACTGACACTGCAGCTTTGGAAGGCAGAGTACAGACTGACCATGGTTTGCGCAGGAAACTTGTCCACATGGATCTACAGTTCTTGATTAGCCCAATAGCTAATTCAGTTTACATGTTTACATGGGTTTACCTAGAATAGAGTAGGTTAAGTAGAGGGACTAGAGAGTCTGCTTTCCATTCCAGCAATCCTCTGCTCAGTATTGGCAAACACCATCACATCTTTGAAATATTTCAATATCTGAGCCTTGAGGTGATCTGGACTTGAAGGAACTCTGGAGTTCCAAGCTGTCTCTTATCTGATTCCTTCAACCCTAATGTGCCTGGGGAGTGCTCACCAGTTCTTCTCAATCTTTACATTAGGTTAAAGTGTGTGAAACAGGCATTAGCCAATATCCTGTGGTTCAACCTGTACAACCCCCTGTTTTCTAGTAAGTATTTACACTGAAGGAGAAAAAGGAAAGTCATATGCAAGCATTATATGAAAGAAACACTATTTTATTTGAGCTAGTTTTTCTTTTTTGTCTGTGCCACATAGCATGCAGGATCTTACCCACGCCCCCTGTAGTGGAAGAATGGAGTTTAAACCGCTGGATCACCAGGGAAGTCCTGAGCCATTTATTTTTGCTTTCTGTACAGTGGTTATTTTTTTAATGCAGATATATATTGTAATAATTTAACTCTTGGTTTATTTCCTCAGGTGGGAACTGATTAAAATCGATTTTGAAATAGAACATAAAATTTTAGTGAAAACTATATGTCAAATATTGTGCAGTCTGTGATATAAGTGACCCTGGAAACAAGGTTCCACACTCCCCTGACCATATGTTGCTTTCCTTCATGTTTTTAAATCTTACTTCCAGTGGAGCCACTGATATACAGTATTTTACTAGTGTATTGTATGTTGGGAAATTCTTACTGAGTGGATTCTTTTGAATACAGTGTTTACACCACTCAAAATTGGAACTTCCCTGAAGGTCCAATGGTTAAGACTTTGCCTTCCAATGCAGGGGTGTGAGTTCAATCCCTGGTAGGGGAGATTCACATGCCCCAGGGCCAAGAAACCAAAACATGAAACAGGCAATATTGCAACAAATTCAATAAAGACTTTAAAAATGGTTCACATCAAGTAATATCTTCTTTAAAATGCTCAAAATAATGCTTAAAAATGTTTTTTAAAATTGACTTTAAATTATTGACTTGAAGCAGGATATTTAAGCTTGCCATAATCAAGTACACTTTTCATATATCATTTCATCAAATTCATACATATCTGGGAGGCAAATACCAAGGCAACTATTCTTCTCTTCCATCTTCTAGATAGAGAAACTGAGGCACTGTTGTCAAACTGTTAGGTCAGTGGTAGAACAGGAACCAGAGCCCTGGTTTCCAAGACACTTACACATGTTCCCTGAACCTCTGCAGTCTTTAGCAGTTTTACGACAATTACCTCCAAACCCCATAAACGTTGCTCTGTCTAGCACAGATTTGTTTTCCTATAATACTGTCATCACAGTTGTGGTTGTTAATCCTTCTAAGTGTCACTGAAATCAGAGCTGTGTTCAGACTGTTTTTTACAACTCAGACAGGGAGCAATTAGAACCCTGTAAAAATGATACCAAGTCAGCACACAGTCTGTCTGATTTTTCCTTTATGGTTACTCTGTAGGGAGATTCATGCTAATCCATTGCCCAACTCAAGGGAAAGTAAGGTTTTTCTCTTATCTGAACTGTGAGTGCATGTGAACATGAATTTCCATGAGTGGAGTGCTATAAATCCAGTAGAACTCTATTAAACCTCCATCATGAATTAAATTCAAGGCTAACAGCAGGAACTTGGAGTCTCAAAAAGTATCTCAAGCCTCCCCATCTGAAAAGTGTGACACATGTCAGTGTTCTTCTGACAATTATTATTCTTAGAGTTACTACAGTATGTTAATTACAGAATTGGTCTTACACAGCATTGTGTGCCAATGAAATCAAATGAAAGCCAAGCTACATAATGCAATTCAGGAAACTAAGGAGCTATCTGAGATGGAATGCTTGCATTAGGTTGGTAGATGTTGATCTGAGGAAGTTTTGAGGCCATATTACAATACTGTTTTGTCCACTGCTGTCTTGGGAAACAACAGTGAAAAAGTCATGAAGAATTGTCTAAATGTATTGTGGCCCACTGATGAAGCGAAGAAGAAAATTTGTTTAGAAAAAGTGGAAAACAATCATAAAGAAACATGAGTACTGACAGCTGTCTATACCTGCATTCTAGGTACATGATCTATTTTTTTACTCTCACATTAGCTTTAGACATTTAATGTCTTATTTCAACTTTCATCCTTGACCTCACTTCTCTGGAAACCTCCCCATCTCTTTATTTTGATCCTCCCTCCCATTTTTCAAAAGAAAACTTTTAAAAAGTGTGGCTCCCAGATACTCCCCTGTATGACAAAAAGGAAAAAAAATAAGTTCCTAATTCTTGCTCTGCCTTTTTTCCCTCTAATCTCCTTCTTCTCTAAGTTCCTTAGTCATTTCTTCTATTTAAATCTTACTCCTTTCATCACTTACCATGAATTCTTTATGAAAATTCTCCCTTGAGCGCAAATAATCTTGCCATCTGTTTCTTTTCTAATAAGAGTTCCATGTGTCACTGGCCTTACATTATTCACCATGGGCATGGTAGGACCCTGAGTGATGGAATAGTGAAGTGTCCCCATGTCATCTGCTGTGAGTTCACCCAGGATGTGCTAGTCACAAGCTCCCTGATAGCTGGAGTCGGGGGAGGAGGGTCTTGCTCATCGCTGTACCCCTGCTGTGTCTGGCCCAGAGTAGGTACCCAGTGAATATCTGTTGAATTAAGTCACAACTCTGGGATTTATATTAGTTTCACAGAGGATAATGAAACTTTTGACCAAGGAGAAAATTTTGGATTTGTTGCATCTCTATAGAAAATATCTCACTTGACTACAGGGATTCTGATTATACCTAATTATAGATACTATCCACCATGATAATAATCTATTTTAATCATCTGACTGCTGCTGCTGCTGCTAAGTCGCTTCAGTCGTGTCCAACTCTGTGCAACCCCCTAGATGGCAGCCCACCAGGCTCCCCCGTCCCTGGGATTCTCCAGGCAAGAACACTGGAGTGGGTTGCCATTTCCTTCTCCAATGCATGAAAGTGAAAAGTAAAAATGAAGTCACTCAGTCGTGTCTGGCTCTTAGTGACCCCGTGGACTGCAGCCTACCAGGCTCCTCCTTCCATGGGATTTTCCAGGCAAGAGTACTGGAGTGGGTTGCCATTGCCTTCTCCCAATCAACTGACTAAGAAGATGAAAACTTTAAAAAATGGCGAAGTTAAGCAAAGCTCTGGCATTAACTGAAGCTTTACGGGTAAATCTGTGAATCATATAGTGATTATTTATTCTTAAAGACAAAATTTGGATTTAAAGTATTTTTAAATACTTTAAAAGGAGGTCTAGTGCTCGCTTCGGCAGCGCATATACTAAAATTGGAACGATACAGAGTAGATTAGCATGGCCCCTGCGCAAGGATGACACGCAAATTCGTGAAGCGTTCCATATTTTTTCCCTTTGATGCTGACATCAAATAAAGTATATGGCTAAAAATTCCAAAAAAAAATAAAAATAAAAATAAAAAAATAAAAGGAGGTCTACCTCCTCCACAGTAGAGTCTGTTTTATAGAATGCTACACCCCCAGTGCCTTTTATAGTATTCTGAGAATCTGGCAGGAAGGACAGGGCGGGGGGCTCTGAAGCCTGGTTATTTCTATTGAAGGTGGCATGTAGTGTTAGATACATGGTAAAAGAAGACATCCTCTGTGTAGTTAAAGTTTATCGAGGAATCTTGGATCTGCTGCCCATACTGTGGGCTGTCCCAGGGACAAAGGAGAATACTTCCTCTAACACATACAACCTCCTTTAGCACACACTGTACCCAGAGTTGGTTGGGAGCCCTTTGAGCAGGCTCTTCCAGCTGGTTTGATCCTACTTGATTATTTGCCCCAAAGCCCAGACTCAGAACCCAGCTCAGGGCACTGTGTCAGATCATGCTCCATGTTTTTGAAATCTGGAACCTTGGCAATGCCATATCTGATTGGGGTATGTCATGACACTGTGGTTCTCAGCAGAAGGAAAGTACTCTCCACCACTCTGACAATTTGAAGGGAATTTCTGCAGATGTGTCCCGGAAACCAAATGCCTCAAGTTGTCAAACTATCGGCATTAAGAGGATTATCTTCAAAGAAAAAAAAAAAGAACCTATATTTTCAAGTGGCATATTCTTTTGAAGTAATTTTTTAGCTTTTCACTTTCTTTCATACAGCAACTGAAATTCTGTACAATTCATTTTCACTTAAGGTCTTTAACATAAGCCTGGAAAGGATGGGCCATATGTCATTGACTTGCTGGCCACACAGACCAGATATACACAGAAAAATATTCCCTCCTTTGAGCACAGACATCACCTACAAGCAGACTTCACAGAAACTTCTGTTTCTACTCACAAAGGGGACAAAGCAAGGGAAAATGGAGAACACAGCACAAATCCAGTCCTGGAAATTCAAAGTGCACGGCCATCCACAGTGCGTCAGTGATACAACCTTTGTGAGAACAGTGCAGAAAGCACATTCAAATTTAACTTAAACATATTGCTTATTTGCAAATGTCCTTAGAAAACTTGAATCTCATCAGTCACAATTTGGAATGACAACCTTGATTTATGTATAAGAGGAGTAGTTATTCCTGGGATAACCAACTCTCAGGAGCAAAGCACCCCACCCCCCTCAAAAAAAACCCTACACTTTTTCCTGCTTTGGACATGGTGTGCATCTTTGTAAACATCCCAGTTGTAAAGATATGCTGCAAGTACTCAAAGCCTTATCTATCACCCATTTGTTCCTGAAGTATACACATAATCATAACTTACCACCATGCACAATACTTGTTTGGAAAAATTAGTTCATACTTTCAATATGGAAAGCCAGGAACTGACGAGCCCTCACTCATCATGTGGTAGGAGAAGCTGCAGAGAAGGTTCTTTAGCTTGGATCAAGGACTCCACTAAAATAGTGGCTACAGGTGGTATGGAATGGATTGGAAATCTGGGACTTAAACAAAACAAGAGGAGCTGCCATAGAACCTAAGACCTCTTGCCACCCTCACAAAAAGCCTGGGTTTTCCTGAACTCCAGGATCTCATGTGAGTTTTGCAAACTATGAGAATCATTCATTTGACTATTATTTTTAAAATAATAAAGCAACTTAGTAACAACCTCACATAGTAAGAGAATAAAATAACTCATTGGTTTTATTCTTAAGCATCCAAAAAATAAACATATCTGTTAAAAGGAAAAATACCTGTTTAGGAGCATGAATGCAATTCAACAAAGATGAAAAATGTACTCCTTGTGGGATTTTTAAATTGTCAAGAATAGGAAATATTTCAAATTTGTAAGATTAGTTAATGTATTTATGGAAAATATGTTCATTATATAGTATTAGGGAGAATAGTTTGAAATTGCTGATATTATACCACTTTTAATCCTGAAAAAATGGCAATTTCATATGGTTCAAACTAATAGGTAGATAGCTGGAAGTTTTAAGTATTAACTTAAAAAAAAACTCCCAAAATGTAGAAAATAGTCATAATACTTTTAAACTAAATTAGGTTTCAAATTAGAAGTGAACATCTTTTACTTTAATTGGTTTGAGTTATCTGATGAAAAATGAATACACTTAACTGGAGATTCATATTTTTTTTTCTGCCCTGAAAGAGCTGCTGTAGATTTATTTTGTTTACCCAGTCTAAGATGTGTCTGAGAAGAAAGATTTAAAATTGGTTCTGAGAAATTAAAACCAAGAAATATTTGGTTTCTGTGTTTCCGAAGTGCCAATTCTACGCAAATTCGGGCAGTGATATATATAAAACAATAACTAGAAGACATGAGTGATGTGATTTAATAGCTTGAGATTATATCTCATGAGTCCTGAATTCAATTATTCTGCCTATGACTAGGGGCAGATACAAATCAGCCTGGTGCTCCCAAATTCACTTCAGGGGCATCCTAGTATCATCTGCATGGAACCTACCCAAATCATAAAATCATGGTTAACTAGAGTCACAAGTTTAACCAAAGGTCTCACCCTCACCCCAGGCACCTGGCTCTGGATTCCTCAAAGATACAGTAGTGCAGGAACAAATGACAGCCTCCATGTCATTCATGTTTTCTTCCATTCTTTGGGTACTCAAGGAGCCCCTGCCATGAGACAGGCACTCACTATTATATGTACTGTTAACATCGTGGAAAGCAAGACAAACAAGAATTCTGCTCTTTGGATGCTAACATGCTTAGAGATATTCAATCATTGAATCAATAAACAAACAAGCAAGAGTAATACTGGAGGACTTCCCTGGCGGTCCAGTGACTAAGACACTGTGATCCCAATGCAGGGGGCCCAGGTTCTGATCCCTGGTCAGGGAACTAGATCCCACGTGCCACAGCTAAGACCTGGTGCAGCCAAATAAATAAAAATAAATATTTTTAAAGTTTTTTAAAAAAGGAATAATACTGGATAGCAAGAAATGCTCTGTAGAGAATTACAATAGGGAGTTACTTTAGATGAAATGCCTGGGAAGGCTGTTTTACGGAGGTGACATTTCAGCTTGATAGAACAGGGTGGGAGAGGGAATGACAGGAATCCAGGATAAGTTCTAGATTTAAGTTAACTTGGTGCACTCAAAGCATGGTCTGAAACCTATGCCAATTTGCAAGCTGTCATCTCTCCACCTTGAGACAGCTATGGAAATTGAAAGTAACCAATAAGAAATTTCTATAGCATTTGACAGAGTAATTTTATGTCTATCAAACATAATCTTGCATGCTTTTAATATTTCACTTTTCTAGTAATTCATTTTTATTTTACAAGAAGAACAGGTTGAAAAATACCAATTTTTAAAATTTGGTTTTCACCATAGCTAATGGGAGAAACACCAGTTTAACTACTTAACCAAGTGGATGAATAGTAGTGACCGTTCCTAAAATGGGAAAGAGCAGGGTAGGAGTATATTCTCTGGGGAACAGAAATCAAGTGGGTATTGCTTGGACCAAGCTACATTTGAAGCGCCCATGAGGTACCCACGCCATGACACAGAATAAATTGGTGGGTTTATGACTTTCATGATATAGAGTAGATCATTGGGTATATGAGTTCTGGAGAGAGATCAGACTGAGAGACATGGATTTGGAGTCATCAGCATACAGAAGGCAGGTGAAGCTGTGAGACTGGATGAGACAATCTAGGACAGAGAAGGAAGAGCTAGCAACGGAAACTGATATGGAACAGCTAGAGAAAGGGAAGGAAGACCAATACAGTGTCATGGAAATCAACAACAACAGAGAAATGTTTTATAAAGGAGAAAGTAAGGACTCCTTTGGTAGTCCAGAGGTTAAGACTTCTTGTTCCCAATGCAGGGGGCTGGGTTCGATCCCTGGTCAAGGAACTAGCTCCCATATACCACAACGAAGATCAAAGATCCTGCCTGCTGCAACTAATACCTGGCATAGCCAAATAAATAAATAATTTTTTTTTAATGGAGAAAGTAGCCATCTGTGTTAATGCTGCTCAGAAGTCAGGTAAGGCAAGAACAGATAAGTGACAACTGGATTTGGCAAATAAGAAGACCCTGACAGCAGCAATCTCAGCAGAACTGTGAGAACACAAACTTAACTGGAGTGCGCTAGTGAAAGAAAAGGTGACAAGGGAATGAGGCTATAAGAGAGAAAATTATCTCAAATAGTTTTGTTGTGAGGGCTGCAGAGACACTGTGAAGGCAAGCATGGGGTCAATGGAGATTTATGAAGACAAGTTTTCTGATGGCAAAACCCAGTAGAGACAGGAAGTTGGTGATGAAGGCAAGTACTAAAATGCAATTCAGAATAATTTTGCCAAAACACCACATAGACAGTTCTATATATCAAGATGGACACTTTTAGTAGCTATGGAATTACATTCCATCTTCATTCCATTCCCTACAAGATTCTACTGGGACTCCATGATGAAGGTGAGGAATTAGAACATTTTGGGATTGCAGTAGAGACCCAAATCCCTTTAGTACTCCATGATGAAGGTGAGGAATCAGAAAATTTTGGGATTGCAGTAGAGACCCAAATCCCTTTAGTACTTCCGTGAGGAAGTGGAAATAGAAGATGCCTGGTTTATGGAGGTTCCATGATATGAACCTAACATTTGAATCTTAAAAAGTTTCATCCTCAAATTATACTGATGAACACGTTCTTCCTCACCCATAGAAACTGACATTAAAACATGTTTGCCATTTTGACAGGAGTACAAAATTTCAAGCTTTGAGCAGAGGCTGATGAATGAAATAGAGTTTCGCTTGGAACGCACCCCTGTTGATGAATCAGACGATGAAATCCAACATGATGAGATCCCCACGGGCAAGTGTATAGCTCCCATCTTTGACAAAAGACTCAAGCACTTCCGGGTCACCGAAGGCTCTCCAGTGACATTCACCTGCAAAATTGTTGGGATACCTGTCCCAAAGGTAGGGGAAGATGAACAGCCAGTCAATCAACCAACAGTGCAAATCTATAGACTCAGTGCCCTCAAGAAAGCCTTATCAGACTCTAGTGAAATATCTATACAGAGAATAAAAATCAATACCAGAAAATTAACAAAGGCCAGATAATCTGACTACAAAGATACAATCAGGAATAGAATCATTAAATAGGCAGAAAACAAATCAGATTATTTATGGGCATGTTAAAATTTTTGTAAAAGTTGAAAATAAATTTTGTTAGTCATGATCCTCTCTTTGGGGCTATTGATCCTCTCAACCATCAAATTCACCAATCTGATACTTTTCTTTCTATTTAACATCTACTGAATATCCACAGCCAACCTGTTGTACAAAGCAAGCTATATTTGTATCATTACTATTAGGTTGGTAAATGCAGAAAATGTCATATTGTTACCACTGGCTGCTGAAAAGTCTTATGAGTCACCAGATTTTCTGGCAGTCAGCTGAGAGAGGATTTACACCCAGTATGTCTACAGCAGGGAATCTCTTCACTCTGCTTTCACAAACATTAACATGGCTTTAGCATGTATGGTTTGGTAACCAGGAAATGCAGAGAAGGTCAACTGCTACTGTACTTTAACTCACCTGTCTTTCAGAGATTCCCCTTGATATATGCAGAACTTAACATGAAAACTATGTAGACTTAAGTTTTAGTCAGATGAGGAATTCAGCAAGTGAATCCTGGCCTCATTCCACTTGATATAACACAATATACTAGCCTTTCAAGTAAGGTCAGCTATTCTAGGCCCTGAGATCTGGAACTTCTAGCAGGAAAAGTTTCAAGCTATCCCAGTTTTCATTATTTTGCCTCTGAAGACCCGCCTGGCCCTTAGGGTGGTTTTTTAATTATAAAGTACAATAAAAATAATCAAAAGCTTTCTCTCCATCCTAAATTATTTGTAATTTTTTTCTTAAATATTCTGTATGTACAAGTGGAAGAGCATCTTAAACTGTTATTATAATGCGTCTGATAATTTTTCTCTGTTTTGTAAAGGATGGGTTACTAGTTGTAGAGATGGCAATCCACCCAGGCCTTATCCTACTCCTTATATCATGATCCTCTAAAGATGTACAGAACTGTGCATATTCTCCTTGTCTATTTTTCATTTCAGGTTTACTGGTTCAAAGACGGGAAGCAGATTTCAAAGAGAAATGAGCACTTCAAGATGAAGCGAGAAGGAGACGGGACATGTTCTCTGCACATTGACTCCACCACCAGTGACGACGACGGCAACTATACCATCATGGCCGCCAACCCCCAGGTGGAGACGCAGGGCTCCACGCTGTGCCGCATTCTGAGGAAGGAGCAGTTGATATCATTGTGAATAAACCTTGAGAAGTGCAAGTTACTAAGGGTTGCTGAGGAAAATGAATGAGGAGCATTGAGACTGTGTGTAACCAGAACACAGGATCACAATTTACAAGACTAGTCAGCCGTTGATGGGTCACTCCACTCTTCAGCCTTTGTCAAAGGACATTAGTACTATCTATTCACTAACTATATGCCTCAGACCTCTAGAGTAAATCTTGTGTTTATCAACTCATTGACTCTCTTGAAGAGTCAATAAATTATTCTATCAAAGAATGATTTGCTATTTTTAGTTCTTTAGAGAATAAGCAAATTACTTGTGAATAGCCCTCACTCATAAATTTTTTTCTTCTTTTTTTGGTAAAAGATGGAAAGTCATAATATTTCACTTTCCTTTTCTGAAGAGATCAGGACTTAAAATCCCCCTTAAAAACATGGCAAAATATGTATAAATATAGCTGATTCACATTGTTGTATAGCACAAAGTAACACAACATTGTAAAGCAATTATACTCCAATAAATAAATAAATAAGTGTAAAACTGAAAAAAAATATGGCAGAATAAATATTTCCAACTACTATGAGAATAGGAGGTACAGAACTATAATTTCTACTCTTACCAACTCCTATAAAAATGTTAATTTTGAAGATAATCTCTATTGAGGAAAGCATAAAAATACTTGACCATGATCTCTGCATGTGCCTGCAAATAATATTAAGTGCATAAGAACTCAATTTTTTTTACATTTGTGTCTGTTCATTTTCAGCTTAAAAATGAAGGTCATCACAATATTCTTAAAAATCTTTCCCCTGAAATATTAACAGCAGTTTAAAGAGTTACATTGTTTTTACTCCCTCTCCAAAAAACTCATAATAGTCAAAAGCTAATAACAGTTTGGTCCATAAAAATGTATATATATATTGAAAAAGTAGGGAGTTCTTTTTATTTTAATCTCCTTCATTTTCTGTTTCTCAGGGGAGAATCAGTTGTTCTGGCCACTTGATGGTACAAGGTTTGCCCATCCGAAGTCGACTAACAGCTGCTGGTCAGTCTCACAGGTAAAAACAGTAAGAACCTCCCTTCTCCAGCTCCTCCCAAGCATCCACCTGCTGCAATGAGCACTGAAGTATTGGGCCTATAAACTGTCACCTAAAGTGTAGTTCTCCACCTAAAATATTGGCACCACTTGGGAGCTTGTTGCAAATGCAGAATACCAAGCCCCACCCAGACCTATTGACCAGAATGTACATTTTACTAAGATCTGCAGGTGATTCACAAGTGTATTAAATTTGAGAAGTATTGGTTCACAGCACATTTTTAATGTTCAAAATTTGTAACCATCAGTAGCACCTGTGCATATAATATATAAATCAGACTGAACTAAGTTAACTTTTCTTTAAAAAACAGAAACTGTTAATGAGTATATGTATACTAATAAAAGATTTTTGTTGTTGTTATTATCTCCAACATAACAATTGTCTCCAACATAGCAACTAACTTTCCTCCTCCTCTGACTTTATTAATGTTAAGAAGAGAGAAAAAAAAAAAAGAGAGAGCCTGGCTTTCTCTTGAGTCGTATGGTGCCACAAAGTCTTAGCAAAGCATTTCATAGTTGCTGACATGCATGAATTAAATTAGACTTACCAAAGGAACAAAAATAGTGACCTACGTTTCAGATACAGTATTTCACTACCGTTACAACTATACCTTCTTCTTCAGTTTTTTTTTCCCCCTTCTTCAAGAACAGCTGTTACTGTTGGTCAGTCTTAATCAGTTCAGGTTCATGATCATCTTTAATGGTCTGGCAGAATTTACAAGCCAGGTTACATTTTATTACTCAGAGACACAGGGACTGCAGCTGCCTCGTTCTGAGTAATAAACAGGACTTCTCTTTTGGCTCTCATTGGAGGTTCAGATTGAATACTGATTTATTTGTTTATTTTGAAACTTTTGAACAACTGGTCAAACCCAAGGCAAGGGGAGCTGAGTCACTTAACCCAGAAACCCAGAATGACTTCACAGAGAAAAAAGCTAAAGCCTGCTTACTTAATTACAGATCTCACATGATAATCCTACAGTGGATGAGATACTTAATACTTTCTTTTTTCACATCAGCTCCATACCATTACTTATTCTTTCTTTATGGTCCAGCAACCCCTACCCCCATCCCCCAAAGAAATCTTTCTCCAAGCCCTATAGCCATGACTAAATGCCTACACTGTCATATATTTATGAATTGGTTTCTACTATTTAACGCCTGAACACGCCTGCTGTTTCAGAGGAAGGTCCCGAGTGCAAGAAAGAGACAAAGAGCCCCTACAGGAACGCTTTTTCCGACCACATTTCCTGCAGGCTCCTGGGGATATGGTGGCTCACGAGGGGCGCCTCTGTCGGCTGGACTGTAAGGTAGCCTGTAGCACCACCTGTTCATATTTTGTATTTATTTGTTTGTATGCACCTATTTTTGTTTGTATGTGTTTTATAGTTGGTTTTGGGGAATGGGGACTGAGGAACAAAGAGAGAAGGAGATCACTTTTTTCCACCCATAAGGTTCTTTTGGAGCATTTAATACCAGATCAAAGTATTTCATAAAACCTTTTAAGTGATTATATCTTAATAAAAACTACACTGATATCATATCAAGTTTACTCTATGTTTGTAAAAGACAACCAAAGAGGTGATGTAGTTCAGACATCTTCCGTATGGTACCTGAAAAGTCTTTATTGCCATAAAGACATAAGGATGATTTTTACATCCTTGAAATGAACTGCTATGAGGTACAGCCTTTGAAAAAATTATAGTCACTGGCTCCAAAGCAGTTTATGAAAACAGAATCTGGTTTCTAATACTAGCCTACATCCATCACCTTTAACTAGTCTATAATATATTCTAACTCTTCCACCAGAAACTGGGTTCAGTTGAATGGCATGGATAGTTCTCAATATGAACAGAAACTTAAGTTCTCCTTCTGCCCCAACACTGCAGAATGCTATGGCGATTAAGATGCAAATTAGTAAAGGTTTAAGGTTAAGTATTTATAGAATCCACTCCTCTAGGTGGATCTTGTCCTCAAATTAGTTACCTAAATAATATTTGGGATGGACTGTTAATTTCTTCCACCCTAAATCCTGAAAGAAACCCATCCTGGGTCCACTCCCTAAAGATTCCGATTTAATGTAGTAAATGGGCATCAGGATTTCAAATATTCCATGTGGTTATGACACACAGCCAGCTTTGAGAACAGTGGTTTGATGTCTGCCGCTATCTTGGCTACCTCTTGGTCGTTAGGTATGTAAGCAATATATTCTCTCTGAAACTGACACTATAGGCCTATTTTATCTATCTATTTAGCTTTTTAATTCTTATTCATTTTAATCTAGTATAAAATCACTACCTGAACTGGGGTCCAAATACTATACAGTTTAAATTCACACACCCATCCATCCAGATCCCTCTTGTCCTGACGCCCCTGTGGAGAGGTTTCTCACCACTGACATTCCCTCGCTATCTATGTGATGCCAGATCAGGATGAAGAAGTCAGCCACCAAATAAATCTGCTTGTCATCAGTCTGTCATGTGCCTCAGCTGTCCTCTTGTTTATTAGGTGAGTGGCTTACCGCCCCCGGAGCTGACGTGGCTGCTCAATGGCCAGCCTGTCCTCCCCGACGCCTCCCACAAGATGCTGGTCAGGGAGACCGGAGTCCACTCTCTGCTCATTGACCCGCTCACTCAACGTGATGCGGGGACCTACACCTGCGTCGCTACCAACAAAACTGGGCAGAATTCCTTTAGCTTGGAGCTCACTGTAGTAGGTAAGGTTTGCTGCTGGGACCCCTAAACATGACTCCCTCCAAAGCTACTGCCCAAATATGCAGAGCCTCTGATGTAATTCCTTCGTCCTTTGCCCCACCGAGCCTCATCTCAGTTTCCTCTTCTCTGTAGTAAGGGCCATGTTTCCTACATTGCTCTCGAAAACATATTAGTAAGCCAAAATCAAAATGTGGTGCCTTGTGTATATCATGCTTGCAATAAATGATAGTCATTGTAATAATTAATCAATCACTTAATTACTAATTGACTATCACTAAATTCAGGTCACTTGCCCTACAGTTCATCACTCCAGGGTCTCCCCCTACCCCAAGCTTCTATGCCTTTGCATTAATGGTCCCTTTACATGGAATGCCCTTCTTTGCCTAGCAACCTCCTACTCATTCTCTAAGACTTATTTCAGATGCTACCACAAAGGCACAGCGGACCCAGCAGGCACATCCTCCTCTATGCCCAGAGCACTCAGTAAAGGAGAGACTTTCAGCACTCGTGGCTTCTGTGTAACTGTTTTCTCTTTGCCTCCCTGATATGAGCCACTGAGGCCATAGAAGCTTGTTCTTCTGTGCATCTCTGATGTCTGACTCAGTGCCTGGAACATGGAAGGCATTCAATCAATAACTAAACAAATGAACCCTTACCTTACAAGATGATGTCAACAAACACTAATGCCTACAGTCATCGTGCCCTGGGAGGTGTCAGCCCCTTGGGGTGTTAGCCCAGCTAGAATTAGCTTTCAGAATGAATGAATTCTCCCGCTGAACTTTCTCCTGCTAGCTCCCTTGCATGGCCCCTGAAAGAAATCAGGATGGCATCAGAATGTTAACCTTCTCTCTAGGCTAGTAGCTGTTTCCTCTATATTATCTTATTTTTTTACACTCTTAATCCCCTCTCCCAACAGAGTAGCAAAAGCTCATTCTGCGAGGATACACTGATTGCAGCTTTTACTTTTTTCCCACTGTTTTGCTAAAGTATGGCCTCTGGAACCCTGAGATAGGAGATGTCTTTGTCTTAATTGATTCTACTGGGAAAAAAAAAATACCTCCTTAGGAAACATAATTTGTGGTGTGTCTTTAAAAAAAAAATAGTATACGTCTTTCAATTTTTATGGAGCAATAAAATTTCTCAAGGTAAAAAATTGAGGGAAAATCAATATACCTTCTACAAAATAACCTCCTCTAAAAAAGAAAACAAAATATATTTAGTACATAAAATATATCATTTTTCAGCATTTACTACTGAGCAATAAAAGAAACTCGCTTAATTCCACACCTACCATTTGCATCCCACATGTGTTACCTAAATCCTTGAGTGTTGTCTCTCAAAAGATAGGCAGAAAAAATAAAATAAAAATTTAAAATTTTTTAAAAAGGCACAGGCAGTTTTCTCGTTTCTTTTTAAAATCATTTTTGGAGCTTTTATCAAGGCAGTGATCTTCACTAAGAAGCTTGAGAAGTGTTATAAAGAGGTAAGGTGGGTGGATGCTCACTCAGATTCCAGAACTGTCCTGAATTTGAGGCATGGAGCCCAAGGCACTTACTATTCAAACTAGCATGGCTCTTTTCTCATTCAGCCAAGGAAGTAAAGAAAGCACCTGTAATCCTGGAGAAACTGCAGAACAGTGGTGTTCCAGAAGGCCACCCCGTGAGACTGGAGTGCCGGGTGATAGGCATGCCTCCACCCGTGTTCTACTGGAAGAAAGACAATGAGACCATCCCTTTCACCAGAGAGAGGATCAGGTACAGCCTCCACACTTGGTCAAGTTCAGCAAAGCTCATCAGGTCACCCAAATAAGTCTTCAGCCTTTTGAATCTGGCTCCTTTCACTTGGCATAATGCATTTGCTTTATCCATGTAACTGTGCTTATCAAGAATTTATTCCTTTTTGTTGCTGAGGGTTAGTCCATTGCATAATGTCCCACCATTTAAAAACATTATTATTATTATTATTATTATTTTGCACCACATGGCATGCAGGATCTTAGTTCTCTGACCAGGGATTAAACCCATGCCCCCTGCAGTGAACATGCGGAGTCTTAATCACTGGACCACAAGGGAAGTCTCTAAAACCTTAATTTTTATGCTTAAAAAGGTTTGAGGGATTTATAAAGATCTTCCATGTTTTTGTCATGTGTCTTTTTGTCATGTATCATGTCATGAGTCATATTAGTACCCAGACAAAATCTTTTGACTGTAAAAAGCTAAAATAAAATAAGGCAAAAAAAAAAAGCAAAACAAAACATTACGGCAATGCTCCTTTTCCATCTGTCACTACATGCCTGTTTTTAAAGTACATTTAAGGCACCTAAATGGGTGCCTTGTTTAACTTTCCCTGAGGTGAAGTGAAGTGAAAGTTGTTCAGTCGTGTCTGACACTTTACGGCCCCATGGACTGTAACTTGCCAGGCTCTTCTGTCCATGGAATTCTCCTGGCCAGGATACTGGAGTGGGTAGCCTTTCCCTTCTCCAGGGATCTTCCCAACCCAGGGATCGAACCCAGGTCTCCCGCATTGCAGGCAGATTCTTTACCATCTGAACCACTAGGGAAGCCCCAATTTGCCCTAACCATCCTTAATTCTTTGCCATTTTGTTTTTATGCCACAAGGGCAGCTTGTGCACAGAAACTGCCACTGAGAAATTATTATTACCGAGAATTATTTCTTCACAGGAAACTAAATTTGTCCTAAAGGATATTGGCTTTTACAGAATCTTGGCATCTAAAAAGTCTAAATATAAAAAGGTCAGGATTTTCCTCTGATAAAACATAAGCAAGAACAGAGAATATACTTGAGTTAACACTTCAGTGTAAATTAACAAAACATGTTAAACCCAGCCTGAAATTCTGGTATAATTATGCAGGATTGCACTACGCAGTCAAGATTAAGAACTACAGATTAGAGAAACCAGAAGGAAAGGACATGCAGATTTACTCCTGAATTGAGCTGAGTTAAATGCTGCACATGCCCAGTTGGTTATATTAAGAAACACTCCCTCCACCCTAAAGACTACACACAAAACTATTAGAACTAATGAACCATATATTTTAAATGTATAACCAACAAGGTCCTACTATATAGCACAAGAAATTCTGCTCAATGTTATGTGGCAGCTTGGATAGGAGGCAAGTTTGGAGGGGCTGAGTCCCTTTGTCGTTCACCTGAAACTATCACAGAGTTGTCTGTTAACTGGCTCTGGTGGTGATTTAGTCACTAAGTTGTGTCTGACTCTTGCGACCCCACAGACTGTAGCCTGCCAGG
Source organism: Cervus canadensis (assembly GCF_019320065.1). Lineage (NCBI taxonomy): Eukaryota > Metazoa > Chordata > Mammalia > Artiodactyla > Cervidae > Cervus > Cervus canadensis. The sequence continues at coordinate 68,864,346 of NC_057393.1, read as the reverse complement.
CTCCTCTGTCCATGGGATTTTCCAGGCAAGAGTACTGGAGTGGGTTGCCATTTTCTTCTCCAGGGGATCTTCCCAACTCAGGTATCAAGCCTGGGTCAACTCAGCCACCAGGGAAGCCCCAATACAAAATATAAAGCTTAAAAAAAAATCCTCCCCCTGCAAAAGAACTGATGAACGAATTCAGCAAAGCAGCAGGATACAGAACTAACACACAGAAATATGTTGCATTTCTTTACACTAACAAAGAAATATCACAAAGAGAAAGTTTTTTTAAAAATCCCTTTTAAAATCACATCAAGATAAAATACTGAGGAATAAACCTGACCAAGGAAGTCAAGGACTTATATGCTCAGAACATTGATAAAGGAAATTGAAGACGCTTCAAAGAAATGGAAAGGTATCCCATGCTTTTGGATATCCTTGAGTGGTTCTGGCACAAAAACAGATATACATGGATCAGTGGAACAGAATAGAGAACCCAGAAACCCACACACCTAGAGTAAATTAATCTTTGACAAAGGAGGCAAGAATATACAATGGAGAAAAGACAGTCTTTTCAGCAAGTGTTGGGAAAGCTGGACAGCTGAATGTAAACCAATGAAGTTAGAATACCCTCTCACACCATACACAAAAATAAATTTGAAATGAATTAAAGATTTAAATATAAAACATGACACCATAAAACTCCCATAAGAGAACATAGGCTAAGCATTCTCTGACATAAATCATAGCAATGTTTTCTTAGGTCAGTCTCCCAGGGCAACAGAAATAAGAGCAAATAAAAACAAATAGGACCTAATCAAACTTATAAGCTTTTGCACAGCAAAGGAAGTTATAAACAGAATGAAAAGACAATCCACAGAATGAGAGAAAATATTTGCAAACAGCGTAACCAATAAAGGCTTAATTTCCAAAATATGCAAGCAGCTTATACAGCTCAATATCAAAACAACTGAACCAAAAACCAGGCAGAAGACCTAAATGAACATTTCTCCAAAAAACATATCCAAATAGCCATCAGTCACATGAAAAGATGTTCAACATTGCTAAGTATGAAAGAAATGCAAATCAAAACTACAGTGAGGTACCTACACCTATCACCTCACACCAGTCAGAATGGCCATCATCAAAAAGTCTACAAATAATAGGGACTTTCTGGTGGTCTAGTGGTTAAGACTCTGTGTTTCCACTGCACGGGGGCACAGGTTTGATTCCAGGTCAGGGAAGCTCTGCATGCCACAAGGTACCCAGCCAAAGAAAGTCTACAAATTATAAATGCTAGAGAGGGTGTGGAGAAAAGGGAACCCTCCTATGCTGTTGGTGGCAATGTAAATTGGTGCAGCCACTATGGAGAAACCACTAGGGAGGACAGTAGGGAGATGCCTTTAAACATCAAAAGCAGACTTACCATATGATCCAGCAATCCCACTCCTGGGCATATATCCAGAAAAGATGAAAACTAATTTGAAGCACTGTAGCACTACCTACAAAAACCAAGATGTGGAAGCAACTTAAGTGTCCATATATATATAGATAGATATATAGATACATACATACATATACATACAGTGGAATATTACTCAGACATAAAAAGAATGAAATAATGCCATTTGAAGTAACATGGATGGGCCTAGAGATTACCATACTAGATGAAGTAAGTCAAACAAAGAAATGTTATATGATATTACTTACATGTGGAATCTAAGAAAAAATTATATGTGAACTTATTTACAAAATAGGAAAAGATCCACAGACATAGGAAAAAACTTATGGTTACTGAAGGGAAAAGGGTGAGGGGAGGGATAAACTAGGATCTTAGGATTAACTACTATATAAAAAAATGAGTTTCTGGGAACTCTAAACTCCCTCCAGATACAATGTAATATACTCATTCTTTTCTCCAGCATGCACCAGGACGCAACTGGTTATGTCTGCCTCCTCATTCAGCCAGCCAAGAAATCAGATGCTGGATGGTACACGCTGTCAGCCAAGAATGAAGCTGGCATCGTGTCCTGCACTGCCAGGCTGGATATATACGGTAGGTATAATGGCAGCGGTTGATCTATGCGACAGGCAGCTTAAAAATCTTTTTTTTTTCTTTTAGGATTGGTGTAGTATGTTTTCATAAATGAATTAATTGGTTTTTAAGATATGGATTTCTTAAGTCATTTTATTCTACTCACCTCAGGGCTTTTGTACACTCTTCCATTTCACTATAGGGTTAACCTTCTTCCAAAACAGGTTTTTTTCTGTACTTCTAATAAGAGGAATTACAGCTACTTCAGAGCATACATGGGCTTGTACTTATGATCACCCAGCATCTTCATGCCATCCCCTTGCTGCCATGGGTCACCCACAGGAACCCCCTCCCCATGCCTGTAATTCCCCAGTCATAACTCCACATGGCAGAATTTTCCAGACCCTATTCATTTGTTAATTCTTCCACAAATATTTATTACTCTCATCTCACAATCAGATTAATAACTGAGAGCTGTCCTGAGAGTCACTCAGTTGTTTCCAACTCTTTGCAACCCCATAGACTATACAGTCCATGGAATTCTCCAGGCCAGAATACTGAAGTGGGTAGCCTTTCCCTTCTCCAGAGTATCTTCCCAACCCAGGGATGGAACCCAGGTCTCCCGCATTGCGGGTAGATTCTTTACCAGCTGAGCCACAAGGGAAACTTTCACTCTTAGATAGTCCCAAACCCATGAGATTATTCTAATTGTTGTTACCCTCTTTTAAATGCCAAAGAAACACAGAGACTCAGAGAGGTTAAGTGACTACAGCTGGAAAGCAAATTCAGATTTTTTACATCATTCCTTCGAGTCATGTTTCTAAATATTTAACAAATTAATCTTTACCAATGTATTTGTGTACGCTACTATTCTCCTCTATAATTTTGACATTAACTGGCATTTTAAAGACATATTTCTTAACCCAAAAGAGTAATCCTTTTTTTTTTCTTTATAAAACCTAATTGGTTGGCTTAATATTCCTTACTGATTTAATATGATGAACCAGAATAACAAAGAAGAAAAAGTAACTCTGCCTAGAACCTGGGGCCCCTGCTACTTAGAGGTGCACACCAGATGCATTCCCTTTTTTTGGCACCACACAGGAGTCCTGGCCTGCCATTTTCCCTCAATCTCATATTTAGAGGAAATATATAGCTTTCTGGTTATTCTCTCTAATCTGTCGACTTGAAATTCAGTTGTGAAGGAAGCTGACTCTAATGTACTTTCCCCTGGAAGCGTCCGGAGAAAGAGAAGCCAGTGATATGTTTCTTAATCTAAGCTAATGCCTTAACCATTTCACCCACCTCACCATGTCGGAAGGAAACAAGTCTCCAACCAAGAAACTCCTACCAATAAGCCCTGAAACCGATGACACTTGTCCCGATCCTGCTCTTCCTTGGCGGAACCCCCACTTCAGTTCATCCCGGCTCACGTCTCCCAGGCTCCGTCCTGATTCCACAGCTCCAAAAACGGGAGGCGCTGTTTCGTCGGTTGGGACCCGGGAGTGGGCGAAGGGATGGAGGACTAAGGCTGAAATCAATCCACTTCGCCCCCCACAACCTGCCCGAGGAACCGGGACAGCGGGCATCCCTCCTCGCCCGCAAAGAAAGGCTTCTAAGAGTAGCTCCTGTCAGGTTAAGATGCCGAGAGAGCCGAGGAAAAGCTAAGAGGCAGAGGGGCTGCAGAGAGGGGCTTGACTAGGTCACAGTTGCTTCACCGAGTGCCTGCTCTCTTGTGGAATCGCTATTAAGTTTTGTCCTGTTTTGTAGCTTTCCAAATTTGATTTTTTTTCAATTATTTTTATTAGTTGGAGGCTAATCACTTCGCAACATTGCAGTGGGTTTTGTCATACATTGACATGAATCAGCCATGGAGTTACATGTATTCCCCATTCCGATCCCCCTCCCACCTCCCCCCCCAACCCGATTCCCCTGGGTCCTCCCAGTGCACCTGGCCCGAGCACCTGTCTCATGCATCCCACCTGGGCCGGTGGTCTGTTTCACCATTCCAAATTTGATTTTAATCAGTTCACTGAGAGGCATTTAGACCCCGAAAAACTAATTCGAAATAATGAAATCAACAAAGAACCCATTTATAACTGGGAATGCTACAAGCATCCATAATTCCCCAGGACCCGGAGCATCAATGTTTCCCACCTGGTGTTGCGCGATCGCCACCGCCAGGCTCTTGGAAACCTGATGAGAGGGCTGCTTGGTAATTTCTCAATCAGAGGCAACACCCAGGACTGAGCAGTTTGGATGGATACTTCATTCAGGACATGTTCGAGCCTAAAGATCCTAAAGAACCAGGATCTCCCTTGGACAGTGTTTGGTGAACATGGAAATTCTAACACATTCCCTTTTGTCCCCCAATCCTGGTTGATTGCATATGTTACTTTTCAGTCTTCTGGCTGTAACTAACTAGAACATGATCAGGGCAGTAGGTAGGTAAGTAAGGGTGATTAGGATGAGCAGTAAGTACTGGTCAGAGGTCTGTATTCATCGTTTGGCTTCCATTTCCACAGATATCTCATCTCCTCCTTCTGAGGAGCCCTCCCTTGAGAGCCTACAAGTCTCTCTACACCCACACCCCACCCCAGCCCCTGTAGACTCCACGCTAGGTCAGTGATGCTAGGTCAGGAGACAATTTTGAGATATCACCCTCATCACCCACTCTTCCTTCTTATAGTCCCAGATTTTGCTGGATTAGAATCATGGGGGTTGGTATTACAGAATCAAGAGATCATGAGCCCAATTTCCCTATTCCTAGCAGGACAGGAGAGATTTTATTGATTTTTTTTTCTTTTTTTACAAATGAGGCATTTCAGACCCAACTATTCATATATTTCAATGATTTACCAAGATCCCACACAAAGTGTTGGCATGAGGACAGAACGCACCCCTGCTGTGTACCTACTAGACTGTATTCTTTTGATTGTAACACATGATTTGGTCCATTTTCCAGCTCAGTGGCATCACCAGATCCCACCACCCATGACCGTCCGGCCCAGTGGCAGTCGCTATGGATCCCTCACCAGTAAAGGACTTGACATTTTCTCTGCTTTCTCCTCCATGGAAAGCACGATGGTGTATTCCTGCTCTTCTCGGAGTGTAGTGGAGAGTGACGAACTTTAAGAATGTCTGGGTGCCTGCTGTGTAAGGGGGCAGACTGTGGAGGGGGAAGGAGGACAAACCAGATAAGGTGGTTTCCAAGCAACTGGATTTGAGTAAGTTTCCACGCTGCCGGACCTGTGGCAAGGAGAGCTTTGAGTAAGTCATCTGGGAACTCCTGCAGTCTCAGCTTGGGCAGAGATTGAGAGCTGTACCTTTTAAGATTCCAACAAAATGAGAAGATAATATGGATGAACCAAAGATATAACGCAGCTGCTGTCCACTGCTTTCGGAAAAAGTTAGCATGCTCCTCTGCCCCCTGCTGTGTTAGGGGTGTTCAGGCCCTCCTAAGAGCAATGAGGGGCCAGATGCTTGGGCTGAAAGGAGTTAGACAGTAGTGACCTTAGGTATCCGAACTCACCAAACGATGTGAAGGGAAAAGGCAAGGGGTGGGGGGAGGTGGTGTCCATCACCTCACTGATTGCATTCATAGCAGAAATTTTGGATTCATTAAATCAGCTTCTACTTAGCACTAGGAGACTGTGCCTTAACTCACATACGTAGAGAAGCACTTTTGATGTGCTTATCCTGGGTGTATTGAGCCACATGATAAAGTGCCAAAATGTGCCTGAGACACACACACAAAAAAAAATCACTGAATGCTCAATTTTGCACAGTGCACTTATTCTATAGCCAAAATAGGGACCCACCAGCCTGCCGGCACCATTTTCTTTTGAATATGATGGTGAGTGGTTTTTCCTCTCTGAATATATATATAGATTCTATAACTAAAGGATTGTTAATAAACCAACCAGAAGGAAATCTTTTGCGGGGTCACTTTTAAAACTATTAGCTTCAGTTGCCACTTGCAAAACTATGCAGGCATCATCATCATCTGCCCATAGAATAATGACTCTCCTGTTTCTCCCCTCGCCCCCCAAAGTCTGCGCATCTATGAAGCAATGAGAAAGGAAAAAATGCAAACAAGGAGAGGAAGTGATGAGAGAATGGTTTTTGTTGTTTCATTTACCCAAGCAAAGCAGTGGTTGTGGAAGGAGAGGTCTTTAATGGTTGTGAACTGCTTTGAAATCATTAGCCAAATTGCATTTTCTATTCAGAAAATACTATGTTAACTGAAGAAGTGGGAGGGAAAAGGAATGTGCCTCTTTATTCTAACTCACCAATTCAAAATTTGCCTCTCCACCTAGGGAATTTTTAGACTTACATTCACTGTGATAGCCCAGTGCCTAGAAGACTGCTTAGCACAAAATAGGCCTTTGATAAATATTCGTTGGATGAATGAATCTTACATTAGAGAAATCTACAATGCATGAACCAGTCAAACGTTGCCCTATGGATGGTCGTCATGGCAAGTCTGCTCCAGATTCACTAGGGAAATGAATGGGAGTATCTATTACCAACTCCTGTGCTCAAGTCTTTGGTGTTTTCTGAGCCAGACACCCTCAGCTGGCATCTTACTCAAGTGAACAAATAGTAATTGCTTAGAAAGGCTTGAAATTTTCTTCACTTTAAAGCAAAGATTTCCAGTATAAAAATAAATTCATTCACTCAAAAAATATTTGTGTGTCTACTCTGTATAAGATGCTATGCTAGAGATTGTGGGCCATACACAAATATGATAAGACACAGTCCCTCCCTGCAGAAAGCTTAGAATCTAGCGGGAGAGGTAAGATAAAAGGCATGTCAAGTTCTGCTCTTTGGGGCAAAAATCCTTTTGTCAAAGGGAATTTTCTAGTGCTCTTCATCCTACATTTTCCATGACTCTAAAAATCATCTTAATTATTTTCAATCTTTATTTCTAAATAAATACCATAGGTTACATCCTTAAGAAATAAAGATCTCAGCCAGTTGTTTAGCAGAATTATTAGATTTTTTCCCCTTTCTTATGTATATGGGAACAATAGTAAATGTATAGGCAACTGTAATGACATAGAATGCATTCCATACAGAATGCATCTTAGAATATATTGTTTCCATATTGGCTTCTATTATCAAATCTGTTTATGACCAAAGAGCACTTTCTAACTGCAGGATTGCTTCTCCACAGTTGGACACCCAACCTACTCATCACATCTATTAATGTAAACTCCAGACATTTCTCCCATGAGAGGATATATTCTTCATTTCTGGGTACATGTCTTAGCTTTCTGAGTATTTTAGGATAAATATTCTATTTCGCCACTAGATGGCACTGTTGAACCTAAACTATTACAAGCTTTAAAATTCCTAGAATTTTAACTTTTGGATTCTGTTACAGCAAAGTTTCTCAACCCCGACACTGTTGACACTTGGGGCTGGATAACTAGCTATTGTGGGGGACTACTCTGCTCACTGCAGGATCTTTAGCAGCATCCTTGGCTTCTACCCACTGGATGTCAGGAGAGCAGCCACTCCCCAAGTTGTGGTCGCCTAAAACGTCCTCAGATATTGCCTTGTGTTACCTGGGAGGCAGGATCCCCTTTCTTAAGAACTACTGTGTTGAACAAATCCAAATTCTACTGGAATTCGTTACAATAAGGAATACTTATATAAGAAATTTCAGTTCTGCTGAGTAAGTTTGGACTCAACATATCCAAAATCAGATTCATGGTCTTCCTTTCATAAACCATTCATTCATCATCCTAGTTTAGTTATTTCTATTAGTGGCACCATCACAGTCCTAGTAATCCAAATGGAGTATTTAAGTCATTTTTTGCTTCTTCTGTCTAATCAATTGACAAACCATATTAACTCTCTTATTATTTCTTTTATATTCAGGCCTTCCTTTCATCCCCCTTGTGGTTCCCAGCTCAGACTTTCATTATTTTCTTAATTTCCCTCAATACTTCTGACTTTAACCATGATATGAGACTTCTAACTGGTCTTCCTGCCTCTAGTTCTGCTTTTTATCCTCATTCAAGTCTAGCCCAGATCTCAGCATCAGCTCATTCTTCCTAAAGTACTGTTTCAAATTGGGCTTCCCAGGTGGCTCAGTGGTAAAGAATCTACCAGCCAACGCAGGAGACACAGGAGACACAGGTTCAATCCCTGAGTCAGGAAGATCCCCTGGAGAAGGGAATGGCAATCCCCACCAGTATTCTTGCCTGGGAAATCCCATGGACAAAGGAGTCTGGTGGGCCGCATCCCATGGAGTCACAGAGAATTGGACACAACTTAGCATGCACTGCTTCATTCATATCATTCCTCTAATTTTCAAACCCCAAGTGATTCCCTGGAGCCAACCCAGGCCAGCTGTTCTGCCCATGCTATTACAAGCCTTGCTCCAATATGATCCCAAAGCTTTTCATCCATTACTCAGAAAACACACCCAGTGCACCAGTAAAATTAACACAGGCCCTGCTTTCCACCCATATGGCTCTTTTCTGCCTCCACCTGGAGGCACCTCTCCCCAATCCCTATCTATGAAAATCTTACCTATTGCTTAAAGGCCATCTCAAAGGCTACTTTACTGCCTCTATGAAATATTTTCCTGGTGTCCCCCCAACCACCCCAGTAAAATATAGTTGACTTTATTTGAAATCCTATAGCAAATTTCTTGAGTCTGGAATAAGAGATTATTTTGCATAGAACTTTGTATAAAACACAGCTTCTATATACCTGCCGGTCTCTCCCCTTGCACTAGCCCAGTCTTGCCTGCACTAGATTTTAGCTACTTGTGGGTATGGACTGTGTCAAAAGTTTGCCATGGCAAAATGTTGCCTTATACAGAGTAGGCACTTAATAAATATTTATTGATCTAAACTGAACTTTAAAATTCTATGTAAGTCAGTATGTTTCCATATAAAATGAAGTGAGTCTACAGCAGTGGTTCTTAACCTTGACTGCATGTTAGAATCTCCTGGGGAGCTTTAAAAAATCCCAAAATGTCCTTCCCTGGAGGTCCAGTGGCTAAGACTCCGAGCTCCCAGTGCAGGCAGCAGGGGTTTGATCCCTGGTCAGGGAACTAGATCCCACAAGCCTCAACTAACACCCAGTGCAGTCAAATAAATAAATATTTGAAAAAATAAATCCCAATATCCAAGCCACCACCCCAATCAGTAAATCATAAGTTCTGGGGTTCTGGCATAGGAATCAGTATTTTTAAAGCTTCCCAGGTGATTCCAGTGAGCAAGTGAGATTGAGAAGAGTCATTTTATTACCATGGTTTGATCACAGAACTTACCCTAGAAGGTCGGAAGGGATGCAAATAGCATAGGATGTTGTGTTGGTGTCAGTGAAGGATATACTTCCTCCCTTTTGCACATGCAATGCCTGCCTGGACAGCAGAAGTAAACATGCACTTTGGCCTCATTAGACCCTACTATCTTGCACTACACTCGTTGGACATGTAGCATTCATGAAGCCCTAAATCTGCAAAAATGGAGCAGGGAGAGAGGGAAAGTTGGAACAATTCTTCTGACCCTTTCTTCAAAAAGCTACGCAGATCCCATAAGCTGCCTTCTAACCAAACAAGTGAAGGGCTTTTCATAACTTGGTGAGTCATGGAAATGGGGATCAGAAGGAAAATGGAGAAAGAAAACACACCATTAAACCTAAACTGCCAAGCAACTAATAAAAAAAGACTACTTCCTCCTCCATTTTTGTGTCCATGATACGTCCAAGCTACACGATCTATGTTCCTTTCTACATTTATCCCCCATTCTGTGTTTTTCTCCAAGATGCCCTGTGCCCCCTGTTCTATAATACCCTAGACTGTAACCCACCCCTCCTTTCCACTTTCCCAGCATGCTTCATGCTCCACAATGACCTAACTGCTGCCCCCATGTATCTTGGTTTGGTGTTCAAAAGAAACCAGTCCAAACTGAACAAATCTTAAACGCCTGAGGGTCTTTTAAATTCATGGGGGTGCTGTACCTTTAAAAGCAGTTGCTTTCTTACTCCCATCAACTTCTAATATTAATAGAAATGCTGGCAAAAGGAAAAAAATCAGGCTGGGAGGGAAGATCTTAAAAACTGGATCCTACACCCAAATTATTCTTGTTGATCACAGACTCCTCCTGTCCTCTTCGTCCCCAAAACTCCCAAAAAACCTTTCAAACTGAGATCCTGGCCTGAGTCTGTGAGTATATGGGCTATGTATAATTTGGTTGTAAACTCAAAGGCAAATTTACTCATAATGACCTTTATTCAAGGTCTCTTCCCAGGTAACCTGGACTCAAGGCATTTCCACTGATGCTCGAGTTGAAAATCCCTGTGCCTCACCAGGAAGATGAACAGTTACTTAGATTGCAATAGAGCTTGTTGAAGTTCTTTTCACCACTAATTGCCTTGCCTTGTTTTAAGTGGATCAATATTTCAGAAAGTTAATTACTGAAGCATTGCTGGAAGAATGCCTAGCATCTTCTAAACTTTGACAATGCAGCGGTCATCAGTATGCTAAAAAAAAAGTTGCTACTATCATGTTTTTTAAAAATCTGTGCGATGCAAAAAAAATGCATATTTGTTAAAAACATGTTTGCCTCTTTTTTCTAATTATATTAGCGTACTTGGTGTTGTAGAACCATAAACATGCTGTTTTTTTGTTAATATGTAAATAATGGCCACTTCAAACGCAATAGCCTTGAAATTGCAAGAAATAGAGAAAGAACTCACTTTTCAATCCTCTGAGAATTGTGCCATAAATGCTGAGAGTAAGCATAAAGAAAATGGCTGTACTGTAGAGGCATATTCGCTAATTTGCTAGAAGATTTAACATACAAGTGAGTAGAAAATGTTCCCCTAATGATAAAAGTTAAAATATTTCAACATTATTTGACAATAAATATTTGAAGGCTGAAATACATAAACATTTTTCTTTAAAATGCAGAAAATAGTGCTAGTTCCCAGGTTTATCAATTGTTTTTTAATGATTAAGTTGATTTTTTAATATACAAATATTCAATACTTAAAAGTGATTTTTTTTAAGTTATTTAATTGCATACATTATTCAAATTGAAAAAAATTACCACATATGCTATAACCTGGTCAGATATCCCTAGAGGAACAGAAAGGTAACTGGGTTTTAGTCTTCCTAAAACATCCAGCAAACCCAATAATTCTCTCATAGAATGTTTTTCACTTTCTAAGATAAAAATTCATTCTACCTCCTAACTGAAAATAGAGACACATTAAAATGAGACTTAAAGATGTGAACAATGGGGTGGGAGAGTTGACCAGTTTTAACTGGAAATTAATGGAGTTATAAGTATAGTTTTCTTACAATAAGAAGTACTTTAGTACCCACTAAGAAACATGAATGATTTTCACATAGTATGATAAGAAAGAATTGTTTGATGTTCCAAAATTCCAAAGAATTTTGATATTCCAAAGAACTTGATATTTCTACACAGATTCAGTGAGTTACCTGCAAACTGGAGGCAGATTCTTGTAATTTCTCCACAATTAGTGGTGCAAGAATCCAGTGAACTATGTTCTAGTACTGCCCATAGTAGTCACTACCAAAAGATGACTAAATGTATGTGCACACAGTATAAATGATTTTACTGTGTATTTTAAGGAGAGTTAAAGTCCTGAAATAATTCCAATGAAATAATTTGAGTGCAACTGTATTTTTTTTTAATGTACACTGGTAAATTAACTTTTACTTAGTATTGTTTTTAGAGATACTGTGTCCTCTTTTCTGATTAAATTTCACTTATTTTTTCCAAGCTTTAGCATTTTTCATGACCTAGTCTCCTCTCTCATTACCTTCTTATCAAGATAAAAATCTGTAAAATATTTAATAGCATCCAGAGATCTCCATATTTCTAGGAATTTTCAGGGGAATTCCAAGGGATTTTTAAGCATTCAGATGAATTTCAGACATGTTTTCTAACTTTTCTATAACTCTGGATTTTGTTTCTTTATTTGTAAAATAAAATATTTGAGCCTTTCCCAGGATGAAGGGTAGGATAAATAAATAAATATTTATGAAGAGTTTACTGTACAGACCCTTTTAAAAAGTGATAGCAGGGGTTTCTTCATTCCAAAGAAAATGGTAAGAATATTTTCCTCCAAAGTAAATAGTTGATTTGTTTTAAAAGTTCACATTTCTTCCCTGTCCCACATGTCATGTTTCCTTAGAAGGGTACAACACTATGCGGGAATTTCCTCTTCCAAGATTCTATGCAGTTGAAAAAAAATCTGGAGAAAAATCAAATAAATTCAAGAAATATCCTAGCTGCTTTCTACAGGCAGATTACAGGGAAATTTATTTCAACATAGCCTAAGGGAACTCTGATTCCTGCATCTAGGATTGAAACTAGTGGAAATAATGACTTCACAGTGCACAGAGAAATTGCAAGAGAGTTCCTGTATTCCTTTCTGGCCCAAGTAGTTCAGGAAAACTCTGTTTAACTGTTCTAGGCTCTAATGAAGAAATGTTCCATGTTCATTGGCCTTATGTTAAATGAATCAACCTGAGGATAGCAGATAGATAAGGACCCTCAAAAACGAGTACAACCTTTGGTCTGTTTTCAAATTCTTAGCTACATCAAGCCCCAAATTCAACTCTCATGATTCATTGTAACCATGAGGACTGACAAAGGATGTCCTCTGTGTGAGTGCACACACACACACACACACAGACACACACAGACACACACACACATACACACCCACAGCTAACAATTCAATCGTGGCCAAGTGACACATCTTATCTTTTCCTTTCTCTTCCTGTATGACTTCTTTTAACCTAAAAATACACCAGACCCCAGAAGGCTCACAAACATGCTATGCTTCCATCTCAGGAAGCTTGGGTCAACTTGTTTTTAAAGTACTTTTTTGGTTATTGAAATCCTAATAGAAAAACTATTATAGTAAACATTGAAATGTGTGAAGTATATAAACTGTATATTTTGCCTCTATTACTAGAAAGCAATGAATGGATCTTGACTTTTATTCCTTTCCTCTGCATCATGCATGCTGGGTATTCTTTGGAACTGAAAACCAGTGTTCACTTAAGCCAAAATGTTGAGCATTTACTGCGTCTTTTTCCACAAAGTATATGGTACTATATCTTGGTAGACCACATCATCTCCATGACACCCATTGCTGTTTTCTAGTTGTGCTTTCTTGAAGATTTGCTGGGGATTGTGTTTTGCTTGGAAACTTTGCAATTAGAAAAAAAAGAAAAATTTAAAACCAGTATTTCATTCAACCTGGATGGTACCAGTATTTAATTCAAACTGGATGTTTTAAAAACCAATTTAGAGGATGTGATGGACTGTTTCTTTATTCATTAAATAAAATTTTATTTATTCTCAGTTAGTTATTGGGTTTATTTTGGGTTGTACTTCAGTTCCAGTCTTCGTATGTGAGATGGGTAAGTTCTTCCTCTCAGTAGTTTTCTTTCAGCTTGGGTATTTTGGGGGACCCGCTACCAGTTTGAAATAGCAATCCAAAAGTCTTGTTAATTCAATAAAACACTCATTAAGCTTACACCCTCTAGTATATTCATGACCAGAGAAGGGAATGGGCATACATGTGAAAAGGCTGGTCACGTAATTATGTGCTTTGAAATTTCTTTTACCCACAGGTAGCAAAAAGAGTTATCTTTAGTGAAACCTAACCGGAGAGCAGAGCCAAAATGAGTCCAAAATAACACCTTGCTTTTACTATAAGAAGACCAAAATTAAGTGAACTGAGCTTTAATTGTTGAATCCTGCAGCCACAACCCAAATACATCCCATCTGGCTCATATCCAGCGGAAATTTTAGATCTTCATTAATATAAAGGTCACCTCATTAACTAAGAAATTGGCTGTAGCTGGATGTTAAGAAAGCCTTCTCCTTCTTAAGATCTATAAATACAAAGAATGCTACATCAATATAATCAGTTTTGAGTAATGAGTTTAATGGTGTCATAGTACTTATTGTTTAATTAAGCAGTTCTCAACCCCATTAGCCAGTTAGACTCACTGGGAAAATATTGAAAAAAATATCTAGGCCTCACCTCAGAACAGTTAAATCAGTTCTTGAACTGGGGGCCCGAGAATTGGTATATTTTTCAAGATTCCCCACGTGATTCTAATGAGCAGGCTGGGTTGAGAACCACTAGCTTGGATGGCCCTCCCCATATTGATAGCCCTGTTCATTTGTATATGGTTCTTCAAGACTTCTGACCCTGGTGTTTGGCCTCAACCTGCAGCTAGCACCTAGGGAAAGCCCACATAAAATAACTACTAACAGAACTCAAACGATGCCTGGGAGTGGGTCTTCTTTTACTATTTAATGTCTCTCTTAGGGGCTCTTATGGCACATATCACTGATACTTCACTGTTGAAGCATTCAGCTAACCTCTGTTTAGGGCCACTTACTGATTAGTACATGTATGTTCTTGACTGCCTACTCAAGGACAAAGATGATGTTCTATAAGCCAGGGTATAAATAGATGCTGGATAAGGTATGTTGATTTACTGAGGAAAGGGAGCATGGGTAAAAGAATATTTTAAAATTTCAATATGTTCTGTTATCAAACTACAAAGAACATAGATTTTCAAAGGTGAGACAATACAGTATATTGCAGCAACTAGGACACCCCCGGTGGCTCAATGGTAAAGAATCCGCCTATCAGTTCAGGAGACACAGATTCAGTTCCTGGGTAGAGAAGATCCTCTGGAAGAGGAAATGGCAACCCACTCCAGAATTCTTGCCTGGGAAATCCCATGGACAGAGGAGCCTGGTGGGCTACAGTCCATGAGATCACAAAAGAGTCAGACACAACTTAGCAACTAAACAAGAGCAACTTTTAGGTTGCTTGGTAATTTAAATTCTATTATGTATAATAATATATGAACTTTAAGTTCAAAAATATTTTACATTTGTTTTATCCAAGCTCCTAATCCATAAGCCACAATAGCTTCCTCAACATACAGTTTGAAGAGTTTTACCAAAGATTGCATTTGATCACTGAGACCCATTTACTTTTCCTTCAACTGTCTTTTCAGGGAAAAAAAAAAAACACACACACACAGTACACCAAGTACTAGGAAAGCTTAGGAATTTAGTAAGATCTAAGTTGCTTCCAGAGATTTCCAACAGAAATGAGCCACTAAAGCATAATAGTTAACAGATTCCCACTCTTTTCAGGGAATGGGGATGGGGGGAAAGAGGCATAGGATTAGAATCACATTTTAATTAAATCATTTGATTTCATTTCATTTCCTGTTAACAACCAAAAAAAAAAAATACTTATTGCATGTTTATCTTTGTGCTAGAAGCCACAGAGATAAAATGAAAAGTACAGTTCTCTTTTGCAAGGTATTTATAGTCCAGAGAGTCCCTACCTAACAAAAGGACTAACAATCTTAATACATCTGTGAGACTTTCTCTAACATATTTTATTTTAGCGCTGATTTTATTCATTCTACAAACTCCACAAACTTACTGGGGCTCCTAATGAACAATTTAAGTCTAAATAAGTAGACTACTGTGCTCAAATAGGATGCCAGATGCTCTGAACCTTGCCAGAGCCCAAGTATTCACCGCAGAGTGCAGTATGACCAGAAAGAGGTCTGGGCATCATCCCTTGTAGATCTGTGTTGTCTTCTGGGACTACCGTGTCTTCTGAGAGCTGTTGAAGTCAAGAGATTAAACATTTTATTCTCTAATTTGCACTGAGGAAGCAAAATCCTGACACACCTTAGTTTCTTATTTACAGATATCAGAAGGTAAGGGAAAACTTCTCTGGTGTCCAGTGGTTTAGACTCTCAGCTTCCACGGCAGGGGGCAGAGGGTTCATCCCTGTTCAGGGGATTAAAGTCCCACATGGAGGCACACAGCCAAAAAAAATTAGATAAGAAGGAAAGGGAAATTCAGCATTAGACTGTCACAATTTGTAGCAATATACTTGTGATTTTGTAAATTTTAGATGATGGCCTGGGGAAGATACTGCCACTCATCACAAACCAAAAGGAATTTGATAATCAGGGATAACTAAGAAAATTTTAATGAAGACTCTAGAAAGATGCAAATGGTGGCTGTGCCTGAATTAGGTGTTGGAACCCATAATATTATAAAAAGGGTTTGGGAAATGTTATTGTTAACTTGCGACAAGTTCCAAAGGCACAGATAACTTAAGAGTCTTGCTTTTTCCAGTTATTAGCAAGACATTCACCGAAAAGCATGCAGTCTGTTGACCAAGTCATTCTTTACATTAAAGGCTTGGCTTATTCCTCCAATGCTTAAGCAAACTTATAAAAGTAATTCAAACCAATACCACGTGTATTATATTACTGCTTTTTTGATTAGCCTTGGTGGTAGTGAAGCCCTTATTGCTCAACTGGTACTGATTAAAAGCAAATCACTCCAAAAGCCAAATATGCATATATTCAATATATATATGAGCAAATATATATATTTGAATACTTGTAAGGAATTAGTAGTTAGCAACTGGCTTAATAAGGAAAGTAAAAGATTAAGGAACTGTGTATCTAGCTGTTTAAAAGTTGAATATTATTTCCATTAATCTTTTTAAAAACCATGAAAAATATATCTATTTCCAAGTTGATAGAGAAAACTTTCAAATTAATTACTTGTACGCTCATCAGCTTGTCTTTTTTTGATGAAGCATTACAAAACAGCGCTTTGCCAATTGCTGGGGTTACATTTAATACATCTTTACTCAGGTAAGCACTCGATGTCACCAACCGCCAAACAAATAGGCCTCCAGTGCCATCAGAAAACTGGCAGGGCACCTGGCATGAAAAGCAAACCCAAGTTTTTAATTCTATTTTACAAAATGTATATTACAATAATGTATACACAATTTTAAAAAATACAGAGCACTCACACCCACGTATTCTACCAAAGGAAAAAAAGAAGTCTACTTCATGCATGCACACACAATACACTAGGCATAAACGCATTTACAAGACAGGAAGGCAGCTCTGTATTAAGCATACACAGGTAAGAGATACTGTAACTTCACCCTAACAGGACAAACTTACTAAGTCTAAGGAATTGAAAACTAAACCTGAAGTATAACCCAATTCTATTTTTTCTTACATTGTTTTCCCTCAAAGTCGCCCAGAAAGGGGGAAGGGAGCATTATTCTCAGCAATCAAAACTATTCCAAGATGCATTAATGAAATCTACAACATAATAAGGAGGAAAAAAGAAAAGCAATAAAAGCATTGCCTCCCTAGGACTAGAGATGCGAAAAGTAACCTGGAAATTTCCTAATTTTATTCTAAGAATGTGTCCATCCTATGCCACCGAGTGGGTAGGGCTACAGCTCCAGAATGCGGATCACTGCGCGTCTCATTCCGACCGGGCCGCGCGACCTAACTGGCCATCGGGAAGGGCTCGGGCTGGAAGCCGAAGAGCCTCTGGCCGTAGGGCTCGGTCTCTGCTGGCAACTTCGCGCCCGCGAATGGAAGGTAGTTGTCTCGGCCGAAGTGCTCACAGTGGAGATTGACCCAGTCCCGCTCCGAGCCGAATCGCTCAGCCTCGGCCAGGATGCGGGTCAGAGCCATGATGTAGCTCAGCGCCATCTGCAGGGTCTCGTACTTGGACAGCTTTTTGTCCTGGCCCCACTGGGGCACCACCCTGCGCAAGCGGTCGAAGGCCGTGTTGAGCCCCTGCATGCGGCGGCGCTCGCGCGCGTTTGCCGCTAGGCGCCTGCGCGCCGCGCTCTCCAGCCGCCCGGCCCCGGCGCACGTGCCCGCGCACTCGGCACCACCCGCGCAAGGGGGCGCGGCACGCGCTCCCGCCGCCGCGTTGCAGGGCTTGCAGGACTTCATTCCCCGCCGGCAGGGGGGAGGCGCCGAACTCTCGGGTCCTTTCACGACTTGTGCGTGTCTGATGTATGAACCCGCTCTGCACCTTGGCTCTTCCGAGCAAATAAGTCATACGCAAAGCAACTACGCGGAATGGAAGTTTGCCGTGGGGAGTGCGGGGTTCCGCCTTGTGTCCTATTGGATAACCAGATAGATGTCTCTTCACTTGCCAAAATTTAGAGGAAATTGAGAGGTAGAAGAGAAAGTCATTTTCCCAATGTTAAGTTGCAAAAGAGAAGGGAACTTTCCTGCAGCAGAATTGGTGTGGCTGGTTCGGGAAAGGTCTTTTCAATTCTCTGGGAAAACCGGAGACTTCTGGAAGACAAAACCTTTTCTGAAGCTCAGATAGGAAAGGAGCGCTTCTTCCGCAGTAGCTGTGGGAGAGTGCTGGATAAATCTTTGAAGGAGGAGAATTTATAGCAGAGGGCTGAAGGAGGGAACAGGTGGTGGCAGGTGGGCGGGCGTCCCTCGGCTTCCATCTCAGCACCTTCCTACCCTGGGAACCGCAGGGGGGAAGGGGGACGACGCACAGCAAAATCCTGACATCACCGGCTTCGTCTGTTGGAAGTTTCTCCAAAGCTATGTCCAGCATTAACTAACACACCATCTGGAGTGGCCGGGCTGTCCCCAAAAGAATAACAGGGTGGGGGTGGGGGAGAATTTGGTTCATCTTTTCCCATATCAGTGTGCAGCTTACAGATCAAAAATTGAACCATGGTTTTTAAATGATTAAAGATCACTTTTGTGATTATGTTGGTCTTGTGTGAATATGTTGGTCTTGGAATTGTAAGATATGTAGACGTTCAGTGATAGAAAATTTTGCTTTGTCAAGATGTGTGGCAGTTTCTCACAATGCTGACTGAATATATTCTCATTTTATTTTAGTTATTAACTAAGTTGGGACAAACCAGCAGGTCATAACATTATTTCAGACATGGAATTTTACTGTGCAAATAATTTGGCTGTTTTTCTGAAGAATAACTTAGTATAGCATATCAAAAAATACTGGTGTGCTCACAGACACAGAAAACAAACGTGTGGTTACCATAGGGGGTGTGGAGGGTGATAAATTAGGAGTTTGGAATTAACCTATACACACTACTATATATAAAACAGACAAATAACAAGGACCTACTGTATAGCACAGGGAACTTATAATAATCTAACTGGAAAAGAATCTGAAAAAGAATGTATATATACAAATATATGTGAACTGAATTACTTTGCTTTACACCTAAAACTAACACATTATAAATTAACTATACTTCAATCAAAAATGGTTTAAAAAACATATTAACATATATGTAAAAATGTATATTATTTTACTATATAATTGGATTGCATGAGTTTGGATACTTAGGCAAATTCAGAATTTCTACTGCATTCCCCCAACACAGGTTTATAAATATTTTGGGGATGTATATTGAGATGATAATTATTTCATTTGACTTTTAAATCTATTAAAACTAATCATGATGCACATATACGTGCAAAATGGAAACATCTAAGTAGTTAGTGAAATTTTTTTTTTTTTTTTGCCCATGCAGTGTGGCATGTGGGCTCTTAGTTCCCCAACCAGGGATGGACCAGGGATCAAACCCATGCCCCCTGCAGTGGAAACACAGAGTCTTAACCACTGGAACTCCAGGGAAGTCTGATTCGTGAGGTTTTAAAAAATAATTCCTACTTATTTGTGAGGTTTTAAAAAATAATTCCTAATGGAAGACATTTCCCCCCACCTCATAAAGTTGTAAGAATCTCATGCTACTTCCCTGTTTCAGTTGTAGCAACTGTCCTCAGAAACAATAGTGAAACATGATTTCCACTCCTGCTAATGAGGAGCTGATTTGTAGAGAAACTGCTAACTTGATTCTCTTATCTCAGCTTCTTTCTAGCTCTTAAGGAAGAGTCAAGTGGCAAATAAACCAGTTCCAAATAGTTTCAAGCCAGAATCATTTCTGAATTCCTTAGGAAGACCAAGAATGTTCTTTCTCCGTTTGAGATATGGATTATATTGGCATTATTCCCGTTTATTTTTGTTTAATCAAATTATTAACAAGTTTCACAAATCAGGAGTCTTTTGACTGCGTCTTCTCTTACCACTGCTTGAGACTAAAACCCCATTGTGACCGCCCTGACTCCAAGTCCTGTCTTCCCATAAATAGTTGATTAATCCCCAGCTGAAGCAATGACAATGAAATGAAGCTGAGTAACATGAAGACAATAGAATTCAATTGAACATTAATGATCTGCAACATGACAGATGTTGAACACAGACTTTTGCATGGAGCCACTCAGCTCTATTACTCTGATTCTTAACAGTCTTGGTCAAGAATAGCACTCCTATGACAGGAAAGACTGTGTTTAGTCATCAAAATGTCAAATACAATTCTTCGAGTTTTCATGGAAATCAGCCCGACTAATGCTATTATTTCTCATGTTCATTTATCTCATCCTTCCCCCAAGGAGCCTCCTCTATGCTGCTGTTAGGAACTTTTCCTTAAAAAAAACAAAACACTATTTTGGACACTACTGACCAAAATGTTAATGAGATGTATGATTTTGCAGGCCATGTATCCAGGGTTGGTGATATAATTGCCTGTGCACCAAGAGAATTGTAAACACAGCTTGAAGAGAAAAAGGAAGTCCAGCAGCATGCACACAGCACAGCTATGTTGGAATATAAACTAACAGATATGTGACATGAAAATTGATCCAATAATAGTATTGCTGCAACAAAGGGCAGTAGAAAGTATACAGTCATTTATTTCCCAAATGTATTTTGAAGGGCAATTTGTTAGTACTACAAAGATGCTTCTGGGGAAAAAGAATTCTACCGTCAGTAAATTTGGGAAACACATTTGCTATCACCTGCTTAGAGAGTCATAAAGCAAAATTGCTATAGTAAAATTTCTGAGCAGTCCTGGAGCAAAGAAACTTTCTGACTCCAGAGTTTCCTAAGCCTTCTTGAACACAGAACCCTTTTTTCTACAACGTTCTGTTAACAAAGTTCCTTGGAATACACGTTTCCAAACCTCCTCTAATACCTTCCATTTATTTTATAGAGGTCTGAAATCCAGAGACTAAACAATAGGTGCAAAGATGCTGAGCAACTTAACAACTGAATTAAGACAAGAAATCACATCTCCTATAGCCTCTGATTTCAGAGGTTTTAAAACTAAGATCACTTAGTGTAAGCCCCTCAGTTTATATTGGGGCAGTTGAAATCCACTAATGCTTTCCCAAAGTCAGCAGTCACTAGTAAAAGTTTCAGGAATAGAATTAGAAATTTTGTGCTTAAAGGATGGTGTCATTTATTTCATAACACTAGTATCTAGCACAGTGCCTAGAAAATAACAAGTAATAAGCAACCCAGGCTGAATGGCTGAAAAAAAGTTACTTAAATGATAGTTCGATAGATGCCAGTCAGAATGAGTGCATTCCTAGTGAAAATAACTCCGACAAATAATTTGCATTTCCTTACTTTGTAAAGATCACACACTAGATCCACATTTTAAATGCAGAATTGATTCTTCCTTATCAAAAAACACATCCTTAGCCATTTAAGCCAAAAGAATATGCATGTCAGACTAATTTCTACTGTTTCTATACTGAGGGCATGATCTTACCAGGTGAATTGGCAGTTATTATATGTCTAGAGTTGGCCAGAAATCAAAAGTGGCAGATGGAGATGAGACAGAGGGGATGATAGGAAGAGCTTATACCAGTAGGAGTAGAAAGCTAGGACAAACATTGTTTTAAAAGCAAAAGATCAATGACTAGAAATTATTAATTACATAAAACGGATAGAATAGGTTAAAGGATAAACATTCCTTTATTACCCAAAATAATGTCTAATTTTTTAAATAAACACTCTCCAAAGAGACATGCGATTAATAGAAAGAGAGAACACTTGTTCATTCTAAATTTGCAAGCAAAATAAGGAAAATGAGGAATAGGGCTTCCTTCCGGAGAGAGTGGCAACTGGGGGACTTTGAGGCCCTGAAAAACTTCAGAGATGAGCCCGCAAAAGCTTAACGAATGGTGAAGTTGAGGTCCACTTATATTTCAAAAAAGATCAGAAGTGCAAGGTCTTCAAAACTCTTGTAATTTTATAAAATGCTATGTAATTACCAAGGGGGGAAAGCCTGCAAAAGGATTTATATGTTTAGAGAAAGGAAAGTAGAGGCAAAGACTTGCATCTCTGTCCTTTGTCCCTCAAAGATCCAGGGATGAGAAAACCCAGGGGAGGGTAGAAATTAAGAAGAGACAGAAACAAATCATGTGACCAAAAGAGAGATGAAAAAAAATGGGATGCCCTGTCCTAGACTCCAGAAATGATCATTTACCTTCAGAAAATACAGGTTTCACTAAACACCAGCTGATTCTCCAACCCCCAGTTACTTTACACACTGCTTGAGAATTCTGGCTTGGGAGCCTGACTTAGTTTCTAGTCACCAGGAGCTGAATGGCTCGTAGGGTCTGGACCCTGGATGATGGATCTTAGCCTCCTCTTAGCTTCTTTGAAGTCAAGTTAGAATCCTGGATCTCCTTTCAACTGTGTGCTCTGACACAAGTCACTTCTCTGATTTCTCCATGTACAGAGTAGAATCATAATACATAACTCGCAGGGCAGTAGTGAGTATTACATTAAGTTGTATGAAATAAAGAACTCTGCCTGGTCCCTAAGAAAGGCACTCTTTGGGGAGGCAGGATGGGAGGGAGACTCAAGAGGGAGAGGATATATGTATACATGTAACTGATTCACACTGTATATAGCAGAAACTAACGCAACATTGTAAAGCAATTATGCTCCAATAAGTAAATTTTTTTTTAAAAAAAGGTCACTCTTTAAATGATAGCTAATACTACATATTCTGGATAGTTTTTACAAGTGATAACAAAAATGAACTCATCACTTTCTACAGCTTTTGAATTCAGTGAATAATTTTTGAACCTTTTACACATAAAGGTACAATTAAGCATGATGTGAATTCCACCTGTGTGATCTTGAACAATTTACCTAACCTCTCTACCTTATCTGTATTGTTACTGTTATTCAGCCACTAAATTATGTCTGACTCTTTTGTGGACCCATGGATTGTAGCCCACCAGGCTTCAACAACAACCTTGTCTGTAAGGAAGGTTAATAATAGAAAAATCTTATAGAATTGATAGGACTATTGAGTTAGTTACTCTTTGTAATGCGCTTTGACCTATGCCTGGCATACAATTTAATGCTATATAGATGCTTGTTTAGATAAATAAAGCCACTTCTTGCAATTATCCAGGATGCAGACTAGCCACGTCTCCTCTCATTTTGGCTTTATTTCCCTGATCTTCAGTGCTTGACCCATAGAGTGATCACGGACAGGGAGAAGGTAAATTCAAAGGAGTTCCTTCTGCCTTTCACATTGGAGCCAGCCAAATTTGAAATATCACAGACAGAAGCCAAAAAAATGCTCCTCAGGCCTTACTAGGTAGCAGATTTTGTGGTTTCATTGTAGTTTGAGGCTCAGTCTCTCACTGACAGACACATATTTTAAAGTGTTAACTTTCAGGAGATGCTCCACCTTTCCAGTGACTAAAATATTTGCATTCGGCCTTCCCAGGTAGCGCAGTGGTAAAGAATCCACCATCTGCCAATGCAGGAGATGCAGGAGATTCAGATTCCATTGCTGGGTGGGGAAGATGCCCTGGAGAAGGAAATGGCAACGCAGTATTCTTGCCTGGGAAATTCCATGGACAGAGGAACCTGACAGGCTACAGTCCATGTGGTCACAAAGAGTCGGATATGACTGATATGACAAACACAAAATATTTGCATTCACCACCCCAGGTCCTTCCCTTCCTCGCACTGAGGTATCTGAGAAGACAAATCAATAATCATGATACTTTTTTTCATGAATGCAGATGCAGAACCAAGAGAATCAGTTTCAGGGATGTGCTGGGACTGTTCTGTGTTAAACTTGGGCAGGAAGCTATGTTTCTCATAATGCCTTTCCCTGTGTGATTCTGGGTTTGAGTTAGGCAAAAGTGAATTTGCATGAGCTTTGGGAAGCAGAAGTGAAGCCACCATCCTCTGAAGATCACTGTGGGTCAAAGGCTGTGAGAGATAGACACAAAGGTGCCGGTAGATTCCAGCACCTCGCTCTTGTCTTTGCTCTTCCTCATTGTGTATCCGGTGCTCCCTCCTGACCGCAGCCCCGCTGACCAAGAGCAGCCTCAGGCCTACAATCAGATGCTTCATGTGAACTCACAGAGGCAGTGGCCACAGAGAAGCTGACTTCTGCGCCAGCGCTCCCACCCTGTCTTACTCCAGCAGCTGGAGGCACTTGGCTTTCAGACTCTCTTGCAAGCTCTGACTCATTCAGCCCAGCCATGCTGCATAACGACTGTTCTCTCATCCTCCAACAACCCTTTGTGGACTTTTACATCCCTAGCTCCTTCCCCAGTTGTGTAAGGCCTCATCCTTACAATAAATTTCTTCTTCCCTAATACAGGGGCTCTACTTTCCTAGCTGAATCTTGACTAATACAAGAAATCTTTCCTCTGACCACAGAGAGGCCATGGGACCTATCCCTCCTTCCCCTTGGAGACCCTCCACGCCAGTGCCCCGCTGTGTGTCCACCAGAATTAGAGCTTTTGACTCTTGGACAGTAATTACTATTTTCATCTGTTCAGCCCTGTGCCACGCAACATTAAGAATAAGATAGTGTTTAGCCTAAAGGAATTTACCATCTACTTGTGGAGATCCAATGCACATCAAGAAACTATCCTGGGGGACTTCTCTGTTAAGTGGTTAAGAATTCAACTTGCAGGGCAGGGGACACAAGTTCCGTCCCTGGTCGGGGAATTAAGATCCCATATGCTGAGGGGCAACTAAGCCTGCTAGCTGCTACCGTTAAGCCTGCAGCCCTAGAGCCTGCAAGCCATAGGTAGAGAGAAGCCTGCTCACCACAGGCAAGAACATGTGCAGCACAACTAAGACCTGCTGCAGCCAAATAAATAAACAAATAGTAAAAATAAATGAAAAGAGGGGCTTCCCTGGTGGTTCAGTGGTTAAGACTGTGCTTCCACTGCAGGGGGCACAGGTTTGATCCCTGGTCTGGGAACTAAGATCCCACATGCCATGTGGTGCAACGTAAATAAATAAAAATACTTAAAAAAAAAAAAAGAAATGAAATGAAACTACATTGAGTAGTAAACCAGGGTCCTGCTCCCCCAGAAGGGCACAGGATAGTCCATTAGAGGAAAAGATTAGAAATTTTGTTGATCCTCATTTTATCTCATTCTTTTCGTTTCTATCTCCAGGTATGTTTTATAGAGTACAAAATATAAATACATATATTTATATGTGAGTAAGTACCAATTTTTTAATTAATTACTTTATTTTTGGCTGTGCTGGGCCTTCACTGCTGCTCAGGCTTTTCTCTAGTTGCGGCAGGCAGGGGTCACTCTCCAGTTGCCGAGCACAGGCTTCTCACGTTGCAGAGCACGGGCTCTAGAGCTCAGGCTCAATAGTTGTGAGGCACAGGCTTAGTTGCTCAGAGACACGCAGGATCTTTCCAGATCAGGGATCAAACCCTTCTCTCCTGCATTGTCAGGCAGATTCTTTACCGCTGAGCCACCAGGGAAGCCCGTGGTGTGTGCACGCTCAGTCACTCAGTCGTGTCTGACTCTGCAACCCTGTGGACTGTAGCCCACCAGGCTTCTCTGTCCATGGAATTTTCCAGGCAAGAATACTGGAGTGCGTTGCCATTTCCAGGGGCTCTTCCTTACCCAGAAATCGAACCTTTGTCTCCTGCGTTGGCAGACGGATTCTTTACTACTGAGTCACCTGGGAAGCCCAGGAAAGACCATACCAATGGTTTATTTTTACTGATAGGAACATGTGAGCAGAAAAATTGGGCTCATCCTTTTAGGCATGGGGTAGTACACAATTAGTACCATTAGGAGCTCAGAGCAGGGAAATTCCACTGTGCTCTGGAGATAAGGATTTCAGCTGGTGGCCACACCTCTCTGACATCACTTCTTACTGCTGCCCCTCAAAAGGCTGCTCCTCCTCCACTGCCCACTCACCCACACGCTGGGGCTTCTTCACTGGTTGCTCCCCCATTCACAAATGCCACTGCCCCAGATCTTCCCTGGCTGGCTCCATTGTATCATCCAGCTCCTGTTCTATCCATGTTGTATGTCCTTAGCTGTTTGTTTGGAAATTCCTGGAATTCAGGGGCTGCCTCTCTTCTGTTCCTATTTGTATCTCAGTATCTAATAAATTGTGTCTAGCATATTACAGATGCTCAATAAATACTGGTTGAAGGAAACAAGAAGAAGGGAGGAGGAAAAGGTGTTTGGAAGGACCCCCCACACAAAGGGAGAGTAGAAACTTTCCCCCTAGCATCACAGCTCTTTTTCCTCCTGCTAATAAGACTCTTTCGGGGGAAACTGTGCCATCCAAAGGCAGGGACCACAGGCCTGCTGCTTTTGTTTCTGCTCTGAAATTGTGGTATCTGCTATTTCACAGTGAGCAGGTGTCTGACTCCCCCAAAGGGTGGCTCTTATTGCAACCCAGGTTTCAAGCAGTACCTGAGTCAGCACAGAGGTAAAGCTCAGAGGCCTTTCTAGCCCAGACCAGCCGCTGATGCTGGCTCCCTGCCCCAGGGGGAAGCAGATTTCTGTTGATTCCAGTTGGTGTCGCTTTTTTGTTTCCTTGTGCAACTTCAGCACCTTGGCTGTGCAAGTTATTCTAAATGTCCAGACCCCTGGGTCCTTAAACTCTGACGGTATGTTCCTGTCTCTCCTTACCATCATGTTCGAGTCTTGCTTCCCTGCCTGCTTCTGACATCCCAAGTGGGGAGCAAAATGATATCATGCCTAGCTGATGTGACATCTGTACCCTAGATCCCTAGGCTTTAAGTGGAGTCCCAACATTGGTAGCCATAATGATACATACTTTTTTCTATTCATTTGGCAACCATATACCAACTTATTCCATTGTTTCAAACTAATTTTCATTCGCTTATTCAACATGTATTTATTGTACTTACTATGTGCAAAGTACTGTTGTAGGCCCTAGAAAGAATTGGCCACACTAAAAAAAAAAAAAAAACTCTACACTCATGAATATTTAAAACTGGTTTTGTTGCTATCTTTTTATAAAAAGAAAAAAAAGAAAGAGGTGGGGACATAATTCACAACAGTAGCAGTGTGTCTTCAGATGCTGGTGGGTAGCATCACTGCTCTGAGTCAAAGAGGTGACCCAGTTCAACCAAACCACCGTGTCTGCTGCTGAGTTCCCATAAGCTAATTCCATCCTTTTCTGGTTTTATCCAACACCTGCCTAGAGACAGATCTAGCTGGTTCCACATGGTCTCATCCCAGGCCCTTTATCTACTGTGTGGGGAGGAAAGAAAGAGTGGGAGACTTAGACAAATGCAAGGCATTGGAATCCTCAACTAGGAAGCTCTATGAGAGAAGGCTGTGAGTGCTAACTTATGACTTGGAAACATGAAAACTCCAAAAAGTTGGTGGAGTTTTTGGTGAATTATTTGAAGTCTAATAAGCTAAAGTAAGACCACTGATGATCTGAGTGGCTCCTGCAGAAGTGAGGATGGGTTGTGCCAAGGGCAGCTCTTTGGGAGGAGGCTGGTCATGTCCTCAGAGGAAGGATGCACTCCACAGCCAGAAAAGAAGAGAAATTGAACTGGTGCTAACAGGGTCTCATATCTTTAGCTCTGTTATAAAATTAACCACCCCTTGGTGACATCCTATGGAAACCTCCCTATTTGAGGCTGCTAGAAGAGGGAATCTGATTTCTTACTCAGGGATTTTGGCCCGCTTCAAAGTTGTCACTGATAAATGGACCCAAACTGACATTTGGATCCTCAGAGGAAGCCCTTTTCAGAAGATGAGAACAGAGCCTTTCCAGTCTGAGTGTGTGTGTGTGTTCGTGTGTGTGCACGCGTGCATGCGCTCAGCTGTGTCCAACTCTTTGCCACCTCATGGACTGTAGCTCACTGAGCTCCTCTGTCCATGGGATTTTCCACACAAGCATACTGGAGTGGGTTGCCATTTTCTACTCCAAGGGATCTTCCTGACACAGGGATTGAACGCATGTCTCTTGTGTCTCCTGCATTGGCAGGCCTATTCTTTACCAACTGTGCCACCTGGAAAGCCCCTCCTAGTCTGAATTAGTGTCCAAATGTGGGATCAGAAGCATACAACCCATGGAAGAAGCCATTTCTAGTAATAAGTGTAAGAAATCCCTGGATGATTCACACAACTGAGGTTATTTCAATTAATCACTGAAGGTAATGTTATAGTTCATTTTTTTTTTATATATACTTAGCTCTACAAGTTTGTGCAGCTTAGATGAGCCACGGACCTTTTTTCAGAGACATTTTAGCACTTGAAAAATTCACACTCCAGTATCACCTATTCTTGAGGAAGTGCACTTAGTCATTTTGTGTAGGCACAAATTTAAATCCCAAGTTACTAGACATAGATGTAAATCACTTAGCCAGGGAATAGATCCAGCTGGCTGACCACCTGGCATGCACATCTCCATGTAACCTTATAGCTCTTGTGGCTGAAAATGCCTTTCATGGGGGATATTTTATGTTACGATGATATTCTCAAGGTTGAAGAACCCAAAGATTGTGGATTAAATCACTTGCAAACATCACAGTTTTACTGTACAAAACTCATCCCTCTCTGCTTTTTTTTTTTTTCAAGTTTTCAGTAGGAAACACCACTTAAGTTTCTTGCGACAGGAAAAAAAAAACTGGAACCAGTCTTTAAGCAAAAAGGACATATGAGCTGATATGAGAAGCAGCTCACTAAATCAAAGGAAGGGGGACTTCCCTGGCCATCCAGTGGTTAAGATTCTGATATAAAACTATCACTGCCTTCATTGTATTCGATAATAACTGATATTGCTAATATAGTTTAGTCAGAAATCAACCACTCATGCAGAGTTCTTTATACCATTACCTCACTTAATCTGTATTGCAAATATCACTGCAAAATAGTTGTTACTAGACTTAACTTTAATAATGAATAGCAAGGTACTCAGTGAACATATGTGGCATTCCCAGAGTCTCATCAAAAATGACGCCAGTACTATACCTTAGCAACCTTGATAATATACGGAGAGTGTGTCTACAATTTACTCACATGGGGTTAGTTTGAAAGACTGAATTTCAGCCTACATGACTTCTAGCATCCTGCATCCTGATACTTCAAGTACCTGACCCCTCATACTGCTGGAAGGAAAAATACTGTAAACTAAACAATTCATTTTTTTTCTAGAACATGAAGAAATAAAGTCACCTATCACACACACACACACAGGTTCTGAGTTTCCACCGCCGGCTCAGGTTTGATCCCTGGTCGGGGACCACATGCCCACGAGGCACAGCCAAAACAAAACGAAAACCCTGCTTAAATCAAAGAAAGCTTAGACAACCCTTTCTCTGGCAGGATGCAAATGAAAGTGACCTGGGACCTTAGCAGCTGTTGCTCTTGGCCCTGGAGCATTATCATGAGATGACTCTGCTCCAACTCACTTGTCTATTACAGTCAAGTTTTCAAATATCCAGGAGAGAGAACTGAACTGACCAACTTGTCAGGCATGTCTAGCTATGGTTAGGAAACAGTGACATGGTCCCTTGGAGGCTGGTTGTGAGGCAGAAGCCACTGCAGTTTGTGTCTGTTAGATAAAGAGCAACCCTTTCATCCTGCCCCCAATAATGCAGATCCAGAGGAAACCGTAGATAAAGGAAAAAGGGAATCAGGCATCTCATGGAAATTTTGATTCTGGCCATTACACAGTTCTCTGCCAACCACTGCTCTCTAGTCATCAGGGAGAACTGGCCCTTCCTGCCCTGTTCTCCTCACCCAGCCTCACTCAGAAGCAGGGCTTCTCGCCTCTGTGCCCTTGCTGTCTGTTGTAATAAAACTGGCTCTGATGTGGGAGAGCAGAGCTTAGGGTTCATATGGCCAGGCAGGCTCTTACACCATCAGAGTGTCCAGCCCTGAAGAAAGTAACTGCATCCTCAGTTACACAAACGTCTTTCTCCCACATGAGTCAGCATCTGATCTTGATTATCCAAATCTCTCCTGAGGACGATCCACATGAGAAACACAGCACAAGTTGTCGTCATGGCTGTTGCTGGGTTCCCTAGAGTGCTGGTTCTCGCAGGAGTGAGGATTGGCATAACATGTTTCTACGGCAACAACCCATACATTGCAGGGTGAACGAAAACATAGCATTGTGCTTGGATCTTTATCTCTTTTTTTGAAAAAATAAGGACTAATGAGTCAGAACAAGAGAGCAATGAGCAAGTTAAAGAATTCACATATAATTTTAAGACTGTGGAGTTCAATGGTAAAATGTTAAAATTCAAGATTTTAAAACCAGCACTGCTCACTCAAGTCTTCTGTTCCTGACAATTGTAACATGTCTATCTTGTTTATGGGCTTCCCAGGTGGCACTAATGTTAAAGAATCTGTTTGCAACACCGGAGACTCGGGTTTGATCCCTGGGTTGGGAAGATCTCCTCGCACATGCATGCTGTTCATTCATATCTGGCCAGAATTATCATTATTATCCTTATTGTCATTTTTAATACCCAAGATGGAGTAAAATTACATCCATGTGCTAGACACTATACTAAATACTTTCAACATACTGTTTCTTTAATAATTATTTGTTTTTGGCTGTGCTAGGTCTTCATTGAGCACATGGGCTTCCTCAAATTGCAGCAAGTGGGGCTACTCTTGTGTGGGCTTCTGGTGTTGTGGAGCACAGGCTCTAGGGCACATGGGCTTTGTGGCACACGGGCTGAATTGCCCCACAGCATGTGGAATGTTCCCGGACCAGGGATCAAACCCATGTCCCCTGCACTGACAGGCAGATTCTTAACTGCTGGACCACCAGGGAAGTCCTCAACATATTACCTTATTCCATTCTCTCAGCAGCCCAGGAAGGTGGGTACAATTATTATCCCCATTTTACAGATGAAAAGTGAAAAATAAAAAAAGAAACTTGCCTCAGTGTCCCTCTGCTGATGAGTGATGGAACCTGAATTTGTCTGACTGCAGAACACAATCTCTACTTTTTTTTTGGTCATTCCATGTGGCATGGGAGATTTTAGCTCCTCAAATAGGGATCAAACCTATGCTCCCTGCATTGGGAGCATGGAGTCTTAACCACTGAGTTCAGTTCAGTTCACTTGCTCAGTCGTGTCTGACTCTGCGACCCCACGGACTGCAGCACGCCAGGCTTCCCTGTCCATCACCAACTCCCGGAGTCTACTCAAACTCACGTCCATTGAGTCAGTGATGCCATCCAACCATCTCATCCTCTGTTGTCCCCTTCTCCTCCTGCCTTCAATCTTTCCCAGCATCAGGGTCTTTTCAAATGTGTTAGCTCTTCGCATCAGGTGGCCAAAGTATTGTAGTTTCAGATTCAACATCAGTTCTTCCAATAAACATTCAGGACTGATTTCCTTTAGGACGGACTGGTTGGATCTCCTTGCAGTCCAAGGGACTCTCTGAAGAGAACCACTGAACCACCAAGCAAATCCCATAACATACCTCTTAACCACTGTAAAATCTTATGTCAGTCCAAAGAAAACTGGTCTGTTTAACAGAGTCAGAACACCGATAAATTTTCAATGCTACCACAAGGGGAGGAAACCACAGGTCTCCCTCGGGCTCTGGTAAAACTTTGGGGGCTTACAGGTACTGCATTTTTGGCCAAACCTTTAGGGAGCTGTTGACTGAAACCACCTGCCTTGGCCCAGCCCACTTGTATGAGTTGTGTCATAACAGGAGTTCCCAGTAAGGAACGCGGTGCTGCTTAGCAAACTAACGAGGAGAATTTAGGAGGGATGAAAAGACAGAGGAGATGACCAACCTCCCAGAGTCTTTCTCACTGGAATCCATCTTGGCTGAGAGATGCACGGGCAGCAAGGGAGGGCCCTGAGTCAGACCATGGGCCAAGAAAGATGATCGGCCAAAGACAACCTGGAAACTCATCAAATACCCATAAAACCTGAGACTCTAAGCCACATAGTGAAGTATTTCTCCTATATTCCCTTAACCTGCTGCTCTTTGCCTGGTGCCCTTTCCAATAAAGTCTCTTGCTTTGTCACCACATGTATCTCCTCTGACAATTCATTTCAGAGTGTTAGACAAGAGCCCACTCTTGAGTCCTGAAAAGAGTCCCCCTTCCTGTCACGGGAACCTCCAGGCCTTGGAATAAATAGTAGCCTGCCAGCCAGACTCCAAACTAGCCTCTAGTAAACAGACTTTAATTTAGCTTATGGATGGGCAGTGGAGACATCAGACTCCATCGGAACAACCCTGGGAGGATGCTGAGCTCTGCCCTACCCATTAGGAGCTGTAAGTTTGTGCAAACAACCATAAAATTAAACCCACCCAGGGAGGGACATTGATTTCCAATTGGCACAGTTTGCCAGATGCTGTTTGGTCTAAGAATTGCTTGAACTCTACTAGTGACGCCACCTGCCCTTGGCTTTACAGGGTGTGTTCCCAGCAGGGAAGGCCCCTCCACTCCTACTTGCTGCTGGAACTTGGGCTGAAGGCATGGTGGGCTCCCCATATGTTGCAGGGGAGAGGCCAGCCACGCCCTGGGATGGATTCACCCTCTTATCCAACCCTGGGGCTAAAGCTGCCCCCAAGAGATTACAGACGCTCCCACCCCCAACTAATTAAATAGGTGGCCTCCTGCTGCTAAACGAGAATGAGGGCGGAAAAACAGCCGGACCCAGAAACCACTGATGCGTGCCTAAGCAGTCTCTAATGGGTCAGGGTGGTTCTATGCCTGAGACCTGGCGTTCTGTAGTCTCTGCTGACTTTGTAGTTTTCAAATCTTATAGCTCATAAGGTGTATCATAGAAACTTTGTATACTATTTAAAATAATATTGCCTATTAATAAACACATCTTACAATCATTATTTTTATACACCAACCCTTGTGTTAAAACATTGGAATAAAAGTAACTATTCAAACATAGTATTTTTTCTCATGGGACAACCTGAAGATGATTCTACCACCTTACACACACACACACACACACAGAGGAGGCTTCTGGATTCAAAGCTAAGTGTCTGCCTAAATTACCTAAATCTAAATGTTTATGCAATCATAAGTTTAGATGAAAACTAAAATCATGGTTTGGATTAAGGAAAGAAACCATTTAGAGTTTTTCAGGAGTTCAGTCCTCAAGCAAGTTATTATTAGTTGTTCTGTTTTCCATTCTGTTTTAGCCAAAAATCATTTAGAAGGAAAGAGGACCTGAGATGCAAAGAGGAAGACAGTTGTAATCATAGGAAATTGGACTAAATTAAAATGATACTAAGTCACAGCACAACTTGGCCTCTTTGCCACCAACTTTTGACATTCTAATTAGGGTAAATAGTTATGCAAATCTAGTCAGTTACTCATTTCTCCCCCAGCCTGAGTGCCTTGTGATTGTTTAAGTGAGAACTGTTGATGGCATAATTAAAGCTCTCCTAAAAATTAATTGGGAATTGGCTAACAGCCTCCAAAGATGCCCTAATTTGTGGGCAGCCCAGCACAGCTGTCCTTTTGTCCAGCCCACCACCAGGACGCCTCGAATTTCCCCATCATGTATAATAGAATGTGACACTCGAGACGTTCTCAAGCCTCAGTCCACAGGACAGAGTGGAAGACAGACTGGCAGGACTCTGCCACATCCAGGGTTGCCTCCTAGGCCTGTTCAGCTGAGGAAACACGGTTTCAGGTGACCCCAAATATGGAGCACAGAACTCCCGGGTTTGGGGAACATCTACGAAGCAGAATTGGTCGTGATAAATGTTGAAGCTACACAGTGGGTGCAAAGGATGGGGAGCAGCAGGGAAGAAGGCCAAAGTAGTAACTACTGTCTTCACTTTTGTGCATGCTTGAAATTGTCTATAATTTTTAAAAAATTAATGTGTACATTACTGTTAAATTAATTAAAGAAGCAGGCCATTAGACTCAGGTGGTTTTCATGTCTTAGCTACGTAAGCAAAACAAAACCTAAGTCCATGGATGCCTCCAGGATAGGAAGTTAAAACCTAAGGACAACCAATCCCAAACAGCCAACTAGACTTTCCCATACGATGCCTGAGCTGTAGCCAATTGAACCATTTCCTTGCTCTGCTTCAGTCTTCTTGATAATAACGCCTTGCCCCTAGTCGCTGTCAGGGAATGCTCCTAACCACTTCTGGTTTGGCACTGTCAGATTGGAAGAGATTTTTGCTCAAATGGGGCTTCCCTGGTGGTTCAGACAGTAAAGAATCTGCCTGCAATGCAGGAGGCCCTGGTTTGAGCCCTGGGTCAAGAAAAGTCCTTGGGGAAGGGAATGGTTACCCACTCTAGTATTCTTGCCTGGGGAATGCCATGGACAGAGGAGCCTGACAGGCTATAGTCCATGGGGTCAGAAAGAGTCAGACACAACTGAGTAACTGATACTTTCACTTTCTTTCACTTTGCTCAAATAAACTCTTAAATTTTAAAGATACCCCCAGTGTATCTTTTAATGCTACCAAGAAATAACATCTGTCATGAGGAGGAAGTTCTTAGTAGCAAAAGTCAACTTATGGTTATTCTCTGAAAGGAGAACAGTCATAGAGTACCTAATCCTTTAACATGAGTCTTAACATTACTTCTCACATTAAACACATTCCCATAGCCCACCTTTACCCACCCCAGTTAGGCATTTATGGGCTTAGGTTTTGGTTTGCTTATGTAGCTAAGTTATGGAAGGATGAACAAAGACTGAAGAGAGACCAGAAGAGAAATCGATCCAATTGAAAGACAGAAGAGGGGAAACTGGCTGAGAGGGTGAGAAGAGTGAGACCTCCAGATGTCCATCCAGATAATAACTGAGAGTTGATTATGAATTAACTCTACATCATTGTTGGGCTGCACCCTGCAGGCTTGCAAGCCCTCTACTGGCCCAGCTTCAAGAAAGCCTGGAGTCAGCAGCAGAGACATCAATGGTTTGGTGAATGGGGGGATCTTACATGTCTGAAGCAAGGTCCTGGAGTGAAACCCCACTCTGTGCAACTGGTGGTGGACAAGATGGCAGCAGTCTTGGCTCCTGGGGGGAGGGCCAGGGAATTGAGGTTGGGTTGGTTCATTGGTTACTGGGGAAACTAGCAGAAGGGCACACCCCTCTTGAGAAGCTAGCAGGTGGAAATGTTCTGATCTAAAGGTTAGAACAATCACTAGCTGGGATCTGGGTCAAGTATGTAGGAAGGTCAATCATTGCAGCAGGTGCAGGTGAAGCAGGCATGGGTCAAGCAGATGTACAGAGAGCAAGAGATGAGCCATCATAAGTGATCTGGGTGACCTGACTATACAGTCATAAAAGAAAAAAAATACAATCCCATTTGACTTTAAACTAACTCAAGTAAATACACTTATATTTAAAAAATAAAAAGTGCTTGATAGTCAAGGGACAAATTCTCTCATGTTTGGCAGACTCCCCAGGTCAGCAACGGGATGGACCATAGGTTAAGAATTCACCCACCAATGCAGGGGACACGGGTTCGATGCTTGGTCCAGGAAGATTCCACATGCCACCACAGGGCAACTAAGCTTGTGCACTACGACTACTGAAGCCCAAGTACCCTAGAGCCCATGCTCTGCAACAAGAGAAGCCACTGCAATGAGAAGCCCATGCACCGCAACTAGAGAGTGGCCCCCACTTGCCACAATTAAAGAAAGCCTGCACACAGTAATGAAGACCCAGTGCAGCCATAAATAAATAATAAATATTAAAAAAAAATTCGATGGGAGCAGCAGTTTGTAGTTTCAGTTCTATGGGTGGAGGTTTTTTAAAGATGGGAGCCCCTTTGATACCGGAATCACAATGCAAGATATTAATAGCTGCAGACCTAGGAAATCACCAGTCTTCCCCAATGCAAAATGAAGCTTTTTTCTTTTAGGAATATCCATGTCTAGAGTGACAATAATTAATGAGCAATTAAAAAGCCTCCCCATAAAAAAAAAAAAAGCCTCCCCAGCCAGGCTGTGTCCAGGATTTTCTAGTTTTGTTAGGAAAACTAGAGAGAACCAGTGTGGACTAATTAATTGGTCTTCAGGTAGTAACTATAGAAAAGGTGTCTTGGGTACCCTGGGAAACCAGAGTCTACTCTTTCTTGAGAATCAATCAGCTCAAGATTGATGAAGGGCTGCTAAGGTCAGGCTTAGAAACACAAAACCATCTGCCAACTCTCTAGGGCTAGTACCTGCAGTAGAGCAATTTTAGAAGAACAGGTGTTCACTTTTAACTTACCTCTTCTTTTCTTTTTTGCTGAAATCGTGATTTTAGCTAGGAAAGAGCCTCCAGTTGGTTGATGAAATTCACAAACTGTCTATTGTAACTTAAAATAACCTGGCTCAAAGGCATTGTGATCAACTCGACTGGCTCTTGCACAAAGTCATAAACCATTCATCCCTGACAATAGCCACTCTGGCCTTTCCAGAAGCTTTGGGCAGCATCAGGAAACAGTAACTACAAGGCTTTGACCCAAAAGGGCTGCCATAGACTGAAAGTGTGTCCCCAAAATTCATATGTTGAAACTGAGTCCCCAGTGTGATGGTACTTGGAGGTGGGACCTTTAGTCAGTGTTTAGGTCATGAGGGTGGAGCCCTCACTAATCAGATTAGGGTCCTTATAAGAGACCCCCAGAGAGATCCCTTGCCCCTTCCACCATGTGAGGACACAACAAGAAGAATGCCATCTATGAACCAGGAAGCGGGCTTTCAGCAGACATCAAATCTGCCAGCACCTTGATCATGGACTCCCACCTTCCAGAACTATAAGAAATAAATGTCTGTTGTTTATAAGCCACCTAGTCTATGGTATTCTTGTTATAGCAGCTCAGACAGCTGAAGATAAAGAACTAAGCCAAAGAACACTGTTTCACTCTAAGTGTGGAACAGATCCAGTCTGGTC
Source organism: Cervus canadensis (assembly GCF_019320065.1). Classification (NCBI taxonomy): domain Eukaryota; kingdom Metazoa; phylum Chordata; class Mammalia; order Artiodactyla; family Cervidae; genus Cervus; species Cervus canadensis. The sequence continues at coordinate 68,827,436 of NC_057393.1, read as the reverse complement.
CATCTCCTTTTCAGAGCAGGCTTGAGAGCCCACAAAGTCCTTAAAAGCTGATGCTCAAATGTTTCTGGTTCCTTGAAAATATCTTCTGGTTCAGTAAGCTAAGAACATTTTCAAAAGTCTTTGATGATGATCTATAAGTACAACACATCCATATGTTTGTTGATGATGGTTCAATGACTGTAGTTGTTGTTCCTCTATTTATGAAGGTATTTCTTATTCCTGCTAACCCTTTTTGTTCCCAGTTTCCCAAGGATGTGGGAAATTCCTCAAAACACTCTTTGTGATAGATCATATTTTTCTAAAGACAGCTATAGTCAAATATATCCCTTCTCACATGCTCTTATTTCAATGTGGCATGAATAATCCTCCATCAAGAGATAGGATTTGTGTTCCTGCCCTGTGAGCCTGGACAGACCTTTGTAAATGCCTCAACCAATAGAACATGGCAAAAGTAAAACCATGTGACTTCTTGGTAGAGTCACAATAGGTGATACAGCTTTCTCTGGGCTCTCTCTGGGCCTTGGGAGCAAGCTTATACAGAGCAAGTCCAGCTACCCTAAACTTGCCATGCTGGAAACATCATGTGGAGAGACTATATATAGATTAAGGTGTTCAAGACTTCCCTGGTGGTCCAGTGGTTAAGACTCTGCGCTTCCAATGCAGGGGGTGCAGGTTCAACCTGCTGTTGGGGAACTAAGATCCCACGTGTCATGTGGCCAATAAAATAAAAAATAAATTTTAAAAAAGTAGTTAATTTTGAGGGACTTCCCTGGCAGTCCAGTGATTAGAATTCCATGCTTACACTGCAAGGGGCCCAGGTTCAATCTCTGGTCATAGAATTGAGATCCCGAAAGGTGCATGGCCAGAAAAAAAAAAAAAAGAAAGAAAAGTATCCAAGGAAGCCTAACTGTTCCAGTTCTTAGTTGTTTAGTGTTCCCAACTCAGGCTCCAATGTAGGTGAACAAGCCTTTGCTGATCTCAGCCCTGCCTTTGAACCACTCTGACAGCACGCGGAATAAAAACAAATCTTCCCCATGATGTTCCGTGCAAATTCCTGACAGACAGAATCTCTAAGCATAACCAGTGACTGTTCCATACCTCTAAATGTGGGGGTAACTTATTCTACAGGATAGTGACCAGAGGAACCCTCTAGGATATTCCTTGAAGTATAGTGAGGGCACTTGGTTTATAATCACATCCTGCTTTTAAATCCAGATCTAATCATTATACTAGCTGAGTAAACTTAAGCAAGTCAGTTTCATTTCTGAGCATTTATTTTCTCACCTACAAAATATGGAAAATAATTATGGCCTTAATATATATCAAAACATCAGGGAAAATATTTCCATACCTGTGACAGACAAAAGGTCGTAATGAAGAAAGTGTTTTTGCAAACTGGTAACAAAATGCAATTGAAAGTGGGCAAAATATATGAATAGAGAGTTCAGAGAAGAGAAAATACAAATGGCAAGTTAATATCAAAAGGTAAATGCAAATTAAGTAATAATAAGCTATCACTTACCCGATTAGCAAAATTCTGCTAGTGGGTTGTGGTGGAAAGTACACAGTCCTCTGGCAACATGAACAACTACAGACTCTTTGGAAAGGTATCTGACAATAGCTACTGAAATGAAAAATACACATATTTTTCAAATCAGAAATCCCTGTCTCTCAAACCTATTGTAAAGAAATAAAAGTACCAGGACACAGAAAATAAAATAAATAAAGCTGCTCTCTGCAGGACAGCTTCTGATGGTAAAAAATCTGGAAATAAAGGTCTTCAGCAGGAGACTGAGGGGACTGAGTAAACGGCAAAACAGCTACACTTTGGAATAATGTTAGAACAAGCTAGAGGGGCTCCCTGGTGGTCCAGTGGCCAAGACTGCGTTCCCAATGCAGGGGGCCCAGGTTTAATCCCTGGTCAGGGAACTAAGATCTACAGGCCACAACCAAGACCCACCACCACCAAAAAAAAAAAAAGGAAGAAAAGAACGAACGAGCTGGAGAATGAGCTATAGTGTGGACCTCTATAGTATAGGCCTCTAGCCACCGCCTCTACAGTACTGCTTCCCTTGTTCAGGATCCAAATTCCGAGGAGATCGTTTCTGACTTGACTGAGCCCCAGTAGCATGCCTGCCCTGTGTATGCAGGGAGAGGTTGCACCTGACCTCTTTGGCTTCCTTGGAGGAAGTTGGCCACCACCTCCTTGGCTACTCACAATGAGAAGTTTCCAACCATGGTTCTAAGACAACCTTGGAGGTTGGTGTTGGATGCTGCATGGTGGTAGCAGTGTGTGCTCAGTCATGCCTGCCTTTGCAACCCCATGCAATGTAGCCTGCCAGGCTCCTCTGTCCATGAAATTCTCCAGGCAAGAATACTGGAGTGGGGTTGCCATTTCCTACTCCAGTGGATCTTCGTGACCTAGCGACTGAACCCCCATCTCCTGCATCTTCCTCCACTGCAGGCAGGTCCCTTACCAACTGCGCCACCTGGGAAGGCCTGGATGCTGCATAACTCCAAACAATTAATCATAACAAGAAAAAGTCAGGAAATGGCTTTCATCCATCTAGAGCTAAAAATTGAAAATGCTTTTCCCATTATTCAGCTACCCTTCAGTTTACCTTGTGGCTCCACCTGCAATGTGTGAGACCTGGGTTTGATCCCTGGGTTGGGAAGATCCCCTGGAGAAGGGAAAGGCTACCCACTCCAGTATTCTGGCCTAGAGAATTCCGTGGACTATATATAGTCCATGGGGTCGAAAAGAATTGAACAGGACTGAGTGACTTTCACTTTCAGTTTACCACATGCCCCTTCCACTGGACAGTCTCATTCCTTTCTCTGCTCCAATAGTACAAGGCTGTGAATCCTCTTATTGTGATTCAATTCACAGGTGCTCTTGGTCTCCAAGAGTTCACAGTCTCGAACTCACCTGATGCTCTCCGATAAAAAGGGTTGGTTTGTGGTTTTGACTTTCTCTGCTGTGAGTCACATCCCATCAATCAAAGGTTTCTGTTCAGCAAAGACCATCTTGCATATGTATAAAAGAGAATATAGGGGCTTCCCTGGTGGCCCAGTGGTTAAGAATACGCCCTGCAATGCAGGGGACATCAGTTCTATCTCTGGTCCAGGAAGATCTCACATGCTGCAGAGCAATTAAACCTGAGCACTTCAACTACTGAACCCTTGTGTCTAGAGCCTGTGCTCCACAAGAGAAGCCACCACACTGAGAACCCCACACACTGCAACGAACTGTAGCCCCCACTCACCGCAACTACAGAAAGCCAACAAAGATCCACCACAGTCAAAAAAATAAAACAAATAAAGAAAGCGGATATAGGCTTGGACAACCTTTCCCTTTATTAGAATCTCACTAGAGCGCTATATGAGGAGGGCATGACACCCCACTCCAGTATTCTTGCTTGGAGAATCCCATGGACAGAGGAGTCTGTCCTACAGTCCACAGGATCAGACAAAACTGAAGCGACTTAGCACACATGCACGCAGAGTGCTATATATTTTTTGATTTAAGGATCAATTCCTGCTGAGAAAAATTACAATATTAATTTGCAGTGAATGATTAACATTGCCAAGCCAACTCCCTAATATTGCATAAAATAAAATTTGTTTTGGCTCCCCTAAAAGTCAGGGTTTCTTATTATTGCAGGTCTCAGCAGCTCAACTTGTTCTGCACATGGTTGCATGTTTAATTAGTGATCCTTCTGTAAGTGTCTGCAATTAGCACCATGATGATTAATAAAATAACTCCTTTAAAGCTCCATTTAGCTAGCAGAACTGCATAATCAGGTATAATTAATTCATCATTAATAAATCATAGCTGATTAACTAATCTCTATATTACCAACACATTACTGAACAGCTCCCACCTGAGCACAGCTAATTTTTCTAGCTGAACAGAACTGGAAGCTATGAGGGGGAAAAAAAAAAAAAAACTCCTCCAAAACTACATTAAGCAGCAAGTATATTGGTGTGATCAGGGAGATTTTGAGATAATGCACATTTAGAAGTTATTGGGAATTTTCTGGCAGCCCAGTGGTTAGGATTCTGCACCTTTCACTGCCAAAGGCATGGGTTAAATCCATGGTTGGGAAGCTACGATCCCAGTAAGCCACTTGGTGCAGCCAAAAAAAAAAAAAAAACCCAATAGAGAATAAAAGTAATTGAGCTACATAAGCAATTGTCACTTGAGAGGGAAGAAGACAGTGGCTGAATACTAGGATATTACAGAACACATGGGAGTGACAGCAAGGGGAATTCCCACCCCAATAAGAACTTGGAGAGAGGCAGGATATTACCTTACTTTCTGTGTTTTATTACCACTCTATCACTCATTACCATGAATACTAGAGGTTCTCAGACTTAAATGTACACCCGGATTGCCTGGAGGGCTTGTTAAAAACTAGATTTCTGTTCTCCATCTCCAGAGCTTCTGATTCAGTGGGTCTGGGATAGGGCCTGAGAATTTGCTTTTCTAACAAGCTCCCAGGTAGTACAAACGCTACTTGCCCGGGAAGTCCACCCCTGAAGAACTGTAGTTGTCCCTCTCTCCTGCACTGGGGTGACTCACAATGGCTGCGATTCCTGCCTTTTCTATAGAAAACAACAGCAACAACAGTAATTAAGATTAGTTTTCAAAAAAGGAAAAGAATCATTTTCAATATTATTTATCTGTCTGTGTGTTTCTCTGTCCTTGTGTCTTATCTCTTCGACTGGATTGTTAGTTTAATAACTACTTTCCTTTATATCTCTGTTCCTATAGAATGTAACTACTTTCAAGATGTAGAAACTCTAGACAAAATCTAGAGGCCGTGTACATTCATTCGTCTCTGAAGCTTTGCTCATGCCCATGTTTCAAAGCCCTGTCTTTTAACACTCTCCTGACTACGCCATAACACTCAGGGTCTGCATATGGCAGACCCTAACCACAGACCAATACAAGTGCTCATTATCTTTTCATGAAAGGATGAGCCTGGTCTCCCCAGTTAAGAGTCCCTTGAGAGCTCTACAAGCTCCCCCTCTAATCTCCTTTGCATCTTGCCCCCCAGCTCTCTACCCTGCCAGTTTCTAGTCCAGTGTCTTACACACTGGAGACAGCAAATTGCTTTTTACCAACCACATCAGATTGCTAAGCAGCAGATCTGACCCATAGGATGAGAATTCAGATCCCAGCTGGGCACCTAACTTGCAGAATACATGGGAATGACAGTAAGGGGGATTCCCACCCTGAAAAGAACTTGGAAAGAGGCAGGATATCATGTTACTTTCCATGTTTAATTTTATTACCACTCTATCACTCATTATCACTCATTTAAAAAATATCTGGGCGTTTTAGTTATTTAGCTACATATCCTGATTTTTAGGTATTAAACGTGAGCATGTTCCAATAAAGGAAATAATTTTTTAGGTGCATTAAAATTACTCCAACCTTACCGTTCACACACAAAGTCTTTTTACTTTTCTATCTTCATGATCCATTCTTGTCCATATAAATTTCTATTCTCCACAGACATAGCATAACATTGCTAACATTTAACAGTCTACTGTAATTTTCTTTCTTAGTATTATACTGTGAACTATTTTTCTACATTTCCACATAGCTATTAGGTCTTTTTGACGGCTGCAAAACAGTCTATCAGGTACTCACATCTGAGTTTAAATGATTTAATCTTACTCTTCATAAATGTGTTCCTCATTCTGTGATTGGTGGTCACAATTAAAGGTGACAACATTATTCTTTGATATTGGTTACTTCGAATATGTTCACAGGTAGAACCAAAACTCCTTTAGTTAATTCATCAGGAAGCATTATTAAATCCGCATTAATATGTCTTCATTGTTCTATTTCTCAGGTGAGATCAAGTGGACTACAATGCAATCTTATTCAAAGCAGTCGCTTACATTTTTTTTATGCAGAAAATAGTACTTCAAGATTGCATCATTGCAGTGCAAGCAGTCTAGGCTGTCAGCATGCCCTCTAAAACAAGAGCAGCGCCTCCCTTGATGTCAACTCGTCCATCAGAACGCAGGGAAATCGTCAGTTCTCCTCCCCGGTTGGAACACTGAAAGGCTAAAGAAAACATAAAACAAGTCACAAATCAAGATCATTTTCACCCCTTTAATTAATAAGACATAGTGAAAGACTGATTATTGCAAGCTCTAGAATCTCCCACGTCAGTTTAAAGAACATATTCTTTCAAGCAAATGAAAACAAAATAAATGAACAAACCAAACACAAACACATAGACACAGAGAACAGAGAGTGGTTATCAGAAGGGGATGGGCAGGGTGGTATGGGCGGGATCAAAATGGGTAAAGATCAACTGCATGGTGAAGGACAGAAAATACATTTTTGATAGTGAGCACACTGTCGGATGTATAGAAGCAGAAATACAATGTATGTGAGAAACTTATTTAATGTAATAAATCAATGTTCTCAATAAAAACCTATTAACTAATTTTTTAAAGAATGCATTCCTTCATCTGTTCATAAGACTGCCCAGCCCACCGCGTTCTCCTGAGGACTGCGGCCACAGACGCACGCGGCCCTACGCCTTCCCTTCATGAACCACTTCCTCCATTACTTCCGGTGATGCCCCAGACGCACCCTAACCGTAGCCTCCTCCCTGGCTCCGTCTAGGTCTAGGAGTAAGCAAGCACAAGTGAAAAGACAGAGCCTAGGACTAAAAGGCTAAAAAGATAAAGAGGGGGTGCTCTTGGGCCCTTCAGAGAAGGCCCTGTCTTTCGAGGTCTGAAAAGAACAAAAGGAGTTCCCTACTCTTTGTGGTTAGCAAGCAACCACACTTGTCAAGCAAACGTGAGGTACAGCCTCAGGCTTCTTGAGTTTAGGGAAGTAATTAAGCTCACAATGGAAAGAAGACAGCCACCCTGCTATTCCCAAATCAGGGTCACAGAGGCTTAACCATCCCACTAAGTAAGAACTTCTGTCCACTAAGGTCAAACTTTTACTTTGATTGTGTAGCCTGTTCCGCATGTGGTAGGAGCTGTGTAACCTCCACTGACTACCATCTATTTTCTCTGCCCTGAGCAATATATTAATCACTAGGAGAACTGGTTCCAAGGCAATTTGTTTTATTTAATCACATAATGGGACCCTGGTAATCATCCAATCTCAACTCAAACATTATAAAGAACCTTTCTGGGCCAAAATTACACAGCTAGTTAACTTTATTCAGCAAATACTTACTTGGCGCTTAACTATTAGAAGTGTGTCTGTGTTTTGAGAGAAACAGGTGGAAGACGTTTGGGGTGGAGGATGTTGAGCAGAAGATTCAGGGTGAAGGAATTCGAAACCTTTAGTTTTCATGTGGGTGATAGTTAACATTTTTTTTGATAGTTAACATTTCATTACATCTTCAAGTGGACAGTATATATGAGAAGGAATACTAGCTTAAAGCTTAGCAAATTTTTTTTAAATTTGAAAAAGAACTGTCCTACCGTGCAAGTGTTTCTTCCCTAGTTGCTCAGACCAATAGCTACTGAGAACAGCATGTGCAGACCCTTAAAAGAAGTGAAAAGCTATGTTACAATCCTAAAGAAAATAGGAGCAACTCAGCTAAATTCATAAAGGATCAACTATCCAGTTTCACTGAACCTTAGACAACTTAGTTATTATGTTGGCCATGACCTCTGCAAAGTGTGGAATTATGAATAGAAATAGAAAGGAAGACAGAGAATTTATGGATAAGCTCCTTCAAAAGACGTATCTGCTGCATCTTACACTTTCTGAAGGCTGAATTAAACTGCAGGCTTTAATTCTTGTCTGTCAATTCCCTGTCAGTCCATGGTAGGAGAATTAAGGCTTTTGCGTAAATCTATGTACATCTATCAAGGAAAAATATATCCTTCCTCCTAAGACATACACACAAGGAAGGGTGAGAACTCTGACAAAAGACCAAAATTTCCATGAAGCCAACGCTCCCAGTTTTTTGGTGCCAAAAGAGCTTTGTTTTAGTGAGATATTTTTTCACATGATTGTGCCCTAGGTTTAGGTCAGAGAATAAATACTAAAATGAAGAAACAAACTACAAAGTAATAACTGACAGGAAAGTATTTGGGAGAGGAAAGGATGATCTGAAAAAGGTCTCTCCTTCAGAAAAATATACTAAATACTATGGGACAGGGTGCCCAAGCATCCCAGTATGCCTGAGGCTGTCCTGGTTTTATCACTGAAGATCCCTACTCTGAGAAGTCCTTCAGTCTCAAGCAAACCGAGATTGTTGGCCATCACTGTCCAAAGAGCTTTCCCACTCTAGAAAAGCATTATTACAAGGGGGAAAACACCTTCCCTCTATGATAACCAAAATCTCTGGGAAGCAGCCATGCATGTGTAAATCCACTCATAACTTCTTATCCATGAGCTTCCTCCAAAAAGCATTCCCCACCTTTTGCTGGTCAGTCCACTTTTATCAAGGAGGATGAAAGTAGGAAGCATCACATCCTTGCCAACTTTTTATTTCAACTCTCTGCTTCTGGTTTGTGGAAGATCCTGAATTCCTATGTTCCTGAACCCATTCCACTCACTTAGTGAGCAGGTCTGGGAAAGGAGGAGGAGAGGAAGAAAAACACCATTCCTGTCCCTGATTCCCACCTGCAGTCCAGGACTTGGTCCTTCAAAACCCAAATCTTGGTCAATGATCACACAGGCTGGCCACTGAAAAGGACAAAGGACTTTGGGAATATAGTGGACATTGGCCACTGGATTTTGCAACAGGTAGCTCTAGAAGTGTTTGCTCAAGGAGCCAGTTTTATCATTAGTTGTTAAAATATCTAACAGCTATTGGGCACTTACCATGTGCCAGGCACTGTGCTCATTATGTTTTGTGTTTAACATGCATTGTGTTTACATAACCTATGAGGTATTATCCATATTATATAGAGAGGGAACAAAAGCTGTAAAAAGTTAAGTCATTTACCCAAGGTCAACAGCTAGGAAGCTAGGATGCAAACTCAGCCTGTCTGATGCTAAAATTTAACCTTGCTATATACTGCCTCATTAACACTGTGTTTTTCACAAGAGACTTCAGTGAAGAGATGGGAAGGGGAGATAGGAAAACAAAGGCAACTCAAAACCCAAACAACCTGAAAGTTCATTGTGGAGGGCACTTAAATAGCTGTTCTCCTCCTTCTCCACTGTTTAGCTTTACTCAGGATTGAAGGCAAAAATACCTGTTACGGGGTCCTCAGCCACACCGTACCATGGAGCAAAATATCTGGAGTAAAAGTCAAATGCTTGAGTCTGCCCATCAGGCTCTCCCTTGAGGGTGAGAATAAGTCCTTTCACCTCCCCTGAGGTTTCCACTTGCAGCAAATTCTCTGTGTTCACTGTCAGGCTCTCCAGAAATGACCTTGTTCATAAACAGGATGGATTAGGACAAACCCATTCCACAAACTACCCATTCCCCAGACTCCATAAAGCAGGCCAGGCTGCAGCTTGTCCAATGGCTCAGCAGGAAGGGAGGAAGAGCAAGTACAACCTTCCTGCCCAGGAACAGAACACCGGCTGTGAAGATCATGGTTCGACTGAACATGGCACAGCCAGATCAAGCCAGGGCTATGAATCTGGTGCCCTCTCCCACAGCGCTGACGAAGTCAAAAATCTCATTTACCTGTTGTAAGTATCACTGAGCCGGACCAGGAGCTTTTTGGTATCTGGGGAATAGCGAACATCCTGAACCAGCGTGTCACCTATGGCAGTCTATGGAGACAGACCAAAACTTCCTCAGAAGTGCGTCTTGGGTCAAGTCCTTGGAGAACGATCTCTCACAAACATCTGCTTTGTGCCAGGCACACCCAACATCTCCAGTCCCAAGAGTTTCAGGTCAGTTTTAGGATTCAAGGTATTTCTCAAAGAAGGCCAATTTCCTGGTGTTCAGGAACACTTGGACCTTAATAGGGGTTGAGTTTAGCCTCTGAGAGCCAAAGATAGGCCTTGTTCATACATGTTACTATGAGACTCGATACACAACTCCTTCAATTGGGTATTTTCCCCACAGATAAAAAGATTCAGGGAGGCCCAGAATCTCTCTCTCACACACACACACTTTGACCCAGGACTGAGGAGCCCTAGAGTCAAAGCTCTGAATCGCTACTGTCTACTATCTGTAGAGGTGGGGGCTTTATGCCTGCTTCTTAGAGGATTAAATGAAATAACATATGCAGAGTTCCTGTAGCTACAGTGGTAACTAGATGATTCTACATAAGAAGGACTCAGGGCCAGCAGTATGATTGGAAGTGGGGACTAGGGCACTCGTCTCAATGCTGCTCTGCTTGACAAGCTTGCTGTTTTCACTTAGACTATACACTACAGATTAAGAACATAGTAACATTATCCAAAGACATGCTGGTTCACCCTTTACCGAAGATTGCATGTAACCATGCTCATATCTGAGACACGGTTTGTCTGTTTATTGGTTTGTGGTGCTGAGGGAGGTTGTGAGGGGACAAAAACACCTCCAAGTCATCCTTTGGCACCACAACTAGCTGCCACCAGAACAGACTAGAGTTACATGGTAGTTGTCTGATTGTCAGTAGGTGGTTTCAAGTTCTCTAATCTTCTTTAGGGGCTGAGAAGCTCTAGGTTCCATGGCCAAGACTCTGCTGTGGGTAGTGCCTGGAAGGTCTGCCTCTGTGACCACTGCTGACCAATGTCCCCCCTCTAGATATGAGAACTCCTACAGCCCAATCCCATCTGCTCTCCAGGCCTCCCAGTCTCTCTGAAGGGTTGTCCAACCCTTCTCTGCATGGATTCTTATGTCAATTTGAAAGTTTAATTCTCAACTGAGAATCTTATTGCCAGTTTTTAGGAACACAAAATGACAATGCGTGCATGCTCTGCATTGCATTGTCTGACTCTGCAACCCCAAAGAATGCAGCCCGTCAGGCTCCTCTGTCCAAGGGATTTCCCAGGCAAGAATATTGGAGTGGGTTGCCATTTCCTACTCCAGGGGGATCTTCCCAGCCTAGGAATCGAAACTTTATCTCCTGTGTCTCCTGTATTGGCAGGCAGAATCTTCACCACTGAGCCTCCTGGGAAGCCCAAAATGACAATACTCATGATAAATACCTTTCATCATTCCCATTTTACAAATGCTGACCCTAAGGCTTAGAGAGATCAGGTTAAGTTCTTTCTACCATGAACAAGGTCTACCACTGTAAAGATTTTCTATTTTTTTTGCCAATATGCTTAAAGCAATTCATTTTTGAATTTGGCTTGTCTCCCAAAACCCAAGCCATAGGAGAAGCTGAGTGTAAAAGTAGAATCCATGATACTTGCTTATATCCTTTGAAAACTTAAAGCAAAACACTAAAGAGATAACAAATGCTGTATTTGAAAATTCACTAAGAAATACCCATTACTACCCCTAACAGGCCATTTCCCAGAATCATTTTTTCTCACTGCACTCTTGGCCTGGTCCTGACCTGGGCCCTTCCTGCTCTAAAACCTAAGCACCTGGCTATCCAGGGCTGCTCTGGCCTTCTAGAATCTACACAAGACAACTGTAGTGCCAACTGCCCTGGGTGACAGAATTAAATGAAATAATGCATTAAAATGCATGGTACTGCACAGAGGAGACTCTCAAAAATGTTCTTTATCATCATCATCATCCTCCTTATCATTAAGCCCCATCCCCACACAGACCCTTTGAGGAGGCTGCTATATATATCTTGTCTTCTCTATTGGCGTACCCTTGCTTTTCTGCTCTCTTCCATCAAAGCACAGCCCCGTCATCTCAGCCTTATTCTCCACTGAAGAGATCAGGAAACAGACTGCTGCCATGCTGTTCCCATTCTTTTCTTTCACTCTCAGCCTGCCACATGGCACTCTCCCCTCCCCCATCTTTCCATGGAGGCTAATCAGATAATAAAGAGTTTAGGAAAAACTGGTCAACCTTTTCACCAAATAGATTCAATATTAAAATTCAAACCTCAAAGGCACCATGCGGTATTCACCCAAGCTTAAACTAGAACACTTACATTGGTAGAAGGTCTATATTTGAGATCAAAAACAAATCTTTGTTCAAATAATAACAGATGATCAAATCCCAGGGCTCAAGTTTGACTCTCTTTCACGAACCTTTATCAAGTCCTCCACTTCATGCAATTTCTAGATCAGGAAAAAAGAAAAAATCACTGTAAAACGGGCAATTTGTATACAGTGTGTAGCAATAATTTTAAAAAGCTGACCTGGGGGTGGGCTGGATAAAGAGGCAGGTCCAGGACGATACCATCCTCTTCTTTTCTGGCCTTCAGTTCCCCACTCAGAGTGACAAACGTGAGAGTGCTATTCACATTTTCTGGCCAAAAAAAGAACTTCATTTTGTCAAATGTTTGAAAGGAATCAAGAAATAGAAAAATAAACTTTGTTATATAGTTGCATGTCTCTTTTGATCACTTTTAAAGATTGGATGGCAGTGTCATTCATTCCAGTAAAGGGTCCCAGGTTTGGGTTACTGGGGTCTTAGTAGAGAAAACTCTCACTGGATTCTAACTTGAGAACCAAGAACATAACTGATTGGTCGTGACATCATGCTGTGCTCTTGAAAAAATTATTTAATCTCCTTAAACCTCAATTTCCTCATCAATAAAATGGGGTAGTAATTAAACTTACACTAATTTCATTTAACCAATAAAATGGTAAATAATTAACACAGCTTATAGGGTTGCTATAATGTTTTCTAATGTAGATTTTTATATTTTATATATTTTATATACTCCTACAATAGAGTTTATAGAGTTATAAACTCTACTAAACTCTACTAGTTTAAGTTAAGCCAAAGGGATGACAAATAGAACATACAGGTTATATACAACAGTCTGATATGAACAAATCAAGCTTACCATAAACAAGCCAAACTATATATAAAATCTTGATTTAAAGATTAGATCACAAACCCTGATACAATATCCCTTTATATTACTGATACAACTTGGGCGACTTATCTCAGAGGGGGATAACATTTTCAGTGAAACAAAGATTTATGACTTAACTCTTTTCCCTAGTATTTCTGTGAACATATTTCAAAGGTGAGGAAATGTCACATTGCTGATTAGCTTTCACAGAATAAAATTTACATTCTGAAATTCAAAGTTTTAGTCTTCTCATTACAATTGGTGTAAGACATCACTATTTACAAAGCATTTTCTCATCCAACCTTAGGCCTACCCTAGCAGTACTATCAGGACTCTGTTGCTACTGCTCTGCAGTTCAGCTTCACATGGTGTTCAGTTCTGCTTTCTTGGACTTCCCTGGTGGTCCAGTGGTTAAGAATCTGCCTGCCAGTACAGGTGACATGGGTTCAACCCCTGGTCCAGGAAGAACCCACATGTCACCGCAGGGCAACTAAGCCTGTGAGCTGCACCTACTGAAGCCCATGTGCTCTAGAGCCCGTGCTCCACAATAAGAAAAGCCTCCAAATGAGAAGCCTGTGCACTGAAACTAGAGAGGAGCTCCCACTTACCACAACTACAGAAAGCCCACACAAAGCAACGAAGACCCAGTATGGTCAAAAATAAGCTAAGTAATTCAAAAAAATTTTTAAATTCTAATAAATAAATAAATAATTTAAAAAATTTTTAAATTCTGCTTTCTGGTACAAGGGGCATGGTGGGTTGGGGAGCAGAAAAAATTCTGCTTTCTTTACTCTGCTAACAATGCTAATCCTAAGAATACTGCCCCTCGTCCTTCCAGCATGCCAATGAGACTGCTTCCAGGGCAAACGTGGCCTATAAGACCTTCACTTATTATCCCCATCTAAGTAGCTCCCAATCACAGGAAACTAATCAAACTAATCACATGGACCACAGCCTTGTCTAACTCAATGAAACTATGAGCCATGCCATGTAGGACCACCTAAGACAGACGGGTCACGGTGGAGAGTTCTGACAAAACATGGTCCTGGAGAAGGCAAAGGCAAACCACTTCAGTATTCTTGCCTTGAGAACTCCATGAACAGTATGAAAAGTCAAAAAGATAGGACAGTGAAAGATCAACTCCCCAGGTTTTTAGGTGCCCAATATGCTACTGGAGAAGAGTGAAGAAATAACTCCAGAAAGAATGAAGAGACAGAGCCAAAGCGAAAACAATGACCAGTTGTGGATGTGACTGGTGATGGAAGTCCAATGCTGTAAAAAGCAAATACTGCACAGGAAACTGGAATGTTAGGTCCATGAATCAAGGTAAATTGGAAGTGGTCAAATAGGAGACAGCAACCGTGAACGTCAACATTTTAGGAATCAGTGAACTAAAATGGACTAGAATGAGGGAATTTAATTCAGATGACCATTCTATCTACTACTGTGGACAAGAATCCCTTAGAAGAAAAGAAGTAGCCCTCATAGTCAACAAAAGAGTCTGAAATGCAGTACTTGGGTGTAATCTCAAAAACAACAGAATGGTCTCTTCGTTTTCAAGGCAAACCATTCAATATCACAGTAAACCAAATCTATGCCCCAACCAGTAATGTTGAAGAAGCTGAAGTTGAACAGTTCTATGAAGACCTACAAGACCTCCAGAACTAACACCCCAAAAAGATGTCCTTTTCATCATAGGGGACTGGAATGCAAAAGTAGGAAGTCAAGAGATACCTGGAGTAACAGGCAAATTTGGCTTTGGAGTACAAAATGAAGCAGGGCAAAGGCTAACAGAGCTTTGCCGAGAGAACACAATAGTCAAAGCAAACACCTCTTCCAACAACACAAGAAAAGACTCTACATATGGACATCATCAGATGATCGATACTGAAATCAGATTGATTATATTCTTTGCAGCCAAAGATGGAGAAGCTCTATACAGTCATCAAAAACAAGACCGGGAGCTGACAGTGGATCAGATCATGAACTCCTTATTGCAAAATTCAGACTTAAACTGAAGGAAGTAAGGAAAACCACTGGACCATTCAGGTATGACCTAAATCAAATTCCTTATGATTATACAGTAGAAGGGATAAATAGATTCAAGGGATTAGATCTGATAGACAGAGTGCCTGAAGAACTATGGATAGAGGTTCATGACATTGTATAGGAGACAGGGAGCAAGACCATCCCCAAGAAAAAGAAATGCAAAAAGGCAAAATGGTTGTCTGAGGAAGCCTTACAAATAGCTGAGAAAAGAAGAGAAGCAAAAGGCAAAGGAGAAAAGGAAAGATATACCCATTTGAAATCAGAGTTTCAAGGAATATCACGGAGAGATAAGAAAGCTTTCTTCAGTGATCAATGAAAAGAAACAGAGGTGAAATGTTGTGAAGTAATTAGCCGCCAACTAATAAAAAAAAAATAATAATAATAATCAATCAAAAAAAAAAAAGTAACAAAAAAAAAAAAGAAACAGAGGAAAACAATAGACTGGAAAAGAGTAGAGATCTCTTCAAGAAAATTAGAGATACCAAGGGAACATTTCATGCAAAGATGGGCACAATAAAGGACAGAAATGGTATGGACCTAACAGAAGCAGAAGATATTAAGAAGAGGTGGCAAGAATACACAGAAGAACTATACAAAAAATATCACCTTCGTGATCCAGATAACCACGATGGTGTGATCACTCACCTAGAGCCAGACATCCTGGAATGTGAAGTCAAGTGGGCCTTAGAAAGCATCACTACAAACAAAGCTAGTGGAGGTGAGATGGAATTCCAGTTGAGCTATTTCAAATCCTAAAACATGATGCTGTGGAAGTGCTGCACTCAATATGCCAACAAATTTGGAAAACTAAGTGGTGGCCACAGGACTGGAAAAGGTCAGTTTTCATTCCAATCCCAAAGAATGGCAATGCCAAACAATGTTCAAACGACCACACAACTGCACTCATCTCACATGCTAGCAAAGTAATGCTCAAAATTCCTCAAGCTAGGCTTCAACAGTACATGAACCATGAACTTTCAGATGTTTAAGCTGGATTTAGAAAAGGCAGAGGAACCAGAGATCAAATTGCCAGTATCTGTTGGATCACCGAAAAAGCAAGAGAGTTCCAGAAAAACCTCTACTTCTGTTTTACTGACTATGCCAAAGCTTTTGACTATGTGGATCACATCAAAATGTGGAAAATTCTTAAAGAGATGGTAATACTAGACCACCTGACCTGCCTCCTGAGAAATCTGTATGCAGGTCAAGAAGCATCAGTTAGAACCAGACATGGAACAACAGACCAATTCCAAATTGGGAAGTCAAGGCTGTATATTGTCACCCTGCTTATTTAACTTATATGCAGAGTATATCAGGTGAAATGCCAGGCTGGATGAAGCACAAGCTGGAATCAAGACTGCCAGGAGAAATATCAATAACCTCAGATACACAGATGACACCACTCTTATGGCAGCAAGCAAAGCACTCAAGAGCCTCTTGATGAAAGTGAAGGAGGAGAGCGAAAATTTGGCATAAAACTCAATATTCAGAAAACTAAGATCATGGCATCTGGTCCCATCACTTCATGGCAAATAGATGGGGAAACAGTAGAAACAGTGACAGACTTTATTTTGGGGGTCTCCAAAATCACTGCAGATGGTGACTGCAGCCATGAAATGAAAAGACGTTTGCTCCTTGGAAGAAAAGCTATGACCAACCTAGACAGCTTATTAAAAAGCAGATACATCAACTGGAAATGCCATATGACCCAGCAATCCCACTCCTGGGCATACACACCGAGGAAACCAGATCTGAAAGAGACACGTGCACCCCAATGTTCATCGCAGCACTGTTTATAATAGCCAGGACATGGAAGCAACCTAGATGCCCATCAGCAGATGAATGGATAAGGAAGCTGTGGTACATATGGAATATTGCTCAGCCATTAAAAAGAATACATTTGAATCAGTTCTAATGAGATGGATAAAACTGGAGCCCATTATACAGTGTGAAGCCAGAAAGATAAACACCAATACAGTATACTAACACACATATATGGAATTTAGAAAGATGGTAATGATAACCCTATATGCAAAACAGAAAAAGAGACACAGATGTACAAAACAGACTTTTGGACTCTATGGGAGAAGGTGAGGGTGGGATGATCTGAGAGAACAGCATCGAAACATGTATATTATCAAGTGTGAAACAGATCGCCAGTCCAGGTTGGATGCATGAGACAAGTGCTCGGGGCTGGTGCACTGGGAAGACCCAGAGGGATGGGATGGCGAGGGAGGTGGGAGGGGGGATCAGGATGGGGAACAAATGTAACTCCATGGCTGATTCATGTCCATGTATGGCAAAAACCACTACAATACTGTAAAGTAATTAGCCTCCAACTAATAAAAATAAATGGAAAAAAAATTAATTGGATTGAGCAAAAAATAAATAAATAAAAGAGAACAGGGACAAAGGGAGCCGCAAAGGGATGGAAGGAGTGTGACCTGGAGGGCAGACAGGGGTCAGGGATGGTGAAGGAAGGAGGCAAAACTGCCTAGAGAGTTAGCGTAATTAGAAAGGTTGTCGGGGGAAAAAAGTAGTGAAAGAGGAAACAAGCTCCCTGTCATCAGTTGGCGGTGGACAGGGAAGCCTGGTGTGCTGCAGTCCATGGGGTCACAAATAGTCGGACATGACTGAGCAACTGAACTCAAGTGAAGTAACTCCCAAAAGCACTTCTTATTCAAATCCCCCACTCCCCCAGGTACCCCTCTGTCATATCATCCTGCTTACTTCCTTGTCTGACTTTCTGTTTCTACACTTGTTCATGGCTGCTTCTATCTCTACTTTTCGGACATTTCCAGGCTTCTCTCCTCTGCCCTGTTCCCACAAAGCCCTGATCTTTTTTATACTAAGTGTAGCTGAGATGGGAACTGGTAGGATTAAAGTGCTGCATCCTTTCTTCACAGGGTAAATGTATATAGTTTACCTTATGAATATTTAAAATTCAGAATAAAGAAGCTTTTATTGTGAAATGAATTCCAGTTTGGTTGGGTACACATTTGGGGGAAAGTATGTCTTTTAGTTCCCCAGTATTATGTCATGTTAAATACCTATTCTGCCTTGCAAGCTGTCCTCCTGTGTTGGTCACAGAGACCAGAGAGCTCCTATTTAAAAGAAAATGGTGGGACTTGCCTGGTGATACAGTGGATAAAAATCCGCCTGCCAATGCAGGGGACATGGGTTCAATCCTTGGTCTGGGAGGGAGGATGCCATAGAGGAACTAAGACCGCATTCCACAGCTACTGAAGCCCCTGCACCTAGAGCCTGTGCCCTGAAACAAGAGAAGCTGCCACAATGAGAAGCCCATGCACCACAACCAGAGTAGCCCCTGTGGGCCGCAACTAGAGAAAGCCCAAGCACAGCAACAGAGACCCAGTGCAACCAAAAGTAAATAAATAAAATAAATTATAAATGAAAGAAAATGGCATTTCAGAGAACAGCAACCATGGCTATTCAACATGCCTGAAAAATCAAAGTGTTCTTGAAGGTTGCTGTTTTGTTCTACATAATAAATCATGTGAAATAAACTTTGTAATGTCTTTATACCAGTCACTTTGGTTCACAGGAAAGAATGTATGAGAGTTTTTAAAAATATTTCTATTTACTAACTGATAAGTTCATAAAAGAAAATCGTATTACTTATTTTGTGAAACAGCACAGCTGCAGAAGCCAGGGTAGCGTGGCCACAGAGAGGAACCTCATTCTGGGGTGTAAACCACCTTAATCCAAAGCAGGAACCTTCAGAGGAGAAAAACCAAAGAGAGATGAGATCATTTCCATACAAGGGGGTTAAAAGTTTTCATTTTCTTATTCTTTTCTAAACACTGTATTAGCATAATTAATCACTGAAACGTGTTGTGAAAAGGAGGAGCAAAGTCTAGGCAAGACCTCTAGGGCTCTGCAATGCTAGATCTGGATCTGAAAGATTCCAATTCATCAGCATCTGCTCCCTTAGATGAACTGAACATCAAATTAGAAGCTCCCCTACCTTCCTTATCTGCATGCAAATAATAAATGGACATTTTCCTTAAATATCATTCCCCCACTGGAAAAACAGTTTTGGTACCATTCAGGAATTTTTTTAAAAGAAAAGAAAAAAATGTATTTACTTTGTGTAAAGTTGTCATTTGGGTGTAGCTTTCGGATAAAAGCCGTTTCGGAGAGGTTCATTTCCTTTGCAATTTTTTGATGCAAGTCTTCATCCAGTTTCTAAATTAGAAACAAAAGATTAGTGAGATTCCAGAAACACAAATCAGACTTCCTTGAATAGCAACTACCACTAGTAAAAAAAAAAAGAAAAGAAGACAGTTTATTAATATAAAAGTTATATGCTTAAAAAAACTTTAATGTAAAAAAGTATTTAAAAAGTCATATACGCTTAAAGTAAATAATCACCAAGAAATTTAAGGCACTTTTATAAAGATTGTTTTTTAGAAATCCATGCACTTAGCACCATGTGTAGAGCTGTGGAAGCTATAGCAGATTCTGAAAAACCTACCGGCCTGGGCTATCCTTTGTCAGATTATTACCTAGTTTTATCAGAGAGCACGGGCTCTCTCCTAAAAACAATTGCTACCAACAGAAACTCCACAATCTGTCATTCCTGTTGGATGAAGAGATGTTAGGTGCCCACTCTGAGCAGACTGGACCACTCTGACCTCATTTATGCATGTTGCACTCCCTTTAATGAGTCAGGCTCAAGTCAGAGGTCACCTCCTCCAGGAAGCCTTCCAGACTGCTCTGTCTCCTTCCCAGTACTTATACCACCTGAAATTACCTACTATGCCCCTTTACTGGCTGTACCCCCAACCTCTGACTCAGAGCTCTGTGACAGCACCACTGTGCTACTCTGCTTTGTCCTGGTTTAGAGCAATGCTTGTATTCATCCTGGTATGGTAGGAGCTCAATAAATATTTGCTGAGAGAATTCAGTATTCATTTAATTTTCAGTTTTAAAACACTCAACATAGATATTTTTATCCACTTGCAGATAAAGAAATTAAACACAAAAAGTCTGTGTAATATCTTAACATATATACATGCATATACACATACATACATTCCTCTTAACTCAAGGAAAAAAATGGGTCGAAGAATAGATTTTCTTTTTGAGAACGAAAATCAATTTTTTTTTTTTTTGAAAATCAATTTTTTTAATCAACAAAATGCTCACTACTTAGATTCTGAATTCTAAAGAAGTCTCAAGATGTTAACTATATTCCAATAAAAATTAATTATAAAAAGAGAAATCTCAAGACAAGATAAATGCATTTTTGCTTTAGCCAAACTTGTTACTCTTGAGCTTCTGAAACCCAGAAATAGGAATTGAAACTTTATTCTAATAAGTTCAAAATTCACTTATCTGAGTTATGTCAAGTTAAACATCCTTGTCTTTTAGTTGATTAGAACTTTTTCTGTGTACTCATATAACATTACAAAGATGTTTACCTATTAAAGTTTATGTATTGAGAAAAGGCATGTAAGACACAAAACAGCAGTTACAAAAAATTAGTCATAACTTCTTAACTATCAGCTAATGTAAAAATCCTCACAGGTGACTTACTAAGCTTTTCTTAAAGGAGCACTGTATTCAAAATCTGTAGAAACTCCATAGCCCTACAGAAAGAGAAATCACTTAAGAAATTGATACTTATTTTCTGAAAACCCAAACAGAACACAATGAGTTTTTGGTTTTTTTTTTAATTACTGTTTTTCTTTCAAAAGATTTAATCCAATAATGCATTTTTATAAAGCACTCATCAGAGGGTCCAACACATAGTTAAGTACTTGAAAAATGTTACCTTTTTATTTTGAGTGGCTCCAAGTCAGTGCTTTAACTTGACATACTGCACTACCTCCCCATAACAAAGAAACTATTATTATCCCTTCAACATGCTACAGGCAGAAAAACCAATTTCTATCAGATAAAATGGACTCCTGGCAACATTTCTGAGGAAAAGGAGCCATCAATCAAGTACCCAAGCCGCGCTGAGCCAGCAGCATCAGCACCACTTTCAAGGGAATTTGTCAGAAATGCAGAGTCTCAAGCCCCACCCCAGACCTTCTGAATCAGAATCTCCATCTTAATCAGAAACCAGATGATCTGTGTGCACATTAACGACTGGGGAGCCCTGATGTATAAGAGCTGGTCCTGTGTTCAAGAGCCTTAGCCTGTCAGCTGAGGAGTCAAGACAGATACAGAAAGCAGCAGTAGGCCACACCAAAGAGTATGTAATTGAGATACATGGATTTTAACATAAGTTCTCTAGGACTTGAAAGGTGAGGACTTGAGGCAGACCTAGCAAAAGGTCAGATTTGGGTGAGCTGGACAGGAAAAACTGCGCAAAAGGTTTGAATTAGAGATGCTTCTTAGGCAAGTCACTTGACTTCACTTTGCTCTCCTTCCATGATATCTTTGACTCTCTAGGATTCTGCAAGTTGAGGTAAGGAGAATTAGGATGGCAGGAATGAAGTGGAATGAGCACATGTCACACGTGTGGACGCCCGTGGGGCTAGGGAGTGAGAAGTCCCACCTGAGCAGAGGAGGCTGAGTGCTGCTGGGGCCAACAAGACAACAACGTTCAGAAGGGAGCTCAAGTTGCTTTCCCAGGGTTTGTAGAATGTTCTCTGTGGAAACTGGCCTACCTGCCCATGCACATAACACCTTAATGAAACTGGGAGCCATTTAATTTCCTAGGGCTGAGTCTGCAATCATCAGCTTCAAAGGTGACTGAAGGGCTGATGAAGAAAAACATGGATTTGCCTCCCTGGCTGCAGGAACCTGAGAGCCTGCCAGTCCTTCCTCTATCTGACTTGGCCAGACTTCCTATCCTTGTCCTTCCTTTCTTTGCCTATTGCTTCCCTTGACCTTTAGGACCAGAGTCTCTAAAAGTATTGAAGAGTTTCACATTTGAGCCAAGATCACCATCTTTTGGTAGCAGGTTCCTTTGCAAATGGGCTTTTTTGTACATCAGTTAAAACACACACTTCACTGACCATCAGCTCTTTAATCCTTTCTGGTTTGGTATACTTCACCAGTTACAATTTGAATTTCTGTCCCAGGACACTGAAAACACATCTATTTGCCTGAGGTGCCAGAGACAATAAAAAGTTTGATAGTCACAGCCCTCAGTATGCACCATGGGTGGCTGAATCTCTACACTGGAACCAAACAGCAAAATAATGGTGAATCATGAGAAGATTAACATTGCTTCAACTTGGAGAGCTTTAAGGAAAAAAAGAGTGAGACTACATTCATTAACAATACTGAAGTTTGGTTCCAATAATGTTTCCATTTTACACTACAAGCTTATTTTCAAATGTAACACACAATAGTTACAAACCGAACCAATTAATTTTCTTGCTTTAATATCCATTTTTCTTTGCCAATCTCACAGGAGTCAAGTTTCCAGCAGTAAAAAGAGAACCATGTTTGTTTTTCTGAGTTGCAATATACTGTGTTGGGACACTGATGTTCTATCAACCATATGGCTCGCAAAAGACTAATAACCAGAAAATCAGAGTAAAGTTTTAAAATACTCCCACCTTGTGGCAGTTTATAAATATGACAGCCTAAACAGGATAGTCTTGCTCTCCGTCTGTTCATTTGTCCCTCTGCTTTCTTTCTAGCAAAGGAAAAGCACTTGGATGTAGAAAGTTCTAAATCATTCAGGAAGAAACAGGAGATTCCTTCTGAGACACTGGGTTTCCGATTGCAAAGTTATGTCCACAAAATGCAGCACTCAAGCTGCAAGTCATCTTCAGTTGTTCCTAAATACTTTGGCCACCTGATGTGAAGAGCCGACTTGTTGGAAAATACCCTGATGCTGGGTAAGACTGAGGGCAGGAGGAAAAGGAGATGACAGAGGATGAGATGGTTAGATAGCATCATCGACTCAATGGACATGAGTTTGAGCAAACTCTGGGAGAGACTGAAGGACAGAGAAGCCTGGCATGCTGCAGTTCATGGGGACGCAGAGTCAGACATGACTTAGCGACTGAACAACAATGGATCTTATGTGCCTTGTCTCTCCAGCTCCATCATAGAACCTAAAGCACATGCTTGCATTGCATGCCCTGCCCATCCCACCCCATCAATGAAAACAAAAGATCCATAATCATTGGCCAAGACTTCCCCAGTAGCGCAGTGGATAAGCTGCCAATGCAGGGAACACAGGTTCGATCTCTGGTCCAGGAAGATTCTACACGCCATGGAGCAAGTAAGCCACAAGTACTGAGGCCCTTGCACCTACAGCCTGTGTTCTGCAACAAGAGAAGCCACCTCAATGAGAAGCCCAGGTACCGCAACTAGAGAGTAGCCAGCCCCAGCTCGCTACAACTAGAGAAAGTCTGCTTACAGCAATAAAGACACAGTACAGCCAAAAATAAACTAAAAAATAAATAAAAAATTACAGTTGGCTTCTTCTACTAGAACTCCTAGAAGAAGATTTTGCATAATACAATTGATTATACTATTTCCACTTTCACTCAACAGATGTTTAGTGTCTCCCATGTGCCAGGCCCTGGATGTTGGAACAAGTCAGAATAGATTAAGATCTCATAGAATGTACAGAAGTGAGGAAGACAGGCATTGAGTGAATTATAAGACTGATGCATGTTACCAACTGGGAAGGGGCACTGTGGGAGAATATCTAGTCCAGTAGTGAGTGTGTGTGCATGCTCAGTCGTGTCTCTCTGTGACCCCATGGACTGTAGCCTACCAGGTTCTTCTGACCATAGAATTTTCCAGGCAAGAATACTGGAGTGGGTTGCCATTTCCTCCTCCAGTAGATATTCCTGACCCAGGGATCGAACCCGCACTCTTGTATCTTCTGCATTGGCAGGCAGATTCTTTACCACTGTGCCACCTGGGAAGCACCAGTAGTGAATACAGTGGGTTAAAAGCATGGACCCTGCAGTCAGGCAGGCCTGGGGTGGGATTCTGAAGTCAGCCACTTAGATAAATTGCTCAACCTTCCTCTGCCTCTGTCTTCTCATCTGCAAAATGGGGATTAATAATAAAATCTATTCATAAAGTGGTTGTGAGAGTGAAATGAAATAACATATGAAAACCAATTAGCACAGTATGTGTCTGGCTGAACTTGCCTGAAATCACTGCCCCCAGCTGAGAGTTTTGTTCTAGAAGCCAGTGAGGGTACTTGGGAAGCAGAAATTACCACACTAGTATTTCCTCTTCCTTTGCACTGCTCTCTTCCTTCAAATACTTGGCAAAGAAAAATGCTTCCGTGTCCTGGAAGAATCTTCTCTGCCCTCTGCATCCTTCTTCTGAGCATAAAACTGAGATACAAAGTTGCAACTCTCTAGAAACCCCAGGAGTCTCTGACCCAGTGTGGTCACACTGAGTCAGTAATCCTCTCTAAGAAAGGATGCCAAGTGTGGAAATGGCCACTGCACCTGAGTTAAAGCATGGATTAAACGCAGGATTGCTATACACTTTTTTTCATTTAAATACATAACCTACCAAGCTGTAAAAGTGGCTTTTGGTTGTCCCTAACTTTACCCAGGAAAACCAGAAAAGCAAGTGGTTTAGGAACTAAAACTAAGCATTCCTGCTTAAAAGTGTGAAGCCAATCCTCCTTGCTGTCATTGGAAATGATTATTAGTGTTTAAAAGAATAAAAATGCACATCTATGAGCATCACATTTGATACTAGCAGTGTCCAGCTCATGGTAGACAGCCAGGAAATGACAGTTGAAGTGGAATAAATGTATACACTGGGCCTTGAAGTTGTTTTTATGGATAATTTAAACAGGAAAACTCCAGAATAAACCTCTCTTTACAGAAGGTATCTTTTGAAACAATGGTTCTCAACTGGGGGCAATTTTTGATTGTCATGGCTGGGGGAGTAGGGGAAGACTACTGTCATCTACTGGGTCAAAGCCCAGGACCTGCCAAACATTCTATAACAGACACGACACCTCACACAATAAAGAACTTCCCAGTCCAAAATGTTTATAACACATTTGAGAAGCTCTGCCCTAAAAGCACACACACACATATATATATACACACACACATACACACACAAAATCTTAAGGTTTTGTTAGAATATGAGAGAGAATAAATATGGGCTCCTTACTTTTGTTGGTATGTTATTTTCACTAACTAGTAAAGCAGGTTTACAGGAAAATAAACCACCTCTTATCACTACCACAGCCTGATGACCTATTTGAATAGCTGATCAGGAATTCCTATAGCTTTTAACACAGCTCATTGTAATGTATCTTTCATTTTTTAAAATATTGTTTCTATACATTTTCTATGTCGAAATGGCAACTCACTCCAGTATTCTTGCCTGTAGAATCCCATGGACAAAGGAGCCTGGCAGGCTACAGTCCATGGGGTCGCATAAGAGTTGGACACAACTTAGAGACTAAACCACCACATATAGTCGTTACTGTAAAATAGTCAGACATCTGACAACAGCCATCAGCTTTTTAAAGTTTTAAATATTTTTTTCAAATATCTGTTTCATATTAGTTACATTTATCCCTTAATCTGTTTTTGCTTTCACCTAATATACAGTGTTTCCTCGTGTGAAGATTTAAAAAATAGACTTGTCTAGGGCTCCCTGGTGGCTCAGACAGTAAAGAATCTGCCTTCAATGCAAGAG
The DNA here is from genome assembly GCF_019320065.1 of Cervus canadensis. Taxonomy (NCBI): domain Eukaryota; kingdom Metazoa; phylum Chordata; class Mammalia; order Artiodactyla; family Cervidae; genus Cervus; species Cervus canadensis. Next base: position 68,801,867 of record NC_057393.1, on the reverse strand, counting down.
ACTTGGGTTTGATCCCTGGATTCAAAGATACCCTGGAGAAGAGAATGACTACCCACTTCAGTATTCTTGCCTGGAGAATATCACGGACAGAGGAGCCTGGAAGGCTATAGTTCACGGGGTTGCAAAGAGTCGGACATGACTGAGCCACTAACACTTTCACTTCACTTTCACAGTGTTCCTCAAGTGAAGATTTGAAAAATAGACTTGTCTAGAAGGGCCATGACAGAACACTTGAGAATACTGTAGAAGTTCTGGGAATGTTGTTACCCAGAAAGTTTTCCTTTTCTTCCAGCAGTCTTTTATCAAGTATCTTAAAAGTTCAAAGCACAATTATCTAGTCTTAGTCTACCAAGTTTTTCGATAGTTTCATCTCAGTCAATTTTAAATAATTTTAAACAAAACAAAATTAAAAAGAATATTCCTTTGAAACCCTGAACTTAAAATCTGAAGTATTTTCTCATCCATAAAAATGCAAGTTGTTCTATGCTCTGGTCCCCAAGGGACCTAGTACCTGGTCTTTCAGCCTCTGTGGTGACTACGGGAAAATCATCAGGTTTATGCATCTATTTCCCCTGCTAGACTCTGAGCACCTTAAGGACAGGCAAACTTATTGGTCTCGGTACCTCCCGTCCCCACCCCAGAGCCTGGCCCACGGCAGGTGTCAACAAATATTTGTAGAATACATAATGACAGCTACATGCCTACTGAGTTGCATTTACGGCTTTATAAGGCTTATAAGGCTTAGTCAGCATTATAAGACTTAGTCCTTATCTGTCTCTGATTTTTCCTGAGTTCACTTGTGTTCTTTCTAGGTACTTCAAGTGCCCACTGTCTTTAGCTGTTGATAAAAAAATCCAAAGGGCAGAACAACAGTTTCTCCTTTCATTTCATTTTAATGTTTATTGATCATGCACTGGAGAAAGTGCTAAGTTAACCTTCAGGAAAGGAGATCCTCAAGTCTAAAGAAAAGAAAACTAGCAAACCAATCTTTAAATACCTATTCAGTTGTCCTGGACCGGCCATCAAACCAGCCTCATCTCACAGGTCTAAGGCACAAAAATGAACTGAGAGACTCTAGAGAGCGTCCCTGATGGCAGACTTCCTTTTCTTCCTTTCATACTGAAGCATATTGCTTTGAACTATGCTAAGTTTTTTGTTTAAATTTGTATTTCCTAGTTTTTCCAAATATATAAATAATATGCAAAATATATTTTAATAGGGAGTGAAAGAGAGAGAGAGATCCTAAGTCTGGAGTTTAGTGAATGTACTAGAGGTGAGAAGGAATACATTGAGGAATAATATTAACTGCTGGTAAAAATTGAGTGCATAAATCACTTAAAACTTTTTTCAAAACTCTTCTAGAATATTACGTGGGAATATGGGATAAATACACTAAGGCTTTTTTTTTTAGGCTAAGATTTTTGGCAAGTAGGTTTAGTCAATTCCACAAACCCTTGATGTGAAGCTAATCTGTGTGCCATATTGCTTCTAAAGAAAGTTCAGGATTTAGAATCCGGCTGTTAACTATTCTCTCACTATTACCCCCAAGTTCCTATGTTACTTGGTAAAGTCTGTTAATGTTATTACTTTCTGCACTGTGTGGTTGGAAAATGCCAGCCACAGGGTTGCATAATGAATGCATTGTTAAGGTAAGATGGGGACTTTGATCACCATATTGCTGCTTTATTTGAGGGGGAAAATAAAATATATAAGGATTCGACTAACAACATTCACCGAGCTCAGTAAAACCACAGCTATTCTCATGTGATTTACACTAGAATCACCTGGGGAGCTTTAAAAACCAGTGCTGCTTGGGTCTCACCCCCAGAGATTCTGTTGTGACTGGTCCAGCACAGGAATTTTTAAAGCGCCTCGGGTGATTTTAATCTGCAACCAGCTTGATGTTTACTGCCCTTGAAAGCTCCAACTTAATAAGACTTACTCAAGATCATCAACTGCTTACCACGTAGCTGACATAATTCTCAGATACTCTGCTCTTGTACTAACTGCTCCCAGTGGAAGGATACATTGACCTGTTTCCTAACACCCAGGTAACAACAGGAAGCAGCTGAGGTCAAGAAATATTTAACTATTTCTGTTAATACTTATCTAACCAGAGGGCCTTTTTTCCCCCCTCATTGCACCATGTAGCATGTGGAACTCCCCCAACTAGTGATTGAACCCATGTCCCCTACAGGGAAAGCTGGAGTCTTAATCACTGGACTACCAGGGAAGTCCTCAAAGAGCCATTTTTAAAATGAGATTTTCAGTAAACAGAGTTCTGCCTGTGTTAGAGCTTAATTCCTTTCCATCTTTCTACTAAATTACTTAATTCCCTGCAAAATGTCTCATCTTTTTGGTCCAGAAAAGAATTTCTAAATGTCTGAACTATAGGTAAGGTTAAAAATATACAGCTAGGATCTTTTATGCTAAATGTAGTATCAGCCATGTTCAGTCACATAAAACTCATCTAATTTCATTGTCTTCCACATTTGGTGCTGAATGAAAATCCAGTGGCTACAATGGATGTTTTCTTTTTTTTTTCTGTTGGTCCAGGGATAGAATCTGTGCCCCCTGAAGTGGAAGTCTTAGCCACTGAACCAGCAGGGAAGTGCCACCTACTCATGTTTTTGGTATATTTTTTTTAATTGGCTCTAGTTCTTCTTTACATAAATCTTACTTTTCTAGACATGTGCATCCATCTAGATATAAGCAGTCTTATCATATAATTTGGTTAAAATCAACTTGCAGACATGAACATTGTTGATACCATTTGACAGAGAACACAACCCAGGAAGGTAAACAAACAAGCGGTCTGATTTTTTTCTTTTTCTTTTTAAGTAAAACTTGGTTCTACAAGCATCTAGGATTTCAGGCACTGTACTTCAAAGCAAAATACTACTTACATTTTCTAGGAGACAAACAGCAGCCGGATTCCCACTAAATGCTTTTGCTGTGAATGCATCGGCTATGAATATAGGGAGTTTCATTTTCTTTGTAAGCTGTTTCTGCAAACTCTCAAAACTGTTGGTAGACTGCTTTCCTTCTTATTGCTGCAAAAAAATCAAAAAGTTAATGTTTTACTTGACGCAAAGAAACAACTAACATTTCCCAAGTACCAAGTCAAGTAATTATTCTAACACACCTGCATTTAAAGATAAGTAATCCTTTGATTTAAGCCTCTAGATTGAATTTGCTTTAAAATACTGGATGAATAGAATATTTTCTTTTCATAGTGTACATATACTTAACATAGTAATATTCTTAGAGTAGCCAAAACTAGTGTAAGCTATGTTATTAATGAAGTATGTGAAACTTCCAAAGAGCATATATGTTGCTGATAGTTTACCAATGAATATTACTGCCCTTTTGAAATGATGCATTTTTTCTGATTATAAAAACTCCATCATAAAAAACTTAGAAAATCAAAAAATGAATCATAACCATGCAAATCAGCAATAACTTTTTTTGGACTTAACATAGTCTAAGGAACCTCATGTTTTTAATTTTGTGTTATTTTATAAAGCTACAGTTGGAGACTTTTTAGAGCTCATGATATAGATTTGTTAAAATTAAGCTTTTTATTATAAGAATAATACTTTCTCTTTACTGAAAACCTATAAAATACAGAAAAATGGTGTGGGGTGTGTGAAGAATCTTCTGTATCTTCATGCTTTGGAGATAAACTGTTTACATTCTGGGTATTTCCTTTGCTTTTACTAGAAGCATGGATTTTGTCATAGGTAGGGAAGAAGTCGTCTCTCTCAAAATTATAGAACTTTTTAAAAATTCAGCAAACTATGGGGTGTTTTGCTTAACTATAAAAGAAATTAACCCATCCTAACATGTATTTCTTGTTCTCAAGGAGATGAGGATAAACAATGGCTAGGCAGCTTCCAGGTCTACAGAGTTGTTTGTTTGTTTTTTTTCTTTTGTTTTTTTTTTTGGACTTACAGAGTTGTTTTCTTTTTCTTTTCTTTTAGTTTATTATACAAGGGTTTTACTTAACTTTCTTGCCATATTGCCTACTTTTTTCCTTTTTTTAATGTATAATTGACATATTACTTTCAGGTTTACAACATAATGATCCAATATTCGTATATATTGGGAAATGACCTACCACAAAAAGTCTAGTTAATCTATCACCAAACATAGTTACAAAAAAAGGTTTTTTTTTTTCCGTGTGGTGGAAGTTTGAAGATCTTAGCAACTTTCAAATATTCAATACATTATTATTAACTATGAAGCCGGAAAGATAAACACCAATACAGTATACTAACGCACATATATGGAATTTAGAAAGATGGTAATGATAACCCTATATGCAAGACAGAAAAAGAGACACAGATGTATAGAACAGACTTTTGGACTCTACAGGAGAAGGCAAGGGTGGGATGATCTGAGAGAATAACATTGAAACATGTATATTATCAAGTGTGAAACAGATCTCCAGTCCAGGTTGGATGCATGAGACAAGTGCTCAGGGCTGATGCACTGGGATGACCCAGAGGGATGAGATGGAGAACACATGTAACTCCATGGCTGATTCATGTCAATGTATGGCAAAAACCACTACAATATTGTAAAGTAATTAGCCTCCAACTAATAAAAAATAAAGGAAAAAAAATAAAGCTTACTTGAAAAAAAAAAAAAAAGGAAAAGATATAGATAAAATGATTAGGAACACAAGGACAGAGCAATAACTCTGCCCAGGAGACAGTCAAAGGGAGCTCCAGAGATGAGCTCCCAGAGATGTCATCCAGAGATGACATTTGAGTGAGTCCAAACACACACACACACACACACAAATATCCAGCGGTTCCATAAGGTGGGAACAGGCATTTTGGGTAGAGTGCATAGATTAATCCCAGGGCAAGCAATTTGATATAGAAATAGATATGCATGAGGAAAGGAGACTGCAGAGATGAGGCTATCAAGATCTGCTGGAGTCAATGTTCATGAAGGAGCAGATATATGTAGACTTATAGCTGATTAATATGGTTGTACAGTAGAAACCAACACAAGATGGTAAAGCAATTATCTTCTGATTAAACTTAAAAAAATGTTTTTTTTAATAGATAACCTACAAGGACCTACTGTACAGCACAGACAACACGGCTCAATATTCCGTAATACAGGTCTCCCTGGTGGTCCAGTGGTTAGGAATCTGCCTTGCAAAGCAGAGGAGGCCGATTTGATCCCTGGTCTGGGAAGACCCCCACATGCCAAGGTGCAACTAATAAGCCATGGGCCACAACTACTGAGTCAACGCACACTGCCGCTACTGAAGCCTGCACCCTAGAGCCTGTGCTCCACAAGAGAAGCCACCACGAGAAGCCACCACACTGCAGCTAGAGAGTAGCCCCCACTCTCCGTAACCAGAGAAAGCCCTTGTACAGCCAGGAAGACCCAGCTCAGCCATAAATAAATAAATAAAACTATTCTATAATAACCTACATGGGAAAACAATTTGAAAAAGAATAAATATTTGTATATGTATAACTGAATCACTTTGCCATACACTTGAAACTAACACAACATTGTTAATCAACTATGCTCCAATATAAATTTTTTTTTAATGTTAAAAAAAAAAAAATCCAAACTTCAGTTCAACAGCTACTATGTGGCAGGCCAACCCCAAAGCTAGGTACCAGGGAGAGGAGAGAGTTTCATGAATGAGCCATATGCCTCTACTCTGAGAGTCTAATCTAGAGTTTGTTTTTGAAGATGTCTCTCTTTTTTTCTCTCTCCTTAAAATTAATTTTGTTTTCATTTCTGTAAGAAAAGTGCACTTATTTGATGGGAATTGTGTTGGATCCGTGGATTACCTTGAGTTGTAAAATCATTTTGAAGATATTCTTTTAATCCAAGAACATGGGTGTATGACTGCTAAGTTGCTTCAGTCATGTCCAACTCTGCAATCCCATGGACTGTAGCCCACCAGGCTCTGCTTCTCCAGGCAAGGATACTGGAGTAGATTGCCATGCTCCCCTCCAGGGGATCTTCCCCACTCGGGATCAAACCTGAGTCTGTCATGTCTTCTGCATTGGCAGGCAGGTTCTTTACCACTAGTACCATGGGGGAAGTCCCAAGAAGATGGGTATATCTTTCCAAAAGAAGAAAAGAAAAAGGCAGGCTTAACTTCCTCCTGAACTGCTGAAAGTTTGAGGCAGGTAAAGTTTAAGCAACTTGGCTTTCTTTACCCAGTAAATGGGCTTGCGCATATTTTAGCATCCTGGTCAATCTAACGGCTGGTCCTGAGCTGCAGCTTTCAGGCAGAGCTCTGTGCACTACCAGCAGGGTGTTTTTCAAATGACCCAAAGAATTTAATTTATCCTTCTCTAATTTCACTTACATTCCATTAGGATCCCTAGTACAGCTTTATATGCCCCTTAATAATGGCAAGCAAATAAACTGTTTAAATAGAAATTAATTACTCCCAGAGGGTACCTCATAAATCTAAATTCATATGATTTCTAAACTATTCATATCTCTTTTAAAACTTTTTAGTTTTTAATCATCAATTTAGTGTATGAATAGAAACTTTTTATAAACAATAAAATAATACAGAAAAAAAAAATCCCATTTGACAATCCCCTGTCTCACTACTTTCCCTGCAGTTCCATCAGGTTAGTTTTTGAGGACACGGTAGACATCTTCCTGAATTCTAACCTTGGTTCCATTTATCATGTGAATGTAGGGAAATTATAAACCTCCCTTGTTCCAACAGTTTAGTCATTAAACCTGCCCATGGGTGTGCCTGGGAACGTTGCTGCTTATTTGTCCCTCTATAATAGTCTTAGCTTGTTTATAGTCTCCTGCGCTACAGACAACAGAACGTTGACTCCTGTATTCTGTAGCTGTTAATATAAAAGAACCCACTTGGCTTTTGCCTGTGACTGCTGCCTCAAAACAATGCTACTCACTAATAAATGCCAACTTAGTTCTTTAAAAATGTAAATACTTAGTAACAGAACGCTGACTGGCATTCAAAGTGTACATGAATACTATGCACCTTACTTGTTGGAAAAAAGAAAATAACTATAAAAAGAAAGTCAAATTATAAAATGTTTTAAATAAAAATTTGGAGGAAATTCTATTTTTAAATTAGTTTCATGGCACTCAACTACTTTGTGTTTAGTTTTACTCATGTTTCCTGGACTTAATAGAAGCTCTGAAACACTGCCTTTGTTAAAAAAAATCTTGAGACTAATTCTGATTTCCTCAACTACATTTATGTTCCAACACCTACACTTTTGGAAACTTTTCTGATGAAGCTTACAGTTCTTATCATCATGACCTACCATTTATCAACCAAATTACTGCCCCTCCCCACTTCCTCTTCCTACTGGTAACCACCTCTCATTTGTTTTCTAGATCTGGGAGTCCAATAGCAGTAAACAGCATGTCCTTTTCAAGTGCACATGGAGCATTTTCCAGAATAGACCATAGGTTAGGCCATAAAACAAGTCTCAATAAATATAAAGGCTTGGAAGCATACAAACTGTGTCCTTCAATCACAATGGAATAAGATTACACTTCAATAACAAGAGGAAAATGAAATTTGAGGAATGTGGAAATTAAATAACATTCCCCCAAAATAAAAGGAACTGGGTTCCCTGGAGAAATGGTCACTTCTAGGGTGAACGTACAGAAAATACCAAATAAGCCTTCAGCATCTTCTAATAGAACAAAGTAAGACAATCTCAAAAAATAAAAAGAATAAGTGGGCTTCCCTGGCAGTCCAGTGGTTGAGACACTGTACTTTCACTGCAGGGAGAACGGGTTTGATCCTGGGTCAAAGAACTAGGATCCCACAAGTCAGCAAATAAATAAATAGAATAGGGGTATGTCAAAGGGATACAGGAGCCAACCTGAAAGTGCTCCCAGTGGCCTAAGAAAGAACAATTTGAACAACAAAATAACTTATGTAGATTATAACTCAAAGTATAAAATTAATATCTGTGGGTCTGACTGACATATATATAAAGATGAAAGAATGAATGAAAGGAAAACCTCATAGAATTATTTTTAACTCAAGTTCTTTTTTTCCTTTTATTTATTTTTGGCCACATTGGGTCTTTGTTGCTGGTCTTGGGCTTTGTCTAGTTGTGACAAGTAGGGGCTACTCTTCATTGTGATGTGTGGGCATCTCATGATGCTGGCTTCTCTTGTTTTGGAGCATGGACTCTTAAGACTGCACATTCAGTAGCTGCAGCACACAGACAGTTGCCCTGTGGCATGTGGGATCTTAGATCCCTGACCAGGGATTGAACACATGTCCCCTGGACTGCAAGGCGGATTTTTAACCACTGGGCCACCAGGGAAGTCCCTAGAATAATTTCAAATAATTTATCTAGCTACTCTCCCTTCCAGGAGACGGAGCTTAAATACCCCTTGAGTGTGAGCTGCACTCAGTGACTTTTTCCCAAAAGAGCAGAGCATAAGAGGATAAAAAGTAACTTCACAGCGGAGAAATCTGGCAAGTACTGCGTCAGGCAGGTTTGATTAAGGGTAACACCATCAGTGATAAAGTCAGGTTGATAGCATCTACCTTGGATATGACGTGATGAAAATGGCACTTTACTTTGGTGGTCTTCCTCCTGAGAACCCATTACTCCTACTTAATCATGGCAAAAACATTAGAGATATCCCAGTTGAAGAGTATCCCTCAGAGGAACAGAGAATGCTAATCATAAGGAGAATGATGACTAATTAATGTAGTATCCAGGACGGGATCCTGGAACAGAAGGATGTTAGGGAAAAACTAGTGAACCTCATATAAAGTGTGTAGTTAATAATAATGAACCAATGTAGGTTCATTAGTTGTAACAAACACATCATAATAAAAGCAAGATGTTAATAATAGAGGCAACTGAGTGAGGGATACATGGGAACTCTCCATTCTATCTTCTTTAATCAATTAGGCTGTGCCAGGTCTTAGTTGGGCATGCAGGGCCTTTTTCCTTTTTAGTTGCAGCATGCAGGATCTTTAGTTACAGCATGTGAACTCTTAGTTGCAGCATGTGGGATCTAGTACCCTGACCAGGGATTGAACCTGGACCCTCTGCATTAGGAGCACAGAGTCAGCCATTTTTTGTAGACTGAAACATATACTGAAATGCTAGGATTTTACTAATGCCCTCAAATCAATTTCTACTTTATTAATAGCAACCACATCTGCCTATGTTGGAAAACAGCAGTATTTACATGTGAGTGAGTGAAAGTAACTCAGTCATGTCTGACTCTTTGCGACCTCATGAACTATACAGTTCATGGAATTCTCTAGGCCAAAATACTGGAGTGGGTAGCCTTTCCTTTCTCCAGGGGATCTTCCCAATCCAGGAATTGAACCCAGGTCTCCCACACTGCAGGTGGATTCTTTACCAGCTGAGCCACCAGGGAAGCCCATTTATATGTGAAATATCACTCATTCTGTCCACAAATGATTCTTGGTACTCATCTGATTTTACAGATTTCCCTGGAATAATTTTTGCTGCTCCCTCCCACGCAACACAGTGCTTAGGACATTGTACTTTCCAAAATTTTTCTACTAAACTCACTATTGAAATAAGTTTTACAGGAAGGACCACATTAACGATATAAAAGACAAGAAACAGGACAGAACTGGAATTATTTCAACTACTAACCTCTATATAACAACTCATTTTAGACACTAAGAAACTTAAGATTCAGGGAACTTCCTTGGCAGTCCAGAGATTAAGACCCCAAACTCCCAAAGTAGGGCGCATTTTTTTTTTTTTTTTGGCTTAATCACTCAGTCGTGTCCGACTCTGTGACCTCATGAACAGCAGCCCACCAGGCTTCTCTGTTCATGGGATTCTCCAGGTAAGAATATTGGAGTGGGTTGCCATATCCTTCTCATGGATGGGTTCAATCCCTGGTCAAGAAACTGCGATCCCGCAGGTCATACCTTGACGTGGCCACAAACAAACAGCAACAAAAACTGAGTTTCAGCAAAGTTAACTGCCTCAGAATCAAACAGCTGTAGGTAAGTGTGAAATCTTAGGGTTAGAACCTAGGCCGATCTGACTCCCTGGTTATGAAGACAATTGTAATTTTGTCAATGATTTCCTTTATAAAGTTTGGAGCATTGTTTTATCTTCTGATTCTATTTATTGGTTCAACAAATAATAAGTTTGCTAGACTGTGGTGAAAATTAAAGTACCTTCATCCCCAATATAACCATTGTTATTTGTACACTAAGAGGCATATGTATTGATATGTACATAATGAAAACATGTATTTTTAACTACAACTTAGAAATTTAAAATCATGTGTGGGGAAAGGGAAGGAATGGTCTGATATCTGTACTGTGTTCTCTAAGTTATCAACATGCTTATGGAATATTAAAAGCAGTATAATAAGTTGACTTAAATTCCTTAAGTAGCTATCTTTTGTGGCTGTTTTCCCTGTTCTCCCCAGCAATCCACTGGAACAGAAATAATGTTCAACATTTTAAATTATTTTCAAAAACTAGAGAAAGTGTGCTAGATGCTCTCTTCTTTTTAAGTCACAATTTGTTTACTTGGTGTATGGTTATTCACATTGGATGAGACCTCTTGGTTTCCCTAATCCTAGAATAAACACTAAGGTGATTTGAAGAAACAAACAAACAAAATATCAAGAATGTAAACTGTGTAATTAAGCTTTGTCTTGAGAAATAATTTTGAATTATGGAGATCACTGCTTTCTAAAGACAGTAAATATATTAATATATAAAAGAATAAGCATTTCACAAAACCTTAGTACGACAGATTTAGTGCTCAGAAACCATTAAGAAACACTCCTAGAAACTTATTTGTGGGTTTGTTGTTAAGTTTATTTGCTTTTCCTATAGGCAAAGATTATAATCCTGTTTTTATGTTATTTCAGAATGCAGTAGGGGTATGTGAACAACTATTTTAGCCAACTTTTAGTTAATGTGCCTTCCCTCACCCAGGAGAGTGCAATCTCTTCAATTTCTTTCTTCTTTTTTCAAGCTCTGCATGGAATTTTCCTGTTCTCTTCCTGGTGGTGTAGTCATGATCTCATGTCTGTGTCTTGTTTTCCTCTGTGTCTTGTTTTCCTCTGGGAGCTGTGGGTACTTCTATTTTCTTCTCCTTTTTCATCTTTTCTCTCATTTTGGACTCTAACAAGATCCTCTCCAGGGTTCCTCTGATTTCCATATAACAGGAAAGCAATGAAATGATGGAAAGGAAGACAAAGAGGAAAAAAAACGAAAAAACAAACACCCCAATGCAGCTGGGAGTTCTTAGTTCTAACCATCTCTATGGAAACAATTCCACAGGGACTGATCTGGAAACAATTCTGTAGGGACCACTGAAGCAGTGGTGAGCCAATTTCACCAAGCCTTAAAGGACTCAACTTGTAGATGGGAATAGTTGATAGGCACTTTTTGAGAAAAGCGTTGAGTATTAAAAGAATCCACCTGCCAATGCAGGAGATGCAAGAACTCAGGTTCCATCTCTGGGTCAGGACAATCCTCTGTAGTAGGAAGCAGCAATCCATTCCAGTCTTTTTGCCTGGAAAATTCCATGGACAGAGAAGCCTGGCAGGCTACAGTGCATGTAGTCCCAAAGAGTTGGACATGAATGAGCAACTGAGCATGCACAAAATAGGAAGCCAAATAAAAATTAAGTTTATCCCTATATCATGTATTTTTTAAAAAGCTCAAAACATCCTACTTGCTATAATAATAAAAAGGCAAAAGGAATGTATCTGCTAATTTCAAGTCCTTCCTAAGCATGCAGGTTGGCAAACAGGAGAGTGCCCAATACAAACAAAACTGTGGCCAAAAAAACCCCAAAGAAAATATTGCAGTTTGGTGATGAAAAGTCATTAGAACGGTTTTAGAATTTTGATCCATAGCCATAAAAAATATGTGGAGAGAATGCCAAACTCAGGCAGTAAACAAATTGAATTCAGGCAAGGGGTAAAAAGGATTACAGAATTCCATTTACCAAATCAGGTTGAAAGTCAGAAAGGATAATGATGTAACTTGAATCCAGGGAAGAACTCCATCTGAAGTAGACCTTGGAGTCTTTACTAATACAGCAATCAATAGGAAAAAAGAGAAAAGAAACCTCCCCCACCCCCAGTCAGTGATACTAAGTTTCAGGCCAGTTCAAAAGTCTCCAGCCAATAAACTGTTAACTGCAAGTCTCCAGAAATGACGGTAACTGCAGCGTTATTTAGGGGAACTAACTTCAATTTGCCTAAATATATTTTGTTCCCTTAATACATCCCCAGGTAGGTCCATAGTGCTTTTAAGACCCTAGTCCCTGGGGTAAAACCATTTGGGTTTCAATCCTAGCTTCTGTCACTAGGTGTGAGATCTTGGGTATCTTTTTAAATTTCTCTAGGACTTAGGCATATCATCTGTAAAATGGGGACATTATTTTTAAGGTAATAGTGAATTGAACACAGCACCTAGCTCAAGCAAGCTCTCAATAATCGTGAGCTATCGTTATTACACTGTACGTTTTGCTTTTCTATCTCTTGTAATGAAGACCACATTTTCCCTTCTCCATTTCTCTGAGGGTTATTTGGAGAGAGTGGGCTCACAAAAGGCAGTAGGACATTATGACCTAGCCAATTCTTACTACCCCACACTTGTCTTAAGCAGGTTTGCGGATGTATTATAGCCACGAAATGGAAGTTTCCATTGTATGACGGTAACTGGCCTTCCTTCTCCACACTACAAACTGCATACCTCAGGGAGGAAAAATTATTCTAGCTTCTCTACTGCTAATACTCCTTGCGCCCATCACCCCACCCTCGACGGGCTTGCAGTGTCTGTACAAAGTCTCTGACTGGATATTTAACGCCTAAAATCTAGTTTTGTCCACATTCCCAACCTGCAGGAACATCTGCGTACTCACACTCATTTCCGTCTCTCCCCCGCATTTGATATACGTTCCTTGTTTGCAAGTTAACTTTCACTGATCTCGTTTGCTCTTTAACTTGCGCTGATCTCGGTACTAGGACTGCCCTCCACTCTTCTTACAGAAATTCGGCCTTTTTTTTTTTTTTTTTAACCCCAAAAGCTGTCACTAGGAACCTTAGTGGTATGCGACCCAGCACAACCAAAAATTATTTACTAGTTGTCACTTGTACAGGCATTTTTCAAGAATGCAAAGCACTATTTGGAAAACAACTCAAAGTCGGGCAACGCAAGCGGTAGATGGGTAGCTGAAATTACAAAGTGGGAGAGATTAAAACCAAGAGAAAAGGCAAAGGAGAGGAGGAAGCGAGGAGCGATTTGCAGGGAAACTTCAATAACTAACACAGCCCGCCCCTAAAGAGGCACACTTTAGGGCGGCTGCGCCGTCAGCGCCAAGGCCAGGGGAAGAGGCCCAGCCCAAGTCAGGGCCTGGTGGTCACTTTCGTATCTTTCCAGCGGAGAAGCCCTACTCTTTTTACTGCATAACATAAACATGGTGGACAAGAAAAGCCCTCCCCACTTTTGGCAGCCGAACCACGTGGGGCCCCTTCCACGCAGGTGACGCTGGGTAAGGGCGGGGCCTCTACAGAACTTCTTCTCTGATGCTCTACCGCATCACGAAGTTCGTGATGCGGTAGAGCATCAGAGAACTTTTCCACACCGGGACACCACACCACGGGTTCCTACAATACGCACGGATATCTTCGAGAGAGAGAGCAGAAGGGTTTGTTCCAAGAATTTGGTGGCTATATAGTAAGCCGGAAAGGTGGAGTTCGCGGCCTCTTTCTCTAATTTGACCAACCCCGTCTTCTCTCCACCTCTTGCCCAACTAGTCAGCCGACCAACGCGCAAGCGCACTTCTCCCGCCGCCGCAAAGGCGAAACCGACTCTCCTGTCTCGCGAGAGCAACTGTTTTGTCTCGCGAGAGCGGGGCCGGCCGGTCTCCCTTGCTCTCGCTCCACCCACTTCTCCTCGCTCGCTCTCTCCCATCCCCCCAAGCCAGTAGCTCTGCTACGCAGCTTCCTTAGCGGTTGCCCCCGCTAGAGACGGTTGGGAGAACCGTTGTGGGGGCTCTACCCGAGGCGGGCGACTTCTGCTTCCTCACGACCAGACCCCGCGGGCACCGGAGTCGGCGCTACTGTCGCCCGACAGGGTATCTGAAGTAAAAGGGGGTAGGTTGGGCTGGTAGTTTCGAGAGCGGAGTCGGGAGAAGGACGGCAGAGCGACTGGGAGGGGGTGGGGCGGCGGACTGGGGGAAGTGTAGAGGTCGCCACTTGGAGGCAGCCAGGCTGCGCCTCCCAGGCGATCTCCCACTTCCAGGAAGGCGGCCTGTCGGAAGGAGGATTAACTCAGGTGGAGTTCAGTGGATGAAGCCGAGCCCTGAAGTGGGGGTCATCCAGCATTTCCCCTCCATTCCCTGCTGGTTTGGCCTCCGCCATTTTGGGTACGGCAGCGCGGCGCCCTCGGCTTCCCGCCCTTCTCCTCTTTCTGCTTTTTGCCCCTCAGCTTCCGAAAACTGACTTAGGAGGCCGGGGGTTGGTTAAAGCTTCGCGCAAGGGATGAGGGTGGGAAGGAAGCGAGCAGGGGAAGTCTGGGCACTTGGGTGTGGGGAGGATCTGGCCCGTCGGGCGCGCTCCCGATGGAAATGGCGCCGGATGGGCCTGGCCTCCTACCGAGGCCTCCCGTCCTCCGCAGTCTCGGCTGGGCTACCTGGGCCGGCGGGACTGCGAGTGACTTCTGACGCAGATTCCCAAGATGAGAGAGGCTGGAGCTGGGGGAGGAAAGCCAATGGCGACGAAGGCGCTCAACTCCTAAATCCAGGACAAAGGAGGCAGACGGCCTCCTTTGTAATTCCGCCGCCCGGTGGCGAAGGTTTCTAAGGCAGGCTTGGCTGCCGGGCTAGGAAGTGGCGTACTCTCCCTAGCTCTTCGGTCTCTAGGGCAGCTAGATAAACGAAAAGTCTCCGGGGCGGAATAAAGGACGCTTAGCCGGCCCTTATATTCCACATTTGGAACTTCGAAAAGAGTACGTACTCATTTTCCAAAGGGTTTTCTTTTTCCCTCCTTCCCATCCTTATCTTAAACTTACTGAAAGACTGGGTAATTGTTTTGTAAGCAGAAAAGCGAGTGATTTATCAAATAGGAATTTGAAATGGGCTTATTTCAGATAGATGAACTATGAAAATAGGCTTTCTGAACCATTGAGCGGGGGTGGGATGGTGTAATGGTTTTGTGTAGTTTGGCAAATACTGGGTTAGAATTAAGTAGGAGTTTTACTTGGGGGAAACAGTTGTTAAAACACCACCAGTGATGGCAAAACTGTGTGTATAGGAATTACTAAGTCTCCAGGGGTTGTGTTTTTTGCAAAGATTGTAAGGCCATGGAAACAAAATACTTAAAAACACCGTTATGGTTTATTTTCTTTTGGTAGCTAAGCCTGTTTTCTATTTGATGTAGGACTGTAGTAACATTTTGACCAAGAAAATAAGCCTGCTCAACAGAAAGACAAACAGCAAGTTCAGTCATGTGATGTTGCGATGGTTTTAGTCCTTAGAACATTGAAGAATTGTGTCTGTAATTTTCATTGAAGCCGTACAAAAGGTATAGGCATGGCTATTTTTACAGCGGTAAAAAAAACTACAGTTCCTATTGCTGAAGACTTTCTGTGCTTCTCGTGGACTTTGAAAAGACAGCCCAGTTTCCTATAAATGATCAATAGTATGTGATGTAACAGCTTCGCTGATTGAATTACCCTAGAAACTTTTTTTCTTGCCCTGTTTTTCATCTGCATGGTAATCTGGAAATCCACCTAATTGCCTTAATATGTTCAATAACTGTTCTTCTGGTGGTGGTATTTCGGTAAACAAGTGACTGAACTGCAGAGGCTGGTCGTTAAGAACCCAATCATTTTAGAGGTTTCGCTTCACTTTAGGTGTAGTGGTGGTGTCTCTTGTTTTTAAAATTAAGGAGCAAGCACAATGAAAGCGGAATGATGTAAAATTTCCGTGTTTTTTATAATTTCTTGACCAAATTTTGAAATTCCTCATTTTTTAGCAGCAGTTGGGTTACCATTTAGAAAGTTACTAACGCATCAAATACTTATTTTGTGTTATATTTATGAAGATGGTATATACCTCTGTGTTATAAAGGAATTTTGTCTCTTTTGCCTTTTTTAGTTGCTTTTTCTTGACAGCTTTGGGATACAGTTCACATAAGTGTCATCCACTTAAAATCATACATTATGTGATCTTTTATGACTGGCATCCTTCATGTAGCATAATGTTTAGGAAAATATATTTTAAATCTCATAAAGAACTGACCAAGATTATCCTAGTATTCCAGCTGCTGGTATTTTAATTGGTTCTAACACTAGGAATTCTTTTAAAAAATTAGCCCCTGGACATTAGCCATTAGACACTGTTGCAAAGAAGGGTTGAGGTGGATTATCCTGAATAAGTAGTAAATGTTTATTTAGGTAGTTTCTGAGACAGCTTTATTAATGTATAAGAACAAATACTCATTTTAATGAGTTTAGAATCCGTCTTGGTTTTGTTTTCTAAATAGAATTGTATTAACAGATTGTTTTTTCTTAAATAGACTATGTTTTATATAGGTCTCATTGGTACAGGCTGATCCAAAAATCAAAACTAGTTTCCTTGCTAGTGTTTCTGGGAAGGTGCTAATAAGGTTTATAGTAAAGATAAGTCAGTTTCCCTCTTTAGGAGGGAAGGTATTTGTTCCTGAAACAGTACCTTTACATTGAGGGGGAAAATGTTCTAAATTATATAAAGTCACCATTTCTAAGGTCTTTTCACAACAAATTAAGTTTTTCATTGGGAGGTTAACAAATGGAGGTTTAGATCCTTCCCATTTTTTCCACTTCTGTTGTTAAATTCCCCTTTATAGAAAACGGTTATGTCTTGGGTTGCTGCCTTTTTTTTCCCCCTTAAGAAAATGATCAAGATCTCCAAAATGTCTCCTTTTCCCAAAGCCTACTTTCAGGGCGACTCTTAGAACTATTTTTTAAATTGTTTAGCTGATTATGTATCCAAGTAAACCTTTCCAGAGACCCTCCTTTTTTCACCCTCTCTTGTCTTTAGACAACTCCTAAAAATGCTTGAAAATTTAAGCCTCTGTTGACTTGGAAAAAAACTTGTAACAGTCTATTTCATTTCAGGATAGGTTCCTATCCTTTAAGGTTCAGTTATTTTGTTTGTAGCTTATTTCATTAGTTTTACAAGGCCCCTTGGAATCCAGTAACAGTGGCCACCATTGAATGATTACTGTGTTGCAGACTAAGCATGGATTCTTCCTAGTCCAGTGAGGTATAAGTACCACTGCTACATTTTACAGTTGAATGCAGAGGTTAAGTAGTTTGCTTACTAATAAACTACGTAGCTGTGAGTGACAGACTAGGGATTCAAGCCAAGAGTTTCCTTTGTCTTAAAAGTTTTTCCCAGTTATTTTCGTGCATGATAGTTGTAATGTCAGATAAAAATCTTGAACGTTTGTGTCTAGAGTGGCACTTAGGATAGCATTTTAAAAAGGCAGAGTTGGACTAACCATACATGCACAAAGCAAACAAAGTACAAAGGTGATTCATATACAGAGGAATTTGCTGGATAGCCACATTTGGATAATTTCTACATTAGCATTATTTTAAATGCATGGTTTCTTGGGGGAAATTTCTCCTCTTTGCAGATGCTACCCCAAACAGTTGGGCTAATAATTAAATCATGTGAAATTAAGTATTAGTGAATACTGCTTATATGAAATATCCTCAAGCTTAAAGGAATCAAGTGAACAAATTGTTTTGTTTACAGGGGAGGATGTGGTGAGGGAAAGGTTTGAAATATTCAGGTGAGTAGGATTCCTACAGCTGCATAATGAAATTTATAAGATCTGGTAAGTTTCTGCAGCTGAAGGACTTCTGCATTAACCTCTTCAAAATGTTTGGGAATTGTTAAAAGAAAGGGTGATTGTCTCAGGATGGGAATTTGGTGGATGACTTCTTTTGAGGGGGAAGGAGGGCTTCTTGTACCATTTTTTAATAACTTTTTGAATGTGATTGTGTTACTTTTTTCAAAAAAAAAACTATTTGAAAGTAGTGAACTGGTTTTTAATATACTATCTTCAATAATTGCCAAACAGGTAGCTTTAAAAAGCTGTTTTGGGGTGTCCTTTTATTCCAGTTTTAAAACTCGGCCTAATTAAGTCAGTAATTTTAAAACTTGCTTTTGGGGAGTGTTTAAATCAGTTTTATAGTTAAACAGGACTTTGTTCCCCCTTCGGAAACAATCTGGTATGTTCAGAATTAAGTGCATCTATTAAGGTTAGACTTTAGTACCATTTTTCCAACATCAAAAGGAGTACTCATTGTACTTCTGACTTAGGCTCTTACTGTGAATGGATGGTGGTACTGTATACAACTTTTGAGTGAGTTTTTTTGAAGAATTTACGTAACTATTTCAAGTGAATAATAAAACTTGGAAAACGTGAAGGAACATTTGAGACATGAGGAAAAGACTAGATGGACAGGGTCAAAAAGAGTTTGAAGATTGATGGTAGAATTATGAAGCTTTCTTAAAATTATAACATTTAATACTTGGAAATTCAGGGTTGGGGGAGGGTTAGGTTTCACTGCCTTTACCCCATCTTTTTGTCTGCCCTGAAATAAAAGGTATTGTACCGTTGTATAACCATGTGTTACATTTGCTGTTGTGCACCACTGAGAGTTGGTTCTTCAGTACCTCTGGCAAGAGTGTATTTTGATTGACTGCTTTGTGTGCTT
Organism: Cervus canadensis; assembly: GCF_019320065.1. Classification (NCBI taxonomy): domain Eukaryota; kingdom Metazoa; phylum Chordata; class Mammalia; order Artiodactyla; family Cervidae; genus Cervus; species Cervus canadensis. The sequence goes on along the minus strand of NC_057393.1, from coordinate 68,783,110 downwards.
GTTTATTTTTTATAGCATTTAAATCAAACGGTATTGAGATGGATTGGGTTATGAAACATAATGGTCCAAATGACGCTAGTGATGGGACAGTACGACTTCGTGGACTGCCATTTGGTTGCAGCAAAGAGGAAATAGTTCAGTTCTTTCAAGGTACCTCTAGTATTAGTCAAAGTTTAGTAGTATTTTAATTTTATATTTCTATTACTCAGTTTTTAATTTGTAAAACCCATTTATTTGGGGGACTTTTTGATTTGAGTGTATCTGGGTTAACGTATTAAGTTATGAAATGTGCTCCAGTTAATATTCAATACAGAATGTGTAAAAATATGTAAAACCTAATATGCAGTGAACATAATTGAGAGTAATTATGTATGATGAATCATGAATTAGCATATGGAGCATAGTTAAATTTTTTTTTTCCATGTAATGTTAGGTGGCCTTTTGTGAGTTTGTGTGTAATTTTAAAAGACATTGGTCGCAAAAAAAAATTATATAATCCAGTAATATTTGAAAAGATCTTCCTTTGTATTATGGGGTGATGGGGAAACTAAGCTTTTTTTTTTTGTTTTGTTTTTGTTTAGACTTGTTTTAAATATTTGATTCAGATGGGAATGTTTCAGCCTTTAACACTGTTCCCCTTGATGGGGTTATTTGTCCTTGGGTTAAAGGGTTGGAAATCGTGCCAAATGGGATAACATTGACGATGGACTACCAGGGGAGAAGCACAGGGGAGGCCTTCGTGCAGTTTGCTTCAAAGGAGATAGCAGAAAATGCTCTGGGGAAACACAAGGAAAGAATAGGGCACAGGTGGGGATGGAGAGTTTGGGATGGTGTTAAATTTTTATTTTTGGGGGTTGTGGGTCACTATTGCTTAATGGGGGGGTAACAGTAACATTTTTCTGGGGTAGTTTAAAAGAATTGATAATTATCTAAATTTAACTTGGAAACTACAGATTTGGGTGGGGAATTAATGCTAATAGTTTGCTTAAATTAAAATTAGATTTGTTTCCATTTTTCTGTAGGATGATGTTGATAAATGTTTTTGTATAATCAACTATTTTCTCTAAACATCTATTATATACTAAACAAAACAAACTTAAAGTTGTATTTTGTGAATTGTTTTCAAATTACTTAATTTGCTTTAAAACTTAAATATTAATTATTTAAGTTTGTAGGTGTAAAGGAATGTTAACTTTTGGTGTATTTAGGCAGTTTTAATTGGGTTATATTTAGATGTAGAAAAACTTACTGCATTTTGCCCAGTATTTTATTTACTCTAATACGTTTATGCTGAAACCTGTACCTTAAACCATTTTCAAATAGGTATATTGAGATCTTCAGAAGTAGCAGGAGTGAAATCAAAGGATTTTATGATCCACCAAGAAGATTGCTGGGCCAGCGACCAGGACCATATGATAGACCAATAGGAGGAAGAGGGGGTTATTATGGAGCTGGGCGTGGAAGTATGTATGACAGAATGCGACGAGGAGGTGATGGATATGATGGTGGTATGTGTATCTAATGAACAAAGGTTCTGTTGTCATTTTCTTAACGTTCCTGACACTTTGTCAAGAAATACAGAAATGGCAGTAATTTCAGTACCTACTAGGTTTAATCTGTTCATACAAATGTGGATTCCCATGGGCAGCTATGGGACTTGATTGATGCATGTGTTGGCACCTAGTTTACCTACACGAACATTTTTAAGAGATTGCCACGTTTTGACGTTTTCTGTTTGGAATCAGGATGAAAATTTTTATGTCTAAATGTGTGCTTTTCATACAAGTGTTAACTGCTTTTTTAATATGCACTAAAATGGGTGTTGCAAACTTGGTTGGAGGGGTTGCAAACTTGTAACAGTAAGTTAACCAGAGTGCTTGTCAGAAGATAATTTTTATAAACTAGATTATAAAATTTTATCTCTTGAAAGCTTATTCATGTGTTTCTTGTTAAATTAACACAGGTTATGGAGGTTTTGATGACTATGGTGGCTATAATAATTATGGCTATGGAAATGATGGCTTTGATGACAGAATGAGAGATGGAAGAGGTAAAATTAAAAAGTGATTTTTAGGTGAATTTTAATATTTGCTCTACATGCACTTAGTATAGATGACTTGTATACAAAAATCAACTCAGGCATATTTCAGTGTATTCCTACATAAGGCTTAATATAGATGTATGCTTACAGAAAAATTTCCATATGATATTTAGAAAAACCAAGTGTTAAGATTACTTGGGGTGTCGGTGAAAAGTGTGTAAATAGGAAAAGGTGTGTATGGGAAAGAAATAATCTTTGGAAATTTTATTTTCTAGGTATGGGAGGACATGGTTATGGTGGAGCTGGTGATGCAAGTTCGGGTTTTCATGGTGGTCATTTTGTACATATGAGAGGACTGCCTTTTCGTGCAACTGAAAATGATATTGCTAATGTGAGTAATTTTAGCAATTAGTGGTTTTATATATAATCAGTGTCTAATTTGAGTATTCTATGTAACAAGCCAGTAAGTTTTAGTGGTTTGGTTTGGCTTCCCCAGACTGTGATTAGAAATGAGGAACTGAAAATAATGGTAGTAGATGGCTGCTATTACTGATTTGAAACTGCCTCATTACAAATTGGTTAGAAAATAAGCAAATTTCAGCTCTTTGGGCCAAGTCAATCACTCACTCATTACTTGTTGAGACCCCAGTGGCCTTAAAATATTTTATAATATCACCTGGGTTAATTTCAAAGATCACTTTGCATTTGATAGACTTAAAACCAGTGTGCATGGTAATTGTCTTTCAGTGATCTAAGTAGAATAGTAAAATAAGTGTTTTCTTTAGTTCTTCTCACCACTAAATCCAATCCGAGTGCATATTGATATTGGAGCTGATGGCAGAGCAACAGGAGAAGCAGATGTAGAGTTTGTGACACATGAAGATGCGGTAGCTGCCATGTCTAAAGATAAGAATAACATGCGTAAGTGGTATAACCCTCTCATTTGTGATTACTCAAATGTAAGAGGTTCTAGGAGCTTAGTGGTCTGGGACCTGAAACCATGTGGCTGCTAATAAGTTCAGACTTGCCTTTCTAAGGGGATTTCTATTGAAGAGTTAACTCAGGCTCTTTATACTTCACAGATTATTAGAGCTTAAGTTACTAAACAGGAGAAATGTTGCACTTGCCTAAGTTTTTATGCCATTTGGAAATTAATACTGTTTCTTTATCTATACATTGATAACTGGGTGAGTTATTCCTCCATGTCATCAAATTTGTTTTTAAGCCATTAAATTTAATCTCTAGTGATTCCCAAATCTGACCACACATTAATCACTTGATACTTAATAAAAATAAGTTGCCCTGGACACTACTCTCAATATGCTAATTCAGTTCTATGAATGGGCCTGGAATATATATATTTATATATCAAGTGGGATTTTATTTTTTTTATGGGCACACTGGGTCTTTGTTGCTGTGCAAGGGCTTTTCTTAGCTGTGGCAAGCAGGGGCTACTCTAGTTGCAGTGTGTGGGCTTCTTATGGTGGCTTCTCTTCTTGCAGAGCACAGGTGCTCAGGTGCTTGGGCCTCAGTAGTTGTAGCTCTCAAGTGCAGGCTTAGTAGTTGTGGCACGTCGGCTTAGTTCTGCAGCATGTGGAATATTCCCAAACCAGGGACTGAAACTGTGTCCCCTGCATTGGCAGGCAGATTCTTAACCACTGAACCACTAGGGAAGTTCTGGAATTATTTTTAAGATGTATACCAGCAGGTTCTAAAATAATGAGTCAGCTCTTTTATAGATAGGAAACTGAATCGTAAAACACTGGTAACTAGTTCAAGCTTGAACAGTTTAAACGAACCTTAGATTTTAGTTATATCTGGCATTCAGTCACTCCATTAGGAATTTGCAAGCATTCTTTTTCATGTTAATGTTAGCTAGTCAAGCTTTTCGCACTTATTTATAAATTTTATTCAACATTCCTTTTCCCCCTATTACTCAAAAGAACATCGATACATTGAACTCTTCTTGAATTCAACTCCTGGAGGCGGCTCTGGAATGGGAGGTTCTGGAATGGGAGGCTACGGCAGAGATGGAATGGGTATGTAAAGCTTTTTAAATATTAAGCCGAGTCAGACACTTAGCAAGTCAATCTCAAACTTTTTTTTTTTTTTTTTTAAGATAATCAGGGAGGCTATGGATCTGTTGGAAGAATGGGAATGGGGAACAATTACAGTGGAGGATATGGTACTCCTGATGGCTTGGGTGGTTATGGTGAGTGTCTTTTCCTTGTTGTTGTTGTTCCATTTGAGTCCCCATATGTGGTGCAGTTTAAAGTTCATATATTGTTCCTTTTTTTTAATTGCATAGTTGACTTACAATATTGTTTGTATTTTTAATAACTTGTGCATTTGTATCCTCTACTAAATGGTTCTTAATGTCTTCTTTTTCCTAAGGCCGTGGTGGTGGAGGCAGTGGCGGTTACTACGGGCAAGGTGGCATGAGTGGAGGTGGATGGCGTGGGATGTACTAAAAGCATAACCACACATATAAAAGTCCTGACAACAGCATCTGGTCTACTAGACTTTCTTACAGAATTACTTTCTTTTGTATTTTAAGAACTTTATAATGACTGAAGGAATGTGTTTTCAAAATATTATTTGGTAAAGCAACAGATTGTGATGGGAAAATCTGTTTTCTGTAGGTTTTATTTGTTGCATACTTTGACTTAAAAAAAATAAATTTTTATATTCAAACCACTGATGTTGATACTTTTTATATACTAGTTACTTCTGAGGATGTGCTGCTTTCATAAGATTTGGGTTGATGTATTTTACTATTAGCTCTATAAGAAGTAGTTTAAGAGGACAATGGTTCACCTCTGCATAAACTACAAGTCTCAATAAGCAGACATCTGGAATAGAGCTTGGAGAAGAATTAGTGTTACTCTTTAATTTCTCTTGGACAACACTGTAAATATAAAACCTAAAGATGAGTTTAGGTGACTTCAGGAGTATAAACTCAGCTAATTCTATATTTTCAGACATTTATCCAGCATAGCTCTGAAATATTAACAATCTAGGAGGTATCTGGACTTAACGTATATTCATAATTGTGTTACCTGCAGATGGGAGTGTTGGAAGTTTAGATTCTAGCTCTAGACTTTAGAAGAAATCCCCTCAGCACTTGACTGAAGTACCAAAAAAATGTTTCCCAAAAGTGATAGTTGTAAGTTCTCAAAATGTCTTAGACTAGGTTAAGGTTCTCGGTGACAATGAGATTCACTACAAGTACAAAGGTATTTACCGTGGAGTATAATTCCCCCAGGTGTATTCAGTTTCCAGCCAGATAGTTAAAGCATATGGCTTTTTTAATAACTGTATAGATGACTACTTTTTAAAATGTAAGACAAGTCCATGTCTTGAGAGTCTTGCGATTGGATTTTGCATCTAATTTGTTTCGAGTTTTAGAGCCATTGTATTTAATAATTTTATGTAGCAAGGAAAAAAGGTGCTTTACTTTTAAATCCCTTTGATCAATATGGCTTTTTTCCCCAAATTGGCTAATGGATCAAAATGAAACCTGTCAATGTGAATTCAGTTATTGAACTTGTTACTTGTTTTTGCTAGAAATGTTATTAATGTAATAAATATCAATGTGGGAGATGAGTATGGCGTCTGTCCTAGAATGCTTTGTGTCAGTTAATGATTAGAAATCAAATTGGTAGAAGGTACTATGTCTAAATGAATATTAGACAAAGTGACACAGGATTTCTGCTGTTCTTAAAGAAGGCAGCTTGGTAGCATAAGTGGAACCTATCAACTGGAGCAATGATTCATCTTACTGCCTGTACTCACTCCCTTAATTACTAGGCTCACACCACTTTTCTAAAACAGGCTTAATTTTTTAGGTGTTTTATTTGTTATATAAAATCAACATTTTAGAGAAGTGTGAATATGAGAATTACAATCACAATTCCTTGGCACCATAATAGCGTTAGATGATAGTACTACTAGATGAGGGAACGGTACACAAAGTTCACAAAATACAAAGTTCTATTACATGAAATCCAAAATTAGATTATGGTTTTTAGATACAAGTCAAAATAAAATGGAGCAAGTTTCAATTTCTTAGAAAAAGCCTGCCTACAAAAGGCCCAAATCAATGGCAATGAGGGGTGAAGAATTTAAATTGGGACTAAAAATCATGGTTTATTTGTTGAATGAAACCAGGCTTGGCATTTAAGAGAATCACATTTTAAAGTTTAAGTACAATAATAAAAAACAGCACTTATAATTTTTCATTTTTGCTTATTCTCGTCATAAAAATGTTAACCCATCCCATCAGTACAAAACAGTTCAAAGAATATAGTTCATGTTTCAGATACTCCTATCAGAGCATTAAAGACCACCTATAAATCTGTATGTCCATTCTGATTTAAGACTAAAAACTGACAATTATGGAAAAGAAATCAAAGTAAAATAGTGGTTTCATACTTTGGCAACTTAGAAAATTAATTTTAAACCTTAACAGAAGTATGTACTCAGGATACAATCCTGTAGAATAAGCAATGCTATCTTAGTGGGGAGGGAGTAGCCATGATTTATTCACTAGTGCTCTTAGGAGTAATGTGGATACCAATAATGGCATGTTTAAAAGGTACAGACTCAAAAGTGCATGACTTAAATTAAGACTTAAGAAAAAAGTGGAACCCCAAGTGGTGATGCTGTTGAAACATTAATTGTGCAAGGGTAGTTTTAAAGATTAAATTCTTGGTATGCTATAAACTATTAACAGGGATTAGTGTTTACTGACTTTATGCTTGAAATAGTTCAAGTATGTATGCAGTGGCAGGGCTGAAAGTCCATCTTCAGTCTGCCCGAGGCCCTGGCTTGGTGCTAATTAATGGTATTTTACTCTACTGTAGTAGACTGCCACAGTGTAATGCTTCCTAAAAGTTACTGGACTGGAGAGGTAATACAGAACTTCTTAACTCAAACCTGTCATAATCAAAGGCAAAGTTTAACTGTATTTTAGATTTCTCCTTAAATGCTTACGGGAAAATCAGGAGCCTATAATCCTGGCTATTACATTTTTTTCTAGGAAAGTTTGTTTTGACTTTTTTTTGGCCATGCTCATGTGGTATGCAGGATCCTAGTCCAGGGATCCAACCTGTGCCCCCTTGCAGTGCAAGTGTGGAGTCCTAACTACTAGACTGCCAGAGCAGTTCCTATGTTTTGACTTTTAAAGGTGTGAGTCCTCCCTAAGAAATGGACATAACTTATTTTCAAAATAAAAGGTTTTGAGACAAAATAATACCTCTTTCACCCACTGTATCTGAAAGTTCAGCAAAATACCACATTGACTACAGAGAAGGCATTTTCTAATGCAAAAGGGGCAGAGGAGGGGAATCAAATAAATACAGTTGACACTTTACCAAGCTAATGAAAAACCTGTTGAAATATTAATACTTCTAAAATGTGCATTTCCAGTCGTTCTCGGAGAACTGTGAAGCTTTAAAGTGCATTAAGAAAAAATTACAGGCACCATCAAATATCAATTTGACAATCTGGAGAATAATAATCTGAAACCCTATTTTTAAGAAGGCCTTTACAAAATAAGGCAAACATGTAGGCTATGCTCTCTGGCCTCTCCATGGCATTAGGAAAAGAGTTACATGATAACTACAGTCAGGAATTAGGCTAAGGTTACTTTAAAGCATGCCCTGTTATTGTTGAATAAAAATGGCAAAGGAAATCTCAAATTATACATTGAGTTCCTGTGAGTTGAATATGTGAAAGTAAAATGTACCAATGCTGTCTGAAAGCTGCTTAAGGGCTGTCTGAATACATTGTACACATGTTCATATGTAACATTCATCATTCATTGTAGGTACTTTTCATACATTAGAATAGTTCTGGAATATTATGGCAAGTTAGATGAGCATCTTTGAATTAGTAATGCGTGACAGGAATCACAAACCCGTACTGGCTTCGGTGAAGAAGGCAAAGGCAGTTCGTTGTCAGAACAGGCATTACAGAAAATTTCCCCACAATTTCTACAGTGGTGCTATTAAATGGAAAAATCAGAGGGAAAAAAATAAGTAAAATTAGCCATATTTGCACCAAAACTTTTGGATTCACTTCCTATTCTCCCTTACCTTTCTCTTAGACAGTGAGAATTCCTTTTCACAAAGTTTACAATGTGTTGCTTCTTTGTCTTTCAACCAAACCAGTCCCTGGTAGAGGAAAAATATGATTAATTCTCAAATTAGTACTAAAAGATACATGAAAACATTTCTGACCAAGAGCATTTTATAGGAACATGCATGTAGATAAACCAAAAATGAGTCCTTTTTTTTTGACAGATTTACTGAAACAGTTGTAGATTAAACAAATGTGGAATTTCCTTCAAAATAATCTGGGTGAGGAAAAAGGGACATACTTATAAGATTGGCCATATACTGATTAAAAAATAGTGAAACTGGATGATGGTTCATTTTACTCTGTTGAATACTGGAACATTTCATGACAAATGTTTTTAACAAAAATCCACTATGGATAGTAACTATAAGGAAAGAACCTTAATATCTACTCCAAAAACATTTAAAGATAAGTTTTCACTGTGAAATACATGAGTTTGGCATTATGTATATATTATACACAGCTAATCCACAAAATTTGAAGAGAATTTGTAAATCAGATGATTGAGTGCTTTAGGTAAGACTTCACCTTAAAGTCGTTCTACACGGCTATAAATTTCCCTTTTTTTTTTTTTAAGAAAAAGTATTTTTTTTCCCCTTTCTGTAACTCAAATTCAATCGATACTATGTAAACTTTTATAGCAAGTGTAGTCTTAAACAGGTAGAAGTTAATGATACCTAAAATTTCTAACTAAGTTGACTCATTGTTAACCAACCAAGATCTTGGCTAGGAAAAGCATTTTTCCCCCTATGAAAGCAACTTTGTTAGGTGGTGCCCATTTTATAACGAGAAGACCTAAATTTGAAAGGAGTCCTGTATTTCTGATTAATCTCATCACATGTCCCTTTTGGAAACAGCCCAGACTAAGCTACACTGCTGCTGCTGCTTCCACAGAACCAAGTATACCTGACTCTAACTTAAGTACATCTGATTCTAATTTGGAAGAGGGAGCGAGCAACATAGGACCTATACCAGCTAACGAGAGAAAAATCTTACAAGCAGAAAAGCCCACAGACATTCTCAAAAGCCTGAGTTTTCTTGAAAGCCTCTTCTACCTGACAGCAAAATTCTTGGAAGAAACTAAGACGGAGAGAGAATAAGCATTGAGGGATCAAGACTGCACGGTTAATACCAGCTATTTTTATTTCAGTCTTAGTAACCAGCACCTATTGTCTGATATAGCAGAGGTAAGACAAATGGTATTGGATTACTACACCTCAGGCACTCTTTAAGGCTTCTGAGAACACAGGATTGTAAGAAGTGAAGATATAAAAACAAAAAAAAAAACCCCAGACAGCTCCCCCCATCAGATACCGAGAGACTGACCAGCAGAGTCACATGATTTGAATCATGGAATTTTTTTTAAAGCAAGATGAGGCCTTGAAGATAATTCAATCTAACTTGAACACCATAAAAAAGAAACTGATTTGCCAAATATCCCAAAGCCACATAGTGCAAGCAACTTTGCTGCCCAGGTATGTTTGTAAGGATGAGAGCCTGACATGAAGCAGATTTCCAAACACCATCATTTGGTTCAAAAGTAAGTAACCTTCTGACATCAGGGTTGAGCTTCCAACTTTATTTCCAGACTTAGGAAGTCACCTTGCACCTCTCTCAAGGAGAAAAGCTGTACAATGTAGGATAAGCCTAGTGCATTAGCTAGAAGGGACCTCAGAATAGCACCCTCAAGCTTTCATTTTACAGATAAGAAAAACTTAAGATCCAGGGAGCTGAAGTTGCTTCCTCAACAAAACAAAGCTGTTTACAAGTAAAGTCAAAATTACAGGGGGAAAGCTACTGCTCTGCAAACAAATGGCTATTTTTCTCTGCCATTGGCATTCCAGAATGTCAGCTACTCAGGTTAAATCCTCCAAATGGTATTAAGGATCCTTCTCTGAACAAACTCAACTGCTCCAGAGAGAAGGCTTTTTTTTTTTTTTTTCCCATTTATTTTTATTAGTTGGAGGCTAATTACTTTACAATATTGTAGTGGTTTTTGCCATACATTGACATGAATCAGCCATGGATTTACAGAAGTCTTGTAGATACCAATACTGAGAGAAGAAACCCAACAGATTGGAAGTTGACAGATTTCTCTTTGGTCAAGGCCTCCCTGTCTATTACAACCCATCCCCACCCACCTAACCAACAAACACCAGGCTTCAAAGATTTTTTGTGCCTTTCATCGAAACTGGGAGATTTTCTAACATTTAAGGAATGATTTGGGCATGAAATACTCCAGCCAAATAAACAAATACAAGAAAAGGATTCAGAGGAAACAGAATGGCAGCAATAAAAGAAAACATTAAAGAAATTATAATGGAATATCCTCAGACATAAAGCAAGATGTTATTTTTAAAAAGGAAAAATGAGCAAATAGGAGCCTACTGAATATTAAAAATATAGTAACAGAAATGTCTCACAGAAGGTTGAAACTGAATACAACCAAACCTTTAGGTTTAATTTCCAGTTTATAGGATTAAATAAGGGGATAGAGGAAAAAATAAGACTACTATGAAGAAGAAATCAGATAAAATCCAAAATGTAAGAAACTAAAATAGCTGTCCCAAACCCATCAACTGGACAATAGTAAGCACCAAAAAAAAAAAAAACCCAAAGTCATATATAAATCCATTTTCATACACATAAAAATGGAAATCTGGATAATGTAGGCTAGATATGAACAATAAAACTGTTAGAAAAACATAATGATTAACAAAAACAGAGGACTGTTACTGTAGGGAAGGGAATGCAATCAGGGAGCAAACATGTTCTATTACAAGCTAAAACAGTACGCTAGCATTTTTAAGTTGTACTGTACATGTCCTCTTGCATATATATTTCACAGTGAAAAATTTTTACAAAAGAGTTTAAAAAATGACAGTTGAGCAAACATCCCTACATATCTCCTAAAGGGTGTGAGAGCAGAATAAAGGCATACAGATTCATAAAATCTTTTATTATTCATTCACCATTTTCTAGGAGGCTACTGAAGGAAGCATCGCCCAGTGGGAATTCCATGTTGATCAAGTGGTTAGGATTCCATGCTCTCACTGCCAAAGATCCAGGTATGATGCCTAGCTGGCTAACTATAAAGTTCCACAAGCTGTGTGGCACAGCAAAAAGAAAAAAACACTGAAAGAAAGAATGACAGCAGAGGGAAATGCCAGGACAAGAGTGACCAGACTATACAGGAGCAATAAAGCAGAGAACTTCAATAAGGATGACTGATGGAAAAAGAAAGAACTAACTGATTCCTTGATTCATTTTTACCATGTGAAAAACTTCTATCAAAAAGCATTTAACAGAAGTGTTTGAAGGTATAAGAAAACTCTGATTCTCAAATACAACTAAAAAAGGTCAGGGGGAGTAAATATCAGCTCTATAGGAAATGAAAAGTAGTTCAAGAAAGAAAATACAACTGCAATATACAATACTACCTGCCCCAGCAAGGAACAGTATTTAAATACTCATAATAAAGAATATATAGTAAATATATTTCACAAAAACTTTTACTTAACTACAGGAGAACAGTGAAGAGTAGACAGACCAGGGGGAGAGTTAGCAAAACTCCTCATCCATCATGTTAATGAGGCAATACATAGGTCTGCATAATACTTAGGGAAATGCCAGAAGAAACAACTAAAAGGAATTAAAAGTAGCTCCCTAATGGTGGCAAAAGCTGGAATGGATAAGGGACAAGAGGATGAAAAACAAAAGACTGCTTCCCTGTTTTTTTTTTTAAGTCATCAGCAGACGAATGGATAAGGAAGCTGTGGTACATATACACCATATTATTATTCAGCCATTAAAAAGAATTCATTTGAATCAGTTCTAATGAGATGGATGAAACTGGAGCCCATTATACAGAGTGAAGTAAGCCAGAAAGATAAAGACCAATACAGTATACTAATGCATATATATGGAATTTAAAAAGATGGTAACGATAACCCAATTTGACTTTTTAAATGACTTTCATGTAACACTTTGGTAAACGAAATGGGGAGCTTGTGCGGTAAGAAGCCATCTGTCATTGAAGAGACTGTATTTTCTCCTCTGTTTTAAGAACCATATATTCAATTGTACCAAATAACTTTCACTCAATTAACATACTCAATATTCAAAGCAACCCTATGCAAAATCATAAGCCAAAATCAGAAGAGGAAACAGACTCCATGGTGATATGTGACTTGATGAAGATCAAAAACTAGTAAGTAACAGACTGGCTCAGGAATTTAAGGATTATCAAATCCAAAGTCAGTTTCACTCTAACCATGCCATACTTCATAGGAAAGTAGACAAAACTATTTCTAAGGTCATTTCCAACATGAGGAATTTTAATAATGTGTTCTAGAGGTATAGGGACGAGGTGGACCCCATCATACAAGCTCCCCATTCAGTGCTTCTGCCTCTGTATATCCTAAGATTCAACAACAGTACACAGGGCTTTACCTTCTACTGGAAACTCACAGATATCCATACTTTCCTACTTGAGGAAAATACTTAAACTCACCTGCAATGCTTTGTTGGCTTCTTTTATGTCTTCGATTTTAAGTTTTGATCTAAAAAGATTATAAATTGGTTCAAATTTCAGTACACATTTTAAAATACAGAACATCTAGTAATTCCTTAGAAAGTACTGAATTTTCATAGGATATAAAACTGTATCTACTATATTATTCTAATAATCTTCTTTGGCTAGTGGGATTATATTTAACATTTTCCTATTACTTCTTAAATGACCTAAAGCAAAAATAGTTTTGAGATTTAAAATTTGCTTTTTTTAAAGAAAGAATGTTGGAATTTTCATGTGGTTATGACTATTAATGATAGCTATCATTTATTGTAGCTGTCAATAAATAGTTGAGGTACCAGACACTATGCTATAAACTTTGCATGTGTAATCTCATTTAATCTTCAGAAACACTTATAAAGATGAAGAGAGTGAGGTCTTATGAGGTTTAGTCACTTGTAGCAAGTCACAAGATGGTAACTGAGGAAGCCAGGACTTAAACCCTCATCTCTGAGACCCAAAAGCCGGTGAGTTAATCATTATGAATACTCTTTATGTAGCACATGCTACAGAGTGGTAAGTAAGAGTGGATATATTAAGGAAGATATAATACTTTTTTAACCTTTTAAAAATACGTGTTAGTTAACATGCAATATTTATCTGTGATCTCAATACCCAGACATGATCATCTCCACATGTCAATGAGTATGTGTATTTCAAATGGAAAAAATTATTTACGTAGTTCCCTATATGACTTAACAATATATCCTGAAAGGCTTAGAGCTACTGACTTGTTATTAAGTATCTGCCACATCATTATATTAAATGGTTACATAATATACCACAAAAAAGAATGTAAAGTATGCAATTTACATCATTACCTACTGATGAATTTTCAACATGTTTCAAATCTTTTTGCCATAAAATTATTCATTAAAATTGGAATGACCAAAACATTTGTATTATTTTTCTTAACAACTTAAAAATGAAATAACTGGATTAAAACATAGATAAAATACTAAGTCTGAAGCAGAACATTAGGAACTTGCTTTGCCCTACAAGTGTTCTTTGTTCCAAAACTTAAAAACAGTGTTAGTCTTTTATCTAGCTCGTAACAACTCTTACAGTGGGAATAATAAATGTAAAATCACACAGTGTAAAAATACTAACAGAGTAATCAAATTTTCTTAGCTGAACTCACATCTACAAAAAGCACCCAAGGGAAACTGATGCTGATGGGAATTTTGGCCACAATAGTATATATGGAAAAACTGAATATGGAATAAAAATAGCTTACTTAATGGTGTTCACTACAGAAATACTTTCTATATGAAAACTTACAGGTGTTGATTTATTTCTGGTTAAAATGCCTTTATTCACAAATCGGACCCTAAAAAGCATGCTGCCCCTTCCACCCTGATACAAATTGCCGAACTATCCTAGAGAAAGAGAGTATCAGTTACAGTTCCAACAAACACAATGTAAAACAACACCTTCTCCTTGTCCTAGGCAGGGAACAGATGTCTGTATTATTCATTTTAATTAACTTCCATTTCGGAATATGTATTTAAGTTTCTGAAAATATTTGACCACAGCATAAAAAAGCATAGAGAAAGGTCAAAATAAAACATGAGAATGTAATACATGTGATACAATCAATTATGACACTATATGAAAACATCCCTAAATTATATAAGCCTCAGATAATCCTGAAATTCCTCTATGAAGGAAAAAAATCTGTAAGTTTCTTTATATGGAAAGAATAGCATCTACAGAATACGACATTGGAAGAGTCCTGGTAATTTATTCTTCACTAAAAGTTTTTCTTCTTGGAATTTAAGCCTCAGTGAGGATAAGGGAGAAGCTGGTTTTTTCCTCTTTCAGTTATTTTAAATTGTCAGTAATTATGACACAGATTAGTCTAGATTTTTCTTTTTCCAATATTTCATCCTAAAATTTCACATTCCATGTTTTCTCCAAATATTAATATTTCAGGTTTATTACTTTAATCTTCATACTAGACAGTTTATCTACAATTATAACTTATTCAGAATAATTAACTTTTTTTTTTTCCCCCACACCATGCTCATGTGGGATCTTAGTTCCCCAAGCAGGGATCAAACCCAATCCACCTGCAGCAGAAGTAAGAAGTCTTACCCACTGGGCTGCCAGGGAAGTCCTGAATAATCAACATTTAAAGCTTTTCAAAATCTATCAAAATTTCTCTTTGTAAGAATCCTTCAATAAGAAATCAATTAAGAATAAATATGTCATTATCAAAAGTACTTTTCAAATTAAAGTTAATCATTTATGTTTTAAGTTGCTGGTTTAGATGCAAGCACTGGGAAGTAACTTTCAGATCCACACTGTTCATCTCACAGACAAGAACACTGATCTTCTGCTTGAGACGAGGAAAGGTACTGTGCTGGGTGCTTTTGCATACTTATTCTGTTAATCAGAAAAAGAACCCTATAGGTATTTAATAACTCTCCAATTGACAAATGGAGAAAGGGATATTATAACTCTCCAATTTACAAATGGAGAAATGAGCTTAAAGAGCTTAAATAAATGGCCCTAAGTCACATGGCTGGTAAAACCTAAAAGGGATACTTACTCCTGTGAGTGACATTCAGTTCAGTTCAGTCAGTCATGTCCAACTCTTTGTGACCCCAGGGACTGTAGCACACCAGGCTTCCCTGTCCATCACCAACTCCTGGAGCTTACTCACTCATGTCCATTGAGTCAGTGATGCCATCCAACCATCTCATCCTCTGTCGTCCCCTTCTCCTCCTGCCTTCAGTCTTTCCCAGCATCAGGGTCTTTTTGAATGAGTTAGTTCTTCGCATCAGGTGGCCAAAGTATTGAAGTTTCAGCTTCAGCATCAGTCCTGCCAATGAATATTCAAGACTGATTTCCTTTAGGATTGAATGGTTGTATCTCCTTGCAGTCCAAGGGACTCTCAAGAGTCTTCTCCAACACCACAGTTCAAAAGCATCACTTCTTCGGCGCTCAGCTGTCTTTATAGTCCTACTCTCACATCCATACATGACTACTGGAAAAACCATAGCTTTGACTAGATGGACTTTGTTGCCAAAGTAATGTCTCTGCTTTTTAGTATGCTGTCTAGGTTAGTCATAGCTTTTCTTCCAAGGAGCAAGTGTCTTTTAATTTCATGGCTTCAGTCACCATCTGCAGTGATTTTGGAGCCCCCCCAAAATAAAGTCTGTCACTGTTTCCATTGTTTCCCCATCTATTTGTCATGAAGTGATGGGACCAGATGCCATGATCTTAGTTTTCTGAATGTTGAGTTTTAAGCCAACTTTTTCACTCTTCTCTCCCACTTTCATCAAGGGGCTCTTTAGTTCTTTGCTTTCTGCCATAAGGGTGGTGTGATTTGCACATGTGAGGTTATTGACATTTATCCCGGCAATCTTGATTCCAGCTTGTGCTTCATCCACCCCTGCATTTCACATGATGTACTCTGCATATAAGTTAAATAAGCAGGATGACAATATACAGCCTTGATGTACTCCTTTCCCTATTTGGAACCAGTCTGTTGTTCCGTGTCCAGTTCTAACTGTTGCTTCTTGACCTGCACACAGGTTTTTCAGGAGGTAGGTCAGGTGATCTGGTATTCCCATCTCTTGAAGAATTTTCCACAGTTTGCTGTGATCCACACAGTCAAAGGCTTTGACATAGTCAATAAAGCAGAAGTAGATGTTTTTCTGGAACTCTCTTGCTTTTTCAATGATCCAACGGATGTTGGCAATTTGATCTCTGGTTCCTCTGCCTTTTCTAAATACAGCTTGAACTTCTGGAAGTTCACGGTTCACGTACTGTTGAAGCCTGGC
The DNA here is from genome assembly GCF_019320065.1 of Cervus canadensis. Taxonomy (NCBI): domain Eukaryota; kingdom Metazoa; phylum Chordata; class Mammalia; order Artiodactyla; family Cervidae; genus Cervus; species Cervus canadensis. Next base: position 68,766,564 of record NC_057393.1, on the reverse strand, counting down.
TTGGAGAATTTTGAGAATTACTTTACTAGCGTGTGAGATGAGTGCAACAGTGCAGTAGTTTGAGCATTCTTTGGCACTGCCTTTCTTTGGGATTGGAATGAAAACTGACCTTTTCCAGTCCTGTGGCCACTGCTGAGTTTTCCAAATTTGCTGGCATGTTGAGTGCAGCACTTTCACAGCATCATCCTTTAGGATTTGAAATAGCTCAACTGGAATTCCATCACCTCCACTAGCTTTGTTTGTAGCGTTGCTTGCTAAGGCCCACTTGACTTCTCATTCCAGGATGTCTGGCTCTAGGTGAGTGATCACACCATCACGGTTATCTGGGTCATGAAGATCTTTTTCATGTAGTTCTGTGTATTCTTGCCACCTCTTCTTAATATCTTCTGCTCTTCGAATTTTGAAATGGTTGGGTCCATACCATTTCTGTCCTTTATTGTGCCCATCTTTGCATGAAATGTTTCCTTGGTATCTCTAATTTTCTTGAAGAGATCTCTAGTCTTTCCCGTTCTATTGTTTTCCTCTATTTCTTTGTATTGATCACTGAGGATGGCTTTCTCATCTCTCCTTGCTATTCTTTGGAACTCTGCATTCAAATGCGTATATCTTTCCTTTTTCCCTTTGCCTTTCGCTTCTCTTATTTTCTCAGTTATTTGTAAGGCCCCTCAGACAACCATTTTGCCTTTTTGCATTTCTTTTTCTTGGGGATGGTCTTGATCACTGCTTCCTGTACAATGTCACGAACCTCCGTCCATAGTTCTTCAGGCACTTTGTCTATTAGATCTAATCCCTTGAATCTATTTGTCACTTCTACTGTATAATCGTAAGGGATTTGATTTAGGTCATACCTGAACGGTCTAGTGGTTTTCCCTACTTTTTTCAGTTTAAGTCTGAATTTGGCAATAAAGACTTAATGATCCGATCCACCGTCAGCTCCTGGTCTTGTTTTTGCTGACTGTATAGAACTTCTCCATCTTTGGCTGCAAAGAATATAATCAGTCTGATTTTGGTATTGACCATCTGGTGATGTCCACGTGTAGAGTCTTCTCTTGTGTTGTTGGAAGAGGGTGTTTGCTATGACCAGTGCTTTCTCTTGGCAAAACTCTATTAGCCTTTGCCCTGCTTCATTCCGTACTCCAAGGCCAAATTTGCCTGTTACTCCAGGTATCTCTTGACTTCCTACTTTTGCATGCCAGTCCCCTATGATGAAAAGGACATCTTTTATGGGTGTTAGTTCTAGAAGGTCTTGTAGGTCTCCACAGAACTGTTCAACTTCAGCTTCAACATTACTGGTTGGGACATAGACTTGGTTTACTGTGATAATGAATGGTTTGCCTTGGAAAGGAACAGAGATCATTCTATCGTTTTTGAGTTTGCACCCAAGTACTGCATTTCAGACTCTCTTGTTGACTGTGAGAGCTACTCCATTTCTTCCAAGGGGTTCTTGCCCACAGTAGTAGATATAATGGTCATTTGAGTTAAATTCACCCATTCCAATGAATGATAATTCAGTTCAGTTCAGTCGCTCAGTCATGTCTGACTTTGTGACCCCCTCCCATGAACCGCAGCACGCCAGGCCTCCTTGTCCATCACCAACTCCCGGAGTCCACCCAAACCCATGTCCATTGTGTCGGTGATGCCATCCAACCATCTCATCCTCTGTTGTCCCCTTCTCCTCCGGCCCTCAATCTTTCCCAGCATCAGGGTCTTTTCCAATGATTCAGCTCTTCGCATGAGGTGGCCAAAGTACTGGAGTTTCGGCTTCAACATCAGTCCTTCCAGTGAACACCCAGGACTGATCTCCTTTAGGATGGACTGGCTGGATCTCCTTGCAGTCCAAGGGACTCTCAAGAGATATAATGGTCATCTGAGTTAAATTCACCCATCCCAATGAATGACATTAATGAATGCTAATTTTAAAATTTAGTCATAACTTGAAAATGCAGATCCTGAATGGTAAGCTTAAAAACTATTTCTTAACTATTAACTTTCCCTTTCAACAAAATTAAATGTCTCATATTATTCTGCATGACCTGCGCCCTCCCAACCTCACTTCATTTTACTTTTTTCTTTTTTGGCTGCGTCACTTATAGGATCTTAGTTTCCTGACCAGGGATCGAACCCACAACTCTGATGTGGAAACGCAGAGTCTTAACCACTGGACAACTACGGAAGTTCCCTTTTGATGCTCTTTGAATTTTCTAACCATATAAAACATCAAAGGGATTTATTTAGGTGATAGAATTATGGGTCACTGTAGCTTTCTTTAATTTTCTGTATTATAAAAAAAAATGACACTTTTTATTTTCTAATGTAACAGTGATATATTCAATACTAAATCAAACCTTCCAGCATTTACCCGAGATATTTGACAATATGTTCAATCAGGGCACAAAGATGAAGCTAATCCCAAACACAGACAATGTGGAACAAGGAGGAAAATGTGAGAAAGACAGAAATCCATTTCTCCTCCTTGTCCTCATAGAAACCCAGTAACACTTCAATGTGATAGAACCAACCATACTGTATGAAGTTAAGCCCCAACTACAGATAGCATCAAATACATCCACTTTTCACAATGTTGGCTCCTTCTCAGAACAGTCTGAAAAAGATCTCTCCAACAATTCTGAAAATTTGACTTCTGAGAAAAATATGATTTGGAGAAATTAAACAACAGTCTTAGATTTCATCTACTGGAAAATGTTTGGACCTAAGAGCTATGTGCATTTTAGAACATAATTTTTAACACAATCTTTCCCCAGTGCACACCCTTATCTGTTAATCTTGAAGTTTTTGTTTGGCTTTGTTTCTAATAGTTGATATCTTTCTTTTTTATATTAAACTTTTATGCCTATTTGGTTTGGCACACCCATAACTTTATAAAAGTCAATGACTACTTAGTAAAAGGAAAAAAGAGAAATTACTCGCTAAGTTTGTTGCCAAGTTCTTGAAGAGCTTGCTCCTGTTCGTGATATATTTTTTTCAACTGCTGATTTTCATCCTGGAGGTTAAGGAACTCCTTCAAAATAACAAAAGACAGAAAATGCAATTTAAAAGAAACAAACTCCACATCGTACACATACCATTCAAGGATAGGAGTGTATCCTTCAGTTTTTATAAAAAATAACTGCTCTATTTACTATCAACTATTTTCTATTCATTTAATCCCCTTAATGATATTTTTAAAGAAGACCACCAAAAAAAATAAATAAATAAATAAATAAAGACCACTATACTTTGTTTCCTCTGTATACATGTAAATTATAACTTGATTGTCTTTTCAAGTAACTTTCATCACGATAGGATTTTTAAAGTTTACCACTATTACTTACTTTTTTAAGAGTAATGATCTGTTGGGTCTCATTTCTGAGATGAGATACGGTGTCTTTCTCCTTTTGAAGATCTTCCTGCAAAGTCTGTCTCCATTCCTTCTCAATCTTCAGATCGGTTTCCAGTTGCACCCTTGAATGACAAATAATACAGAGACAAGCTCAGTGCTCTTTCTTTCATGACAGCTGTATGTATTCTTTAAGAGGATCTCACTGGTTGATTACTTTCACCTTTGTAATTAAATTCTTCAGATTTTCTTTCACAAATACCTTTTAGAAAACAAGCTCAGTAGCACAAGGTTTTCAGATCTCAAATCTCAGTTAATTTGTCAATCACAAAAACCTCTTGTTATCTGTCATTTACTAATTCTACATACATAAATACTGGATAAGCATGGAAAATGCCTGGAAAGGCACACCATACTATTAAGGCCTGGTTCTGTCTTAGAACTGGAACCATGTTCTGTGCCAAGAGAAAATTTTTCCAACAAACTAATGAAAAGTATTGCTCTGATTTAAGAATTACAGCAACCACTAAGTCAATTCAACATCAGTAACAGAGCAATCAATCCTGGTGTCAAGTGCTACTTGACAAGATTACAGTAACAAGATTACTGTTAGAAGCTGACCCATTACAGAACAGATCTAAGACCAAGGAGACACTGGAGGAAAATCCACACTGTCTGAAAAATGCCAGTTCACATCTGAAAGCACTACTTCATCAGTCAAACAACAGGTGCTAGCTGGAAAAATGAAAGTAATCAAAAACACATTTTAGGAAAGCCTCCCCAAATATTTCAATGATTATCTCATAAGCAGTTGTTAACAGGTAAGGTATACACTAATAATGCTATAGTTCCTTGTACTTTACATTTTAATTATGTTATGTCATAATATTGAGAATATCACAGTATTACATTATTTTAATTTTTTGTGTTAAAATTACTTTTGTTTCCTCATATGGTTAGTATTTCCATCTATAGCCAAATTATTTTCAGGAAAGCAAATTTGAGATTTTATAATTCAAGTTGAAGAGACAAGATACTTCAAAATGGAATTTACAAATTGTTGATAAATACTATTTCACCACAGATTTAAAAGGGATATGGAGGGACAGGTATATATTACTAACACTGAGTAAGCAAAGTACAGAGTGTGTTGAGTGGCCTCATCATCCAGAATCAGAAAAAACTGAGTGAGAAAGCAAAAGAAAAACTTTGATTTTAAGTTATTTTACATATACTGTCAAAACACATGCTGATCACCAAAGGCAGAAATCATAAGGAAAAAAAGGGAAACTATAACTATATAAAAAATATACAATGTCTAAAAAATAAATAATAAATCTACTGTAAAATGCCTAAATGAATAAAAAACACTATGAACAAAGTTTAAAAATAAACTATAAAAAAATAAAATAAAATAAACTATAACTTGGAAAACATTTTCACTGTATGTGAAAGACCCAGAATAAATACATAAAGAGTTCTTACAAATAAATATTAAAAAACTGAACACCACAGAGGAAAAAAATAGAGGATATGAACTGATAATTTACAAAAGAAATACAAAAGGCTATCACTAGTAATCAAATATATCCAAATTTAAACATTAAAGCACTTTTTTTTTTCAGGCTAAATGATTCCTTGAGGTTAACTGAGATACGATGGTATAGACCTACAGTAATTGATATGATAAAATGTCCATGATGTATCAATAATAAATATAATAAACAAGATATTAAAGAGTATATAGCATGTCTCCTCTTTCTAAAAAGCAAAAATATCTATGCATACCAAAAAATGATGTTCATCTATAAAGAAGAAATGTATGTCCAGGGAATCCCCTGGAGGTCCAGTGGTCAACACTCCACTGCATGGGGTGTGGTGAGTTCAATTCCTGGTTGAGGAGTTAAGAAACCAAAAGTTTTTTCCATTTTAGGTGAAAAAAGGGAATGTGTTAAAAAAAAAAAAAGGAATTTGTTTTTCTTGGATAAAGTCCCAATTGCCTATTTCTATAGAAACAGTTCCAAATTTTCTCAGCCATCAGGGATCCCTATGATCTCTAAATTGTCAACATGTTTATGCTCTACCAAAATGGCACCAAATGAGAAACAAAATTACTTTCACAGTTTCAGCAGGGACAAGTATTTCTCCCCAGCTCTACCAGCGTCCTATTGTGTAGGTTAGTCCTACTGGGAAGGGTCAGGTCCCTGGAGCATCCTTTGGGCAGTGATCAAATAGAGGCAGCACTGAAGAATAAATATCAGACTTGTCTTACCTACACTTCTGTCAAACTCTAGAAAAGCAATTCAGTAACACAGATTACTAAAGTTTCAAGATTATCTTTTCTTGACTGGCTAAGTGTCCCAGTCTTGCTTTTCACATTTTTCCATTTTGGCAGGGCACAAGGAATTAAACAAGAAAACCCTTGGCACCATTAATAAACTTGACGACTTAAATGTTCCTTTTGATTTCTGTGGCCAAGAAAGTCCTGAAAGTGCTTTTGTGAAACTTTAAAGATTAAGAGAAAATGTTGGTTTGCTAAGTGGTTTCTTTTTTTGTGGCGGGGGGCGGGGGGGGGGGCGCAGGTAGAAAAACGGGAGGGTTTTAGTTTCACAATGTACAAACGATGCACGGTTCCAACCAAGGTAATATTCCCTGGCCTAAAGCCTTATTCTATATACCAGCTTCTCAAAATGTTATTTTTATGGTAGATTTAAAAGAAACTTAATTTGGTTCTGGACAAGGTGGAGTAAACACATTTCTACCTATCTGTCCAACTAAGTACAATTAAAAACCCCAGACATTATATATAAACAAATATAAGAATATTCTGAAAGGGGGAAGAGAAGAAGGCAGGCCAGCTAGGAACCCCAGGATTCAAGTAATAATACTGGTGAGGAGTGCCCTGAGACTTCTTGTTGCTTCCTTAAAAGCTCATACTGGGTGCTGAAAAATCCCACACGCACAAACAGCAATGGGCACAGATGAAAAAAGTCCCAAGGAAAGAAAGCCTACTCTCTCCTGCCAAAGAGCCAGGAATAAGCAGCCTAGCATGATAGAAACTTTATTTCAACAATAAACACCCTACTCCAAAAAACACCAGAGGAAGAAACCATGCTCACCCCAACCACTGTCAGCAAAAGCCAAGTGGGGAGCATAATTGCTATCCTCACCTGGCAATAATGAGGTATGCCTTCCAATCCACCTGTGGTAGTATCAGAGAAAGCCAATTTGGGAGCCTGAACTTTTACCACCACCCAGCAGTAATGAGCTATCCCTCCCCAACCACCTCTGTGATGTTGGTGGAAGTCACATGGAGAGCCTGGACTTCTATATGCATCAGTAACAAGGCATTTCTTACCCTCCACACAATGTCAGCAAAGGCCAAGTGGAGAACCCAGATTTCTATTCTTGCTTAGTGTCACTGAGCTACCTTTTTCACTCTCCTCCAGGATGGTGTCAAGAGAGACCAAAAGGACAGCCTGGATTTCCATTTCCACTTCATGGTAACAAGGTACCACTTTCTCACTCCACAGTGTCAATGAGTGGAAAGCACAGATTTCAATCCCTGCCCACTAGTTAGGCACCCTTCTCCATTCCATCCAGGAACAGTCCTGGGCTTCTACCCCTGCTTGGTATGAAGGGTCAGTGGTCAGTGTCTACATTCCCCTGCTGGTGTGGTTTCAGTGAACGATGCTAAAACAAAATTTAAGGAAGATGCAGTCTTACAACATAGCTCCCAAAATGTGCAGAATGCAACTGAAAAACACTTGTTAGACCAAAACCCAGGAAAAATCTCAACTTGGATAAGAAAAAAAAAACTCAACAGACGACAACATGTCAGATAATTCCAGATGCTGGAATTAACTGACAAGAATTTTAAAGCAACCATCATAAAAATGTTCCCATAACCAATTAAAAACATGCTTAAGGAACCCTCCTACCCTGTTGGAGGAAATCTAAATTGGTGACGCCAATACGGAGAGCAGTATGGAGATTCCTTAAAAAAAATAAAAACAGGGTTAGAAAAAAACCCCACCTGATCCTGCAATTCCACTCATAGGCATGTATCTGGAGAAAATTATAATTCAAAAAGATACACGCACCCCAATGTTCACTGCAGCATTATTTACAATAGCCAAGACATGAAAGAAACCTAAATGTCCATCAACAGAGGAATAGATAAAAGAAAATGTAGTATATTTCTACAATGGAATATTACTCAGCCATAAAAAAGAATGAAATAATGCCAGTTGCAGCAATATGAATGGACCTAGAGATTATCACACTAAGTGAGGTAAGCCAGACAAAGACAAAATATCATATGATATCAGTTACATGTGGAATCTTGGGGGAAAAAAAATTACATACAAAACAGAAATAGACCCACAGACACAGAGAACAAGCTTATGATTACCAAAGGGGAAAGGTGGCCAGGGGGTGGTAAATTAAAGTTTGGGGATTAATATACACACCACTATATATAAAACAGATAACCAACAAGGTCTCACTGTATGTCAATATATGACAAAACCCACTACAATATTGTAAAGTAATTAGCCTCCAACTAATAAAAATAAATGAAAAAAAAAAAAAGAAATATTTTTAAATTGTAGGAATTACAATGAAAAAAAAATTTAAAAATTAAAAAAAAATAAAATAAAGTTTATATTTTATCTCCTCTGGGAAAAAGTGAATATGCTTGAAACAAATTAATGAATAAGGAGTTTTGGGAGGAAAGAAGGAAATTTTGGAAGAAAGAATCAAATGGAAATCTCAGAACTGAAAAATACAATAATCTCAACGAATGGGATTCATTCATACATACATACATGCCATGAATCTCAGTGAATGACAGGAAAAGAAGATGAGGAAAGAATTAACTTCCAAACAGAACAACAGGGGCTTCCCTGGTAGCTCAGTGGTAAAGAATTTGCCTGCCAATGCAGCAGACAGGTGCTTGATCCCCGATCTGGGGAGATCCCACAAGTAACTAAGCCTTGTACGCCACCAACTACTGAGCCTGTGCTCCAGAGCCCGGGAGCTGCAACTACGGAGACCACACACCACAACTACTGAAGCCCACACACCCCAGAGCCTGTGCTCTGCAACAAGGGAACCACCGCAATGGTTCCCAAGCACCGCAGCTAGAGAAAAGCCGGCACAGCAAAGACCCAGCAGAGCCAAAAATAAATAAATAAATAAAGTTATTAAAAAAAAAAAAACCAGAACAGAACAACAGACACTACCCAATCTGAACAAGAGAAAGAAAACAGACTTTAAAAAAAAAAAAAGAATCTTGTCAGGGTCCTGTAGGACCATTAACAAAAAATCTAACATTTATGAGAGTCCCAGAAAGGAGAGGAAAAAGCAAATGGAACTGAAAAAAAAAATCTGAAGAAATAATGGCTGAAATTTTTCCAAATCTGACAAACATAAGCCTAATTGAAGAAGCTGACCAAAGCTGAAATAGCATAAGTCCAAAGAAAGAATCTTCAATTAGAAGAACAATGATTCAGTCTACTTTTCATCAGAAATTATGAGGGCCAAAAGAAAGCAGTATAACACTTTCAAGTCCTGAAAGAAAATAACTGTCAACTCAGAATTCTAAAGATATTCTGAAACTACCCTTCAGAAATAAAGTTGACATCAAGACCTCAGATGAAAGAAAACTAAGAAGTTTGCTGCCAACAGACTTACCCTAGAAAAATGGCTAAATGAACTTCTTCAGACACAAAGAAGGAAAACTTGGAGCATCATGAAGAAAGAAAGAACAATAGGAAGTTTTCTAAATTATGTTTAATGGTTGAAACACAAATTATATCATTGTCTGATGTAGTTCTCAATATTACATAGGGGAGATATTTAAGCAAATTATATTGTGAGAGTGTAAAAAAGTCTAAGTGGAAGTAAGGCTTCCACATTTCCCTCAAAGTAGTAAAACGTTGATATCAGTAGTGAAAAGTTGCAAATATATAATATAATGTCCAGAGTAACCACTTTTAAAAATCTATACAAAGAGATACAATTAAAAATACTATAGATAAATCAAAAAGGAGTTCTAAATAATGTTCAAGTAACCCATGAGAAGGCAGGAAAAATTGAATACAGGAATGAAAACAGAAAAAGTAAAACAGTAGATTTAAGCTCTAATATATCAACAAACTAAATGCAAATGGGCTAAATGTATCATCAAGAGAGTGGCGAAATGGATAAAAAACATGCACTATAGGAAACTTACTTCAAATATAATGAAACAGATTAGGCTGAAAGTAAAAAGATAGAAGATGTACATAACATTGATCTTTTGTTTACTACATAAAAACATTAATCAGAAGAAAGCAGGAGTGGCTATGTTAATATGAGATATAGTAGATTTCAGAGCAAATAAAATTACCAGAGACAAAAAAGGAACATTATAAAATGATGAAAGGTCAATTCACCAAAAAGACAAAGAAATGCTAAATGTGTAGGCACCAAACGGAATTCCAGAATACAAGAGGCCAAAATTGATAGAACTGAAAGTAGAGATACACAAATCCACAATTATAGTTAGGATATTTCAACAAATCCTCTCTCGATAATTGATAGAACCACTAGACAGAAAATCATCAAGAATAGAAAAGAACACCTCAACCAATGGATTTTTTAAACTAATTTTTATTGGAGTATAGTTGCTTTTTTAAGCAACGGATTTAAAGGTCGCTTAAAGTAACACATCATATCTGGTGAATGATACTGCTTAATGATGTTACACATGGACTGCATAGTCCATGGGGTCACAAAGAGCTGGACACAACTGAGCGACCTTAACTTTTTTCAAACATAACGTATAACAATTTTCTATTGCTGTTTTGCTGTTTTCTTTAATAACAAAAGTGATATGTATTTCTTGGGGTAAAAAAATACTGATCTAAAAAAAGTAAAAAGTAATTTTACTTTTACTATCAATTGCCATTACTGTCAATTTGCCATTACTCCCTTGAGATAATCATTTCCCAGAATCTGTATTCTTTTTTTTATTTTTCGCTGTGTGGCATGTGGGACTTTAGTTCCCCGATTGGGATAAAATCCAAGCTCAGTGCAGTGGAAGCATGGAGTCTTAAATCACTGAACTGCCAGGGAAGTCCCCAGAATCTATATTCTTAAAACTTTTCTATGTGTAAATATACACCTATGCAGTTTTAATTTTATAAAAAATGGTATAAAACTTTGCCTACAGCTTGTTTTTTTGGCATCTTTCCTAGCTGGTAATATGTAGATCATATGAAGTACTAATAAAAATATTCTCAGAAAACATCGTGTTCTTTGATAATATGAACTCTGTGGAGTTACAAAGGTCTACTATACTCAGTATTTAGAAACATAATGGCCATCAGATTAATGCTGAACAACCAAAAAGAATAAAACTCTCCATGAGCAAGAAGATAGCAAGATGGTTCAAAGTAACTCTATAAACAATAAAGGGAGCAAAAACATAAATCTTATCACAACTGTGCTTTCTAGTTTATTTTTTTTTCTAGTTTTTTTTTGAAGGGAAGTTCTACAATCTAGTCAGCATCGTTAAATAAATGAAAATACAGGTTTTCTTCTATTATGTGCTAAAAAAGGTGGAAGAAAACAGGGGGAAATTATATTAAAACAAGTATTTATTTCCAAGTAAAATACTCACAGCTGTTTCTCCTTTTGGGAGATTTGTTTCTGCAGACTGTCGAATTTACTCTGATACTCTTGTAGATATTTCTTGTCCTCATCTTCAATTTCCATTTGCGCCTTCTCTGCTTGCTGCAATCTGGTGTAATTCAAATCAACTTTGGGTAAAACTGAGGCTAGAACTAGGGTGTAAAAGGGTGAAGAAGACAAATAAAAGAAAAATGGGGAAATAGAAACATTTCTAAATGAAAACAAAGTTTGGGGAAAAACTCACAAACTCAAACGTGAAAGAGCCACACAATGTCTAGAAATTGTTTTGTGATTTTTTTTTCCAATATAATACATAATATGCCCAGAATACTATCTTCAAATTTGCTTTATTTCTTGTTCGTAATTAACAATGCAAAGCAATATAGCCTTTACCACTTATGTAAAGCATAAGGAGTTAATTTTCAAAGTATAATACGTGCATTACTGCCTTTTTACAAAACCATGAAAAGTATAGTACTTATGTCTACACTAGGTGAAGAAGCCACATTGTTATATATTATGCTAGGATGTGTATGCCAGGAATCAAGTGTGCTACAAGGCCAAGAGCAAAGACCTGCAATTGCTTCAAATTATAGCCAAGTCCTCCCTATAGAATCTTTATGCACTTACTAAAGTATGCCAATGCTTTTTGTGTGTGTATGCTTCTGTGTGTATATGTATGTGTTTTGGGATTCAAAAGAATTTAGTACTAGTTGGCAACATTTGCTAGAGATCATTTTTGCTCCTCATCACTGAATTTTTAAAATTAGCTTAAAATGTGGATTTTTTTTTCTCCTTTTATTTACGTCATTGCTCAGCTCCACTCCCTGTCTCCTACGGCCATCTACGATTTCTTAGATTTAACGTCACTACTTGTATAAGAAAACATCTCCCAAGAATTCAAGGGACATTAAGTCCTTGAAGGGAATCATAAGAGAAATTTCTGTTCAACTAGCCAAAAAAGTTACCTCTTTTCTTCTTTAAAAACCATGCCCATGGGGCAACCCTCACACAATCCAAAAGTATAAAGGCCACTTTCAAAGAAAAGAGAGTAACATTCAAGTTATCTCTAAATCTAAATTTAAAATATTAACATGGGGAGATGGGATACCCAAGCTTTTCTCAAAGGGTACAGAAATGAAAAAAAAAAGTCAGAGTGAGGTAGGCCGTGAAGTTGTGCTATTATAGAAGAGGGCTAAGAGGAACTGGAAAGTCAAGGAGCTAAAGCATAAGATGATGGCCAATCTGAGTTATAAACTCAGTTTAAAACGTACTCAAAAATCAGTAAAGGAGCTAGTAAATAAACAGTGGGCCGATGGGGGGAAAAAAACTGTGCCAACACATTGTGAAACCAAAGGATAACTTATTATTAAACAATTTTTATATTTTTCATCAAAAAGTAGCTAAAAAGATAAAACTGCATTTGAAAATTCTGACCTCCAAAGGGTCAAGACTCAAATAAGCCCTTGTGCACAAGGTTTGAGGAATGTGTTTTTGGAAATCCAAGTGCACCCACTCTGCTTTATGGCAGTGTACTACCACGGCAGCTGATCAAGAAGTGTACAGGGTTCCTTTCAGAATACATAATAGCGTAAATTATTTTTCGATTTAATATATTATAAAATTTTTGATTCTCTTTCAGTCTGTTTAAATACAAGTGGTCTTCAGAAAGATATATCTTTGACCAGCTTATACTGGTCCTGAGTGTCGCTGCTGGCACATTTCACCAATGACATTGCAATTGTTCTAGTTTGAGTTAACAAATCATTGTCACTTCATAATGGAATGGACAGAAATCAAAGACAGAAAAAGATAGTAAAGATGTCCAAAATGTAAAAATGGGGATAAAGAAAACAAAAAAGAAAAAAGAAGAAAGAGGATGTCAATAAAAGAATATTCATGTCAATAAAGCATTAATAGTTATGTTTTTCATAAGTAGATTCAAAGAAAGCAATGATAAGACATATGTTGACACCAACATGACAGGTCAATGGAAATACATTACATTTTCCAACAATAAAAGTGAAAAATGCCAATATAAAACAATTCAATTTAAACAAAATTATTTCTTGGGTGGGGTTGAGGGTCCTAGCTCAAAGAAACACAACTAAACTGCCAACTCAGAAAGCTTGACTTCAGATAGAGATGGTGAATGACAAGGGATATGACAATCTAATATGCATGGAAATCAATCAGGGATAATTCAATCATGGATTTTGTTCGTTTTTCACTTTTTCAAGGTTTTGTTTGTGTATTTGTCTTATGTAATACATTAAACCATATAAAATTGCCAATATTAGGCCTTTCTAAAAAATCTACAAAATGGCAAAGACAAATGAATCAGGCTAATATAAAGCAACTTGATTCCATGCAACAATCAAAACAAAAAAGGCAAAATTCTGCTGGGCTTTTAAAAAAAAGTCCTAATCTAAATTTTCCTAATGGTCTTTGTGGCAGGTGTCAGAGTTGAATAAAGAAAAGGGGAGACAGAGAAAGCAAAAAAGAAACTAAGATTGGAAATGCTGTACCTTTGTTCCAGCTGCCTCATGGCTGCAGTAATTTTACTGGTTTTTTCTTCTAGTCGGGCAATTATTTCATTTTTTTCTTTCAAACCATCTTCAGAACCCTATTTAGAAAAAACATAAAAGCTACAGTGGCTTTGAATTTTTTTAAACCCAAATATGTATAAGCTTTGTATACCATTTTGCTATGGGATTCTTATCTTGAAACGACCAGCCTTTATTTACAGATTAAAATATTCCTAGATGCACCCCTATGTTCACAGTAGCACTATTCACAATAGCCAAAACATAGAAATAACCTAAATGTCCATCAAAAGAAGACTGGATAAAGATGGGGTGTATTTATACAGTGGAATATGACTCAGCCATCAGAAAAAGAACAAAATAATGCCATTTGCAACAACGTGAATACAACTAGAGACTATCATAGTAAGTGAAGTAAGTCAGAAAGACAAATACCATGTTATCTCTTGTATATAAAATATATATATAAATAGAATATAAAATATAGAATATATATAGAATATATAATATAAAATATGGCACAAATGAACGTATCTATGAAACAGACTCACAGATATAGAGAACATATTTTTCACTGCCAAGTGTGTGGGTGGAGGAGATGGACTGGGTGTCCGGGGTTAGTAAATGCAAACTATTACACACAGAATGGATAAACAACAAAGTCCTCTGTATAGCACAGGGAATTATATTTAATATCCTGGGATAAATTATAATGGAAAAGAATATAAAAAGAACGTATATATATATATGTGTAAATGAGTCATTTTGCTAAGCAGCAGAAATTAACACAACATAGTAAATCAACTACACTTCAGTTAAAAAACAATGAATTAAAAATAAAATACTCATAGATCTAAAGCAGTACTATTATTAGTCTTCATTTAAAATGTAATAAAGGGGGAATTCCCTGGCAGTCCAGTGGTTAAAACTCTGGGCTTTCACTGCTGAGAACATGGGTTCAGTCCCTGGTTGGGGAACTAAGATCCCATAAATCATGCAGTGCAGTCAAGAAAAAAATACATTAATAATAAAGGGAAAAAAAACCCTCACCCTTCAATGTTTTCAGAAGATGGCAGAATAAACTCTTAGAAAATACACTATTTTTTTCAAATTAAATTGTAAAAGGCTTTTGGCAACATGTCTACTTAACAGCAATATCACTTTATCAGAAAATTCAAAACAATTACAGTACAGCATTTCAATCAAAATTAAATCTCTCAAAAAAAAAAAATTAAATCTTTCTCAGGACTCTACTGTGCAAAATTTACAAAAACGTCTTGCATATTTTGATTAAATTTTACCAAAAAATTTAATCTTCATCTGTTATCCTGTCAACCTCAAGAAACAAATTCAGGTGATTTTTGTCTGTTCTTTGACATTATTACATTTCTTCAGCTTCCATTTAGGAAAAAAGCCACTGATTTTTACTAATAAAATGGCACAATTACAATGAATTCATCTCTTTAAAACCAAATCCTTCATATAAATATTCATTCTTAATTCATGTAACAAGAAATTCCAAGATTTTAAGAATATTCCTTACCTGCAACTTTTGATACATTTCTATGTTAATTGCTTTAACTTCCTCCAGTTGTTGTCGAAGGCCTATCAGAGTATCCTGTTTCTCATGGATATCTTTCTCCAACAACTTCATGGCAAGTTCAATCTCATGTTTCATACTAACTTGTACTGCCAGCTCATTCTCCACATCCTGCAATTCAACACAGCCTCAACTCACACACTATTTCAGGATGTCAAAGTCAGATACACAACAGTTAATTAGACCAAGATTCACTATGCAGACTACTGCTTTTGAGTTATAAGCCCCATTAAATGCAATCAGCTAGGCCCTATAACAACGTTCTATATTTTCAAAGGCACATTTTGTTAAATGAAAGCATCTTACACATTCTATTAATTATCACTATTCTACTGGCTCAAGAATTATGGACTTTTAAGCCTCATAAACTCAGTATTAATTTTCCTCAAAGAAACGACGTAGTCCATATAAGGCCAGAGATAAATCAAAAACACCATTTCACAAAGTTTTATTTCTTTTCTTAAAGAATTTTATATCAGAGGATCTTAAGACAAATGTCTCTTGACTCTCTTTTTGATCTGGGTTGGTTACACAGGTATTTATTATAATCCATCAAGCTACATACTTGTATTTTTCTGCTGATATTTCATAACTTAAAGGGTTAAAAAATAAGTTAACTTTAAATAAGACTTTACTGTTTGGATATTGATATCCGAATACATCACTCTATTCTATTTTCTGTAATGCTGGTCACAATGCACTATTTCACAAACAGACTATAACACTGTTTAAAAACACTGCTAATAAAACAGACATAGTGGGAGTTTAAAAAGGTAGAAGGAATTACGGGAATGAGATTGCTATCTCACACCAAGGAAGGTAAGTCTGATAGAGATTTTAATCAGCGCTTATGGGTAAAATAATATCATTTTTGCTAATGTAACTGTAATGCAACCTACCTGTCTTAACTGAGATTCATCTCGAAGCTGCCTTCTGGCTTCATTATACATTTCATCTAGCCCTTGCCTGGAATGCTTATATGTTTGAAGCTCAGTTTCCACATCTACTTTGGTAACCTAGGACAAAAACAGAAAATGTTTTACTCTATATAGAATGTGTTGCCACGCCTTCCCCAGGGGATCTTCCCAACCCAGAGATCGAACCCAAGTCTCTTATGTCTCCTTCACTGGCAGGCGGGTTCTTTACCACTAGTGCCATCCAATAAATCCATTCTATAATCACTTCTATTAGTTAATACAGCACAGAAATACCCAGTCTACGCAAAAGCCCCCAAAACAGCTATTTCTGATGAAAGTCAATCTGTAATCAGTCTACACTTACCTCTAGGTGCTGCTGTGTTTTCATTAAAATCAATTTATTTTCACTTCGTAATTGATGATTTTCTTCTTGGAGTTTAATGATATTATTCTTTGCTATTGCTAACTAAAAATAAAATGAGGAATAAAAAAAAGATTTTAAACATCTTTATTTATACTTGCTTTACAGGTTATGTTCATGGCTATTCACAACAGAAGATAAAATTCTAAAACTTGTAAAATGTCTTTCACATCTACAGCAATTTTCATAAGAAAAATGCTATTATCCCAAGATACCAACAAAAGAAATTGTATTCCTATTTCCTTTTGTTAGTCAAATCATGTCAGCAGAAACATATTGTTTATATGACTTACAATGTGTCCTGAATACAAAGCGCATGAGTAAGCATATGAAGAATTATATGCTAAACAATAAGACAACTGTTTGTATGTTAAACAATAAGACTGTAAAGACTTGTGCAAAGACAACAACATCTATAAGGAAAGCTGTGCTACAGTTGAAAATGTAATACAGACATTCATGATAACCAAACAGGGCACCCTTGTGAAATCTGGGCTTCATTCACACCAAGTGACCATCACACATATAAGACAGCTCTCACCATCAGAGTTAAATATGAATGAAATTAAATATGAATAACTAAGTAAGTGACTTGGCTCTGAAGCTTAAAATGAAAAAAGGGATTCTAGGAGAGGAAAGCAGAAACCAGTCCCCAGTGTTGGCTTGCAAATAAATTTCTAAACACTCTGTCAGAAATGCAACTTGAACTTCACAGTGCCCCTGCGGTCAAGAAGAGGCACAAACTAGTGAGCAGCTCTCTCCAATGGTCCCAATCTATCACACTATCAAATGGTCCTAAACAATCAAAATGAAAACTCATACAATCATGTGCTTCCTGGTTTGGGACAACTGGGTCAGTTCTAAAAGAATGTGGATTCTAATTAGCAAGGAAAATAGAATTCATAGTACTAATAACATATTCTTTCCTGGAGCCTAAGTAATTCTGAAAGTGGAAAGTAATTCTACGGTTAAGTGAAAGTCACTCAGTCATATCTGACTCTTTGTGACCCCATGGACATAGCCCACCAGGCTCCTCTGTCCGTGGAATTTTCCAGGCAAGAGTAGGTAGCCATTTCCTTTTCCAGGGGAATCCCAACCAAGGGATCAAACCTGTGTCTCCCGTATTGCAGGCAGATTCTCTGTCTGCTAGGGAAGCCCCCATGGTAATTCTATGGCTAGGCTGTTTTTCTTTAAATCTCAAAAGCAACTTGGCATGTGTGTGCGCTCAGCTGTATCCAACTCTTTGCAACTCCATGGACTGCAGCCCGCCAGGCTCTTCTGTCCAAGGGATTTCCCAGGCAAGAATACTCGAGTGGGTTGCCATTTCCTTCTTCAAGGGATCTTCCTGACGCAGGGATCAAATCCACATGTCTTGCATCTACTGCATTGATTGACAGGCGGATTTTTTACCACTGAGCTATCTGGGAAGCCCCAAAGCAACTTTACAAATAGTACATTACCACACGTGAAATAGATAGCCAACGGGAACTTGCTGTATGGCTCAGGGACCTCAAACAGGGGCTCTGGATCAGCCTAGAGGGGTGCGATGGGGAGGGGGATTCAAAATGGAGGGGATATATGTACACCAATGGCTGATTCACGTTGAGGTTTGACAGAAAACAACAAAATTCTGTAAAGCAAATATCCTTCAATTAAAAAACAAATTAATTAAAAACAAAAAAAAGTGAGAGACGTGAGGGAGTTCCCTGGTGGCCTAGTGGTTAGGCTTCAGCACTGTCACGGCCGTGGCACTGGCTCCATCCCCAATCAGGGAACTGAGATCCTGCAAGGTGCATGGCATGGCCAAAACATTTTTTTAAAAGTTAAAACAAAAAAAGAGCTGAAATAAATTTCTGATTTGTGACCACCAAATAGCTACTTTGACAATGCAGAAAACCAGAGTACTTCAGATGAGTTTCACACATGGGAGGCTATAGAAAGGATGGACATGATCATGGAGTGATGCTTGTATGGAAAATTAATCTGAATATGGGAACAAGGGGGACAGGAGATTATTTTAATGGGAATTTCTAACTATAGGTGATTCCACTATCTAAATATAGGTCATCCAAGTTGAGAAATGAGATTCACAGTTTATTTATAGAAGAGTTTGTATGCATTGCATTTGGGGGCTCATTTCTAGAAGTTGGGTATCTCAACTAATAATTCACAGTCACCTCAAGACTTGCCCGAGAATAATATGTGGTTTCTCTAGAACTTACGATGATCAATTACAACTACAAGTATTTCATCATAATGATGAAAATGTGTTTGTGTGTGTGTGCACACATGTGCACACGCTTAGTACATTCATACTTAAAATGGAAAAGGCTTGCCAATACTAGGTCCTTGGAAGACAATTATCCATGGCTGGGTGACAATACCTCTTCAATCAGCTTAGTATTTGACTTTTCTAACGAGTCAACTCTTGAATGGAGACTGCTGACTGTGCTGCTGAAATTGACAAAGAAAAAACTCATTCAGAGTCACACATACTCACAAAGGCAAGGAAAAATTTGTTATCCTGGACTCACCATGTTGACTGACATGCACCAACTGCCTTCTCTCAATTTTTTTTTTCTCTGAATTTTTTTATTGCACACTTACACATGAAGTCCTCTAAAGTAGGAAAAATTAATTTTTGAACCACCAAAATGACTTAAACTTTCACCCTACCTAGCCTTTTTGCTCAAGGGTAGGGTAATAAGTCTGAAATTCTATTTTCAAATGTCTCTGAAGATTCTATTTAAAAATATAACTCTCATTTTCTGCTGAAAATCAATTATTTCCAATAATTTTCTGTATTCTTAATTTCCATTCACTCTCTATCCCCTCAACCCCTTTTCAAATGCTTATAAAAAAGGAATAGGGTTAAGAGGACCTAAAAGGGGGAAAAAAAAAACCTTAAGACAATATCCAAAATCTATTAAGTATCTATGTATCCATAATACTTACTTCAGTTGTCTATTTAATTCTTCAACATAATTCTTCTGGTCTAATATTGCAGCAATTTGAACATTCCTAGAGGAGGAGGGAAAAGCAGCTTTTAGTTAATTGGAAAGGAATCTACTGGGTGGCCAAAAAAACAAACAAACAAGAAATACACAAAAGGTCTAAATCATCTGAAACTGTTGTGAAACCGTAACAGTAAAACAACATTTCAGTTCAGTTCAGCTGCTCAGTCATGTCTGACTCTTTGCGACCCCATGGACTGCAGCACACCAGGCTTCCCTGTCCAACATTATCTTGTCTTTCAAATAAAATTCAACAATCTTTATAATCAAATAGCAGTAAGCTATGAACTAAAAAACTATTAACCTTTGTTAAATAAATTACATGCTAATATTAAACAATACCATTAGTATATTCTTTTAATTTTTTGCATTTATTTTTTAAGAAATATACTTGATACATGAAGTGTAAAGTATACAACATGTTAATCTAATATGTTTATATACTGTGATGGACTGCCATTGCAGTAATAATTAGCACTTCTCATATTACATAATTATCTTTTCTCCTTAGTAGACCAAATAAGTTTATTTTAAATTTAAACACAACTGTCTTAAAATAAACCAGTATTTGTAAGTTTATGAATAATAAACTTATATCTCTTTTTATCATAGAAATGAGAGTTGACAATTAAAATGGGTCTCTGGGGAGTTCCCTGGCAGTTCAGTGGTTAGTATTCTACATTCTCACTGCCAAGGGCCTGGGTTTGGTACCTGGTTGGGGAACTAAAATCCCATAAGCCTTGAAGCACAACCAAAAAATAAATAAATAAAAAATAAAATGGGTCTCTGAACTAACGGTACGACCAAAAGTCATACTTCAGACTAAAATACAGTATGTGAAATAACTTAAGAAAATCATACCTTTCTTTATTTCCAATATCTTCTTCATTCTTTAAATACATTGAAAAATCAATCACTCCAACCTGAAGTAAATAAAGTTATTCTTATTTAGAGAGTAGAAATACTACAAGTACCTCCAAAATACAACTGACTTTCATCCTTAACTTTTCTTTAGGGTTTAACAGCACGGCTTACACCTGGATCAGAGAGGAAGAGCACAGGCTGAAAACACTGCCTTTGGCACCACTTACCTGCGAGTCTAAATCCTCCCCCTTTACACACAGATTAGCATCTATCACATTCAGGCCAACCAGCAGCCCGACAATTACTGCGCCTTCTTCTTCCATCATTAGTGCATGATACTCATAGAATTCACTGTGAAAATTAAAATAACAAAAATCGTAAGTCACAAATTTATTTCAAAAACCAACCTGTAAAATCTCAATACCTTATAACAAGCATGGAGCCAATATTAAGTTAGGTATCTTAAAATTAGCCTTTCTATACGTGAGCAACTTAAAATTTTGAGATTTAAATGTGAATATTTATGACTCGCAAAAGACATAGTGATGGCTGCTGATCTGATAACAGTACTTTTGAGTACAGTTGAATTTTCATCCCAGGATTTATCAAGACCCTTGGGATAAAGTCTAAGTAGCAAAATGAACATATGAAACATTTCAAGTCAATTCATTTGGTATATATGTATTAAAAGTGCTCTTAATAGGTAACCATTAAAGATATTTATGGATATCTAGATCCAAAAAAAATGTTCAAACAAAAGACTGGTGAAACAAATAGGACAGTCTAAAAACTAAGACTTGACAACTAATACTCAGGATTCTAGTTATCACTGTCCCATGTATACTGTTTTGTCACTTTAAATAACCTTTAGAATCTGGTTGAGAAATTGAAGGTGTTTAAAGTATGGTTATTCTCATTTAAAGTATGGTTATTTCCCATTTAACAAATGGGAAAACCAAGATGTACCACTGGAGTCAAGAGTAAAATAAAAAATGAGCAGATCCTCCAGAACATCACAGAGGCACTCTGAGAGAACAAGGCTGAATGGAGGGGGCTGCCGTAGGCCCACTCCTTCTGAAAACTAGTCTCCCTGCTTTAACATTTAGACATTTAACATCTGTCTTAAACATTTGTCCCTCCATTTAAATAGACAGTTTAAAAAGTACCCACAATACAGCCAAAGCAGTGGTTTGGATTTCAAGATCTAAAAAGAAACCTCTTGAATTAAAGCCCCAAATTTCAATACAAACTTTTATTCATAGAATTAACTGTAACTTAAAAATTAAAATTTAAAAATATGACATACAAATTTCCACCTTATTGGCCAATAAAAATCTTACAGTATTCATTTTTCAGGCTAGTTCTTGATCTATGTTATGTCCCCACCGTAGTTTTCTATCTCATTTTCCTCCTCCTTTCATTTTATGCCATCACGATGTGTTTTACGTATCCTTTCATACTACACCTTCTATCCTTTTTGGAGGACAGGACATAAATGAAATAAAAAATGAAAATGAACATGATTTAATGGTAACTACCTCAAGAGATCCCTTTGAATAATTAAGCAGCGCAGGTAATCAGCCATTTTTTTCTGCATGAGGGCTAATCGAAGCCACGCTCTCGCACGACCCAGGGGGGTCCTGATAAGCAAAAGCAAATGGTCAGAAAACAGTCTCGGCCCGAAGATTATAGACTACATCTTCTACCTGTGTTGAGACACATGTTAATAATGAGAAAAGGCAATTAATCATGGTTTTACCTTTGTTTCTAGAGCTTTAAGTCAGTTCTTTGATCATGCAAACCAATCCCTAAGAGCTATTTAAGTCTCTAAGGTAAGCCTACACCTACAGGACATCTAGGTACCACTTCATGCCTTGAAAGAAATGACTCTCTATAAACAGGGAGGATATTTCTACAAGAATTATTTTGTCAGAATAGGCTTAGTCCTCTAACCATGATTATGCAAAATGCATCAGTAAAGGCAGTATGACCACCTCAAAAAATAACTGGCCTTGTATCTGAATTTTAAAAAGCATTAACAACGCTAAGAAGGTATCCAGCTGCTAATCAGAGAGAATCACCAGGCTGCTTGCTGTTTTTCAAATGCTTAACACAGTTGTCCTTTAGAACATTAAATCTCCTCTCTAATATGGAGGCTTGCTGGGAACAAAACTTCTAATATAACAAATATGTCTGAAAGGTTGTGGCCTAGGGCCATTTTTGCTCCCTATAAGCAGAGTCTCTGAGACTAGAGGGAGCACACAGATCTTAAAATTGAAGGTGTTTGTGCTCAAGATGAAAATTAATTCTATCTAGGCAAGAGATGTACTGATGTGTACCAGGCAAAAAAAAAAAAACAAAACAGTATCTCCTCATGGCAAACCGAACAAAACCATCTGGGGAAGATAATCCATGCTCATGGAATAGCGGCATGACCTGTGCCAAATCCTGAAGCCACCTTCCTGCTAAGGTCATTGTAACAGGGACAGAATAAAGGGATAAAAGAGGTGATGAAACAGTTTAATCACACTAGGGGACTGTAAATAGAAAAAAATACGGTAGACCACAGTAAGTTAATGATTACTCAGGAAAGCAGGTTTGCTTAACCACAAAACCATGCAGCAGAAGCAAGAGACGTGCCCCTCAACAATAAAACAACGGTGGCAGGAGACTCACATACTGCCCGGTGAGCTCAGTATGTTAATGATCCCCAGGACATGCTCTCTGCACACATTAAAAAAAACCAAAAGGTAATCTGTGGACCCAGCTTGACCACATAGAGATAAGAAAACTCCCCTGCTTAACCTGGAGGAGGAACTGATGATGGAAGCATGATGTATACTGAAGAAAGACAAAGAAGGTCTTCACCCCCCCCCCTTTTCCCTTGATTATAAAACTGTAACCTAGTTAGTTCTTGGGTACAGTATTTCTCATTAACTTTTAAGACTCACAAGCATCCTACTCTAATAAATCACTTATCTATCACTCTGCCTCTTGAATTCCTTTTCTGTGCTGAGACATGAAGGACTACGGTACTGGAGCTCTTCAGAGCCTGTGAAAGGACACCAAAAGGTTTCAACTGAAGACAAAATTCATGTGGTGTTTGTTATACCTCTCAAGGACTTAAGCTTATTGAAAATAAAAGTGTGGATATATTCTCTTGCTAAAAAAAAAATTAAATCTCATATCTCTCTTATCCAGGTTATCATTTAGTAAAGTAAAACCAAGATTTACAGAGTATGAATGATTTTTTGAAGAGAAATACATCACTCACACTTTTATATTTTCTTATACAGAAAACTTTTTGTCCGGTACTGTGGGAAAAAACTTAACTGTCACTTCTAACAGCTAACAAATTTCTTTTGGCTTAGCATTTTAATGAGCACTATTCTTCAGAAAATATTTACTTTTGTAGAGTTTGGCTTTTTAAAAACAGCATGAACATGTATTTTCATATTAAAATAAAAAGCAATTCTTACATTGCTTGAGTTTAAATTCCCTTTTTCCTCTTTAAAAATTGTGCCTTTGCTCAATCGCTCAGGGGTGTCGGACTCTGCGACCTCATGGACCCACCAAGCTCTTCTGTCCATGGAATTTTCCATACAAGAATACTAGAGTGCAAGCCCTTTCCAAACCAGGGGTCAAACCCAGGTCTCCTGCATTGGCAGGCATTTTTTTTTTTTTTAAACCACTGGGCCACCTGGGAAGCCCTGTTAAAAACTGTGATACCTTATACACCACTGAGAGAAATATGAAGTGTGACCATCACTTGCTATTTAATTCTAAAACCTGGGTTTAAATCCTGGCTCTGCCATTTAAAAAAAAAAATAACTCGACTGATTGATTGATTTAGGCTGTGCTGGGACTTCATTGCTTCGAGCGGGTTTTCTCTCGTTTTGATGAGCCGGGGCTACTCTTGGTTGTGGTGGGTAGGCTTCTCCATGCGGTGGCTTCTTTTATTGCGGAGCACAGGCTCCAGGCACTCGGGCTTCAGTAGCTACAGCTCCCGGGCTCTAGAAGTGGGTTCTAGAGCACAGGCACTCAGGCTTAGTTGCTCTGCGGCATGTGGAATCGTCCCAGACTAGGGAAAGAACCTGAGTCCCCTGCATTGGCAGGTGGATTCTTATCCACTGCACCACAGGGAAGTCTGTGGCTCTGCCACTTATAATTTCTTTGATCTTTACTTTTCACATCTATATAATTATTAATAAACTCTACTCTAAGGATGATTTAAGCACTAAATGAGATAATTCATCTAAAACAGTTATCTTATTACCCTGATACATTGCTCAATAAATAGAAGCCATTTACTTTGAGCACTCAAGTATAACTTGCAAACATTTAGGTGATGTAACAACAGAAAACATTACCATATTCCCCAAACCCTAAATCGTAAAGCTAAGAGAAAGCAGACTTAAATCAAAGAAAGTAGGGAAAACCACTAGACCATTCAGGTATGACCTAAATCAAATCCCTTATGATTATACAGTGGAAGTGACAGATTCAAGGGATTAGATCTGATAGACAGTGCCTGAAGAACTATGGACAGAGGTTGGTGACACTGTATAGGAGACAGGGATCAAGACCATCCCCCAAGAAAAATAAATGCAAAAAAGCAAAATGGCTCTCTGAGGGGGCCTTACAAATAGCTGTGAAAAGAAGAAAAGCGAAAAGCAAAGGAGAAAAGGAAAAGATATACCCATTTGAATGCAGAGTTCCAAAGAATAGCAAGCAGAGATAAGAAAGCCTTCCTCAGTGATCAGTGCAAGAAATAAGAGGAACACATAGA
Organism: Cervus canadensis; assembly: GCF_019320065.1. Lineage (NCBI taxonomy): Eukaryota > Metazoa > Chordata > Mammalia > Artiodactyla > Cervidae > Cervus > Cervus canadensis. The sequence goes on along the minus strand of NC_057393.1, from coordinate 68,741,396 downwards.
ACAGGAAAGACTAGAGATCTCTTCAAGATAATTAGAGATACCAAGGGAATATTTCATGCAAAGATGGGCACAATAAAGGACAGAAATGGTACAGATATAACAGAAGTAGAAGATATTAAGAAGAGGTGGCAAGAATACACAGAACTATATGAAAAAGATCTTCATGACCCAGATAATCATGATGGTATGCTCACTCACCTAGAGCCAGACATCCTGGAATGAGAAGTCAAGTGGGCTTTGGGAAGCATCACTATGAACAAAGCTACTGGAGGTGATGGAATTACAGTTGAGCTCTTTCAAATCCTAAAAGATGACACTGTGAAAGTGCTGCACTCAATATGCCAGCAAATTTGGAAAACTCAGCAGTGGCCACAGAACTGGAAAAGGTCAGTTTTCATTCCAATCCCTAAGAAAGGCAATGCCAAAGAATGCTCAAACTACTGCACAATTGCACTCATCTCACATGCTAGCAAAGCAATGCTTAAAATTCTCCAAGCCAGGCTTCAACAGTATGTGAACCGTGAACTTCCAGATGTTCAAGCTGTATTTAGAAAAGGCAGAGGAACCAGAGATCAAATTGCCAACATCCGCTGGATCATCGAAAAAGCAAGAGAGTTCCAGAAAAACATCTACTTCTGCTTTATTGACTATGCCAAAGCCTTTGACTGTGTGGATCACAGCAAACTGTGGAAAATTCTTCAAGAGATGGGAATACCAGACCACCTGACCTGTCTCTTGAAAAATCTGTATACAGGTCAGGAAGCAACAGTTAGAACTGGACATGGAACAACAGACTGGTTCCAAGTAGGAAAAGGAGTACATCAAGGCTGTATACTGTCACCCTGCTTATTTAACTTATATGCAGAGTACATCATGAGAAACGCTGGGCTGGATGAAGCACAAGCTGGGATCAAGATTGCTGGGAGAAATAACAATAACCTGAGATATGCAGATGACACTACCATTATGGCAGAGAGTGAAGAAGAACTAAAGAGCCTCTTGATGAAAGTGAGAAAGAAGAGTGAAAAAGTTGGCTTAAAGCTCAACATTCAAAAAACTAAGATCATGGCATCTGGTCCCATCACTTCATGACAAATAGATGGGGAAACAGTGGAAACAGTGACAGACTTTATTTTTGGGGGGGCTCCAAAATCACTGCAGATGGTGACTGCAGCCATGAAATTAAAAGACGCTTACTCTTTGGAAGGAAAGTTATGACCAACGTAGACAGTATATTAAAAAGCAGAGACAATACTCTGGCAAGAAAGGTCTGTCTAGTCAAACCTATGGTTTTTCCAGTAGTCATGTATGGATGTGACAGTAAGACTGTAAGAAAGCTGAGCACCAAAGAATTGACGCTTTTGAATTGTAGTGTTGGAGAAGACTCTTGAGAGTCCCTTGGACTGCAAGGAGATCCAACCAGTCCATCCTAAAGAAAATCAGTCCTGAATATCCATTGGAAGGAATGATGCTGAAGCTGAAATTCCAATACTTTGGCTACCTGACGCAAAGAACTGACTCAAAGACAAGACCCAGATGCTGGGAAAAACTGAAGGCGGGAGGAGAAGGGGATGACAGAGGATGAGATGGTTGGATGGCATCACCGACTCAATGGACATGAATTTAAGTAAGCTCCGGGAGTTGGTGACGGACAGGGAGGCCTGGTGTGCTGCAGTCCATGGGGTTGCAAAGAGTCAGACACAACTGAACTGAAGAGAAAGCAAACTGATAATCTGACCAAAAAATGAAAAGCACTTTTTTAAAAAAAGTTATCTCTTTCACAAGAACTAAGATAAATTTTAAAGGAAGCTCTTATATCTTAATCATACCCTGAAGAACGTAAGAACCCAGGCTTAACAACAAAAAACATGCAAAAACTTTTCAACAATCACAATTTACTAGCTAGAACATTCAGCTTTTAGGACATTTCATATACAGTTTCTCCTCAGTATTGGGAGGATTGATTCCAGGACCCCCTCAGATACCAAAATCCATGGATATTCAAGTCCCTCTTATAAAATAGCACAGTATTTGTGTATTACCTATGCACATTCTCCCAGACATTTTAAATCATCTCTAGATTACTGATAATACTTAATACAATGTAAATATTATGTAAAGAATTGCCTGCATGTGACAAATTCAAGTTTTGCTTTTTGGAACTTTCTAGAAAATCTCTTTTTCAAACATTTTTGATCCAAAGTTGGGTCAAATCCACAGATGCAGAACCTACAGATATTAACGGCCTACTCTACATTCATCTAGTCAATCAGACAGGTGACATTATAGGTCCCAATTTTCACAACAACAGAAGTAATTTGCACAAGTCCTATGGTATATTGGTAATATGGTAATATGGCTTATTGGCAAATTCAAAACTTCTGAGCCTCTGTCCTGGATTTAACCTAAATAGTACTGATGGCCTATTACTGCTAACTAGCTCTATACTCAGGAAACAGAACTGCATAATTGATCATTGATACACCCTATCTTAAAAGAATTTCCCTATTTCCCGCAATGCAATGCAAAAATTAAGTAAGTGGTATAATACAGGAGTGAAGAGTGATAAGAGTGTAAAAGAAACAGCACGTAATTCTTATGGAAGGGGCTAAGAAAAATTTCATAAAGGAAATAAAATTTGAACTGATTAATAATAAACAGAATTTTATTAGAGAATGCAAGAAGGCTACATAAGGCAGAGAGAATATAATAAACTAGAGTGTGAGGTACTTTTAAGGAGCAGTAAATACAGGTCTATGGTTAGGGATGAACAAGTAATAGGACTACTTACTTAAGACCAGGTAAATCCCGGACACTAGCTCCTATTTCCTCTGCTTCTGGGTACAGCTTCTCCACCAGTTCCAAAGGGCCCCAGATAGTTTTGTTATAACTCAGAAATGATTTTCTCACTTTAAAAAGAAAATATAATAAATGCATACAACTTAAACATACAAAACTGTAGTAACTTCTTGTTAAATATTTAGTTTCAACATTTCTAACCTAACATACAATTTTTCAGAGAGCCTTTTCTCCCTTGTCACTACATAGCCCTACTGAACAGAAGCCTGTTCCTCAGGATTCTGGTATTTTCCTTATCAGAAATATGCATCTTGGCCATTCTTCCACATCAGAAATATGCAAGTAGGCAATTAAAGTAAAGAACAACTAGGCTCATTCTTTACCAGTACCAAAGTAAGACTGGTGGCCCTAGTAGGTTGATCTTTACCAATTTATTAAATAAACCAAGGACAAATAGTTATTTTACTTGTAAACACAAAAAATTGCAACTTTACTTTTGCTTTTGTTTCCAAGATTTGGGTAATATAAAACCATGAAATCACTATGTTTCTTTCTTTCTTTTTTTTTTTGTTTCTTTCTTAATACTAACAAAATCTCCTGTAAATTCAGTACTCCTATGATATGCATCACCCAACAAGATAGGTAATTTTTCTCTGGGGAAGAAAAATAAATCAGCACAAAGTAGATTTATGATGATTCATAAAAATACACATTTGACTGTTAGAATATGTCTCATGATATTTTGTGAAGTAAAGGAAAATAAATTCGGAAAAGAGTTTAAAATGTAACTACTTTGGCCATCATTTGGCAAATTCCATTTTAGCAAGTTGGAGGAAAATAAAGATCTATGTCACTGTTTTTTTTAAATAAAAAGGAAGTTTTTCAAAACACAAATTAAAACTCAAGGCCTAAGATAAGACTGTCGACTTCCTGATGTTTTAAAAGAAGTATTCAGAGAGTGGGAATATGAAGAGTTGGCAAAAATGTGGGGACAGAAACATATTCACTGTTGTTTGATCATGAAGTCTTCATAGACATAAGTTGCCTCTATCCTTTGACCCAATAATTCTACTCCAAGGAGTCCTAACGAAACCATAGCATTTGTACACGTGTACAAATGCACATATCCAAAAATGTCCTTACGGCACAATTTGAATAATAAAAAACTGGAAAAAACCTAAGTGTACATGAAGAGGACAGTAGTTAAATAAGTCATGGTATGCATATATAATGAAATATTATTATATATTATGTATATTATGCATATACTCTGAGATATTATACATATACTGAAATATTATTCAGTATTCTCACCATTTTCAGGGAGTACTCACACTTCTACAATAACCCAATCCAGAGGACAATTTTTCTAGATATGTTTTTCACACACTAAGGCAGTTTATATTTCAACAATCAAGTATTTTAATGTATTTGTTGAAGAGAGCTCAAACTAGTAATAACAGTTCATACCAGAATCATCAAGCTTAAATTTTTCTAAATAACTCTATAGTCTAAAATGGAAAAAAGTTCAGAGCATGCTGAGAAAAAAATTTAAATCAAATACACTTTTTACGAAACACTAAGGATTTTCTGAAGACCACCTATGAGAAAACATAAAGCAGCAGGGTATTTTCTCCAAAAACCAACCCACCCAGTATTTTTAAAGTAACAGTAATTATGGCCTCAAAAAAAAAAAAAATTTACATTTTCAAGGATGTTTAAGATGGGAGGTGGGACGCTCCAAAGTTGATTTTTTAAAAAAATTTCCAGTACCTTTAAGACCATGTTTCAGACAATGTTCCATAACAACGAAGAACTGCTGCAAGGGGGGATAATCAGAATCCAAAGTGCGGCCAAAGCTTAGAGCAGATTCAATGAGTCCTTTGATACTGAGTTTAGCCATGTTTAACAAGTTTGCTCTCTCTACAGCTGTGGGGTCTTTTGTAGCTGAAAGCACAAGAAAGGAGTCCAACATCACTTGCAAGACCTGATATCAAAAAAAATCCAAACCGTTTCCTTCCCCTATAAAATCAACAGTGGTTTGCTTTTCCTTGGTGGACAAGTCTTCCTAACTAACTAACCTACACCCCTAGTTAACTTCTTTCTGTGTCTCTCAAGCATATAGGACAATGCTCACTCCGGTTAAAGTTTATTAATTATTCTCAAAATCCTGCTAATTGGCTATTCTCAGGTATTCATTTTACAATCTTTCTGTGGAGTTTAAGTGTGGAGTAATGTTTAAGGGTCTGGTACAAAGGCGGACAGCAGGAACTATTCATAAAGCATGAATTCAAAGGCAAAAAAGTACTCAGAATAAACTGGCAATAAAATAAAAAGTAGTTAAAATTCTAAGATTCCAGTTTCACCCACAACAAACATGACAGGCAAATAATAAAACAAGGGCACACAAGAGAAGCCATTCAACTCTCACTCATTTTAACCCTGGTTCTATCTTGCTTTTTTCATTGCAATTGTAGTTTTGTATTCCGGGACTCCTTTATTTTTCCAGAGGAAATAAAAGCAGGGTCCAGTTTCATGTGAAAGTTCCCTGACCTTCCACACAGCTGATGCAGTTAAACACCAAGTTAATAGATGCATTTTTTAATTGATTTTAACTTATATTTTCAATTCACAAAAGATTTTCTTTCGCACAAATTTTATCCTCGGTTTTCTTATAAATTCAGATGCTCCCCATACTCTCATTACTGTTGTGCTGGCAGAAATATTTTCAGCAAACACAGATAACAAAATGACGAGCAAAAAATAAATAAAGCACTTTCGTATACTGTCTCATAGTCTCTTGACAAATTTACTAGTGCAAGTAAACCAAATATCAGTTTTTCCTTCACTGGATAAAAAGTCCAGGGTTCCTAATGATCTAGTATCCTAGTTCTGATCACAGACAGCTAGGCGTGAAGCCTGACACTGACTCCTAAGCAACTTAAAAATGCAAACAGTCACAAATACTATGGCCAAGCTAGTTTTTGGAGACTCTCCCCACAAGACATCATTTCTTCCAATCTGCATCGTGGCATGACTCCCTCTTTTTTCGGAGACGAAACCAGTCGATATTTCATAGTCTGCAGCAATTCTCATTTTTTTTTTAACAGTGCCCATCACAATATGTAATGTACGATGAGACGATCAAGACAAAGGGCGCCTTTATAACTAAATGGTCGGAGGTAGGTCCTGATGGTCGCCAGCAGCTTCCTAAGAGAGGAGCGTTTACACCCGGGCCGCGCCCCGCCCGGGCTCGCGGATGCGTCTGACCGCGTTGCTGCCCCCACACTCGGTCAATGGCGGGTTCCAGCATCTTGCTTGGGCCTAGAACCCCTTCCCTGCCTCCCTTCCTCCCTTCCTCCCAGACAGCAAGACTGCCCAAGGGCTCCGGACACCTCCAGCACCCTCACAGAGGGCTCACCCGGGGTCCTGCGCCGCATCGCTGTCCCTCTCCCGCCCTCGGCGTCCGGAACCCAGGCCAAAACCTGAGACGCTTCCTTCCGCCACCCCCAAACCTGAAAAGTCATCGCCCGTCCCCGACTGTTCCCCCAACCCTGGAGCGGCACCCCGGCCGACCCTGTGCTGGCTCCCTGTAAGCTGTCGGACCGCGAAACCTTGGCCATTAGGCCCCCGAACGGGGGCGGGGGTGGGAGGGAACGAGGGGCGGCCGCGCGTTGCCATGGCGACCCCGGGCGCCCCTGCGTCCCCGGCTGCCCCCGCCCAGCCCCAAGCCCGGGTCGGACCCGTCTCGACTCGCAGGCCTCGATGCCCACACCGCCAGTCCGCCTGCCCTGGCCGCGGCCTCAGCCCAGCACGGAGGGCCGGGCGGCCCGCTCCCCTTACCCATGGCGGCGGTGGCAATACAGTCTCGGGCGGGGACTCCCTGGGCCCCGCCAGCAGCTCCCTTCAGGCGCGCGGCGGCCGCCACGGCGTCTGCGACCAGGCCCGCTGCGGCCCACAGCGCTCCCGGCGGCGGGAGGACGCCCGGGCGGTCCTGCGGCGCCCGCGTCGGGCGGGGGACTCTGGAGCCTGCAGCCCGCCGCGGAGAAATTCGCCCTTGCTGAGCCTCTCCGCGTCCAGCCGGACCGGAAGGAGAAGGAGCGTGAGGGAGACCTCAGGTTGTGGAAACAGAAGGCGGACTCTGAGCTCTCATCTGGGGGCCTCGCCAGAGCACTAGGGTTCCATTTACAAGGGGAGGCGAGCGAGCCACGTGCAAACGTATTCATCTGCAAGGTCCAGCTAGGTTTAATCTAACACACCTGAGCGCGTCCCTGCTTCAGTAACTCGTAGGGGACCAAAAGAATTTAGAAAATCTGAAGCAATTAACGCTAGGCAGAAATCTACTAAAACTATTTAGCCCAAATTTTAACCAGTAAGTCCAGTGGTTGGTTTATAGAAAGCAAGGACGAACAGTCTCAGTAATCAAAAGAAAGAGGTGCAGAGATAAAACCTGCGTTTTCTCATTTCGGAGAGGAAAAATCCCTCATGGACAGATACTAGGTTTTAAGTTATATCAATTTGCGGAAAGTAAGCTGTTACCTAGTTAGATGAGCAATTGTTAAGATGGTAGCCGAGTTAGAAACAGACGAGTGTTTTGTGGAAATGAAGAGATGTTTATCTCGTCATCACATTGGCCAGCGTACAATTCTCATGCTTCTTGACTTCTTTTGGTTTTTAATTTTTTATTGTGAAACAATCCTACATAGATAAAAATGTATAAAGCATACATATACGTTTAAAGACTCATAAACATGGATAAAGAGCACCAGATCAAGCAAGCATAGGATAGGAGTCATCTTGAGGGTAGGGGGACGCCTTTAGCCACAATGTCCCTGTAAGTAAATGTGATGCTGAATTCTGAGAGTCGTTTTCTTACTTTTCTGCATGTTACTACCATATAAGTATGTGCCCCTAATCAATGTAGTTTATTTTTCCTGTTTACAAACTTTTCACAAGTGGAATAACATTACGAACATTACTTGTTTCTGGTGTTCAAAATCATCCATGTCCACGAGGAGTTTCCAGGTTGGGGTGTTTCCAGTTTGTCCCTACATTCGGTTCCTACATGCGGGAGTCTCTTGGCCATGTAAAAAGAATAGATTTACTGAAAATCAAGTATGCCTTTCTTTAAATTTACCAGCTCATGCCAAAGTGTTTTCCAAACTTCTCATAATTTACACTGGTATCAGCAGTGTTGTTTTTATATTGCTGTGTCCACTGTAATGCCTAGAATTGTGAGGATTTCATTTTTTTTGCCAGTCTTGTGGGTAGATTGCATTGCAGCTTTATTTTTTATTTCTCTCATTACTGATGACATTGAGAACTCTACCTGCGTTTACTATTTGGAATTTCATTTTTACAAAGAAATGGTGCCTGTTTTACTATTGACTTACCTTTTTATTGACTTGTGCAAGTTACTTAATGTTCTACATACTAATTTGACATCAGTTGTGTGTTGCCAATATCTTTGGGCTAATTTTTCTCTCCTTATGGCAACCTTTGACTAAATATAAATTCTTAATTTTCCTGTAGTGAATTTATAGTTTATGCCATAGTATCTTAAGGAGCCCTCCTTATTCCAAAGTTATGAAGATTTTTTTCTTTTAAGAATTACAAGAACTTCCCTGGTGGGCCAGCAACTAAGACTCCAATCTCCCAAATGCAGAGGGTCTGGGTTCAATCCCTGGTCAGGGAACTAGATCCTGCATGCCACTACTAAAGATCCCAGGGTGCTGCCACTAAGAACCTGTGGAACCAAATAAATATTTTAAAGAAGAATTATAGTTTTGCCTTTCATATTTAGGCCTGTTTTACACCCAGAACTTTAGTGATTAGAGATGTCAAGTTTCATTTCTTTGGCTGTCAGTTCCTAAGCCAAAGCCTCATTTGATTTTCAGAACCACCCCATGAGAAAGGAATTACTTCTGTTTTACAGATAAAACTAACCTCAGAAAGATTAAATAACTTGCCCAAAGTCACAGTACTATTGACACAACCAGAAGCTGAACTAATACAAAAGTAGCCTCTATTTTTATAATCTCAAAATACATCTGTGGGTATTTTTTGTTTTTGTTTTTTAACTTTTTGGCCATATCCTGAGGCATGTGGGATCTTAGTGCCCCAACCAGGGATTTAACCCTCCCACCCTGCATTGGAAGTATAGAGTCTTAACCGCTGGACCAAAGAAGTCTCTGTCTGTGGTTTTTACAGTGTTTCAAGGAGTCTAAAACTCACAAGTCTAACCCCTTCCATTATCTTGCTGTTAAACACTGAAATGACTGAATTGTTCATTTCTCTCCTCTCCAAATGATAAGTAGAAAAGGAGGGTTTGTATTCTAAGTGCATTTAGAAAAGCAAGTAAAATTAAGATTATATATTTATTTTATAAAACCATGAGAACAAAGGAAAAGTTTTATTTCCTAGATTGCTTGCCCCCCAGTGTAAGAAGTAGTAAACAAATCTTGTTCAGTAAGACTCACTTTGTTTAAAGCTAAGAAGTATTTCTTCGAGGGAGATGTTAAGCTCCAACATACACATTTGCCAGATACTCTATAGTCACCTCGTATTGAACAGAATTTGGAATTAGGGTGTATGTTTAAACCTTATTACACTGAACAATTTTATTTATTTATTTATTTTTTTGACATTCAGGCTCTTTAATGTCAGGGGAGGTTGGAAGAAGTCAGCGCTGAGTCTCTGGGAAATTCTGCAGACCTTGTAGCTCTCTAAGCCCCTCTAGCAACATGTGGATATGGGCCTTGATATTCATGCAGTCCTTTGTGAGGTTGTCGCTGAGCTCTGTGAGACTGCTCTTATGATCAATGAACTTGAGAGCTTCTGCCAATGTCAACTCCAGGAAAAAACCGTATCCAAGGGCCACATAGATTCGTGAAGTGTTTGGGACCACTGTGTCAACGAAGTTACAGCCCAAATCCACCTGCATATATAACTCCGAGTGATTAGCTTCCTGGAGTCGCTCAATGACATTTCTCAGTTGAAGGTATTTGGCCAGCTGCTCATATACCTTGTAGCGATGGTCCACGACCTTTTGCAAGTCCCGCTGCAGCACATCAGAGATGAAAGCCTCGTAGCGCAGCGCTTTCTCCGCGGTTGCCTCCACCGCCCCAACGGCGGGCGGCGCCATGATGGGCTCCTGAGAGCCGCTGGCAAAAAGAACTCACTGAACAATTTTAAACTAGAATATTAGTCTGTTCTGAGGATACAGATTTGGTCAACAGCCACAAAGGTGAGGGAGCACAGGACCAGACAAACACAGAGCTCTGGGAAAGACCAGTCTTTAGAAAGTGAGATGAGGAACAAAATAACCAGAGGCGGCAGCAAGAGAACTCAGGAGACAGGAACTCCGAGCTGACAGCAATGGGGACACTGGAATGGCTACCCTTCCTCACAACCTGGCTTTCCACCATAAGGAAGACCTTGTCGAGGCTAATGGTGCTCTTGATCTGGACCTGCACAAAGTGAGTGTCCAGTAACATTAGTGACTGGTAGCCATTGCCATCTTAGTCCTTGGCATGGATGTCATAAACTGCATTATCAACAATTTGAGGGCCCAGTCTGGGTTTAACGTTCAGCTCACTCAGTGCCTCCAACTCACAGCATCTTGTATATAAAAGATGAGTCCTATTTCTTTGAAATAAGTGCCTAGAATCTTGTAATCAATACAGATTCCCAAATGACAAGAAACATGGAACTCCTCCCTAGGTTCTTCTTCCACTGGGCTTTACTGTGCAGGCCATACAAATCTGTAAAGCAACCATTAGTGAAGCCAAAGAATTTTCTTATTCCAGGAACTAAAATTATCTTAGATTCCTTCCTGTTATATAAATTAATGATAACCAACCAATATTTAAGCCTTATCTCTGCAACTTCCTTGTTTTTCCTGTCGAATCCATAGTCTCCATGATCAGCTCCATCCTATGCATGTCAATACTCCTTGGTTTCAGCTTTAGAACATTGCCAATATTTCACTTCTCAATACTGGAAAAAATGGCGGACAACCCTGGACTTAATTATTATTTAGTATTAATCACTGACACAGTGAGATCTTAGAGTAAAAAAAAAATTATTTAATAAAAACATCAAGTTATAATTTTTTTAAAAACATGTGTGGTAGAGGAAACAATTTTTAATGTACTTTTCATTAAAAAAAAAAAAACAACAAACAGAGAAATGAGAGCTCCTCCCCCAAAGCTGGATATACTAATGTTAAAATTGGTCATCATATAAGGAACCAAGCACCTTGAGATAATTCTGTTTTATAAAACATCTTCATACAAAAAAGGAAAATTGACTAATGCCCCAAAACAAAGGGGCATATGCACATGAATAGGTGAAAATAGGGATACATCTTTTTTATTTGTCATCAATTCAGCAAAATTTTTTCCCAAAAGAATAATAAGAAATATTTTCTTAAATATCAAAATCTACTCTAAAACACTAAAAACTGAAAATAAAAAGTAGGAGAGGAAGGGGAACTAACTAGGAGAGTAAGGGAAATTAATTGGAAATAATAAATTTATAAGTAATAATTTAAAACACTAAGTATAAAGTTTTTTAAAACATCTCTGATACCAGAAAGCAAAAGTCAGGAAAAAAACAGCAAAATGGCCTTTGGATCAGGGATCTCAAGACACAGAAGAGAATCATACTTTTCATTATCACAAGATTGTGCTTAAATGACAAAAACAAATCCCTTTTCTTACCTAGTCTTTCAAATAAACAAAACAGGATAAAAATCTACAAGATCAAATTAATCTTAAAAATTTAAACTTAAAAGTTTAAACTTCAGATTGAAAAGTTAATCTATCTTTAAAAGCTGGTGGAAATGTATCAAACTCTACGTCTTACAGAGACACGTTTATAATGTCTATAAATTTAGACTTTTTAGTTTTGGGTACACCTGTACTGAAAAAATAAATCCTATGTTAAATGTTGTATGGTTATGTTTAACAAGGTTATACCAAAAAAATAAATAAAACCAAAAACTGGAACTCTGAATGAGTATATATATTTACATCATTTCTTACCCTTGGGATAAAGGTTATCATCACAGTGTAACCAGTCACTGATTTTATAGCATGTCCAAATTATAAATAATAGGCAATAGTTAGAGGAGATCATCATGGTATGAAAAAAGCAAGGAAAACAGTGCTTTATTTTCTTTGAAAATCACCTAATAGATGACAAAGGCTTTCATGTTCTCCTGATGGAAGATCAATGATATAAAATAAATTAAGGAAGATATATTTAACACAATGTGGAATTACATAAAAACACATGACATTATTATTTAACATTCTCTAATTCTGTTTTAACAAGGCTACTAGAAAACTTGTATTTTTATGACATTCTATGGATAATAATGTACTTAAGCAATATGATTTACCTGTCTTAGCGTGAGACCTTCATATAATTTTTTAAAGAGATCTATTTTTAAAATTATCTATGACATGATAAGAAATAATCTACATTTTTAAATATAATACTTTGTCCTAGATGCATATTTTTTTAAGGTTATTGAAGTGAGAGGAACCTGAAGGGATACCAGTTTTCCTAGATGTGTTCTACGCAACATGCACCCTGTTTCTGGGGCGAGAAATCAAGTCCCTTTGTTTCCCCTTTATCATTTCACAAACTACTCTTCTCCATCACCTTCATTATTTCACTTTTTGCTTAAAACTAGTTACTGTGAATTGTTTTCTCTTTCCTTTGTGGAATCAGGTCTTTTGAAATATGCCCATGGAAAACACAAGACACTGAGTTTTAACTGATACAAATATACAAAGTACTCACACAGCACAATCAAACGTGACCATATACAAAACAAAAAGGATATTAATTTTTCTGAGTTTAGATGATTAAGTAGCTTCCCCAAAGGAGGATAACGGCTTAGTGAGGGCACACATCCCAGGAGAATCAGCTTATGTTTGGCTCTGGTTATAGCAACATTAAGACGTCGCCAATCTTTCAACAGTTCACCAAGCTGAAAGAAATATAATTTTCATTCTTTGAGTTTTCTTATTTGAGTTTTTTCTAAAAAAGAACAGTTTTTATTGAGCCATCTTCCTACATTCAAAACATTGCAAAAAAGATTCATCAACACATTCAAAGTGCAGACAGTTGGGAAAGAAAACGTGCCCATGATGCCAACCTCAAGTATTTTATCGTGGGTGTGATATCCATGGGGCTTCCCCAGTGGCTCAGTGGTAAAGACTCTGCCTGCCAGTGCAGGAGACATGGGTTCGATCCCTGGATCAGGAAGATCCCCTGGAGAAGGAAATGGCAACCTACTCCAGTATTCTTGCCTGGGAAATCCCATGGACAGAGGAGCTAGGCAGGCTACAGTCCAGAGGGTCGCAAAAAAGTTAGACACAACTTAGCAACTAAACAACAACAATGATATCTTCGCCATAATTTTAAATGATTAAATATGTATAATGAAAATATATTTAAAAATTTTAAATATATAAAAAAATAAATTTTAAGGACTTCCTTGGCAATCCAGTGTTTCAAACATTAAATACATATCATAAAGAACTGAAGTTGTCTCCCCTTATTGTAGTATTGTTTTTAAATGTAATAAAAACCCATAGAAGACTCAAAGGAGTGGTTAAATATACCATGATCCATATATACAATGGAAAACTTTGCACCTTTAAGAGAAGAATGAAATCTCTTTCTGTGTAATGACATGTAATGCTCTCCAAGCTATATTATTAAGTGGAAAAAGCAGAGTCCAGAATAGTGTATATATTACCTTTTGTGCACAAAGGAGGGAAACATGAATACTGATTCATGCGCTTACATATGCTTAAATAAATTCTAGAAGGTTAGCACAAACAAACAAACAATCCAAAAAACCAAACGTGAGGGTAAGAATTGAGTGGAAGAGTAACAGGGAAGAAGGGAGACTTTTTACTCTGTGTATTTTAAAAACTATATGCAGGTATCACATAGTCAAGAAAAATAAGTCAAGGTGAGATCAAAATGCAAAAAAACAGCCTGGAATTATCTACAAATTTGAAAGGAAGCTAGGAAAGTTTATATGTTTAAAATGCTCCAAACATAATAACCAAAAGGTGGGAGCAACCCAAATGTCCACTAATGGATGAATAGATAAAAGATGTGGTATATACATGCAATGGAATAATAATCAGCCTTTAAAAGAAAATTCTGTTACATGCTACAATATGGATGAACCTTGAGACATTATGACAAGTGAAGTAAGCCACCTACAAAAGGACAAATACTGTATGATTCCACTTATGTGGAAAATTCACAAATTCATAAAATTCTGTCAAATTCACAGATAGAGAAGTGGCTGACAGAAAATGAAGAAAGAGGGAATAAGGGAGTGGTTATTCATGAATATAGAATTTGTTTTGCAAAATGAAAAAGGTCTGGAGGTCAGCTGCACACACTGTGAACATACTTCATACCTGTGAACTGTACACTAAAAGACAGTTATGATGGCAAATTTTATGTTATGTGGTTTTTTAACATAATTTTAAAGAAGAGAGGTAAATAATGTCCCAAACAAATAGAAAATAAAAATCAGAAAGCAAAGCAGAAAATACAATTAACTCACAGTTCCATCTTCATTGCTTCTAACAAAAGATACTAGAATGATACTTTTGTCTCTTCCTTGGTACCTGTCAACTGTATTAACTTCGACCATCCCAAAAGAAGAATGTGCCAATAAGTCATTGATGACCTTTAACTGCTGCCTGTATGGTGCAATGATACCAATATCAGAGGGTTTACAACCAGCCTGTTTTAAACAGAAAAGAAAAACAAAACAAAACAAAAAAACAGAAAAGAACACAATTTAAAATGAAAAAAATCCTGACTTGTTATTTAAGCTTTACTAAATTTATTAAATAAAATGTTTACATAATGTGACAACTGATGTTTATAATACATGTTCCTATGTATAACACATGTTCCTACAAGAAGGAAATAAATTATTGAATTACTCTAAGGCTACATCTACATTTCCTGAGAGGAAATAATTTCCTTGAACACGGCTCCCTGAATTTTTAGAAGTTCGTGGCAATATAATGGTTTATATGCCACCAGAGCAATGATGTCATACCAAAAAAGTACAAAGAAATAAATTGTACTTTCTGCTCTCCCTTTTCACTCAAGTTTCCAATCTCCAATCATACTGACTTCTGCACTAAATCAACACAATCAGAATTATCTGATGTTACAGAAAGTTATCCTAAGTGGAAACCCAAAATGCCATTACTGTATTAGATACAATAATTACTGTCTTAGATAAATGTTCTCAAAATAAAAACATTCAGGCTTCAGTCCTCTTATCTTAATCAACAAAAGTTAATACTAGATCTAAAGTTCCTTGAATTCTAACATTCTATTATTCTGCACCTTAATATTAATTTGCCCTCAAAATCCAATTATAAGTTACCTTAATAAAAACTGAGGTCAGGAAAACAACGAATTTGGCTTCCATTATATTACTGACACCTCCCTTTTCCACTTGTTCTGGTGCTGGAACCTAAACAGAAAAACATGCATCCTGCTTGAGAAACAATCTCTGAAGTAAAGAGTACTGTCAGTATACAAGTGGTCACAGAGACAGTACTACCAGATATGGACACAGATGAAAAATATTTTCATCTTAAAGTTGAATGTAAAAGAACTGACAAAAATGAATGATATTAGTCACTTTTAGAAGGAAATCCATCTTAAACATGCTACATAAAGTTCATACTAAAACCTCTACGAAAGTTGACCATATACTGAGCTTCACATACATTACTTTGTTATCCCCCATTTTATAGGCATCAAAGGCCAGAAGAGATTAAGTAACCTGCCCGAGCCTTACAATACACCATGGCACTAAGATTCAACTTAGATCTGGCTCCAATATCTGTGTTCTTTCCATTTCCTTGTTACTTTTTATACAAATAATAGAGCAATAAAGTTCCCTAGGTTCTACCACCCCTAGTAGAAATTTTAAAGAATTATTTGGCTCCTACGTCATCCCAACATCACCTTGATTAATTTTAATATAACTTATTTGGAATCCTGATGCCAAGGGACAGGAAATGTGAGTAGCAAAAATAAAGACTCTGAACAATCACTGGTGAGATTAATAATTATAACTTTAACAGATTAGAGTTGTGGTTTATAAAAGCAGTCATATCAACTATACCTCAAAAAAAAAAATAAATAAAAATTTTAATTACATAAAACTATAAAAGCAGTCATTTGTAAGATCAGTTTATCTGAATAAATTTTCCAGAGTCTGCCTGCTCCTCAATGTTGATTCTTCATTCTGAAACACTAGAGCAATGTCCAAGACAATGAAAATTCCAGCATGATACATGAATGGTAAGGCCCTATTTTTAACAACCGCTGACTCCACCCATCTCAATAACAAAATATATAATTATATTAAGAATGATATGCATAGATCAAGTTGATGACTATATTTTTAGTTGAACTTATGTAAAGATTTCCAAATCAATAATGAGAAGCAGTATATAAAACAAACTGTAGGAACACAGAGTCAAAGCTTTATTCTTAGTTCCTAGAAATAAGAATCAAGTCATTTAAAGTCCTTGTGCAGATTTTTTGTTTAATGATAAATTTGTAAAGAGGTCTCTGGGTGCATATGTTGGAGCAGGAGACACATGGGAAATCTCTGTACTTTTTAGCTCAGTTTCGCTGTGGGCCTAAAACTGCTCTAGAACATAAAGTCTATTTTTTTAAAAAAAGGTCCCGAAAAGGACATCAGTTTATCTTACCTTCTGTCCATTTGTAAACCCAAACTTTGGACAGTATCAATGCCAGTTATTTTTCTAGGAAATGTAATTATACAGTTGTGTTCACTTTCTAGCTTTCCTACTTCAAAACAATTTGACATCTATCAATCATCAGAATAAACTTCCTCCCAAAGATAGTGAATCTGTAGAAAGAAAAGACTCTTTTGTGTGAAAGCACAAGAAGCACACTAGTTTTAACCGATAAGCTGTAATGAGGCAATCACTATTGAAACTGAGGAATTGAAATAATAGGGCAAATGGAGAAGAATGAAGGAAACATTAGTTTTTGTGTGTGTTTTACCTTGTGTGTATTAAGAAAACAGACAGGATTGTTTGGCTCGAATGCTCCAACCAGCCAAGGATTTTCTGAATAATCAGCATAAAACTCCAGTTCCAGCTTTACATCTTTAAAGTTAGGTAGGTTTATCACTGCATTGGCCACTTTATCTGATCCACACTCCAGCTTTCCTTCGTACGTCAGTTTATTACTTAAGGACATAATTTTACTAAGGGAATTACAAAAATAATTTTAGTTTGGTGATGAACACAAATATGAAAATCACTCATAGCTGACACTGTTACAAATACCTGTTCATTCTGTATTGCACAGTTAACTGTACAACTGCATTCTTATTCTGCTCCAGCCTCTTGAATAAGCTTTCACTCATGCCAAGAGCTCTGTCAACAAATCAAATTCTGGATTATTAGTCTACTGATATCATCCCTTATAAAGTATCTAGTTTAAAACTGAAACTTTAATGTCTGCTTACCTTGCTTCACGGTTTAGCACCAGGGGAGGAAGCTGCTGATGGTCCCCCACCAACACAAATTTCCGTGAAAAAAAAAGTGGCCCTAGGCAAATAGGCTGGCTAATTTGAGAGGCTTCATCCACTATACAAAAATCAAAAGTTTTACGAGAAAATATGGGATGGTTTATTCCCATACATGTTGTTGCAACTATAAGCTAAACACAAAGAAAAAAAATAGATCAGTAATTTAATATGTCCAAGATACAGACCTTGTTTTTCCCGTTTGAAATGAAAAGATCAAAAAAGAGCTCTTCGTCCCCCCAAACAGATATCCCCAATATTTTTTAATTTAGAAACACTTACAACATGCAAAAATTTTTTATTTTTTTTCTATAAATTTTTAAAAATCAAGTTAATTTTCCAGATACGATAACAATCCTCAAGTTTGGATATATCGAAATGGAAATCTGAACATTTCAAGAGGCAGTAAGTTAATGAATTTTTTTTTAATGTGAACTAGGACTTCACTTCTGGGAAGATGGAGTACTTTTCCCTCCCACAAAGTATAACTAAAAGCCCTGGACATTATATATAAAACTATAAAGCCTCTGAAAGGTGGAGAAAAGGTAAGTCAGCTAGAGACCTTGGGACATGAGGAAAGCACAGTAGCTTGTTCCCTTGGTTTTCTTTTTGCCTCACATATCCCAGATTTCAGACATTTGGAACATTAGGCCAAGTGAAAAACTCCAGTCCCAAAAGATCACGTAACACTATGTGAAACCAAGCAGGACTTTACGGGGCCCTCCTGGGCACAAAAGCCTTTCTAGGTCCCTCATTTCTTATTTGTAAGATAAAAGCTTCAGCCTCCTAGATCTGCTCAGAGTTCCACAGGGCAGATTCATAAGCCCCTTTTAACCATGCCTCAGTTCATGCTAATATGGTGACTTTCTTGCATTCTGTGAGTCATTCAAGCAAATTATGGAACCCAAGGAGGAAGAAACAGGAATCCCCAAGATGGGCACAGGAGATCTGAACTTGCAATTCAGAAATGAAGTAGGGGACAGTTTCATGGGACTGAGCCCTTAACCTGTAGATCCTGCACTAACTCTATGTAGTTAGTGTCAGAAGTGTGAGTAGAGAGAAACAGAGTTTTCCTTTACCAGGATATTTTAAACTAGAAGATGGGAGCCCTGAAAAATAGACCAGAAACCTTGTTTCAGTTCAGAAGCAAAGAGCAAACTATAAACTCATAAACTGGTCCTATGGTTTATATAAATTCATCTGCAAATTCGGTCAATGCAATTGAATTTCTCAAAGTGCCATTTCTCCCCTCATTCTGACAGCAAAAATTACTGTCAGTATGATTATACAATAATTGTACTTACTTGACTATTGTAGAGTTCTTCTAAAAGAGCTAAAGATTTAATGGACTTTGATCTGCAAATTTCCTCCTCTGTAAATTTTTGGATATCGGGATGTACCTTCTGAATCTGGCCCAAGCGCAAAAATCCGATTTTAAACTTTGCTAACTTCAAAAGAATATTGTCAACAGCAGAGTGTGTATAGCTGGTCAACAAAACACTAAAACCACAGGCATAGAGAATTCTTACCTATTAATAAACAAAAGAATGGAAAAGAGCATTACTTTTAGCTCCTGATAATTTTTAACATTTATATTTTTCGAAAAGAATTAGAAAACTTAACTAAGAGCCAAGCCAAGTAACTTTTTATTTCCTTTGATTTTTTTTTTTTGACTGCACAGCTCAAGGGATCTTAGTTCCCCCACCAGGGATCGAACCTGGGACCTTGGCAGTGAAAGCATAGACTCCTAACCAATGGACTGCCAAGGAATTCCCCAAAGTAACTTTAAAAAAAATTATAAAGCCAAAATGTCTTATGAAAGTAACATGGCATTATTATCATGTTATCAATGATATGTTACCAATATATTATTTATATCATGACAAAATTGAGTACATAAAAACTTTTGACTAGTGCCTGGCATAAAGTATCAATCAGTAAATAGGTGGTGCCATCATCATCATTATTCTAAGACGGCTCAGAAATTTACTGACATGAAAAAAAAAATTTCAATAAGAATCTGTATCAGGGACTTCCCTAGCAGTCCAGTGGCTAAGATTCTGTGCTCCCAATGCAAGCGGCCCGAGTTCGGTCCCTGGTCAGAGAACTAGATCCCACATGCCACAACTAATGATCCCGAAGGCTACAACTAACTTCTGGTGCAGCCAAATATATAAATAATTCTTTTAAAAAAAAGAATCTATTTCAACCTCCTCGTACAACTTGTCATTTTTTAAAGAGAGGAAAACACAGAGATTTTAGACAATCTTAAATGCAAGGTATATATACAAGATGATTACAACTATTGGTATTGAGCTTTTCTATTTCTCGTGTCATTCTTAGTTTGAAACAAAGACATTTTGATTTGAAATTCAGCCCTTTTGATATCCAGTATCACGTTCTCTGAACTGAAGAGAAGTGGATTTAAATACCCAGTTTCTAAGCAAAAGAGTAGTAATTCTTACGAGAGTACATATTGTAGTTGTTTTTCCTGTTCCAGGCATACCCACGATGAGGGTGTAGTCTTTTGAAAGAAGTACCTTTTTCATGGCTTGCCTCTGAGGCTTATTCAAACCTACATTTAGATTTAAAAATAACAGGAATAAGAGTGTTGAATTTTCAATGAGCAACTTAACTACTTTATAAGAAAAGCAGCCTCTGTTGTAGTCTTTTCTTCAATAGTCTTCTCAAAGTAAGGAAATGTCATGGTGATATTAAAAGTCACATGTAAACTACTTCCAAAGAGATGCTGTCTAAAAACCATAATTAGAAGTTTAATAAATTATTAAATAAATAATTAAGCAATTATTAATTAAATAAACAAATATATAAGAAACAAGTATTAAATAATTAATAAATTAAGACACTAGACTCTAATATAGGTTAAATTATAAATAGAACCAAGAAAAATTAATGGACCCAGGCATGCTGATTATAACATACCTTTCAGAATGCAGGCAACTGTGTCCTTTGCATCATGTGGAAGAACAGAACTGAGGTAGGATATAAACTGCGGTTCACGCAAGTCAATGATTAAATCTCGAAGTTTTTGGCTGAAAAGCAAAAAAAAATGTTTTTAATAATATTCCTCAGGAAACTGGAGTAATATTCAGATTCATTTATTGTTACAAACCTGGCATGAGTATTTTCCATCAGTTTAGAAAGATTTCCTAATGGGGTATCTATATCACAATTTTTTTCTTCCTGGTCCAATCTGAACAAAGTTGATTCTGGGAGTCCTGACAAGTTCCTGAAACAGCAAAACATATGTATGTGAATATTTTTCATTTAACATAGTCAGTGGGTCGGTATAAGAAATGTGTTGCTGTCTGATGATTCAGCAGATAAGAATCTTCCTGCCAGTGCAAGAGACATGGGTTTGATCCCTAGTCCGGGAAGATTCCACATGCTGCAGAACTACTGAGACTGCTCTAAGTTCACCTGTAGAGCCTGGGAGCTGCAACTACTGAGCCCAAACGCTGCAACTACTGAAGCCTTTGCACCTAGAACCTGTGCTCCGAAACAAGAGAAGCCACCACAATGAGAAGCCCACACAGTGCAACTAGGGAGTAGCCCCCACTCTCTGTAACCAGAGAAAGTCCATGCACAGCAATGAAGATCCCAGTGCAACCCAAAATAAAAAGAAATAAAAAGTAAATGGGCCAGAATCACTATGAAAATGGCTACCAGCCCCTAATACATACTTGCCAACCAAAGGCAGGTTAGGGTCCTGGATTGGGGAGCAAATAGAGTAGGGGAAGGCAAAAGCACCGAAGTCAAAGCAGTTAAGGGACTTCCCTGGTGGTCCAGTGGCTGGGACTCTGAGCTCCCACTGTAGGGGCTCAGGTTCAGTCCCTGGTTGGAGAACTAGATCCTACATGCCACAACTAGGACTTCACATGCCACAACTAAAACTCTCGCATGCTGCATCTAAGACCTGGAGCAGCCAAACAAATAAATTGAAAAGGGGGGGGGGGGGGGACAGTTAATAATCCAAAACCTACAACATCTGCTGACAACTCACTTGGCCTTCCTTGAACTTCAAGTGGGCTCACCACCCCCAGCAGGATCCTGAGCACATGGCCCCTGCCTCCTCAGGCCTGGAATACATGTCTCTTTCCCCCAGGCTTCTCCCACTACTCTATCAGGCTAACCTGCGATGTTCCTGAGGTCCCTTCCATGGTCCTCTGTACTGTTCTTTCTTGTCATTTCCCCACTGGTCCCATGTCTGAATCCCAAATCTACATCACCAGGCCTAACCTCACATTCCTCTCCTACCGCATTTCTCACCCAAGCTTCAGCTTTGAATGTCCAGCAAGCAGCAAGATCTTTCCACTGAGTTAAAACTCAGGCAGTGAAAGTCTGCAAAACTGAACAACTCTTTATCCCTGCTGAAGCCTTATCCTCCTCCTGTGGACCTGACCTCAGGTAATGGTCTTGCATCTACATAACTGTCTTGATTCTTCCCTCTCCCACCCTGCAGATCCAATCAAGATCTCAGTGTCAGACAATTTTACTTTCCAAATACTTCTCAAAGGCATTCCACCTTCTCCGTCAAAACCACCTTGCCCTCAATCACCTCAAGCCTGGGCCACTATAGCAGGTGCCTGCTGTCTCTGCTTTCAGTTTTGCCTCCACTGATTAACTCCACTGATTAACTCCTCTCCAATAACTCCTTTATCTTTTACATTCCAGAAAGTAATTAGTACCTACACTTTCTAGAACACCCCACCTCACACCATC
The DNA here is from genome assembly GCF_019320065.1 of Cervus canadensis. Taxonomy (NCBI): domain Eukaryota; kingdom Metazoa; phylum Chordata; class Mammalia; order Artiodactyla; family Cervidae; genus Cervus; species Cervus canadensis. The sequence goes on along the minus strand of NC_057393.1, from coordinate 68,719,210 downwards.
AGGCCTGTCCACACCTCGTCCCCTCTGTCTGGTATATTCCTCCCACACTGCCTCAGAGGACTAACATTCACCCACAGGATGAAGATCTAGAACGACCGTTTTCACTCGCCTTCCCCGAGCCACCAAAAACTGGGTTAAATGCCTCTCCTGTTTTCCCATTAATTCAAACACTTGTCATATTAGACTGAAATATATATTTATTTGTTACCCACAAGACTACAAATTCTTCAAGAGTTTGCAAGGTATCTAACATATGTTAGGTATTAAATAAATACCTCACAGGACTGACTGAAAGGACTCCTAAGAAACAGCAGAAATATCACGGCTTATACTCCAATATCACGAAACCCGGGCTAGGGCTGGTTACTGCTTAACCAGGATTACTGATTACTGGAGAGCAGGCCTGAACATTTCCACTGCAGTTACCCTCTAGATCCCAATTACTGATCTCCATCCACTGAGAAAGGTGACGCATACCTGCAAGTAAATGCAAGGAAGGCTGGGGATCCAGGAAGAGGGGAATACGGTATTAATGAACATGGATATTAGCTTCAGCCACAAATTTTCATACCAACTATTCTACAATTTACTTAATATTTTTCTTTAAATTAACTTACTTTAATTTATACTTTATATCACAACTATAAATGGAAAAAAGCAATTTGAACAAAATGGTGAGCACCCAGAGGGCTAAGAAGGAGATATAAGCGTTACAGCCAACACAGGACATCTGTCCCGCCTGCTGCACATGTGGTTGTGAGAATTCTTTAGATAAGATTACATCCATATTAGGCTTCCCGGCTGGCTCAGTGGTAAAGAATCCACCTGCCAATGCAGGACATGCAGGAGACAGACGTGAGTTCAGTCCCTGGGCTGAGAAGCTACCCTGGAGAAGGAAATGGCAACCTACTCCAGAATTCTTACATGGAAAATCCCATGGACAGAGGAGGCTGGTGGGCTACAGTCCCTGGGGTCACAAAGAGTCAGACACAACTTAGCAACTGAGCACACACCCACACACACGTGTCCACATCACTACATGTAACACAATGTACTAAACAAAACTTCAGCAGTTGGATAACTGCTAAATGCCGATGAACTGTATAGAATTCCCAGGTGGCACTAGTGGTAAAGAACCTGCCTGCCAACGTAGGAGACGTAAGAGACTAAGGTTCAATCCCTGGGTTACGAAGATCCCCTGGAGGAGGGCATGGCAACCCACCCCAGGATTCTTGCCTGGAGAATCATCATGGTTAGAGGGGCCTGGCGTGCTACATCCACAGGGTTGCAAAGAGTTGGACATGACTGAAGTGACTTAGCATGCACACACTGAACTGTATGTTAAAAATGGTTAATTTTATGATATGTGAATTTTATCTAAAAATTTTTTAAAGGCATGAAGCACTGGTACAAGCTACTACATGAAGATGAACCTCAGAAACGGTATGTTAAGTAAAAAAAAGCCAGTCACAAAAGACCACATAGTGTATGAATCAGAAAAGGCAAATCTATAAATATAGAAAGGGAACTGGTGGTTGCCTGGGGCTGGGGGTGACTGCAGGGTGTAGGGAGTATTCCAGGGGCAATGAAAATGCTCTAAAATGGATTTTGGTGCTAACTGCATAGCTTGGTGAATATACTAAGCACCACTGAATTGTATACTTTAAATGTGTGAACTGTATGGTATATATTTACTTATCAATAAAGCTTTACCCTCCCCACCCAAAAAGGGAACATTTCATCACCTGTCTAATGAACAGGTTACTGTTGTTGAGTTAATCTCCTTCACATATCCCCTAGACAAGGCAAACAATGTTCTGTCTTCTCCACTTAAAATAATTCTGTCACCTGCCATTAGATTTGTGATGGGTATGGCTCCATTTTTACACTGGAAATTATGTAAATACTGTCCATCACAAACTGTCTTTACATGTTCTGTTCTAATCAGGCTCCCAATGCAGCTGCCACTCTCCTCCCTATGAAAGAGAAAGAAAAAGAGAAATTAATTTTAAAATACTCTCTCGGGGGACTTCCCTGGTGGTGCAGTGGCAAAGACTTCAGGCTCCCAATGCAGAGGACCTTGGTTTGATCCCTGGTCAGGGCACTAGATCCCACATGCCTCAACGAAAGATTCCTCATGCCACAATGAAGATGGAAGGTCTCCTGTGCTGCCAAATAAATAAATAAATATTTATTTAAAAAATAATAATCTCTCGGGACTCCCCTGGTGGTCCAGTGGTTAATACTCACACTCCCGCTGCAGTGAGTATGGGTTTGATCCTTGGTTAGGGAACTAAGACCTCACAAGCCACATGGAAAAGCAAAAAAAAAACCAAAAACCTCTCATCACCAGGTCTCTAAGCAGGTGCTAGAGAGCTCTCCCCTTTTTTTGCGGGGGTAAGAATCCCCCTCATTGTACCCACAGGTGGGATTTCCGAACAACATGCTTATCAGCACTTTGATTCTTGACTGACACCCCCACCTCCTACTCTGATACAGGTTAACACTACAGAAGACAAATCATAATAATTTAACTCTGAACCTGAAGTGAAGGAAGCAGCAACATATTTCTTTAGTATTTACAAGAGAATTTATAATTATTGTTACTAAAACAATGGCAAGCATATTGACAATTCCACTGGGTCTCAGAAGTAAGCATTAAGCATTTACAGTCTCTCAGGCACTACTATTATACTACATTTCAGAAGCCTGCAGGCACACACACTTAACATATTTACTATGTGTTATGTATACATATCTGGAGAAGGAAATGGCAACCCACTCCAGTGTTCTTGCCTGGAGAATCCCAGGGACAGAGGAGCCTGGTGGGCTGCCATCTATGGGGTCGCACAGAGTCAGACGCAACTAAAGCGACTTAGCAGCAGCAGCAGCATGTATACGTAATACTTAAGTATTATGTAGTCTATTGAAAATGACTTAAACTTTCTTCCCTGTGATGGTACCTTGTGTTAAAGTCTAGCATTAAAGAAATAACGTTCTTAAGTCTCAAGTCACATTATTATCAAGATTCACTCTGGAAAGAAAAGAATGGGTCACGTCAATGTATGGCAAAAACCACTACAATATCGTAAAGTAATTAGCCTCCAACTAATAAAAATAAATGAAAGAAAAAAAAAAGAATGGGTCAAAAACAACTAAATAGTACATAAAGAAAAATACTATGCAAAGATGCACAAAATTATAACTTTACAAGTAACTTGTTAAAAAAAAAAAAAGACCTCACAAAATACAATACTGACATGCTTTAGAGAATTTGAATCTCTATGAAAACTTATTAAAAAACTTTAAAAATACTCTAGTATTTAAAATATTCAGTAAAACTTCATTAATTTCTACTGTGCCAATATGCTAAAATTCACCTTATGATATACTCAAGTTTTTTACTCTTTTCATTGATGAAAAAGGATGTAACTTTACTAATAATTTTTAGAATAAGATTTCTTGAGGTATCTTTAATCTACTAAAAATAACAATGGTTCTCTCCTTAGAAAAAAATTCATTGACAGCCATCTGGAGTTGGCATGAATATATGAAACTTCATGCCTTTAACACAGTACATAACCTGTATTTGTCATTAATTACAAATCTCATCCCACTGGCGAATCCAAATTATTAAAGTTTTACTGTATTAAATGGACCACTTACATTTCTGAAGCAGGCATTAACCATATATGTTGGTAATTTCTTTTATTATCCTTTGATTGAGACTCCAGGGTTAACATTAGACACCAAAGGCTAAAATACTCTAAGTGTATAAGCTTGAGATGCTGAGTTTCTTCTTTTATTTTGGGCCACATGCTGGTCGGGACTGAACTGTCTTCCATCTGTTGTTCAACCGCCCTAAAGATAAAGCTCCAAGTCAGAGATGCATATAAAACAATTCACTGGCTATGAAATGAGATATTTCTAAAATAAGTACACATATGTGACAATCATCATACTTTATAACCACCGCACCTACTTTTTTTAAAAAGTCATTTCAGGGGCAATATGCTATAGGAAAGCACAGAAAACATGGAGAGTAAACAAGGTTTCAAAAAAATGTGCCTGTATTACAGTCCCAATTTCCCAATTCATGGTCTTCGCCATTAAGAGATCTTCTGATACAATACAGTTGACTCTTGAAAAACATGAATTGAACTCTATGGGTCCACTTACATGTGGATTTTTTTCAATGGTAAATAGCAATACACGATCCAAGATTGGCTGAATGCAGGCAAGAATGCGGACAAACCTTGCATTCAACCTGGGCTCATCACCAAGTTGTATGTGGAGGGCCAACTATGAGATATACTCAGATTTACGAATGCAGAAAGGATTGGCGCCCCCAACTCCAGCACTGTTTAAGGGTCAACTGTACTTTTAAAAGTCCTTTATATGAATTTTCAGGCTGAATTACAAGTTTGGTTCTGATTCGATCTTGTTTCCTAGTCTGAATTTGCATCTAACCACTTTCTTGCATCCTCCGAGACTCTCACTGACCTATGATAGTATGTATATGTGTTAGTCACTCGTTGTGTCCAGCTATTTGTGACCCCATGGACTTGCAGTCCGCCAGGTTCCTCTGTCCATGGGATTCTCCACGTAAGAATACTGGCGTGGGTAGCCATTCCCTTCTCCAGGGGATCTACCTGACCCAGAGTTCAAACCTGGGTCTCCTGCACTACAGACAGATTCTTTACCATCTGAGCCACCAGGGAAGCTCAATGAAGGTATAAATACATATAACTGCTCATAAGACAGCTAATAAACTTGCCATATGTAGAAAAATAGACGTGTATAAACAAGACAGATCTAATGGATTATATCAAACTGTCTAGAAAAACCAATTTCCCAGTTTTGAACTACAAAAGGTTTGAAATTAAAACATCAACTAAGAAATGGAAGATTTCTTGAGATATCATTTAAGAAAAGTTACAATCACAATGCCTATACTGCATCTTTAACTATATTCTATAAGTTCTACAATTATTTCATTTTCCCCAGAAACTGTATGCAGCAAGATTAAAATATCCACTTTTGGAAAAAGTTTTCAAAGCATTCTATTTTTCTCCAAAGAAATAGGCTTGTTATATAATATGAACTATGCTTTTTTGTCTTTCCTATTCCCTTCGTTTTAAATAACCAAAATGAAGTCATCAATGCCAGACCAGCCAAAAGTGTTAAATCATTCTGAGTTGAGTGCTTACTTAACTGGAATTAATACTTTCGGAAGACAGTCTTTACCTGCTGTAGAGAGCACAGTTGCCCATCTGTGAACAGTATTTACAGGTTTGCTGTTCCTCAATTATTTGTGGCAAAGGAGCAAGCTTTGTCTTCTCCTCTCCAGTAGATTTGTTAATACGGTGAAACAAAGAGAATGCCATCTGATTTCTTAGTCTTAATAATTCTGTGGGGGAAAAGCGAATGGGTGTTTTCTAAGAATTAAGTAAAATTTATTATATGTCTTTTCCATTACATGTAAGTAAAACTTTCAGATTCAAAACATAAAGAGGAAAGAGCAATATTCATGTATCCCATTACACCAGAATAATAACCACTGTTTACATTTTGGTATATTTCTTTCCATTTTGGTTCACTTGATAAGTTTTTAAAGTTTTTAAACAACCTAAGGACAAATACAGCTATCTAGAGTGTCTCATTAGATGCCATTGTTGCATTAGGTGTCTTTGGCCACCTGATGTGAAGATCTGACTCATTGGAAAAGACCCTGATGCTGGGAAAGATTGAGGGCAGGAGGAGAAGGGGACGACAGAGAATAAGATGGTTGGATGGCATCACCGACTCAATGGACATGGGTTTGGGTGGACTCCGGGAGTTGGTGATGGACAGGAAGGCCTGGTGTGCAGTGGCTCATGGGGGCGCAAAGAGTCAGATACGACTGAGCAACTGAACTGAACTGAGAGTGTCTCAAATATAAGATAGGAAGTTTAAAATAAAGTTTTGTATAGGAAGATTTTTAAATTTTTATTTTATTAAGGGATAATTGATTCATAATGTGCTAATTTCCACTTTACAGCAAAATGATTCAGTTATACATATATATATTTTTTTCATACTCTTTTCCATTATGGTTTATCACAGGATATCGAATATAGTTCCCTGTCCTATTCAGTAGGACCTTATTGTTTATCCATCGTATACATAACAGTTTGCATCTGCTAATCCAAAACTACATGTCCATCGACAGAGGAATGGATAAAGAAGATGTGGTACATATAAACAACAGAATACTACTCAGGCATAAAAAAGAATTAAATAATGCCATTTGCAGCAACATGGACACAGAGATTATCATACTAAGTGAAGTCAGAAAGAAAGACAAATACCATCTGATATCACTTATATGTGGAATCTAAAATATGACACAAAAAAACATATAATAAAAAAGTTAACAATGTTTTCAATTATATAGTACACTGTCAAAATTCTTTTTTTTTTTTAAAGTACCACAACTTATAAATTACAAAATGTTTTAGGCCCAGCAAGCACAATGAACGATTGATTGTCAGGTATAAATGTGTGTCAGCAAAAGCTGAACAGAAAAAACAATGAACAAACAAAACCCTGAGAAGTAAAGTTGAGAGAAAACAGCTTAACCTCTTTTATCAAGATGTTTGGCAGGCACAGGGTACATCTGGCCAGTCTTCAGGTAGAGAAGCAGGCCAGCCTCTGGGTCAGCCCTCCTCTCTTGGCTTAGCAGTGTATACAGAACAAGCTGTGAAAACATGGTACATTTTGTCAAGTAAAATTTTAATTTTCAATATTTCCATATATGTTTTACAGTCAATATATATTATAATTTTTTTTTTTTTTTGGTCGTACCTTATGGCTGTAGGATCCTAGTTCCCCCATCAGGGATCAAACTAAGGCCCTGGGCAGTGAAACCAGAGTCCCAACCACTGGACCACCAGGGAATTCTGAATACATATTATAATTTTAAAATCACAATGTCAATTAAATTATTTCCATTTTGAAAATAACACGATCTGAATTCAGGACAGGTAATACAATAAATTCAATGCCAACTATTTAATTTCCACAAAACAAACATAGTATATATTTCTCACTTTACACAGACAAAATAAATATTTAGAATTTTTCTTAGTAAATGTTTAGGTTTCCAATAAACGTAAGAGGGAAATTAATCAAGAGACATTTTATATTTTGAAGTTAACAGTCGTTAGATACTATTTTCCCTGTTTAAAATAAGTAAATGAATTAAACACTATAAAATGCATATTATTTATGTCATAGTAACTGTGATAACCTAATGAGACTAACTCTACAGAGTTTACTACTTTTTACAGAACAGAAGGTGACATTAAGTGCATTAGGTTTATGTGGTGCTCTTCAGAGAAACCATCTAAGGCAAGTTAGATGTAATTCCTTTAGATCATGAAAACACCTTAGCAGTAACATCTAAACCTATGTAACGTGCTCTGGGAGGCCTTCTTACAAGCACTCTACCTGTGTTGCCTGATACAGCACGTGCTGCGCTTAGTCGCTCAGTCGTATCCCCATGGACTATAGGCCACCATGGACTTTGTGACCCCATGGACTATAGCCCACCAAGCTCCTCTGTCCAGGGGATTCTCCAGGCAAGAATACTGGAGTGGCTTGCCATGCCCTCTTCCAGGGGATCCTCCCAACCCAGGGATTGAACCCAGGTTTCCAGTAGGTGAATTCTTTACCATCCGAGTCACTAGGGAAGTCCAAGAATACGGTATAGATATCCAAAGATATACCACAGGTAACCAAATAAAACTTTTAAAAATTAAAATGAACTCATAAACGACAAGGTTTATGAGCCTTGGGGCTGTGGACCTAGAGAGTCAATCCAAATTAATGGTCTTTCTATGTTAGTTTTTCCCTACACAGGAACTGAGGCAGAAGGAAAAGGATTCTGCTTCTGGGATTTATTAAAAGGGAAAAATATCTGAATGACATTCCCTTCATATAATGATAAAAGGAAGCTGGAATGAAATTTTACAACAATATTATAGTTCAATTATATCACAAGTTTAATTCAACTATATCACAAGTTAAATAGGTTTTTGTGAGCTGGTTTAGACATCACAGCTCCATATAATATTTTTCCTTTAGAAAATATGTTTCAAATGCCAAATTACTAACTTAGAAATGAATATTTAGAAAATAATCCCACTTACAAAATAAAAATCCTCCTTAAATGAAGTTAGTCTATAACATAAACTTTTTCTGTATTACCAAAGTAGAGAAAGTCAAACCCCATAAGATGAGAAATTTATCTTTCCTCACCCACAATACCTATATATATATCAATGATTGACAATAATTCTGTCTGCTTGTTTTTTACACCCTGAATATGCAATATACACACCAGTATATTTGTTTGGGCCTTGTTCAAATCAATTTTCTCATTTTAAAAATACAACAAATACAACTGTATTCTTAGAAGTTCTTCCTGCAACTTCTCTTCTTGCAAAGATAAAAGTTCCAACTGAACAAAATAAATACAATAATATTCCTTGCCCTGAAGGCATTTTAATTTAGAGCAGTGGCCTTAGAAAAAAGGTCTTTGAATCTAGACCACTTTAGACACTGAAATGCCTTTATATTTCTCTTCTGTTAGCATTCAAAAGTGAGTTCAATCAAACATGTCCTTAAACAAGTGAAAACTTTCAGCCTCTATTATATATAGAACACATTTCTTCAAATCTTTGACTTCAAAAACAGCTTTTCTTGTATCTTGGCATGATTTTCCTTTCTCAAGAAGGCTTTAATCTAACCAAGTCTTTGTTCATAATTTCAGCTTTTTCTGTTTTACTAAAGTGAAATATTTGAGTCTTCTAATAGGGGAAATCTAATTTTTCAACCTTTGGTATTTGGTACATAAGTAAGAATGATAAGAAAGATTTAATAAGAGAAAAATCTCTTTAATCCCTGATTATACAATTCAGTAGGCTCTTAGTTCCCCAACCATGTATAGAACTCAAGGCCCCAACATTGGAAGTGTGGGTCTTGTTAAACACTGGATCACCAGGGAAGCTCCTATCTGCTTATTTAAAAGTGTCTAGGACATACCATAGACAGCCAATGTGGAGGTTGGCAGAGGGATCAGAAATAATTAGAAAAAAAAAAACAAAACAGAATTTTTTTTAATTATTTTGATTTGTTAACTCACTATTATTAGTATAATATTTCAGGCAATTTTGAAGGCCAATAGAAGAGTGTTATATTTACCAAAGAGAAGATGATTTTAAAAAACCTGAATTTAACATAATGGTAAGATACAGTTCTATATTTCATTTTAAATAAAAATCAGTATAATCAGATTAAAGGTCAAAAACAAAAGAATGAATTTACACTGCTGTTTCCTAAATGAGTATCCTATGTAGATGTTACATGAAAATAATAACTCTGTGGTAAATTATGTATAGGAAATGCTGGGTTAAATTAAAAATTACCTGAACTGAATCAAAATATATAAAGCAGACTACTTTTTAAACATATAAAAAAATTTAAACATATTACACATTCAGACAATTTTTTTATTATACCTGACTACGGTGTTCAATAGAATTTGATTCTTTGCCAGTTTTAAGTTCCAATGGCATTATCTTATATTTTGTTTTACATCCCCGATGTATTTTCACACCAACTGTAACATCTATTTTGCCCTTCAATCCAAACCTAGGGGACCAAATGCTTTCTTCAATATCCAGCGAGTTTGTAACTTCAATATTACATGTTGAATTACTGTTACTACCATCACTTGGCCTAAAAAAAAAAAAAAACAGAAAAAAATTTAAATAGAAACATTTAATTAAAACATTTTATTTAATTTAATTAGAACTCTCTGCTCATTTCTTTTATGCTAGCATTGACTCTCCACTGTAAACACGGAATGTGAGGATGGGAACGAGTCTACAGACCTTTATGGCAGTGATTCCTAAAGCATGCTTCCTAATGAGTAGCATTGGCATCACCCAGGGAATCTGTCATAAATGCAAATTTTCAGGCCCCATTCCAGACCAACTTGTTCAGAAACTGTATAGGTGAGACCCAGCAATTTGTTTAACAAACTCCAAGTGATTCTGATGCACAGTCAAGTTTGAATCCTATAGTGTCTAAGTCATATAATTTAAATATTCTTAATATTTATCATCAGTCCCTTTCAGTTCATTCCTATGACAATCTTCCTAACTCAGGGCTTTATTTCCTCAGGTCTATATTATTGCAAAAAGCTCACTACTTGGATTGCTGGAGCCACTATGACAATCTGTGTATTTTGATATACAATTATTACACAGATGAATATATAATGGCTTGCATGTGGTTGCACCCTAGGTAACAACAGAGCTACATCTTCATGTAACACCCTATTAAACTGAGTAAGAATGAGCTGTCCTTTCCAATTATCTATGCCATCTGGGGCTTGATCATCCAATACTTCATCCCTACCCCACTATCCCTATGACAATCCTGGAGAAGCTTGGGTGCTCCTATACTCATTATATCCTTTACTTAATCATTAAATGAATACACCTCTGCCACTATCAATATTTAAAACTAATATTCAACATTTTTTTTCATATTACAAAGAGGTTCTGATTTTAATATCATAACTGTTAAATAAGGCAAGAGCACAGGAAGGAGGAAAAAAATGAATTTATGAATGTCGAAGGAATCAGAAGAGACAAAAATAACTTTTAAAGCCTCCTGTACTCTTATCTAACATTTACTCATTTTCAGAGCAGGAAATGATTCTGCAGAAATAAAGCCAGATAAGAGCAATCTTTTATTAATCCTATTTTATACTCAAAGCTGTATAAAATACTAAGTCTAATGGAATTAGATTTAGTAAAATGGACACGAGTTTGGATAAAATCTGGGAGTTGGTGATGGACAGGGAGGCCTGGCGTGCTGCAGTCCATGGGGTCACAAAGAGTCGGACACAACTGAGCGACTGAACTGAACTGAATACTAAACCTAATGGAAATGAAATGGATAAATGAAAAGGATAAAGTTTCTAGTAATAAAACATTTTATATCATATAAAAATCAAGATTTAAAAAGTGTAAGAATTCTGCTCTCAGAATACATGATTTAGTTGACTTGTTTTACTCATTTCATAGGTTGTTTTTTTTTATTTGCTTACTTTTTGGCTTTGCCATGCTGCATGTGAGATCTTAGTTCCCCATGCCAGGGGTCGAACCTGTGCTGCCTGCCGTGGGAGTACAGACTCTTAACCACTGAATCACCAGGGAAGTCCCAAGCAGCTATTTCTTAATAAATCAGAAAATATTCCAAGAAAAAGAGTGCTATTTTCAATAATTTTTTAAAAACTGTTTCAGGATGCTTCAGATATAATCTCCAGGGATACGTGTATAGTTCTGCAATCTCAGAAGAGGACAATAAAAGAATTCAGGGAAGCCACAACTTATCAGATTCCTTAAATATTAATTTTTTTCTCACTAGAAGTTATCTGATCATGACACACTTAAATATATGTCTCTAAAATAAAGCAAACTTTAATATTAAACATCAAGTGTCATATGCAACCCTAAGGACTACAACCCGCCAGGCTCCTCTGTTCATGGGGTTTCCCAGGTGAGAATACTGGAGTGGGTTGTCACTTCCTTCTCCAGGAGGTCTTCCTCACCCAGGGATTGCACCCACATCTGCTGCACTGTCTGGCAGCAGGTGGTTTCTTCACCATGGAGCCTCCTGAGAAGCCCATGTATTTAACAGAAGATAGATAATGAAACTTAATGTTGCTACTAAAATTTGATTCCTCTAGAAAAAGAAGCAATATGGTTTTAGACTTAGATCTGAAGAACAAATGACAGTACTTTATACTTAATTACTATTCTTTTCATCAACATAATATTGTAAAACTCCTTTGAGAACCACCTGGCAGAGAATATAATGTCATGAAGATAAAGAAGAAAGGTCCTCTCTTTAAATAGCTTAAGGTCTCATTCTCTGCTCTAAAGCCTAAAGACTTTTTTTTTTTTTAAAGACTAGCTATAAACTGCTGGGGAAATGATGCAAGTTAAAATACAGAGAAGTGCCTGCTTCACAGACAGGCACATAAAACCCTATCAGAAATAACTGAAACAAAGAAGAGCCTCATACCAAGACACAGAGATGAGAATACCAAGCTGGGAATCAAGAAATTCCTTATTCTGGACTTTGCTCTACCACAATTTTTTCACATAAAACCATGTCACACCACCTCACTTTCCTTACTGGAAATCTAAGGCTTAATCACAAAATCCCTTTCAGATCAAAGACGATTTGGAATCCCAAACTTTCCTAAGCTTCCATGACACACTGCTTCTAAGCTACCAAATCCCTCAAGGGTCCACCCCAAGCCTCCTTTGATGAATTCTACTCTTTCCTTATGTCCTTTCTTTCTAAAATTTATTTATTATTTTAATCTGCTTCACCAGGTCTTAGTCGGAGCACGTGGGATCTAGTTCCCTGACCAGGGATCGAACCCAGGCCCCCTGCATTAGGAGCTCAGAGTCTTAGCCACTGGACCACCAGGGAAGTCCTCTCCCTGTGTGCTTATACATGGTTGCCTCCCAGGACTCTATGCCTCCTCTGCTGCCCTCAGCAGATTGCTGTTCTCTCTCAGAAACCCCCTCCACCTCTGTGTTTTCAGTTACCACCAATACACTGCGTTCTTGGAGGGCTTTAGTCTCCCTGTAACATCTAGAACCATCCTGGGGCACAGATACAGCACGTAACATGTGTCTGCTGAATAGATAAGTCCATAAGACTGTGAGGAAAATGGCAGCTTATTGGCACTGCAAAAATGTCAGCCAGAAGAAAAAACATGTGAACAAAATGCTAAAATAACAGTGACAGAAAAGCTAATACCTAAAACAACCATAAAAATGGATACCCACAATTCTAAATCTCAAGAAAATTCAAATGGCTCAAAAAGAAAGGAATGACTCTAATAAGGAAGGAAAGAAAGGTAGGGAGGGAAGGTAAAACAACTAGAAAGAAATAGTGAGGAATGATGGAAAACAAAATTAAGTTTGTAATTATTACAGAAAATCAAGAGACCAAAATGACAAAAATACTACAAAACAAAGCAAGGAACCAGGAAAAGAATGACTGTTTAATAAACACTTAGCAGATTATCATAGTGAAGAGTGATGCACCAAGAGTCATCCCCTGTGCAAGACATCGCAATCTGCTCCAAAGAAACAAAGAACGAAGCATTTACAAATTCATTTTTAAAAACACTACAAGAGGGGCATCCCTGGTGGTTCAGTGGTAAACAATTTGCCTTGCAGTGCAGGAGACTCAGATTCGATCCCTGATCCAGCAAGATCCCACATGTCCCAGAGCAACTAAGCCCATGTGCCACAGCTATTGACCCTGTGCTCTAGGGGCTGTGCTCAGCAATAAGGGAAGTCATCGCAATTTAAGAAGCCCACGCATCACAGCCAGTGAGTGGCACACACTCTCTGCAGCAACAAAGACCCAGCAGAGCCAAAAATTAAATAGTAAATAAATGCTTTAAGAAAATAAAAACAGGAAACATTAACCAATTTACTCTAGCTTTTTTTTTCTTTTTTTTTTCAGGTAAGTACCTGGTTTGTAAATTTACGACCACAACAGAAGTAAAGAATGTGACAAATAAACGCAATTCTAACAGCAAGATAAGCCTTAGTTTTTTTTTAACCACTATGTGTTTTTTCTAACTGATGTATAGTTGATTTAAAATGTGTTAGTCTCAGGTATACAACAAAGTGATATGCTTTCCTTATAAAAATATGGAATGCTTTATGAATTTGTGTGTCATCCTTGTATAAAGTAAAGTGAAAGTTGCAGAGTCGTGTCCGACTCTTTGTGACCCCATGGACTATACAGTCCGTGGAATGTTCCAGGCCAGAAGAGTGGAGTTGGTAGCCTCTCCCTTCTCCAGGGGATCTTCCTAACCCAGGGATCAAACCTAGGTCTCCCACATTGCAGGCAGATTCTTTACCAGCTGAGCCACAAGGGAAGCCCCATCCTTGTATAGGGGCCATGATAATCTTCTCTGTAGCATTCATATTTTCCTGTATGGTACTGCCAAAATGAACACAACCACTAAGTACTTTTTAAATACATATCAAAGTTCCTATTCACAAATCGATTGTGGTGATGGTTGTACAACTCTATGAATATACTGCAAGTCACTCAACTACAAATAATTATAATAAATATAAATAAATAAAATCCTACCAGAAGACATGGAACATTGAAACATTGCTGGTAACCTTCTAAAATGACTTAAAAAATTCTCAAAGAATTCTAGCCATATGCAAAAGGTTGTACATTTTCCAAGTACCTTGGATAAAGTAGTCCAGTTCCGAGGTTTCAATATACAGAAATAACTGTCTCCATAAGGTCCACTCCTCAACTTGTGTACTCATTCCCTCTTTTCTACTCAATGACACAGCTCTAAGAATAATGTTGCCCTCTATGGAATTCTTCTCATTGGCATATAATGTCCTGTATCTCCCAACTTTAAAACAAAAACAAAACTCTCTTAACCCCACATAAGCCTCTGGCTAACATTCCATTTCTACATACCCTTTTCTACAACAACCTGTCAATACAGTAGTCTACACTCCCTGATTCCAAATTCTCTTCTACCATTCTCTCTTGACCCCACTCATCATGTTTCTCCTCTAGAATCACCATTGACTTGTCTTTCCCTCATACCTTGCACCCAATCCAAAATCTATGACCTCTACCTTGAAAATCTGACTATACTCCAAGTGATACTCATCACTTCCACAACTCTCACTCTGGTCTAAGCCACCACCATCTCTATTTTGGATTCCCTCAAGAACCTCCAAATTGGTCTCACAACCTCTGCCCCTATCCTACAACACAGTCTCAAAAGAGCACCCAGACTGATCTTTTCGAAAGTAAATCAGATCAATATAGAAACTAGCAAAGCGAGGTAAAGGAACTGGCCTAAAGTTACACAGCAAAACTGTGGCAAAACTGGGATTCACAACCAGGCTCAGTCTGTCCTTTGAACCACAGAGAACTTGAGAAAACATATCGGTCCAAAGAACTCACTGTTCCCAAGATTTCGGACTCAAAAATCTTAAAATGAGTTCAGATCACAAAATGTCATGATATAAAATATCCAGAATATTGAGAAAAGATGAAGAATACTGATGTAAAAGGAAGTTATGACTATTTAAAGAAAAATAAAAGTGCCTATTTTTAAAAAAAGAAAGAAAGAAATGATATCAAAACCCTCTGCACAAACCCTGCAATGGCTTCCCATGGTAGCCAAATCACATCTGGCCATGGAATCAGAATGGCAGCCAACGTCCTGCAAGGCTGTGGAGGCCCTAGGACAGCTGCCTGTCCTACCATCTCTTCCACCTCACTCTGTCCAGCCACACTGGCGGGGTGCGTTAGTCACAGGGCTTCTGCCTGGAGTGCTCTTCGTACAAATAGCTGCATGGCTCCCTCCTTCATTTTCTTCAGGTTCCTGCTCAACATTCCTTATTAGAGGCCTTTCATGATCATTCTACGGAAGTACCTCCCTTCAACTCCTTTTCCTTACCCTCCCCATTAGTCTACATGACACTTATCATGATCTGACACCTTGCTGTTCACTTGCTCAGTAGTACAGAAGCACCATGAAGTCAGTGGCTTTTTTATTTTTTCCACTACTGCGATCCCAGTACCTAGATCACTACTTGGCACACATTAGGCATATAATAAATATTTGCCAAATGGGCAAACAGTGGGAGGAAAAAAGGACTACCTACAAATTTATACCAATGCTACTACTTTAAGCAGGAAAAGAAGTAAAAGAAACCAACCAAAAGCCAAACAGTATTGAATGCCTAAACACAGTATTTAAACATAAAGTACAAATTCACGGCAATCAACATGAGACAGTCCATACATGATAGTAACACAGAGAAATATATGTGATATTAAGAAACACCCCCAAATATTTACAAACTGAAAATTTTATTTTAAAAAAACCATACCTACATCCAAAAACTACAAATTTTATTAAAATGAAAATAGAATTTTCTATTCATTAGATTATTTTTTTTGGTCCGAGAAAGATACTCAGGACTGTAATTTATAAAGTAAGCAAGCAAAAAGGCTAGTTTTCATGACTTGATCTCTGTGTGTGTGCTCAGTCGCTCAGTGGTGTATGACTCTTTGTGACCCCCACGGGCTATAGCCCACCAGATTCCTCTGTGCATGGAATTTTCCAGGCAAGAATACTGGAGTGGGTTGCCATTTCCTACTCCAGGGGATCTTCCCAACCCAGGGATCAAACCCATATCTCTTGCGTCTCCTGCATTGGCAGGCAGATTCTTTACCACTGTGCCACCTGGTAAGTTCAACTTGACCTCTAAAAAGCTTTAATTCAACATCTTGAATAAAATCCTGGATTAAACACATAAACACCATATACACAAAAATCAGTTTCTTACAGAGAGAGCTGCATCTGAGGGAAGTCAGTTGAAGTATGTTTATGCATGAAATCTCCAGCCCATTTAGAAAATGAAGGAAGATACTCCTCTACTTCTTGTTTTATTTCATCTTGATTCAATTTTAGGCGGTACCTGTCAAAATAAGAAATTTTAAATATGAAAAAAAGTAAACAAGGACAAAAACATTCATATAAGCAACCCAAGCACCCATCAACGACTGAAAAAATAAATTAAATGTGATACAATGGAATATTATTTAGCCTTGGAAAGGAAGGAAATTCTGATACATGTTACAACATATATGAAACTTGCCATTATACTGAATAAGCCAATAACAAAAGAAAAAATACTGCATGCATGACCACTTAACATGAGGTACCTGTACTAGTCAAATTCATAGAGATAAAAAGGATGGTGACTGCCAGGGACTGGGGGAAGTGAGGAGTTGTTCAACAGATGTAAGGTTTCAGTTCGGAAAGACAAAAAAGTTCTGGAAGTGGACAATGGTAATGTTTACACAATGTCAATGTACTAATGACATTAAACTATACCCTCAAAAGTGGTTAAGACTGTGATTTTGGGGACTTCCCTGGTGGTCCAGTGGTAAAGACTCTGTGCTTCCACTGCAGGGGAACTAAGATCCTGAATGCTACATGGCCAAGAAGAAGAAGTAAAAGATTATGATTTTTTAATGCTATGTGTATTTTACCACATACACACAAAAAATCCAAGTAACAGTGACATGACATCAAATTTTATATTTGCTCCAACTCCTTCCATCTCAAGTCTAATAGGTCCCAGTTACACTTCAGGGGTTAAAAAAGAAACCACAATTGTTGGTCCTGAAGCCCAGCAATGGAAAGTAGAAATGTAAAAGAGGAAAAAAGGCCATAGGAACAGAAATGGAACATCAGCCTTACTAGATCAAAGGACAATCTGTAGGGCTACTAACTTCTTGGGTCAAAAGTCAGGAAAGACTAACAGAATCTAGTCTCAGTTTTTCACAGTGCCTGCAAGGTCAAAACTGTGTCATAATAATTCTACAACATTATTTGCCTTTTTGCTCTTGTTCTCTCCTGAGTACACAGTGGAGATTTCTGAGTCCACACACACACACACACAATATAGCAATATAGAGAATGCAGAAGCAGATATGAGAAACCAGGTATCTAGTATTAAGTTATAAAATTAAAACATTTGCCAAAATGTAAAACGATGTGACTTGTCTCATTATTTTTTTCAAAAATAGTTATTTTTCATTAAACTTATTTACGTTAATGTGGCATGGGCTGTTATTATTTTAGAATTAATCAATATTTTCAAACTGCCTCAACTTTCATTTCTAACACAGTAATTATCTATAGATATAACCCTCATAAACAAAAGTTCTAAGGGTCCTCAATAATATTTTAGTGTTAACAGGGTCCGGAGACCAAAAAGTTCTGAGAATTGCTATCACCTTCCCTGGATGGTTTTCCCAGCTCCATCTTTATATTTAAGCATCACGACCTTAATAACTACTCCAGAATATTAACAGCACACGTGTTTCTGTGTCAGATCACACTTAGGTTTGAATCCTAGCTCTTTATTTACACATCTTTACTAGATGTATAACTTTGGGCCAGTCATTGTTTCTCTCTTTTTTAAAATAATTTTATTTATTTATTTCTGGCTGTGCTGGATCTTTGCTGCTGTGCAAGCTTTTCTCTAGTTGCAGAAGCGGGGGCTACTATCTAGGTGCAATGCGCAGGCTTCTCTTCGTGGTGGCTTCTCATGTTGCAGAGCAGGGCTCGAGGGCGCACAGGCTCCCGTAGCTGCGGCACACGGGCTCAGTGGTTGCGCATCCCAGACTCCAGAGCGCAAGCTCAATAGATGTGGTACCCAGGCTTAGCTGCGCTGCAGCATCTCTGCCCAGACCAGGGATCAAAGCGGTGTCTCCTGCGCTGCCAAGTGGATCCTTTACCAATGAGATCAGGGAAGCCCTGAGCCATTCATTGTGAACCAAGCCTCAGTTTCCTCATCTATAAGGTGAGCTGATAACTACCACACAAATTACTTTGAGGATCAAGAAAAACAGCCTATGTAAAGTACTTGGTGTATGACAAGAATTCAACAAGATATGAAGATGGTAACACTGAATACTCATATAGTGCTGAGTTTAGGCCAGGCACTATTCTAGGTTATTTACACAAACACTTTCAACCCTTGTTATCTCTCTACGAGATACTACTATCGTCATCCCTCCTCAGAACTGAGGAAACTGAAGCTCAGAAGTTACTTCCAAAGGACACACAGCTCCAGCTTGGGAATTTAAGTTCTTAGCCCTCATGCTCCCTCTACATTGTGTTTTGAGACTTCCCTCATAGCTCAGTTGGTAAAGAATCTGCCTGCAATGCGGGAGACCCCAGTTCGATTCCTGGGTCGGGAAGATCCAATGGAGAAGGGATAGGCTACCCACACCAGCATTCTTGGGCTTCCCTTGCAGCTCAGCTGGTAAAGAATCTGCCCTCAATGCGGGAGACCTGGTTCGATCCCTGGGTTGGGAAGATTCTCTAGAGAAGGGAAAGGCTACCCACTCCAGTATTGTGGCCTGAAGAATTCCATGGACTATACAGTCCATGGGGTCCCAAAGAGTCGGACAAAACTGAGTGACTTTCACTTTCACACTGTGTTTTAAAAATTTACTGCCATTATTTTCTCCCTGCAGGCCCGAGTTCACCTGGGTACTAGCATAACCACCAATACTCTGCACATTCCTTTCAAATGACAAACCTTACCATTTTTCTCACCTTCTAAAGATAGCACCATAATAACATATTCATCAAACTCTGAGACTCCAGAACACTGCAAATTAACCATATAACTGCAACATTTCTACTATCGAATTTAATAAGCTCCCTCTTTCCTAGGTTTCTGCTAACTCTGGCTTACCAGAACTAACAGAGCAGAGCCCTATCAGTCCTCGAGGACAGCCAGTTCAGCAGGAAAGACAGAATTAGCGACTCTAGCTCTGCCAAGATAGTTTGGCCTAAGCACAAAACCAACTTCAGGTTGAAGGCAAAACTGAAATATCTCAACCAGGGAGCAACTGCTAATACCAAAGTGCTCTCAAAGTGCCCCAAATGACCTACAGAAACACAATCAGCCCACACAAGGCAAAAGCTATTTGTTTGAAAATGGCTGCTTAAAATCTGGCAGCTTCCAGAGGATAAAAGGTGATATAGGTGAGGATGTGGGGGAAACAAGGACCAATATACTGCCTACAGAAATGAAAAATGAATTTTTAAATATACACACATATTAAAGCTTTACGTTGCATACCTTAAATTAATACAATATTATACGTCAATGATATCCCAATGGACACAACTGAGCATGCACATACAAAACAGTCTCGCAGACATAGAGAACAGACTTGGGATTACCAAGGAGAAGAGGGAAAGAGGAGGGATGGACTGGGAGTTTGGGGTTAGTAGATGCAAACTATTACATTTAGCATGGATAAACAAGGTCCAACTTTATAGCACAGGGAACTATATTCAATTTCCTGTAATAAACCATGACTGAAAAGAATATGAAAAAGAATATATACATGTATGTATAACTGAATCACTTAGCTATGCAGAAATTAACACAATATTGTAAATCAATTATACTTCAATAAAATTAAAAAACAAACAAACAAAAAAAAAGAATCTGCCTTGCAATGCAATGGTTTGACCCCTGGTCCGGGAAGATCCCACATGCTGCTGCTGCTGCGTCGCTTCAGTCGTGTCCGACTCTGTGCGACCCCATAGACGGCAGCCCACCGGGCTCCCCCATCCCTGGGATTCTCCAGGCAAGAATACAGGAGTGGGTTGCCATTTCCTTCTCCAATGCATGAACGTGAAAAGGGAATGTGAAGTCGCTCAGTCGTGACCGACTCTTAGCGACCCCATGGACTGCAGCCTACTAGGCTCCTCCGTCCATGGGAGTTTCCAGGCAAGTGTACTGGAGTGGGGTGCCATTGCCTTCTCCAATCCCACATGCTACAGGGCAACAAAGCCTGTGTACCACTACTGAGCGCAAGCTCTGGAGCCCATGGGCCACAACAACTGAGCCCAAGCACTGCAACTATTGAAACCTGCATGCCAACAGCCTGTGCTCCAAAACAAAAGAAAAGCCACCGCAATGAGACGCCCATGAACCGCAATGAAGAGTAGCCCCCACTCACTGCAACTAGAGAAAGCCCAAGTGCAGCAACAAAGAGCCATGCCACCACAGCCAAAATATAAAGAAATCTTTTAAAAAAAAAAACAATAGGTTGTACGTATTAGTAAATTGTCATGGAATTATGGAACACATTTTTCCTATTTAAACAATGAAATAAACAGAATTACAACCAGGAGAAGTAGGTTTATGTCAACTAGTCTGGAAAGCAAAATCACCACTAATAAAAACACTTCTGTGAAAAAAAGATGAACTGCAATAAAAGTAAAGGAGGAAACAAAGACAGAATATGCCAATCCCTCTGCAGGTAGTCACTCATAAGATGCCAAAGATTAGCCATTTGTGGGTACATTATCTCCATTGTCACAGAAAGTCTGCAAAACAGGTTATTATCACCCTTTTCAGAATCTTTCAGTAACTTGTTCAGTCATAAACCTGGCAAAGCTAGAATCTGAAAGGAGGTTCATCTGATTCCCAACCCCATACAATTTTCAGGATGTCACAATGTTTCTAGAAGTAAAACAAAAAGTTCACATTCTCTGAGTGCAGCTATGGAGCCTATTGTGCATACAGAGAAAACTTAAGATATTTTTAGCCAAAGAATTCCTGTTCTGCAATTTCAGAAGCTCTTCACAGAACTGCGGTGGGATACGACAACCCTGAAATCTGCATTCTAGTATTATACTGACATATTTAATAGTCTAAGAGCCAAATACCTTATAGATGCCAGGGAAGAAGCTATATAACAAAACTCTATCTAGAGTTCCTCTCCTAAATACTTACATTTCCTTCAGATGCCTTATTTCTTGAACAGTTTGAGAAGCAAGTTCTTGTAGCTTTTCTGGGGCAAAACTATCACTTACAGCTTTTTGAAATACTTCATGAAGAACCGTACCAATCAGCATTTGGCGTGTGGCTGGATCAGAGTTCTATCAAAAAAAAAGTCATACAAATATTTTATTTCACAACGTATCAATGGACATGATCCTATATTTATTACCTAACCTATTGAACTAGCATAGCCAAAGTGCACTGAGGAGACAAATGCCAAAATATTAATTCTTTTCTGGTGACTGGAATTACAGGTGACTTTCACTTTCTTCAATTTAGAATTACCTGAATTATATTATGAGTGAGATATTTTTCAAATCACTGTATTTCCATTTTGAAAGAATTAAAAATAACCTATATGGAAAAAGTTCAATATATTCTAAAATATTAATATTTAACATATTTGTCTCTAATTTCACTTTATAATAAACCCACATAGAATAATCAATAAAGGCATAGCTTATAAACTCATGTGAGTAAAATACTCAAACACAAAAAAAACTCACAGCAGAGATATTTTTTGGTGGCACTGCCCAGCTGTGGGATCTTAGTTCCCCAACCCGGGGCTGAACCCAGGCCCCAGCAGCGAAAGTGCCGAGTCCTAACCATTGGACCACCAGGGAATTCCCTACAGCAGAGATTTTGACAAGTTCTTGACACTCAAAAACTATTTTTCAATTAACTCTTTTATTAGCCTGGATCTTCCCCTTGAAACTATCAAAAAACAAGATTAAGTCCACCAAAACACCCATCAGTAATTTTAAAAATTAACTTACAGAGGAAATCCCTGTACTAATTTTTTAAGTTCTATGTGAGTCTAAAATTATTTCAAAATAAGGTTTTAAAAGATTAAGGTATTTAGGTCTGCTTTATAATACGCAGTTAAAACAGAAGTTAATAGTAACCCCCCCACACAAAACAGCTGAAGAAAACAACCAATTTAAAAAAAACTACAAATAAGTGATAACTAAGACTATTAGAAAATCTACTTAGGTATTTCTCCTCCTTTTTCTCTTCTTGCTTAGCTGTATTTTTTTATTTTCTAAATACATACAAACTGTATAAAGAAGAATACCCTAGGAGAAAGAAAAAAAACTTAACAATTAAAAACCCAAGTTCTTCAAAAAATAATGGCATTGAAAGGGAGTAGGTGAAAAGCAGAATACAGATTAAAGAAACTATGAGATATATCAACCAAATACAATACAAAGACCTAATTTGCGTATCGATTCTAACAAACTGAATAAAAAGATATTTTTGACAAAAAACATTAAGAGATAAACTGAGAATTAGATTAACTTAAGGAATTACTGGTAATTTTATCAGATATGATAAAAATATTGTGCTTACATGTTCTTTAAATCCTCAGTTCTAATTTGAAAAATAGTTTTAAGTTGCAAAATACAATCTTTGAGAACAACAAAATGGGTACATGGGAGTTTATAAGAACCATCTCTTTGTGTATGTTTGAAATTTTCCATTATATTATCTTTAAAAGAGATTGTCATATTTACTTTTACTGAGAATCACATGAGGCCAAGTTTGGAAATACCCAGATGTATTAAATTAAAAATTTTATCACTTAAATTATTTATCTTATTATTAGAATTACTTATTTTATTAAATGTTAAATAAGATTCAAAGGATTCTTAGGGTACCGGCCTTGAATCCTAGCCTTGTCATTTACTAGCTACAGTAACTCTGAACAAGTCACTTAACTTCTCTGAGCCTGGTGTTCCTTGTCTGTAAAATGTAAAATGCAGCTAATTAATGCCATCTACTTCACAAGACTGTTAGGAGGATTAAATAAGAGTGTAAAAGTGCTCTGTAAACTCTTAAGACACTGTAGAAACATTGGCTGTTAATATTATTCACCCTGAATGTTTCACTCAGGACAGCTCTTCTCATGCATCGAATACTACTGGCTATGCTTGTGCCAGAAATCAGCATGTCGGGATATAGAATCAAATATCCAAAATCTTCATCTATTATCCAAGTATCGGATATGCAGTCTCCCTCCAAATGAATGATGTCCCCTGGCTCTACTGGTACAGAGCACCTAAAAATAAGGTACACAAAATTTAGATTCCTACATTTAAACACGTTAAGGGGCTTTAAAAATAAATAAATATTTTATGTAAAGAAATAATTTCTAAATTTTTGGGTCTGGCATCATCTACTGCAAAATCTATCAAAGCATTAATAGTGTAACATATAGCTCCAAGTATGGATGAGGTTGTTATAATACTACTTCTCTCATTCTTAATGATTCTCTCATTCTGTAAAACTAATGTCTACAGCTTCTGTAAGTCCTGAGGCATGATGCCAAACCCAATATACCAAGAACAAAATCATATTTATCTAGTTCAAACCGTCAAACTTGCAGCCTAGACGAAGTCAGACCTTCACCTCTGCACCTCCCCCTCATCCCTCACATACCATATATTGATTGAGTAGCGAAATCTAGAGTCTAAGGATGTTCTTATGACTAATTTTGCCCTTAGTGAGAACTAAACAAGTTTTAAGCTGCAATCCCAAAAAGTACTGGGAAATAGGAAGTAGTAATTTAATAAGTCCCCTTGCACTTGATTTTCAAATGACAATGAAAATCAAGTTTTGGAATAAGGGACCTGAGATGCACTATTTTTGCAGATTTAATCTGAGTTCATATCTATTCTCTTTGTTAACAATTAAATTATTGCAATATCCACACAAGCCCACATGACAGTTTTTAAGACAGTACCCTTAAGCTTCTGCCACATCATTGCTCAAAGTCACACAAAAATTACCAATCATTCCTAAGGATACACAGTTCTTTATATTCTAGTGACTGGGAAGCAGTGATGGTTAGGTGCTTTTCATGGTTTCCTTCTTCACTCCGCACAATATTGACTGTTAATACCAGGTACCGGTTATCCATTCCTCGGCTCAGAACTATCTTAGAAAAGGAAGCTTCCACCTTCTTCTTCTGAAATCTAAAGCATAACACATACAAAACTACTGTAGCACAAGCATGAAATAAGAAGCCATCCAATCTCCTTTATCTACAAACCAACCTTCTAGGTTTCTTCCAGAAAGCTTATCACAATGATCACTGGCTAAAAGAGGTAAAAATTAAGAGAGCAAGGGCACAGCAGAATTCCTATTAGAGGAAAAAAAAAACTTCCCAGAAACTGAAAGAAAGTGAAGTCGCTCAGTCATGTCGGACTCTGCGACCCTATGGACTGTAGCCTACCAGGCTCCTCCATCCATGGGGTTTTCCAGGCAAGAGTACTACAGTAAGTTGCCATTTCCTTATCCAGGGGATCTTCCCCACCAAGGGATGGAACCCAGGTCTCCCGCATTGCAGGCAGATGCTTTACCTCCTGAGCCACCAGGGAAGCCCCACTTCCCAGAAGGAATGCCATTTAAAACGTTCATGATATGGGTTTTTCAAAATATAAGCTCTATGAGGAGTTCTTTGGGACTATGATTATGAGGGCTAGTGATAAATTGAAAAATATCAAACAACAAATTCCTACCACTGGTGCAAGCCTTTCCAAAGTACAAGTAAAAGGAAATGTCTAGGACACTATCCTTTTGAACATAAAAGATGTCTGTTATGGGAAAATGTAGTATGGGTGGTTTGTTGGAAGTCCTACTGTGAGTTTCATTATTATATTAAGATTTCAATTAGGCGAGTACTTAGAAATTTAGTCCAACCTACTATTTAATGCAGGATAATCCTATAAAATTCCATTGGGGATCAACTAGCTCATGCTTTGTAGAGAAAGCAAGCTTAATACCTGTCATATTAACCATTTTTCATAGAATAACTCAGAAATTTCTTATTTCTAATGGGCAAGTCAATTTCACAATTATTTTGTAACCCCTTCTATTCACCTACCCCACCTACCCACGGGCCATGAATTTCCCAAAGTCAGCTGGGATGCTTTAAGGATCTCCCAAAAGGTACTGCTGATCAAAACCCAAAGCGCAAAGATCCGTCAACCACAATTAGCCTCATTATCATAACTACTGACAGAAATTCTACACTATGCTTGCCGGTCAAGTTTCCCCAATCATTTAAGCAGACTTGAGAGTACAGACGTCTTCCTGAATAACTTTCTCCATCTAAACTTCAAGAAAAGGATCTAGCAGTTGCAATTGCCTTCCCTGAAGACATGTAAGGTGGCTGAGACTCCCCAGATTTAGGAAAGAGGTTAAGAATGAACCTCTGGAGGAGGAAAAGTATTCAAGCTCTGGCTCGGGCTCGGCGCCAGAGAGAGACTGCGAGGCGGACCCCCAGCTCCGGAAGCTCGTCGGGCACCCCGGGACCCGAGCTCGGTCACTGTGCTCGGAGCCCGGGTCCGCGGAGGAATGGATGCGGCCTCCCGCTCCTTTCTTTTCAAATCTCCCGCTATACTCCCAGGCCCAACCCCCGCTCCGCTCACAGCTCCGCCGGTGGCTCAGCCTCCTGCCAGAAACTCTTCTCCATTAGCAGCTCCAGTTCGTCCACTCGCTCCATTCTGGCCGCCGAGATAGCAAACTGCCGCCGGGTAAAATCAGGGGAACCCGGGGGCAACGGTGGCGGGGAAAAGGAGCGCGAATCCACGGGGCGCCGTGCGCATGCGCCGACCAGCCGTGGTCCCAAGAGACATGCGCAGGCCGCTCCTCCAGCGCCAGGTGAGTAGGTCGTGGAGAGTCGTACCTGGGGAACCGAGAGCCGGAAGGCGCCTTTGCCCCTGTGCCTTAGGGTTTGGAAAACTGGGAGTCTTCTTGATCTGGCCCATGCTAAATGCTTCCGCCCTTTCGCTAGACTCGCCGACCTATGTGTCCAACACAGGCACTTAAAATGAATGAACTATTTGCTGTCGGCCAAACTCAGTCGTCCCTTGTTTAAATCTGGAAATTTTCACTCTTTGGGGGAAAAAAAAAAAACCTCTCCTCCTTTTTTTTCCCTGGAAAACTCAGTTGAGAAAATGGAAACTGTCAGATGAGAACTTCCTCATCATGCCATGACTAAATCTACAAACTAAATCTACACGACTAAATCTATCTGTTCCCTGTTTTATAACCTTTTTCCATTTTTTTTTTTTTTTTCAGTAATGCCTCCTATTCGTTGACAATCCCTCCACTTGTACAGTGGGATCCCAAGCACTCTTACATTGTGTGTGTGTGTGTGTGTTCAGTCGTGTCCAACTCGTTGTGACACCGTGGACTGTATCCTACCAGGTTCCTCTTGTCCGTGGAGTTTTTCAGGCAAAAATACTGAAGTGGACTGCCATTTTCCTCCTCCAGGGGATCTTCCAGCCGAGGGATCAAACCCCTGTCTCTTGAGTCTACTGCATTGGCATGCAGGTTCTTTACCACTAGAGCCACCTTACATTCTCTAGGGCATTCTCTTCTGTCATCAGTTTGGCACTCGTTACTGGATAGCTTCCAGGCTTGTAATGTGACCTAGCACCTCCCATCCTGAAGATGTTACTATGATGGAACTGCCACCTTCCTGAGGAAACCAGCTTTAAAGAAATTTTTATCAAGGCTGTATCTAATTTCAACTCCTATTCACTTTTCTTTTACTTTTTAATTTTTGAATTAAAAATCAATTTTTTAACATACACTACTAAAAACCACCTTTAAAAATAATGTGCAATGGAATATTTAAAATATACAGAAATGAGTAAAAAATAAATACTTCATAAGGGTATCACCCAACTCAAAAATAATCTTTATCTACTATATGTAAAATATATAACTTTGAAAAAATAGATAAGAACCTATTGTATAGCACAGGGAACTCTACTCAATACTCTGTAATGACCCATATCAGAATAGAATCTTAAAAAGTGGGTATATATATATATATAAAACTAATTTACTTTGCTATACAGCAGAAACTAACACAACATTGTAAATCAACTATACTCCAATGAATTTTTTTTAAAAAGTTGTCTTTCATATTCATGTTTATTAGTTTAAAATTATCAAGACATGCTTTGCTGAAACGCTTTCAGGGACTTTGGGATATTAGAGTAGAGCCACCCATTCTTCTTGTATTAGCACCTTATAATAAATGTTGCCATTTCCTTCACCACAACACGGTGTCAGTGGCTCTACTGCACAGGTGAGTAGACCCAAGTTCAGTTCAGTAACAAGATCTTTAGCTATGCATAAGTTTTAATCTATATCGAGACTGACTTACCCATTTTTCATCTATGCTTTTCATTTCCTGTGACCTAAGGAATCTTTGCCAACTCCTAGGAAGTAAAGATATTCTCCTTTGTTTTCTTCTTGAAATTCACCATTTTATTCATTTAGGTCTATGATCCATCTCAAATTAATTTTTGTGTGTGGTATGAGGTAGAGAATGAGTCATGTTTCCGCCCTTCCGCCCGCCCCCCCACTCCACTTTCCCTCAACCATGTGCATATCCAGTTTTCCCAGCAGCACCAGCTGAAAAGACTTCTCATCGCCCACTGGATTGTTCTGGCACCTTGTTGAAGAAAAAAATCAAATTAAGTGCAGGTCCATTTCTGGCTCTCAATTCTGTTCTGGTGTTTGTCAATCCTTGTGTCTGCACCCCATTGTCATGATTACTACAGCTGTAGAGTAAGTCATACAGACAGGCACTTTGTTCTTTTAAAGATTGCTTTGGACATTCTAGGTCCTTTAAATTTTTATTCAAACTTTAGAATGAGTTTGTATAAAAACTGAATTGTATAAAAATTTGTACACAGTATAAAAATTGCTAATTTCTACAAAGAGCCTATTGGAAGTATGATTGAGATTGCATTAGACTTAAAAATCGATTTGAGAATTGATTTCTTTAAAATATAGAGACCTCTAACTCATAAACCTGGTTTATCTCTCCATTTATATAGATTTTCTTTAATGTCTCTCAGCAACATCTTGTAATTATCAATGTAAAACTCTTGTATATTAATATTTTATTAAATTTAAATATTTTATATTTTATGCTATTTTAAATGAGATTGTTTTTCAATTGCTTCCTGCTAGTATAAAAAAATACAGTTTTTAAAATTTCCCTTATATCCTGAGACCTTGCTAGTAATCGAGAGAAGTTGATAGTAGTAGATTCATTAAGACTTTCTATGTAAATAATCATGTCATCTACAAATAGAGGAAGTTCTACTTCTTCCTCTGATCTTTGTTTTGAACTTCATTTACTTAAGTGAAGTGAAGCGCTCAGTCGTGTCCAACTCTTTGCAACCCCATGGACTGTAGCATACCAGGCTCCTCGGTCCATGGAACTTTCCAGGCAAGAATACTGGAGTGGGTTGCCATTTCCTTCTCCATCATTTACTTAAGTTCACTGGTTAAACAGCAGTTCTGAAACTGGGCATCTTTGCCTTCTACTGATCTCAGGGGGAGAACATTTAATATTTTACCATTAAATATGATGCTAGCTGTAGGTTTTCCATGAATACCTGCTACTATTATCTAATCTATGTTAAAAAAAATCATTTTTAAAATTTATTTAATCTTTTGGCCAAGCTGTGCAGCATGTGGGATCTTGGCTCCCCAACCAGGGATCAAACTCATGCTACCTGCATTGGCAACATGGAGTCTTAGCCACTGAACCACCAGAAAAGCATTTTTTTAGCATATGAATTTTCATTTTGGGCAGGATTGTGTGAGGAAAGCTTTTCTTTGTCCATGAAGCATCATCAGGAAGCTGAGCGATCGACTTTGAAGATGCCTTACGCAAATGGCTGGCAAGTTGAGGCTAGCCTCTACAGGGACTGCCTGGCTTCCTCACAACATGCTGTGAGTAGCAGCAGGGTTGGAGTAGACACAAGGCAGATGGATTTACTTAGGGCTGTATAAGATACGGTATACGGTAATGATTTTGTCTTTTATTCTAAATGCAATGGGAAGCCCTGGAAGGTTTTCAGCAGAGGAATAAAATTGCCTGATTATGGGTTTTTGTTGTTGTTGTTTTAAGGGATTTATGTTTATTTATTTATGGTGGCGCTGAATCTTCATTGCTGCACACAGGCTTTCTATAGTTGCGGCAAGTGGGGGATACTCTCTAGTTGCGGTGCCTGGGTCTCATTGCAGTGGTTTCTCTTGTTGCAGAGCAGGAGCTCAGGGTGCTCAGGGACTTTCTGCAGTTGCAGCTCATGGGCTCATAGTTGTGGCTCACAGGCTCCAGAGCACAGGCTCAGTTAATTGTGGCTTAGGTGTCCCATGGCATGTGAGGTCCTCCTGGACCAGGACTGAACCCATGTCCCCTGAACTGGCAGGCAGGCTCTTCGCCATTAAGCTACCAGGGAAGCCCCTGCCTGATTATATTTTTACAAAGATCACTCTACTTTATCAGCAATTATTTGTACTTAGAAACAGAAATTTACAAAATAAAAAATAGACAATGAAGAAAATTCAAAAGATTGATAAGACTCCAGCTAAAGCAGTAACTAAAAAGAACATAAATTACCAATCTCAAGAATGGGGAAAACAACAAAGGCACTTTCCAAAAACTGTAATCATTCTATTAATTGATTTGTATTTCTTGACATATTAGAGTTTTACCTGAATAGGAAGGATAGTAGTATGTTGAAGGATACTAGTGTGTCTACTAGCATCATGTCAAGTAGACTAAGCTGCAGATTCAGACTGGCTGAATTTGAATCATAGATCCACCACTTATTGTGTGAACCTGGACATGTTATTTGATCTCCCTGGGTCTCAATCATCCCAAGTGTAAAAAAGGAGTATTTAACAGTACCGTTCTTATCAGTATTGTTGCAGAAACAGAGTTAAGGCATCAGAAGTGCTTAAAATAAGGAACGGAACACAGTAAATCCTCAGGAAATATACATGACTCATTATTTGTCATTGATTCCTAGTGCTTAACAGTGTCTGATAGTCAAAGAATTGATCTGAGGAAGTGTTTAAGTATATGGTTGCTATATAAGTATGTCAGATATCATCAGCCCAATTCTGCAAGGTAATGAATTACTCATATAATATAGGTTTTGTTATTTGCCATTCATCCTAGCTCAAATTAGCAGCAAGACATCTCTGTGGGGGGAAAAAAAAAACTTTCTAAATTGTTCTTTCTCTGCACTAGTAACACCTCATTTCTTCCTACTAGACATTTTCTCCAAAAACAGGGACCAAACCTTCCTTTAGCTCATCAGCAAACATCACTAAACAACTATTACGGTGCCATACACTGTGCTCCTTAAAAGGAGATGAAGGATGACTCTGCCCATGAGAGGACCAACTGGGAGAACATAAGTAAGCATGCAGTAACCAAAAAGTGAGGCACATACCCTGCCGGTGTTAATACCCAGAGACAGACGCTATTGGGAATCCAAACAAGACTGTGAGGACAGCTGAGAGACGTCTCAAGGTATGCCCACAAAATGCTGACATAATCCCTGGCACACAATGGGTGCTGAATAAATGAATGTTGAGTACCCAGGGGAAAATGGGATAAGACATTACTGTATATATATAAGAGCTAGAAAGGGTACATCACTCATCAATCCCTAGACAAAATCACTGTCCCATTCCATAGACCAGAGGGCTGTACCCACCAAAAGGCAAGAAAAGAATTACAATGGCAATCAAAACAGACATAGTCGATCTTCAAATGCAAGATAATCTATCAAGATTCACTTTGAGTTATCAATCTGAAATAAATTAGATATAAATACTGTCATTATTTTAAGTATTCTTCCATTTTAAGTATTCTTCCATTCTGACCGATTATGTTTATTTATGCTTCAATAGTGTAAATAGTTAAAAGAGAGGATTAATTGTTGAAATATGAATAAAATTTATTTTTAATAACCTAGATACTCTATAACAGACATAGAATGCAAATTTTTATTTAAAAAAATATTTGCAGTCCTCCTTTATTGATAACATAACTGAGATACTGATTTTATACATTTAAATTATCTTGAGATTTGATAGCAGTATTTAGCTACAGTGTAGCCCACAAATGAAAATATACAAAATAGTTTTAGGAACACATGTACACCTGTGGGTATACTTATATATCATACAAAGATAAACATTTATTGTAAAATAAAGACTTTGAAAATGAAACCAGTTCATATAATTTCACCAAGATATGACAAGAAATCTTTATGCAAAAAAATAAAAATTGAAACAAAAATAACACTTTCAACTTAGTTTTCTAATGCCTTAAAAATCATATTAATTCTACAAATTGCTATTTTGGAGGACAGAACTATAACTGTTCCCCTCTCATTTTTTGTCATGCTTACAATAAAACATAAAAAAGTACTCTGAACATAATAAATGGAATTCTTACATTTTAAACCATTTTACTATAAAGGATAGCAATTCAGATCATGTTTTACAGTTCTACTTAAGTTTATATTGCACTAAAATTATTTTATGTGGAAGAACTAGTTGATGTGTCATAACATAATACCTTGGAAACATTCTTCAACATTCACATCTATATTAATGGATATTTCACAGTCCACTTAAATAAATTTTCTAACATACACCAAATCATCTAACAAAAACAAATCTATAATGCTAATTTGTTTTGAGAGCAAAGATATTCAATATTTATTATTACTGCTCTTGGGAAATACACTGAAATTTAAAAACATACTTAAATCACTCAGAAACTGGTACTAACATTTAAGCAAGACCTGAAAATTTGTGACTTACTGATGAATGCCTACATGGCTACTTTTTGAACACAGTATTTATCAAAAATGAAACGAAAAAGTGTTTGTCCTTTTATCCAGTGGAGCAGAATGATGAGAAGAGACATATTATAAATAATACTTCAATGCTGGCTTCTAACCTATGTTTCATATGACTTAAAATTTCAGTTCTCATCATTCCACTGTAATATAACCAAGCATGTTTATTATAATAACAAAAACCAATATTACAGCCTTTGAAAATCATGATTAAAATTAAAAGCTTGGAATAGCATAATAAAACTAACGGCAACCTCTTAAATTCATTTCAAGTTAGTTCTACTTTCAAATAACACTTTAAAATGGTTTCCAGTAACCTTACTGATTAACCAGCATCAGCTTAGGAATTTTTTTTTGCAATGTTCTAAAATATAACTACTGGCATCAAAAAGTATAGTAAGCACTTTTGATCTGTGATGAATAGAAAAATCAAGTACTGAAATACCAGTGGTTCCTGTGACAGGGTAAATATCCCCCTTCAAGTAACGTTCTCCCCCAATTAAATTAACATTTTATTTTTCCCTCTGAGAGGTTATTAAGGAAAAGAAATCATGATTTTCTTTAATTGAGGTGAAAAAACTGCTTCATAAGTTCATATGTTGTAAAAGCCACTGCCTGAGAAGGAACGCAGCGAATGTAATTAAGAGATAAACCACGATATAATCCTTTTCGGATTCCATGGTGTCCATAGACATACTTCATAGTCTCCCGCATGGTACTGAAAGAGAATGATAAAATGATGACACCTTTATGCCCAGTCATGAAGAGACAACTTCAGGATCATAACAGCATTTTTTTAAAAGAAGCTAAAATTCTGTCTTGAGTAGCTTTTGGAAAGCAAGTGTTAAAACAAGCTAAAAATTAACAATAAAACAGAATTCATTCCGAACAAGTTCAAAGCATTATGCATAGAATTTTGGGGTTCATTAATACAATATATTTTGTTTGTATTATGTCTGTGACATTTACTAGCAACACAATTTCATAATAATATTTGAAATACTGATGTAGTCTTTTTAAAGGATATATGAACAGTTGCCCTTTAAGCTCTCATTTCTGCTCAAGTTGTATGCTATAATGAGCAGATGTTATAGAACTAAAGCTTGAAGTACCGTCTTTCAGATTTCAGCAATAAAGACTTTCTTGTTTCAGTGTTCTTTCCTTTCAAACCAACATTTTGGGCTTTGTCTTTCTCTTTCAATATGCAATGTGGACTGAAATCGTCAAAAAAATATTTTGGGTGAATAAAGGCAACTCAAGTTCCTGAATAAATATTCTGCTCTTTCCCTGAGGGACAAAACATCACCAAACAGAATGATTCGAAAGTTATAAATTATAGAAAATTCTCTAGTGCTATGCTGTGCAATAGTGTTAGCCACTAACCATATGTGGCTACTGAGTACATGAAACTCAGTGGCAAATCCAAAACTGAGATGTGCCGTGAGTATAAAATACCCCCTGGATTTCAAATATGTAGTATTTTTTTTAAGGGAGTAAAAATATAAATAAATAAAAAGGATGTAAAATAAGATAACAAAGTGATAAATTTTAGATATATTGGTTTAAATAAAATATTTTAAAACAATTTCATCTGTTTCTTTTTATACCTTTTAAATGTGGTTACCAGAAAAATTTAACTTACAAATGTGATTCCCATTATATTTCTATTTAACAGAGCTGCTCTAAAATGACTTTTTTTTTTTTTTGGCTTCCTGCCTTGCTGGATTTTAGTTCCCCAATCAGGGGTCGAACCTAGGCCCCCACAGTGAAACTCTGAGTCCTAACCACTGGACTGCCAGGGAATTCCCTAAAATAAAATTTTAATAGGAGGATTGAAAAGTGAAAGTGTTAGTTGCTCAGTCAGGTTCTACTCTTTGCAACCCCATGGACTGTAGCCTGCCAGGCTCCTCTGTCCATGGAATTCTCCAGGCAAGAATACTGGAGTGGGTATTTCCTTCTCCAGAGGATTTTCCCAACCCAGGGACTGAACCCGAGTCTCCTGCATTGCAGGCAAATTCTTTACCGTCTGAGCCACCAGGGAAACCCAATAGGAGGATTAGGACCTGATTAAATTCTTATAAAGTTAACCAAAGCACACTATGGGAGATAAAATTAAATCTCTAGACTACTTGTGAGATCAGAGTCCTATCTCCCTACTTATTTTACACATTACATTTCCTAAAGAAATTGAACAATGACAAATGCAAAACTTACAGGCACTTTTCAAATTCTGGAAGAACAGTTCCTAACTGCATTCGCCGACGTGTTACATCAAATGGGTAGCTAAAAGAAGAAAAAGAAGGACTTAAAAACGATTTTTAATTTTCTACTCAGCAATTATTGAATGCAAAGTCCTATGTATGCTAGGAAATAATGTGTTCCTCTTCCCTGATTGTTTTGTCTAACCTGGGAGTCAGGATATAGGCACATGAATAAAACCAAATAACAAAAGCGAGGTCTCTTTGCACTTTGCAGAAGTGGTTCTCTTGGGTTTGGTGATTCTTCTCTTTCATCACCCAATGTCAAGTCCTATTTATTCCCCAAAGCAAAATGAAATGCTACTTCCTGAAGAAATAAACTGAGTACTTCCCATGGCTGTAACCCTAAGACATGGTTTCTTAACTTTGTCACTATTGCCATTTGGATTGGATGACGCTTAGTTGTGGGGGCTGTCTGGTGCAGTAGGACGTGTAGGTACATCTCTGGCTTCTGCCCAATAGCGGCCAGTAGCACACCCCCAACCATAATGACCAAAAATGTCTCCAGACATTACTAAACATCCACTGGAGGCAAAACCACCCCCAGTTAAGAATCACTACCCTGAGAGTACTCAGCAAGTGCCCTTGTATACTGTAGGCCAACAAAAATTCTCCTTAAGGGCTAAAATTAACAATACAGATAATTGTATTTAGAGGACAGAAGTAATTTTATGTGGAAAGATTGCCTAGTTCTGTAACTCTATATGGTGGGACAAATGTTAACCTGACTTACTGTCATGATCATTTTGCCATATATACAAATATCAAATCATTATGTTATATGCCAGAAAGTAATATAATATGTCAATTATACCTCTACTTACAAATTTTTAGATTCTCTGAAATATACAAAAGTAATCTCTTTGGAGTAGGACTCAGGTGATTTTTTTTTATTATATTTTTAGGGCTGATATTGACTACTTAGGTCCTGTGCTAAGCAAGGTAAAGTATATTATTTCATCCCATCTTTACATAATTGCGTGAGATAGGTACTCTTATCTCAATGTTAAGAAAATTGAGTCTTAGAGGCAGTTTCCCTGCCATAAAACTGCTTTCTACTTTCCTATTCAAAGCTCTCATTCACATATATATATATACACATATATATATAAAGTGAAAGTCGCTCAGTCATGTCCAACTCTTTGTGATCCCATGGACTATACACTCTGGAATTCTCTAGGCCAGAATACTGGAGTGGGTAGCCTTTCCCTTCACCAGGGGATCTTCCCATCCCAGGGATTGAGCCCAGGTCTCCTGTATTGCAGGTGGATTCTTTACCAGCTGAGCCACACGTTATAAATACATATATAATATACACATAATGATATATAACAAAAATAAGTATATACTTCTATATACATTTAAATTTACCATGCAATAGTCATAATCAAAAAACCACCCATATACCAACCAAACAGCTTAAGAAATAACACTAGTAATAGATGAAGTGCCCTATACATCTCAATAGCATCTCCATGACTTACCAATCTTTTTTTTTTTTTTTTTGACCCTGCCTCAAGGCTTGCAGGATCTTGGTTTCCTAACCAGGGAACAAACCTGTGCCCCCTGCAGTGAAAGCGCAGACTTCTAACCACTGGACCCCCAGGGAACTCCCCTCCATGAATCATCTTTAAAAAAAAAATCATTTATTTATTTGGCTGTGTCGGATCTTAGCTGCAGCGCGTGGGATCTTCAATCTTTGTTGCAGGATCTTTAGTTGGGACATGTGAACTCTCAGTTGCAGCACAAAGGATCTAGTTTCCTGATCAGAGATCAAACCTGGGTACCTGCCAGAGCATTCCCATGAACTATCTTTTAATGGGAGGTGGAGAGATGAAAAAATTTTGTGGGGAATAAAGGGACCAAAACCTCAACCTGAACAATTCAGTCTCTAAGCAGAAAAAGATGTGTTTGGGTAGAAGAAATTGACTAATAGGGAGAAAGTATGAAGATGGACACAACTGAGTGACTGAACTGAACTGAACTGAGCTGAAGAAGACAATATTCAAGGATCAGAACGAGGCAAGTAACAATGGGAAAGAAAGAAAACAGCATTTCAGGCAATGTTCTTACGTAAAAAATTGCAAAGCTGTTTGGATATGTACAATGTGAAAAATGATTTCAAGGTATTATCAGGACTATAAGATTAATGGTTATCAATAACAATAGGAAAGTTGGGGGCTCAAGACAGACACGAAAAAGAAAACAAGAAAGCAGTATATAAATTATGGAGTTTGCACTGACGACAGAAGTCCAGGCGGAAACACCCAAGAGGTTACCAGAGGGAACCGGTATGAAGATGTCAATAAAATTAGTTATCTGTACAGAGGGTGACCTTTGAATCCTTAAAGATAGATGAGCTACTCTAGATGTTTACAGGAAGAGCAACGGACTGAAGTCTGGCAAGGTCTTAACAGTATCAGCTCAGATAGGCAGGAGGAGGAAAACAGGAATCAGCAAGGTACCTGGAAAGGGAAAGGTGGGAGGATGACGGCCAAGACAGGGCACCGCTTACAAAGACCAAGGAAACAAAACAACTAGAAAGAGGATAAAGGCACTGAGAAGAGCCACTGCATCTGTAAGAGTCAATGCACGTAGAACACGAAGAGAAGTGGAAAAGAGAAGACAGATTTTAAGGCTCTAAACTGGAAGTAAATAATAAAGAAAAGGGCAGTAAAACCAAGAAGAGAATACAGAATAGCTAAAGGTGAGCATTCTCTGCAAATGAACAAGGTTCCACAGCTACATTTCTAAAAGTAAACTATACTTTTTTCTTTACCTTCAACCTCATCTGCTCCTACAAAGTATACTGAGTCTACTTTCACAAAAGTAATCCTTAATTGTAAAATTCAATGAACACCTTACCTTTCAGTACTTATCTTACTTTGACTTTTCTTTTTTCCATTGGATACTATTTTTTTTTGAGCCTTTGTGACTCTAGTACTTCCTGTTGTCTTCCTGTTTTTCAGGATACTCCTCAGTCACAGAAATCTTTCCTTCTTCCTGTTCTTGAAATGTTCCTGCCTCATAGTATCCCAGCCTCATTTTATCTCATCTATCCAATCTCTCTTGGTCTACAGAAATTGTTTGAACCCTCCTTTCCATTATACTTTCCACCTAATTTATCTATGTCCCTAACTGGTTATTGTTTAGTTGCTAAGCCATGTCCCACTCGTTTGTGACCCCATGGACTGTAACCCATCAGGCTTCTCTGTCCATGGGATTTCCCAGGCAAGAATACTGGAGTAGGTTGCCATTTCTTTCTCCAGGGGACCTTCCTGACCCAGGGATGGAACCTGCATCTCCTGCTTGGCAGGTAGATTATTTACCACTGAGCCCCCTGGTAAGTCCCATATCCCTAATAAAACTTATATTAATATAGAATTCCCTTGATTGCTACTGTCTCAATAAGAGTATGAGCTACTTGAGGCAACAATTTTGTTCTTCCATCAGTGAAAATCCCAATGCTTAGCATAGTTTCTGGCACAAAGCAGGTCTTTAAGATTTACTGCAAGAAAAGTTGTGCCCACACACACACACACACATACACATACATGATAAATGGCTCAAATTTCAGAAGCCTCATATGGGCGAATTCATAAGAAAACATGGCTGAAGACTATATTCAGTGTTTCTTTCTAGCTTTCCTTTTCCTTTCTTTTAAAATCCACAGAAACTGAGTAGGTTCAAACTAATTTGGACACTTTGGCACAAACTTGTTTATAATATGCTTTAAGGGCAGGCACATGGGGAAAATGTATTAAATTAATATCTATATTTTTCAAGGGATCCTGTTTTTAATAATCTATTAGAAAAAAATAAAATAACTAACCAATGCTAAAAATCAGGCTTGGATAAACGTATTTGACTTAAGTTAATTAGAAACTTACGATATTGTCTGTGCTATTGCTCCAGCAACACCACCACAAAGTAAGTTTATGTGAGTTTTCAAAACTAAGACATTAGGATTGTCTGATGAAGGTCTGCCAAGAAGGGTGGGAGCATAGGAAAGCCCAACACTCTTTAAGGTACCAAAAGTAAAAAATGAAACACCTGAAAGACAAAATATAAATTCACCACCATGCTTAACAGAATGTAAGCTGTGATAAGACACCATTCCTACATAATAAACCAATTAACTCAAGGAACTAACTATGCATTTCCTGATTTCCAATATTTGGCTTAATCTAAGATGAAAAGATTTAATTAATGTTTATAAATAACCTAAAGACAACAAAATTACCACCTATAAAAAATTACAGCATTGGTTTTTCACACACTAGGATAATGTTCAGTTCACTGAATAAAGGTAGTAGTTGAGTATGAATAGAATTAACATGAATAGAATTAACAGTTTTATAAGATTTCACATAAGCAAAAATTAATGATTAGTAATTTTAAATAAATATGACATATTTATAATAATGATGATAATGTAAGGAAGAGGCAACAAATTTAGAAGTGATAAAGCATTATTTCATTCAGTGTCTAATTTTGTCTTCAAGGAATAGCTATGACAATGAGTGACCCAGAAGACACATGGAATCTAATTAATACTGAGTTAAGTTATTGATAATGTGCAATTGGTACTGGCTGAATATGTACATGATTTATTTTATAATAGAAACATTAAAAGTCATATGTTAAAAAAATAAAAAGCAAAATTCAAGCATTCCTATCAACCCAACATTACTCAAGATATCTTGATATCTACTAAATTTTAAAAACATATTTAAAAAGATACTTAATGCTTAAGAACAAATAAGCCCTAACAAAAATTCAGTCTAGGATAATAACTCAATATATGCATTTATTCTTTATATAAAATTCTTATGAACTTATAGTATTTAATAATGATGATATACAACTTTAGAATACTCATATACTTTTTTATATTTGGGAAATCTATTCACCAAACTTAAACACAGAAACTGTAACTACAAAAAAAGGTCACAACAAGGAAATATCATAGAAAATCAAACACAAGTAGGAAAAAAATTGAAATACCAAATTATGTAGAATGGTATTCAGTGAAATATGACAAAATTTTTTAACATGCGAATAGTATTCAGAAATATGAAAAAGACTTGGGAAACTGGAAAAATTAAGAAACAAAATTATGTACATGCAATAACAATGTAAAAAATGTTTCAAAAATAAAACTAAAAACAAAAAATTAGAAAGAGAAGAAAGTATAGTAAAAAAACTAAAGCGTTCTGATTCCAGCATAATTGCAATGAAGGTATTCCAAGAGTCTTCATCATTACAGAACAACTATATTCATTGCTGGGCTTATAGAAAGGAATCCCTAGTTTCTAGGAATCCCTAGCAGCACCACCTTCCAAAAATATAATCTGAGGTCCACTTGAGAGTTGTGGTGGCCCATGACATAAGTGGAGTGACTCTACATTTTGATACCAACAGTCAAGCCATTGAGACAGATCCTGCCGTTGAGCCTTGAGAAGATGGAATCACTGGGTCAGAAACTCAAATTAAGATCAAGTAACATGTTGGACTTCCCTGGTAGCCCAGTGGCTAAGACTCCGCACTTCCAGTGCAGAGGCCATGGGTTCAATCCCTGGTTGGGGAACTAAGATCCCACATGCCATGTGATGTGACCAAAAAAAAGGTAATAGAAACTCATAGTTAAAGACCACCCGAGGGAAAAAACCTCACAGGAAATAACAAACTAAATAAACAAAGACCACCAAGCATAGGAGGAGGCAAATAAACTTCTATACTTATAAAAATTTGGGGAGTAAGGATTCAGGAAAATAAGCAAACAAGATAAGAAAGGAATAAAAAGAAACATAAAAAGAAAAACAACAAGTGGAAATCAACATCAAGGTAAAGAAACAAGTCCAAATATATCAATAATCACAATAACCATTAAGTAGACCAACTGGCAATTAAAGATTTTACTGACCGGATTAAAAAAAAAATTCAGCTATATGATGATTACAAAATAAATACCTAAAACAAAAACATGAGAAAGTAGAAAATGAAGGGATGAAGAAAGATAACCCAGGCAAATATTAACTTGGATCTAGGTGAAAAAATTATGAATTCGGGGAATTTGAACAATGACAACATACTAGATAACATTAAGAAAGTTTCATAATGGTAAAACAAATACCATATGATAGCACTTCTATGTGGAATCTAAAAGATGACATAAATGAACCTATCTAAGAAACAAAATCAGAGACACAGAGACTGGTGGTTCCCAGGGGAGAGGGGCTTGGGGGAAGGAAGACTGGAGTTAGCAGTTTCAAGCTTTTATATATAGAACAGATAAACAAGGTCCTACTGTATAGTACAGAGAACTATATTAAATTCCTATGATAACCCACAATGGAAAAGAATATATTTTAAAAAAAGAATTTAAAAAAAAGTTTCATAATGGTCTGTGGTTATACTTGTGAAAAAAAAAAGCATAGAGCTGAATACTGGAAGTATTGTGGGTGAAATATAATAAAGTGAATTTGCTTTAAAAAATTTTGGGGGGTAAAAGGTGAAGAGAGTAAGGAATGGGAATAGATGAAAAAAGATACGTCATCAGGTGACCACTATGAAGTTAGATGGGTACATGGTGGTTCATTATACTACTGCCAGTTTTTGAATATGTTTGAAATTTTCCAATTTTAAGTAAAAACAAATGAATAAAATGAGAAAGTCAAAGGATGAAACTAAAGCAGGTAGTTAAGGCAAAAAAAAAAAAGCAGGTAGTTAAGGCAAAAAAACCCAAAGGCCAAAAATTAATGAGGTAACACACAATTGAAGAATTAACCCAAGAGAAAAGAGATGATTAATGCATGAACAAGAATCTATGAAATGGAAAATAAAGGTAGACTAGATAAGAGAAAGAAAGCCAAAATTGATTCATTATAAAATCAGATAACTGATAAAAGAAATAAGAAAACAACATAACTACAGATAAAGCAGATGTGAAAAAAATATGAAGAAATAAGGAGAACCTTTTGCCAAGAAAGTTGAAAACAAACACAAAACAGTCAAGTTCAAAATGGTAAAGAAAGGTATGAATTACCAAAACTCACTCACAGAGACAGAAAACCTAAATGGTCATATAACCTATATGGTCATATAACCATTCAAGAAATTAAACCAGTATTTAAAAATCATCTCAC
Source organism: Cervus canadensis (assembly GCF_019320065.1). NCBI lineage: Eukaryota > Metazoa > Chordata > Mammalia > Artiodactyla > Cervidae > Cervus > Cervus canadensis. The sequence goes on along the minus strand of NC_057393.1, from coordinate 68,677,565 downwards.
AATAAAAACTTTCAAGAAACAGATAATTCTAATAATTTTATACAAATTGTTCCTGAGGATGGAAATGAGGAAATACTCTTCAACTCATTCTATGAGACCTATGTAACCATGACACCCAAAACCACACAAGGATGTTACAAGAAGAGAAAATTACAAACTAATCTCAGATCTCATAAATATAGATGTAAAACTTCTAAAAACAATTAGTGCATGGAATCCAATAGGATATAAAAAGATCACTGTATCATAACCAATTTGGGCTGACATTAGAACATCTATTAAAGTCATTCATCAAATTAATAGATTAAATGAAAAAACTTATCATTTCAGTAAATGTAGAAAAGGGTGTCTGATAAGATTCAACACCAGTTCAGATAAAAATTCTTACCATACTACCTCAACATGATAAATAATCCATTAGGCTAAATAAATAGCTAAATAAATACTAGAAACATTTCCTTTAAAATTCAGTAATGAGCCAAAATGCCAACTATCACCACTTTTATTCACTGATGTACTGTAGATCCTTAGCTAGAACAAGATAAACATAAACAGACAAATAATGATTTGAACTGAAGTGAGAAAAATGATGTTATTTGCACAGGATGTGATAGTCCACACAGGAAATCCAAAGCACTTACATGGTAACTGGCTATAATACCAACAAGTAGAATGGCTAGCTATAAAATCATATAAAAATTAAATCAAGCAATAAACTGAAAACATAATGTTTTTAAAAGACACAACAATGCTTATAAGGTGCCTATAAATATATCTAACAAAAAATGTCCAAGCTCTGTATGCAATTTCATTCAGAATTCCAACAAAGACTTTTGTACAACATCAAAAAATGATTCTAAAATGCATGTGGAATAGCAAGATATCTACAGTCCTTACATTACTCGGAAAAAAGAAACATAAGGTCAAGGGACTTGTCCTACCAAATATAAGGACTTATTATAAAACTGCACTCTATTATTGTTTTAAGAAGTAACACTACAGATCATTGGGGAAAGAAGAAATTATTTAATCAATGGTTATGCTTAGAAAGGAAAAAAGCAATTCTGGATAGATTAGGGGCTTAAATAATAAATGCTCAACTTTAAAATCATTCCTACAACAAAATGAAAAAGCCAAAATGTTGCCAAATTTAAAACATACCTGCATATGGAGCCATTCCTAATATAGTAGGCATCAAGCCTCTGTAAAATCCAAGGAAACCACCTTCCTTTTGCATGAAGAAAAATTAGAATTAAAATTACATTGAGCTCATTATGACAAATGCAAAAGAACAAAAGCACACATTATAATGGAAATATTATCCTGGACCCACACTAAAACACAGATATGTTTTCATAATTATTATTAATGTTAATAATTACAAGTAAAACAAAAACTACTTAGGTAACATTAAAAATAATTGCCTAAGTATAAAAGGGCATGTTATAGACAAGAAAAGTAAAAATGAAATACCTTTGCATAAATCGTTTTGAATGCATGAATAATTCCTGTATAAGTGTGTTCCCCTTTCACCTGGAATGCTAGGCGTACTCGAACCATGTCAAGAGGGTAAGTACAGATAACTGCTGTCATACCTGAAAAGAAAGTAGAAACTTAAAATGTGTAAGAATCAGTTTATATATATATATATCTTTCCTATCATTAGTAATGGCTCAAATTATATAGTAATGATGAAAACCCAATGAAATCAAAGATACTATTACTGACAGAATTATATAATAATATCATCAGCTAAAAACCATCTTTTCAAATTCTTCCCACTGTGAAGTTAAAGTGTTAGCACCAAAAGAGTACAGTGTTACTGGATCATGAGTATTTTAAAAATTCTATTACTTGTCAGATAAGATATCAGAAAAGAAAAACTGACTATCTCCATAGCAGTAAGCAGGACATTTGACTTTTTACTTATTTTTTTCTAATCCCAAAATGGTGATATGCTTAACTCACCTAAAGAATTCTTTTAAAAATAAAATAAGGGCACTTTTTTTTTGTTTGTTTTGTTTTTGAAGGGCACTTTTTAAAAAAAATTCAAAGCATAATCAGTATCTTCTTTTTAAAATTTAAGTAAGGGGAATTCCCTGGTAGTCCAGTGGTTAGGACTCCAGCTCTTACTGCCAAGGGCCTGGATTCAATCCCTGATCAGTGAACTAAGATACCCTGTGGCATGACAGGAAAAAAAAAATCTGAAAAATAAATAATATTTAGACAAATTTGTTACTGACTAAACATAGTAAGGGGCTTCCCTGATAGCTCAGCTGGTAAAGAATCCATCTGCAATGTGGGAAACCTGGGTTCAATCCCTGTGTTGGGAAGATCCCCTGGAAAAGGGAACGGCTACCCACTCCAGTATTCTGGCCTGGAGAATTCCATGGACTGTAGTCAGACATGACTGAGCGACTTTCACCTTAAACATAATAAAAATATAATGTCCAAGGTAATAGAAACAATTTGTTTTAGGGATAAAATCTCTTGATAAGCTAATTTAGTTATTAAGTCCTAGATTTTTATCAACATATGATTTATTAAAAATTCCATAAACAAGCTGAGTTTTTATTTTTATCTTCTTTATTACAGTATAGTTGATGTCTGAGTTACTTTTTAGATTAAAAATAGTCTTCCAGTTTTGTAAAACACCAGAGATTTGACCAAATCCACAGAGTTTCTGTATCACAGAGTAGAATCTGAGACTAAATTTTCTGGTTCATATCACAACATATATTGCCTTCCCTATAATTGCATTTTCTCAAACATTTACTTAATACTTCCTAACATTTAAATTTTTAGTTCAGAAATTCGAGCAGTCAGGGCTTCCCTGGTGGCTTCGTGCTAAAGAAACCGCCAGAATGCAGAAGACACGGGTTTGATCCCTGATCCAGGAAGACTCCCACATGCTGTGAAGCAGTGAAGCCTGTGCACCACAGCTCCTTACCCCAGGCTCTAGGGCCCACGCTCCATAACAAGAGAAGCCACCACAATGAGAAGCCACCGCAACTAAAGAGTAGTCCCCATTCGCAGCAACTAGAGAAAAAACTCCTGCAGCGACAACGACTCAGCATAGCCATAAATAAAATTATTAAAAAAAAAAAGAATTCCAGCAGTCCAGTTGTTGGAAATGTCAATCCTTCATTTCAGTCAATTTGATTTTAAGCTCTCCATCTGAGCTATTTGTTTTCAAGCTATTCATTTCCCAACTATTTAACTTGTTTTTTATAATCTATTGGTATTCAAACCAGTCTTGTCTGGCAGTCCAGGCAGTGACTTTTCTAAATGGCCTCTTTTAAGTCTGAGTCTAAACTAATACAGTGCAAATGTGATGTTCCTAAGAGAAGGTGTGGCAGTAATACCACGTTTAATTCACAGCAAATATCTTATTATCCAGATATTTAAGAACTACATATTTTGCAGCGTGGCCTAATTTTTTGCAGCTTATGCTAAATATTTTGCAAGGGAAATTTTTACAAAATAAAATGAAGAGAGATTTTCTATAAACAAGTTTCATGTTTATTGATATGGTTCATATTAAGGAGTTTAACAACTATAGAAAAGAATAAAAAAACTGACCATTTTTTAAGGCTTGATCATGGTGACACAATTTGGTTAAACATCAGATTTTGCTAGGATTTATTTATCCAAATCATCACTATTCATTTTATTTTTTAAACTTCTGTAAACTTTTACAACTCCTGTATTTTTTTTCTGCTTCCTATCTGGATCACTTTGTCTTGCCTTTCGCATTTGCTCTCTGAGACTCCATTTATTTCTTCTTTCCTGTTATATGCCCCAAGCCTTCTCATTGTCTTCTTACTGGCTTCAAGTGGCTTAACATGAAATAAATGGATTGACAAAGTGACCAAAATAGTAAACTGTAGAAAATGAGGTCATCCAGAAATCTGTAAAGGTAAAGGAGGCATGAGCTTAAAAGCTATAAGACTATAAGTCAGGCTGAACAACTGCCATAACATAACTGTACCTCAGAGAATGGTAAAAACAGTGCCCATGATTACTATAATACTCAACTGATGATCTAGTTTTACAATTTTTCAGCCAGTTGATTTCAGCATGTTTTTATATGGTGTGTTTCTTTTGAATTTGAGCAATTAATCAAATCTTCCTAAGGAAAAAAAAATCTTTTAACCAGGATGTTTAAAAATTACAATTTTTTTTTTGCAGGGGGAGTATGGAGGGGTTGTTGTCTGATATTTCTAAAAGCAACTCGATGATTTAAATGTAATTTTAAACTTTAGAATTTAGCAAGAAAACTTTTAGTAATTTTGTACTCTGATAAATCTTGAAAATTCCTGAAGATTTTAAATATGTTTATTTATCCTTGGAATAAGTGGGAGGTAAGAACTATTCTTCTGATAATCATGTTTTACCCTTTACTCGAAGTATAAAATTATGAAGCCCTAAATAGAGAAAAGATTATGACATCTTACATTGTTCAAATAAAAAACAATGCTGTGCTGTAAAGTAAGTTTGAGGTTATTCAACTAAGTTCTGATTCGCTTTATGATGACTATGTCAATGTTTTTTTAAAATACCACATTGGACTTCAATGGTGGTCCAGTGGTTAAGCCTATCCACCTCCACTGCAGGGGGTGAGGGACCGACTCCAACATGCCCTGGAACAGCCAAAATAATAATAATAAATTAAAATTAAAACATAATTGAGGGGCTTCCCTGGTGGCTCAGGGGGAAACAATCCACCTGCCAATGCAAGAGACACGGGTTCAATCCCTGGTCCAGGAAGACTGCACATGCGCGAAGCAAGGAAGCCCAAGCGCGCACCACAGCTAAGGAGCCTTCCTGCCCCGCGGCCCATGCGCCACAAGAGCGGCCGCCGCGGTGAGGAGCCTGCACACCACAGCCAGAGAAAAGGCTGCGCCGCGACAAAGACCCAGCCGAAAATACAGAAATGAAATTATTTTTGAATAACTTATAATTGAAGTTCCTTTGGTTTAGTATTACTTTCCAGTATATAATGAAATTTTGACGTTAACATGCCTTTCATTTCAGAAAAACGAAGCTGAAAGCACCAAATGAACATGCTGTTCAATCAATAAACAAGTGTCATGAAAAGCAAATAATACAAAGCAGGATTTAACTCATAATCCTACTTTATCTTTCCTACAACCCTGAAAGAATTTGACCAGTCACTTATAAAATTTAAGAGACAAAAAATTTTTTAAGTCGTGTAAGAAATGATAAATTTTAAGATTTGAAAACTTTATTAAAATTCTCCTGTAAAATGAGAGATAATCATAGCACTTTCTTCATAGTACTGTTCTTTGAACTACATGTCAAGTGCTCAAGGATAACAAGTCAAGTACAAGTACTCAGGTCTGTGACCAGTACAAAGAAAGTGTATGTTATAACTGTCATGCCATTGTGAAATACCAGTTGAGAGACAGCTGTTGCTCCAGCTCCCAAGATCTGCCCCCATCATGCCTGTGATAGTCCTCTCCTATAACCAGAACTTCCACCACCACCACATACCATTTCCTGATCCAGTCATGAAAAAGTTAATTGGAGGCTTTCAAAACTTGTCCTATTTTTTAGCACCTCTACAGTTGTTTTGCTGAACATTTTGAATACCATTCCTGGTTATTTTTTCCTACTTACTGATCTTGGGTCAGCCTATCAGAAGTGAAAAAGAGCTAAGTAAACATTGGATAAGGCAAAACTATGGATAAGGTAGGTCAGGTTGCACACTATAAATCTAGGTCCAAAAAAAAATCAAAATCCTATAAACCTTGTGAAATCCACAAAAATTTAAGATTTTGATATATCACCTTCCCATAGTCTTAATAGTGGTACATTCTTACCTTAAAATACAATACAGTTATTTACAAAAATAAGAAAGCTCTATGTACTGATACATGAAAGAGTCCTGAGATAATTGTAAAAGAAAAGTTCTAATCCTATAGAATAGTACTGGAAAAAAGTACAACATAAAAAACTGCTATTAATAATATGACTGCTTCCTGGGAGTGGAACTATTTTCACTGTATAGGAATATGTATTACTACAGCCATTATAATTTTAAAAAATTTTTTGAAAGAAAAAAATACACATTTCCAGAAGAAGATCTGTCAAAGGGAACATATGTTTCACATAGTTTTAAGTGTAGACTACTCCTTACCATCTCCTACTGTAAAAGCCTCTGAGTTGGGACATACATGATTTTTGCATAATTAAGCATAGGAAGATAACAAATGCGTGCTATGTGATCAACGTCACACATACCACCTAAAGCAAATTAAGTATTTAAATAGGAAATTAATTTGCAGAAATAAAATAAACCTACTCCTTACCTGCCATGGATCCAGCCATTAATCTGTGCACATGACCAGAAACTCCCAGTTTTGTAGTAATTAGCTAGAAACCAAAAGCAACAAATTAAATGAGATATTTCTTAAATGCTGCCAACTTCACTGTTTAATGATAAAGACTGTTTTCAAAAGGGTTATAGAACTAGCTTTTTTTAAAAAAAAGGAAATTAGTACTGAATGTGAGTGAAATGAGCACAATTATATAAAGCTGAGCAGTGTTATATCACATCAAAAGGAGGTCAGTTATTTCCTCTGTCGAAACCTCTGTCGCAAAAGAGTCGGACACGACTTAGCGACTAAACAACAACAATCTGCTCTGTGGCATCTGCTCTGATTATGCACTTTTACAGAAAAAATATTGCCAAATATACTATACTACACACTGATGACCACAAATACTTAAAGTGTGAATGGGAGTAGTAGGAATAAAATGTAAATGAAGCATTTATTGAAGTCTTGATATAATAGCATTGACTCTATCTGTCTGACTAGGTTAGAATGTTGTTCCCAATCTCTAATGCTTACTTTTCATTTTAAGATGCCCTGTGATATGTAATGCATTTAATCCCTTTCTACATTAAGATGTTTGAAAGGATGAACTTTCAGTCAGGCAGGGAAGAGAAACTTAGTGAGTAAGATGGGGAAAGGTGTCAACTTATAACATCACTTAAAAACAGACTTTCACAATATGGTTTCACTATTTTATTTATTAGGAAAATCCAAAGTCTCAGTATTCCTCTCCTACAACTGAGAAACAAAAAGCACATCAAAAAGCTATTGATATTTTATGGATTTACTATTATCCACTTGGCTCTTCTTCATAAGTCTGAACATAAACAATCTAGTCAAAAATGACTAACAATTCTGGAACAGATAACACCAAACTCAAGTTATATTTAAAAATTTTAATTATCAGAAGTCTTATTCCTTCAAAAAGGCATTACTTTACCCATTCATCCAAAGTAATGTTAAAGGCCAAAGCAAATGCCTTGACAACTAAGTATGCTATTCAAAGATATAAAAGAGGAAAAAAAAAGATAAAAGTTCAAGTACCGTTTTATATTGCTCAAATGCCATAAACTGGATTGCACCATAGGGAAAAATTCGAATCATCATTGCACCATTCCCTTTATACAATCCAAGGTATCCCTCCTTTTTGGGAACAGCACGCAATGTAGAAAATACTCCTATTTTTAGAAAGATTTTTAGAAGAAAAATACTATTACAACAGAGAAAACTACCTAAATCCAAATTTTCATGACAATCACAGATAAAAATTACTATGCCATCATTCATGATATAATTTTGCTTGACGAATTACTTGAATAGTAATTTCTGTATAACACTTAAAGCTACTTGAAATACATCATATGTCCAAATAATACAAACATTCCTCATGTAAACATGTCAAACACAACTGACTAAGCACAGCATGTAAACATGTAAAACACAGCAAGAGCAGCTACAAGTTACAGTAAATAATTAATTAAATCTATAATAACCAAAAAAAGTCATAGAAATTATATTCAAAGTCCAGATATTGCAATGGAAATGACTAGCTATTTAGAAGGATGAAGGAAGGTTTCCTAGACTAACCCAGATACATGTGTGGTTTGTTCAAGCAGGAAACTGCTAATAAAAGAAATAAAAAACCTACCAATTAAAAAACTATTTACACAAGTACACAGCACCACCTATGATATATTCTTACCAAAGTCTAGATTTAATTATCACTTTACAGAAAATACAGGTGATATAAGAAGACACTAAATAATATGGGACACTGGTGGTCCAGTGGTTAGTTAATTCATTAGTTAATTAATTAATTTTTAAAAATAACATGGGACATAATCAACCAAATTCAGAACATGGAGGATTCCATAGGACAAATAACCAAGTTTTCTTTCCCCAAAAATAAACAGGAAAAAAGTAAAGAAGTATAGGAAAATGTTATAGGCCACAAGTAATAATATCAACCAATTCTAACACTGTAACATATTGATGTCATAGGAATCCTGATTAAACACACAAACTGTAAAAACAAAAAGAAAGCTGACAAGACTTTCATGGAAATCTGAACCTTTAATGAATATAATATAATATTAATAAATTATTATTATTATTTTTGGAGTAGTCTTTCTAGTCTAGAGATGTATGCTGAGACAATTATGAATGGAATAATATTTGGAGCGTAACCTAAAATATGCCAGTGGGAAGAGGCAATGGTGTAAGAAATGGAACTGACCACATGTTGTTAACTGTTGAAGCAGTGATGGGAACCTGGGTCTCATTAGATCATTCTCTCTACTTCTGTATGCTTGAAAGTTCCCATAATAAAAAGTAAAAAAAAACAAAAAACACTAAATTCAGGGCAAATTTTTATTAATAGTATACTTCAATTAGGAGTACAGATAAACAAAAGACTAAGTTCTGGTCTGACATATTGATGTTTATTATTCCAATACCAATCATGAATCCTGTTTGTAGTACAGACTTCTACATTCCATATTAAACTATTTAAATTATATCATTAAACTATTGAAGTTCCAGTTTCTTTCCAAATTTTTCAAACAAAAATTTTATCAAATATGAAGGTAAATCACTGGGCTGATCTCAAAGTTTAGAATTCAAGAAACCTTTTGATCTCTTCCCAGAAATTAAAACTGGTAGGTACTTATTAACATCCAAGAAAAGATAAACCCAAAAGCATTTTTAATAAACAGATATCTAAGTGGACTAATTATTAAAAAGAATTCTATTTATGTATATAAATATATATATACATATAATACATGAAGTTCTTCCAAAATATACAAATAATAAAACTAAATATATTCAGACACCACCCCTAAGTTCTATCAAAAACACCTTCCTGCAGGAAGAAAAGACTAACATTAAGCTCAGATTAAGATACTCAAATGTGTTTTTAACAATTTAGGGGAAATTAAATTTAGAACAATGGCCACAGAGCAGGAACAGGAAGGCTGACAATGAGTGAGAAGTACAGAGGAGGTTTCAACTGTACTGATAATGATTATTTCTGAAGTTCTGTGTGGCTCCAAATGTTTATTAAATTATTCTCTAAAACTCTTTGTTACAAATATTTAAAGAGAAATAATTAATAGAAGGGAAATAGATAAAGTACTTTCAAGAAAAGGAAACCAGGAGACAAAGAGCAAGGGAGGGTGGCTGGGGAGGACACAAGAAAAGCACAATGAACAGAAAACATAAATCTATAACTGAAAAAGAAATCTAAATTATATAAATTCTTCTGTTAAAAGCCAAAGACTCTCAAATTCTGTTAAAAGACCAAGTCTAGCCATACGCTTTTCACAAAAATCTCAGCTAGGGGGAAAAAAAAAACACACCAGATGTTGAATGTTTTCAAATGGCATTTAAATATCCCTGGAGATAATTACACTGTTTTTTCTCCTTCAACCTATAGTCTGTATTATTATTACTTTGGGAAATTGAGATTTTTCTTTACGGTATAACACTGAACCAATTTTTGCATGTGTTATAAGCATATTTGGAAAGAATATTTATTCTCTGTAGGGTGCAAAGTCTTCTGTGTCTATGTTATATCGAGCTTGTGTGTTCTTTAGATCCTTTTCTGTATCCTTCTTATTTTTACCAAGCTAGAAGTGCAAGGAACATTTGATAAAATATAAGCATACGTTTGTGTATATACACATAAGCTCTGAAGGGAAATGGAAGAAAATTGTAAAAATGCTTAATTCTAATGAAGAGATAAAGAGAAAGATGTTTGCTTTATACTTTATGAATTATGAACTTGTGAAAACATACATTAAAAAAATAAAAATAAAATGTAAAGATAACAAAATTAAGAGGATTTTTAAATAAGCCTATTATGATTCAACTCCCTATTTTTATATCACATTGGTTATAAAAAGTTAAATGGAGGTCAAAGATTTTCAATATATTACAGGAAAAAATTTCCTTATATTCACTGCAAATTGGAGAAGAAGAAATTCTAATTACAACTCATGTTTTTCATTTGGTCAGAATAATTTTGATTCAAAATAAAAAGTAGTTTTTGATGCCTTGGAGGTAATGCTATACACTTTTTAAAAGAAGCTAAAGTGGAAGTCTTATTCAATAGCATATCTTTTTCATCTTTGTGAAAAATCATGCTTGCTTTTAAATTTAAGCAAAGTTTAAAAACTACCTTATGTATGTAAAAAGGGAGGCATCCAGAATAAAATGCCCAACAACATGTTTCAAATAAATTAAAAAGCCACTAATACTTTTTTGGGGGGGTTGTATATTTCAAAGAGACATGAAAGTACACCAATCTCTTCATTGCTGCACTCCAGGAATTCTATTTCAAATTCTGAATGCCTTGTAGGGTACACTGCAACCCATGGCATGCAGCCCTGTAGAGCGTGAAATCTAATGTGAATATGTAACCTAATGATTACAAATCAGGAAACAAAACAACATACATCAGCATGGGGAGAAGTTTAAAGGAATAAAACAATAGTGCTCAGACATTCATATGTTGGGTCATTGTTAAACACCACCAGATACTGAGTAATATAACTCCTTTCATCCTCAATTTAGACAACAAAAGAAAATCATTTCCTTCCTTCCCAGTTTTATATATAGTCTCTCAATAATTTCAAAGATCTGATTCTTTCTATACCTGAGTGAGCAGTACACTGTAAAGATAATAAATTCATTCTTGGACACAGAGATATTAGCAATTTTTTTCTTTCAATTTAAAGAGCAGATTTACTTACTGAAAATAAAATGAACCACAATAAATAAAAATAAAATCATGTTTTAAAAACCCAATTGTTAAAATAACTGAACTATTCACTTGGTTAAATATCCTTCTTATAAAATGATGAATAGATCATGCAGAGCACACATCATTGAAGCATAAAACTGTAAAAGCGATGGAGTGTTATGAGTTAGTTGCCTTAACCTAATTTTTTTCTTGGTGTCTGTCCACATTAATTTTTTTGTTTTAAATCTTTTGCCCTCTAATTAAAAAGTTAATATATGTTCAATACATATTACAAATAAGCTTAGAGAAAAAAATTAACTATAATCTCACCATTGAAAATTAAGCATTTAATCTTCATATTTCTCCTTCTAGCATTTTCTCTAAACACACATTTACTTAGATAAAATGCAATGTCATTAAATCATTTGCAATATTTTTTCATTTAACTGTTACAAACATCCTTCCTAGTCAGTTAATATTCTTTTATAATTTTTATGATTGTGAAAGAGTCTATAATATGGACTTATTTAAATAATACTTATTATTTAACTTAACCAATTCTCTATTATTAAACATTTTGGTTGGCTCTTATTTTTTAAACCAGCAGAAGTAATACTTTGATTCTTGTATATACCTCTTTGGGCATATTTCTGATTACTGTCTTAAAACAACTTCCTAGAACTAGAATTGCAAAGCCAAAGAGTACCTATCTTTTCAAGACTTTGACGCATATTATCAAAATGCCCTCCAAAAAAGCTATAAAAAATTCTTATTCCCACCAATGATATGTTATTAGAGTGTCCAAGTTAAATATAATAGCTGATTTTTATGTCTGTAAAGAACAACTAAGGACTTGATATTTCTTTAACAATGCAAGTTTATCAATATATACTAGCTGCACTGGATTCTGTTTGTCCTAAGGTATCTACAACACACACTTAAGTGTTTAAAGGAACAACCTAATCTGTATCACTAACTGTATATTTTTCTTAATCAAGCTAAGCTGTCACGTGTGTCTGTTAAGGACGTGACTTGTTAATCTCAATAAACAAATATGCAGTATTTACTTCAATGATCCAAAGATTCTAGTTCAGAGTACATTAGTATCCTAAAATGATAACTACATAACCACTATCGCAAATGAAAATATTAAAATGGTAACAGCTACATCCCCTGTAAATTTGCCTCCAAACTTGAACTCCCTTTTGTGTCCTCTTTCCACTATAATTCACAACTAGAAACCAAGCCAGCAAATGGACAACATTTTCATTTTTATCTTCAGCATCTGTCAACTCACCCAAATGTCTATAATGGTGGTTGTGAGCTTGTAACAAAACCTTTACTCGATCCAAGGGAGCAACTGTTGTTTTGGCACAGCATCCAGCAATACCTACAAAATTTGAAAAGATCAGGAACACATGGCATACCATTTCTTTCCAAATAGAAATCATGATTAAATTTATTTGGCTAATAAATAAATAAATTTGGCTAATAAAAAATAAATAAATTCGAACACAACTGAACTGATGCGAAGAACTGACTCATTGAAGACTCTGATGCTGGGAAAGATAGAAGGCTGGAGGAGAAGGGGAAGACAGAGAATGAGATGGTTGGATGGCATCACCGACTCAATGGACATGAGTCTGAGTAAACTCTGGGAGTTGGTGATGGGCAGGGAAGCCTGGCATGCTGCAGTCCATGGGGTCGCAAAGAGTCAGACACGACTGAGCGACTGACCTGAACTGATTCAGCTAGCAAACTCTCTAATTCTCATTTGATCTCTACAAGTAGAACTGCCCAGAAGCAGAGACAGGAAGATGATTGGCTCCCATTCTCTATAACTTAATAATTGAGCATGTCAGGCCTGAAAATAAGCTTAAAGAGTGTAAATCTGCCCCCTAATTGCTGATGAACACTGGAGTCTTGCTAAAAGTGGTGATGGGACAAACACTTGGACGTATTTACACAGCTACAAGACTCTGTTTGAAACGTCTTCTTCTGGATGACTTCTCATTGAAATAACCAAATTTTACCCATAAAATTCAGTTATCCATTTACGGTACAAGAATTTTATTCTTACAAGTTACCCAGATTCTAGTACTTTTGTTACAGAAGCCTGAACAGACTGAGACATTTTTGTGAAGTATCTTACATGTAATAACCACTCAACCAAGTGAGTTATTACTATTATAAAAAGGTGGACAAAAAAGTCCTTGGTGTCTCTTCTATGACTATGTTCAGCTCTTCATCATTGCATATTTGTTAAGAAAGATGCAAGAGTACTGGAACTTTGTGGGTCCCTTCACTACTACATTCAGTCATCCAGCAATTATATATTTTGTCCCTACCACAGGCCACTGTGCAGACATGTGGATGAGAGTAAAGTACATACATGGGCTTTAACATAAATCAGAATCCAGTTCAGTCCTACTAGCTTGACATGCTTCTAAGGTGACAATATAGAAAGACTTTTTGTTGTATACAGTTGTGTTTCCTGAAATTCCAAATCGGGAAAGGAGTACATCCAGGCTGTATATTGTCACCCTGCTTATCTAACTTATATGCGGAGTATATCATGCAAAATGCTGGGCTGGATGAACCACAAGCTGGAATCAAGATTGCCAGGAGAAATATCAATAACCTCAGATATGCAGATGACACCATCCTTATGGTAGAAAGCAAAGAAGAACTAAAGAGCCTCTTGATGAAAGTGAAAGAGGAGAGTGAAAAAGTTGGCGTAAAACTCAACATTCAGAAAACTAAGATCATGGCATCTGGTCCCATCACTTCATGGCAAATAGATGGGGAAACAGTGGAAACAGTGGCTGACTTTATTTTTCTGGGCTCCAAAATCACTGCAGATGGTGACTGCACCCATGAATTGAAAAGACGCTTACTCCTTGGAAGGAAAGTTATGACCAACGTAGACAGCATATTAAAAAGCAGAGACATTACTTTGGCGACAAAGTCTGTCTAGTCAAAGCTATGGTTTTTCCAGTTGTCATGTATGGATATGAGAGTTGGACTATAAAGCAAGCTGAGCACCAAAGAATTGATGCTTTTGAACTGTGGTGTTGGAGAAGACTCTTGCGAGTCCCTGGAACTGCAAAGAAATCCAACCAGTCCTTCCTAAAGGAAGCCAGTCCTGAACGTTCACTGGAAGGACTGATGCTGAAGCTGAAACTCCAATACTTTGGCCACCTGATGTGAAGAACCGACTCATTTGAAAAGACCCTGATGCTGTGAAAGATTGAGGGTGGGAGGAGAAGGAAACAACAGAGGATGAGATGGTGGGATGGCATCACCGACACGATGAACATGAGTTTGAGTAGGTTCTGGGAGTTGATGACGGACAGGGAAGCCTGGTGTGCTGCAGTCCATGGGGTCACAAAGAGTCAGACACGAATGAGCGACTAAACTGTTGAAAACTAATTCCTAGTAATGGTATTTAGAGGTGGGAGGTGGTATTAGAGGAGGTAATTAGGACACTTATGAATGGAATTAATGCCCTTAGAGCAGAGGCCCCAGAGACTTCCCTGGTGGTCCAGTGGTTAAGGCTCTGTGCCCCCTCTAAGAGAAGCAGAGGTTCCATCCCAGGTCAGGGAACTCGGGTCCCACAAGCACCATCCCCCACAAAAAGAGGCCTCAGAGATATCATTGGCCCATTGCACTGTGTGAAAACACAGTGAGAAGGTGACAGCTATGATGAAGCAGGGTCTCCCCAGATAGCTGCTGGCACCATGACCTTGGACTTTCTGGTTTCAAGAACCTGGAGAAAGAAGTTTATTCTTATGAGTTACCCAGACTATAGTATATTTGTTATAGAAGCCTGAACAGACTAAGACACTTTTACAAACTACCTTATATGTAGCAAGCACTCAACCAAATGAGTTTTTACTATTATAAAAAGGTGGACAAAAAAGTCCTTGGTGTCTTTTCTATGATTATGTTCATCATCACACATTTGTTAAGAAAGATAAAAGAGTACTGGAACTTCATGGGTCGCTTCACTACTACATCCCCAGAGACTAGCTCAGGGGCTGGCACTCAACAGGTACTCAATACCCATTTACTCAATGAATGAATGAATGCAGTCTTTACAAAATTTTTTAAAATGTAAGACAAAATAATTTAAAATCCACACACATTTACTTAATAGCTCAGCATGTAACTGGTGCTAAAATCCATATTCTGAGATATCCAGAAATAAGTTGCCTGTTTGTACTCAAATATTAAACCCACATGTAAGCTTCTATATCAAGCTTCTCTTACTTGAACTAATGGAAATAACAGTCATGGTCACTCAAAATTGAGGATAAACTAAAAACAATTTGCATTGGGGTATATTTGGTTTCAGAATAGTTTATCTTCCCAGTCATTATGAATTAACCATATAAAAATTATTTAGAATCTGCTGAATAAGTAGTTTCTTTTATAATATCTTGCTCATCATATTACTTTATGGCTCGATTAATCATTACAAAAGTCCACTGAGTTAGGTCAAGTAGCCTTTATCTTCATTTTAAGCAACTAAACTTGAGATACTTGCAAAAGACCATTGCTAATCATCACTAAAAAAACAAGTATGCTTTCCTTTGTACAAGTTACTAGGTTAAGAGATTCACCTGCAGGCACTGTGCCTAGGCTTTTACAGGTACTTTTTTATTTAATCATTACAATTACATTCTGAGGTAAGTACTCCTTTTTTAATATTTATTTATTCGACTGTCCCACACAGGGGATCTTCATTGCAGCATGCGAACTCTTAGTCCCAGTGCGTGGGATGTTAGTTCCATGATCCAAAGAAAGGTCACCCAAATCAAAAAAATGGAACATCACCAGTCTCCCAAAAGTCCCTCTCTTATACTCAAATCACTATTTGTTGCTTCTCAGAGACAACCAAATGTCCTCTGAGTTCCAACAATATGGATTTAGCTTTGGCTGTTTCTGAGCTTTATACAAATAAAATCACACAGTATGCAGTGAGTGTATCTGGCTTCCTCCTGTTCATTATTACACTTGTGAGATTCATACATATTGTTGGTGTGGGAGGAATTTACTCATTTTCAGTGTTATTAGTATTTCACTCTATGATAATACCATATTTCAGTTATATATTCTAACACTGATGGACATTTGGGTTGCTTATTCTTTAGGGATATTATGAATATCAAAGATAAGAACATAAATACATATGTTGGGTATATACCTCAGAGTGGAACTGTTGGATCGTAGCTGGATCAACTGGGGGTATACAAATGTCCATAGATAACCACACTTCTCCAAAGTGTCTGTACCCATTTGCATTACCATCAGTAGCATATGAGAGTCCTAGTTGCTAACCTGGCTTACATGTTACCGTAAGACTCCACTCTGGTGTCAACATTACAAAACATAATATGCCCAAAACTGAATTCCTGATCTTTCCCCACCACCATCATGAACGCTGTTCCAACTACAGGCTTCCTGTTTCAACTTCATCCTTTCAGGTGTTCAGACCCAAAGAAGTCCCTCTTGACTTCTCTTCCTTACCCTATCTCTAATCTGTCAGAAAACCATTTATTCTTTTCATATTCAGATTATCATGTTTCACCACCTCCCCTGTTACTAACCTGATTCAAGTACCCATCATCTAACATCTGAATTATTCCAGTAACCACCAAACTGGCCCCCCACCTTCCATATTTACATCCTTACAGTTATTCTCCACAGAGCAGCCAAAGTGATCCTTTGGAAACATGCCATATCATGTTACGTCTCTGCTACAGACCTGTAACGGCTCCTTACTTCACTCTAGTAAAAGTCAGAATCTTTACAATGGTTTGCAAGACCCTTCACTTCCTGTCCCCTTTAACTTTCTAACCTCCTTGCCCCATCAATACCACTCGGCTCCAGTTGCACAGGTCTCACTGCTGTTCTTTGAATGATAAGGCCCTCCTTGACTTTGAAGATTTTGCTTTAGCTTTTCTCTCCCCCCGGAGTGCTCCACCTTAGAAATCAACTTGCTAAACTCCCTCCGCTTTTCAAGTTTTCTTGTGTCATTCTCCCAACGAGACATACCACAAATTATCCTATTTAATACTATACCAGTTAGCGTCTCCATTTCTTTGCCCCATTATCAAAACGATACTTCTTCCCATTTCATTCGTCATTTCTAATACACCATACAACTTATTTTTTCATGTTGTTCATTGTCTTTCTCACCACAAGTCCCCAACCAACGTAAACTCTAGGATCTTTGTTCTCTGATGTACACTGAGCTTGTAACAGAAACAGAGCAGGCACTCAAGTATTTCCTTGTATAAATAACGACCTTTTTTATCAGCAGAACAAACTAATTCTTAATACTACTGCAGTGTACACATATCTTTCTACAAGTGCTTATAATGTGGAATTTTAAAAAGTCTCAGCCTTAAATAATTAAGTGATGACAACCCAGTAAATTAAGAGAGGGTAGAGACTGAAACATCTCTTTATGGGAAAGCAGAGGAAATTTCTGAGAGATAACATGAAACTTCCGGCCCCACAGTCACACCAGCAGTAGGGTTTCACCAGCTACATGTCAAGTAGCTATTGCACAGTTTGCTAGAACCACCGGAACCAGTTTTGGTTGTAGACAGTTTTGCACAACTTCCCAGTCATTCTTAAACAGCTGTCTTCCAGTATTTGCTTTTTTTTTTTTTTTGCTTTCTTTTAAGCAAACAGCAAAATCCAATTCTACACTCGATCGCCTAATCTCTATAAAAGAAAGGAGTGCCCAGCATGTTTCACTGAAACCCTAGGGTCCCTTACGGGGCTACCCTCTTTTCCCTGCTATCTAACCTTGAAGAATGGGTGCCTGGTTATACCCTTCCACATCCCCAGCCTATCCTCGAGGCGGTTTCTCCCCAGATTCCTGCTGTCACTAGTCCAGTGATTATTAGAAAGAGATTACAGCAGGTCCGGCAAACACCTGGCTGGGTATTGGAGCAGCCAGAGTCCAAGAATGTCATCTCGGCCGCTTACACCCGATCTGCCCCTGAACCCGCCCTGGCCACTCCGCGCGCGGCCAGGTCCCCCAGGGGGACACCCACCTCCAGCCAGGAAGGAGCGCAGCCAGTAGAAGTCTCGGCGGGCGGCGGGCCCTCCGGTTCCTGCCGCCTGCGGCATCGCGGGAGGTGGCTCGGCGGCTGCCAGGGCCGCCGCCGCCGCCGCCATCAGGACCAGGGCCGCGTCGGGAGCTTTGGTGGTCAGTTTACAACACAAGGGCCCTAGCCATGGACGGAGCAGGCAGTGACAGGGCACCGACCGCCGCGCGGGCGGGGCGGAATACCACCGGCGCCGCGCGGCGCGGGCTGATGACGTATACCAGGGGCGGGGCCTGGGTCAAGGCCAGCTCGGGGTGTCGCCCCGGCAGGACGCCTCCCCTTCACCCAGCTTCACCCCACATCCCTACTCTGGCTTCGCTTTTCAGGCCTCTTCTGTTACAGACAGAAGAAGGGAAGTATGGCCAGGGGAGAAGATCCTTTCCAAACCCGCCGTCTCCGAAAGCTCTCTCCCGTCCTGTAACCGTCCATCGGGCTGCATTCTGACCTCCCTAAAATTTAGAACCTTTTTCAGAACCAAATTTTGGTTCTTCACGCCTTCCAGGAACTGAGGAAATTGTAATCACATTGCACACTCTTTCTTACCAAATCAGTTCTGCCTTCTCTGAACTTCTTAATGAGTCTCAGTTTCTGCCTCCCTAACCCCCTGCTAAGCTTCAATTCCATTCCCATCAGCTCTGCCAAAGAAATAATTGCTAAAGCAAGATCTTCTTTCTTTGGGGCCCTAGGAATTACACAAATACTTCTGCTTTGCCAGGACTTTCTGAATCTGTGCCTTCTGCTTAGCTCTGGATTTCTGACCTATTCCCCACCAACTCCTAAACTCCTAGGAACTTCCAAGTTTCTTCTCCCTGGTCCCACTGCATTATAGACTGTCTTTTAAAACCTCCTCTTACCCTGTATTATTCTCTTCCTGAGCATCCCTCATCAACTCCAAATTGACCAAAATTTATTCCTATTCACTGTGACCAAAGCTGTTCTGAACTTTTATCCTCTCAGAAAGTATGTATTAAGATTTTTGTTAGTATTTACTCCAACCTTTCCTATTTTTGACACTGGTCCCCCATTTCTCTTTCTATGGATAAGCCTCTGCAGAGTCTTTCTAGCCAACGTTTATCACTAATGAAGAGTTCAGATTGCAAACTTGTTTTTTCCCATCTTCCTAATACTC
This sequence comes from Cervus canadensis, assembly GCF_019320065.1. Lineage (NCBI taxonomy): Eukaryota > Metazoa > Chordata > Mammalia > Artiodactyla > Cervidae > Cervus > Cervus canadensis. The sequence goes on along the minus strand of NC_057393.1, from coordinate 68,658,203 downwards.
AATTTCCACCAGAAAATACTATCATTATTTGTAATTTGCCTGTCTAATGTGAAGAATTTAAAGGCCCTGAAAGTGTGGATGGTTGCAGAACATTGTGATTGTAATTAATGCTACTGAATGGTATGCTTTAAAATGGTTAAAATGGTAAATTGTTTGTGAAGTATGTTGTATTACAATTAAAAAGTACTAGAAAAACTTCCATAAGATTTTTTTTATATATCAAAAAAGAGAAAGATCTATGCTTTCTTATTAAATAACTAGCAAAATTGTCTGGTTCCTAGTCCTAATGTGTATATTTTTTCTGTCCTGTAAGCTGTACTGATATCTCTTCTCATCTACTTCCATTTCAAATGAAACGTTCCTTATAGATTTAAATTATCACATAACAGCCCTCAACTCCAAAACTGAGTCCAGGTCCAAGATGGAAAGTTTATACACATGATAACTGACAAGTCTAGTGACTTTAAATAGCCAATTATTTCTTCTCTACTCAGCTGGGTACTCTATTAAACTACTCAACCTACAGATGTTACTACACACAACTCTCAGAGATCTTACCCAACCTTAGAGTTTTAAATTATTCTTGCCTGGAAAATCCCATGAACCCAGGAGCCTGGTGGGCTACAGTCCATGGGATCGCAAGAGTTGGACACTACTTAGTGACTAACCCACCACCATAAGAGTTTTAAATAGCATTTATAGATTGATGGGGCTTCCCTTGGGGGACCTGGGCTTGATCCCCGGGGTTGGTTAGATCCTGGGAGAAGGAAATGGCAACCCACTCCAGTACTCTTGCCTGTAGAAATCCATGGACAGAGGAGTGGGAGAAGCTGCGGTCCATGGAATCGCAGAGTCGGACATGACTGTGTGACTAACTTCCACTTTTCATAGGTTGATGACTCTCAATCTCCAGCCCTTCCCACTCACTCTCCAACTGTATTGCTTCATATTTCCCATTTCACCACTTGTTTATCTAATTGGCATCTATTTGCCATTGGTGGTGGTTTAACACTAAGTCATGTCCAACTCTTGCGACCCCATGGACTGTAGCCTGCCAGGCTCCTCTGTCTATGGGATTTCCCAGGCCAGAATACTGAAGTGTGTTGCCCTTTCCTTCTCCAGGGGATCTTCCTGACCCAGAGAAGGGATCCAGCCCAGGTCTCCTGCATTGCAGGCGATCTCTTGCATTGCAGGCAGGTTCTTTACCAACTGAGCCACCGGGGAAGCCCATCTATTTACCATATCCAAAACTAAATTCATCATCTTTCTTTGCAAACATGCTACACCTGCAACCTTTTCTCATTTCATTAAATCACAACTCCATTGTCAGTCCATAAAGCTTGACTGATTTCCTAAATAATCTCCCTACTTTCTCTTGCTTCCTACTGTCTCTTCCCAAGATGGCAATCAAATCAGTTTTTTAAAACCTAAAGCAAATCTTGTCACATCTTATCCCAAAACCCTTTGATGACTTCCCATATCACTTGGGAAATTCCTTCAATAGTTTACTGTTCTATCTCTGACCTCAATGCCTAGAACTTCCTTCAGTTACACTGGCTTCTTTGTTCCTCATAAATACCTGGCATGCTTCTCTCAGGGCTTTGCACAAACTGTTCTTTCTACCTGTACTTCTTTACCCCTAGATATTCCATGTAACTTCCTCCAATCTCCTGCTTCAGATTTTACACATATGTAAGCTTGTCAAGCTCCAGGTCTTGTTTTTGCTGACTGTATACAGCTTCTCCATCTTTGGCTACCTCTGTTTCATCCACTATGCTGAAGCCTTTGACTGGGTGGGTCATAACAAACTGTGGAAAGTTCTTAAAGAGATAGGAATACCAGACCATCTTACCTGTCTCCTGAGAAGATTATGTGCCAGTCAAGAAGCAACAGTTAGAACCCTGTATGGAACTGATTTGTTGAGGATTGAGAAAGAAATATGACAGGGCTGTCCGTTGTCACCCTGTTTATTTAACCTATATGCTGAGCACATCATAAAAAATGCCCGGCTGAATGAGTTACAAGGGACAAAACAAGATAGGCATGAGAAACATCAGCAACCTGAGATATGCAGATGATACCACTCTAAAGGCAGAAAGTGAAGAGGAACTAAAGAACCTCTTGATGAGGCTGAAGGAGGAGAGTGGAAAATTCAGCTTAAAACTAACTATTAGTAAAACTAAGATTACTGGCCCCATTATTTCATGGCAAATAGAAGGGGAAAGGTGAAAGCAGTGACAGATTTTCTCTTCTTGGGCTCTAAAATCACTGCAGATGGTGACTGCAGCCATGAAGTCAGAAGACGATTGCTTCTTGGCAGGAAAGCTATGACAAACCTATATAGTGTGTTGAAAAGCAGAGACATCACTCTCCCAACAAAAATGCATATAGTCAAAGCAATGGTCTTCCCAGTAGTCACATACAGTTGTGAGAGCTGGACCGTAAAGAAGGCAGAGCTCCAAAGAATTGATGCCTTCAAATTGTGGTACTGGAGAAGCCTCCTGAGAATCCCTTGGACAGCAAGGAGATAAACCAGTCAATCTTAAAGGAAATCAACCCTGAATACTCATTGGAAGGACTGATGCTAAAGCTAAGTAAGTAAATGAAGTTGTTCAGCTGTGTCCGACTCTTTGTGGCCCCATGCACTGTAGCCCACCAGGCTTCTCCATCCATGGGATTTTCCAGGCAAGAGTACTGGAGTGGGTTGCCATTTCCTTCTCCAGGGGATCTTCCCGACCCAGGGATCGAACCCAGGTCTCCCGCATTGTAGACAGAGGCTTTACCACCTGAGCCACCAGGGAAATTGGAAAGACTGATGCTAAAGCTAAAGCTCCAGTATTTTGGTCACCTGATGCAAACAGCCAACTCATTGGAAAAGTCCCTAATGCTGGGAAAAATTGGGCAGAAGGAAAAGAGGGCTTCAGAGCATGAGATGGCTGGATGGCATCACTGGTGCAGTGGACATGAACTTGGGCAAACTCTGGGAGATGGTGAGGAACAGAGAGGCCTGGTGTGCTGCAGTCCATTGGGTCACAAAGAGTTGGACATGACTGGGAGACTGAACAGCAAGCTTCTCAAGGAGGCTTTTCCTGACTGTAATATTTAAAATTACCCACTTCACCCTCACCCCTACCAAAACTCATTCTCTCTCTCTCTCTCTTTTCCTTTTTTAAGAGGAAAAGGAAAGAGTGGCTTTATTACTTTTCCAAGTAAAGGGGGAACATAGTAGGCTAGGTGCCTCAAGAACTGTGCCCCCATCCCTGGTGAGAATATGTGTCAGATGCTTAGTTATGTCCAACTCTTAGTGACCCTATGCTGTAGCCCACCAGGCTCCTCTGTCCATGGGGATTCTCCAGGTAAGAATACTGGAGTGGGTTGCTACGCCCTTCTCCAGGGGACCTTCCCAACCCAGAGGTCAAACGAGGGTCTCCTACATTGCAGGAGGAGGATCCTTTACTTTTTGAGCCACCATGGAAGCCTAGGTAGAGATTATATATTCAGGCAAGGGTATGTGATAAGGATCAAGGCAGTAACAGTCTTCATTCCTTCTTCTACAAAGTTTCAAAAGGGTGAGGTTGCTGACAAGATTAGGGTGTGTGCGGTGGTGGTTGGATCTCCTTAATCTTGATGAGCCTCTCTGGTCCCTTTAATCTTGCCTCAGGTGGTTTCCTGGCTGCTTCTCCTTTGATTCCCAACTGTTCTGCCCTTAGGAACTCAGAGAAGGTCATGGAGGCTGGAGTCTTGCTCTGGGGTTATCAAAGAGAGTTTCCTGGGTACAGGCAGCCCACTGGAGCAGGGGTGATGGAAAACTGCAGGATGAGGGGCTCTTGAGAGTCCTTGAAAGCTTTCTTCAAAGCTGTGCTGCTTCCCTGAGGTGTGGGGGAGGGGAGCATGCAGAGGTCACTATGGTGGTGAGCCAGTGACTCCTGGAAGGTGGGTGCCTGGGCTGGAAGCCCAGCTCTGTGGCTTATTTGATAAATATACCCTCCTCCCCTGAGCTTGGAGCCCCTTCATAACCAAAGGCAGTTCCCCCCGCCCATGCCCATTACTCCAGGAGTAAGATATCCTCTGTGGGCCTCAGCAAGGCAGCACCAGGAACTCAGTCTTAGGTGCTCGCCCTGAGGTCAGGAGCCAAGAGCCAAGTCTCCTGGAGCCTGAGAGGGAAACAGGAGGGGCCAGGAGGAGACAGGGGGAGAACCAGACTCTTGTGCCTGTTTTACAGGTGAGAACACTGGGCCCTGTGGGGCAGTGATCCAGCAGGGCTGCCCCAGGACCAAGGTGACTAGATATTTTCAAGCACTGAGTATTTGCTCATGGCCTTCATGCTAAATTGAATCACTGATGTGGCCCTCCTGCCTTACAACTGATCCTCCCAGTTTGGGGTCCTTCAGCCGGGTCAGTGGCCTGCAGGTGGCAGTGAACCCTGGGGGTCTGATCTCATGGCCAGGGTCCCTGTGCAGAGAGAGGAGGAGGGGGAGAAAAGAGAGGGAGGGAGGAGGAAAACAGAAGAAAAGAAAGGAACAGAGGCTCATTGTCTCTTTCGTCTTCTTTTTTCTCTCCTTTAGTTTTTTTTTCATGGTACTTATCAGTGCTTATTAAATATATGTATATTGGATTCCCCTCTTAACTCAGCTGGTAAAGAATCACCTGCAATGCAGGAGACCCCAATTCAATTCTTGGGTCAGGAAGATCCCCTGGAGAAGGGAATGGCAACCCATTCCAGTATTCTTGCCTGGAGAATCCCTTGGATAGAGGAGCCTGGCAGGCTACAGTCCATGGGGTTGCAAAGAGTCGGACATGACTGAGCGACAAATATTTTTCCTTTCTTCCAGAGTACTATTGGTTTTCCCAGTAGTCATGTATGGATGAGAGAGTTGGGCCATAAATAAGGCAGAGCCCCCCAAAATTGATACTTTAAAACTGTGGTGCTGGAGAAGACTCTTGAGAGTCCCTTGGACAGCAAGGAAATCAAACCAGTCAATCCTAAAGGAAATCATCCCTGAATATTCATTGGAAGTACTGATTCTAAAGCTGAAGCTCCAATACTTTGGCCACCTGATTCGAAGAGCTGATTCACCAGAAAAGACCCTGATGCTGGGAAAGATTGAGGGCAAGAGAAGGGAGAGACAGAGGATAAGATGGTTGGATGGTATCACTGACTCAATGGACATGAGTTTGAGCTAACTCAGGGAGATAGTGAAATACAGGGAAGCCTGGCATGCTGTAGTTCATGGGATCGCAGAGAACCGGACATGGCTTGGCAACTGAACAACAATAAGAGCCCAGGCACAGTAGTTGTGGTACATGGGCTTAGCTACTCTGCAACTTGTAGGATCTTCCTGGACCAGGGATTAAACCCATGTCTGCTACATTGCCAAGTGAATTCTTTACCACTGAGCCACCAGGGAAGCCTGTAAAATGTTTTTATTATCAGTCTCCCCCCACCAGCATGTGAGCTCCATGAAGGTAGGAATTATCTGTTTTGTTCATTTGCTATGTCTTTTCACACTGACTAGATAGTAAATAATGGTGGCTCTACTTAAAGACCAACCTTTTCTATGACTTTCACTTCTAGAATATCTAGCATCTAGTGGCCAGAGGCTAAAGAAATGGAGAAAAACTAATCCTTTCCTTAGATTAATGTACTATTTCATGGGATGAATGTGAACCTAATAGTAAAATAAATATACACAAATAAAAAGTAAGGATAAAGAAGAAAGACCGATTATGTTTGTCATAGGTCACCCAGGAAGGATATGCAGATGACGCCACCCTTATGGCAGAAAGCAAAGAAGAACTAAAGACGAAAGTGAAAGAAGAGAGTGAAAAAGTTGGCTTAGAACTCAACATTCAGAAAACTAAGATCATGGCATCTGGTCCCATCACTTCATGGTAAATAGATGGGGAAACAGTGACAGACTTTATTTTTCTGGGCTCCAAAATCACTGCAGATGGTGACTGCAGCCATGAAATTAAAAGACGCTTACTCCTTAGAAGAAAATTTATGACCAACCTAGACAGCATATTAAAAAGCAGAGATATTACTTTGCCAACAAAGGTCCATCTAGTCAAACCTATGGTTTTTCCAGTAGTCATGTTTGGGTGTGAGAGTTGGACTATAAAGAAAGCAGAGTGCAGAAGAATTGATGCTTTTGAACTGTGGTGTTGGAGAAGACTCTTGAGGGTCCCTTGGATAGCAAGGAGATCCAACCAGTCTATCCTAAAGGAAACCAGTCCTAAATATTCATTGGAAGGACTGATGCTGAAAATGAAGCTCCAATACTTTGGCCACCTGATGTGAAGAACTGACTCATTTGAAAAGACCCTGATACTGGGAAAGATTGAAGGCAGGAGGAGAAGGGGACGACAGAGGATGAGATGATTGGATAGCATCACCGATTCAATGGGCATTAGTTTGAGTGGCCTCCAAGAGTTGGTGATAGACAGGGAAGCCTGGTGTGCTGCAATCCATGGTGTCTCAAAGAGTTGGACAGGACTGAGTGACTGAACTGAACTGAACCCAGGAAGGAGGTAATTGAATTGTCCTTTGACACAGCTAAACATCGGCCAAGGCAAACAAACATACCTACATATACACAGGTTGCACACACACACACACACATAAGGAAGCTCAACTTGTTCAAAAAACAAAGAATTATCCAGTTTGCCTGGTTTAAGATCATTCACCCCTTCTCCATGACTCCCCAACATTTGTATGGCAGACCACAGACCAATAATGTTAGAGAAATAAGTCAAGGTTATATCATGAACGCTTTCAATCTTGGTCTAAAGAGTTTAGATTTAATTCAGTGGTTAATGAGAAACTGATAACAACTATGTTTTAGAAGAATTAATCTGGAAAAGATGAACATGATGATTGGGAAGACAGACACTGACAGATACAACAGTAAAGAAGTGAGATAGGAAGCCTTTGCAATCATCCAGAAGAAAATAGATGGAAGACAGAACCTTCTGTACTTGCTAAGAAATTAGATATGGAAGGCAAGGCATAGGATAAGTCAAAACTGCTTCAGGTTTTGCTAGGGTGGTTAAGAGACCTGATGGAGAATTAACAGAAGAGGGAAAACAGAAAGAGGGACAGGTTTAAGGCACAGAAAGGGAATAGAAATTATGGCACAAACAGTAAAGATGAAAATATGCAAAATACCAAAGGCAAAATGTTTGGCAAAGTTTTTTAAAAATATGGATAATATGTGAATATTATATAGAGTGAATATAGCAATACTACCTAAAAAGTCCTCTTTGAAAGCTTCACCCAAACCCACATATACCCCAACTTTTCATGAAACAGGGAGAAATTAATGTTCCATTTTTTTCTTTATTTTTTCAGAGGTGGAAAAGTCTTTTATTCTATCGGTCAAGCCAATGGGCCAGGCCTGGACCTGGAATCAGGAATAGCTGAGCAGGATCTTTCCTTCTTCCCCTCCCTCTTCCTCCGGCTTTTCTTTGTCCTTCTTCTGCTCTTCCTCCTGTGCCAGGGTTTGTTCTGGCTTCTTCCCCAGTTGGACATCACAGTAGGTGACAAATAGGACAGCTGGCATGGTCTTTGGGAATCCTGTGGGTAGCAGACACTGGGCGACCAGCTCTGTGAACTCAAGGTTGTTCAGGCTTACAAGGTTGTACATGACGATGGCTCAGAAGTGCATGGCCCCAAAGACAGCTTGGAGCCTGCAGAACATCTGCTCCAAAAGTGAGGCTTCAGTTCACATTAGAGGCCCTTACTCTGCCAGCTTCTGTACCCAGAGTTCAAAGTTGAGGCCCAAGCAGTTAAGGCATGACCACAGGTAGACAATATCATAAGACAGAGCCACAGAGTGGTGATGGCAAATGTGGCCACAGTGGCCGCCAGCTCTGGGATCACTGCAGAGTGCTCCCCACCAATGTGGTCATATACATACTTAGAGAGCCAGTCCATGATGCCAAGGTCAAAGTACATCTCCTCAAAAATGTAGAGCACTGTGATACACTAGGGAGGCTGGCGGAGGTCCAAGGGGTTGAGGTGCACCATTGTGTTGACAATGCTGAAGAGGATGGCCACCTTCACCCAGTCATACACCAAGTTTGAGTAGGTTAAGCCAGCTGCGGACAGAGGGTCATCCCTGCCCACTCCCCACCCCAACCCAAGCTTTCCCAAATCCAAGAGAGGCCCCTATTTTTTTTGGCTGTGCTGGGTCTTCCTTGTGGGGAATAGGCTCTTCCTTGTGGCAGGTGGGCTTTCTCTAGTTGTGGCAAGCAGGCCTACTCTCTAGCTTGTGGTGCACAAGCTTCTCATTGCAGTAGCTTCTCTTGTTGTGGAGCATGGGCTCTAAAGCTTCCAGAGGAGGCCCCATTTTAACAAACATTATCATGAACCTTAGCTGTCTTTTTAAGTCTTCCATTAAGTAGTCTCTTTTAGACCGCAGATCATTAACTTTTATTTAGTTATTTTTACCAGGAATAAGCATCATATATCAGAGATGCCTTATAACTTAAATAACTTTGGAGTCATATATAGTTTATCCACGGATAAGATAGTTGGATAGCATCACTGACTCAAAGGACATGAGTTTGAGCAAACTCCGGGAGATAGTGAGGGACAGGGAAGCCTGATATGTTGTAGTCCATGGAGTTACAAATGACTTAGTGACTGAACAACAAAGACAACATAATTTATCCATATGTAACATATAATCTGGGCTTCCCCATGTCTTAGCAGTAAAGAATTCGCTTGCAATGCAGGAGCTGAAGGAGATCTGTGTTCCATCCCTGGGTCGGAAAGATACCCTGGAGGAGGGTGTGGCAACCCGCCCCAGTATTCTTGCCTGAAAAAATCCCGTGGACAGAGCAGACTGGTGGGCTCCAGTCAAAGGGTCGCAAAGAGTTAGACAGGACTGAAGCGACTTGGCACTCATGCAACATGATTTTGCGTATTTAGTAGAATGTATCCATAAACAAAATTTAAAATACTTTAGATGCTATACAACTTCACATGAAATTAAACATCCACATTTTCTCTTATATGTATATAAAGTATAGCATTTTAGTATATTAGAAGAAATATCATGATAATTTCTGAAAGGATACATGAGAAACTATCAGCAGAGATTACCTCTGTAGAGTGGAATGCATGAAGGATGGTGGGAGTTACACCTTTCATTTCATTGTACAATATTTTATATGGTTTGATTTTTTGTTTTCTTTTGGCCTCTCCTCGTGACATGTGGGCTCTTATTTCACCAACCAGGGACAGACCAGGGATTGAATCCATGCCCCATGCAGTGGAAGCACAGAGTCTTAACCACTGGACCACCAGGGAAGTCCTGAAAACAGGAATTTTAGGAAATGGTATCTTTTTTTAAATTATGACATTAATGATCAGGTATTCAAAAAATGAAAAGTAACATTTTCTAATTGTCTTTTTCTACAGTCCGCCAAAGCTGTACACTAAATTTCTCACACAGTATAGTGAAAACAAACAGAAACATGACTGTCTGCTTCTCTACGTAACAGGTAAGTGATCTTAAAGGCAATAAAGGCCTGATCTTCAGTTTTTAATCTCTAAAAGATGAGTGATACTTCCCCTGAGATATGACATGAATATCAAATAAGATCATTTCAGCAAAGGACCTACCACAGTGCTCAGCACTGAGTATGAGCTATATTTCTTTCATTTCCTTAGTATGTGCACCCCTAGACCTGCAGCTGCTGCTGCTGCTGATAAGTCACTTCAGTCGTGTCCGACTCTGTGTGACCCCAGAGACGGCAGCCCATCAGGTTCCCCCATCCCTAGGATTCTCCAGACAGGAACACTGGAGTGGGTTGCCATTTCCTTCTCCAATGCAGGAAAGTGAAAAGTGAAAGTGAAGTCACTCAGTCGTGTCCAACTCTCAGCGACCCCATGGACTGCAGCCTACCAGGCTCCTCCATCCACGGGATTTTCCAGGCAAGAGCACTGGAGTGGGGTGCCATTGCCTTTTCTGCCCTAGACCTGCAGAACAGATCATTATTCATCCAACCAATGCGTATTTACCATCCACCTACTGAATGCCAGCCATTATGTTAGATGGTCAAGCTATGAAAATAAGATAAAATTCCTACAAAGACTTTTGTAAGAGAGCAAGCAGTTCCAAAAAAATATATATACAAAAAGTACAATTTGTCAGTATCTATCCAATATTAGGGGTGTGCAAGAAGTACTATAAGATACAAAGAGGAGAGAGGCCTGGTCTATTGGGATGGGGTGGTGGGAGGAACATTAGGAAAAGCTAGAGTCTTGAACTGAGTCTTGAAAAATGAGTAAGAATTTTCTGAGTATTTCAGAAGGCAAACTATATTATCTCAATGTAGTTACAATTAGATATAACAACGAACTAGAAATTAAAGAACTGACCTCACTTATTTTTATTGTTGTCAACAGGTATTTCTTATGCAAGTGCTTTGTATCAGAGATACAACAGTAAATAAAAACTTGATCCCTGCACTTCAGGGAGTTTATATTCTAGTGGGAAAGGGAGATCTTAATCAAATAACCAGAGAAATTTATGTAAAATTGAAACTGGGGTAAGTACTTCTGAGAAAAGGCTTAGTGCATGATGATATAAGAGAATAAAAAGAGGAATGACCTAAACAAGTTTACAGAAGCCTTCTTTAAGGAAGTAATGATTGAATCCAAAGTCCCATAATTGAGGACCTAAGATCATGCATGCCCCATGGCATGGCCAAAAAATAGGCATTCCAGAAAGAAGAATCAGAGCTAACGGTAGAAGAGTTTGGGGTCTTCAAGGGTCTAATCACAACTTCAAATGCATCACCATACTATGCCCCTCCAGGTTTCAGGCAGGTCACTTATATTGACAAATGTATAAGATAATAGCTGCTGCTGCTGCTAAGTCACTTCAGTCGTGTCTGACTCTGTGCGACCCCATAGACGGCAGCCCACCAGGCTCCGCCGTCCCTGGGATTCTCCAGGCAAGAACACTGGAGTGGGTTGCCATTTCCTCCTCCAGTGCACGAAAGTGAAAAATGAAAATGAAGTCGTTCAGTCGTATCTGACTCTCAGCGACCCCATGGACTGCAGCCTACCAGGCTCTTCCGTCCATGGGATTTTCCAGGCAAGAGTACTGGAGTGGGTTGCCATTTCCTTCTGCAGTAAGATGATAGAGGGAGCTGCTAAACTGAAGAACTGTAAAGTGCTTGCTTTGCCTAAAATAAAACATATCTGCAAATGAAATTCACTGGTTTACAAGAACAGAATTATTGGTTTGCAATTTTAGAATAAAGCCATTGAGGCTGGAGTGGGAAAAACTAGGATATTTGTGATGTAAGGTGAGGTAGAGAAATAGGTCAAGTCTTATAGCCACTGGCAGCCTTGTAGCCACTTTAGAAGTCTTGACATTATCCCTAAAGCAACATGAAGCCAGTGTTAAGCTGTGTTTAACATGGTGAGGTATATTTCAAAATGGTCATTCTGCCTGTGGCTTAGATAATGAAATAGGACAAAAGTGGGTGTGAGTACACTATTGCAAAACATGGCAATTGGTCTAGAGTAAAGGCAATGGGAATGGACAGAAGTGGATGGATTTGAGACATACTGAAGTGATGAAAGGGATAGAACTTGGTGGTTCAGTAAAAGGACTGAGGAAAGGGAGATGTCAAAGCTAATTCCTAGGTTCCTGGTTCCGTGCCTGGATGGATTCACTGAGGCAAGGATCACTAGAAAAGGATCAGTTTGTCGTTGCTCTAGGGCAAAGTGAAAGGCCAGGGGAGAGAATGAGTTGCTTGGTAGCAACATATTGAGTATGCAGAGGCCTCAGAGACCTCCAAGAGGAGATACTGAAGAGGTGAATATATGGAGCAGCCTGGGCTGAAAATACAATATTAGTTAAGTCCAAGCTAAAGAGAAAGAGAACCTAGAACTCAGCCTTGTGCGTGTCCATCTGTGCTAAGTCACTTCAGTCGTGTCTGACTCTTTGCAACCCTATGGACTGTAGCCCTCCAGGTTTCTCTGTCCATGGGATTCTCCAAAGAATACTGGAGTGGTTTGCCATTCCCTCCTCCAGGGGATCTTCCCAACCCAGGGATCAAACCTGGTCTTCTGCATTGCAGGCAGATTCTTTATTGTCTGAGCCACCAAGGAAGCACCAACCTTGAGTAACTGCAATACCTAATTGCCAGCTGGAGAATGATGAGCTGGTAAAAAAGATGGAGGAGTAGCTAGGTATATGGTAGAGGCAAGGTAGGGCGGAGGTTGGAAGTGTGTATAGAAGTCAGTGGTAAAAAAAAAAAAAAAAGAAATCAGTGGTAAGGAGTGTTTTAAGAGTAATGTAATATTGGAAATGTTGAGTTTTTTTTTTTTTTTTTTTTAATGTTGAGTTTTAAAAGTCCGTGAAGGATTTAAGTCAAAATAGTCTGGAGCTCAAAAATGGGATTCAGGCTAGAGAGATAAACTTGGAAATCTGGGGCATTTACGTGGCAACTTAAAGCCATGTTTGTTTAGAAAGTATAGTATAAGGTGTAAAGATGGTATTCAATCAACAGTAGCAATTATATTATTCACACACTGGAGCAATAATAACACTGATGGATTTACTTAGTGTTTTTCACTGAGAAGATAACATGGGATATATTATCCAATTGCTTCTGTCAGTCAATATTTGGCCTGTCAGGAATATTTATTGAGGGTGTCATGGTATCAGTTTCTCTAAAGAGATAAGACACAAAAGAAATAGAAGATATGAGTCTTACTCTGAAGTTTTCACATAGTTGGGGAAACAAAATGTGAACATACATAATACTAATGAACAGTGTCAAAATCACATTATCAGTGAGTATAAATTAATGAAGTTCAACACTATTCTTCATGAATGCTGAGGAGGGGAGATAATTCAGAGGTTATGAGAAGGAAATGGCACCCCACTCCAGTACTCTTGCCTGGAAAATCCCATGGATGGAGGAGCGTGATAGGCTACAGTTCACGGGGTCGCAAAGAGTCAGACATGACTGAGCGACTTCACTATGGATGTTTGGTAGGGTTATTTCTTGTTGTTTAATTTTTTTAATTTTAATTTTTAATTTAATTTAATTTTTTGGCAGGGCCACTCACAGATTGTAAGATCTTAGTTCCCTGGTCAGGGATCCAACCCAGGCCCCAACAGTGAAAGCCCAGAGTTCTAACCATTGGACCACCAGGGAATTCCCTAGTAGGATTGTTCAAGAACAATTTTCTAGGGTTCTTAGTGGCCTAGCGGCTACGACTCTGTACTCCCAATATATGAGGCCTATGTTTGATCCCTGATCAGGGAACTAGATCCCACATGCCGCAACTAAGAGTTTACATGCCACAACCCAAACAAACAAAGAAAAAAAGCCACAATGAAGATCAAAGATCTGCATGCCACAACTAAGATTCAGCTCATTCAAATAAATTGATTAATTAAAAAAAAAAAAAAACAATTTTCTAGAGGAACTGAGCTGTCAGTGGATTTTAAACAATAGAAGTCTACAGATAATGAAGGCTTTAGAAAGCATTAAGGCAATGATAGATATTTTTGAAGTGCATCTTATATCTAAGAAGAGGGGATGGGAAAGGGACCTAAAGAGTCTCTGCTTTGTGTGAGCCTGTGGCAAGCACTTTACATTTTCTGTCATGTGTAAGGTATTGTTTTAATCTGAAGATTACCAAGAAATTAGCCTCATTTGTGCAAACATGAAGAAGGCAATGGCACCCCACTCCAGTACTCTTGCCTGGGAAATCCCATGGATGGAGGAGCCTGGTAGGCTACAGTCCATGGGGTCGCGAAGAGCTGGATACGACTGATGTGAATTAGCAGCAGCAGCAGCAATACAAACATATAGAATGATATGGGCTTCCCAGGTGGCACTAGTGGTAAAGAACCTGCTTGCCAATGCAGGAGACATAAAGACTCAGGTTCGATTCCTGGGTTGGGAAGATCCCGGGGAGGAGGGTATGGCAACCCACCACTATGTTTTTACCTGGAGAATCCCTTGGATAGAGGCTATAGTCCATAGGGTTGCAAAGAGTCTGACACTACTGAAATGACTTAGCACGCACACATAGAATTACATAATTGCAATCACAGAGTTTAGATAGTTTAGATAGGACCTCTTGAGGGTCATTTAACAAATATTGGGTGTCTGCTTTGTTTTATGTCCTGAATCACCATGTTGTGGACCAGGAACTAGCACTGGAAATATAGAAAAGGAAGAGAAGTCCATTGAGAGGTGTACAGTTTAGTAACTGGGATGACATGAATGAGAAGTTCTATGACAGATGTGGGACTATTGCTGAAGCAGTGTTGAGAGAGCTACGAAGCTCCTAATTCTGCCTCGGTTATTATGTGAGGTTTCACAGACAAGGAGCTTTGTGAGCTGGGTTTTGAGGGATGAAGGTAAGTGTGACAGTCTGGCAAGAATGAGAGTAATATAGAGGAAAGAGAGGAGAGAACAGGAGGGAGAAGTACATTCCAGGCAGATCTGCATCTGCCCCAGCTTTTCCATCCCCTCTATTCACAATGCTAAAGAAAGTACATTTGTTTAGAAGAGACTCGCCAAATTATTGACAGCTTTAAGTGAATTCTCAGAAGGGAGGAAGAAAACATTTAGAAATAATTCAGCCAGGGGGCTTTAATGTGCCTGCTAGGTAGAAGTCACCACGTGTGATGTAATGAGAAACAAGTATCAGAGCAGAGCAGGTCCCAGCATGTCTCAGGTGAAAATGCAAAGAAAGAGATGAGGAGCATAGCACATGGCTTCAGGGGTTAGAGATAATGGACTGCGGCCACAGAGCAGAAACATTCAGGGCTGGAGAGTCAGCTTTGGAAGTAGGCTGGACCAGGAGATCCAAAGTGTTTGCAATGCCAAGAGGGTCTGAAGAAGGAAGTATCCAGAGGAAGAAGATGGTGAAGGCATTTTGGTTGGACTTCTAGGAGAAGAACCAGGATGGCCCATAGGTGTCACAAATTCCAGGGATGAGAAATTTCAAAATGTAGGGTGGGGGCTGCTGCTGCTGCTGCTAAGTCACTTCAGTCGTGTCCGACTCTGTGCGACTCCATAGATGGCAGCCCACCAGGCTCCGCCGTCCCTGGGATTCTCCAGGCAAGAACACTGGAGTGGGTTGCCATTTCCTTCTCCAGTGCATGAAAGTGAAAAGTGAAAGTGAAGTCACTCAGTTGTGTCTGACTCTTAGCGACCCCATGGACCGCAGCCTACCAGGCTCCTCTGTCCATGGGATTTTCCAGGCAAGAGTACTGGAGTGGGGTGCCATTGCCTTCTCCGAGGGTGGGGGCGGGGGGGATGAAAAAAGGGAATGAAGCTGTGTTGTGAATGTAACTTCAGGAGAGTAAGTCAGTGGACTCAGAAACAAATAGCTGTTATAGGAACAGGAAACAGCATGAAATAGAATTTGTCATGGAGAGAAATAGGGCTAAAGATAGACGGGAGGGCAAGACCAAGCCAAAGCATGTCCTAAGAATGATAAACATGGAAGACCTCTAGACAATAGTCAAGAAGGTACTAGTGAAGAAGAGCCTGAAGAGACTAAAAAGAAGGGTTCATGAATGTAGTAATACTCCAATAAAGTAGCATGGAGACTAGGCTGAAGGGCACAAGAAAATGGATAGCCATGTAACAGGGAAAAAACTTCAGATAAGGAGGGAAACAGTACTGTTCAGGAAGGGAGGGAGAGGTAATTAAGAAGTCGATTGTGGAGCTTCCCTGGGGCCTCAATAGTGAAGAATCTGCCTGCCAATGCAGTAGACACAGGTTTGATCCCTGGTCCGGGGAGATCCCACATGCTATGGAGCAACTAAGCCCCCACACCACAACTATCAAGTCTGTGCTTTAGAGCCGCAACTGAGCAACTACGGAAGCCTGCATGCTCTACAGCCTGAGCTCCACAACAAGAGAAGCCACCCCAGTGAGAAGCCCATGCACCACAACTAGAGAGTAGCTCCCACTCACCACAATTAGAGAAAAGCCCACGCAGCAATGAAAACCCCTCACAGCCAAATAAATAATTTAAATGATATATATGAAAAAGAAATCTATTGTGGTTATCATTTTGTAATAGATAGAAATATTGAATCACCGTGTTGTGGGCCAGAAACTAACGGACTGTTGTAGGTCAATTACACTCCAAAAATAAATAAGCAAACAAAGAAATTCATATTAAAAAAGATCAGATTTGTGGTTATCAGAGGCAGAGAGTGGGGGGAGATGGAACTGGATGAAGATAGTCAAAAGATACAAAAACTTCCAATTAAAGAATAAATAAGCACTAGGGATATAAAGTACAACACAATATAACACTGCTAGATGTCACATGTAAAATTTAAGAGAGTAAATTGTAAGAGTTTTCATCACAAGGAAAAAAATGTTCTTTCATTTTGTATCTACATGAAAGTGAAAGTGAAGTCGCTCAGTCGTGTCCGACTTTCTGCAACCCCATGGACTGTAGCCCACCAGGCTCCTCGGTCCATGGGATTTTCCAGGCATGAATACTGGAGTGGGTTGCCATTTCCTTCTCCAGGGGATCTTCCTGACCCAGGGATCAAACCCGGGTCTCCCGCATTGTAGGCAGATGCTTTACTGTCTGAGCTACCAGGGAAGTACCTCTACATGAGATCAAGCTTATTCACTAAATTTATTGTGGTAATCATTTCATGATGTATATAAATCAAATCATTATGTTTTACACCTTAAAGGTACAGTGTTATATGTCATTTATATCTCAATAAAACTGGAAGAAGTAAAAAAGAAATCAAGAGCCTCTCTTGATAGCCTGGGCTGTGGACAGCTTTGGAGGTTAAGAAAATAAAGGCTTAGAACAGGTCTCATGGCAGGAAGAGACTCAAAAGCTCCCAAAATAGTGATTGCTGAGGAGAAATAAAGACCTAATGTAGATTTAGGTCTTACGATGTCAAAGCCGGCTAAGGCTCTCACAGAATTCTCTGTTTGCAAACAGTAGAGAAAATGGACGATGTGGATGTAGAAGTCAAATCAGGATGCTTCCAGGAGAGGTTAAGAGGATGAATGAATTAGTGGGTTGGAAAGTTTATCATTAAAGTTGCTGGACAAGGCATAAATGGGGAAAATGGCTGAATTTTGTCATAGAAGTAGGGAAGGAGTTTTTGCCAAAACAGACTGAGCTTGACCACACTCAGATAGTTATTGATTTGGGGTATTTTTTTTTTTAATTAAAAAAAATTTTTTTTGGCCACAACTCGAGGTATGTAAGATCTTTGTTCCCCAACCAAGGATAGAACCAGCGCCCCCTGTAATAGGAGCTCAGAGTTTTAATTATTGTACTGTCAGGAAAGTCCAAAGGATATGGTTCTTTTGGAAGCTGACTCTATTATAAAAGATCTTGTTTCATTATCATAACTAGAATATATCTTCATTCTCTATAGTTACTTTGAAGGTATGCTAATTTTTCCACTTCCTTCCAAAACCAATTCCAAAACCAATTTGGCAAGCCTAAAATTTTTTCTCCTTCAGAATATAAATTTGATCTCCTCTACCACCTTCTCAACTGAGGTGTCTTTTAGTTTGTACCTACCACGTATTATATGTACCCTATGTTTTCTTGACAATCTTTGATTCAGTTTAGAAACTTGAGTAAGAAAAAGATTTTAGGTCTGCATCTGCCAGTAAACTGACAAGTAAATGCCAATTCCTGCTGACCTGTTCCGTGAAAATTCTCTGAGAATTCCCTTGGGTCTTTTCAACTCTAGGTTTTCCTTGCTTTCTTGGACTTTAGCAGAATTGACAGCATTACATCTTTTTCGATGCTGAGCTATTAGCACAGGTTTATCTTGCCCATCCTCCTCTGCTCTCCCAGGACCTCTCTGATTGTAGTTAGTGTCCCACATCACCAAGGGACTATTAACTCTTTCCTAACTAGTATTATATCATTATATCATCTATCAATCCATTCACCCACCCCTGTTCTCCTTATAGAGAATAGTAAGTCTGTCTTTCTCAGTTGTTTCCACAATTTTTACTTTTATGGATGTTTAAGAGTTCTCCATCAGCAGTTAGTTCTGCCAAATTTAAAAAAATTTGCTAATAGAAAAAAAAAACTTTTTTTTTTTTTTTTTTTGCCAATAGAGGACATTGCCAAAGTTAATTAGTAAGCAGGGAAACTAAGCTGAAATTACAGTTATGTATTTAGGAAGTTACATGAGCAAAGTTCCAATACCGACCTCTCTCTCCTAGACCTCTCTCTCCTAGAGAGGTTTTTGGAAATAAGACTGGAATTCTTGCTTTGTTATTAAGAATGGGTAAGGATAGTAGGAAATTGCTTAAACATTTATTCTTTGATATTGAGGTCTGGAAAGAATTGCACTTTCTTTTCTTCTCTTTGGGTAGATACCTCCTGTTATTGTTTAGTTTCCCACAATTTATTCAACCTTTTAGTTTCTATTATAATTATCAGACTCCTTTTCTAACAGGTTCAAATGAACCAGATGTTGCAAGGGCTATGTTTTAAGTCACAGATACCAAGGTGACTTTCATTGTCATCTACATGCTGAAGACTTTCAAATTTGCTTTTCCAAGCTAAACCTCTTTCCCAAACTCAAAATTGTCTCAGACTTGGTCGTTGGGAGTTATCTATCCTGTTTTTTTCCTTTGTTTTTAATGGACTCTTACTCAGTTTCTGATTTTTTAACTTATTTTTTGGACATGGCACGTGGAATTTTAGTTCCCTGACTAGGGATCAAAACGTGCATTCCCTGCAGCAGAGTCTTAACCACTGGATCACCAGGGAAGTTCCAGTTTCCAATTTTCTACCATCGTGAAATACAGTGAAGCTGTTTTGTCACCACAGATACAAACCCACCTTCAGGGCCTTTGCATTTGCTCCTTCCTAAAGCATAAAATCTCCCCCAGCTTCCTCCCTAATCTCTTTCAGATCTATTCCATGAGCTGATTGCTGGATTTAAAATTGCAGCTTTCCCCAGGGTTCAGTGTCCCCTACCCTACTTATCCCCCCTCCCACTCTCACCATCACCATCACACTATATGTATTCTGCTTTCTAGCTTTTTTTCTCCTTGTCCCCACTCCATTATTGAATGCAAGCACCACTAGAGAAGAGGTTTCAGTTTGCTTCCTGCTGTTTCCCCAAAGTATGAAACTGTGCCTGGCACATAGTATGGACTCAAATAATGTTTATGAAATGAAGGGAATAAGCATTGTTTTGGACATTTCTCTATATCTTTATGTGATTTTTCCACCTTAATAGCTTTTTTTTTTTTCTTTTTCTTCTTTAAATAATTTATTTGGCTGCGACACATGGGCTATTTGATCTTTGTAGTAGCACAGGGAATCTAGTTCCCTGACCAGGGATCGAACCCTAGCCCCCTGCAATGGGAGCTCGGAGTCTTAGCCACTGGACCAGCAGGGAAGCCCCTCAATACCTTTTTAAGTAAATCATTTCAATTAATTGACAAAAGCCAGGATATTGCTAGTTCATGATAGCCTTTCTCCCTTTGTTCTTTAAGAAAATTAAGTTTTGAGTCAAACTCTCCCAACATTCTTTTCATTTCAGTCCTAGGAGATTGTTTCTGACAAGATACTGACAATTAGGCTTTTGGAAACATTCAGAAGAGTGGCATTTTTGCAGATAAGTTTTATTTTAAAAACCACGTTTCTTTCTCCAATCAAGGTATTTATCTGACTGCAGTCCTGAAAATACTGCAGTGGAGCCATTAGTTTATTCTGCTTGCAAACCTGGAATGTGTGTTCCTCCTGGGTAGGAAGCAAATTGCTTTAATCTCTATATGCCCAGCTCCTAGCTCAAGAATAAATTTGAATGAATCAATCAGTGAGAAATGTTGAAAGTTTAGGAATCTTTCTCAAAAGAACAATCTGGTTATGTTTATTAAAGCAGGTATAACAATAAAAATTATGTGCAGGATAAGGATAGAATGGTGTGGAAGGCAATAGAAGTAGTCTTTTCCCTTCCATTGAAATTTAACCTGGGAGGAATGATTTCCATGTTCCTTACCACTGTGACGCCATTAAAGATCTAGATTCCCATGTCTGTTTAATAACTGTCTGCTGGAAGAAGCAACAGCCCATCAGTCATTTAGGGAGAAATTCGAACGCCCCAGTCAGTCTTAGTTTTGGTATATTGCCACTGGTTATTCCTCTTAATGATGAAAACTTATTTATTCCTGTGTCTCCTTCATCTGTAAAGTGAATACCGCCAAAGTACAAAGGCAAATAACTAACAAAAATGTTATGATGACCCTTGCAGACATCAAACTCTGAGTCAAGGGAACACAACCCTTCTCTGGCTTCTCTCTAAGGTGCTGAGAGCAGTTTTCCATTGCTCGCGACCCAAATATTGCTCAACGGTGGCATCTCTGACCTCGCATCCCAGTTAATGTATCTATAAGCATTCAATTCAGAGACCCCAAAACTTTTCTCTCAGCCCGAGAGTACCTCGTAAAAAAAAAAAAAAAA